>NC_080081.1:49069152-50330402 GCF_949987535.1 Balaenoptera acutorostrata
GTAGATTTTGAAAATATGAGTCTGGAATATAATGAATAGATAAGAATAGGAAGTATATAAAGGCATAGTAAATATTTAATACATGTTGATAAATGAGTGAGTTTGTGGATACCTTTTTGCATGATGATCACAGATAAGGGAAAATACCTTTTAAGTACTAGGAAAACAGCTTGAAGATGTGATCTGTTGCTACTTGGTCTGTTGTATGATAACTGGTCTTTCAATGAGGACTCCTCTACTCTTGGGGTTCTGTCTGACAGAATTACACTTACTACAAGCCCAGTTTGAATGGGAAATGAAGTGCTGCTGTATCAATAGCTGAACAAATCTTTAACAACCTCTGAGTTACAGCTGTGATAAAGCTAAATTAGAGAACACTGCTTAAAACAGGACAACCAAAAAAGACTTTTTGCTTCCATTACCTTTCCTTGAATCTAAAATGAGTGCGATTGTGTCCAGGTCCCCACAGTTACTCATAAGAAAGGTGGAGAAGAAGAGGGGCAAGATAGGGATAGGGAATTAAGAGATATTAACTATTATGTATACAATAAGCTACAAAGACATATTGGACAACACAGGGAATATGGCCAATTTTTATAATATATTTAAATAGAGTATAATCTATAAAAATTTTGAATCAGTATGTTGTAACTTGAAACTAATATAATATTGTAAATCAACTATACCTCAATAAACTAAAAAAAAAAAAAATGTAGAGAAGAAAGTGGTCAAAACAGGACCATTGGAGAGACCTGCAAGATGGCAGAGGAGTAAGACATGGAGATCACCTTTCTCCACAGATACATCAAGGATATATCTACATGTGGAACAGCGTCTACAGAACACCTACTGAATGCTGGCAGAAGACCTCACACTTCCCAAAAGGCAAGAAAATCCCCACTTACCTGGGTAGGGCAAAAGAGAAAGAAAAAAAGGAGACAAAGGAATTGAGATGGGACCAGCCCCTCTGGGAGGGAGGTGTGAAGGATGAAAAGTTTCCACACACTAGGAAGCCCCCTTATGGCAGGGACGGAGTGGGGGCCTTTGGAGCCTCAGAGGAGAGAGCAACAACTGAGATGTGGAGGGCAGAACATAGAGATTCCCACATGGAGGATCAGTGCCGACCAGCACTCACCAACCTGAGATGCTTGTCAGCTGACAAGCGGGTGGGGGTTGGGAGCTGAGGTTTGGGCTTTGGAGATCAGACCCCAGGGAGAGGACTGGGGTTGGTTGCAGAGGACAGCCTCGGGAGGCTGGTGTGTCACAGATAGCTGGGAGGGAGTCCAGGAAAATACCTGGTCCTGCTGGAGAGGCAGGAGACCTTTGTTGCATGAAGAGAAGGGCAGGCCTGCCATAAGAGCTTCCCACTCCATGCACTCACAGACAGCAGGGAAATACCTACTGATAATGCTGGTTGTTACCTCGGACCCCAGAGGCTGCCGCCAAGGGTCCTGTGTGCAAAGCAGTTCCCTGCCAACACCTTCCCGGGAGCCTGTGAAGCTAGCCACTGCTGAGGGTCCCGCAAACCAGGGCCTACTTCCCTAGGAGAGTGCACGGCATGCCTTGGGCTCTTGCAACTTCATGCTGACCTCTGCTGCCGCAAGCACTCCCCACATATCCCAATTGTGAGTGCTGTATCCCTCCCTACCCCCGGCCTGAGTGAGCAAGTGAGGCCTAATCAGCTGCTGCTTTCGCCTCCTCTTGCCTGGGTGGGGAACAGAGCCCTGAGGGTGGCCAACATGCAGAGGCAGGGCCAAAATCAAAGCTGAACACGAGGGCCCATGTGACCAAAGAAGAGAAAGGGAAATATCCCTGTGCAGCTGCAGGAGCAGCAGATTAAATCCCCTCAATCAGCTGGGTAAACCCTGAATCTGTGGCATACATGAGTAGACAAGTGTTCCCACAGTTGAGACTGTGGGCTTTGGGGGCAACAGTGCACTTTGGGGGCGGATACACATGGAAGTAAGGCAAGATCAGCATCTGACCTGGCCCCACAGTGCTCACAGCAGGTCCAGAGAACTACCTAGAAGTATTGGAGGACTTCCTGGGGAGGCAGGGATTGACTGTGACTCACTGTGGGGGCAAAGACACTGATAGCTAAGGCCACAGGAAAATATCACTACTTTTTTGTTGTTGTTGTTCCTTTTTTATTATTATTCTTTTAATTTTACTTTTTTGTTTACTTTGTCTCTTTTTTTGCTTTTTTTTTTTTTTTTTTTTTTTTTTTAAATTTTATTTATTTATTTATGGCTGTGTTGGGTCTTCGTTTCTGTGTGAGGGCTTTCTCTAGTTGCGGTGAGCGGGGGCCACTCTTCATCGCGGTGCGCGGGCCTCTCACTATCGTGGCCTCTCTTGTTGCGGAGCACAGGCTCCAGACGCACAGGCTCAGTAGTTGTGGCTCACGGGCTTAGTTGCTCCGCGGCATGTGGGATCTTCCCAGACCAGGGCTCGAACCCGTGTCCCCTGCATTGGCAGGCAGATTCTCAACCACTGCGCCACCAGGGAAGCCCTTTTTTTGCTTTTTAAATATATTTTGTATTTTATTTCTTTTTTTAAATTCTACTGTACTTTTTCATTATAGTGTTTTTCCATGTTTGTTTTGCTTTGTTTTCATTTTTAACTATATTTTATATTATTCTACTTTTACTTCACTACTTTGCTGTTTTGTATTTTTTTCTTTTGTTTTCATCTTTCTTTGTCTTTACATTTTTTTTAATCATTTTTGTGTGTTTTTTTATGCTTCCATTGCTTTTTTTTTAGTTTGCTTTCTGCATTTGATTTGTTTCTGGATTTATATTTTTGTTAGTTTAGTTTTTAGAGTTTGTTTTCATTTTTGGATTTCTTTATTGGTTTGGTTGCTCTCTTCTTCTTTGTTTTCCCTTTTTTTCTTTTCTTTTTGTGAGTGCATGTGTGCATATTTCTTCATGTGATATCGTCTATTTAGTTTTGGTTTTACCATTTGTCTTGGGGTTTTGTCTGTTTGTTTGAGTTCTTTTTTTGTTTTGTTTTGTTTGTTTTTGTTTTGTTTTTGTTTTTGTTTGTTTTTCTTCTTGCTTTTCTTCCACTCCATGTTGCTTGCAGGGTCTTGGTGCTCTCGCCAGGAGACAGGCCTGAGCCTGTGAAGTGGGAGAGCCGAGTACAAGATGTCAGACCACCAGAAAACTCCTGGCCCCATGGAATATTAATTGGTAAGAGCCTCCAAGAGGTTTCCATCTCAACATTAAGACCCAGCTCCACCCAACAACCAGCAAGCTCCAGTGCTGGATGCCTCACACCAAACAACTAGCAAGACAGGAACACAAACCCATCTATTAGCAGACAGGCTACCTAAGGTATACTAAGCTCACAGACACCCCAAAACACACCACCAGATGCAGTCCTGCCCATCAGAGGGAAAAGATAGAGCTCCACATGCAAGAACATAGGCTCCAGTCCCCTCCAACAGGAAGCCTACACAAGCCACTGGAACAACCTCACCCACTGGGGACAGACAACAGAAGTAAGATGAACTATGCCCAAGCAGCTGGAATAAAGGAGACACCAAACAGAGTAAGCTAAACAAAATAAGAAGACAGAGAAATATGCAGCAGATGAAGGAGAAAGTTAAAAACCCACAAGACCAAACAAATGAAGCACAGATAGGTAGTCTACCAGAAAAATAATTCAGAGTAATGAGAGTAAAGATGATCCAAAATCTCAGATATAGAATGGAGACAATACAAGAAACATTTAACAAGGACCTAGAAGAACTAAAGAACAAACAATGATGAACAACACAACAACAGAAATTAAAAATACTCTAGAAGGAATCAGTAGCAGAATAACTGAGGCAGAAGAAGAGATAAGTGACCTGGAAGATGGAATGGTGGAAATAACTGCTGTGGAGTAGAATAAAGAAAAAAAGAATGAAAAGAATTGAGGACACTCTTACAGATTTCTGGGACGATATTAAACACAAGAACAGTCCAATTATAGGGGTTCCAGCAGAATAAAAAAAAAAAAAAAAAAGGTTCTGAGAAAACTTTTGAAGAGATTATAGTTGAAAAGTTTCCCTAACATGGGAAAGGAAATAGTCAGAGAAGTCTAGGAAGTGCAGAGAGTCCCATACAGGAAAAAGACAAGGAGAAACATACCAAGGCACATATTAATCAAACTATCAAAAATTAAATACAAAGAAAAAATATTAAAAGCAACAAATAACATACAAGGGAATCCCCATAAAGTTATCAGCTGATTTTTTCAGCAGAAACTCTGCAAGCCAGAAGGGAGTGGCAGGGCATATTTAAAATGAAGAACTGGAAAAACCTACAACGATGATTACTCTACTCAGCAAGGATCTTATTCAGATTCCACAGAGAAATCAAAAGCTTTACAGACAAGAAAAAGCTAAGATAATTCAGCAGCACAAAACCAGCTTTACAACAAATGTTAAAGGAACTTCTCTAGGCAGGAAGCAAAAGAGAAGGAAAAGACCTACAAAAACAAACCCAAAATAATTAAGAAAATGGTGATAGAAATATACATATCAAAAATTACCTTAAATGTGAAAGGACTAAATGTTCCAACCAAAAGACAAAGACAGGCTGAATGGATAAAAAATAAGACCCATATATATGCTGTCTACCAGAGACCCACTTCAGACCTAGGAACACATACAGACTCAAAGTGAGTGGATGGAAAAAGATATTCCATGCAAATAGAAATCAAAAGAAAGCTGGAGTAGCAATACTCATATCAGATAAAATAGACTCTAAAATAAAGACTCTTACAAGAGACAAGGAAGGACACTACTTAAGGATAAAGGGATCACTCCAAGAAGAAGATATAACAATTGTAAATATTTATGCACACAACACAGGAGCACCTCAATACATAAGGCAAATGTTAACAGCCATAAAAGGAGAAATTGGCAGTAACACAATAATAGTAGGGGACTTTAGCACCCCACTTACACCAAGGGACAAATCATCCAAACAGAAAATAAATAAGGCAACACAATCTTTAAATGACATATTAGACCAGATAGACTTAATTGATATTTATAGGACATTCCATCCAAAAACAACTGATTACACTTTCTACTCAAGTGTACACAGAACATTCTCCAGGATAGATCCCGTCTTGGGTCACAAATTAATACTGGCTAAATTTAAAAAAACTGAAATCATATCAAGCATTTTCCAACCACAACGCTATGAAACTAGATATCAATTACAGGAAAAATAACTAAAAAATACAAACACATGGAGGCTAAACAACATGATACTAAAAAACCAAGAGATCAATGAAGAAATCAAAGAGTAAACGAAAAATACCTAGAAACAAAAGACAATGAAAACACAATGACCCAAACCTATGGGATGCAGCAAAGGCAGTTCTAAGAGGGAAGTTTATAGCAATACAATGCTACCTCAAGAAACAAGAAAAATTTCAAATAAACAAGCTAACCTTACACCTAAAGCAATTAGAGAAAGAAGAACCAAAAAAAAAAAAAAAAAACAACTCAAAGTGAGCAGAAGGAAAGATATCATAAAGATCAGATCGGAAATAAATGAAAAAGAAATGAAGGAAACAATAGCAAAGATCAGTAAAACTAAAAGCTGGTTCTTTGAGAAGATTAACAAAACTGATAAACCATTAGCCAGACACATCAAGAAAGAAAAGGTGAAGACTCAAATGAACAGAATTAGAAACGAAAAAGAAGTAACAACTGACCGCAGAAATGCAAAGGATCATGAGACACTACTAGCAACAACTATATGCCAATAAAAAGGACAAACTGGAAGAAATGGACAAATTCTTAGAAAAGTACAACCTTCCAAGACTGAACCAGGAAGAAATGGAAAATATGAACAGACCAATCACAAGCACTGAAATTGAAACTGTGATTAAAAATCTTGCAACAAACAAAAGCCCATGACCAGATGGCTTCACAGGTGAATTCTATCAAACACTTAGAGAAGAGCTAACACCTACCCTTCTCAAAATCTTCCAAAATAGAGGGAAGAACAGTCCCAAACTCATTCTACAAGGCCACCATCACCCTGATACTAAAACCAGACAAAGATGTCCCAAAAAAAGAAAATTACAGGCCAATATCACTGATGAACATAGATGAAAAAATCCTCAACAAAATACTAGCAAACAGAATACAACAGCACATTAAAAGGATCATACACCATGATCAAGTGCAGTTTATCCCAGAAATTGAAGTGTTCTTCAGTATATGCAAATCACTCAATGTTATACACCATATTAACAAACTGATGGATAAAAACCATACCATAATCTCAATAGATGCAGAAAAAGCTTTTGACAGAATTCTACACCCATTTATGAAAAAAACATTACAGAATGTGGGCATAGAAGGAACCTACCTCAACAAAATAAAGGCCATATGTGACAAACCCACAGCCAACATCATTCTCAATGATGAAAATGTGAAAACATTTCCTCTAAGATCAGGAACAAGACAGGGTTGCCTACTTTCACCACTATTATTCCACATAGTTTTGGAAGTTTAGCTCTACAAATCAGAGAAGAAAAAGAAATAAAAGATTCCAAATTGGAAAAGCAGTAAAACTATCACTTTGCAGATGACCTGATACTATACATAGAAAATCCTAAAGATGCTACCAGAAAACTACTAGAGCTAATCAATGAATCTGGTAAAGTAGCAGGATACAAAATTAATGCACAGAAATCTCTGGCATTCCTATACACTAATGATGAAATATCTGAAAGCGAAATTAAGAAAACACTCCCATTTACCATTGCAACAAAAAGAATAAAATACCTAGGAATAAACCTACCTAAGGAGATAAAAGACCTGTATGCAGAAAACTGTAAGACACTGATGAAAGAAATTTAAAATGATACAAACAGATGGAGAGATATACCATGTTCTTGGATTGGAAAAATCAACATTGTGAATATGACTATACTACACTATACTACACAAAGCAATCTACAGATTCTAATTCCTAATGCCATACACAAAAATAAACTCAAAATGGATTAAAGTCCTAATGTAAGGCCAGACACTATCAAACTCTTAGAAGAAAACATAGGAAGAACACTCTATGACATAAATCACAGCAAGATCCTTTTTGACCCACCTCCTAAAGAAATGGAAATAAAAACAAAAATAAACAAATGGGACTTAATTAAACTTAGAAGCTTTTGCACAGCAAAGGAAACTATAAACAATATGAAAAGACACCCCTCAGAATGGGAGAAAATATTTACAAATGAAGAAACTTACAAAGCATTAATCTCCAATATATACAAGCAGCTCATGCAGCTCAATGTCAAAAAAGCAAACAACAAATCCAAAAATGGGCAGAAGACCTAAATAAACATTTCTCCAAACAATACATACAGATGGCCAACAAACACATGAAAGGATGCTCACCATCACTAATCATTAGAGAAATGCAAATAAAAACTACAATGAGGTATCACCTCAAACCAGTCAGAATGGCTATCATCAAAAAATCTAGAAACAATAAATGCTGGAGAGGGTGTGGAGAAAAGGGAACCCTCCTGCCCTGTTGGTGGGAATGTAAATTGATGCGGCCACTATGGAGAACAGTATGGAGATTCTTTAAAAGAATAAAAATAGAGCTACCATACGTCACAGCAATCCCACTACTGGGCATATACCCTGAGAAAACCATAATTCAAAAAGAGGCATGTACTACAATGTTCATAGCAGCAATATTTACAATTGCCAGGACAGGGAAGCAACCTAAGTGTCCACTGACAGATGAATAGATAAAGAAGATGTGGCACATATATACAATGGAATACTACTCAGCTGTAAAAAGAAATGATATTGAGTCATTTGTAGTGAGGTGGATGGGCCTAGAGACTGTCATACAGAGTGAAGTAAGTCAAAAAGAGAAAAACAAATACCATATGCTAACACATATAAATGGAATCAAAAAAAAAAAAAAATTGGTTCTGACGCTCCTAGGGGCAGGACAGGAATAAAGACGCAGATGTAGAGAATGGACTTGAGGACATGGGGAGGAGGAAGGGTAAGTGAGACAAAGTGAGAGGGTGGCATGGATATATATACACTACCAAATGTAAAATAGATAGCTAGTTGGAAGCAGCTGCATGGCACAGGATTTTAGCTCCATCCTTTGTGTCCACCTAGAGGGGTGGGATAGGGAGGGTGAGAGGGAGATGCAAGAGGGAGGAGAAATGGAAATATATGTATCTGTACAGCTGATTCACTTTGTTATACAGCAGAAACTAACACACCATTGTAAAGCAATTATATTCCAATAAACATGTTGTAAAAAAAATGTCTATGCCAAACATTAAAAGGATAGAAAAAAAAAAAAAAAAAAGAGACATGTACCACAATGTTCATTGCAGCACTATTTACAATAGCCAGGACATGGAAACAACCTAAATGTCCATCAAGAGATGAATGGATAAACAAGAGTTGTCACATATATACAATTGAATATTACTCGGCCATAAAAAGGAATGAAACTGAGTTACTTGTAGTGAGGTGGATGGACCTAGAGTCTGTCATACAGAGTGAAGTAAGTCAGAAAGAGAAAAACAAATACTGTATGCTAATGCATATATATGGAATCTAGAAAAATGGTACTGATGAACCTAGTGGTAGGGTAGGAATAAAGATACAGACGTTGAGAATGGACTTGAGGACACAGTGGGGAAAGGGAGGCTGGGATGTAGTGAGAGAGTAGCATCGACATATATACACTACCAAATGTAAAATGGATAGCTGGTGGGAAGCAGCTGCGTAGCACAGGGAGATCAGCTCGGTGCTTTGTGATCACCTAGGGGGGTGGGATAGGGAGGGTGGGAGGGAGGCCTCAAGAGTGAGGGGGTACAGGTATATGTTGTGTGCATATAGCTGATTCACTTTGTTGTACGGCAGAAACTAACACAATATAGTGAAGCAATTATACTCCAATAAAGATATATAAAAAAAAAAATAAAGAATGGGTGATGTTGGGAAGGTCCCTGCAGCCAGATTGCTGGATTCAAATACTGGCTCCACTATTCATACCTCTGTGATGATGGGACATTTACTTCAACACCGTTCCTCAGTTTTCTCTTCTACAGAGCAGGGATATTGTTACCCCTATTTCATAGGATTTTTGAGATATTAAATCCGTTAAATGTGTAAAATGCCCCAAATAAAGGGGTTGCTATTACAAAAATAACAATTATTAAAATACAGAAAAATAGAAATGTAAGTCATAACTTCACTACCCAAAGATAACTAAATTTTGCCATGTTTTTCCCTATTTTTGTTTTCTCTGATATAGTTGTGACCATTGTGCAAATATAATTTTGTCATTTTTAACTTAACATTAAATTGTAAGCATTTTCCTAGCTTATTAAAACTCCTAATAATAACCTAAAAAACAAAAACAAAAACAGAACCATTGTCTGGATAGAAAACTTGCCTAGATATAATCTGAACACTATAATCTGAAAACTGCACTTGGCCCATGACTTCTAAAGCATTAGTAGTAAAACATGTTCCCAAATAATATCTTGGGCATTGGCCACTCCCCTTAGTAATAACTCCTGCCTTAGGGAGGAAGCAGTAAAGGATGTAAGTGGAGGTTTGGAAACAAGGGGAGAGGAGCCTGATGAGACACCTTCTCTTGCAGGTAGAATATTTTAAAAAGTTGTTTTTCTGGTTCTATAATAAAAAAGCAGGGGGAGAATCAAAGGAATTGAAACACAATCAATTCCAAGTAAAATAGTAGGAAATACTTTTTAAAGCAATATATGATTAGCATGTCAAATGCTTTACCTCACACATTATTCAAGCAAACAGCTTAGAAATATTCCATCAACAATAGAATGTAAACTGTTTTGTTGCATAGGACTACTTGTAACTATACTTTCAGTGTTCTACCTGTATTATGTATTTTCTGTTGTGACATACAAGGAATATGAATAGCATTTGTAGTTACATTAGCATAGATAAAATTACAAAGATTATCAATCCCTATTCTGTATGACATATATTTGTTATCTTTTATGAAGATAAAACTACCCTTCACAATAAAAATGAGATAATTTTATGGAACACTGATTTGGGGTGGGAGGGAGGCAGAGAGGGTGAGCAATGGGAAATATTTTTCTGACCAATAAGAAATTCTCTTGACTTTCATGATTCTCATTTTTGATAATCTTAGAAGATGCTTCAAAATCAAATCCAAAGTACAAATTAACTGACATAAATTTCTTTAGGGCGAAAAGGCACATATTGAGTAGAATCTTACATATACAAACACTCTCATAAAAATAATTCCCTTAATATAATGCATATGTCTCTTTATGATCTGCCTATTGCATTTTGGTCTCATTTCATATTTGTTATATACCTTATGTTCCAGCCAAAGTATGTTACATACAGACCCTCCCAATCCAGCCACTCTGCACCCAATATTTTTGAATATGCCTCTTAAGAATATCTTGTAGAAGCTTAAAATACCATACTCACCCCCTTCACAACCTACACACTCCAATTTATTTGGCTACATCCTGCTTGTTCAGGGGGATCCAAAACTGAGATGTCATCCCCTGGGGAAGTCTCCCTGGGTCTCTCTAGTCTCTGTCCTTTGCATGCTGTGTCCCCCTCAGTTATTCTAAACATCAAACTACAGGGCTACCTTGAGTTTCCCTGTTTGTCTCGTCTACTCAGCTTCTTTGGGTGGGTATGGTATTGAGGCAGGATATAGATGGGCCCCAGGCTGAACAGCCGGAGTTCATCCCCTGTGGACAGATAATCCAAAATAGCAGGAGGGAGGAGAAGCTAAGCTTCTCTCAGATAAGAGATAAAAGACCACACATTCCTCATTCTCGAAGTCAAAGAGACCTTCTTGACTACACATGCTCAGAAAGCCTCCATGAAGGTCAAAAATAGAGAGGGTATCATCTCTTAGTAAGTGATGTCAACCTACCCGTAGGTCTCTTCGCTAGAATCCATCTTGGCTAAAAGATGCACGCACACATGGGAAGACCCTGAGATAAACCAAATATGACACAGAACCAGGCAAAGCAAGATGATTGGCCAAAGGAAACCTGGAAGAAATGCCCCATATAACTGATTCAAACTACCATGAGGGTGCGCCTCTCTCTGAGCCTGCCCATGTGTCTATCCACACATAACACTTTTCCTCATAATAAACACTTTACTTGCTTCACACTTTCCATCTCTATGTGCAAATTCATTTCTGCACAGCTGATGGGCCAGGGCCTTGTCACTGACCACTGGTCCCTGGTGGTCTAGTGGTTAGGATTCGGTGCTCTCACTGCTGTGGCCTAACTTCAATCTGGCTGGGAACCAAAATCCTGCTTCAAGCTGCTGCTGGCTGAGGTCACCATCAGTATGTTCTAGATCCTGATGTTCCTGGAACCTGACACAGTGCTGGTCATGTGGTAAGCACTCAGGAAATATTATTGAATAAATGAATGTATGAACAAACCATGTTATTTTTGGAAAATTTTCTTAAGGAAAACAAAATTTTTTCTAACCTGTTTACTTTAGAAAGATGATATTAGAAATCCGGTTGAGGAGGAGGAGAAGATGGAGGAAGAGTAAGACGCAGAGATCACCTTCCTCCCCACAGATGCATCAGAAATACATCTACACGTGGAACTGCTTCTATAGAACACCCACTGAATGCTGGCAGAAGACGTCAGACCTCCCAAAAGGCAAGAAACTCTCCCACGTACCTGGGTAGGACAAAAGAAAAAAGAAATAACAGAGACAAAAGAATAGGGACAGGACCTGCACCAGTGGGAGGGAGCTGTGAAGGAGGAAAGGTTTCCACACACTAGGAAGCCCCTTCACGGGTGGAGACTGCGGGTGGCAGAGGGGGGAAGCTTCGGAGCCACGGAGGAGAGTGCAGCCACAGGGGTGCGGAGGGCAAAGCGGAGAGATTCCCACACAGAGGATCGGTGCCGACCAGCACTCACCAGCCCGAGAGGCTTGTCTGCTTACCCGCCAGGGCGGGCGGGGGCTGGGAGCTGAGGTTCAGGTTTCGGAGGTCGGATCCTAGGGAGAGGACTGGGATTGGCTGCGTGAACACAGCCTGAAGGGGTTAGTGCACCACAGATAGCTGGGAGGGAGTCCGGGAAAAGGTCTGGAGCTGCTGAGCAGGAAAGAGACTTTTTCTTGCCTCTTTGTTTCCTGGTGCGCAAAGAGAGGGGATTCAGAGCGCCCCTTAAAGGAGCTCCAGAGATGGGCATGAGCCGTGGCTATTAGTGCAGACCCCAGAGATGGGCATGAGACGCTAAGGCTGCTGCTGCCACCACCAAGAAGCCTGTGTGTGAACACAGGTCACTATCCACACCTCCCCTCCCGGGAACCTGTGCAGCCTGCCACTGCTAGGGTCCCGTGATCCAGGGACAACTTCCCCGGGAGAACACACAGCGGCGCGCCTAAGGCTGCTGCAACATCACGCCGGGATCTGCTGCTGCAGGCTTGCCCCGCATCCGTACCCCTCCCTCCCCCTGGCATGAGTGAGCCAGAGCCCCCGAAGCAGCTGCTCCTTTAACCCTGCTCTGTGTGAGGGAAGAACAGACGCCCTCAGGCGACCTACACACAGAGGCGGGTCCAAATCCAAAGCTGAACCCCGGGAGCTGTACGAACAAAGAAGGGAAAGGGAAATTTCTCCCAGCAGCCTCAGAAGCAGCAGATTAAAGCTCCACAAACAACTTGATGTACCCGCATCTGTTGAATACCTGAATAGACAACGAATCATCCCAAATTGAGGAGGTGGACTTTGGGATCAGGATATATTATTTATTCCCCTTTTCCTCTTTTTGTGAGTGTGTATGTGTATGCTTCTGGGTGAGATTTTGTCTCTATAGCTTTGCTTTCACCATTTGTCCTAGGGTTTGGTCTGTCCATTTTTTTTTTTTTTTTACATAAAAAATTATTTTTTCTTATTTAATTTTTTCTTAATAATTTATTTCTTATTTTTATATTAAAAATTGAAAAAAAAATTTTTCTTAATAAATTTTTTCTTAACAAACTTTTCTAACTTTTTATTGAAAAATTTTAAAAAAAGTTTATCTTAATTTTTTCTTAATAATTCTTTTCTTATTTATTTTTAAAAATTAAAAAATTGTTTTCTTAAAAATTTTTTTCTTAATAATTTTTTTCTTAATTTTATTTTAAAATATTAAAAAAAATTGTTTTAAAAAATTAAAAAAAATTTCTTAATAAATATTTTCTTAATTTTTTTCTTATTTTTTATTTAAAAAAATTAAAACATGTTTTCTTAATTAATTTTCTCTTAATAATTTTTATCTTATTTTTATTTTAATAAATTAAAAAAAATTTCTTAATAAATATTTTAAATAAATTTTTTCTTATTTTTATTTTTAAAAATTAAAAAAAAAAATTTCCTAATAAATTTTTTCTTAATAAATTTTTCTTATATTTTATTTTAATAACTTTTTTTATTTTATCATACTTTATTTTATTTTATCTTCTTTCTTTCTTTGTTTCTATTTTTTCTCCCTTTTATTCTGAGCCGTGTGGATGAAAGGCCCTTGGTGCTCCAGCCAGGCATCAGGGCTGTGTCTCTGAGGTGGGAGAGCCAACTTCAGGACACTGGTCCACAAGAGACCTCCCAGCTCCACATAATACCAAACAACGAAAATCTCCCATAAAACTCCATCTCAACACCAAGGCCTAGATTCACTCAACGACCAGCAAGCTACAGTAATGGACAACCTATGCCAAACAACTAGCAAGACAGGAACACAGCCCCATCCATTAGCAGAGAGGCTGCCTAAAATCATAATAAGGCCACAGACACCCCAAAACACACCACCAGATGTGGACCTGCCCACCAGAAAGACAAGATCAAACCTCATCCACAAGAACAAAGGCTCTAGTCCCTCCAGCAGGAAGCCTACACAACCCACTGAACCAACCTTAGCCACTGGGGACAGATACCAAAAACAACGGGAAATACGAACCTGCAGCCTGTGAAAAGAGACCCCAAACACAGTAAGATAAAAAAATGAGAAGACAGAAAAACACACAGAAGATGAAGGCGCAAGGTAAAAACACACCAGACCTAACAAATGAAGAAAAAATAGGCAGTCTACCTGAAAAAGAATTCAGAATAATGATAGTAAAGATGATCCAAAATCTTGGAAATAGAATAGACAAAAGGCAAGAAACTTTTAACAAGGACGTAGAAGAACTAAAGAGGAACCAAGCAACGATGAAAAACACAATAAATGAAATTAAAAATACTCTAGAAGGGATCAATAGCAGAATAACTGAGGCAGAAGAACAGGTAAGTGACCTGGAAGATAAAATAGTGGAAATAACTACAGCAGAGCAGAATAAAGAAAAAAGAATGAAAAGAACTGAGGACAGTCTCAGAGAACTCTGGGACAACATTAAATGCACCAACATCCAAATTATAGGGGTCCCAGAAGAAGAAGAGGAAAAGAAAGGGACTGAGAAAATATTTGAAGAAATTATAGTTGAAAACTTCCCTAATATGGGAAAGGAAATAGTTAATCAAGTCCTGGAAGCACAGAGAGTCCCATACAGGATAAATCCAAGGAGAAACATGCCAAGACACATATTAATCAAATTATCAAAAATTAAATATAAAGAAAACATACTGAAGGCAGCAAGGGAAAAACAACAAATAACACACAAGGGAATCCCTATAAGGTTAACAGCTGATCTTTCAGCAGAAACTCTGCAAGCCAGAAGGGAGTGGCAGGATATACTTAAAGTGATGAAGGAGAAAAACCTACAACCAAGATTACTCTACCCAGCAAGGATCTCATTCAGATTTGATGGAGAAATTAAAACCTTTACAGACAAGCAAAAGCTGAGAGATTTCAGCACCACCAAACCAGCTTTACAACAAATGCTAAACGAACCTTTCTAGGCAAGAAACACAAGAGAAGGAAAACACCTACAATAACAAACCCAAAACATTTAAGAAAATGGGAATAGGAACATACATATCGATAATTACCTTAAATGTAAATGGATTAAATGCTCCCACCAAAACACACAGACTTGCTGAATGGATACTAAAACAAGACCCATATATATGCTGTCTACAAGAGACCCACTTCAGACCTAGGGACACATACAGACTGAAAGTGAGGGGATAGAAAAAGATATTCCATGCAAATGGAAGTCAAATGAAAGCTGGAGTAGCAATTCTCATATCAGACAAAATAGACTTTTAAATAAAGACTATTACAAGAGGCAAAGAAGGACACTATATAATGATCAAGGGATCGATCCAAGAAGATATAACAATTGTAAATATTTATGTACCCAACATAGGAGCACCTCAATACATAAGGCAAATACTAATAGCCATAAAAGGGGAAATCAACAGTAACACAATAATAGTAGGGGACTTTAACACCCCACTTTCACCAATGGACAGATCATCCAAAATGAAAATAAATAAGGAAACACAAGCTTTAAATGATACATTAAACAAGATGGACTTAATTGATACTTATAGGACATTCCACCCAAAAACAGCAGAATACACATTTTTCTCAAGTGCTCATGGAACATTCTCCAGGATAGATCATATCTTGGGTCACAAATCAAGCCTTGGTAAATTTAAAAAAACTGAAATCTTATCAAGTATCTTTTCCGACCACAGCACTATGAGACTAGATATCAATTACAGGAAAAGATCTGTAAAAAACACAAACACATGGAGGCTACACAATACACTTCTTAATAACGAAGTGATCACTGAACAAATCAAAGGAGAAATAAAAAAATACCTAGAAACAAATGACAATGGAGACACGACAACCCAAAACCTATGGGGTACAGAGAAAGCTGTTCTAAGAGTGAAGTTTATAGCAATACAAGCCTAGCTCAAGAAACAGGAAACATTTCAAATAAATAACCTAAACTTGCACCTAAAGCAATTAGAGAAAGAAGAACAAAAACCCCCCAAAGTTAGCAGAAGGAAAGAAATCATAACGATCAGATCAGAAATAAATGAAAAAGAAATGAAGGAAACAATAGCAAAGATCAATAAAACTAAAAGCTGGTTCTTTGAGGAGAGAAACAAAATTGATAAACCATTAGCCAGGCTCATCAAGAAAAAAAGGGAGAAGACTCAAATCAATAGAATTAGAAATGAAAAAGGAGAAGTAACAACTGACACTGCAGAAATACAAAATATCATGAGAGATTACTACAAGCAAATCTATGCCAATAAAATGGACAACCTTGAAGAAATGGACAAATTCTTAGAAATGACAACCTGCCAAGACTGAACGAGGAAGAAATAGAAAATATGAACAGACCAATCACAAGCATGGAAATTGAAACTGTCATTACAAATCTTCCAACAAACAAACACCCAGGACCAGATGGCTTCACAGGCGAATTCTATCAAACATTTAGAGAAGAGCTAACACCTATCCTTCTCAAACTCTTCCAAAATATTGCAGAGGGAGGAACATGCCACAACTCATTCTACGAGGCCACCATCACCCTGATACCAAAACCAGACAAAGATGTCACAAAGAAAGAAAACTACAGGCCAATATCACTGAGGAACATAGATGCAAAAATCCTCAACAAAATACTACAAACAGAATCCAACAGCACACAAAAAGGATCATACACCATGATCAAGTGTGGTTATCCCAGGAATGCAAGGATTCTTCAATATACATAAATCAATCAACATGATACACCATATTAACAAATTGAAGTAGAAAAACCATATGATCATCTCAGTAGATGCAGAGAAAGCTTTTGACAAAATTCAACACCCATTTTTGATAAAAGCCCTGCAGAATGTAGGCATAAAGGGTACTTTCCTCAACATAATAAATGCCATATATGACAAACCCACAGCCAACAGCGTTCTTAATGGTGAAAAACTGAAACCATTTCCACTGAGATCAGGAAGAAGACAAGGTTGCCCACTCTTACCACTATTATTCAACACAGTTTTGGAAGTGTTAGCCACAGCAATCAGAGAAGACAAAGAAATAAAAGGAATCCAAATCAGAAAAGAAGAAGTAAAGCTGTCCCTCTTTGCAGATGACATGATACTATACATAGAGAATCCTAAAGATGCTACCAGAAAACTACTAGAGCTAATCAATGAATTTGGTAAAGTAGCAGGATACAAAATTAATGCACAGAAATCTCTTGCATGCCTATACACTAATGACGAAAAATCTGAAAGTGAAATTAAGAAAACACTCCCATTTACCATTGCAACAAAAAGAATAAAATACCTAGGAATAAACTTACCTAAGAAGACAAAAGACCTGTATGCAGAAAATTATAAGACACTGATGAAAGAAATTAAAGATGATACAAACAGATGGAGAGATATACCATGTTCTTGGATTGGAAGAGTCAACATTGTGAAAATGACTCTACTACCCAAAGCAATCTACAGATTCAATGCAATCCCTATCAAACTACCACTGGCATTTTTCACAGAACTAGAGCAAAAAATTTCACAATTTGTATGGAAACACAAAAGACCCTGAATAGCCAAAGCAATCTTGAGAATGAAAAATGGAGCTGGAGGAATCAGGCTCCCTGACTTCAGACTATACTACAAAGCTACAACAATCAAGACAGTTTGGTACTGGCACAAAAACAGAAACATAGATCAATGGAACAGGATAGAAAGCCCAGAGATAAACCCACACACATATGGTCACCTTATCTTTGATAAAGGAGGCAAGCATATACAGTGGAGAAAAGACAGCCTCTTCAATAAGTGGTGCTGGGAAAACTGGACAGGTACATGTAAAAGTATGAAAATAGAACACTCCCTAACACCATACACACAAATAAACTCAAAATGGATTAAAGACCTAAATGTAAGGCCAGATGCTATCAAACTCTTAGAGGAAAACATAGGCAGAATACTCTATGACATAAATCACAGCAAGATCATTTTTGACCCAGCTCCTAGAGAAATGGAAATAAAAACAAAAATAAACAAATGGGACCTAATGAAACTTAAAAGCTTTTGCACAGCAAAGGAAACCATAAAGAAGATCAAAAGACAACCTTCAGAATGGGAGAAAATATTTGTCAATGAAGCAACTGACAAACGATTAATCTCCAAGATTTACAAGCAGCTCATGCAGCTCAGTATCAAAAAAACAAACAACCCAATCCAAAAATGGGCAGAAGACCTAAATAGACATTTCTCCAAAGAAGATATACAGATTGCCAACAAACACATGAAAGAATGCTCAACATCATTAATCATTAGAGAAATCAAAACTACAATGAGATATCATGTCACACGAGTCAGAATGGCCATCCTCAAAAAATCTAGAAACAATAAATGCTGGAGAGGGTGTGGAGAAAAGGGAACACTCTTGCACTGTTGGTGGGAATGTAACTTGATACAGCCACTATGGAGAACAGTATGGATGTTCCTTAAAAATCTAAAAATAGAACTATCATACGACCCAGCAATCCCACTACTGGGCATATACCCTGAGAAAACCATAATTCAAAAAGAGTCATGTACCAAAATGCTCATTGCAGCTCTATTTACAATAGCCAGGACATAGAAGCAACCTAAGTGTCCATTATTGGATTAATGGATACAGAAGATGTGGCACATATATACAATGGAATATTACTCAACCATAAAAAGAAACAAAATGGAATTATTTGTAATGAGGTGGATGGAGTTAGAGTCTTTTATACACAGAGAAGTAAGTCAGAAAGAGAAAAACAAATACAGTATGCTAACACATATATACAGAATCTAAGGGGAAAAAAAAAAGGGTCATGAAGAACCTACTGGCAAGATGGGAATAAAGGCACAGACCTACTAGAGAATGGACTTGAGGATATGGAGAGGGGGAAGGGTAAGATGTGACAAAGTGAGAGAGTGGCATGGACATATATACACTACCAAACGTAAAATAGATAGCTAGTGGGAAGCAACCGCATAGCACAGGGAGATCCGTTCTATGCTTTGCGACGACCTGGAGGTGTGGGATAGGGAGGGCAGGAGGGAGGGAGATGCAAGAGGGAAGAGATATGGGAACATATGTATATGTATAACTGATTCACTTTGTTATAAAGCAGAAGCTAACACACCATTGTAAAGCAATTATACTCCAAAAAAGAAGTTAAAAAAAAAAAAAAAAAGAAATCTGGTTGTAATAAAAAGTATTAGAATGAAGGACTTATGAAACAATATCTATATTCATATTCAATACAATGTGTATAAATTATTCATATATGATTCCAAATATTTACAGATATTATTATATTTTGATATTATTTAGATAGATGGTTTATTACTTACTTGGATGGGAAGTTTTCTTCACATTTGTTTTTTTCATTATTTGTTTTTTAATCATATCAGGAAAAATCAAACCATGCATTGAAAAACCTCCATTATTATCACCTAGATAAGGTAGTCCTTTCATAGAAGAGATGCAATTATCAAACAGAATTGTATCCATTATTTCATGGCAATTACCATTCAACTTATGAAGCAACTCCTTTTGCTGTTAATTTTATTGTCCTGATGATTTGTTTTTCCTCTCTGGGTTTCCAGAACAAGACACATAATTATTACTCTAATTGATACTCTCTCCACACACATATGCGCTTGTGCACACATGCACACTCACAGAAACAGAAAAAATTTCACTACAAATTGTATATTCTATTTACATTTGCTCGCCTCCCTCTCTCTATGTAGTCTCTTTTCTATATATATAATTTGCCTGTTTGCCACATATGTACAATGGAATTGTCATATACTGGGTGTGACAATATCTGTTGCTAGTACCATTTCTGCCACTGACTGGCCAGGTGAGTCACTGAACCTTCTGATAACTCAATATTTCCATCAATAAAATAGGGATAATTATAACTACACTATTATGAGACCATATGAAGACCTAATTATATAAATTACTTTAATGTTACATTACATAGTTGTACTACATTTTAGCAACATTAAAGCAGCAATGATCTCTGCCCATTGATATGTCTTCAACAACTGTGTAATTTATTAGCTAGAAGAGACAGGGTCACCAAAAATTAGCTTCTTTCTTGCTTCTGCCTAGTATGAGGCAGGAGTATACCTCTAAGTCTTTCCCTCCTTTTATATATTTACTTCCTCCTATTTGTCTTAAATATAAGGAAAATCTTTACTGCTTTTTCCCAGCACATTTGCATTAAGTTCAAAACATGGGATCTGAGGATATGTACTTGATTTCATTTCCTCATTCAAGGAAAAGGATTCCTGAAATGCCAGCAGCCTTTGCTTTCCAAGTGATTATAATTATTATGTATTCATTTTTCTCACATAAATATATGTATAAAATTAATTTAAAAAGTTATTTACTTTGGCCAATTAAAAACACTAAACCTAGGAAGGAATGTTAGCCAAGCTAGACCTTCCAATTGTCCTTTGAATAACTCAAAATGACTTTTGGCTTTTTTTTTTTTTTTTTTTTTTTTTTTTTTGTATGCAGTGAAGAAACTATTTAAAAAGGTTGGAAACTAAGTGAATAGATGTTTTGGGAAAGAGGAAATTTTAATGGCACACTTATCAAGATAATTATAATAATTCTCTAATCCAATCTTTATGGGTAGCTATAATCTCAAGGCAAGTGTAAATGAAACAAACATCTCTAAATTGCTCTGGTATGATTTGTTTTACTTTATTTTTTTCTTATGTTTTTCTATCTAGTAAAAATATATTTGTGGCAGCAGGATAACAACCCAGTGTTTAATGTCCATAGGACTTACAAAAGGAAGTCCTCTCTTGTTGCCTGTGAATCTAGGGTGGGCGTCAAGTGTTCCTAAATCTACTAGAGGTCATGGGCTAAAGAGGAAACTTCTACTTCTAAGCTGTCTAAACCTGCAATTTCTTGGGAGACCTTTCAAAAATGATTATGAAGTAATTAAATTGCACTTTCAGTAATCTATAAATGCATTTAGATACTCATTCTCTCAAACTAAGCACTGTTTGTCAAGTCTGAGAGTTGTCTTCTTTCTCTATATATGTCCAATACTAATCAATGAATTATCTGGCTTCAGCTATGTTCTCATCAAATGAATGCAGAATACTTAAGTGAAATTAGTTCTGTTCACTATTTTTTATCAATAGTGTCAGGAAAATTTCTAATAAGTGCATTTCCAGTCACACAAATAGTAGCACACAGATCAATAAGCATCATGCAATTTGAATATTGAATTCACCCTTTGAAATGGCCTTAGAAAGTTAGCTCATTGATGTGGGAAATCTTTAATTGCAGTTGCCATTAGATGAACACAAAATCCAAATGTCAAAAGCTGCTTTGCAATTGGGAGAGCAAAGAAGTTAAAATAGCCATGGTCATCAAAGTGCTGAGTTCAAGAAATTCCAGGAAATCACAAGAGTCCTTTGAAAAACCAAGAGCAGTTTGGTCAACATTAGCATACACTGTGTGAATAAAGGGCTGCTTTTATTCACTGTTATGTTCCATTTTTTTGAAATGTAAAGATATATTTCAATTAAAGTGCCAAGATGATAATGCTTAAGAACATTTGAATGGCTTCTCTGATATGAAAGATTAAAATCCGTTAACAGAGCTAAGTAGGCAGATTAAGACCCTAGATTTGAGGCTAGGAAGTCAGGGATGAGGCTATCAAATACATACATAAATTATGAACTTCTGTGTCTGCAGGTTTATTAGCACTATAGAGCTTAAATCTGTGATAAAAATTGAGCAAAGGAATAATGGCATTATTTAAATTGCTGAGGAGTATAATTTTGCATTCAGGTGGTTAGACTGGAGTTGTGTAGATGGTGGAGGGGGAAGAATTGGGTGCTAAAATTTCAACCTGAACTTTTAAAATTGATTGCCACTCTGAACATTCATACTTTGCTTTTTATTATAATCCCTTTCACATAGTGGAAGCTCAATAAATATTAGTGAAATTATATAAAATAATGATGTAGGGAGAGGAAAAATTCTTATCCTTCTACTCTTTTAGGTTCTTGGCTGAGGACCCTGTTACAAAAGATAGATTAATAAGAAAAAACAGAAATTAATTAATATGTATATCATATATATGTGTGTGTGTGTGTGTGTGTACACACACACACACACACACACACGGGAGAAACTGAGGGATGAGTAAATTCAAAGAGGTGGCTAGAACTTGAGCTTAAATACAATCTTTAATTAAAACATAGAAGAGGGCAGAGGAGGCAAGTCATGGGATGATTACTAGAAATAGTTCAGTAAACAAGTGTGAGCTTTGTTTTGCAGACTTGAGTATGTGCCTTCTCCAATGATAAAAAGTTGCTTGTGATTTACAGTCATCCTTCTGTTCCTGGTAGAGTGAGAGAGACATCCTTAAAAATGGAGAATTCCCTTACAAAAGTGTAACGGACTGTTTCCAGAGTTTATCCTGTATCTACTGTTTTTCAAAATAATCAGATCAAAACAATCCTTATGTCAAAGAGGCATATTTTGCAGAGGCATATTCTGGTCTCCTATAATGATAAAATCACAATAACAACTAATACTACTAATATTTAATGAGTATTATGATATGCCTAAGGCTTTGTTCTAAAAGTTCCTTATATGCCATCCTATGTAATCATAACAAAACTATACAAAGCAAATTTATTACTGTCCACATTTTAGAGATGAAGAACTTAGTGAATTAAATTACAAAATTATAATTTGATGGAGGTCTGTATATCTCATCCTCTTTCTAATTATTCTCCATGATCCTTCTGTGAAATTTAAAGTAGTTTTATTTATCTATTTATTTTATATTTACTACTCTAAGTTCCTAACTTCAGATTTGGACAACTGAGCAGTTTTTTTTTTTTTTTTTCTATTAACAGTTTTATTTTGAATAATTTTAACTTTACTTATTCACTATAGTTGTCAGCTACAACTGAGTAGTTTTTTATTTTACTGCATTTATTAGTATAATTTCTCGTCTTTGGAGACCATTTATTCATAAAAATCATCTAGAAATTTTAAGGACAACTTCATCTTCTCTTTTACAAATTTGATTGGTAAATTCGTGAAGGAAATTTATATACTGCTTCTTTCATGTATAGCAAGAAAGGGAAAAAAAAAGATGGGTTTTGTCCTAAACAATAAAGCAGCACAAGTACAAGCTATATATGTATAGTAAACAAAACAGAGACATAATACATTCAAGTAGGAGCTAACTGAACCTCATTCAACACGAAAGAAAGTGTTGTCAATTTCTCTAGTGATTAAAAATTTCAATGTGAAAAGGCTGATGTTGTAAAATAAAATTCATATTTTTTGGCAAGGCTAGAAAAATATAAACATTAAAAATTTTTCTCTGTTATTTGGTCTCCTCTGTCTCCCCACTGTGCATTCTGTATCTGTATTATGCATCAACCAAATCTCCCCATCAACAAAAGCACCTGCTCAACCATAAAAAACAACATTCTCCTAGCACCAACAAGACAACTCCTTGAAAGATAACATTTCTTCTTGTTCTTGTAAGCGGTCACGATGACCCAGCACTTTGTACTTGCAGATCTGTATTGTGTAAACTGTCAATAATATGTCATTTAACATACAGCCCTCTGTCTGAAAAAACTTATGTAACTGTGCTTTGCCTTCTAACGAGTAGAACTACTCTTGGAGCTTTCTGAGATGCTGTTCCAGGGTTACAAGCCTCAATTTGGCTTGAATAAAATTTTTCACTTCTTTATTAGAATGACTGATTACTTTTCTGTTGACAATGTTATATACTGGTCAGGGTAGTAAGCAGTAATTAATACTTGGGGTATTATACTGAGACTCACTTTATTTCAAGTACAACATTAAAACCTGGACAGGTTAACAGTACTTAAAGTAAAGCAGCAACACTTGGGACTATATTTACCTTCTGATGTGGCCATAGTTTATACTCAATATTAATTGCTAATATTTGTCATTTAACAGTTTATTGATTGGTTGTACTTTGTTGCTTATTAAGATATGAGTCGTCAAGTATTTGCTGATAAACTCAGGTGAAAGCTAAAAAAATTTCCCTCAGGAAACTGCAGAAAATGTGACTCCCAATTATAAAGCTGGGTCTCATTATCTACAAAGTGGGTCTGTGATTTCTAATGATTTTATTCTCCTATGTTGTGCTGCTTTTGTTAGGGATTTTGTATGCATTTCTTTGCAACTGTATGTGAAATCAGTAACCAACTTAACCATTCTGCTTTTTTGTACTACTAGTATTTCTTCATTATTTAATCTGGCTATTTCCTTGTGGTACCAATTCAATGGTTGTCACCTCAGTAAGCATTCATTAAGGGTTCATTGTGTACTTGGCACTGTGTGCCAACCTTTCTATTGTTTTATTTATTTATTTTTGACAGACGTGCAGCCCTAGGCATTGGTTAGTCCTAAAATTCTTCTAAAAATATTGTCAATATCACTTATTTATTTAACCATGTCACCAAATTAAAAAAATTATGAGTTTCCCTTTGTACCAGATATCCTTTTAGCAATATATTATGAAGTAATAATCATAGGTGATAAGACTCCTTATACCCATAACAATTCTTGTCTCTCCACTGTCGACCATCTAAAAGACTAGGTCTAAAGTTCAAATAACATAGATTTGAGTAAGTTCCTTTCCATAAAAGACCATCGGGGTTAATCTTGTTATATTATACATCCCTCTTTTCTTCAGTCAACATAAGAAGTCCAAGTCTTACAGGTGTAGAGAATGAAAGTATGAACAACAAAGGGGGAAGGCAGGGGTGGCGGGGTGATGGTGGTAGGATGAATTGGGAGATTGGGATTGACATATATAAACGAAGATGTATAAAATAGGTAACTAATAAGAGCCTGCTGTATAAAAAATAAATTAAAAAAAAAAAAAACAAGCCCAAGTCTTCCAGCGCATTTGATATCACCAAGTTATTTTTTTTTAACATCTTTATTGGAGTTTAATTGCTTTACAATGTTGTGTTAGTTTCAGCTGTATAACAAAGTGAATCAGCTATACGGATATATATATCCCCAATCCCTTATCCCTTGCATCTCCCTCCCACCCTCCCTATCCGACCCCTCTAGGTGGTCACAAGGCACCGAGCTGATCTCCCTGTGCTATGTGGCTGCTTCCCACTAGCTAGCTATTTTACATCAAGTAGTGTATATATATGTTAATGCCACTCTCTCACTTTGTCCCAGCTTACCATTCCCTCTCCCCATGTCCTCAAGTCCATCCTCTACATCTGCGTCTTTATTCCTGTCCTGGCCCTAGGTTCTTCAGAACCATTTTTTTTTTTTTTTTAGATTCCATATATGTGTTAGCATACAGTATTTGTTTTTCTCTTTCTGACTTACTTCACTCTGTATGACAGACTCTAGGTCCATCCACCTCACTATTAACAACTTAATTTCATTTCTTTTTATGGCTGAGTAATATTCCATTGTATGTATATGTCACATTTTCTTTATCCATTCATCTGTCAATGGACATTTAGGTTGCTTCCATGTCCTGGCTATTGTAAATAGTGCTGCAATGAACATTTTAGTACATGATTCTTTTTGAATTATGGTTTTCTCAGGGTATATGCCCAGTAGCAGGATTGCTGGGTCATATGGTAGTTCTATTTTTACTTTTTTAAGGAACCTCCAAACTGATCTCCATAGTGGCTATATCAATTTACATTCCCACCAAGAGTGCAGGAGGGTTCCCTTTTCTCCACACCCTCTCCAAAATTTATTGTTTCTAGATTTTCTGATGATGGCCATATCTGAATGGTGTGAGAAGATATCTCATTGTATTTTTGATTTGCTTTTCTCTAATGATTAGTATTGGTGAGCATCCTTTCATGTGTTTGTTGGCCATCCGTATGTCTTCTTTGAAGAAATGTTTATTTAGATCTTCTGCGCATTTTTGGATTGGGTTGTTTGTTTGTGTTTTTTTTTGATATTGAGCTGCATGAGCTGCTTGTATATTTTGGAGATTAATCCTTTGTCAGTTGCTTCATTTGCAAATATTTTCTCCCATTCTGAGGGTTGTCTTTTCATCTTGTTTATAGTTTCCTATGCTGTGCAAAAGATTTTTAGTTTCGTTAGTGCCCATTTGTTTACTTTTGCTTTTATTTCCATTACTCTAGGAGGTGGGTCAAAAAGGATCTTGCTGTGATTTATGTCATAGAATGTTCTGCCTATGTTTTCCTCTAAGAGTTTGATAGTGTCTGGCCTTACATTTAGGTCTTTAATCCATTTTGAGTTTAGTTTTGTGTATGGTGTTAGGGAGTGTTCTCATTTCATTCTTTTACATGGAGTTGTCCAGTTTTCTCAGCACCACTTATTGAAGAGGCTGTCTTTTCTCCATTGTATATCCTTGCCTCCTTTATCAAAAACAAGGTGACCATATGTGTGTGGGTTTACCTCTGGTATTTCTATCCTGTTCCATTGAACTATATTTCTGTTTTTGTGCCAGTACCATATTGTCCTGATTACTGTAGCTCTGTAGTATAGTCTGAAGTCAGGGAGCCTGATTCCTCCAGCTCTGTCTTTCTTTCTCAAGATTGCTTTGGCTATTTGGGGTCTTTAGTGTTTCCATGCAAATTGTGAAATTTTTTGTTCTAGTTCTGTGAAAAATGCCAGTGGTAGTTTGATAAGGATTGCAATCTGTAGATTGCTTTGGGAGTATAGTCATATTCACAATGTTGATTCTTCGAATCCAAGAACATGGTATATCTCTCCATCTGTTTGTATCATCTTTAATTTCTTTCATCAGTGTCTTACAGTTTTCTGCCTACGGGTCTTTTGCCTCCTTAGGTAGGTTTATTCCTAGGTATTTTATTATTTTTGTTGCAATAATAATTGGGAGTGTTTCCTTAATTTCTTTTTCAGATTTTTCCTCATTAGAGTATAGGAATGCAAGAGAATTCTGTGCATTAATTTTGTATCCTGCTACTTTACCTAATTCATTGATTAGTTTTAGTAGTTTTCTAGTAGCAGCCTTAGGATTCTCTATGTATAGTATTGTGTGATCTGCAAGCAGTGACAGTTTTAGTTCTTGGCTGATTTCGATTACTTTTAATTATTTACTGTTTTCTTCTCTGATTGCTGTGGCTAAAACTTCCAAAACTATGTTGAATAATAGTGGTGAGAGTGGGCAACCTTGCCTTGCTCCTCATCTTAGTGGAAATGGGTTCAGTTTTTCACCACGGAAAATGATGTTGGCTGTGGGCTTGTCATATATGGCCTTTATAATGTTGAGGTAAGTTCCCTCTATGCCTACTTTCTGGAGGGTTTTATCATAAATGGGTGTTGAATTTTGTCAGAAGCTTTTTCTGTATCTATTGAGATGATCATATGGTTTTTCTCCTTCAATTGTTAGTATGGTTTATCACATTGATTAATTTGCATACACTGAAGAATCCTTGCACTCTGGGATAAACCCCACTTGATCATGGTGTATGATTCTTTTAATGTGCTCTTGGATTCTATTTGCTAGTATTTTGTTGAGGATATTTACATGTATGTTCATTCAATGTTATTGGCCTGTAGTTTTCTTTCTTTGTGATATCTTTGTCTGGTTTTGGGTGATGGTGGCCTCTTAGAATGAGTTTGGGAGTGTTTCTCCCTCTGCTATAGTTTGGAAGAGTTTGAGAAGGATAGGTGTTAGCTCTTCTCTAAATGTTTGATAGAATTCACCTGTGAAGCCATCTGGTCCTGGACTTTTGTCTGTTGCAAGATTTTTAATCACCAATTCAATTTCAGTGCTTGTGATTGGTCTGTTTATATTTTCTATTTCTTCCTGGTTCAGTCTCGGAAGGTTGTGCTTTTCTAAGAATTTGTCCATTTCTTCCAGGTTGTCCCTTTTATTGGCATATAGTTGCTTGTAGTAATCTCTCATGATCGTTTGTATTTCTGCAGTGTCAGTTGTTACTTCTTTTTCATTTCTAATTCTAGTGATTTGAGTCTTCTCCCTTTTTTTCTTGATGAGTGTGGCTAATGGTTTATCGATTTTGTTTATCTTCTCAAAGAACCAGCTTTTAGTTTTATTGATCTTTGCTATTGTTTCCTTCATTTCTTTTTCATTTATTTCTGATCTGACCTTTATGATTTCTTTCCTTCTGCTCACTTTGAGTTTTTTTTGTTCTTCTTTCCTTAATTGCTTTAGCTGTAAGGTTAGCATGTTTACTTGAGATTTTTCTTGTTTCTTGAGGTAACATTGTATTGTTATAAACTTCCCCCTTAGCACTGCTTTTGCTGCCTCCCATAGGTTTTGGGTCCTCGTGTGTTCATTGTCATTTTTTTCTAGGTATTTTTTGATTTCCTCTTTGATATCTTCAGTGATCTCTTGTTTATTTAGTAGTATATTTTTTAGCCCTCATGTGCTTGTATTTTTTACAGTTTTTTTCCTGTACTTGATATCCAGTCTCATAGTGCTGTGGTTGGAAAAGATGCTTGATAAGATTTCAATTTTCATAAATTTACCAAGGCTTAATTTGTGACCCAAGATATGATCTATCCTGGAGAATGTTCCATGAGCAGTTGAGAAGAAAGTGTAATCTGTTGTTTTTGGATGGAATGTCCTATAAATATCAATTAAGTCCAGCTTGTTTAATGTGTCATTTAAAGCTTGTGTTTCCTTATTTATTTTCATTTTGGATCATCTGTCCATTGGTGAAAGTGGGGTGTTAAAGTCCCCCACTATTGTTGTGTTACTGTTGATTTCCCCTTTATGGCTGTTAAGATTTGCCTTAAGTATTAAGGTGCTCCTATGTTGGGTGCATAAATATTTACAATTTTTATCTTCTTGTATTGATCCCCTGATTATTATGTCACGTCCTTTTTTGTCTCTTGTAACAGTCTTTATTTTAACGTCTATTTTGTCTGATATGAGAATTGCTGCTTCAGCTTTCTTTTGATTTCCATTTGCATGGAACATCTTTTTTCCATCCCTTTACTTTGAGTCTGTATGTGTCCCTAGGTCTGAAGTGGGTCTCTTGTAGACAGCATGTATACAGGTGTTGTTTTTTATCCACTCAGCCATTCTGTGTCTTTTTATTGGAGCATTTAGTCCATTTACATTTAAGGTAATTATTGATATGTATGTTCCTATTACCATTTTCTTAATTGTTTTGGGTTTGTTATTGCAGGTCTTTTCCTTCTCTTGTATTTCCTGCATAGAGAAGTTCCTTTAGCATTGTTGTAGAGCTGATTTGGTGGTGCTGAATTCTCTTAACGTTTGCTTGTCTCTAAAGGTTTTAATTTCTCCATCGAATCTGAATGAGATCCTTGCTGGGTAGAGTAATATTGGTTGTACGTTTTTCCCTTTCATCACATTAAGTATACCCTGCCACTTGCTTCTGGCTTGCAGAGTTTCTGTTGAAAGATCAGCTGTTAACCTTATGGGGATTCCATTGTATGTTATTTATTACTTTTACCTTGTTGCTTTTAATATTTTTTCTTTGTATTTAACTTTTGATAGTTTGATTACTATGTGTCTTGGCATGTTTCTCCTTGGATTTATCCTGTATGGGACTCTCTGAGTTTCCTGGGCCTGTCTGATTATTTCCTTTCCCATATTAGGGAAATTTTCAAATATAATCTCCTCAAATACTTTCTCAATCCCTTACTTTTTCTCTTCTTGTCCTGAGACCCCTATAATTCAAATGTTGGTGCATTTAATGTTTTCCCAGTGGTCTCTGAGACTGTCCTCAATTCTTTTCCATCTTTATTCTTTATTCTGCTCTGTGGTAGTTATTTCCACTATTTTATCTTCCAGGTCACTTATCTGTTCTTCTGTCTCTGTTATTCTGCTATTGATTCATTCTAGAGAACTTTTAATTTCATTTATTGTGTTGTTCATCATGGTTTGTTTGCTCTTTCATTCTTCTAGGTCCTTGTTAAACATTTCTTGTATTTTCTGCATTCTATTTTCAAGATTTTGGATCATCTTTACTATCATTACTTGGAATTCTTTTTCAAGGAGACTGCCTATTTCCTCTTCATTTGTGTGGTCTGGTGGGTATTTACTTTGCTCCTTCATCTGCTGTGTATTTCTCTGTCTTCTCATTTTGCTTAACTTTCTTCCTGGTGCAGGTTATTCGTACTTGTGTTCTGGTGGATGAGGCTGGTTCTTGTCTTTCTGATGGGCAGGACCACATCCGGTGGTGTGTTTTGGGGTGTAGGTGAAATATTATGCCTTTAGGCAACCTCTCTGGTAATGGGTGGGGTTGTGTTCCTTTCTTGCTAGTTGTTTGGCATGGGGTGTGCAGCACTGCAACTTGCTGGTCATTGAGTGGATCTGGGTCTTAGTGTTGAGATGGAGATCTCCGGGAGAGCACTCACCGATTGATATTACATGCGGCTGGGAAGTCTCTGGTGGTCCAGTGTCCTCTACTCAGCTCTCCCACCACAGAGGCTCAGGCCCGACACCTGGCCAGAGCACCAGGACCCTGTTAGCCCCACTGCTTAGAAGAAAAGGGATAAAAAAGAAAGGGAAAACATAAAATAAATGAAATAAAATAAACTTATTAAAATAATAAATAAAAAAAATTAAAATATAAAAATAACTTTAAAAAAAGAAGAGAGCAACCAAACCAGTAAACAAATCCACCAATGATTACAAGCACTAAAAACTATTCTAAGCTAAACATAAAAATCAGAAACTAGTCAGTAGCAGACAGCAAACCCCAAGGTTACAGTTGCTCCCAAAGTCCACCGCATCAATTTTGAGATGATTGGTTGTCTTTTCATGTATTCCACAGATGCAGGGTACATCAAGTAGATTGTGGAGATCTAATCCACTGCTCCTGAGGCTGCTGGGTGAAATTTCCCTTCTCTTCTTTGTTCACACAGCTCCTGGGTTTCAGCTTTGGATTTGGCCCCACCTCTGCATGTAGGTCGCTCTCTGGTGTCTGTTCTTCGCCCAGACAGTAGGGGGTTAAAGGAGAAGCTGATTAGGGACCTCTGGCTCACTCAGGCCAGGGGGAGGAGGGATACAGAATGCAGGGCAAGCCTGCTGCGGCAGAGGCCAGAGTGATTTTGCAACAGCCTGAGGCATACCTTGTGTTCTCCCGGGGAAGTTATCTCTGAATTATGGGACCCTGGCAGTGGCAGGCTGCACAGTGTCCCGAGAGGGGTGGTTTGGATAGTGACTTGTGCTTGCACACAGGATTCTTGTTGGCTGCAAAAGCAGCCTTAGCATTTCATGCCTGTCTCTGGTGTCTGCGCTGATAGCTATGGCTTGCGCTCATCTCTGAAGCTCGTTTAGGAAGTGTTCTGAATCTCCTCTCCTCGTGCACCCTGAAACAATGGTCTCTTGACTCTTAGGCAGTTCCAGACACCATCCCGGTTAGCTGTGGTGCACTAACCCCTTCAGGCTGTGTTCACGCAGCCAAGCCCAGTCCTCTCCCTGGGATCTGAGCTCTGAAGCCCTAGCCTCAGCTCCCAGCCCCCACCCACCCCTGCAGGTGAGTAGACAAACTTCTCAGGCTGGTGAGTGCTAGTCAGCATGAATCCTCTGTGCGGGAATCTCTCCGCTTTGCCCTCTGCACCCCTGTTGCTGTGCTTTTCTCTGTGTCTCTGAAGCTCCCCCCACCTCCCATCCACTGTTTCCACCAGTGAAGGGGCTTCCTAATGTGTGGAAATTTTTCCTCCTTCACAGCTCCCTCCCAGATGTGCAGGTCCTGTTCTTATTCTTTTGTCTGTGTTTTTTTCTTTTCCTTTTGCCCTACCCAGGTATGTGGGGAGTTTCTTGTCTTTTGGGAAGTCTGAGGTCTTCTGCCAGTGTTCAGTAGGTGTTCTGTAGGAGTTGTTCCACATGTAGATGTATTTTTGATGTATTTGTTGGGAGTAAGGTGATCTCCACATCTTACTCCGCCATCTGGAATGTCCTCTCATCACCACGTTTTTATCCTCATTTTTTTTCTGAGCATCTTCTAGTTTGATTCAGGATCTCACAATTCCCCATCTCAACTCATCAAACTCTTTCACTATGCCCCCTGGAACTCATATTGACAGAGTAAAATCACTTATTGTATATTTTGCTAGGGCCACCATAAGAAGTACCCCAAATTGGGTGACTTAAAAAACAGAAATTTGTTTTTTGTAATTCTAGAGGCTGGAAGTCTAATATTAAAGTGTTGGTCAGGTTGGTTTCTTCTGAATAAATGGCTTATAGTTGGCCATCTTCTCCCTTGTGTCTTCACATGATCTTCCTACTGTAACTCTCCGTGTCCAAATTTCCTTTTCGTATAAGGACACCAGTCATATTGGATTTGAGCCCAGCACAATGACCTTATTTTAAGTTAAATGCCTATTTAAAAACTGGATCTCCCAGTATGGCCACACTTTGAGGTGCTGGGTATTAGGACTTTAACATATGAATTGTTGGGGGAACACAACTCAGTGCATAACACCTATATATACAGTTTCTTCTCTAAGCATGTTATTTACCTCTTTCTATAGTTTAAATCCAGCTCTCTCCTAAATCCCTGCTTCCCCACATGTGTTTGCTTGTTTATTTTTAGTAATGGTTTTGCTACATAACTGTATACATACACTACAGAAGCTGGTAATGGAGTAGTTATCTTCCTTCCCATGGTCACAGCCTAGACTTTATTATTACCAAAATTTTAACACCTTCAATATTGTAATTTTGCATAGTACACTCTTTGACAGCCCACTCTAGAATCCACATTTCAACATTTTCCCACCAATTCTGATTACAAATTGACCCTATCATTTTCCCACTTCCTATATTCTGTCTTATCTCTTTCCTTTTCAACTCAGCTTAGATTTCTTTCTCTTCCTGTTATACTAAACTGACCAAATCCCAACACTATTAAACCCAAGAATTTTCTGACTATTCACTAGCATTTGAGAAGATTAATAAGACTAGAGACATATTCCACTGTGGTAATGGTGCTATTTTAAATAAAGGACCTAAATTTGAGGTGGTCCTTGTAACAGCAAGCATTCTTACATTGTTTACCTGATCAGTTCTTTTTTCTACTCTCTGAGTTATTTTCATACATTTTCTTTTCTCCTTAAACTTCCTACAATCTCTCCCTTATTCTCAGTTTCAGCTGATGATCTCATTTACTATTTTAATTGCGGAAAATAGAAACTATCAGAAGAAAACTGTAGTGAGCTGAATAATGTCCCTTCTCTTTCCCCAAAGATATCGATGTCTTAATCTCCAGAACCTGGGTATGTCATCTTATATGGCAAAAGGGATATTGCAGGTGTGATCAAGTTAAGGAGCTTAAGGTGGGGAGATTATCCCAGATTGTCCATGTGGCCCCAATGTACTCGCAGGGTCCTTACAAGAGGGACCACAGAAAGAATCGGAGTCAGACAGTAGGGGATGTGACAGTGGAAGAGAGAGGTTAGAGAGATGTAAGGAATTCAGACCACCTCTGAAGATGGAAAGCAAAGAAATGGGATTCTCCCTTGAAGCATCCAGAAAGAAAGTAGCCCTACTGATACTTTGATGTTAGACATCTGACCTCCAGCACTGAAAGAGAATAAATGTGTTGCTTAAAGTCACTAATTTTGTGGTTGTTCACTACAGCAGCAGTAGAAAACGAATATAAAATCCACATCAGTTTTTGATTCTCAGTTCTGTTACAGTAAACCCCTTTCCTTCTGTCTGTGGTCTATTCCTCCCTGTGGCATAGGATTTCATCACCTATCTCTTACTTCAAGGTCTTTATTTCTATGGCTTACCCCTCAATTTTTTAACTCATTAACCTTTATTTAAGATTATTTATATGAGCATACAAATATGCCACAATATCACAATATTTTAAAACAAAATCCCATTCAATTTCTTTTTCTGGTCTTTCTTAAAATAAAGCTCATCATTTCTTGCCTCCTGTCTCTCATGACCCAAATCCAATAGGCTTTCATTTTTACCCACTTTTCCAATCAGCTTTTCTTAAAATCACCAATGAATTCCAGGTCTCTATATTTCTGAATTCTAAATTTGCATTAGTAATATCTCCAGAACTCAGTCTTTCATCTCTTCTCCTCTAGGACATTATAGATATTTCAAAATTATGTATAATATATAGTAGGTTATTTTATATGTGAATTTTATTTTAGAGAAATAAAAAGAGTTTTAGAAATGTGTTCTAACATGAGGGTGATGGTCATGATTGTGTTGAAATCATAGTCACAAATGATCTTACATTCCCTTGGCATGCAAAACATTCTATAGCTTATTAACTTTTTAAAATCTTTCTACTTTAATCTAGATTCATACTTTTAACCACCTACTTGACATCTCCATTTAGGTTTCTAATAGGCATCATAAATGTAAATTCATGTATTTAAAACCATTTCCCTAACAGACTAATTCCCCAAATCCCTCTTTTACAAAATGATTCCACTAGTTCAGGCAAGACACCTAGAATTCATCCTTGATTCCACATAGTCAGCACCCAAGTCCACCACTTAACAAGTTCTTTCTGCCTTATCTTCTTTCTTTTCCACATCTCTCAATATTTCCAAGTGTCTTCTCTCAGTTTTTTTTTTTTTTTTTTTTTTTAATAGCTTTTGAGGAAGTAGCAACTTTTCTTTTTCTCTTCTCTCCCTTTTGGCATCCATCTAGAACCTGGGGGTCTGGGGTCTGGGTGTACAGGAAAATCCCCATCTCCTTTCTCTGAATCCTTAACTGAACAAGCAAGAAAATTCATGGGAGCTTTTTGTTGTGCAATTAAAATCAGATAATAGAGACTAAGACTCTTTTTGTATAACAAAGTGTTAGAGATATGCTAAGAGGCTTACCATTTTTTTTTTGTAAAAAGCCCAATTAGACTCTGAATATTCTAATGAGAATTTTCTTCCTTCCTTCACTTCTTCCCCTTCCCTGTATCTGAAATCTTCTTCCACCTATCCAGGAAAGAAACAAAACAAAACAAAACAAAAACTCAGAAAAGTAAACAAAAAAACCCATGGAGATTAGAATAATTGATCACCAGCACTTAAGTGGCAAGACAAGGCAGGGACAAGGAATGGGAGTAAGGCACTTCTTCATTCAATAAATATTTATTGACCTCCTAACGTATTCTAGACATTATTCTGTTGCTAGAGATACCATGGTGAATCACAGAGTGTTTGTGCTGTAAGGAGTTAACAAATATTAAAACAATTCAGAAGTTGATAATTTCTCAGAAGGAATTAGGATGTCAAGCAAGGAGGGGGGTGCTCTTTTAGATAGAGTTACTAGGATGTCTCTCTGAGAAGAAGATGAGTTTTGGAAGAGACCTGAATAATGAGAAGCTACCTATTTAAACATCATTAGAGGAAAGTTGATGGATTCGAGAACCAAGCAAGGTGTGCTTCAGGAAGGACATAAAAGTCAGGAAGGACTGCATAGTTCATTGAAGAGGGGAAGGGTAGGAGAGAGGCTGGACCACAGATCATGATGGCTGTTTTAGGCTTTGGCAAAGAGTCTGGATTTAATTCTAAGTGTGATGGGAAGCTACCAGATGGTTTTAAGAGGGGAAAAATCTGATACATTAAAAACAAAAAAAAGAATATGGCCTCTTTGTGGAGAATAAATGATAAGGAAACACTAATGATTGTAAGGAGACCAATTAGAAGGCTATCATGGCAGTTCAGTGAGAGTAGATGGTGTTTTTGTTCTAAAGTGGTAATGTTTAAGTGGTAGAAAAAGAAATCTTTTTGGATTGACAGGATTGTGGGGGAAGAGGAAATGAGAGAGGAAATGTATGGAGTCTGGGGAGGTGGGTCTTCCTGAGATCTTAGGTATGAGTTGCTTTGTGGGCTACCATAGGAGAACAAGGTCTCACTTGCATTTGAAAATCAGGAGCAAGGGTAGATATTGATGTGATAAGATGCAGTAGGCACTCCTAAGTCTACGCCTGGAGTAGACTTCATAAGAATTATAATAGTTTGAGCTCCAAATAAATACTTCCTTTACACATCCTTCTGGATTCTATGTGGGAAAGTCCTTTTTGATAATGGACTATACAGTCTGATATTAAAGGCCAGGGGGTTATTTTATAGGACATTTGTCTGGATTGTTGAAATGTCAAAGAGTAGGACACTGGTCACTGTAATATTTTAGTCATGACATGAATGACTCATGTTCCTTTATGATACCTGTCAGACCTCTGGAAGCTTGATTGAAATAAATGAACTCATTAAGTCCTATTCCAACTTGGATGGGAGTAAAGTGCTGTTTAGCTAAATTCTCCATACCTGGCCTCTGGGTTAACGTACATCATCAAATAGAAGTAAGATGGCACAGGTAGTCAGTCTCCAATTAGTCCAACATGTCAGGCTCCTGATGGAAAAGAGGTGCTTTGGAATTAAATTTATATAACTTCGACTTCTCTGATTTCCTAACATTGCAGAAATGGAAGGGAAAATTGCAGGGAAGGGTATAAACTGGGAACCAATGGTTCTTTCTCCATTAATGGTACATAAGTGATAACAATGAGAACAGAATGAACATAGCTGTCAGTATTCAAGACATTTTAGGGACTATTCAAGAGGATCATTCTGTTAAAGGTCAATAATTTAAGGACCAGATAAAAGAAAAGCTAACAAATGACATTATATTAAATTCTCAAGTTTATTTCTATTCTGGGCACTATCCAAGAAATCTAGAAAGATTATTATATATTTGGAATTTCAGTCACTAGACACACACAGCTGGAATCTGGATGTTCTTGTGGCCTTGTAGAGAGATAACAATTTTCAATGATGGTTTTAAAGAATATTACCAGATACTATTTCTAAGGATGGTAAGAAGACAATCTTTATTTGTCATGGGGTACTTTTTTTAAAATTTACTTTTGGTTGCACTGCGTCTTCGTTGTTGCATGTGGGCTTTCTCTAGTTGTGGCGAGTGGGGGCTACTCTTCCTTGCAGTACGAGGGCTTCTCACTGTGGTGGCTTCTCTTGTTGCGGAACAGGGGCTCTAGGCACATGAGCTTCAGTAGTTGCAGCATGCAGGCTCAGTAGTTGTGGCTCACGGGTTCTAGAGTGCAGGCTCAGTAGTTGTGGTGTACAGCCTTAGTTACTCCACGGCATGTGGGATCTTCCCGGACCAGGGCTCGAACCGCGTCCCCTGCATTGGCAGGTGGATTTTTAACCACTGCACCACCAGGGAAGTCCATGGGCTACTTTTTAATTTTATTATTATTATTTGCAGTTCAAAAGTACTTTGTTTCAGCATCTCCATAACCTCATCACCTTTCAGATATGTTGATAGAAAAGTAGTTAGGAATAAGGACTGCTGGGAGAAGTGGTATGGTTGATATAATCATTTCTGGAAGGAATTTACAAGAAGATGAGAAATGGCTCTTTAAAGGTTTAACCACAGTGAGAAAACAGTGCTGACACTCATTTCTAACTGTGGATTATGATGTAATTCACAAGCCTCTGAAGTAATTTATTGAACAGGAGTTGAGTAGGAGTTTCACTAAGCAGACATTCTGAATTCTTCTGAAACAACTAGCAAATGCTTCTGAATTTAATTTGCTAACTCCAACAAATATTAATACCTGTCTGGAAGGACTGGAGGTAGAATGATACGAGAAGGCTGGTTGGAAAAAAAAGAAACTCAGAATTTGCAGTAGTCATAGACAATATGACAGCCAGCTGGGATACACCACTCACTAAACTAGTGTTAAAGTGGGCTATACCAGACACATTTAAGGACTTGGTGGAGAGGATACCATTTGAAGTGTCAACTTAGATGATTGCCTTACTTAATGTTCCCTTATCAACGTCAGATTGGACATAATACTGGGTTGCAAATCTTGGTGACTATAATCAGTATTTGTTATTTTTTGGAATGAACAGAGACAATATACATGCTGTTGGTCTTTCTCTTAATAAATTGACACCTTTCTAGTGAGGTATTGTTAGTTATCTAGAAAGGCCAGGAGGATGATAGGCTACAAAAATAACAGCAGCCTGGTTTGAGTAACTAAAGCCCTTCAGTGATATTCCTTCATTCTTTCAGTAGATTGGCAAAGAGCCTACTGTGTCAATTTGGAGGTACAGATAGTAGAGGATGGGAAGAAGTAGGCCCTTCAAGTAAGGATATGACCCTTCTTAGATGTGGGAGGGCAGCTCTGCCATGAGAATTGTAGATTATTGTCACACATTAATGAGATATTGTATAAAACAGTGGTTCTCAAACTGAGATGATTTCCCCCCTCTCCCAAAGGGGACATTTGGCAATGCCTGGAGACATTTTAAAAAATATTTTAATTAATTTTTATCAGAGTATAGTTGATTTATACTAACAGGTATAGTTAAAGGCAATGAAGACTAGATAAATCCTAGAAATATTTTTTTGGACCTGTACAGTCAATATCTATGAAATACCTTTGTAGCTGTGGATCATTTAACTCATTATTCTATGCATATCTCTCTGTTAAGTATTTGACAAAATAATGAATAACTCCTTTCTCTATGGTTGGCCTAACTTTTAGTTATTTTGAATAAACCATGAAGCAGATATTTAGGACAACAGAAAGCTAGCAACCAATGTGTCTCCTGTAGTCTGGACATTGTTAATACTCTCTCCTAGGTCCAAGGATTGACAGTGAAGGCAGCCAGTCATCACCCTATTAGATCTTTGAGGCAGTTTCAAAGGCAGGTCTCTTGTTTTTTAATGGCAACACTAAACAAAATCTGCCACACATTTGGTCAAGAAATTCTCAAACTTTGTAAGCTTCACATGTTCCACTTAATTATATGATATTCATCTTTCTGAGAAAGGTATACAAAGATTTTCTGGGAGTTCACTTGAGAACCAGAGTTTAATCTGATAATTTTATGTTTTCATCTTTTCCCCAAGATACAGGAAAAAATATTAAATATATGGTGTGGGTTAAGGAGACCTTGTCCTTCAAAGCAGATTTTAGCCAAGGATTTCCTACTCCAGCCACCTAGGATAAGAAAGCCTCTATTTTGGAGGTGGCTATTGTGATGAAAGTTTTTGTAGGTTTATGTTGGCTTCTTAGATCCATTCAGAGCAATGGAGAAGTTTTGCAATATGACCACAGTGGGTATTGTCTGTTACCTAGAATAATAAAGTCATTCAGTATTCCATATCTTCTCCAAGAGGCTGGAGATACTTGTCAGAATCTTATTAGATAGGCTAGAAAGATTCCATCCAGAACAAAAGCCCTTAAAATAATATCCTAGGCCATACATAATGTCTCAAAATGGTGTCACCTGGTTGAAGTTTGGATGAGAGTTCTGCATGATGCTACACTTATGCTTCAAAATAGGATAAAGGCTTGGATGGGAGTGAAGTGTGGCACTCCGTATGGAGATAAACCCAAGGACACCACAAGGACCTTATTTGTTGGTGGATGCTTTAACTCTGGGAAAGAACATTAATGTGGCACCACTCAGATGTGGTGCCAGAAGCTTTAGATTTGTGAAGGCCTTCAAGTTTTTCTAAGTTAGCAGACCACTGGAAAAGGGCTGTGTTTTTGATAATCGATAAGTAAGAGCCTGCCAAATGATGAAGTACAGCTGGGTTTGGACTGTGCTTATTGGAAGAGTGCATCACAAAAACTTCTACCTTCTGGTGAAAGGTGGGGTGAAGGTAAACCTACAGTGCTGTATTCAGGGCCAAAGAGAACTTTCCTCTAGCTCTTGGTGAGAACAGAGTGGTGGTGAGGCAGTGAAGAGAGAGGGCCTCTCAGACCAAACTATGGAGTGGTAACAACATGATTTATCAAAAGTTAACATCTACCTTGCTCATTACCCATTAAGGAGCAGGTGAAAGGAACCAAGCAGGAAAGAAGAGCCAATTCGAGGCCTTGTCTCCCCGGGGGCAGGGGAAGGAGGCCATGTATGGATGACTTGAGAAGCTGGACCTGAAGCAAAGTTGCATGTCCAAGAGTAGAGACAGTAGGAGTAATGGTAAGGGGCATGATTTGAAATATGTGCAGTAGATACATTTCCTAACGCTTTGTGTTTAATTAGTCGGAGATTTGAAAGAGGTGGGGGTGGCGTCCAGAAATGAAATCAGTTCCTTCCTGCCTTCCAATGAGAGAGGATACATTTTGGAGGTAGAGATTATAAGTTTAGCTTTAGCCATATTTAATTTGCTGATCCTGAGGCACATCCAAATAGAAATGTCTGGAAGACCTTGGAAAACACACTGCTGAATGTTAAGAGAAAGATCTGGGCTACAGCTATACTAGAAATGATGATGGAAGCCTTGGAGATGGATGCTTTTCTAGGGAGATTGCAAGTACAGTGGACCTAAAACAAAACAGATGGCCTGGTAACACTAGCCTTTTAAAACTGGGCGGAACAGAGGAACCTGAACATGAACTAAGAAAGGGATTCAGAGGTACAGAAACAAGAAAAGGAGACTCCAGGGTCACAAATGTCCCAGAAAGAAATGTCAAGGAACAAGGAGCACTAGTGTCAAATGTTATGTAAAAGTCAAGTAAGGTAAAGACTAAGTGTCCAGATGATCTAGCAAAATTAATGTTAATTTTGATGAGAGAAAATTCAGTAGACTGGTGGATATAGTGGTCAGATTTCTGAATGTCAAGTGAGGAAGAGGGAACAATGTGCATACACGACTTCCAATAGGCTGTAAAGGGCAGGAGAGAGACAAGGAGTCATTGGAGAAGAACATGGTGTTGACAGAGAATAACTGAGTTTGAGAGATGAGTGAGTATGCTAAATATTCTAGAGGAATGGGAAGTAGAGTTGGCTTACTGAAGACACAAAAGAGAATGCAATATTTAGTGAGAAGCTGATAAAGGATAGAAGTGGAGTAAATCAGATTGCCATATTTAGTAAAAAAATAAAACAAAAAGCCAGGATGTCTAGAAAAAATTGAATTCCAGGTAAACAATAAATATATTTTTTTTAGTATAAGTATATACCAAATATTTCCAGGGACTTCTTATACAAAAACAAAAATTATCTGAAATTCAAATTTAATTGGGAATTCTGTATTTTATTTAGCAACCTTTAGAGATATCAATCACAGGTGAAAGATTAACTATATTAAAAGACATTTTCTGTTATGACAAGATGTGGCTTAAGTTTAGGTCTCACAGCAGGAAGTATCACAGAATTCCTTCTAGTAACTTCTGTTTTCTCTGTGAAGTGAGAAACAGGCCACTGGCTAGGAGAGAGGCATGGTGGCAATATTATAGATTTGAAGGAAATATAGGAGGTTTGAAATAACTGCTGTGGCGAATAGGAGAAGAAATTGATTAGGAAAACATAGAATTATTTCCAGGCACATTGAGAGCTTAATTGACATCAGGGACCTTGAATTGATAGAGACACCAATCCATGCAGGTAAGTGTCACTAATCTGCTGAGGAGGATCAACTGGCAAATGGAGCTGCCAATACTGAGAAGAGGATGGGGGACATGCCAGAACAGTAATCCAAGCTGGACGATGAGGCAGTCAAAGAAGTGGGGAAGGAAGTAGAGGAGTCCAGGAGTGAATATGGCATGAAGACAAAAAGCAAGCAAAGAAGTTAGAGTCACTGAATGACTGGGCTAACTGGAGGCTGTGATATAAAAATTGGATGTTAGAATTTAATGTCAGAGTTGTAGCTGTTTTGGGTAATGGTAAATTCTAGCTGGGGCCATGAAAAAAGAAACTGAAGAGGAGAGGAGGTGAAACTTACTAGAGATGAAAAGGTAAAAACCTAAAGGCATTGAGGATTTTTTTTTTTTTTCAAAGAGCATATGAAAAGCTCCTCTTAGTCCTTGGGCACTATGAGGTGGGTAAGTGAACAATGCGTTCATTAGGGCACTGCTAGCTGCTATAACAGAAAAGCATCCATAATTTCATGGCTTAACATAAAAAATTATTTATGTGAATACATGTAACTATCCCAGTCATCACCTCTAATGACCAACTTTCCTCCAAGAGATGATTTAGGGACCTGGGTTCCTTCCAACTATGGCTCTATTACCATCCCATCAGGTGGTTTCCAGGGCTTCCCTAGAGTGGTCTCCATTGCCATCAGAGGTAAAGGGAATTATTCTTTGGAAGATTGCACATAGGAGGTTTTTAATGGTTTGGGACTGGAAGCAACACTCAACACTTTTCTTACATGCATTGACCCAAATGCAGCCACATGGTCATGCCCAACTGCAAGGGCTGTGAGGACCTGTGGCCAAGAGGAAAAACAAAAAGGTTTAGATGAACGGGTAACCAGCCTCAGGCAGCTTCCACTTGTGAGTGTTTCAGGGCTAGTAGTGTCTTCAGGGAGAGATTGTACTTAAGGAGAGATGTTAAATAAAACTTCAGTGAAACCAGAGGTCTGCATGGAAAGGTGAAGGAGGGAGAAGCACTGTGAGGCCAGGTTAAGAGAGGAAACACAGACCATGATGGGATGGCACAGACACCTGGAGGTATTTACATCCTGGTTGAGGATCAGAGTCACCTAGATTTGCTAATGAGGTTTTCAAAGAAAGTCTCTGCTCCCGTGGACTTGAGCATTGTTTCTAGAAGACTACAATACCCTGGGCAGAGGAGTTTGGGGTCAAACCCTCAAGGTACTGTGGCACTGGATTTGAGTGCGAAGGCCAGGGCTTTGTGCCTCTGAGGTAAGTTTCACCTGCTCCAACATAGAGTCCATTATTTTAAATCTTTTGCAATGTATTCTGTTGCACTCTATTACATTAAATTCAATTTTACATAATGGCTTGCTGTGCTGTTCGCCTTCCCCAAGGTATATATCCTTTAGAAACCTCAGATTATGTAGGTATATCATTTATAGTTGATTAAATATATTTGTGGCTACTTCTATAAAAATGGGCATCCAGCCCATTCAGGGTTAGGAATGGGACTTCCAGTTATAATTTTGTTCCAATGGAAAATAAAATGTGAGTATCATTATTTCAAATTACAGTTCCTTTTCCAGGAATTTAATCTTCAATATATGTCAAGACTATTTTTAGAGGATAGTATGTTAATAATATACTATTAAAAAGAAGACAAAATTTAACTCAGTATAAGACAAGTTATTAGTAGTATTTGTGTAAGTTCTTAGTTGAATGAGAAAAAAATTTCTGAAGTTTTAAATTGTTTTTGAAGAGGAGAGACTACTTAGACTCATGTATTATACTTACTACACTTTGAAATTAAACAACACCATATTTTTGAGAAATAAAAAAGTATATACAACCATTTATTAATTCATTTGTTTTCTCTTCAGTCACTAGGTCATTACTATACGTATAATGTTGTCCACATACAAGGTTCTTTGAGCCTTTATTTATAATCAAGTTACGGAGAATGAAGAACTAGAAAACAATAGCAAACAATCAAGAACAAATTGAAAATAAAAAAAAACAGGGTTTACTCATGTTCCACAGGCACACATTTTCTAAAGTTTGGATGAATAATAACCAAAAACTCATTCTCCCAAACATATATTTTCATCTTCTACATCTATTTCCCCTCCCAATTTCTTCTGAAACCTCTATGTCTTAGTTTTACCAACTAAAATGTAATTGACCTAAGTAGACTCTGGCTGAATTTGGATCCTTCCTCCTTTGTAGTAGCTGATGGTCATACTCTATCTATTATTTTTTCTACATATTGTGATTCCATAAATATTTTTTAAAGAATGTAACTGAGAAGAGAGAAAAGCCACACCTATGTCTTCAATAAGATCTCCACTTCCAATAAACCCGTGGATATTTTTTTAAGTGACATTTTAAAAGGACTAAGAGAATAGAAGCTGAAGGGGAAAAAAGAGATTATATACAGTGCAAAGATAGCTAAATATTGAATTACTTATACATTAAAAGAATAAAATGAATATTGTTCTTGTAAGACACAGATAGGAAGGAAAGATCAATCTTAAATAAAAGAAGAAACAAGCTGAGACTGATCTTCTGCCTGCCTCTGTTCAATTGACTTTAAACCAGTACAAATCAGAATAATTAGAAGAAGTTAAGAAGCTAAAGCACCATTTTAGTTGGCTTGCAATGCACATAATACTGTCAGAGAATCATGTAAACAGCTGAGGAAGCACATCTACTATTTAGAAGGCCAAAAGAATCAGAACTGTCCGGGAACAATAAATTACTAAGCAGAGCTAAGGCAGCAAGAAGTGAACAGAAGGATACAGGGTGTCATTTACACTGAAACACCGGTACTTGGGGATGGTGGGGGAGAGAGAAGGAGAGAGTAAAACAACAGATGATTATAAATAAACAAACTTAAATCTAGGACATTCTAAGGAAAACTTGGTATATCATGAATAGGGTTGATTAAAGAATATGCTTTGGTTTTATACAGATTTAAGCGGTAATTTCTATTTTCATTAAGTGTATAAATGGCACTGGATAGAGTTTTGTTTTTAAATATATAAAGGAAGGCTTCTAAATTTCCTTCGTCCAAGTATTATTAACATAGATGAGAAAGAACCTCCTAGGAGAAAAGAAGTAGCTTCGTAAGCAGCCCAAGGCTAGAAATTTTTCTGAAAGCTTGTGCTTAATCTTTTAAATCCATGTGAAACGTTGCGGAAACATTTAGTTTCTTTTTAATAATGGGTAAATTTGCCAAATGGTAGCTGGTAGCATCCTTTTTGAGAAGAGCCTGGACAAAGAATGAGAAATTGTGTGTTTTATTCTTGATTCTGCTATTTACAAAAGACTTACCTTGATAAACGCAGTTGCTTCAAATTCTCTTAACTTCAGTTTCTTCATCAACAAAATAAGATCATCCATGTCTTCTCACACAAACTATACCATGTGACAAAGAGATGTAAAGAGGGTTGTAGGGTTCATAACAAGCCTCCCCCAAAATGTGTCACTTTTACATGGTGATTATTTTGACCTAAAGGCAATTGAGACCCTTCAGGTTCAAGAGAAACTACTGCCCTTTCCTTAACTACCTAGAATAATTTAAATTGGGGATTTTTCCCAGGACAGAGTTATTACAATAGGTAAATTTTATCTAAGTGGCCCCATCTGTATGGCAGGGCAAACTGTTACCAAACATTTGCTCTTCTTATTGTCCTGTGAATGACCATCCTGTCCTTGGAAGCCCCAGGTCCCCATCCAAATTGTTTGACTCAGGAATGAGGTATATATCTCATTTTACCCTTCTGACTTTAAACTTCTCATGTATGTGGAGTTCTCAAATGTACAAAATTAAGTTTGATATTTTCCTATTAATCTGTCTCATGTCAATTTAATTCTTAGACCAGTCAGAAGAACTTAGAATTCTAGAGGAAAGTTTTCTTCATTCCTGACAGGGTCAAATGAGATGAGTTATATTAAAGGAAGAATATTTCAGGACATACTGCTGCTATGAAAATCTACATTTATTCCACAGGTATGTACATATTATATATTGTAAATAAAATTAACTGATGTATAGTTATAACCTTAATGAGTTTGGCAAAATTACTAAAATTTACTAGACCAAGGAAGTCCGTGCTGGAAAATGTTCATCCTGTGGGTTTTTCCAGATCAGCTAAAATACTCAAACAACAACAAAGTAGATCCTATACTTCAGTGCTTATGTGGAATCAGATGTGCTTAATTTGAGTAATAATGTAACCATTTAAGATACATGTCAGTTCAGGCAAAATAATTCTCGAAACCTTGATTTTCTCATTAGTAGAATAGAATTATAAACAATCTATGTCAGACTCCTTCTTTGCACTCAACACTGGTAAATTATTTAGTAAATGCAAGCTTTTATTACAGTTGAGCAGTTTCAGATGACAGTAAAGGCATGCAATGAAAAAACATATTTACTCCTGGTTAAATTGTATTTATTTTTTCTTTTATTGTGATAAAAACATAAAATTTGCAATCTTATCCATTTTAAGTTACATTACAGTAGTGTTAACTACATGCCTATTGTTGTACAACAAATATCTAAAATTTTCTTATCTTGCAAAGCAGAAACTCTATACCCAATGAGCAACAACTCCCATGTCCCCCTCTCCCAGAAATACAGGATTTTCCTTTTAAAGGCAGAATAAAATTTTATTTTATTTCTACACCACATTTTCTTTACCCATTTGTCCATCAGTGAACTTTTAGATTGCTTTCACCTCTTGGCTTTTGTGGATAATGGTTCAATGAACATTGATATTATATATATATATATACACACACATACACATACATACATATACAATATATTTATATATATTATGTATTTATGTATATATAATATATATATTTATAAATAAATAAATTATATATATATATATATGTATATATATATATATATATATAATTTTGAGATACTGATTCTCTTTCTTTTTATATATACCAAGAAGTGGGATGGGTATATGATAGTTCTAATTTTTCTTTGAGGAAACTTTTTTCCATAGTGGCTGCACCATGTTACATCCCCATCAACAAGTGCACAAGGTTCCAATTTCTCTACATCCTTGCCAGCATTTATTATTTTCTGCCTTTTTAAAAAATAGTGTTCATCCTAATAAGCATGAGGTGATAACTTATTGTGGTTTGCATTTCCCTGATAATCTGTGACATTGAGCATCATTTCCTATGCTTGTTGGCCATTTATATATCTTCTTTGGAAAAATGTCTAGCAATTCTTGCCCATTTTTAAAAATCAGGTGATTGACTGACTGATTGATGGATGGATTGACTATTTTTGTTAATTTGTAAGAGTTCTTTAATATTTTAGATATGAACCATTATTACAAATCGACCAAATTAACACTTGTTAAGTGGAGAACAGGGTGCTACATGGTAAGCAGTGGTTCAAAAACAGACCACAAGATAAATTGAAATAGAGAATTTTATTACACATAGGTCCTGGGTGAAGTAACTAGCAGGCCTTGAAGGGACATATAGAGAGATGAAAGCAAAGTGTAGACAGAAAGATAATTTGGGGGGGAGTGGCCAATATGGCAGAGTAGGAAGACCCAGAGCTCACCTCTTCCCATGGGCACACCAAAATTTCAACTATTTACAGAGCAATTACTGATAAGAATGACCTAAAGACTGGCTGAAAAGATTTTCTACAACTAAAGATATAAAGAAGGAACCACAATGAGACAGGTAGGAAGGGCGAAGATGTGGTATAGTCAAGACCATACCCCCCAGGTGGGCACCTGACAAATGAGAGGATAATTACAATCACATAGATTCTACTGAAGGAGTGAGGGGTCCAAGTCCCACAGCTATCTTCCCAGCCCAGGAGTCCTGTGCCAGGAAGACATTTGGCTTTGAAGGCCAGCAGGGCTTGGTTACTTTCAGGGGAGGTAGAGGACTGTGGGAAATAGAGACTCCATGCTTAAAGGGCTCACACAAAATCTCACACACTATGAGACCCAGGACAGTAATTTGAAAGGAGGCTGGGTCAGATCCACTTGCCGATCTTGCAAATCCTCGCAGAAAGACAGGAAACAGTTGGAACTCACCCTGGGGACATATGCACTGGCAACAACCATTTCTGGGACCTTTCCCATTATGAGGGCACTGGTGCTGACAAACACTATTTTAAAATCTTAAAATCTAAAATCCTCTGTCTTATTAGCACCAGAGCCTGGCACCATCCACCAGATGATCAGCACTGAAACTCCAGAGGCCAAGCGGCTAGCTGGGCCAGGACACAACCCTACCAACCAGTGGGCCAGTACTAGCTCTGGGACCACTTGGTCCCTAGCCCTACCCACCATCAGGCTGATACCAAATCCAAAACACTTTGGGCCCCTTAGCCAGTTGCCCCAGGATTTTACCCCACTCACCAGCAGGTTGGCAACAGCTTTAGGGCACCCTGGACCCTGCAGCCAGCCATGTGAGGAACTGGCCTGCTCACCAACAGGTTGACACAAGATCCAGGACCCTCAGGCCTACAACCAGCCATTCCAAGACCTGGCCCCACCCACCAGTGGCCAGCAACCTCCACATAAGGCAGGGCCTGGGAATTAACCTGATTAGGAGCCAGCCACACATACAAGATCACCAACAGTAGTCAGCCTGCTGCAACAGAAGGACCCCACACAACCTACATAGGGGGAACCCCTAGAGTATATAGCTCAGGTGTCCAGAGGGCAGTGCATTGCTGGCACATATAGGACATCTCCTGCAAAAGACCACTTCTTTAAGATTGGGAAACATAGCAAACTTACCAAATACATAGAAATAAAAAACAGCAAAATAAGCAAAATGAAGTGACAGAAGAATATGTTCCAAAGGAAGGAAAAGGAAACAAACCCAGAAGAAGAACTAAGTGAAGTGGGGATAAATCTATCTGATAGGAGTTTAAGGTAATGATCATAAAGATGCTTAAGAAACTCAGGAGAAGAAAGGATGGACATAGTGACAAGTTTAACAAAGAGTTAGAAAATATAAAGAAGAACCAAACAAAGAAGAAGAATACAATAACTGAAATAAAAAAAATACACTGCAAGGAATCAACAGTAGATTAGATAATACAGAGGAATTGATCAGAGAACTGGAAACAAAGTGGTGGAAATTACTCAAACTGAACAGAAAAAAGAAAAATGAACTAAAAAAATGAGAACAGTATAAGGAACCTCTGATACAACATCAAGTGTACTAACAATTGCATGTTAGGGGTCCCAGAAGGAGAAAAGAAAGAGAAAGTAGCAGAGAACATACTTGATGACATAATAGCTGAAAACTTCCTTATTCTGGGAAAGGAAACAGACATCCAGCTCTAGGAAGAGTTCCAAACTGCATTAACCCCAATAGGACCACACAGACACATTGTAATTAAAATATTGAAAATTAAAGAGAAAGAGAAAATATTAAAGTCAGCAAGAGAAAACCAACAAGCTTCATAGAAGGAAACTCCCATAATGCTATCAGCTGACTTTTCAGTAGAAACTCTGCAGACCATAAGAGAGTGGCATAATATATATAACGTGATGAGAGGGAAAAACCTACAACCACGAATACTCTACCCAGCAAGATTTAAAGGACAGATCAAAAGTTTTACAGACAGGCAAAAGCTAAAAGAGTTCAGCACCACTAAACCAGCTTTACAAGAAATGTTAAAGGGATCGTTCTACGTGAAAAAATAAAGACCACAATCAGAAATATCAGAAGTATGAAAGGAAAAAAAATCTCATTGGTAATAGCAAATAAACAGAAAACATAGTGAATTAATCATTTATAATGCTAGTAGGAAGATTAAAAGACATAAGTGGTAAAGTCATTTATATACACAGTAAGTAGTTAAGAGATACACACACAAAAAAGATGTAAAATATGAAGTCAAAAACAGTAAATGTGGTGGTGGAATAAAAATGCAGGTTGTTAAAATGTGTTTGAACTTAAGAGGTCAGCAACTTAAAATAATCACCTATATATTATATATCAATAGCTATATATAAATCTCATGGTAACCACAAACCAAAAATCTATAATAGATACACAGACACACAAAAGAAAGGATTCCAAGCATAACACTCTAGATAGTCATCAAATCACGAGGGAAGAGAGCAAAAGAAGAAGGAAGGAAGAAAAAGACTACAAAAACAACCTAAAAGCAATGAACACAATGGCAATAAGTACATACCTATCAATAATTAAGTTAAATGTAAATGGACTAAATGCTCTAATCAAAAGACATAGAGTGGCTGAATGTATACACAAATAATACCCATATATATGCTGCCTACAAAAGACTCATTTCAGCTCTAAAGATACACATAGACTGAAAGTGAGGGGATGGAAAAAGGCTTTTCATGCAAATGGAAATCAAAAGAAAGCTGGAGTAGCAATATTTACATCATGCAAAATCAAACAAACACTGCAACAAGAGACAGAAGGACATTACATAATGATCAAGGGATCAACCCAAGAAGACTATACAACAGTTGTAAATATATTTGAACTATGCACCCAACACATTAGCACCTAAATACATAAAGTGAATAGTAACAGACCTAAAAGGAGAAATTGACAGTAACACAATAATAGTACGGGTCTTTAACACCCCACTTACATCAATGGACAGAAAATGCAGAAAGAAAATCAATAAGAAAACACTGACCTTAAAGGACACATTAGAACACATGCACTTAGTATATATATATATAAAACATTCCATCCACAAGCAGCAGAACACTCATTCTTTTCAAGTGCACATGGAGCATTCTCCAATACTCTACCCTAGATTCTCCAGGGTAGATCATATGCTAGGCCAAGAAACAAGTCTCAGTAAATTTTAGAAGACTGAAATAATATCAAGCATCTTTTTCAACCACAACACAGTGAGGACTAGAAATCAACTACAAGAAAAAAACTGCAAAAAACACAAACATGCAGAGGCTAAACAATATGCTACTGAACAAAACTTCGATCACTGAAGAGATCAAAGAAGACATCACAAAATATTTGGAGGTAAATGAAAATGAAAACCCAAGGATACAAAAGCTATGGAATGCAACAAAACAGGTCTAAGAGGGAAGTTTATAGCAATGGAAGCCTACCTCAGGAAAGAAGAAAAATCTTAAATAAACAACCTAACCTTACACTTAAAGGAACTAGAAAAAGAAGAACAAACAAAACCCAACGTTAATAGAAGGAAATAAATGATAAAGATCAGAACAGAAAGAAATGAAATAGAGCTTTAAAAAACAATAGAAAAGATCAACAAAACTAAGAGCCAGTTTTTTTAAAAAGATAAATGAAATTGATAAACGATTAGCCAGATTCCTCAAGAAAAAAAGATAGAGAGCCCAAATCAATAAAATCAGAAATGAAAAAGGAGAAATTAAAACCATTATGCTGTACACTTTAAACTTACACAGTGCTGTATATCAATTATATCTCAATAAAACTGGACAAAAAAGATTTGGGATACACATCTTTATTAGGGTCCATGGATGAAGTGCTTTGGGGTTCCTGGGCTAACATTGGATTGGTCAATTTAAACAAAAAAAGGCAGGGTTTTGGTATGTTCCATTGAGGTCTCTTCTAAGGGTTCCAGAAGGCAAAGACATTGGAAGGCAGAGAGACTTGATCACAAGGACAGTTGTGGAAGTCATATCAGAAATCACATTCACTTGTGGCTCTGTGGGCTGCTATACAAGGCATGAACTCTCATGAAGGATCTAGTGTCAGTTTAAGGAGTCTGCAGGTTGCTTAACCCAAGGAAATGGATGATGAGGCAGCAACATAGTAGAGTAACTTAGCTAAACTCTTGACAACCATTTATCGCATATATTGCTTGCAACTATTTTCTCCCACTCCATAGGTTGCTTTTTCACTCTATCGAGTGTTTTCTTTTTGTGCAGGTTTTTAAGTTTGACGTAGTCCCATTTATCTATTTTTGTTTTTGCTACCTATGTTTGTTGTCATATCCAAGAAATCATTGCCAAATGCAATGTCATGAAGCTTTTCTCCTATGTTTTCTTCTATGAGTTTTATATGTCTTTAATCTATTTTGAGTTAAATTGTGTTATAGTGTAAGGTAAGGGTCCAATTTCTTTCTTTTGCATGTTAACATTCAGTTTTCCAACACCATTTGTTGAAGAGATGATTCTCTCCCCATTGAGTGGTCTTCACACGCTTGTTGAAGATCATTTACCGCATTTGCAAGGATTTATTTCTGGTCTCTGTATTCTGCTCCATTGGTCTTTCTCTATAAATGTGTTTATGCCAATACCATACATTTTTTTTAACATCTTTATTGGAATATAAATGCTTTGCAATGGTGTGTTAGTTTCTGCTTTATAACAAAGTGAATCAGCTATACATATACATAAATCACCATATCTCCTACCTCTTGCATCTCCCTCCCACCCTCCCTATCCCACCCTCTAGGTGGTCACAAAACACGGAGCTCATCTACTTGTGCTATGCAGCTGCTTCCCACTAGCTATCTATTTTACATTTGGTAGTATATATAAGTCCATGCCACTCTCTCACGTCATCCCAGCTTAACCTTCCCCATCCCCCTGTCCTCAAGTCCATCCTCTACATCTGTGTCTTTATTCCTGTCCTGCCCTAGGTTCTTCAGAAACACTTTTTTTTCCCCTTTTTTCTTAGATTCAATATATATGTGTTAGCATATGGTATTTGTTTTTCTCTCTCTGACTTACTTCGCTTGGTATGACAGTCTCTATGTCCATCTACCTCATTGCAAATAACTCAATTTTGTTTCTTTTTATGGCTGCGTAATATTCTATTGTCCATATGTGCCACATCATCTTTATCCATTCATCTGTCAATGGACACTTAGTTCACTTCCATGTCCTAGCTGTTGTAAATAGTGCTCCAATGAATATTGGGGTGCATGTGGCTTTTTGAATTATGGTTTTCTCTGGGTATATGCCCAGTAGTTGGACTGCTACTGTTGGACTGTTGGTGCATGGTGGTTCTAATTTTAGTTTTTTAAGGAACCTCCATACTGTTCTCCATAGTGTCTTTATCAATTTACATTCCCACCAACAGTGAAAGAGGGTTCCCTTTTCCCCACACCCTCTCCAGCATTTATTGTTTGTAACTTTTTTGATGATGGCAATTCTGACCGGTATGAGGTGATAATTCATTGCAGTTTTCATTTGCATTTCTCTAATGATTAGTGATGTTGGGCATCTTTTCATGTGTTTGCTGGCAATCTGAATCTTTTCTTTGGAGAAATGTCTATTTATGTCTTCTGCCCATTTTGGATTGGGTTGTTTGTTTCTTTGATATTGAGCTGCATGAGCTGTTTATAAATTTTGGAGATTAATCCTTTGTCGGTTGTTTCATTTGTAAATATTTTCTCCCATTCTGAGGGTTGTCTTTTCCTCTTGTTAATGGTTTCCTTTGCTGTGCAAAAGATTTTAAGTTTCATTAGGTCCCATTTGTTTATTTTTGTTTTTATTTCCATTATCTAGGAGGTGGATCAAAAATTATCTTGCTCTTGCTGTGATTTATGTCACAGAGTGTTCTACCTATGTTTTCCTCTAAGATTTTTATAGTGTCTTGCCTTACATTTAAGTCTTTAATCCATCTTGAGTTTATTTTTGTGTATGGTGTTAGGGAGGGTTCTAAGTTCATTCTTTAACATATAGCTGTCCAGTTTTCCCAGCACCACTTATTGAAGAGGTTGTCTTTTCTCCATTGTATATTCTTGCCCCCTTTATCAAAAATAAGGTGAGCAAATGTGCATGAGTTTATCTCTGGGCTTTCTATCCTCTTCCATTGATCTATATTTCTCTTTTTGTGCCAGTACCATACTGTCTTGATTACTGTAACTTTGCAGTATAGTCTGAAGTACGGGATCCTGATTCCTCCAGCTCCGTTTTTCTTTCTCAAGATTGCTTTGGCTATTTGGGGTATTTTGTGTTTCCATACACATTGTGAAATTTTTTGTTCTAGTTCTGTGAAAAATGCCATTGGTAGTTTGACAAGGATTATGTTGAATCTGTAGATTGTTTTGGGTAGTATAGTCATTTTCACAATGTTGATTCTTCCAATCCAAGAACATGGTATATCTCTCCATCTGTTTGTATCATCTTTAATTTCTTTCATCAGTGTCTTATAGTTTTCTGCTTACAGGTCTTTTGTCTCCTTATGCAGTTTTTTTTCTAGGTTTTTTATTCTTTGTGTTTCAAAGGTAAATGGGAGTATTTTCTTAATTTACCTTTCAGATTTTTCATCATTAGTGTATAGGAATGCTAGAGATTTCTGTGCATTAATTTCATATCCTTTTACTTTACCAAATTCATTGATTAGCTTTAGTAGTTTTTTGGTAGCATCTTTAGGATTCTCTATGTATAGTATCATGTAATCTGCAAAGAGTAGTGGCTTTACTTCTTCTTTTCCTATTTGGATTCCTTTTATTTCTTTTTCTTCTCTGATTGCTATGGCCAAAACTTCCAAAACTTTGTTGAATAATAGTGGTGAGAGTGGGCACCCTTGTCTTGCTCCTGATCTTAGTGGAAATGGTTTCAGTTTTTCACCATTGAGAATGATGTAGGCTGTGGGTTTGTCATATATGGCCTTCACTATGTTGAGATAAGTTATCTCTATGCTTACTTTCTGGAGGGTTTTTATAATAAATCGGTGTTGAATTTTGTCGAAAGCTTTTTCTGCATCTGTTGAGATGATGATATCGTTTTCTCCTTCAATTTGTTAATATGGTGTATCACATTGATTGATTTGCATATTTTGACGAGTCCTTGCATTCCTGCGATAAACCCCACTTGATCATGGTGTATGATCCTTTTCATGTGTTGTTGGATTCTGTTTGTTAGTATTTTGTTGACAATATTTGCATGTATGTTCATCAGTGATATTGGCCTGTAGTTTTCTTTTTTTGTGACATCTTTGTCTGGTTTTGGTATCAGGGTAATGATGGCCTCGTAGAATGAGTTTGGGAGTGTTCTTCCGTCTGCTATACTTTGGAAATATTTGAGAAGGATAGGTGTTAGCTCTTCTCTAAATGTTTGATAGAATTCGCCTGTGAAGCCATCTGGTCCTGGGCATTTGTTTGTTACAAGATTTTTAATCACTGATTCAATTTCAGTGCTTGTGATTGTTCTATTTATATTTTCTATTTCTTCCTGGTTCAGTCTCAGAACGTTGTGCTTTTATAAGAATTTGTCCATTTCTTCCATATTGTCCATTTTATTGGCATATAGTTGCTTGTAGTAATCTCTCATGATCCTTTGTTTTTCTGCAGTGTCAGTTGTTACTTCTTTTTCATTTTTAATTGTATTGATTTGAGTCTTCTCCCTTTTTTTCTTGATGAGTCTGACTAATGGTTAATCAATTTTGTTTATCTTCTCAAGCAACCAGCTTTTAGTTTTATTAATCTTTGCTATTGTTTTCTTCATTTCTTTTTCATTTATTTCTGATCTGATCTTTATGATTTCTTTCTTTCTGCTAACTTTGTGCTTTTTTGTTCTTTTTCTCTAATTGCTTTAGGTGTAACGTTAGGTTCTTTATTTGAGATGTTTCTTGTTTCTTGAGGTAGCATTGTATTGCTATAAACTTCCCCCTTAGAACTGCTTTTTGCTGCATCCCATAGGTTTTGGGTTGTCGTGTTTTCATTGTCATTTGTTTCTAGGTATTTTTTGATTTCCTCTTTGATTTTTTCAGTGATCTCTTTGTTATTAAGTAGTGTATTGTTTAGCCTCCACGTGTTTTTATTTTTTACCTATTTTTTCCTGTAATTGATATCCAGGCTCATAGTGTTGTGGTCGGAAAAGATGCTTGATAAGATTTCAATTTTCTTAAATTTATCAAGGCTTGATTTGTGACCTAAGATATATTGTATCCTGGAGAATGTTCCATGAGCATTTGAGAAGAAAGTGTATTGTGCTGTTTTTGGATGGAATGTCCTATAAATATCAATTAAGTCCATCTTGTTTAATGTGTCATTTAAAGCTTGTGTTTCCTGATTTATTTCATTTTCATTGATCCATCCTGTGGTGAAAGTGGGTTGTTAAAGCCCCCTACTATGATTTTGTTACTGTCAACTTCCCCTTTTATGGGTGTTAGCATTTGCTTTATGTATTGAGGTATTCCTATGTTGGATGCATAAATATTTACAATGGTTATATCTTCCTCTTGGTTTGATCCCTTGATCATTATGTAGTGTCCTTCTTTGTCTCTTGTAATAATCTTTATTTTAAAGTCTATTTTGTCTGATATGAGATTTGCTACTCCAGCTTTCTTTTGATTTTCATTTGCGTGGAATATCTTTTTCCATCCCCTCACTTTCAGTCTGTATGTGTCCCTAGGTCTGAAGTGGGTCTCTTGTAGACAGCATATATACAGGTCTTGTTTTTTTATCCATTCAGCCAGTCTATGTCTTTTGGTTGGAGCATTTAATCCATTTACATTTAAGGGAATTAGCAACATGTATGTTCCTATTACCATTTTCTTAATTGTTCTGGGTTTGATATTGTAGTTCTTTTCCTTCTCTTGTGTTTCCTGCATACAGAAGTTCCTTTAACATTTGTTGTAAAGCTGCTTTGGTGGTGCTGAATTCTCTTAGATTTTGCTTGTCTGTACAGGTTTTAATTTCTCTGTGGACTCTGAATGAGATACTTGCTGGGTAGAGTAATCTTGGTTGTAGATTTTTCCCTTTCATCCCTTTAAATATGCCCTGTACTCCCTTCTGACTTGCAGTGTTTCTGCTGAAAGATCAGCTGCTAAACTTATGGGGATTCCCTTATATGTTATTTGTTGTTTTTCCCTTGCTGCTTTTAATATTTCTTCTTTGTATTTAATTTTTGATAGTTTGATTAATATGTATCTTGGCATGTTTCTCCTCAGATTTATCTTGTATTGGACTCTGTCCTTCCTGGAATTGATTAACTTTTTCATTTCCCATATTAAGGAAGTTTTCAACTACAATCTCTTCAAATATTTTCTCAGTCCCTTTCTTTTTCTCTTAATCTTCTGGGACCCCCATAATTCGAATGTTGCTGCATTTAATATTGTCCCTGTGGTCTCTCAGACTATCCTCAATTCTTTTCATTCTTTTTTCTGGTCTGCAGTTTTTATTTCCACTATTTTATCTTCCAGGTTACTTACGTGTTCTTCTGCCTCAGTTATTCTGCTATTGATTCTTCCTAGAGAATTTTTAATTTCATGTATTGTGTTGTTCATCATTGTTTCTTTGCTCTTTCGTTCATCTAGGTCCTTGTTAAACGTGTCTTGTATTTCTCCATTCTATTTCAAAGATTTTTTTATCATCTTTACTATCATTACTTTGAATTCTTTTTCAAGTAGACTGCCTATTTGCTATTCATTTGTTTGGTCAAGTGGGTTTTTACCTTGCTCCTTCATCTGATGTGTGTTTCTCTGTCTTCTCATTTTGCTTAACTTACTGTGTTTGGGGGTCTCCTTTTTACAGGCTGCAGGTTCATAGTTCCCATTGTTTTTGGTGTCTGCTCCCAGTGGCTAAGTTTGGTTCAGTGAGTTGTGTAGGCTTTCTGGTGGAGGGGACCAGTGCCTGTGTTCTAGTGGATGAGGCTGGATCTTGTCTTTGTGGTGGGTAGGTCCACTTCCGGTTGTGTATTTTGGGGTGTCTGTGACCTTATTATTATTTTAGGCGTCCTCTCTGTTAATGGGTGGGTTTGTGTTCCTGTCTTGCTAGTTGTTTTGCATAGGGTGTCCAGCACTGTAGCTTGCTAGTCATTGAGTGGACCTGGGTCTTAGTGTTGAGATGGAGATCTCTGGGAGAGCTTTCACCATTTGATATTACATGGAGCTTGGAGGTGTCTTGTGGACCAATGTCCTTAACTCAGCTCTCTACCTCAGAGGCACAGGCTTGACACCTGGCTGGAGCACCAAGACCCTCTCAGCCACACGACTCAGAAGAAAAGGGAGAAAGAAAGTGAAGAAGGAAAGAAATAAAGAAAGAAAGAAAGAGAGAAAGAGAGAAAGAAAGAAAGAGAGAGAGAGAGAGAGAAAGAGAAAGAAAGAAAAAATAAAATGAAATAAAGTTATTAAAATAAAAATATAAAAAATAATTATTAAAAATAAGTAAAATTAAAAAGTAATTAAAAAACAGAAACAAAAATAATGAAAGAACGAAAGAAGAGAGCAACCAATCCAAAAGAACAAATCCACCAATGATAAGAAGCACTAAAAACTATAGTAAAAAAACAAAAAACAAAAAACGGACTGACAGAACCCTAAGACAAATGGTAAAAGCAAAGCTATACAGACAAAATCACACACAGAAGCGTACACATACACACTCACAAAAAGAGAAAAAGGAAAAAAATATACATCGTTGATCCCAAAGTCTACCGCCTCAATTTTGGGGTAATTTGTTGTCTATTTAGTTATTCCCCAGATGCAGGGTACATCAAGTTGATTGTGAAGATTTAATCCACTGTTTCTGAGTCTGCTGGGAAGGATTTCCCTTCTCTTCTTTGTTCCCACAGCTCCTGCGGTTCAGCTCTGGATTTGGCCCCGCCTCTGTATGTGGGTCACCTGAGGGCATCTGTTCTTCACTTAGACGGGACAGGGTTAAAGTAACAGCTGATTAGGGGGCTCTGGCTCACTCAGGTTGGGGGCAGGGAGGGGTACTGAATGCGGGGCGAGCCTGTGGCAGCAGACGCCAGTGTGACATTGCAACTGCCTGAGGCGCGCCATGTGTTCTCCCAGGGAAGTTGTCCCTGGATCATGGGACCCTGGCAATGGCGGACTGCACAGGCTCCCAGGAGGGGAGGTGTGGATAGTGACCTGTGCTTGCCCACAGGCTTCTTGGTGGCTGGAGCAGCAGCCTTAACGTCTCATGCCCGTCTCTCATGTCCGTGCTGATAGCTGTGGCTCATGCCCGTCTCTGGATCTCCTTTAGGCAGTGCTATAAATCCCCTCTCCTAGCGCACCCTGAAACAATGGTCTCTTGCCTCTTACACAGTTCCAGACATTTTCCCAGACCTCCTCCCAGCTAGCTTTGGCTCACTAGCCCCCTTCAGGCTGTTTTCACACCGCCATCCCCAGTAGTCTCCCTGGGAACTGATCTCTGAAGCCGGAGCCTCAGCTCCCAGCCCCTACCTGCCCCAGTGGGTGAGTGGACAAGCCTCTCTAGCTGCTGAGTGCTGGTCAACATTGATCCTCTGTGCGGGAATCTCTACGCTTTGCACTCTGTACCCCTGTTGATGCGCTCTCCTCCATGACTCCAAAGCTTCCCCCCTGCCATTCCCCTTCTACATCAGTGAAGGGGCTTCCTAGTGTTTGGAAACTTCCTCCTTCACAGCTCCCGCCCACTGGTGCAGGTCCAGTCCCTATTCTTTTGTCTCTGTGTTTTCTTTTTTCTTTTGCTGTACCCAGGTACTTGGGGGAGTTTCTTGCCTTTTGGGAGGTCTGAGGTTTTCTGCCAGTGTTCAGTAAATGTTCTGTAAGAGTTGTTCCACATGTAGATGTATTTCTGATGTATTTGTAGGAAGGAAGGTGATCTCCACATCTTACTCTTCCACCATCTTCACCATAGTGTTTTAATTACTGTAGTTTTTTAATATGTTCTAAAATCAGGAAGTGTGAGACCTCCAGCTTTGTTTTCCTTTCTCAAGATTGTTTTGGCTATTTGAAAACTATTTAAAATGATACCTTTCCACTACCTCATTGTTAGCCTAATGTAGTGCTTAAAAATTAGGTCTCTGTGATCTTAAGCAAATTTTCTAATCTTAATATACTTCAGTTTTCTCATCCATGAAATACAGATAATAATATTTATTGCATAGGTTTGTTATAAAGATTCAAGGAAACAAAATGCATGAAGCATTTATCCTGGCATGCCTGAAGGGCTGAAAAACCTGAGCTGAGGTTATATCATCTTTATTCTTTATGTTGTTGACACTCTGTCCTTAAGATAATTTTCTATTTTTGCTATCTCCCATTCCTCTTTACCAATTTCCTCTTGAACTTACCTCAATTATTCTTTCATCTTCACTGCTCCATGTCAGGATCACCAGTGATGTCCACATTGTTGGTCAGTTTTTGGCCTCGCTTTATTTAGCATATCAGCAGCATTAAACACTCAAGCCTTTTTCCTAAAATGCTTTCTTCATTTTGGCTTCCAAGTAATTCTGTTTTTCTTCTACCTCTCCAGCTATTTTTTCTGCTTCCTTGGCTCATTCCTCTTCATCACTTTTGAAGCCTCCATCCCACCCACTTCCACCACTGAAACAAACAAACAAACAAACACTGCTCCTGTCATAGTCCTCCTCTTTTCAGTAAATGGAAGCTCCATAGTCCTAATTTTCAGGTAAAAATATCTGGATTCAGCCTAGGCCCTTTATTTATTCTCAAATTCTAAACACAATCTATCAGCACTAATTGACTATGCCTTCAATGAATTCCCACCAACTATAAGACCAACACTAGTCCAATCAATGATCATCTCATGCCTAATTATTGGAATAGCTCCCTCTGCCCTCCCTGATATAGTCTATTCTCAACAGAGTGACCAAAGTGATCTTATGAACAAGTGAGGCAATCATGTCACCCTTGTGCTCAATATTTTTATTCTTCTCTTGTTAATCAGAATTAAAGTCAAAGTTCTTAGGATAATCCATATAACATATACCCATAGCTTCCCACTCTTACATTTTACTATGCACTCTCTCAGTTCTCCACTCTAGACACTGCTCCTTGATTGTATCAGGCATGCTTCCTTTTCAGGTTATTTTTCTAAATAGCTACAAAGTTGACCTTGTCCATTTCCTATAAAGTTTTACTCAAATGATACACTTTGAGTGAAACCTTCCCTATCTGAAAACATCTCCCTTAACCAACACCTTACATTTATATTCCATGTTATATATGTTTTTCTCCTTGGGAGTCATCAACATCTCACATACTAGGTAAGTTATTTATTTTCTTGATTATTTTCTGCTTTCTTTTTTAGAAATAAGCTCCATGAGACAGGCTCCTTTTGTTTTGTTCACTGTTGTATCCTCAGCAAATGAAACACTGATTTTACATAGTGTACACTCAATATAAACATATTTGTCAGGTGAAAGTGATGGGGCAAGTAGAGGAGTATTTTAATCTCCTGTTACTTGCAATCCAAAATGAAATCTAACCCCTTATTTCACATAGCTATGACATTTCCAATCAACAACATTAAGTATTCTTATGGAAACCGAAAGTCAGGGAAGTTACTATTGATTTATTCCATGCTTAATGTCATGTGATTTTGATTTCAATACAATAAAAGTTGGAAAAAATTACTACTCAGGATTCTTCAGAATGAAAACTGGGGTTTAAATAAAACATTGTGTATTCTAGGTTTTTACTTGGAAATAACAGGTTCATTTGATTAATTCAATTATTAGAAGCTATGGTCTATAGAAGTCTCTAAACAACATATAGGAACCAATCAATCACTACAAGCTTACATAACTCAACAATGTAAGGAAATGATTAGCTCTCTGCTTGGCCAACCCTACCTAAATGAAGCACACTGCCTGCTTTATGGCATAGAGGGTGGGTGGAAAATCAGCCCCCATTTGGCCCTGCTGAAACTGGGGGTGTAGGATGGGTGTATTAAGTGTATTAGGCTACCCTTTTTCTGGCCCTTTGTCTGGAGAGAGCAGGCTTTTTTTGGTGCTTATTTTTGTCTAGGCCTTTTGGCAGTTCTGGGTTGGCAGTTTCTGTAGCATTCTGTCAGGGATATATGCAAGGCAATAAGGTCTCCCCAGGAATTCAATACCCTGTCATTCCCCTAGGTCTGAGGTTCCTAGGAAGTTTGCCTTCTTCTTTCTACCTTACAGGGTTTTTCTATGCTTGTTTGTTGTTATATGTACAGAGGTTATAGTTTTAGTAAAAGAGAGGAATGGGGCTACTCCACTTTGGCTGGAACTTAAACTCATAGTGTATTGTATTGTTCTGTTTATTTAGCATCTTAGTCTAAGAGAGATCAATTTGCTAAACAGTAGAATTCCAATTAAATACAAAGCACTTATTTTTAACATACTACCTTACCATGAAATGTCTTTAGCAATCAAGTGAATCAGAAGTTGTTTATATGCTAACTGATATTATTTTTCTTTTTAAATTGTCATAAATTTTCTGATACTCTAAAGAAATCTCCACTTCTCCTGGTAACTATATCTCAATCACCAGCTTCCTTCCTTAGAACTCTAAAAAAGTGAAATAATTCTTATTTATATCCATTATAAACCTTTGGAAAGGGCTTATTGCAAGGTTTTACAAAGTATATTCAAATGTTCAACACTCAGTTTATTTTTATTATATCTTCTGTCAGTTTTTACAAAATCAAACTTCTATCACTAGTTCTTTTAAGCTGATTTGCTTTTTAGGAAAAGAGATATGTGGAAAGTAAAGGGTAGTAAGAATTTTTAAGTTGGATTTTTTTTTTTTCTCCAAAGTTCCTTCCATTGGGGGGATTGAAATTTAATGATGTAACTTATGTTTGCATTTTATTTATTTATTTTTTTGGCTGCGTTGGGTCTTCGTTGTGCGGGCTTTCTCTAGTTGTGGCAAGTGGGGACTACTCTTCATTGTTGTGCATAGGCTTCTCATTGCAGTGGCTTCTCTTTTTGCAGAGCACAGGCTCTAGACACACGGGCCTCAGTAGTTGCAGCATGTGGGCCCCAGAGTGCACTTGCTTCAGTAGTTGTGATGCGTGGGCTCAGTAGTTGAAGCTCATGGGCTCTAGAGAACGGTTTCAGTAGTTGTGGCGCATGGGCTTAGTTGCCCTGCGGCATGTGGGATCTTCCCAGACCAGGGATTGAACATTTGTTCCCTCCATGGGAAGGCAGATTCTTAACCACTGGACCACCAGAGAAGTCCTACATTTGCATTTTATTTTGAAATAAAAATAAATGCTCACCAAGGACATGGAGCTTTTGAACATGCTTTTTCAGAATAAAAACAGGAGAAACTTTGAGTCTCTTTTATTCATAAATAAATTAGAATTATAATTCATACTTTTCATCTAATCCCATGAATACTTAGTTTTTGCAGTAAAGGATTAGAAACACTTCTAATTCATGTAATATATACAGTTAAATGCTAAATGTTTGTAAGATACATATATACATATGTTTGAAAAAGCATATTAAAATTCAGTGAGTATGTCATGATAACATCCCATAAAATCAAGGACTGGAGTCAGGGACTAAATTATTAAAAACACAACATTATGGTAAGAAAATTCATCAAATTACTAAGAACTGAAAGCCTAACTGAAAGCTGAAAATGTAATACTTACAAGAATTACAGACTATATTGAAAAGAGCAAGTACCTTTGTGCTAATGCCCAGAGAAATACCAAATGAACTCCTTGACCTGCACATTTACGACTTTGTATTAACACATTTGTAGTGTCCAGAATATTAATTTACTAGAGATCAGCGTGGTGTCTTAAAGTATAAATGTATAATTTATTTTAATTATGAAACATTTGTATATCATTTTGGTAAACAGTTTATAACATTTTGGTAAACATTCTAGATTTTCTAAGGCAATTTTTATTTCAAATACTCTGTTCAATGTTGTTCAGGCCAAGTATTATGTATTTTAATATAAAAAAAAAATTCTCTCTACCTTTTTCCTTCCTTTTAGTTTTTGTAATATCCCTGCCTCTGCAAAATCTCTGGGTGTCATTCAGAAAAAAATACATTCTTGCAATATCTGCTGCCAGACATTGAAATTCCCTTCCTAAACACTGCATTTTATCCACTAGTACAAACAAAACCTGAAATTCATCAGAACCCAAACTATCACAATGTTAAATATTAAAAAAAAAAATATTTTCTATTATCATGATTATTCACTTTAGAATGCTATTTCTTTTTTCTTCATGTCAGAGAGGATTATTTTAGTGGATTATGAAATCAGTTTAGTGGGTCCTGCTCAGATTTTTAAAAATGAAATAATATAAACAAGTATAGAATAGAGTGGAAGAGAAAAAAATATACCAGAGTTCATTACACATAGTAAGAGAAATATTGTGACAAAAATGTATTTAGTTTATCAAGTACTTAGTTGTTATTTAACTATATTATGTATTGTGCTTTCAAAATATTGAAAGCCATTTTCCTGCAAGACTAGTGGTAGGTATGTTTAGCTAATGTTCGTTAGGAACTTAGTACGTGTCATATACCCCACCAAGTGCTTTATATGCATTCCTCTTACTTACTCCTGACCAGAACCCCATGGAATAGGTATTATTACTATTTTGAAAATTTTCAAACAAGAGCTTATTGAAGTTAAGATTATCACGCTCACAAAGCTAATAAATGGTAGAGGCAGGTTTCGAACCCACAGTAAGACTGCAATTTCTGTGTTATATATTACTTTGCACTCTGTGTAGCATAGCAATTCCTAAATAGGTGAATGCACACACACATGCAGACACATTTACCATATGGCATAAATCATTTTTCAACTGAATTAAGAACAGTCTGGGACACGAGACTTCATGCTTCTGGAAGAAAGAAAAAGGCTAAGCATAGCTTCACTGGATTGCAATGCAACATAAAATGAATTAAGCAGGTGTCAACCAAATTGAAAATATCCAGAATTGAGTATTAGTAGTGTTTAATTCAATATTAATTTTTCATTGATAAAAATAATATTCAGTACCTAATATGTATACAATACTGTACCAGAAATTTGGGGGCAGTGGGAAACTTAGACAAGATATATTTCTTTTCTTATACGAGTACAATTTCTTATTTTGAAGAAGTTTGAAGGATGGTAACTACAAAAACAAGCTTGAAAGTATCAATAATATTATTTTGTGTGGATTTTATTCCATAAATGTAATGATTTCTGGAAAGAAATATTAGGTGCCTAGCAAAGACACAGCAGTACCACTGAGCTTCCAAGGACTGTCAGACTCAGCATTCACAAGAGACTGAAGTTTCAAGGCCTTCTCTTCTTTTCCTGGATAACAACAAGCCTTCTTTTTTCTCCTGCAACCTTAGGGAAAAGGGGTCAGGAGCTGGAGTAATACTCTGGGGTCAGATTTAAGTTGATTAAAAAACCAAAAAGAAAATCTAAAACAATGGTATTCCATCCACATCAGAGTTTTTGAACAAAGACTTTTATTTGTCATATAAGACAATTCAACTCAAACTGCTAACGTCCTTGTATAAGTGGAATCTGAAACACAGATTGATTTTAGCTACTGATATTGGAGACAACTGATTCGGAGAACTATTGTGAAGAAGCGAATGTAGATACTCAAGTCATCACTGATTGGAGATTTTCTAGTGGAATGGGGAGTCTGAGTTTGAAAGATGATACAAAATGAATAAAAGCATTAGACAGAGTCCTGGGTAACACCTGAAGCACAGCTCACACTCGTTGTTAGGCGGCACAGACAGCTGTTTGCTTATGACAGAAATGAGGATGTACCAGAAATGAGCGTTAGGTATTACAGGAATGTTTCAATGTTGATTACAAAACACTGCTCAGTGATGTAGAGGTAGTGACTTGCTGGGTGCCTGAGAGCTGTGGTCTCTGGGGCCATTTGCTCTCCCAGTGCCAGGAGTCATATTTCAGTGATTGTAGCCCTATAATGGAATGACTTACAACAGATCGGAGGCCATACTGATCACCTGAGAACCACTTTTCAGACAGATAGTGGAAGGAAGGAAGTACTTGTTAATTTTGAGACTGATGATGTTGGGAACATGGATATTGGACCAGGTAGATTTTGATTGTGTAATGTGGGAAAAAACCCATTTAGAATGGATCTGAGATGGCATATAGGTGTGGTCAGCTGCTACAAGCCACATTTGACTGAACTTTCTAATCTCCTCAGAATTACTGAGACTGATGAAAGAAATGCTAGAAGGAATATTGTTGGTTAGCCTGTGCAAGGGAGACCAGGAAAGTATCAGTTTATTCTTGGATGCTAACCTCCAGTCTTGGTCTTTCCAGCTAGGGTTGGGGAAAGCTTATCTCAGCTGTGAAAAGTCCTGGTGCACACTTTACAAGAAAGTGGAAGATGAATCTCTATTGCAGTCCTTTTCACGTTCTTCCAACTTCTCCACACCTCTAGCGCCCATGCAATCATAAATCATGGTGATCTGTAACATTCCCTTCTTCCCAGTGTATGTATTAGTTGAATAACATTTTTTTTTTCAGCCTGTGACTCTGCTGACTCCTGTGTAGTTTCTGAACATTGCTGCCGCAGTAGCCATAAAAAGACATTCTCTGCTCTGCCCACCATCTTTTCAGGGAGTCTTTCTTACCTCTTCTGTGAGTGAAACTGCCTGTGCCTTTAAATCCATCCTCATCTGGAAGCCTTTTGCTTCAAGTCTGGTTGTTGCTCTCTGAAAGTGTCCCAACATCCACTCGGGACTGGACTTCAATTGTCCTTTGCTTTGTGTCCTTTAGGGAGCCCTGCCTCTGTGACTGGCACCTCTGCTCTGGCAGAGCCTCCAGGATTTCCTTTGCCACAGGAAAAGTAGGGTTGAGAAGGTATAAGTACTTGGGGACAAACAATGCAGCAGTATTGGCAAGCTGTTTGTGAAAGGCTGTGTCTGTTCAGTAGCCACCATTTAAATCACTTGATTTCATTTATTATGTAACAATTTACCATAAAAGCAGAGAAGCTGATGTAGTTCCTATTTCTTTAAATTCAGAAAGTCTTAATTATAAAGAAATATTCTTCCATTCTGAGGGTTGCAATTAATGCTGCAACGGCCCTCTGCCTTGTCAACTTTAGAGTGTAGGGAACATTTCCAGAAATACAGCAGAATTCCTGGCTGTGTCTCTTGTTTATGAAATATTTTATACATTGACATTTAGAAATTTCTATTTACTTGATCTCAGATAGTCATATGTTACATAAAAGAAAATTAGAAATGATTATAACTTTTCCCAAGTCAGGGAAAATTCAATACCTAGCACATTGTGCATTTTTTCTACGCACCATTAAAAACTACATTTCTAAATTCCAATTGTCTTTCTAACTCTACCACTGGTAATGATGATGGACTTTGTGATTTTCTAGCAGCAACCCTGAGTGTAATCCAATTTGGCCATTTGCCCTTATATTCTGATGTTTTGTAATAAAAATGCAGGTGATCGAAACTACTAGAAGGTGTACTCATATTGTATGGATTGCCTTTCTTTAGGTAGATTCTTTTGAGATTCTTATTAAGAAAAAAAAATCACAGTGAGAAATTATGAGTGAAAACAAGAATGTAAAGTCCTTGAAATGGGCTACAGATTGTAGATGGGATTTTTTGAGGATGAATTCAAAGAAAATATAATCAACTCTAATGAAGCGGGGCCTTGCTAGTATGTCAAACACGTTACATAACGTGGAAATTGAACTTTTGAAGCTTGTGTTAATGTTTTGCTGTTCAGCTTTATCAAGGCAGGGAACAAAGGGAGAAATGTGCAACAGCAGAAGAACTGTAATATGGTAAGACTGTCATCTGTGAGATATTTCACCTGTCAACCCTCCACCAAAATGACAGTGGTTTTAATACAGTAATTATTTGGACAAGATATGGCCCTTATTTCAAAAATCCTTTTCATATTTAGTCATCATACCTTTTGTGATAGAGTCATTTGTTGGCTTGGTACTGTCTCAGTAATATGTCTTGAATCCTTTTGTTTGCGGTTTGTAGCAAGAGCTTCTTGTCATTTCTGTAGGGTACTGAGACAAGGCAAAGCCTTGCCATTTTTCATTACTAAAGGAAGTACAGTAGTATTAAGACACTGGTTTAAAAAAATCTTATTTGTGAGAATAAATCAAACTTTATTTAATTTTTCTGCCTTAACTGCTCCTGCAACATTCATTATTCTTTTCATACTCTGAATATGCTTTTGCCATCGTTTTTCCAGACTATTTTTTTTAAAGGTAGCTTTGTGAATATTTATATATTTGTTCAATATATAGTCACTAATAACCTACTATGTGACAAGCATTGGTCTTCATATCAAATTAAATATAAATATCAGGAAAGAATCTGTTAGGTGGCTTCATTAATGTTGATTAGAAAAGTCCCTTTATGCTGTGGCTAAGAATGAAACAAAGGAAACCACTTCTTGAGAAACAGTTCCGTTTCAGTACATAGGCGAACCACTGGGAAGTTTACTTTGTTTCTGATAAATAATACTTCAATTCATAGGAAGCAAAACCCCCAAATTTCACAAATGGTCCTAATAACACGTGACATTGCAAGACCTAATCATCATAACAACCTCTACAAATAATCTTTCAAGGGCTTTATTGAGCTGTCAAAACAGTCTTTCCGAGTTTGAGTTTGGCTCAGTTGTGGATACCTGCACTCTAAGATTTAACCTGCTTGGCAAGGCATGACTGTCAATCTCAGAGCCACACAGCTCTGAAGCAGACCACTCTACGACAATCCATTATTACTGGGAGGTATGTGAGATTATATGTCATATAACCATTTCATTGCTGAAGCTTAATTCTATAAATTCCTCATCCATTATTAGAAGGTCATAACAAAGAAATTATGATTTTATCCTCTCTCACAAAATATTGATATAAATAATTAATTTATTTATATTAGAGTAATTGTCTCAAGTACCTTTCAAAGTAGGAATTCCCATTTTATTTTATTTTACTTTATTTTATTTTTGTTTTATTCATGCCAACAATATCATCTGCTTGTCAATTACCTTCACTCCATTTAAGTCCTGTGTACTTTCAAGGAACATAAGGATAGCCTGATTAGAAAAAATAAAGCAAGATTAAATAATCTAAGGATAAATACAGTAGGAAATAGCATTTAAAAAGCAAGTGACATGTCATGGGACTCCCATGTGGTTGACTTTGACACATAGTTAAGATCTTAAGCCTTCACTTCTTGTCTTTTTTATTATGGTTTGCCTTGATTATAAGTTTCAAATATCAGGCTCTGCCTCTATGTGGTTTTCTTTCTTGTATCACCATGCACATTCATCTTTTTTTTTTTAAACTTTTGGGTTTATTTTTATTTATTTATTTATTTATTTATGGCTGTGTTGGGTCCTCGCTTCTGTGCGAGGGCTCTCCCCAGCTGCGGCAAGCGGGGGCCACTCCTCATCGCGGTGCGTGGGCCTCTCCCCATCTCGGCCTCTCTTGTTGCGGAGCACAGGCTCCAGACGCGCAGGCTCAGCAACCGTGGCCCACGGGCCCAGTCGCTCCACGGCATGCGGGATCCTCCCAGACCAGGGCTCGAACCCGTGTCCCCTGCACCGGCAGGCAGACTCCCAACCACTGCGCCACCAGGGAAGCCCTCATCTTATTTTACATAATTTTTTAGTTATATGTCTTTTCCAATATGTTGTGTGCTTCCCGAAGGCATTGAGTGTCTCTACCATGCTACTGCTGTGTCCTTTGTACTTATCATATTGCCTGGTAGACAGTAAGCCTTAAAAATAATGTATAGAAAGAACAAATTAATACTTAAAAAACAATTATTTTCTCATGGATAATGAGGATTATTATGTCAAAGATTATTATTACTGTCTCACCAACTTAGATATACATATTTTTTCCCTGAAATTTCAAGTCCATAGGAGAAGAGATTAAAAACTTTTTTTCCCTCAGGCAGAAAGTGGAAATAAAAAAAAAAAAAAAAAGTGGATATATGAAGTATTGTTAAATGTGCTTTACAAATATAAATTCATTTGGTTATGAATTCCATAACCAAAGAAAATGTAGCCCATACTACTTGTCCTTGAGATCACTTGTGTTGAATTTAAAATTATTTGAACACTTGAATAAAATAATTAGATATTAATTTAGATAATTATCACAAAATTATAATTGCATGTACTCTAGAGTATTTTCCCAGGAAAAATGACAAAATATCATAAGAAACAGGCACAGAATGAGTTAGAATAAAAATAAGAGAACTTTATATTTATGAAACAATTTTCAGTTTATTAATCACATTACCACGCATTTTCTTATGTTATCTTCATAAAAACTGTGACAAAGCGAGACTCGTTATCCTCATTTTACAGAAACTGGGTCTCAAAAAACCTTAAGGACTCAATTCGTGGCAACAAAAGCTAATGAGTGGAGGAATCAGGGCTCAAGCTCATTTCTGCTGTTTTCAAATCCCATCATTTTGCTATCAAGAATTCATGTTTCAGGAGTAGATATTCTGCAGAGGACTTAGTATTGAATAGATAGGGTAAATGCTCATTTTTAGAAAACAGGAAAAAAGGAGATAAAAGTTTAGAATCTACCCTAAACATAGTGCCATGCTGCTTAATCTGGCTCTTTCCAAGCTATCACTAGCAGCAGTTTGTGCTTCTTCAATACTTCACTTTTATCATTTCCCTACCTTAAATAGATGTCTATCCTTGATTGACACATTTATCTACTCTCACTTGAACGTTTTAAAAATTGACTTTAAGAATTTTCAAACACTGATTTTATTCTTTCACATCTTTTGTGAAGTCTTCTCTTGTCTTCAACCCCATGTTCAAACCTAAGTTGGGGATTCCTTCTCATTGCTGGCAGAATATCTCATGTGGATTTCCAGTGTGTACTTACCAATTATACTTTAACTGTTTGCATTTCTTTCCCACTTAACTCCAAGGTCTTACAATTGAGTTTATTGAAGCATCAAAGAAATAATGTGCATACCAGGGACTGTGCTAAATGGTGAAAATACAAAGCTGAGAGCAACCACTTTCTTATCTTTGATGAAATTAAACTTAGTAGGAGAAAACAGACATACAGATAGATCATCGAATGCAATGTGGAAGGTATTGAGGTGAAGACGTGCACTGGATCTTCAGTGCACTCTGTGGGCAAGAGTCAGGGAATACTTGGCTTCTCAATAGGAATGCCAAACTGTTAATTACTCCCTATACTAAGGATTCTAAAACTTTGTTTGGCAAAACCAAAATAGACTGTTTTTTTTCCTGAAAGTCAAGCTAGATGCATTGATTGGCTGTAGAAGTAGCAAGATCATGAAAGTTTATTTTAAATTCCATCTAGCTGGGATTAACATATACACACTACCATACATAAAATAGATAATCAACCTTAAGGACTTACTGTATAGCCCAGGGAACTCTACTCAATAAATATTGTGTAATAATCTACATGGGAAAATAATGTGAAAAAGAATAGATATATGTACATATATTTATATAAACTAAATCACTTTGCTATACACCTGAAACTACTACAACACTGTAGATCAACTATACTCCAATATAAAATAAAAATTAAAAAAAAAATTCCATCTAGCTGAAAGTTCCCATTGTTGGCCAATGTAGACCTAGCTGCACAATAATTGCAGGGAAATTTTATTAAGTGTATTGTTTCCTTGCAGGGAAATTTTATTAAATATATTGATTCAAATATAAATATATTAATCTCCAGAAATGATGATGAAGAATTTTTCGATGGAGTGCAAGATTTGTTTTTTCCAAAAGAATTTACAAAAGGTGATTTTGATGTAAGTCAAATTTAAGAACCAATGCATGGGTAATCTTTAAATTACTTTCAATAGGTAAATCATAAGTTCCAATTAGATTGTAGGTAGAGCCTTCTATTAGGGGATGGAGTAAGAATTCAGAAAGTTTTAACTTTGAGATTCAAAACTTTGGAAAGCCTCAAAAACTTGTTGTTCCAAACTTCCGTGAACAGCTGCTAGGGAGCCTCTAGTAAGCTCACTGGGACCTTATGCCTAGCCACAGGGAACTTCAGCTTAGAAGAGCTATTATCACACATGGAGCTCCCCGAGAGAGCTGGCAACATCCCATGAGCATGAATAGACATCAGAGAGATACCATCTCATAAACAGACATAAGCATTTGTGAGAACAGCAGTAGGTCTGCATTTCCACACATCTTGGTGATTATAATAATTATTCTTATCTTCCCTTCTTGGCCATCCCTTTTTACAGTGATAATCATTCCCACATTACTCTGTAGGTCTCTGAGCTAGACCCAATCCCCATTCATTTCCCACCTCTGGAACACTAGCTCCATGACTATACATCCTTGCCTCCTTGCCCATATACTAGATGAGTTCCTCCACATTTTTTGCCTTAATTAAAACTTGAAGATATTGTTCCCTTACAACTCTCTCAAGTGGAGGATCATTTCTTCTTTCATAGCTTCATGAATTTCTGGGTGTGAGGGTGTAGAATATTCCTTCCTTTTTCATTATCGTCATTTTTCTCTATTGTTTCCTCTGGTTTCTCTTCCTTTCTTGCCCAACTAGATTCTAAGATATGTTACTTCAGTTATTCTCTTAGAAATACTCTCAAATCTATTTCTTCTCGTTTTTTTTCCTTCTTACAGTACTAGCAAACTCCAAACCTGGATGAGCTCTGATATTTCAGCCTCAATGACTTCACCTCAACAGTCAAAGATTGATGGAGAACATGGCAAAGATCAGCTGCTTTGCTTCAATTAAATTACTCTTCTTGGTGTTTCCTTACTTCAATTTCCTAGTAAGCTTGCTTTCCAACTCTTACAGGTGACTTCATTCTTCTCACTCCTACAGCTCTAGTCTCCCTTACACACCTTTTCTTTTACCTGGCAGCAAATGACCTCATGCCAATCAAGGCCACCATCATATTTTTACCTGGATTTCTGCAACAGCCTATGGAGTAGTATCCTTGATTCCATACTCACCGTCATCAACCCAAGCTTCTGTTTGTTGCAAAAATGTCCTTTCGATTATGTTACTCAACTGCTTAAAATCTTTTGAGGGTTTCCCACTGTACTTAGAATACAATCTGAACTTCTTTCTATACTGTTCTAGCAGCTGCATATCTGGACTTCCCTGTTTCTTCAAACTCATGGCTCACTGGACACTCTGGTGTTATATTCACTTTCTTGAATATGCCAAGATTTGTCCAGCCTTGGGTGTTTTTCTCTGCCTGAGTTGCTCCTTGCCAACATTTTACCACTAACAACACATGACTAGATTTTTCTCATCCTTTACATCTCAGAAAAATGTCTCTTTTTCAGCCAGGATTTCCTTAACCACTGTACCTAAAGATGTCCTTGATTCTTTTATTCCCAATATAAGACCTATGTTTGTTTATTTCCTACATAGTACAGAATAAAGGCCATACAACCATAATTCAGATATAATGAAACTACAATTCATTCCTGTTCTCTGGTCAGCCCCTCTCCTGCTCCTTTACAAATGTGCATGGGGAGAGAGCTGCTAAGTTCTTAACTCGTGTTGGGGTGGCAGATTATTTATCTACATTTTGACTGTACTTATCACATCATCGCAGGGTTTTAATATATGTACTAAATTTTAGAGTCTTTAAATTTTGTGCTTTCTTAAATTTATCTCCCCCACTATAGTGGAACAGAGTTAATAAGGACAGAGACCACTTAATTTTCATTCAGTATTTGTGTGTTCTGTGCCTAGTAATAAATACATATTTTTATATATATATGTTTTTCCACAGAATATCCGACCTTATTTCAAAAAATATTTAAAGCAGAACATATGTGTATGTGTGTGTATATACTTTCTTACTTGGATTCAAACTTTTTAAACTTTTATCAGAAAATTAAAATTGCAACTCTCAATGACACTTATTCCTTTTCATCACTTTTTTTTCTTTGTAGAGTTTCAGGTTCAGAAGAAGTCATATTCCAAAAACTAGACTTGCACAGATTACTCATGCCTCAATTCTTTTATAAACCTCTGACTATAAGCCAAGTGTTACTTAAGTATCAATAGATTGAGCAAAACACTATTTCTATAACATGTTAGTATTATAGAGAAAAAAAAAAATGTCCAAGTTAATATAACAAATGCTTGTTTAAAAAAAAATGTATGTTTCTTTACCACAAAAATTCACAAATTAGTATGTGAAGATGTCTTGCAAGATTCCATTGGGTGTACCTATGTGGCCTTGAAATCCTTATATTTTAGAATACTGTCTCATAGTACTAATACCTAAAACATGTTAGTTGGTAAACTCTGCCCTAAACTCTATTTTTGTATTCATATTAATAGATTGATATCATTGCCAGTATTCCATAGCTTTCAAGTTTTAATGGAGGACAGGAATTATCTATTGTCCAGTTTAATTCTGGTTCTGAATATTTTCAATAGAAAAAGATTTGGGTTACCATTTTTAGCTCACCTAGTTGTAGTAGAAAAAAAGGATTCCATACCCTATTTTCTGTGGGCTATTTCTCAAACCCCTACCCCCATTCCAGAGAGGCACATGGCTCTGTCTGTGTTAATTCCTTGTTATGGCTTAGAAGAGCCTAGCAGAGCACTCTGACCTGGTTATGTCAGCCCATCAGTCACCCATCAACTCCAACTTGCTTAGCTGATAGACTATCTTAAGGTACCAGTCTTCACTTCCTCTATAGCTAGAGTGCAAATATAGCTGGTCCTACTGTTTTGTCTGCTCCATTTTTATCTTTCCAATAATTTCTATTATCCATACTAACTCTACTCTCCATCCTCCAGATTAAAAAAAAAAGTTTAACACAAATGAAGAAAAGACAATTTCTTTTTATTATTTCATAAATAAAAATCATGTTTCCTGAAGACAAAAGTACATTTATTGTCTATGAGTAAGGTGTATTACACTGCTTATTCCCAGCATATAAGAATTTTAACAATCTCATAGACAGATTGTTTTATCCAAAACTGTATTGGATAGATTTTATATACCTATTTGTGTTGACTAAAATTTGATTGAAAGTATATATTTGCTTTATTTTATATATTTTATAATTATTTAACCTTTAAAATAGTTTACACTTTTTTTACACTTTTTTAAGTATAAAGTATTTTTAAATATTTTAGTCATCACTTTAAAAATGTTTATATATGTGGATGTATATTGTAATGTGCATATTTAATATAATTTGTGTATATATTTTTTCAATTTAGAGGAATATAAAATTATCAGAAACAGACAGAAAATCATATGCTTGCTTTAACTTCAACCATTATTAGCTCTATACTGTTTGAAAACCCACCAAGAAACTAAGTAACATAGTGTAAGCCAGGAAGCAGGTGGGTTTGTAATTATTGCATCATTTTGTAGGCTATTACTTTGATGAAATTATTAATGCCTTGAGGTAAATATAATTTTTATAATAAAATACTTGAGTGATGTACAGTTGTCAGGCATTAAGAATAATAAGAATTGAGTATCAACATATCCACTACTGATAAACTTTGAAGTCTCTGTAGGCCCCTTCCCCAATATATTCCCTGCCACCATTGCACACAGGCATCCTCCAGCATAAATACTGTTTGTATAGTTTCCCAAATTTACTTTATAGTTTTACCACATCTGTACCTATTCCTAAACAACATATTGCTTAGTTGTACATGTTTTAGAACTTGATGTAAATCAGCTGGGATATAACTTGCTTTTTCAAGCCATTTTTGGCTTGTGGAATTTATTCATGTTAATATGTGTGATTGTAGTTCCATAACATTTACTGCATATAGCCTGCTATAACTTTTGCTTATCCATTTCACTGTTAATGGAATTTTAGATTATTCTATGCTTTTTCCTTTATTTTTCCTTTTCTTCCTTTTTCTTTCCCTCTTCCTTCTTTCCTTCCTTCCTTCCTTCCTTCCTGTCTCTTTGTCTCTTTCTTTCTGTCATTCTTTCTTTCTTTTTAAATTTTAAACAATGCTATTGTAAAAATTTATGTACATATTTCTTAGTACATACATGTGAGTGGAGTTGCTGATTTTTCAGGTATGCAGATGGTTCACTGCATTAATTGTAATATTCAATTGTTTTCAAAGGATATTGTATGCATTTATACTTCTACCAGCATAATATGAAAATTTCTGGATGAAATTTCCTGTGTTCTGCATCTTTACTAAACCTGGGTGTGCTTTTTTGATTTTTTTGCTAATGTTGGGGATGTAATTATATCTCATTGTGGTTTTAATTTGCATTCTCCTGTTCACAAATGAGGTTGACCATATTTTCAAACATTTGAAGGCCATTTAATTTTCTCTAAGAACTACTTCAAGACTTTATTTTTCTATTGTTATTTGTCTTTATCCTACTATTATAGGAGGTCTTCATATAGTCTTGATACTAGTCCTTTGTATATCTTGCAAAAGTATCACAGTATGTGGCTTTTCTTTTCAGTGTTCCTTTTCTCCAATTTTAGATCAATTGAGCTCCCAATTTAACTTAGACTTTATCAATATTTTCTTTGTGATTTGTACTCTTCTGTCTTGGAAATCTTTTTTATATTCTGTGATTATATAATTTCCCTATACCATCTTTGGAAATTAAATTTTGAGAATAGTGTGAGGTAAGCATATGATTTCTTCTCATGTGAATAGCCAGGTTTTCCAAAACCAGTTGGATAGCCCATTCTTTGACAGTGATCAGTAATGCATTTTGTTTGCCCTATTGTTTATTTGTCTTTTTTTTTGTGCCCAGTACCACTTTGGCTTTATTATCCTGACTCATATAAATCTTACTAGTTATTAATTCAGGTTTGTCCAATGTGATTTACTTTTTCATGAGGCTCTTGGCTATACTTGGTTCTTTATTTTTCTTCTATTAACCTTTAGAATTAACATGCCAAGTTATCTCCAAACAAACAAACAAAAAAAAAAAAACCAAAGCAAACATAAATATTATTGGAATTTAATAAGAAATTCTTTTAATGTAGAGACATATTTGAGAAGAAATGATATATCACCATTTAGGTATTATTTAAGGTTTTTCAATAATATTTTATATCTGAGCCTAGTGATTTTTACAGAATGATTTTTATCAACTACTTTAATTTTTTAATGGAATTATTCAGATTTTATATTTCTACTTATATATATATTTTATAAGAATAGGTTCATTTTGTTTAACTTTTGCTAAATTTTTGGTATAAAATTGAAATCTCTTATTTACTGTTTGATCTCTTCTACATCTATAGATACATATATCTTTTTTCACCCTTTCTTTCTCTTCCCCCCTCCTTCCTTCTCCCCCTACATCCCTTCTTTTCTTTCTCCCTCTCTCTTTCTCTCTCTCTCTCTCTCTCTCTCTCTCTCTCTCACACACACACACATCTTTTGCAATTCTGTTTTTGTTCTAATCTTGGCACAGATTTGACAATTTTATTAGAATTTTTACAGCTCAAGTGGTTTGTTAACTTTGTTTTGCTACATTATTATATTCTAATTTATTAATTACTTCTTCTCTTGAGACTACTTACTTTCTTTCTGAGTTTTTATTTTGTTGTCCTTTATCTAACATCTGTTAGATGACTTAACTACTTGATTTGTAGTCTTTCTTTTAATTACCAAAATGTTTTAAGTATAACATCTTTTCTTAGTTAAATCCCAAAATTATGATGTAGTTTTAAAAAATTTTCAGTCCTAATTAAAAAAAAAAATTTCTATGGAATATTTTTCTTAACCCATGAATTCTTTTGAATTGTATTTTTAACTTATAACTTGATGAATTTCTCTTTTTGTTATTTTTTCAGACTGAAATACTTTGTGAGTTAAGAACATGATCTATATTAAACAGATCAATTTACATTTTATTATTTTTTGGTCTAGTGTGTATTCAATATTTTACATCTTTGAAAAGAATGTCCATTCCCCAATATTGTGCAATGCCCTATTTGTATCCATTTTTTCAAGCTTGTTAACTGTGTTACTTAAATCTCTATTATTCTTACTGATTTATTTTCCTATCTCATTTACAGTTTATTGAGAGACACTTTTAAAGGTGGATTTGTCAATTTTTCCATGTTGTTTTGTCAATTTTACTTCATTACTGTTAAAGCTATATTATTTGATTTAAAGAGATTAGAATTATTGTGTCTTCCTTATAACTTGAATATTTCATGACTACATTGTGATACTACTTATCTATTTCCTCTGTTTGGCAAATTGTATTTTGGACAGATGGCTGCAACAATATCTTGCATCCCATGTGTTACTCTCACAAAGTGACTTTGACACTCCTTCCAATGAAGGTGTGTCTTTTTCCTTTCTCTTGATCTGGGAAACTTGTGCTTAGGAAAGAAGTAATACTTTGTGCCTTCCAAGACTAGTTTATAAAAGGCAGTGACACTTCTTCTCGTCTGTCATGCTGTGAGGAGCATGAAGGAGACCACTTAACTGAAGAACATGAGGAGACCACGTGGAGGTGAGGTCTAAGGTGATATCGTGTGAATGGCAAGTCATGGGAGTAAAGACTCTTCCAGATGATTCTTACTCCTCAACATTGGATCAGCCCCAGACATTCAAATTTTCTAGCCAGGGCCCCAGATGTTAGGAATCAGAAACAGGCTGTCCCTGTGTACTGTTTGGATCACTGACCCACAGAATCTAAAACTATATTTTAAGTCACTATTTGGGGAGTGATTTATTTTGCTTCAATGGATAGTCAGAATAATCTGATCACAATTAGTCACATCAGTATTCTTTTGATTATTATTTCTGTGATATGTCACTTAACATTTAGTGCAGTTGTGTGTAACAGAAGACCCAAAGAGAACTGCAAGGTTGCTTTTCTTTCTCCTACATAAATGAAGTCTGGAGATAAGCAGCCCAAAGCTGAAATGGCAGCTCCTCAGTTACCATGAAAAAATGTCCCTTATCTCTTTCTCTTATGTCATCTTTACCATGATGCTTCTTTATTTTTTCTTATCTTTTAAGGTCAGATTTATTGTCATAAAGTTATTCATAATACATTATTATTTTTTTCCTTGCTGGTTATCTATTTTAAATATAGTAGTGTGTACATGTCAATCCCAAACTCCCCATCTATCCCTCCCCTTAACCTTTCCGCCTTGGTAACCATAAGTTCATTCTCTAAGTCTGTGAGTCTGTTTCTGTTTTGTAAATAAGTTCATTTGTTTCAATTTTGTTTTAGAGCCCACATACAAGTGATATCATATGATATTTGCCTTTCACTGTCTGACTTACTTCACTTAGTATGGTAATCTCCAGGTCCATCCATGTTGCTACAAATGGCATTATTTCATTCTTTTTAATGGCTGAGTAATATTCCATGGTATATATGTACCCCACTTCTTTATCCATTCCTTTGTTGATGGGCATTTAAGTTGCTTCCATGTCTTGGCTATTGTAAACAGCTCTGCAATGAACATTGGGGTGCATGTATCCTTTCAAACCATGTTTTTCTCTGGCTGTATGCCTGGGAGTGGGATTGCTGGATCATATGGTAGCTTTCAAAATGAAGTTTTTTTAAAAATAAAAATAAAATTTCTGACTACAGTAACATGTATGTGGGAAGGGATAAGTAGAGTTATAATATCCTAAGGACCTTGATTTATCCATAAAGAGGATAAAGATTTTGACTAAGAATTTGATAGGTTAAATGTGCATATTGCATTTTAAAAAGAATCCCCTAAAAATCGGGTTGGCGAACTCTTTCTGTAAAGGGATGGATAGTAAATATTTTGGTCTTTGCAGGCCCCATATAGTCTTTTTGTTTTTTTTTTAAATAGATCTTTACTGGAGTATAATTGCTTGACAATACTGAGTTAGTCTCTGTTGTACAACAAAGTGAATCAGCCATACGCATACATATATCCCCATATCCCCACCATCTTGAGCCTCCCTCCCATCCTTCCTATCCTACCTCTCTAGGTCATTGCAAAGCACTGAGCCAATCTCCCTGTGCTATGCTGCTTCCCACTAGCTAACTATTTTACATTTGGTAGTGTATATATGTTGATGCTACTCTCACTTTGCTCCAGTTTCCCCCTCCCACTCCTTGTCCTCAAGTCCATTCTCTATGTCTACATCTTTATTCCTGCTCTGCAACTAGGTTCACCAGTACCATTTTTTTTTTTTTTTTTTACATTCCATATATATACGTTAGCACATGGTATTTGTTTTCCTCTTTCTGACTTACTTCACTCTGTATGACAGACTCTAGGTCCATCTACCTCACAACAAATAACTCAATTTAATTTCTTTTCATGGCTGAGTAATATTCCATTGTATATATGTGCCACATCTTCTTTATCAATTCATCTGTCAATGGACATTTAAGTTGGTTCCATGTCTTGGTTACTGTAAATAGTACTGCAATGAACATTGTGGTATATGTCTCTTTTTGAATTATGCTTTTCTCAGGGTATATGCTCAGTAGTGGGATTGCTGGGTCATATGGTAGCTCAATTTTTAGTTTTTTAAGGATCCTTCATACTGTTCTCCATAGTGGTTGTATCAATTTGCATTTCCACCAACAGTGCAGGAGGGTTCCCTTTTCATCACACCCTTTCCAGCATTTATTGTTTCTAGATTTTTTGATAATGGCCACTCTGACCTGCATGAGGTGATACCTCACTGTAGTTTTGATTTGCATTTCTCTAATAATTAGTGATGTTGAACATCTCTTCATGTGCCTGTTGGTCATCTGTATGTCTTCCTTGGTGAAATGTCTCTTTAGGTCTTCTGCCCATTTTTTAACTGGATTGTTTGTTTTTTTTGATATTGAGCTCCATGAGCTGTTTGTATATTTTGGAGATTAATCTTTTGTCTGTTGTTTCATTTGCAAATATTTTCTCCCGTTCTGAGGGTTGTCTTTTCATCTTGTTTATGGTTTCCTTTGCTGTGTAAAAGCTTTTAATTTTAATTAAGTCCATTTGTTTATTTTTGTTTTTATTTCCATTACTCTAGCAGGTGGGTCAAAAAAGATCTTGTTGTGGTTTATGTCAAAGATTGTTTTTCCTATGTTTTCCTCTAAGAGTTTAATAGTGTCTGGCATTACATTTAGGTCTTTAATCTATTTTGAGTTTATTTTTGTGTATTGTGTTAGGGAGTGTTCTAATTTCATTCTTTTACATGCAGCTGTCCAGTTTTCCCAGCACCACTTATTGAAGAGGCTATCTTTTCTCCACTGTATGTTCTTGCCTCCTTTGTCATAAAATTAGGTGCCCATATGTGCATGGGTTTATCTCTGGGCATTCTATCCTGTACCATTGATCTATATTTCTGTTTTTGTGCCCATACCATACTGTCTTTATCACTGTAGCTTTGTGGTATAGTTTGAAGTTGGGGAGCCTGACTCCTCGAACTCTGTTTTTCTTTCTCAGGATTACTTTGGCTATTCAGGGTCTTATGTGTTTCCATATGAATTGTAAAATTTTTTGTTCTAATTCTGTGAAGAATGCCATTGGTAGCTTAATAGGGATTGCATTGAATCTGTAGATTTGCTTTGGATAGTATAGTCATTTTCACAATATTGATTCTTCCAATCCAAGAACATGGTATATTTCTCCATCTGTTTATGTCATCTTTGATTTCTTTCATCAGTGTTTTAGAGTTTTCTGAATACAAGTCTTTCACCTCCTTAGGCAGGTTTATTCTTAGGTATCTTATTCTCTTTGTTGCAGTGGTAAATGGGAGTGTTTCATTAATTTCTCTTTCTGATTTTTCGTTGTTGGTGTATAGGAATGCCAGAGATATTTGTGCATTGATTTTGTATCCTGCAACCTTACAAAATTCATTGATTAGTTCTAGTAGTTTTCTGGTGGCATCTTTAGAATTTTCTATGTACAGTATCACCTCACCAGTAAACAGTGACAGTTTCACTTCTTCTTTACCAGTTTGTATTCCTTTTATTTCTTTTTTTCTCTAATTTCTGTGGCTAAGACTTCCAATATTATGTTGAATAACAGTGAAAAGAGTGGACATCTTGTCTTGTTCCTGATATTAGTGGAAATGCTTTCATTTTTTTCACCATTGAATATGATGCTTGCTGTGGGGTTTGTCATATATGGCCTTTATTATGTTGAGGTAGGATACCTCTATGTCCATTTTCTGGAGAGTTTTTTATAATAAATCGGTGTTGAATTTTGTCAGAAGTTTTTCTGTGTCTATTGAGATGATTATATGGTTTTTGTTCTTCAATTTGTTAATGTGATCTATCATATTGATTGATTTGCATATATTGAAGAATCCTTGCATCCCTGGGATAAGTCCCACTTGATCATGGTGTATGATCCTTTTAATATGCTATTGGATTCTTTTTGCATTTTGTTCAGGATTTTTGCATCTATGTTCATCAGTGGTATCTTTTTCTGGTTTTGGTATCAGGGTGATGGTGGCTTCGTAGAATGAATTTGGGAGTGTTTCTCCCTCTGCAATTTTTTGGAAGAGTTTGAGAAGGATCAGTGTTAGCTCTTCTCTAAATGTTTTGTAGAATTCACCTGTGAAGCCATTTGGTCCTGGACTTTTGTTTGTTTGAAGAGTTTTAATTATGATTTCAAATTCATTACTTGTGATAAGTCTGTTTTTATTTTCTAATTCTTCCTGGTTCAGCTTGGAAAATTGTACCTTTCCAAGAATTTGTCCATTTCTTCGTGGTTGTCCATTTTGTTGGCATATAGTTGTTTGTAGTAGTCTCTTATAATCCTTTGTATTTCTGCAGTGTCAGTTGTGATTTCTCCTTTTACATTTCTAATTTTATTGATTTGCATCCTCTCCCTGTTTTTCTTGATGAGTCTGGCTAAGGGTTTATCAATTTTGTTTATCTTCTCAAAGAACCAGCTTTTAGTTCTGTTCTTCTTTCTCTAGTTGTTTTAAGTGTAGGTTTATATTGTTTATCTGAGATTTTTCTTGTTTTTTGAGGTGAGATTGAATTGTTATATACTTCCCTCTTAGAATTGCTTTTGCTGCATCCCATAGGTTTTGGGTCATCATGTTTACGTTGTCATTTGTTTCTATGTATTTTTTATTTCTTCTTTGATTTCTTCAGTGATCTCTTGTTTATTTAGTAGTGCACTGTTTAGTCTCCATATGTTTGTGTTTTTTACAGTTTTTTTTCCTGTAACTGAATCCAATCTCTTAGCGTTGTGGTCAGAAAAGATGCTTCATATGATTTCAAATTTTTAAAAATTTTCCAAGGCTTGATCTGTGACTCAAGATATGATCTATCCTGGAGAATGTTCTGTTTGCACTTGAGAAGAAAGTGTATTCTGCCACTTTTGGGTGGAATGTTCCATAAATATTAATTACATCTATCTGGTCTATTTTGTCATTTAAAGCTTGTGTTTCCTTATTTAATTTCTGTTTGGATGATCTGTCCATTGGTGTAAGTGGGGTGTTAAAGTCCCCTACTATTACTGTGTTACTAGCAATTTCTCCTTTCATGGTTGTTAGCATTTGCCTTATGTATTGAGATGCTCCTATATTGGGTGCATAAACATTTATAATTGTTATATCTTCTTCTTGGATTGTTCCTTGATTGTTATATTCTGTCCCTCCTTATCTCTTGTAACAGTCTTTATTTTAATCTATTTTATCTGATACAAGTATTGCTACTCCATCTTTCTTTTGATTTCCATTTGCATGGAATATCTTTTTCCATCCCTTCACTTTCAGTCTGTATGTGTCCCTAGGTCTGTAGTTGGTCTCTTGTGGACAGCATATATATGGGTCTTGTTTTTGTATCCATTCAGCCTGTCTGTGTCTTTTGGTTGGGGCATTTAATCCATTTACATTCAAGGTTAATTATCAATATGTATGTTCCTTTTACCATTTTCTTAATTGTGTTGGGTTTGTTTTAGTGAGTCTTTTTCTTCTCTTGTGTTCCTGCCTAGAGAATTTTCTTTAGCATTTGTTGTAGAGCTGGTTTGGTGGTTCTGAATTCTCTTAGCTTTTGCTTGTCTGAAAAGCTTTTGATTTCTCTGCTGAATCTGAATGAGATCCTTGCTGTATAGAGTAATCTTGCTTGTAGGTTTTTCTCTTTCATCACTTCAAGTATATCCTACCATTCCCTTCTGGCTTGTAGAGTTTCCACTGAAAAATCAGCTGATAACCTTATGGGGATTACTTTTTATGTTATTTTTTGTGTTTCCCTGTTGCTTTTAATGTTTCTTTTTTTTTAATTAATTAATTTATGGCTGTGTTGGGTCTCCGTTTCTGTGCGAGGGCCCTCTCCTGTCGTGGCGAGCGGGGGCCACTCTCCATCGTGGTGCGCGGGCCTCTCACCATCGTGGCCTCTCCCGCTGTGGAGCACAGGCTCCAGACACGCAGGCTCAGTAATTGTGGCTCATGGGCCCAGCTGCTCCGCGGCATGCGGGATCCTCCCAGACCAGGGCTCGAACCCGTGTCCCCTGCTTCGACAGGCAGACTCTCAACCACTGCGCCACCAGGGAAGCCCTAATGTTTCTTTTTGAATTTAATTTTTGTTAGTTTGATTAATATGTGTCTTGGTGTGTTTTTCCTAGGGTTTATCCTGTATGGGACTGTGCTTCCTGGACTTGGGTGACTATTTCCTTTCCCATGTTAGGGAAGTTTTCAACTATAATCTCTTCAAGTATTTTCTCAGTCCCTTTCTTTTTCTCTTCTTCTGGGACCCCCATAATTAGAATGTTGGTGCGTTTAGTGTTGTCCCAGAGGTCTCTGAGATTGTCTTCAATTCTTTTCATTTTTTCTCCTTTTTCTGCTCCTCGGCAGTTATTTCCACAGTTTTGTCTTCCAGCTCACTTATTCCTTCTTCTGCCTCAGTTATTCTGTTAGTGATTCCTTCTAGTGTATTTTTCATTTCAGTTATTATGTTGTTCATCTCTGTTTGTTTGTTCTTTAGTTCTTTTAGATCTTTTTTAAACATTTCTTGTATTTTCTAAATTTGTGCCTCTCCATTTCTGAGATTCTGGATCATCTTTACTATCATTGCTTTGAATTGTTTTTCAGGTAGATTGCATATTTCCTCTTCATTTATTTGATCTTGTAGGTTTTTACCTTGCTCCTTCTTCTGTGACATATTTTTTTGCTGCCTTATTATTATTATTTTTTTTAATGAGTGTGATTGTGTTCCTGTCTTACTGGTTGTTTGGTCTGAGGCTTCCAACACTGGAGTTTGTAGGCTGTTGGGTAGAGCTGGGTCTTGGTGCTGAGACGAAGACCTCTGTGAGACCTCACTCCAGTTAATATTCCCAGGGCCCTGAGGTTCTCTGTTAGTCCAGTGGTTCAGACTTGGAGCTCCCACTGCAGGAGCTTCAGCCTGACTCCCAGCTTGTGAACCAAGATCCTGCAAGCTGCGTGGGGTGAAAAAAAAAAGAGAACAGTAACAAAGTAAAAAGTAAAATTAGACTAGAAAACTAACAGATATGTTAGAAAGAATATAAAATTAAAACATAGATGAATCAATAACTGGAGGGAACATCAATACCACAATAGTGAAAAAGAGGAGGTGGGGAAAAAAAAAAGAAAGAAAGAAAGAAAAAAAAAAAGGGGGGAAAGGTCTTGGCTGTGGAGGGCAGGGCCTAAGAAAGGGTGAGGTTTGGGTGGTGGCCGGGGCCTATGCTTAGGACCCACAGGGCTGGAAAAGGCACTGGGGGCTGTGAGGTGTGGGGTTTAGGCTGAAGGAACAGAAGGGGCCCAGGCATGCCCCCTAGCCGTGGTCTTAGAGGGCAGGGGACTTCACCTGGGAGCCCAGCAAGATTCCTAGGCTCAAGTGGGCAGGGCAAATGCCCTCCACTCCTCTCCCACACTTCTTGGAGGGTCCCTCCAACCTGCATCTCCTCATCTCCCTCACCTCAGGGGCACCAATCCTGTCTGGCCTCTGCTTTTCCTCCTCCTTCAGTCCCCCCATGTCCTACCATTTCCTTCCAACTGAGTGAATCTCTAGTAAAGAGATTTCCTTGAAGCCACAGTTTATGCTTCATTGGTTACAGTTACTGCAAAGGAGTAGGGAAAATGCAGTTTTAAATTTGACAAATCGCCGCAGAAAATCAGTGTTCAGTTACTAAGGAAAACTTAAAGAATGTATTTAAAGTATTCCTTACTAGCATTTTTTGCTGCAAGTGGCATATCTTTTGCTTTTACTCCAGCAATATCTTTACTATTTTAGTTTGTCTTTATAAATAGTACATAGCTGTAGTTTTTGCAATAGGGCAACTTTAGTAATTTATTAATACATTCATATTAATTGTGATTAGATTCATAACTAATAAACTTATTTTGTGTCTATTTTTCTATTCGTTATTGTGAATCTTTCAAACTTTAACAAGCATAGAGACTTATCAGGGACTACAGATAACCTGTATCTTTATATTTCTCTTAAAAAGTGCAAAGACTGTGGAATAATTTAATTCTTTTCTTGTTATATGTTATTTTCCTGTATTTATTTATCTTGTTTTAAGACCTCATAAATTAGAAAATCCTAATATTGGCTTAGATTTATCTACAAGTCTATGACTTTTTTTTCCTCAGTATTCTTTCTTACCCCCTTAGATGTTATCTAGAGATAATTTTTCTTATTCCTGAAATAAATTCTTTTAGAGTTTCTTCATATTGTTTCTATGTTTCATAAACTCTGTTTTGACTAAAAATGTATTTTATTCTCATTCTTGAACTATGATTTCATGAGGCATAAAATAAAATTATATTTATTTTTTCTTCTCATTTTAAAGTCATTATTCCACTGTTTTCTGACATTTTATTATTATTTTATTATGATTTTTGTTCTCCTTGTTGTGGTTGGCTAAAGGAATAACTGTCTTTCTACCTTTTCTTTCTTCATTCAATATTTTTTTCAGCAACCATTGTACAAGCTACTTTTCTAGGTTCTGAAAATACAATGGTAGACAAAACATTACTGACCTCATGAAATTTAGAGATTTGTCAAAAGAAAAGAAAATTAAGAGACAGTTTAATTACAGCAGGAGAAGTGATCTGTGCAATAATGAGACTTCTACAATAGCACCCAGTAATATTTATCCTCTGATGATCTAGGATTCTTCTGTCTCTCACTGTCTTAGATGAAACTTGTCTATATATAAGATCAGTGAGAAAAATGATTAATAATTAGTTTGTTGATGAGGAATAACTATAAAGGCCAATACTTTGTAATTTTAACTTTGACACCGAGATATACAGTAACAAGAAAGTTGTTTTCTGACAGGATTATTTAAAAATAGTTCAGAGGGTAATGTAATTTTTGAACAACTGCAATGTTACAAATTTAAACCTAAAGCTTATCTTAAAGGCTCTGATCAAATATTGGAAATAATGATACTTTGGTTCTGAGAGAACCAAAGAACAGCTAGTGCCAGTGGAAACAAAGAAGTATTATGGCTAGAGAGAGGCTCCAACAGGCATGCATAGTGGCTAGTATAATCCTGGTGTCTGGTTTATGTGGGTTCCATTGATGATAGTTTCATGAGATGACCTCTACTTGCTCTAGAAAAGAGGGATTTACTGTAAGCAAATGAGACAAAGAAATAAAAATACATCCAGGCCTTATTGTGCTCAAAGCAGAAACACAGAGAGAGTTGTTTGCAAAGAATGTCATTCTCTCAAAGGCAGCTTCTGCTTGTTATTCTTTTTATTTTTCTCTTTCTCCTCTATTGCTCATCTCCTGTGGATGTCCAGCATGTTTCTTGCATTTATCTTATTTTCCTCTTTTTGTATTTAGGTTTTCTTGATTGCTCTTCTCATCCATATCCCATAATGATTACCCCAGGTTCTTCCACATCATGACAACCTAGGATGCATTATTTTTGCCACTACTAGAAGCACAAATGTTATTTTCATTTCATAGTCAATTATTCCCGAGAAGGGAGATCTGTTTGGCTCTGCTTATATTGTTGAACTAGGTCACCCCCCTATTTACTGGCCAGAATATGGATGGATTTTCCTTGATCAGGTTTCCACACCTCATCTAATCAGTTTAAGCCAGGGTTTCAGAAAATCATATGACGTATAACTCAGCAGGGGAAATAGAAGGCCTTCCTAAAAATATATTTAATGTATTATGTGTGCACATGTATGTTTAATTATTGGTAGCTCTCTGAGATTAAAAGTTCAACACTAGATTTCAAAATTCTTATATATGTACCTACTACTCATTGGCAAAATAATTCCAATGTTCTTTATTTGTAAAGAAAAATTCTATTAAGATGAGTAGGATGAAGATTGAAATTTGCTAGTCTATCACTCACCAAATATTTTTTATCTTTTAATGAGTAGACAGTATAATGATCACTTTTAAATCTATGAACATATTTTAAATAAACTTTTCATTTTATAAAAGTTTTAGATTTACAAAATTATTGCAAAGATAGTACAGAGTTCATATATGCCCCACTCCAAATTTTCTCCATTATTAACATTTTACGTTAGTATGGTGCATTTTTCACAACTAAGGAGGCAATATTGATACATTAATATTAACTAAAGGCCAAATTCTTATTTCTTCAGTTTTTTCCGACTGTCTTTTTTCAGTTCCAATATCCCAACAAACATACCACATTATATTTAATAGTGATGTCTGCTTTTTAGGCTCCTCTTGGTTGTGACTGTTTTTTCTTTTTCTTTCTTCTTCTACCTTAAAAATATTTTCCAGGTTGCTTTTTTCTTTTTTTCATTTGTTTCAAAATTCTCAGTGATAGAGATGTTTTGTAAATCTGCAATAAGATTAAAAGCTTACTTAATTCTTTAGCTTAATGGAAGTATGAAATCATATGCAAAAGGTAAAAATATCCACAAAAAATAAAACGTTTTTTAAAAAAGAATGACATCTAAAGCCCAATGATACTAATATTCTTATTGAAAATATTTTATTTTGCACATGTATTCACATTTTTACTGATGAAATAAATTATTGTTACATTTAGCATGTACTTAATTAAACATTATAAAAGCTACAAGTCACGTTTGTTTAAAGTTCTTTCATAATTTTAAATTTAATTATCTGAAAATTATCAGTCATTTTATTAGTCAATACTTGATATTGCATGCATGTCAGTATAATTATTAATGCCAGCCCATTTACTAGCTCATTTACTTTGGCTATGCACAATTATGTGTGACATTAAAAAAATAACAGTTTTCATCATGATACAAACACTTTTCTGAAGATTAACTAAAGATCTATTTGTTATAATTCTGTTACTTATTGTTTTCCTGACAAAATTCATAGACTGAGAAGAATCAGATGGTAATGGAAAATATACCAGTGGTAATCTATTTAATTGGTATCTTAAATGGTCTTCCTTACTACCCCAGAAGAATCTATATTTTACTTCTTTTACTATTAGAAGGCAAGGAAATGCAGTCTCTTACATTTTATGATACTTTTACACCCACTTCTCATTTGAATCTCACAAGTATTTGGTGATATAAGTAAGGTTAATGTAAACTCAACATCACCAGGGCTCACCCACCTTTGAATATAAGTGGAAATAAATATTAATACATAGATTTTACTGGCTTTTTTAACTGCATTTGCAAAACATAAGACTTCCATTTCTTTCTCCACAAAGTCCTTCCATTCTCTTTTACTGTGTGCTTCTTGATGAAGTCCAATCTTAAAAAGCTGTGGGAGGAGAATGCAATTTTGATGCTGACGTATTACTTGATTGATTTTTCTTATTTTATACATTCCATTTGCTTTTTCCTTTGCATCTTTCTTTAAACATATCATATAATGCCTACTATGTGGCCGCCTCTGTTTTATATGTGATGGTTTTAGTGTTGAATAGTAGACTGGTTTTTTGACTTTACAAATTTTATATCCTTATAGCAATTGACAAATAATAAGAAATAATAAGAATAATATGAAACAGACAGATAACTTCAAAAAGTGATGGTTGCTGTGATGAAAACAAAGTATGATTATGTGAGAAAGAGTAATGTGGTTGCTACTTCAAGGACGTGTAAGTTGAGATTCCATGATGAGAGGAAGCCAAGCACGTGAAGAATGAGAAGAGCAGGGTTCCAATCAAGATGAAAGGAAGTTCAACATCTCAGGGAAGAGAAGAAACCTAGAGAACTTGAGGATTTCCAAAGAAATATATTTCTGTAAGCAGTTAATGAAGGGAGGAGTTTCTCCTGAAGCAGTTTGAGGAGGCCCTAGTAGGACCAAAAAGTCTCACTTTTGGAAAAGAGAACCAATAATAATTCCTATATAAAGTCAATTGTGTTAATTACTATCAAGCAAATTTTCTAAGTTCCAACATACTCATATTTTAGCTTTTCTCCAGCCTAGCACATTCTTTTAAGGCCTTTACTTTGCTATTTATTTCCTCCACTTTCCTCCTCTCTCCTTCTAGAAAACCCTTATTCATCTTCTGAGGCAAACTAGTGCTCTCCCTTCTCTGGGGAAGTACTCTTCACATCCTCAGGCTATGAGCTCCCAGAACACTCTGTGAATATCTTTTTTATGGAACTTATTACACTGTAATCTGCCTCCCCCAATTATGAGTTTGTTAATGAAGGGGATTTGCCTCATTCATTTTTACATTCTTTTCCTCCTCGCTACAAGTATCTTGCAGAATTGAATTATTTACAAATAATTATTTGTTGAATGCATAAAGAATACATTAATGATCAAGGCAAGTGTAAAGAAAATGCTTTTAAAGAAACATTTAATATTTAATTTTATTTGAGATAAAGACAAACTGGCAAATGAAGCCATAACATCACACGGAAGAAATATGACTCTAAAGAAATTGATACTAATGAAATAACAATGCATATTGGTTATATTTTTATTGGGTTTATGGAGAAACATACAGAAAGGTGATAGTCACTTAGTTACTCTTTTAATGGGCCACAAAGTAGGGATCTGGCCATTGTATATCCAAATATTTAAATCAATTACTGCTCATATTCCTTTGTGGGAAGAAAAGAAGAACACTGACCATTTTTAACTTACTTGGCATTTTCTTTTTTCTTGAGACAAACCTGAAAGCACACATTGTAAAAAGTAGGTGCGAAGCCACTTGCTGGCTGGAATTTTACGTTTTTCTGTGTTGATATCGTTCGTTGTTGTGGAGCAGATATCAGGATGTTTTGTTGATCTTTGACATTTTGGTGACAACATTACTGTCAACTGCTAATGTCAACTTAATATGAAGAGGTTAAACAGAAATTCTATAAGGGAATGAACACAGTTTCCACATGTTTAGAGACATGGCAGATATTCTTAATGCAAGTGACACAGGTCAGATATATTTTAAAAATTTTTCTTGACTATCCCCAGAAACTAAAGAGTTCAACTGCTGATGTGCTCATGATCAGTTGATTGCTTTGAGAGATAAAACTTACTTTAAAAGACAAGGAATTTGTTTAAAATCACTATAGTTTTAAACAAAGATTTTGTGAATAAACAAAGTACAAGTGAAATTTTCAAATAACTGTGACTATAATTTTAATATCAGCTAAGCTATATTTAGCTTTACAATATAAGATACTAACGTGGAAAATACCTAGTGTAGTGAAATGGTAATATTTCTTGCAAACGGATATTGGAAGCTATTAATATACATCCAACAGCCTTAGGCCCTATAGGAGCAAGAGCTTAAAGTGTTGAAAGATCTGAATAATGAGTGGGGGATATCCCATTGCCACACATACCCATTTTTTTCAAACACATAATCTCAGAAAATGTGTGTGAGCTATTCTCAAGTGTTATAATGAGCTCATATTTCTGAAAGTAAATGCAGGTGAATGTTCCTGAGATTTTAAATGGGGCATTGAGAGTGATGCAATGGTATTTTACATTGACTCAATGACCTTATTTTAGGACCTCAGTCACCATGAAACATGGTAAAAGAGGCCAGTAACTCCTTTGTCTTGTAGCCCCACAGGTTGGAGTGTTCTATGTTGGCTGTTACAGTGAGACTTGAACTTGACCTGGATACACCTTTCCACACTTTGTCTTACATTCTTTCACTGCCTATTAATAATTTACTTGATTTCACTTAACAAATATTTTGCTTACCAAGTTAGCAAACTCTTTCCATCCTATAAGGAACACATTCAATTAAGGGTTTTTTAAGGTACAGAAATATAAGGAGGAAGAAAATATTCATTCATAACCCCACTAGGTAGAGACAATAAATATACACATATTAAAATGTGTAAACACAGTATTTAATGTGTGCATAATATTTTACTGAATAGTTGAGTCATAATATTTTAGTTTTCCTATTAATGTTGTTTCCAAATTTGTACTGATAAAAGTAAAGTCACAATGTTATCTTTATGCCTGAAGTTTTGAATGATTTTTTTCAAAATAATTTCTAAGGATATTTGCTAAGGTATTAGATATAGTTTTAAATTTTTTGACAAAAAATATTACATTGGTTTCCATAGAAATTCTCCAAAATTATGCTTCACTGAATGATTACTAGCATCATAAATTCTTGAGACTGAATATCATGGAATTTCATTGTTACTATAGTATATAAATAAATAATTCTTCACAGTTTCCATTAACATTAACAATTTTTGATCAATAATGAGATTGGATATTTCATAATATGTACATTAGACAATTGTATTTCCCCTATTGTGAAATTATTTTTCTTTATTTGATGGATCTTAGTGTTTTCATTATCAGTTGTGTGACTGACTTTATATTTTTGGTAAAATCTCTTGCACTTACATTCGTTTCCTTGTGCAGATTGATGCATAACCTTTGTCTTTTTCTTGGGGATTTTCACCTACGCTATGTGAAAATAAAAAATATTTGTGATATACTTTATATAATTATTTGGGCTCCACTTCAAAGCCACCACTTGGGGCATCACAAATATATGTGGTAGCCTCTCAACTCTCATGCAGCATTCGAGATGCCAAGTACTATCTCAACTAATTTTTTCAAAGATTTTCCTAATTAATCACACCCCTAGTTTTTTTTCACTTCCATTTTCAGAATCTTTTCATTTTAATGAAATATCTCACATTTACATTACATCTTGTATACTTTAATTTGTTTTCTTGCACTTGTTTTTAAAGTCATTTTCTTTTCATGTGCAGTCTATTTTCTGCATTGTAGACTCATCAATTTCTTCATGGACAGTGAGGGGTTAGCTTAAGTGGTGTCTTAAGTACTACCTTTAAGGTGTTCTGTGATTTGAATTTTTAAGGATAGGAACTAGCTCTTTCAATTCTTTATTATCACCCAACATTAAGTAAGATAACGGTATATACAATAAACATTTTCTTATAACATAAAACAATAACTGCTAATTAACTAATAGTAGTTATTGCTGCTCAGTGTTATGATCCTATACATGCTGTTTTAGGTTCTGATGTATATTCATTTATGCTTTTTTAATCCTCCCAGAAAGAATCCAAGCTTGGTGAGGGCTTGTGCTATATTTTTATATAACCTCTCAAATGCTTTGTACACAGTAGGTGTTCAATAAATGCTTTTCATTTTTTTGGTAGAATAACCAGGGGTTTTATTTTGTTAGAGTGCTAATATTAAATGGGAACGAAGTAAAAATTAATCTGAAATGTGATGCAGAGGTTAAGAAGAAATAATGTTTTGAAATACTCTTAAACACTGAAATACTCTTAAACCACTTACCTTTAAGGTAGCTGGATTGTAGAACAGTTACAATCTAGCTGTTTTTTTAAATCTTGAGTGAAAATATAAACTAAAAAAAAAAAAGTGTCCCTTGTTTATCTTAAATTCTGAATTTTCTGCAATTACTAAATCAACAGAGGATATTCTTAGTTCTGGAGTCTTGGGCAAAACATCTATTTAGAAATCTCAATACTGTTTCACACTGAGCCTTTACCTACTCATTTGTGGAATGGCTGTAGCTATTTCCCCAAATACATTATGCTCCACTCTGCAATGTTTCAGCCAAATTTGTTTATTTAAAATTACTACAATATTTTTTCTGGCTTTCACAATTAATATGTACTAAGTTGGTAAATATAAAACATAGCCGGAAGAAGAGAAATATTTTTCAGGGTGTTCTGTTTTTCTTCACATACATACTCTAAATCAGATTCAATGATGTAGATATTTTGTTTTTAATAAAAAATGTGTAGGAGGATTCTGAGACAAACACAGAGCTTTTAAAATTGATTTTTATGGTGTCAGAGTAGAAGAATACAAAATCTTCATTTAGAAATTGATGAAGTATAACAGTACATTTTTATTATATTTTAAAGCTGGGCAGTCTACCTTTTGGGGATATAAATATAGCTTACATCAGAAATACTTCTGAAAATAAAATAGTAGTTTAATTAATGTTATCATCGGATATGGTATCTACATATAAATATTATAAATTGCATTTATAGACTTTATACTTCTAATTTATGCATGATTTCAAAGCCTTTATAAGGAAATCAGTTGATTTTACTCTACAGACATGCTTTAGATGATTATAATGTATACCACATGTATATGAATGTGGACAGACAGTTAAACAGACACAGAGAGGCATATAGTCTTACTGAGAAATATGAGTACCTCCCCATCTTGGTGGTATGCTCAGGTAAGAATCACTACTTGCTTGCCTATGGATCTATTATATACAGGTTGGCAAAAAAATAATAATAATTGAAGACTTGGCACTAAAAAGCAAATTTCTTAAACCTGGGATCAAGAGTTTTAAAACAATCACCTTCATATAATTATATTATTGTTTTAATCTAATGGCGGAATAGACAAGAATATGTGGGTTTCTGCCTTTCCTGCTGCAGTATCAGTGTGCCTGATCAAGAGAAGGCAGTCAATAAATATATACTGAAGGGAAAATGAATGCATAAATATAGTGTATATAAATGTATCTGCACACATGAAGGTCAAAGTTTGAGACTGAGCTAGACTTCTAGCTGCAACAAGAAGAAACATTGCGTCATTGTTAACTAAGGTAATATTTGGGAACTAAACACCTTACCTTTTCCTGACAGACATTTATGACTGATGAAAGCTAAACAATTTACTTCAAATGGTTCAGAAGTAAAAATAAGATCAACAGAATCGAATAGGCCTTTCCTTTATTCTGGAAGAATGAGCTTTAATTCTATCCTTATCAGAGGCAATTGCAGTGTATCTCACTTATTCTTTGTCTTTTGTTTCTACCTTGGCTGTCCCTTCTGGAAGCATCTGTCACACTGTGTTCAGTTCACTCTGCATTCTGTTAATGCCCTGAGCTAGCTATAGGGTATCTGCTTAGGAGCAAATAGAGGCACTCCCGGTAAGGACAACTTACATGCAGAAAAGAATAAGCAAAACTACCCACAGAGGAACTGGCTTCCAACAATTTTGCAGAAATGTGAAGACTTGCGGTAGAAAATAAAGCACCTCATGCTGGGTCTGGCTCCAAGCCTCCCCCGAGAACCTTCCACTTAGGCAATCTCTTTTATCCTGTGAGCCTAGTGTTCTATCTGAAGAAGTTTAAGTTTCATATTAACTAATTGGCTTAATTATTTTTAACCAAACTGTTAACTACCTGCAGTGACTTAGGAAAAGCTCCCAAAAAGTTTTAGTTTTTCTTTCGAGAGGAAATTAAACAAAGCTGTTGACAACTGAATAGTTTCCTCTGGGAAGGAGCATGGATTCCTCTCCCAAGGAGAGCCTGAGCAGCCAGGTGGGCAACTTACAGGCAAGCACAGTTTCAAGAAAAGAAACTGAAAAGATCTGAGCTTACCCACAGCAACAGGGTTTAGTTAACCTGAAAGACTTCTTTCCATTATATTGTTTAAATTTCTAACTTGGTAACCACCAAATAGAGTCATTAAGGTATGTTAATTGAAGTGTGTTCTGCCAAGCTCCTCAGAGCATATAGATGTGAGTATTTTACTACAAAGGACCCAGGGCAAATAAAATAAATCTAATGGGTTTCATTTTACCCACTGGTGTAGCAGTATTCATTTAAAACTAATTGTGGTCAAGAATTAGTTTCTTTTATTCAATATAGACATGTATCTGTATGTCGTCTATGTACAGAACTATATTCACTGTTCTCAACATCAAAAGGTTGAGAAGTTTAAAATGATAAAATATTACATCCATTACTATTGACTACAGAAGATTAATAGCATTATTAAAATCTGAAAATATGAATATTAACACCTTTTATTATGTATGGTGTTTTTAGGAACATGAGGCTTATCCATTTTTCATCATCATGTTGATGGTGTTAAATACAATTTTGTTTTATTACACTACACTGAGTACATTTGTGTACATAACCATACTTTTCTGTTATTCTGTGATGTAATGGCGGTTGCTTTACTATGCTATTGATATTGGTATATCCTTATTTTGTTAATCAAAATCTACTTGGAATACTTCCAACTGTCATCTCTCTAGGAGCGAAGCTTCTGGGGCAGTTGAGTGGTGCTTTCTAAGAGATGCATACGGTTGACCAATACAGCCTTAATATTCCTCTCAGCTTGACTAACCTTTAGACAGGTTTCTTCCTTTTCTTAGGACATTGACCTTAAAAACATTGCAATTGGAAATTCTTTCTCTGCCCCTTTGAGATATAAACTTTTCCCAGCTTCCTGTCAGTTTTACAGACCAGGAATGTATTTCTCCAGGACCTGGAAGCCATCCCTTTGAAATGTAATCATGTAATCAAGGAAGATAGAGCCCTTCTTTTGCAGTTTCTATGGGGTAGGGAATCTAACTTCAATAGGATAATTGAAAATTAGCTAATACAGATAATCTAATCATGAATCATCCTAGCATTTAAAAATCCTCTTGACTTTTGTTTCAGAAGGGTTATGCTCAGTCTCTCTCCCTTATTGTAATAGTCATGAATAAATTCTTTTCCGGTTTAACTCCATTAGGTTCAATTTTTTTTTTTTTTTTGGAACATGGAAATTTTGACAATTAGGGTTATGAAAGAAACAAATCATGAGTAAAATGTAAAAAAAAAAAAATGATGGGTGGTCTGCGTATGGGAAAATAACTTACCAGATCTTTACAGTATTGGATAATAGGATAATGATAATGACAGTACAACAGTGATATCACCTTTACTCACCTTTCCTCTTAAGGAATCTTAAGAGTCCTTAAGAATCTTAAATCCTTCATTAAATTCCAAAATGAGACATTAAATAAAGGTTCCATGATCATAAAGGCAAAACAAATTCAATAGAATCTAGAAGCCTGAACACTTATATTGTTTTTTCTTTTTCTTTTTCTTTTTTAAATCAAGAACACCTTAAATTTTTCATCATTAGACAAAGACAATAAATCTTGAATTTTTCCTATGATATCATTTTAACACCTCATGTTAAATGTGCACACTATTGGCCCTGATATTTAGATTAGAATATACTGTCCATAGTATTTTGTTGTTTGAATGCTTACTTAAGGCTATTTGTATAGTTTGAATACTGCTGACTGTGTCATTCCTTGACAGAACTCTATGTTTTTGAATTTTCTGGAATAAACATGAGTTGCTTTGGATCTTTTCTTTATCCCTATATTGTCCTTTCAATGTGTTCCTTTTGGGAATGGTTTGTGCTTTGCCAAGTTACTTTCTGATTCCTCTGGGGCTTGTTTGAAATCCTATTTCACTTTATATTTAGATATTTTTAGCGAATAACATTCAATGCCATGGCCTGCAGTGTCATATGTATGCAGACGGTACTCAGATATTCTTCCCAGTCCCTGCAGACTTATGAAGCAGCTTGATGTTTGCATAAATGTCTGTGTGATATTCAAGCATGAATGTCTTCAAATTTCCCTGAATTTAGTACAGATAAAATTGGGTTGCTACTGATTGGTTCTCCAGTATAAATGTTTAAAGTGTCAACCATGCTGGTAACCATAAAGAGGTGATTTTCTTTGCTTTAAAATCACACTTTTGACCTTTGGATTACTGTAAAGTTGTGTGTGCATTCATGTGTGTGTGTGTGTGTGTGTGTGTTTTACTAACCATATAATTTCATTTTTGTACTGACCCAGTGCATACTTGTCACATAAAGATTTTCTGATTCTGGAAGTGTTTCTGTCACAATTTACAATCACTGACCTTCACCTGCCACATTGCAGTCTGATTCTAATAGATCACAAGTCCTTCTACACCTTGTTCTTCAGCAAGGAATCTATTCTTTTATGCATGAGAACTTAAAAATTACTGTTGATTTGTAAGGTTTAACCAAAAAAATTATTTGTTTGATTTAGCCTTTTAAATATTTATTGTATCTTCTTTTATATTAAGTCTGCATAGCACTATGGGATGGACACATGAAAGACACTCATAAATGTAAATGGAATAGAATAATAGACCATGTGAAGTGTTTGCAGAAAGTACCATTTTACAATGAGAAGAGCTATTAATGAGTTCACGGTGATTCTGAGTTATGAATAAATGTATACCAGGCAGCCAAGGAGTGTACAACATTTTGGATACTGCATTAAATAAAGGAGGTAGAATAAAATTCCTATGAAATGGTCTCAATTCATTAGGCTGGTAAAGTTTAGGTATCACTTTAACTAAACGGGTATTCTGGATGATAACTGGTGCTTTCTTCCAGCCCTTTAAAGAAATGGGGCTTTACATTCCTGTTCAATAGCCTGAGAAAGTTGAATTAGTTGAGTCTGCATTAAATGGAAAAATACATTTAATTGATAGACCAGAACATAGCAACATCTGAAAGTAATGCTTGCCTTGCCAGATACAGTTATGAGATTTCTGAATCTGATCAGGCTTTTCTGCTGAGAGTTGAGAATGTAGATACATGTGTTGATTAGAAATGGCTATCAGAATTTGTAGGAAACAGGGTCACAAATGATTTGCAGAGCTCTTATGCACATGGCTTTCCAAGCTTACCTTCTGGAGTTACTGACTCACCAGAAAAGTCTGGGCACTTCTGCTATCTCCCAAGAAGAGCCTTGTGACCCTGGGATGCTACTATTTTAGTTAAGCTAAAAGATCCACCCACAAAATAAGAATATAAAATTGTTATTAACAAAGCTAATAAAATTATATTTTTCTGTCTGTGGTACAAAGATGATTAGACCTCAGCACAGTAGAACTTTGGGTTGTGGTCTTCATTTCCTTTGAGATAAACTAGAATACATGAACCTTGTTCTCATTTGAGAGCATTGATAAGCACGGTCAGAACAATCCTTACATCTCACATGCTCAAAGAATGCCATCTAGGAGCAGTTATATATACTGTGTTTAAAATGTACTGAGATGTATCTAGTTGCATTATTTCCTATTGTTACATATACTGCATGATACTCCCTGGCATCTGCTTTGTAAGAAATAACAAATTTCAGGGTATGCTTTTCAATTTTATCCCTCTCCTTCCTCATTCTTTGTCTTTCAAAGTACCATTCTTTCACCTCTACCAGAGTCATCTCTGAATTGTATAAAATTCTTACATTCTCATTATTTGCTATGGCTGCTGAATGACTCAGAAACAAGTGAAGGGTTTTCATGCTGACCAGCTCCAGCATCATTCTTCACACAAACTATGTTATCCTTGTCATGGTTTTTGCCATGGTACAGCCTTATCTGAGAAATTCCTTTGATATAACACAGCAATAATATACTATGGAACCTAATTATTCAGATTATTTTATATTCTACAGCACCATATACCAGATGAGTGAGAAATTACCAAACTTTTTTTTTTAAATTAACAAATGAATGGAAACTAAAATTAAGAGGAGCTAAGCCACTTGCCCAGATTCATAGCTAGTAGGAAGTGGGAGCAATATTTTTTTTTTTTTTTCAACTCATGCTCTCTCCACAGAACTAGCAGTCAAACCTGTGAGTATAGGTTAGAAGGGAAACCAATACCTTGATAGCAGAATATTCATAATGTATCTTTCATGCACAGTGTGGAAATGGGCTGGAGATTTGCACAAAAATGATTCTGGGGACTCACTTAGGTTTATAACAGTCTTTCCATCTTTGATCAGTCCTCAGGTCTCAAGAAATCCACATATAATTATATATATATACACACATACACAGATACATATATGTGTGTGTGTATATATATATATCCAATTGATACTTAAAAATTCTTTAATGACCATCTGTCCCTCAGTACCACCGAGATAAAGTAAATAATTGCAATTATGGTCTATGGGCAATTCATATACTGGTCCCTATCCACACTCATCTCTCAATACTGCCATCCTCATATCATAGTTTCCTGTCGGAGTACACTATTTACTTCTCCTCTTATCCATACTCTGCTTTTCTTCTGAGTCTTCTTACAAGCTTCCTCAGTTTGAAGCACTCTGATTCCCACAGCTGAGTCAGGTGACTCTCACAATGCCCCGTATCTGCCACACATCATAATTGTCTTTTCACTTATTAGATTTTAAACTTCCTGAGGAGAAAGATTTGTGTCTTTTTCACCAGTGTGACCTTAGCTTATATAATAATGTAAAGGTATATAACAGGTACTCATTATATATTTTGAGGTAATTGTAAAGGTAAACATGAAAGATTCCAAATGAGCAAATGTACCAATGCAACCCACAAAAAACCTTTAAACTCCTAGGGATCTCATAATTTGATCCTACCTCCTGGGAAATCTTTCTGACTATGAGCCCACTTAGGAAATAAAGCATATCATGGAAGTTATGATTCCCTTTATGATAATTTTGGCTAGACCTTTAATTTAGAAGAGCTCAGTGTTCTAAGGTATAAAACAAGAGACTGTCATTATCTTCATTCATACTGCTGGTCTATAGTCACCATCCAAGGCCTGTTGGTCTACAGAAGGGTACTTGGGGTCCATCTCAATGTGTATATGCCTTAGCCACTCTTAAAACAAGAGAAGAATAGTAAATAAAATGTTTAAAATGAGAAATAGAGGCAGGGATATCAAAAGGAACAATTTTAGGGGGAGTGAAGTATTGAGAGTTTGGATTAACAGATGCAAAATACTATATATAGTATGGATAAACAACAAGGTTCTACTTTATAGCACAGGAAACTATATTCAATATCATGTGATAAACCATAATGGAAAAAAATATGAAAAGAATATATATATGTATAACTGAGTCACTTAGCTGTTAGCAGAAATTAACACAACATTGTAAATCAACTGTACTTCAATAAAGTTTTTAAAAGGAACAATTAACTTAAAAACATTCACTATTTTACTTTCATATTCAAAAATTATTTCTAAAATCTGATGGTAAAACAAAATGACATATATATCCCTAATGAACAAAAAATGTATGGAAAAATAAAAAAAAAAAACAACTCTCTTCCCTCCAGAAAATTCTAAAAAAACAGGCTGAATGAATACTTCTTACACGTGCTCACACAGATGCATCATATATGCTGGGAGGACAGTGCATATGTGTGCATGTGTAGTAATCTCTTATTATGTTATGCTCAATAAGCAACTCATGAGATGCACACATGAATATAACTGAATCCATTGGTAGATAGGAGGTATAGGAAATCAAGACAAAGAGTTTTAAAGAAGTTTCAAAGCTTTGGAATGGCATCAAGAACCGGCTAAGGCCTAGTGAATCCAATGAACAGAGTATTATACAATTTGAAAGTTGAAAGCCTTGAGGCTGGGCACACCTTTTCCTACTGTCCTATATCTGCTCAGTTTATACAGGGATTTTTTCCTGTTTTGCTTTTTGAAAAGGTTAAAAATCAGTTATGAGAAGTTTTGAGATTTTAGGAAATAAATGAAAGAAAGAGAGAGGAAAAATGGAAGGAAGGGAGAGAGGGAGGAAGGGAAGGAGGAAGGGAGGGAAAGAAGAATGAAAGAAAGGAAAATTTGCTTCTCAGTTCAGCCACTTATAGGGGCCCCAAATGGCATTTTATGTTGGGCCTCTATCTTACAAATGCCTCTGTCAGAGTTATGTGAAGGGATAATTTACCTCATCCAAATTAAGGAATGCTTTAATATCATTTAAATGCACATAGAGGAAAACCAATTTCAAAGTACCCTTTGTGTGGTATTTCAAAGTAGCAGATACCTATACTTGCTGTCATATTACTGATCCATTAAGAAACTATGGCATTTAAAGTTGTTCATTCAGAAAATTACGATTTGAAGCAGGAAATGAATGAATTATCACATTATCGTCAAAAGAAAATGTTATACATGGAAACAAAGAATGCTGGGAAAAAGCCAATGCATCTGGGTCATTTATTCTTTTCCTTATTATGAATAAAAGTGAAGAGATTTTTGACATAGAATGTGGTTTCCCACAATAAAATTAGCCAGAAAGGTAGAAAGAGCATATCAGAACAAAAATTCCCTATTAGAAAAAATCTGAAGCTTAAACTCTTCATTTTGGAAAAGGAACGAGGAGGGAAATGCATGCCCACCCCTGCAGCAGTGTAAGCACCACTCCCAGCTCCCTTTGCATCTCTCCTTATCCAGCCAGCCAGGCTGTGAATATTTAAAACCCTGCTTCCATTTTCATGCCTGTGAACAAGCAGGTACTAACAGCACACCTGGGAACAGGAGGTCTTATGCATATGCAATGTTTACCTGAAACGAAATTTTTGATGAACACTTGGCAAACAAATATTCATCTCACTGGAATACAATTTGTGAATTTTTCAGCAGTTTCATGAAAAACTGAAAACTACTTGAGAAGAATAAATGAGCAATTTCACACAACTCTAGTTTGCTTACTCTTGTTTCCTGTTTTACTCTGTTATGCATGGTAGAAAATCTTCTAAAAAATGCCTTATATTACTGACCCAGCACTTTCTGAAAGTGGTTTTGTCATCCTTCAAGTTCTTAAAGAATAGATGAAAGTAAAAATCTGAAAGTGTTTGTATTGAGAAAAATGAAAGTTGAAAGCCACAAAGAAGAATTAGGAACACAGAGATGGCAGCTACTGATAAACATTCAACATTTAATGAACATTTCAAAATGGATCTTCAATGAAAAGAAATGGTCTGCTTTAGTAGAAAAAGAAGAATATTAGAAAATAATTCCTAGAAGAAATAGAGCTTATTTAGAATTACTAAAACATACAAAGGAAGATTATAGCCTGTGGAATCCATAACTGAATTAGCAAAGACATTACTCGATATAATATTTCACCCAGCATTGAAAAATGAAAATATATTATGTCCTAATGAAATTTAAGAATATTTTCAAAATTCAATTGCAAATACCCTTGAGCACAACCTGACAGAATTATTCTCTTTCAAAAGACTATTTTTAGATTAGATTTTTATGTCTTTTTTTCCTGAGGAGTGAGAATAGTAGTTTCCAGATGGATTGGAAGTTAACTTTCACTTCTTCCCTCAAACATCAAAGATGTTAACCTGTTGAAAAGGAATCACTGCCGATGAACCACAATGTAGGGCTCTGACTATGGGGAAAATGGTAAAAGAAGAATTTTTCGCATACTGCAATATTTTAGCCTATTTTTTATTCTTTTTAAATGATGACACAGGGTATGATAATTTATTGGTAGTCATAGTCTATATCAAAATCCACATATATCAAATCCCTCCCATAGCAGTTGTACAAATAAGATTGCACTGTGAATTGGAAAAAAAAATCTCCAATCTTCCTTAGTAAGGGGAGAAAATGTATTCAGATATCATTGCAACAGAAGCTGTTCTTGCCTTCATTTTCCAATTTCCAATTCCAGAGGAAGAGAAGAGACATAGGCTAAAGATGGTGTGGTAATATGATAAGAGACTAATATGATATTCTGTTAAAAAAACTCAATTTTAGGTTACAGCGTAGATTATTAGTAGGAAGTTTAATGACTGGAATGTGACTTGATTTTGGTAGGTCCCATGAAAAATATGGACTAACTAGAATAAACACTGGGAGTAGGGATATTGATTTTTTCTGATGATGTTTATGATATTTTCACATTTGTGATTATGTGACTGTGCCATTGCTGTTACATGGCATGGATTTAGGATACAGATCTATTTTATCTGTAGTTTTAATAGTACAAGTTGCAATTTATCAAATGCTCAGTATGTGTCATGCTCTATTCTAAGCCTTTCATAAGTCTCTAATTAGTAATTCCCATGATGATGCTGTAAGATGATTATCTCAGTTTTGCAGGTTTAAACATAGAGGCACAGAAAGATTCAGTCACTTTCTCATGGACACAGAGCTCACAGAGGTAGGCTAGACCCTGAGCCCAGCCTGTGAGGGGCTGAATCTGAGCTCTTAACAGCCCTGCTTTTTTGCCTGTGTTACATTAGTCTTATTCAAAATTTGCTAAAGTTCTATGAGTTAAAACATTTGGCTAAGTCACTTGACTTGATTTTTGAAATGACCTTAATAAAATTTGATAAATCATGTTATATCTGTCAACAAAGAACCTAACGGCTTACATTGTAAAAGACATCAATGGAATTTTGTTTCTTCACCTACATTGCACCATTTAAATTATTTAAAGTTATTATAAAACATTAGTTGTGGTGAGAATGAAATATTTAGGTACTTTTATAAAATGTTTTGAATGCAGTGGATATATTATATGGCTCTTTGTAAATCCTTAATTATGTAATGACCCTTTCAACCCTACATCAAGCTCTTAGTTTTGATACACACACACAAATTATTTCTAGTTCTTTAGGTTCCAAAATTTACAAGACACATGATGAAGGGGCCCCCTATTTTACAACTGTGCTTACTGTTAGGAACCTTTTTAGAGCACTATTTTATTCTTTGGCAAAGATCAGTAGAAGTCACTTATTTTGCTTTTGGTAGGCAGAAATAGAAGGGAGACCATTGATGGGCATAATTCAAAATCACATACTGTGTGGGATAAGTATTGGGGAGTCACTGGAACAGTGAAAGTGGCAGCCTGTAAAAGTTTTTTAAATTCATTTGAAAAGGAGTATGGCAGAATAACCCATTCCACAAGATTGGACTGTCTCTGTAGACATTTTAATGGCTCTCTACAATAAATGTAAATGTTCATAGGTTTTCTACATATGTGAGTGATCTAAGTAACTTGTATATAAAGCATGTGCACCATGGTGCCTCCTAAATCTCCTCAAATCTTGAGAATATAATGAAATTTGTTGAACAACAGTGTTTGGAAGTTTCAGAGAGGCAGGGAGAGACACAACCTTTTATTTATTTATTTTTTATTTATTCACTTATTTATTTTTAATTAATTACTTTTTAAACATCTATATTGGAGTATAATTGCTTCACAATGGTGTGTTATTTTCTGTTTTATAACAAAGTGAATCAGCTTTACATATACATATATTCCCATATCTCCTCCCTATTGCATCTCCCTCCCATCCTCCCTATCCCACCCCTCTAGGTGGTCACAAAGCACCTAGCTGATCTCCCTGTGCTATGCAGCTGCTTCCCACTAGCTATCTATTGTACCTTTGGTAGAGTATACATGTCCATGCCAATCTCTCACTTCATCCCAGGTTACCCTTCCCCCTCCCCGTGTCCTCAAGACCATTCTCTACGTCTGCATCTTTATTCCTCTCCTGCCCCTAGGTTCTTCAGAACAATTTTTTTTTGTTTTGTTTTTAGATCCATATATATGTGTTAGCATATGGTATTTGTTTTTCTCTTTCTGACTTCCTTCACTCTGTATGACAGACTCTAGGTCCATCCACCTCACTACAAAAAACTCAATTTCGTTTCTTTATATGGCTGAGTAATATTCCATCATATACATGTGTCACATCTTCTTTATCCATTCAACTGTCTATGGACACTTCAGTTGCTTCCATGTTCTGGCTATTGTAAATAGTGCTGCAATGAACATTGGGGTACATGACTCTTTTTGAATTATGGTTTTCTCAGGGTATATGCCCAGTAGTGGGATTGCTGGGTCGTCTGGTAGTTCTATTTTTAGTTTTTTAAGGAACCTCCATACTGTTCTCCATAGTGGCTGTATCAATTTACATTCCCACCAACATTGCAAGAGGGTTCCCTTTGCTCCACACCCTCTCCACCATTTATTGTTTGTAGATTTTTTATGATGTCCATTCTGAGTGAGGTGATAACTCACTGTAGTTTTGATTTGCATTTTTCTAATGATTAGTGATGTTGAGCATCCTTTCATGTGTTTGTTGGCAATCTGTATATCTTCTTTGGAGAAATGTCTATTTAGGTCTTCTGCCCATTTTTGGATTGGGTTGTTTGTTTTTTTCATATTGAGCTGCATGAGCTGCTTGTAAATTTTGGAGATTAATCCTTTGTCAGTTGCTTCATTTGCAAATACTTTCTCCCATTCTGAGGGTTGTCTTTTCCTCTTGTTAATGTTTTCCTTTGCTGTGCAAAAGATTTTAAGTTTTGTTAGGTCCCATTTGTTTATTTTCATTTTTATTTCCATTTCTCTAGGAGTTGGGTCAAAAAGGATCTTGCTGTGATTTATGTCATAGAGTGTTCTGCCTATGTTTTCCTCTAAGAGTTTGATAGTGTCTGGCCTTACATTTAGGTCTTTAATCCATTTTGAGTTTATTTTTGTGTATGGTGTTAGGGAGTATTCTAATTTCATTCTTTTACATGTAGCTGTCCAGTTTTCCCAGCACTACTTATTGAAGAGGTTATCTTTTCTCCATTATATATTCTTGCCTCCTTTATCAAAGATAAGGTGACCATGTGTGCGTGGGTTTATCTCTGAGCTTTCTATCCTGTTCCATTGATCTATATTTCCGTTTACCTGTGCCAGTATCATACTGTCTTGATTACTACAGCTTTTTAGTATAGTCTGAAGTCTGGGAGCCTGATTCCTACAGCTTTGTTTTTCTCTAAATATTGTTTTGGTTATTTGGGGTCTTTTGTGTTTCCATACAAATTATGAATTTTTTTGTTCTAGTTCTGTGAAAAATGCCTGTGGTAGTTTGATAGGGATTGTGTTGAATCTGTAGATTGCTTTTGGTTGTATAGTCATTTTCACAATGTTGATTCTTCCAATCCAAGGACATGGTATATCTCTCCATCTGTTTGTATCACTTTAATTCCTTTCATCAGTGTTTTCTGCATACAGGTCTTTTGTCTCCTTAGGTAGGTTTATTCCTAGGTATTTCATTCTTATTTTAATTAATTTATTTATATTTTTTATTTTTTGGGCTGTGTTGGTTCTTTGTTTCTGTGCAAGGGCTTTCTCTAGTTGCGGCAAGTGAGGGCCACTCTTCATCGCGGTGAGAGGGCCTTTCACTGTCATGGCCTTTCTTGTTGCGGGGCACAGGCTCCAGATGCGCAGGCTCAGTAGTTGTGGCTCATGGGCCTAGTTGCTCCGTGACATGTGGGATCTTCCCAGACCAGGGCTCGAACCTATGTCCCCTGCATTGGCAGGCAGATTCTCAACCACTGCACTACCAGGGAAGCCCGGTATTTTATTCTTAATATTGCAATGGTAAATGGGAGTGTTTCCTTAACTCCTGTTTCAGATTTTTCATCATTCGTGTATAGCAATGCAAGAGATTTCTGGGCATTAATTTTGTATTGTGATACTTTACCAAATTCATTGATTAGCTCTAATAGTTTTCTGATAGCATCTTTAGGATTCTCTAAGTATAGTATCATGTCATCTGCAAACAGTGACAGCTTTACATCTTCTTTTCGGATTTGGATTCCTTTTATTTCTTTTTCTTCTCTGAATGCTGTGGCTAAAACTTCCAAAACTATGTTGAATAGTAATGGTGAGAATTGACAACCTTGTCTTGTTCCTGATCTTAGATGAAAGGGTTTCAGTTTTTCCCCATTGAGAATGATGTTGGCTCTGGGTTTGTCATATATGGCCTTTATTATGTTGAGGAAAGTTCCCTCTATGCCTACTTTCTGGAGGGTTTTTATCATAAATGGGTGTTGAATTTTGTCAGAAGCTTTTTCTGCATCTATTGAGATGATCATATGGCTTTTCTCTTTCAATGTGTTAATATGGTGTATCTCATTGATTGGTTTGTATATATTGAAGAATCCTTGCATCCTGGGATAAAACCCACTTTATCATGGTTTATGATCCTTTTAATGTGCTGTTGGATTCTGTTTGCTAGTATTTTGTTGAGGATTTTTGCATCTATGTTCATCAGTGATATTGCCCTGTAGTTTTCTTTTTTTGTGACATCTTTGTCTGGTTTTGGTATCAGGGTGATGGTGGCCTCATAGAATGAGTTTGGAAGTGTTCCTCCCTCTGCTATATTTTGGAAGAGTTTTAGAAGGATAAGTGTTAGCTCTTCTCTAAATGTTTGATAAAATTCGCCTGTGGAACCATCTGGTCCTGGGCTTTTGTTTGTTGGAAGATTTTTAATCACAGTCTCAATTTCAGTGCTTGTGATTGGTCTGTTTATATTTTCTGTTTCTTTCTGGTTCTGTCTCGGAAGGTTGTGCCTTTCTAAGAATTTGTCCATTTCTTCCAAGTTGTCCATTTAATTGTCATATAGTTGCTTGTAGTAATCTCTCATGAACTTTTGTATTTCTGCCATGTCAGTTGTTACTTCTCCTTTTCCATTTCTAATTCTATTGATTTCCATCTCCTTTCTTTTTTTCTTGATGAGTCTGGATAATGGTTTATCAATTTTGTTTATCTTCTTAAAGAATCAGCTTTTACTTTCATTGATCTTTGCTATTGTTTCCTTCATTTCTTTTTCATTTATTTCTGATCTGATCTTTATGATTTCTTTCCTTCTGCTAACTTTGGGGTTTTTTTTTTTTTTTTTGTTCTTCTTTCTTTAATTGCTTTAGGTGTAAGTTTAGGTTGTTTATTTGAGATATTTCTTGTTTCTTGAGGTAGGATTTTATTGCTATAACTTTCCTCTTAGACCTGCTTTTGCTGCATCCCATAGGTTTTGGGACAACCTTTTAAAGTGTCATAAACAGTTACAGTTGAGAGATATAATTTATTTAGTGTACGAAACATAATCTCTGCATTCAAGAATCATAATGGTCCTTTCCATGGCTTGCTCAAAAACAAGTTTTACATGCTCAATAAAAGTTCATGCTTCATGTCTTAGGCACTGAGTCAATTGAAATCAGTATACTTGATGAGCCAAATATAATCACATAGTAGGCACTCAAATGCATAAGTCTGTTACAAATATAATCACATAGTAGGCACTCAAATGCATAAGTCTGTTACATGGTACTCACAAAAAAGATTTATGTTGAATTAAGTGAATAATTATACACATTTACATGATATGATATAACATGACATATGACATACAATATAATTAATTTTTGTTGACACTTACTATTTGCCAGACAAAACACTGATAGTTTGCGAATATTATGTCTGAGTTAGGTATTATTATTCCTGTTCTCCAGAAAATAAATTCCAGGATCATGTTTTTCATTTCTGCTAAAAGTCCTCCTTACCTACAATTTACCTTGTTTAGTTCTGACCCAGTTTCTTTTTGACATTGAACTTGTTAGCTATTCTCCCTCACTTTTTAAAAGTGCATTTGTAGATGTATTTATGTTTTATGTGGACATGAAAGCATATTTAGTCTTTATTGGTATGTTATCATAACGATAATATATGCCTGCTAAAAACTGCTAAGGCACATTTTAAAACAAACTGACATGAAGAAAATGTCAGATAATTTAGCTTGCTACCTATTGGAGATTACATAGCTCAAAGACACAAGAGTGGCAGGTAACTAATTAAAGTAGAAAATAGCTAATAGAAGACTTTCAGGCCCTTAATACACCGAAGAGAAGGCATGACACCATGAAATAGACGGAGCATAAACAGCTATTTGCAGTACATTTCATACAAAGTAAAAATGAAACACAAGGGGACACATCAGGGAGCCGCACTGTGTGAGAAAATGCCATTAATGGAGACAGTTGAGCCCTGAACAGAGGGCTGTGTTGCAGCAAAGCTCCATGGGAGCTTCTGGCAAAACAGCTAACCCCCTGAAGACAGAAATGCAAAAACAATGGGCTGGACATTTGCTGACAACAGAAATCCCACAGATCATTGTAAAAATAGCACCATTGGGCCAAATGAATGACTCTGAAGTCATCCATGGTCCCCTTTGTTGTGTCCTCCAAGTGGCCTTCTCTGTACTTGTTTAATTAAACAATGAAAATTGAAAACACTGTAAAGGAATCAAATGTGTCTCAACACTTCATAAGAAAGAAGTTGTGATGTGTTTTCATAATCATTCTTACTGGAATCAGAAAAAAAAGTTAATTGCCTACTCCAGGTAATTACAAAAATTAGACACCTGTTAAAAATAATCCTGTGATTTTCAACTACTAAACAACGTGTAACCAAGGGCTGCTGATACATAGCTAGTATGGTTCATTTTTCTGGGTGTAATTTAATGTAAAGAATGGTGCAGTTATAGAAGAAAGTGGTTAAATGACCAGATAGGTATTGTTCCTTGGCAGCCTCATTAACTGTCTATATATTCTGACAACCACTGAGGCTAGGCATCAATTTTATATTTGTGGGTCTTTTCAGAGAAACTCGTGTGCAGAGATTTAAAAGAGAAAAGTAAATTTTGAATGACCTTGGGACAAGGAAAATTTTGTTGTCCCAAATATTTTGCTTGCTCTTGTAGGACACTGGATTAAAAGAAGACCCCTCTGCCAAAGCAAACTATGTACTTTTTAAAACACTATGAATATGTTAGAATTTGTTAGGAAGACTAATTTTAAGATATATAAAAACTCTCCTGTGTTAGGGAGTAATCGTACTGAAATATATCCAGTTCCTAACCCCTTCAACCCACAAATCCTACCTTATATGGCAAAAGAGACTTTGCCAATTTGATTAAGAATCTTGAAATAGGGAAACCGCCCTTCATTATTTTCCTGGTGGTCCCTAAATGCAATCATAATTGTCCTCATAAGAAGGAGACAGACAGAGATTCTATTACAAAAGACAGAGGCGATGTGATGACCTCAGCAGAGAGAAAGATTTGAAATGCTGTATGGTGGGCTTTGATGATGCAGGAAGGGGCCATGAACCAAGGAACATATACCTGGAAAATAGAAAAGGCAAAAAACAAATTCTGACATCTCAGTTTTGGCCCAGTTTCAGACTTCTGGAACTGTAAGAGAGTAAATTTGCATTGTTTTAAGCAACGTAGTTTGTGGTGATTTGTTACAGCAACCGTAGGAAGCTAATAGAACATAAATTTTTTTCCACTTTTATTGAGATATAATTAACAGAATTTAAAGTATACATTGTGGTGATATGATAAACGTATACATTGTGAAAGGACTCCTGCCATCTATTTAATTAACACATCTATCACATCCAGTCAGGACCTCCATTACCTTCTTAGATAGTAGTAAACTCCCTCAGTTTTTGTTTATCTTGGAAAGTCTTGATTTCTCATTTACCTTTTTTTAAAAAAAAAAAAAATATTTATTATTATTATTTTTTAACATTTTTTGTTTGTTTATTTTTGCTGTTGTTTTTTGCTGAATGTCAGGGTCCCTCCTTAGGTTGGGAACTCCATAAGGACAAGGCAGTGTCTGCTCTCTTTAATCTTTCTTTTTTTAATGTTTATTCATTTTTTTATTTTTATTTTTTTCGTATTTTTGAATTTTATTTAATTTATTTTTTTAGACAGCAGATTCTTCTTAGTTATCCACTTTATACATATTAGGGTATATATGTCAATTCCAATCTCCCACTTCATCCCACCACCATCACCACCCCCCCACCGCCACTTTCCCCACTAGGTGTCCATATGTTTGTTCTCTACATCTGTGTCTCTATTTCTGCCCTGCAAACCAGTTCATCTGTACCATTTTCTAGGTTTTTTTAACATCTTTATTGGAGTATAATTGCTTCACAATGGTGTGTTAGTTTCTGCTTTATAACAATGTGAATCAGCTATACATATACATACATCCACATATCTCCTCCCTCTTGAATCTCCCTCCCACACTCCCTATCCCACCCCTCTAGGTGGTCACAAAGCACCGAGCTGATCTCCCTGTGCTATGTGGCTGCTTCCCACTAGCTATCTATTTTACATTTGGTAGTGTATATATGTCCCCTAGAGTCTGTCATACAGAGTGAAGTCAGAAAGAGAAATACAAATACTGTATGCTAACACATATATATGGAATCTCATTTACCTTTAAGGCATAGTTTTTCCAGATACAGTATCCTCACTTGACAAAAAAGCCTTGGGACGCTTTCTGGCTCAGATGAGAGGCCCAGCCCTCACACTTGCGCAATGTGCCTGTTCTTGTTGTGTTGGGAAAGAGACATTTGTGACCAGCTAATGTGGTGTCAACCCAAAGACAAAGGCGATGCCCCAATTCCCTTCATTCTGGGCCTGGTGGGTGGGGTCATCAGGCTGGGGTCTTTGGGGGTGATGCCTTCAGATTTCTGTCATTGTTCCCCACCCAGGACAGCCCTGGTGGCAGACCTCAGGTGACTGTTAAAATAAACTTGACGAATCAAAATGAGTAATAAAAAATCTTAGCATTTTACTGTATAAAAAACTCTAAGAAAGACATCAAAGCCTGTAATATCTGTGTATAACACAAGGTGCAATAGGCTGTGGGGCTCTGGCTACCACCCTGAGTTAGAGAAGACAGAGCTCAGTTCCTTGGGCTGCCCCCAGACCATCCAGAACATCGGGTGCTGGTCCACTCTTTTGTTTCCATCCTGAGGAAGGAGCCTAGGTGTGAGGGATTTCCTCCCAGTTGCTCTACACTGTGTCACGTGGGGAAGCGGCTTGGCTGGATGTCATGAATGTTCCTACCCTCTTGCAGGAATCCCATCTTCATTTTACAGTGGCCTAGGTGCTATAGCTTCCCAACTTGGCTCTAGAGTTCTTACAGAGGTGTCCTAGTCTGTAGTTTTTGTTAACTCCATATGTCTCTTCAGGGAAGGAAGACAGCTTCCTACTCTGCTATCTTGCTGACTTCACACCCTCATGAGCTCATTTTTTAATATTTCTGAAATAAGGATGACTTTTCAAATGGTGTATTCTAATTGACTATTTTTTCTCCCCTTTGTGATGTATAAAATAACAGTATATCTTAAAATAAGACTGAGTTAGATTCAATGAAATACAGAAACTATATGACTTTAATTTAAAAACCTCAATTCCTTCATCTGTAAAGTGGGAACAATAAGATAAGAACCAAGTTCTTAAGGTTCCTGAGAACTTACTCCAATCATGTACGCAAGGAGTACACGTTCGTGCCTTTCCCTTCCCATTATCTCTAGTCTTCAGCGGAAAAAGCACCTAAACTAGTAAATGGGTTCACTCATAATCACCTACTTTATTAGATAACAGGTACTCAGAAGAGTTAGAAAATATTGAGAAAATAGGTTTTCAGTAAGTTATGAGATGCAACTACAAGAATACCTTTATTTCACTTGAAATAAAAGTATTTCACCATGAACTAAGGTATTCCTCCAGAAAGAGAGGCTTAATGTGGAACAAGCCTGAGTCTCAGAAATGTTTTAATCTACAATTCTTTTCTTTACACCTTTCTTTCCTCTTTCTGCATATTCCATCAGGAAGTAAGGATAAACTCCATAATATTTTCCTTGGATAATCTCAATAGTTCATAGAGCACTAAAGAACTGTTTGTGTACTGAATCTCTCTGTAATTGGTGGGAATTCACTAACTTGAATGAAAATTGAAATAAAATATTTTATTGGATGAGCTAGTTTCGATATTGATTGGTTCAAAACAGGCAATTTGAAAAACAAAATAATTTAATTGATAAATTAGGGAAAAGTCAGATTAATTCCCTTCATTTTTTAAAATTAATTTTTATTGGAGTATAGTTGCCTTACAATGTTGTGTTAGCTTCTACTGTACAGCAAGATGAAACAGCTTTACATATACATATATCCCCTCTTTTGTGGATTTCCTTCCCATTTAGATCACCACAGTGCATTAAGTAGAGTTCCCTGTGCTATACAGCATGTTCCCATTAGTTGTCTATTTTATACATAGTATCAATAGTGTATATGTGTCAATCTCAATCTCGAAATTCCTCCCACACTTCCCCTTTCCCCCTTGGGATCTGTACATTTGTTATCTACATCTGTGTCTCTATTTCTGTTTTGAAAATAAGATCATCTATACCATTTTTCTAGATTCCACATATATGCGTTAATATACAATATTTGTTTTTCTCTTTCTGACTTATTTCACTCTGTATGACACTCTCTATGTCCAACCACATCTCTACAAATGACTAAATTTTGTTCCTTTTAATGGCTGAGTAATATTCCATTATATATATGTACCACATCTTCTTTATCCATTCCTCTGTTGATGGACATTTAGGTTGCTTCCATGTCTTGGTTATTGTAAATAGTGCTGCAATGAACATTGGGGTGCATGTGTCTTTTTGAATTATGGTTTTCACAGGGTATATGCTCAGTAGTGGGATTGCTGGGTCATATGGTAGTTCTATTTTTAGTTTTTTAAGAAACCTACATACTGTTTTCCATATTGATTGTATCAATTTACATTCCCACCAACAGTGCAGGAGGGTTCCCTTTTCTCCACACCCTCTCCAGCATTTATTGTTTGTATATTTTTTGATGATGGCCATTCTGACCAGTGTGAAGTGATACCTCATTGTAGTTTTCATTTGCATTTCTCTAATAATTAGTTATGTTGAGCATCTTTTCATGTGTTTGTTGGCCATCTGTATGTCTTCTTTGGAGAAATGTCTGTCTAGATCTTCTGCCCATGTTTTGACTGGGTTGTTTGTTTTTTTGATATTGAGCTGAATGAGCTGCTTGTATATTTTGAAGTTTAATCCTTTGTCAGTTGCTTCGTTTGCAAATATGTTCTCCCGTTCTGAGGGTTGTCTTTTGTCTTGTTTATGGGTTCCTTTGATGTACAAAATATTTTAAGTTTAGTTAGGTCCCATTTGTTTATTTTTGTTTTTATTTCCATTATTCTAGGAGATGGGTCAAAAAAGATCTTGCTGTGGTTTATGTCAAAGAATGTACTACCTATGTTTTCCTCTAAGAGTGTTATCATGTCCTGCCTTACATTTAGGTGTTTACTCCATTTTGAGTTTATTGTTGTGTGTGGTGTTAGGAAGTGTTCTAATTTCATTCTTTTACATGTAGCTGTCCAGTTTTCCCAGCACCACTTATTGAAGAGGCTGTCTTTTCTCCATGGTATATTTTTGCCTCCTTTGTCATAGATTAGGTGACCATAGGTGCATGGGTTTATCTCTGGGCTTTCTATCCTGTTCCATCAATCTATATTTCTGTTTTTGTGCCAGTACCATACTGTCTTGATTACTGTAGCTTTGTAGTGTAGTCATTTATGTTAAAAAATCTACAGAAAGTGGGCATAGAGGGAAACTACCTCAACATAGTAAAGGTCATATATGACAAACCCACAGCAAACATTATTTTCAATGGTGAAAACCTGGAAGCATTTCCTCTAAGATCAGGAATGAGACAAGGGTGTCCACTCTTTCCACTATTATTCAATATAGTTTTGGGAGTCCTAGCCACAGCAATCAGAGAAGAAAAAGGAATAAAAAGGAATCCAAATTGGAAAGGAAGTAAGACTGTCACTGTTTGCAGATGTCATGATACTATACATAGTAAATCCTAAAGATTCCACAAGAAAACTACTAGAGCTAATCAGTGAATTTAGTAAAGTCACAGAATGCAAAATTAATATACAGAAATCTCCTGCATTCCTATACATTAACAACAAAAATCAGAAAGAGAAATTAAGCAAACATTCCCATTTACTATTGCAACAGAAAGAATAAAATACCTAGGGATAAACATACCTAATGAGGCAAAAGACCTGTATGCAGAAAACTGTAAGATACTGATGAAAGAAATCAAAGATGACACAAATGGAAATACATACCATGTTCTTGGATTGGATTAATCAATATTGTGAAAATGACTATACTACCCAAAGCAGTCTACAGATTCAATGCAATCCGTATCAAATTACCAATGGAATTTTCCAGAGAACTAGAAGAAAAATTTTACAATTTGTATGGAAACACAAAAGACCCTGAATATTCAAAACAATCTTGTGAAAGAAAAACGGAGCTGGAGGAATCAGGCTCCTTGACTTCAGACTATAATTCCATTCTTAATTTACAAATCAGCACAGGCTAAATGTTATCCCTATAAATGAAATAAAATGAAAGAACTAAGGACAATTTTAATTTGGGATGGAGAGTAGCTCACACAATGGTTTTGCCTAGGTCTAGTTATGACAAAATTTGTGTGCCATATTTTACAATACATCTCCTTAAAATATTTTCCTTTTAATTTAATTACTAATTATTTAGAGGTGGAAATACTTATTTACTTGAATGGCGCTGTTTACTTGAATGTAAGCATTGAATGCATAGTGTTTTGTGGCCCCATAACCTAAATTAATATTAAAAATGTTATTTCAACCCCCCAAATGAAGTTTAATATTCTTTAAATGAGGGTTGCATAGAATAAAAGATCTAATTCAAAATGATTAATGCACATGTACCCTTTCACACATATTCCAGATAGAGGAATCACTGGTAAGTAGTAGTGCAGTTGCTTGTGAAATGGACAAGTAAGTTCTTATGATCCCACTCCATTCAAGCAGCCCTCTCTCAATCAAGGGTGTTAGTCTTATCCTAGCTCCAAAGTTCAGCATCTTGAAATAATTGATTTTTCTCTTCTCCCTGTATGGTCAACAATTCACCATTCAATAATTCATTAGTTTTTATTTAAAACAACCCAGCATTTGTTCCTTATTTTTCTTTCAACTGCCACTGTTTAAGCCCAGTCTCATATATAGAATTACTGCAATAGCTTCTTGATTAGTTTCCTCTCCAGCTTTTCCCCTCTCATCATTCCTGCATCCAGTGACATAATAACATTTCTAAATTACTGTTTTCATCCTGCTATATTTCTCAGCTCAAAAACTTCCTATGGTTGTCCTTGTGGAATAACATCCAAATTCCTCAGCTTGGCACAAAATCTCTTTTACCACCTGACCTTGTTTGCTCATTTGACAAATATTTATTGAGACCTGACCATGTGGTTAGCATTCTCAGTCTCTTGCAACTCCATACACCCTGAAAGATTTCACTTTCTGGTTAGAGATTTCAGTTAAGTTAAAAAGGAGAGCCAGATAACCATTGAAAATATTCCAGTTAAGTTAAAAAGGAGAGCCAGATAACCATTTAAGAGTTACTATAAGACAGTGTGTGTTACTGTGTGCATGTATGTGTGTGTGTACTTGTACATAAATATATTTTACAAACATATGAGGGCAGTAATAACACATTTTATACTTCATTGAAGTTATTACGGTTTATAATGCACATATAGGTGTGCTTTATTTTAATCCATCTGATCTGAACAACAATTAGAAATAGGTATACATTGATGTTGAGGAGAGAAAGAACTTTATGCGAGATAAATATTTTTGCTCTATAATCTTGAAAGATAGAGCTGAATACAACTATGGGAGATTTGTAGATTGTTACTTTGTCTGTTAAAGCAAGTGTTACGCGAGAATTGTTTTCCACTGTGACAGCTATACATTTTATAGTTTGTATCCAACACACTTCACCAGATACTTTGGCAGAAGCAATTTTATGAATTCGTATATTTCTTCTTCCTGGTCACATGGAAAGTCTCTAAACCTATATTATCCCATCTCCCTTGCAGGTAGTTTGGGTCACATGATTGAGTTCTGGCTAAGGTATGTGGATGGAAGTAAGACTAGCCCTTTTTGGATCTGACCTTTTTACTTCCACTATTCTCAAGACTTCTCTTCACCTGTTAGGGTATCTTTGGAAGCCCCCTGTTTATTATGACTTAACTACCAATATGTAGGAGGACTGTCTGACTTGCTTCAGACTTTGCATGTGTAAGAAATAAACTGCATTTCATTAAGTCACTGAAATTTTTAGGGTTTTCCATTACTGCAGCATCCTGACTAATGCAAACATATTCTGTATTGAATGCAAATTCTAATGCTAGCTGTAGCACTGTCACTTTCTTTATTCTCAATAAAGTATGTTAGAAAACAAGCAAGAATAGCATTAAAACAAACTTAACCTTGTATCAATTCTAACTATATGTATATATACTATATGTTATGTATATATACATTATCTGTGTGTGTATTTATATACTTACATATTCTATACATATTGCTATGTAAATACATATATGTAGTTATATGCAATTTATAAACACATATATGCATATATGTACAAAAAGAAATAATGTACAAACTTCAAAGCCATTATTATTCATAAATACACCAAATTCACTACATGCTATGCTCTTTACCTACATTAACTCTTTTAATCCTCACAATCACCTTAAGAGGCATTTTCTCATGTAAAACAATTTTAAGATGAGAAAACTGAGGCAAAAAGAAGATAAGTGATTATGATTAGCATCATTAGAGACACATTACTTAGGATGCACCACGTAACTGAGGGGACTGGGATGTGAACGAAGACGCTGATCATCAAGATCTTCCTGGAAAACTCTTCCCAGCCAAATGAGGATGGCTGGCTCCTCCTCATTTGTTTATTGCCTTTCTCCTTTTACTAAGACCTAAAACTTATGAGGGCAGAGGCCTTAGCTTTGCTGGTTACTCTTCCTTAACACAGTGGCTGAAACATAGTATGTTCTCAATAAATATAGTTTAATTGAGTGGATGGATGAGTGAACAAATTAATACCGTATTTTGACAGAAGTTATTAGGGTGATTTAAGCTTTATAGCCCTGTGAATTAGGAGGAACTGGAGCATATTCATGACATGCATGGAGGTTTTCTCTTTACAAATGCGAACCTCAATGTGTAGATTACACAAAACTTTATCACGTAAAAGTATTAAAGCTTGTAGATCTCTTTGGAGCCCTGGAGGCAGAAAGTAACATAAACCACTTTGTGAAGTTGAAATTATTATCCTTATTTACTGATGAGGAAACAGAGGCTCAGAGAGTTTCAATGACTTATATAAAATCTCAGAGTTGATTGTGGATTTGAAACCAGACAGTCTATTTCCTAGCTTGGTACTCTTATATTCTATCAGCACAAAATGGACACTCTGTTAATAATGGAGGTTAATGATAGTGGCTTCATGGAGATGAGGAAGGATTTGACTGGCTCATAAAAAGCGTCATACAACTTCACTCCTACATCTACTCTCTTCTGCTCCCCTTAAAACTTTTCTCACAATTATTGCCTTGGGACTTCTCTTCTCATACTTATTATTTTGTATACTTTCACAAATTCACATGCTTCTGATGTGAACTCTGTCTGTCATACCTTCAAATGTGTCCCCTTTTAAAATTTCACTAGTAGGCCCTAAAATAGGCCTTCACAGCTTCTCACTTCTAGTCCATGTTTTGCAAATGACCCCTTTGCCAGTCTTAGTCAAAACTGAAAATTCAAGCCAATTTAAAGTTTCTAAAGTACGTTTGTAATTATCCATTCAAAATCCTCAGACCTTTCCAAAATCTACAGGTAAAGCTCACTCACAAATCCTACTAATTCTGGCATTTTCAGCCCTCTACCTATAGTTCCTGTCCAAATTCTTTCTCAAAGCTTCTATCCACAGACAAGCCTTTCTCACCACACAGTGCCACTCCCTGTGCCATCTTCATGCCATTTTGAATAATGAAAACATTGCAAAAATACGCATGAACCAGTTTACTTCCTTGTATCAAAGTCTTCTTTACTAAGGCTCAACTTAGGAACTCTTTCTTAGATTCCCTCTTTACTGCTCTGTCCCTTCCCCACACCACACTGCAAATTACCTTTTTTCAATGACCTCTTGGGAGGATTTGCCCAATCTATGCTATGCTTTTTACACTGTATTCCTGTTATTGGTACATTGGTCTCTTTTCCTTCTATAAAGGATAAGTTTTTTGATTCACTGTTGTATCCCCTAGAGCACCTAGTAAAGGACTATTTTTGAGCAATTATGGAGTAATTAAAATAGCTTGCATTTCATGTTTTAGATTAACCAGAGATGTTTAATGGAGGGAATACTTTGACTTAAGCATAGAGAATCTAAAAAAAAAAAAAAAAAAAACAGTAAAAATTGGTTTGGCATGCAATACATAAATATAAATATAACTTAAGTGGACAATACCCAGAAGTAAAAGTATATTTCACAATTTAAAGGTGATCAAGAGGAATCCAAAAAAGCAGATAATCAATCATATTTTTGAATGACCCCCTAAACACACATTAATATTTACTAAAACCAAATTCTATTTTTAAAGTAATCCTTGAAGAAATAGTAGGACACAGTTTTCTAACTAAAAGTCCTGCTATTATTAGGTTTTTATACTATTCTATAAGATTATGTCAATTATAACATCATTTGTATAGCATAGTGATTAAGTTTAGTGTTATCCTTACAAGTGAATAAGTTGTGTCTTATATAATGAGTTGCTTGATAGGTTTTTTTTTTTTTTTTACATAACTAACTTGTAAAAGGGTTCATAATTAATTTAAAAGAAACTTTTAAATGTCTCTTTAATTTTAAAATACTTTAGACTTGAATGCACTCTTTAATGTATATTTAACTCTAAACTTGTGATCTTTAACTCTATACAGCAGTCCAAATTTAGTATGTTTGTCACAATCCAAAAGATGAATTATACACATAGATGTTCTCCATACTAAGAAAAGGACGTTCTTCCATGTGATAAAACCATCCATAACATATAGATTAAAAATATATTCATGGTAGATGTTCTTGTGTCATATATTTCAATGACTGACAGTCTTCAGCAAAGCAGCAAAGCAACATTTCATGGAATCACAGACTTTCAGGAAGTCTTTTTCAAAAAAATAGAAGACGTTCTCAGTACATTTGATACTTCAGCCTTTGCTAAAACTTGTTGATACTCCCAACTGTGTCTTCGTCTTCTCTCAGTATAGAGAGATGTAAATGTGCTCAACTTCTCCATAATCACTCTGTGCTCACTTAGATTTCTGGCCTCCTTGTGGATAGTTGCCATTTTGGTATTTGTGTTGACAAGAGCTCACACAAATTACAAATGTAAATGAGAACATCTCATGAACAAATTCAACACAGCTTGCCTGTTTCATCCCTCAGATGGAAAAACAATTAGCCATTCAAACTGGTGTTTTTGGTAGCATCAATACCATTAATGAAGGTGCAACAATATTTAAACACCATTGGCTAACAAGGTTTTGTGTTTATGTGGTTAAACAGAGTTGACTACTATAAGCTTATTTTTTATGACTAATAAAATTTAACCTTTGAGTCAATTTTCCTAAAGGTATGCAAAATAACATAGGATGAGACACATATTTTTAGAAACAGAATGAAATGCAAATATTCCAGATAGACTTTTTTGAAAGGGTGAGGGAGTAGAGCTGGCTGTGGTTGCTCTAATTTTGTCTGTTCTTTGGCAAATAAACAAAGCCTAAATGTATACAGAAATCTCTCTTTGCTGAGCAATTTCACTGTAGTCTATAATTGCACCACTATTAGTGAGAAATTCTGATTTACAGCTTAATTGGCCAGAAGTGAATATAACTTCAAGGTCATTGAAATAAAGAGAGCAGGAACTTTAAGGAGGTACATAAGTTAACCAAGAGATTGTCTGGTGCAGCTGGTGGAGAAGATCTGTTTAAAATATTAGAATACTACCTGGGGTCATATTGTGCTGTGCTGACTCCATACATATCACACAGAAGGTCAATTTGAAGTGTTCAAAGAGGTTCTACAATAAAATATTTTATATTTAACAAAAAGTGTCTGCTGTTTTTTCCCTACAAAGGAAACCAATAATTGTGTGATGTCAAAAGGTATTAAAAATGGACCAGTTCTTGCATTCCTATACACTAATGATGAAAAATCTGAAAGTGAAATTAAGAAAACACTCCCATTTACCATTGCAACAAAAAGAATAAAATATCTAAGAATAAACCTATCTAAGGAGACAAAAGACCTGTATGCAGAAAATTATAAGACACTGATGAAAGAAATTAAAGATGATACAGATAGATGGAGAGATATACCATGTTCCTGCACTGGAAGAATCAATATTGTGAAGATGACTCTACTACCCAAAGCAATCTACAGATTCAATGCAATCCTTATCAAACTACCACTGGCATTTTTCACAGAACTAGAACAAAAAATTTCACAGTTTGTATGGAAACACAAAAGAACCTGAATAGCCAAAGCAAACTTGAGAAAGAAAAACAGAGCTGCAGGAATCAGGCTCCCAGACTTCAGACTATACTACAAAGCTACAGTAATGAAGACAGTATGGTACTGGCACAAAAACAGAAATATAGATGAATGGAACAGGATAGAAAACCCAGAGATAAAACCACACACATATGATCACCTTATCTTTGATAAAGGAGGCAAGAATATACAATGGAGAAAAGAAAGCCTCTTCAATAAGTGGTGCTGGGAAAACAGGACAGGTACATGTAAAAGAATAAAATTTGAACACTCCCTAACACCATACACAAAAATAAACTCAAAATGGATTAAAGACCTAAATGTAAGGCCAGACACTATCAAACTCTTAGAGGAAAACATAGGCAGAACACTCTATGACATAAATCACAGCAAGATCCTTTTTGACCCAGCTCCTAGAGAAATGGAAATAAAAACAAAAATAAACAAATGGGACCTAATGAAACTTAAAAGCTTTGGCACAGCAAAGGAAATCATAAACAAGAGGAAAAGACAACCCTCAGAATGGGAGAAAATATTTGCAAATGAAGCAACTGACAAAGGATTAATCTCCAAAATTTACAAGCAGCTCATGCAGCTCAATAACAATAAAACAAACAACCCAATCCAAAAATGGGCAGAAGACCTAAGTAGACATTTCTCCAAAGAAGATATACAGATTGCCAACAAACATATGAAAGAATGCTCAACACCATTAATCATTAGAGAAATGCAAATCAAAACTACAATGAGTTATCACCTCACACCAGTCAGAATGGTGATCATCAAAAAATCTATAAGCAATAAATGCCTGAGAGGGTGTGGAGAAAAGGGAACTCTCTTGCACTTTTAGTGGGAATGTAAGCTGATACAGCCACTATGGAGAACAGTATGGAGGTTCCTTAAAAACTAAAAATTGAGCTACCATATGACCCAGCAATCCCACTACTGGGCATATTCCTTGAGAAAACCATAATTCAAAAAGTGTCATGTACCACAATATTCATTGCAGCTCTATTTACAATAGCCAGGACATGGAAGCAGCCTAAACGTCCCTCGACAGATGAATGTATAAAGAAGATGTGACACATATATACAATGGAATATTACTCAGCCATAAAAAGAAACAAAATTGAGTTATTTGTAGTGAGGTGGATGGACTTAGAGTATGTCATACAGAATGAAGTAAGTCAGAAAGAGAAAAACAAATACCATATGCTAACACATATATATGGAATCTAAAACAAACAAACAAAAAAGGTCATGCAGTACCTAGGAGCAAGATGGGAATAAAGACGCAGACCTATTTGACAATGGACTTGAGGAACAGGGAGGGGGATGGGTAAGCTGGGACAAAGTGAGAGAGTGGCATGGACATATATACACTACCAAATGTAAAATAGATAGCTAGTGGGAAGCAGCTGCATAGCACAGGGAGATTAGCTCTGTGCTTTGTGACCACCTAGAGGGGTGGGATAGGGAGAGTGGGAGGGAGGGATATGCAAGAGGGAAGAGATATGGGGATATATGTATATGTATAACTGATTCACTTTGTTATAAAGCAGAAACTAACACACCATTGTAAAGCAATTATACTCCAATAAAGATGTTAAAAAAAAAGGACCAATTAAAGTGTCCCAGAAAGTTAAGTTTTAAAAGAAATGCAGCAGAAAATTGGAGGAAATAGAAACAAGAATTTTAGTCACCTAGTATCATAACATAGAGCTGATGCATTTGAGAGAGCCTGTTATTTCTCCATAAAACATAAGAGAAAGCACAGGGTATTGGAAGGATTCTGAATATGATAGAAGAAACATAAACAAAGATATACACAGGTAAGTTTGAAGCATACTGTATTCTAAAGCATAGTGAAATATATGAAAGATACTTTTGCTTTTACAAGAAAACAGAAAAAAGAGGGGAGATCTCATTGATCAATGGGCAATTTATTTACTTTTTAACATCTTTACTGGAGTATAATTGCTTTACAATGGTGTGTTAGTTTCTGCTTTATAACAAAGTGAATCAGCTATACATATACATATATCCCCATATCTCCTCCCTCTTGTGTCTCCCTCCCACCCTCCCTATCCCTCTAGGTGGCCACAAAACACCGAGTTGATCTCCCTGTGCTATGTGGCTGCTTCCCACTAGCTATCTATTTTACACTTGGTAGTGTATATATGTCCATGCCACTCTCTCACTTCATCCCAGCTTATGCTTCCCCCTCCCTGTGTCCTCAAGTCCATTCTCTATATCTGTGTCTTTATTCCTGTCCTGTCCCTAGGTTCTTCAGAACCATTTTTTGGTTTTTTTTTAGATTCCATATATATGTGTTAGCATATGGTATTTGTTTTTCTCTTTCTGACTTACTTCATTCTGTATGACATACTCTAAGTCCATCCACCTCACTACAAATAACTCAATTTCGTTTCTTTTTATGGCTGAGTAATATTCCATTGTATATATGTGTCACATCTTCTTTATCCATTCATCTGTCGATGGACACTTAGGTTGCTTCCATATCCTAGCTATTGTAAATAGAGCTGCAATGAACATTGTGGATACATGACTCTTTTTGAATTATGGTTTTCTCAGGGGATACTCCCAGTAGTGGGATTGCTGGTTCATATGGTAGCTCAATTTTTAGTTTTTAAAGGAACCTCCATACTGTTCTCCATAGTGGCTGTATCAATTTACTTTCCCACCAACAGTGAAAGAGGGTTCCCTTTTCTCCACACCCTCTCCAGCATTTATTGTTTGTAGATATTTGATGATGGCCATTCTGACTGGTGTGAGGTGATAACTCATTGTAGTTTTGATTTGCATTTCTCTAATGATTATTGACGTTGAACATGCTTTCATGTGTTTGTTGGCAATTTGTATATCTTCTTTGGAGAAATGTCTGTTTAGGTTTTCTGCCCATTTTTGGATTGGGTTGTTTGGTTTTTTTGATATGGAGCTGCATGAACTGCTTGTAATGAGCAATTGATTTTTAACTGATGTCCAAGTCATGAAAATTTGAGGCATGATTTAGAAAAGAAAGAACATCATGTGAAATTGCAACAGACTTAAGAGTAGAATGACACGAGTCCCCAGAGACATGAATAAAGTGAGGGAGTGTTAAGCATTTCAACTGCCTACCATTTAAGAAATACCCAGAAAGCTAACAAAACCTCTACGATTAATAGCATTGCCTGTCACCAGGGACTCTGACATATTTGACTTCTTAAAAGGGGCTTTAAAACATCTTTAATAGTACTTAAAAATAATTATTGTTACTGTATTAAATATGCATTATGCACTAATAATATTGTTCCCATTTAATAAAACACAGGCTCAAAAATAGCCTCTTTTCATTGGTTTCACATAGTTGAATTCCCTTCATAGTTACACAAAAAGGAAGGAAAATACTTTAAGGGAGAAAAAAAACCTGTAGACAATGAGCAAAGGCTAAGACTACATTAAATGTTGATGTCCTTATTGGTGAATGTTGACAAATGGGAACGGGAAGTTCTGATAGAAGCTTCCAGGAAATGAAGCATTTGCTCCGTTGGCATGAACAGATTCTAAGGATGGTGAGTCACAGGAGGGGGAAAGGAACAGACCATCCGGAAAGTGGATCTTTGGATAGTTTCATGATGTGAATTCTCTTGCTTCACGTACAGACTTTGTTCTCCCTTGAGATAAACTATAGTCACAAGATCCCAATATAACTACAATATTAGGAATTTATAAGGGATTTTTCTTAGATTTGTGTTTTTCTCTTCTGGGGTTATTTTACCCTGAGAAGTGGCTGTTAGGGACTCAAGAGAGCCAAGAATTCCTGTTGTAAGTAAATCTATAGGCAGGCAAGGGCATGTTGATGACAAATACATGCAAGAAATATGGGCAACCAAGTGCAGTTACCTCTGCTCAGTAATCCCTGGAACCAGGAGCCCAGACACCCGTAGGATCGTTCCAGGAAGACTCCATAGGGCTCTGTTGCCAAGTAACATCTGCCTTTTAAGAAGAACACAACTTGAGAAGAAAATTGTAAGGAAATAAAGTTAACACATAAAAGTGGAAAGAAGAAGAATTAAAGATTAGTCTAACAGGAAATCTCGAAGAAAGAACATGATGGCAGTAGGAAAATCATATATTTGATTATGGGTAAGTGGTCAAATAAAAGATAAGGAGAATGAAACAGATAAAGCAGGACACGTGAATACTTGTGATAATAAACCTGTTTCTCCCAGGTATATGGAAATTTTTGTAGTGCTAGGCTGACTCATAGAGGTGGCATGGGGGGAGATAAAGGAATAACGTGTTGCAAATTATATCATGTTTCATGACACCCATATGGATTTTCACACAATTTTCACTTCTCAGAAATTGAATGGAGGTTCATACAGCGGGAACACTCCTAATTATATGAATTTAAATGAAGATACTAAAATGCACCAGCTGTGTGACATTGATGCAGGCACTTAATCTCTTTGAGTCTTATTTCCTCCACTGTAATATGGAATTCATTATATCTGTGAAATTATATTATTTCAAACCCTCCTCTCATTCTAAATTTTTGTGGTTCCAAAAATTTTCTCCCCCCATTGACAGTTTTTTTTTAAAGGGACATATCCACCATCCTCATCTTCTGAGTTATCCTTTCTTGAGAGGCTTGTAGTTATGGTGGCAAGAGGTGTGCTAAGCACAGGAGAGAAGTAGATGTTTTTATTTCCTGACTTCCTTCACCTGTGTTCCTGAGTCTAGTGAGCTCTCCCCTTTCTTCCCCATGGAAGTACACTCATAGGGAACTACAATATACTGATTTGTTTATCAAGAATTTATTATATGTCTGTGTTATTTGATGGGGGGAATCAAAGACAGATAAGGTCATAGATCAATAGAATTTCAATGAATTATTTTGTGATGGAGTGATAGATACTGTATTAAAAGCTATGAGAACACAGATGAAAGGAAATCTAATGAAGTCTAGATTTATATAAAGAGAAGGGGGTGGGGAAGCATTCAAATATGGTAAATCACACTAAATATTGAATATTGAGTGAGTTGAAATTGACCACATAAAGATATGGAGAAAGAACATTCCAATACATTCCAAGAATAGGAAACTGTACGTTTTTAAGTAGAGGGGAGAATTAAGATTTGTGCTTTAGATCAATTGCTATGGTAATACGAAGAAAAGAGAAGGAAGAAAGGAGATCAGGTAAGGGTTGTTTTCCAAATTACAGTGACTACATGTAAAATAGCTGAAACATAGTAGGGATTTGATAAACCATTAGTGTCCAAACTCTGGAAAGCTAAGGACTCTATGGCCTTTATCATATCATTTTGTGTCTGGTACATAGCACAGAACCTTGCCCACAGCAATCACTGACAAAATGGCTATTAAATATTACATATAATATCTGCAGCACAGTATCCAGCAAGTATCAGGATTACATTTTTTCTTGACCTGATTCACTTTGGTGTAAGATGATAAAAGAAATCAGGGAGGAGGATATGAGATGTAGGGAGGAGGTTGCTATTTTAGATAGGTCCTAGAGAAAGCTTTGGGAAGGTGTCATTTGAAGGAAGTGAAGTATGTAGCCCTGTGGATGTGGAGGGTGAAGTGCAGGAGAACATTCCAGGTAGAAGGAACAGCAGTGGAAAGGACAAGAGAAAGAACATGTCAAGTGGCTCTGAAAAAATGGCAAAAAGACTAACTTCCAGATCCTAGGCTATGAGGCATGTAGGACAGGAAGCAGGGACTTCAGAGAAATAGTGTTATTAAAAGAGAGCTGGGTTTCAGCTATGGCAAAAAGGAGGAGGGAATTTTCATACAACTGATGAGGATAAAGTTAATTCTGCTGATACTTGACTTTGAGTTTCAGAGGGCACAGGGAAGTGGGTTTAGTAAACGAAGTGTGGGGAAGATAAGGGGCAGAACAAGCACTGTTGAGTCCTATGAAGATTGGAATCTGGAGGATGGGGAATGATCCGGAAGTCCAAGATAATGGTGATCTTCCTTAACAGGGGCTTGGGCTGGGGTGAGCTTACCTTTCACTGGCACTTTCAGATGTTAATGGAGAGTCTGTGATAGTTGATGAAGGGTGGAGAAAAGCAAGACTACCCCTTGCTTCTTTGTCAGCATCTTCAGAACTCCTACAACAGCATGGAGTTCGTACTGTTCAAAAAAGAATTTCAAAAAAAAAGGAAAGTACACAATAGGCACCAAATCAAATGTGGCCTAGATTTAAATAAATGGTATGACCATTACTGCTATGTTTCCTGGGAGCCAGAGATAACAAAATTTTACTAGAGTAGGGAGCTCATAATCAGAAGAAATTTAGTACAAGCCAACTAAGCTCTGTTTAGGTTCTCGAAAGAGGACTGAGCTTGCAAAGAGAGAGGGCTGTTTCATGTCTTGTAAAGGTAATTTCTACTGGGAACCTAGGTCAATCTCAGTTAAGTATTTATAACGAGCTGTAAGGGGATTACCATCATCTTTTAACATTCTGAGTAATCACTGAGAAATGTGTTTTAAATACCCATAGAAAGTTATTTTATTGTAAAAGAGATTGAAAATTAATTTTTGGAATTAAGTTGGTTTCCATTCCTCAAGCAAATCTCAGAGTTTTTTGCCTGTTTGGGTTTGGTTTTTTTTGGAATTGAACATTATCCAGTATGAGTTAGGCTTTAGACATCTGATTTGAAAGCTCAGACTTGTCAAATTATTTATTTTCTCTCCCAGAAAATCCTCATGCTATAAAGTTCAAAGATGCTCATTTCCTTTCTTTGTTTTTTAAAAGAATGGGACTATCTCATTCCATAATGTGTGAAGGTTATCTTAGGCATTAATATTTTTTTGTTTTTGATTTTGTTTAAATTACATCTATATTTTGGTGAGCTGTTCAAAGTTGATGAGGAGAATATAAAGCCAGAACTCAAAAAAGCAGCTTCAATTAGATGTAACAAAATAAAACAAAAATAATTCTTTAGAAAAGGTTAATTCTTATTTAAAAATAAGTTGTTGATTTTATATATATATATATTCATGTATTTTAGTTACCTTTGAGTGGCATAATCATTGCAACCTGCTGAATGAGAAACTATCTTCTTGATTTTACAAACGTGGTCAGAACACTGTGCTGCTGTCTACTGAATGGATGAGGACAAATCTAGACAGGAGTTTATCAACGCGTTGCGTTAAGATTCTTTACATGCTATCCGTATTTGTCTTTGACCTTAAGGCTAGTGGGTTGAGGAAAGAGATGAGCTGAATAAGTGATTACTGTATTTTCATTTAACACCAGCATTCTTTGGACTTTTACTTTGAGTCAGGCACTGTACTAACTACTTTCCATGCATTACCTGAGGCAATCATCAAACTAAGATGGATTGACTAGAGTCTTCCTTCTTGGTTGCTAGGTTTTGTTTCCTATTCCATTCACTCACATACTATCAATTCCATTCACTCACAATTCCATTCACTCACATACTATCATTTGAAGCCCTGGCATAGCCACAAAACATCTGTGATTTTATTTATAAAGTTGACATTTATCTTTATACTGGTTAAGTTTTTTAAAATTGTACCTTTCACATAGCAAGGATGCCAATAAAATCAAAAGTTTAATGTGTTAATTGTGATTTTTAAAAATAAATGTTAATGGACTTATATATACTGCCAAATGTAAAATAGATAGCTAGTGGGAAGCAGCCGCATAGCACAGGGAGATCAGCTCGGTGCTTTGTGACCACCTAGAGGGGTGGGATAGGGAGGAGGGTGGGAGGGAGATGCAAGAGGGAAGAGATATGGGGATATATGTATATGCATAGCTGATTCACTTTGTTATAAAGCAGAAACTAACACACCATTGTAAAGCAATTAGACTCCAATAAAGATGTTTAAAAAATGTTAAAATGATGGAGTTTTTAAAATGATTAATATTTATTAAATACATTTAAATTACTAAGTAATTATTTACTAAAATATGTGCCTCCATGTATCACCTAAAATCACCTCGTGTATCACCAGTGTCACATATGCCACAATTTGAGAAATACAACTCAGCTATGCTGTCTCCCACCCTAAGGGTATAAGTTTGGGCCACAGGAAAGAGGATATAGAGTATGCATCCATTTTTGCAGCAGATTCCAAAAGGATGTGAATCACAGAAGATACTTAAAATCACTTTTAATGTTGAAAAATATTAAAGCATTTGTATGTTTATGTTTTTTTCCATTGTTTTTAATGTCTATTTTTGTGTTACATGCAGTGTATATAATATATAAATAATGTTACATTTAATTTATAAATATACACTACTGAGAATAAAAGCTATTTTACTGATGGAGTAAAAACACAATAAGTTTAAAGTCTTTTACTTAGTGCCTAGAGACTTATCCTGTCCTTTTTGTCCCTCCACCCTACCTTCCTTCATAGCTTTTGCTTGAAGGAGGAGAATCTGGATGAATGTTAATAGTCATCTGTTTATTGTCCTTTGGGAAAAAAAAATCTATAATCTCTAGTACTAGTAGCAATAAGACATTTCCATATGGCCACAAAACTTAGTATTATATTCAAGTATTTTCTTGTGTAATTATATCATGTAATCCTAGGGAAAGAAAGTAAAATAATGGTTAGGAATTTTGAAATCTCAAAAGCATGGAAAACTGAAACATTTTTTATAATGTATTTTGCTCATAAAACCTGATTTGACCTAAACTTGTTTGAGAGCAAAACTGACTTGAAATGACATAAGGATGTTTTTGTTCTTTATGACATTTAGTATGACTATATATGTGTGCTACGGAAATATTTGGCTATGAGGCCCTGCCTCAGATCCCACTGAATATGTTGTATATTATCTTCCTAAAACCCTAACAATTCAGAACTCCAAGACACAGTTGGCTTCAAGGATTGTGGACCTATAAGCAAATGCCCTATGTAGTTTGTTAAGGTTGTATCATAGGAAACCCTGGAAAATCCTCACTCATTTTGAGTGAGAATTCCTAGGGCACACATTTATTAAAGCTTTAGATATTATTTTCCAAGAGGTTGTAGGAATGTGAACATTCAATACGTCGTTGTATCAACTTACATGTGAGGTGTTCTCTAAACCTGATATTTTGTGATTCTATGAAATATTAACAAAGATATATATGTATATCTTTTTTAACACACAAACACATACATGGACGTATATATATATATATATATATATATATATATATATATATATATAAGCAAATATAAATTATATTTTGATTATCTGCCAATTTGAATTAGTCTTATACCCTTCTTTTCCAAAAATGATTGTGTCTAACATTTTGATTCAATAAATTACTAATATGGATTACTGAGCCCCATTAATTTTTTTAATGAAAATATGTTGAGCAAATCAGGAGTTGGAATTGACCAATACATAGAGGCTAACTTAGATATTTAAGCTTCATTTTTGATTCATGGTTTTGATAAACACGAGTTCATCGTATACATACATGAGGCTATATTGCCAACACTGGCAGATTTTACTGAGACGAGGGAGCTAAAATAACAAGCTGATAGATTAGTGTTAGAAGACAATGAAAATTATCAGAGAAATATGCTAGTTAAGTCATTATTGAGGGATAACTTAAAAGAGATAACATGACATATAATGGCGGTTATCACTAAGATGGAAAAATCTGGAGAGTCAAGCAGATTTTACGCTAAGAATCATAATGTAATTATAAAAAATGATGGCAGTTCTCTGTGTACACGCTGACATCACCACTGAGACTGTCGTTAAGAAGAGAAATAAAGTTCAAGTGAATGTTAGTGCATGGAATGATGGAAAAATAGCAAAAAAATTAATAACACACTGCCATTCTTAAATGTTTTAATACGAATAAAAATCTTATGAGAGAATGTAAATTTTTTGCGATTAGGGATTCTGTGGCTTGAAAAGCATACGAATACATATGCATAGAACTGCCAGCAGCCACCCAGTAAAACTCTTCTCAAATGTAAACTAAAGAATTCATGTTTAGAGCTGGTGTACACACCAATATGTCTAAAGAAAATCATAACCCTTGAAACTGATTCCAGCTTGAGGCTGCTATTGGACTTTTTCTGCAAGTCAGATGAGGAAAGTTTCTAAAACTATTTTAGGCTAGAAGTGTCAGCAAGGTCACTTTAAAGACATTGGTCTAAGTTCCTATAATTTATTTATAAATTCACATGTCAGCAAGGTCACTTTAAAGACATTGGTCTAAGTTCCTATAATTTATTTATAAATTCACAATGTGTCTAGTTATATACATATTCATATACTTTTCTTTATTGTTTGTGTATGTGTATGACACCCATAGACTTCTCAGGTCTACTCTGGTTCACAGTCATAATCAAGCAGATGACCTTAATACCTCAGTCACAAAGTGACTTGAATCAACATTGGAGGTTTCTACTCTTTCATTGAATCAATTTAAATAACAGCTAAATTTTCAATTGTATCTGTACAATATATTTCAGAAAACACACGTGGACACATTTGGGAGTAAAGGCCAGTGTTACACTACAGAACCTAAGGAATCAGTGACCATGGACTAGAATGGACCAATGGAAATTCAGAAATCAAGGAAGTAAATTGAACAGAGACTTTGCCAGGTGTTGGGGGTGGGGGAAATAGGGGGATGTTGCTCAAAGGGTACAGTGTTTTCGTTATAAGATGCGTATGCTCTGAGGATGTAATATACATCATAGTAACTATAGTTAATAATACTGTATTATGTACCTGAAGTTTGCTTAAAGAGTAGACCTTAAGAGTTCTCACCAAAAAAAAAAACAAAACAAAAAAAAGATAACCATATGAGATAATAGATGGGTTAATTAATTTGATTGTGGTAATCATTTTACTATATATATATATATATATATATATATATATATATATATATCAAATCATCACAAGGTACACTTTAAATACATACAATTCTGTTTGTCAATTATACTTCAAAAAAATCAAGGAAGAAAATTGGAAAGAGACTTTGACATCAGAAGTGTGGGTTTTCATATGCATTTTGTCCATGTGCATGTAGCTTTGTGGAAGTGCGGCTCCATTGGTCAAAGAGTTCCCATACAGCTGGTACCCATTTTCCCCTATTCTTAACATCTTACATTAGTATGGTGCATTTGTCACAATGAATAAACAAATATTGATATGCTATTATTCACTAAAGTCTATACCTTATTCGTATTTCCTTAGTGTTTATCTAATGTCAATTTTTAGTCCTGGATCCCATCCAGAATACCACATCACATCATATTTAGTCATGATCAGTCTCCTTTTGTAACAGTTCCTGAGTTTATTTCTTAATTTATTAAAGAAATGATTTATGTTCACAAAATGTTGTTCTAAATATGAGCACCCTATTGATTTTAAAGTTTTATGATGATGTGAGGTAAGAATAATTAAAATCTAAAAGTGCACATATAAAAACTAGTATCAATACACATGTATGCACATTTATTACTGGCTTTGTAAATCCTTTGAAGACAATGTGTATTAATAACCCACATTCTGTGTGGGCACAACTTTGTTATCTTTGGTCTTTTCAGTGGAACATCTGAAAAATTCATGTGGAGACTATCTTTTGATAATTATTCTAACATTGCTACTGCAGATTCCATTAAGTGTGTCTTCTGGATAATTATCAGAAAATTTCACTATAAATCATATTTTAGAAGTTGGTATTTAATACAAAAAAAACTGAGCTTTACATTAATAACCCGCAGAATATTGGTACAAAGGTCTTATCACTTTCTGTCTATAAGTTAGAGTTCATTTCAGAAGTTTAATTGGATGGTAGACCATTTGAGACAAGGGTCTTAGTTAAGATATTCAGCAAGCACTATTAAATATTTTGAAAAACCAAGGAAGATTTCAGATTAAAGAGAGCTAAAAAAAGGGTCAAATAAGAGAGTTTAGGGAAAACCTACATTAATTATATTATATATTATTAGAGAAAAAGGGAAGGTCTCTAACAACTATGGGGAGAAAGAGTAGATCATACAAAAGAACAAAAATTAGATTTACATCAGATTTTTCAATGTCAGTACTGGATTCAAGAAAGCCTTGAGGCAACATTTTCAAAGTGTTGAAAAAAAAAAAAAGCTTAGAACATAGATTCAAAATCCAGATGAACTCTTATTTAAATATATTAAGGGATGATAAAAAATATCCTCAGGAAATATTGGCAAACATATAATGCCTCAGAAGGGTTACCACACAAATGCCTTCAATAAAAATGTTTGGACAAAGTACTTAAAAATAGACAGATACACATTCAAGAGAAGCTGCCAGTTTTACTTTGGAAAAAGCTAATCAACTATAGTTATTATAATCTTTAAATAAATAAGTACATATTGCTATAATATATTTATATTTTGTCATCAAATATATGTATGCATATGTGTACCTAGATACACAAAAAAAATAAAAAGAGAAAACATAAGTATATTTATGAGAAACCTCAAATGAAAATCTACCTAATACTGACAAGTTGGGCTGGTATTATGGAAGAGAAAACACCAACAGAGGGGAGAGTATGCTAAAGTTCTTAATAGTATCATGGTTTGAGGGAGGTATGAGTATCATTTTAGAAGAAGCATAGAAAGAAATTTTCTAAATGAAGGAAAATGGGACAAACTGAAATAAACTTCTATGTTAAAAACAGTTTTACATATATATGTATATACATACCTTATCTCTAAAATAAATTTAAAAGAACTAAATTCACCACTTAAAAAGCAGAGTTACAGAACTATTATAAAAATAAATTTAAAATATAATGAGACAATCTAAAGATAAAGAAAATAAAAGTTTAGAAAAAAGAAATATTTGACTGATATTAGCTATGAGGAATCTGGTTCAGCAATATTAATACTAGATAAAATAGGACTTAAGACAATAATGTCCTTTTAGGAATGAAGAGGTTTATTTACCTTTACTGTGAACCGACATGATCAAGTGGGGTTTATTCCAGGAATCCAAGATTGCTTCAACATTTCAAAATCAATCCATATCATCTGCCGTACTAGCAGATGCAGAGAAAGGCACTTGGAAAAACTAAGCACTCTTTTCAAAGTAGGAATAGAATGGACCATCCTCAATATTTAAAATACCTCTAGCTAACAGAATATCCAAAGGCAAATGAATGAATGCCTTCTCCCTAAGACTGGGAATAAAGTTCAGAAAAGAAGAAATAAAAGTCTTCAAGACTGGAAAGCATGATTGTGCACATTAAAAATCCAAGGAGGTATAAATATTGGAAAGAAAGTAATAGAACTCCCTTTATTTGAAAACAGCCTCAACATAGACATAGAAAATATTAAGGATTTTACAAGAAGTTACTAGAACTAAGAAGTAAATTTAGCATAATCACAGAATTAAGATCAATGTGCAAAAATCAATTACGTCTCCAAATTACCACAAAAAAACTGGATAATGAATTTTAAAAGTACCATTTACACTAGCAGAAAAAGATACAAAAAAGGATTTAAGAATAAATGCAAAGTAAAGTGTACAAGATTTCTATAATGATAACTAGAAAACATTGCTAAGAAAGTTAAATAGAACCCAAAGAAATTGAAAGATAGGTCATTCTCAGAGACTGGAAGACTCAGTGTGGTAAGATGTCAATATTTCCCTTAACTGATAAATAAGTTCCATACAATCCCTATAAAAATTTCAGCAGGCTCTTTAGAAGAAACAAATGATCCTAAAATTTATATGGAAACATCAAGAATATAGAACAGCCTAAGCAGTCTTAAAAAAAAAAAAGAGACAAATTTGCAGTAATTGTACTGCCTGCAATTAAGATTTTTTAAAAATCCACGTTATTCAGAGAATATGATTGACCTAGAACAGAAAAGAGATCAATGGAACAGAGTACAGTTTCCAGATCTTTTCTGTCCATATTTAATAAAAATTAAATAAAGTGAAATATTGGTTGTCTCAGTGGCATTTCAAGTACTCAATAGCCACATGTGGCTAGTGACTACCCTATTGGGCAGTATAAATATAATACATTTCATTGTCACATAAAGTTCTTTTGAGCAGTGCTGTTCCTGTTAGACTTACCCACATATCATCAGTTTGATTTTTGATAAAGACATTAGGTTAATTCAATGAGAATTGGATGTTTTTAACAGGTGTTTTAACAATTGCTAGAATAACTGGATAACTCCATTAGCCAAAAAACAACAACAAAAAAACCCTTTAATACCTATTTTACTCTCTACACAAAAATCTTGATCATAGACCTACATGTAAAACTCAGAGCCATAAAACTCTTAGAAGAAAACAGAATACAATAGCTTTGTGTTTGGGGGGTAGGAAAATGACATACTTAATTGGGCAGAAAAAATCACTAACCAAGAAGAAAAAATAATTGGTGAAGGAAGCTCCAAAAAAATTAATATTTCCCTTTCATTAAATGATAGTATTAGGAAAATGAAAGCCACACTTGGGAAAATTATTTGCAGTAAATATATCTGTTGGCAGTCTTGTTTCTAGAACTAAAAACAAGCAAACAAACAAACCAAAAAACCCAACAAGACGAGAAATTTAATAACAATTGTCAAAAGATTTGCATAGACATCAAATCACCAATAAGCATTCAGAAAACTTTGTCAACATTAATCGTCTGGGACATGCAAATTAAAAGCACTAGGCACTACACACAGGATAAAATGGCTACAATAAAAAAGACTAATAAAACCACATGAGGTTTTTTGATAATGACCATTTTGCCCAACATGAGGTGATACCTCATAGAACTACCATATGACCCAGCAATCCCACTACTGGGCATATGCCCTGAGAACTTATATATACTACAAAATGTAAAATAGATAGCTAGTGGGAAGCAGCCACATAGCACAGGGAAATCAGCCTGGTGATTTGTGACCACCTAGAGAGGTGGGATAGGGAGGGTGGGAGGGAGGGAGACCCAAGAGGGAAGAGATATGGGGATATATGTATATGTATAGCTGATTCACTTTGTTATAAAGCAGAAACTAACACACCATTGTAAAGCAATTAGACTCCAATAAAGATGTTTAAAGAAAAAAAAAAGAGACATGTACCATAATGTTCAGTGCAGCACTATTTACAGTAGCCAGGACATGGAACCAACCTAAATGCCCATCGACAAATGAATGGATAAAGAAGATGTGACACATATATACAAAGGAATATTATTCAGCCATAAAAAGGAACGAAATTGAGTTATTTGTACTGAGGTGGATGGACCTAGAATCTGTCATACAGAGTGAAGTCAGAAAGAGAAAAACAAATACCGTATGCTAACACATATATATGTAATTAAAAAAAGTGGTACTGATGAACCTAGTGGCAGGGCAGGAATATAAAGATGCAGACATAGAGAATGGACTTGAGGGCATGGGGCGGGAGGCGGGGGGGTGGGGGAGCTGGGATGAAGTGAAAGAGTAGCATTGAAGTATATACACTACCAAATGTAAAATGGATGGCTAGAGGAAGCTGCTGCATAGCACAGGGAGATCAGCTCGGTGCTTTGTGACCACCTAGAGGGATGGGATAGGGAGGATGGGAGGGAGGCTCAAGAGGGAGGGGATATGGCGACATGTGTATACATGTGGCTGATTCGCTTTGTTGTGCAACTGAAACTAACACAGTATTGTGAATAGTTATACTCCAACAAAGATCTATTAAAAAAAGAAAAACACACATAAGGACAAGAAGTGAAGGTTGCATACATTTCTGGTGGTAGAGTGAAATGGTTAAACCACGTTGAGAATTATTTGGCAGCTTCTCATGAATTTAAATATACATCAATCCCGTTACCCCCCTACTTCATTACACGAGAAATGAAAATTTATGTCCACAAAAAGACTTGTAAAAGAGTGTTTAAAAACTGTCTTATTCATAATGACCCAAACTTAAAACCATCCATATGGCCATCAGCAGGAGAATGGATAATCAAATAGTGATATATCCAAAAAATGAAATATTACATATTCATTTTTCTCATCTGCTCAGAAGGAATAATCTCTCTATACACATATTCTCATATGCATCTATATGAATTTAGGAAAGAAATTCAGAAGAACATGAACAAAAACTGCAAAGGCTGGTAACTTTTGCGGTGAGACAGAAGGTGTGCAGAAATGAAGCATCAGAAGGGGAGAAGCAAAGAGTAAGAGGGCAGACTTACTTTTTAAAAATTATATAATTGTCTGGAAAAGGTGAGAGGAAGGCTATTTTTTTAATTAATTTTTATTGGAGTGCAGTTGATTTACAACATTGTGTTAGTTTCTGCTGCACAGCAAAGTGAATCAGTTATACATATACATATATCCACTCTTTTTTAGAGTCTATAGGTCATTAGAGAATACTGATTAGAGTTCCCAGTGCTACAGGTTCTTATTAGTTATCGATTTGATATATAGTAGTGTGTATATGTCAATCCCAATTTCCCAATTTATCCCTCCGCACCCTTTCCCCCTTGTAGAAAGTTTGTTTTCTACATCTGTGACAGAAGGCTGTTTTTTATTTTTTTAAATCTTTGCCATTTTTTTCTGAGAAATCTCTCTCAACTCATCCTCTTAATTGGGACCTATATTCCCCCTGTGATAGTTTGGATTACTTTTTTGCAAATGTCCTTTCTGTCCACCTCCTACTGTGTTTGGAATATATATATCCTCAATCCTTAATGCTGGTCTTGTTCATGTGACTTACTTTGGCCAAAGGAATGAGAATGTAGCACATGAAGAGGCCTTGTGTATGTTTGCTCAGTTTACCACAGCTGTCATGAGAAGAGCATGTTAGAGGGAATCCTTCCTTTTCATCTAGACCCCCAACAAAACACATGTAGAGAAATCTTGAATTCAACCTGCAGCCTGGAACTAAAGCCCAGCCAAACCATAGCTGAAGACGTAGCAATGAAACTGAGTCCAGCCTAGGTCAGACGAATCACAACCTGTAGACCATGTACAGGAGAATAAATACTTTTTGTTGTAAACCACTGGATTTTAATGTGGTTACTTATGTGGTGTTGATGTGACTGACTGCTACATCCCCAAAGACACTGTCCACTCATACTCCATATTTCTCCTGTTTCCTTCGTTTGTTCTGATGATGAAATAATGCAGTGCCTGTTAAAAATATATATGATGAAGAAAAATTATGTACTGTATGTGAGCTGGTGTTTGTACCTTAACTTCAGATGCAACATTCTTTATGAATTTCAGGGCTGCTACTGACCTAGGAACTACATGAAACTTCCTTCTTCTCCTTTCCTATTGTGTTAGTCATTATCTGATTATCTTCAAATTTTAATTTAGAACTACAGAGTGATCAGAAGATGGCGGAAGTGTAAGACACGGAGATCACCTTCCTCCCCACAGATACATCAGAAATACATCTACACGTGGAACTGCTCCTACAGAACACCCACTGAACGCTAGCAGAAGACGTCAGACCTCTCAAAAGGCAAAAAACTCCCCACGTACCTGGATAGGGCAAAAGAAAAAAGAAAAAACAGAGACAAAAGAATAGGGACGAGACCTGCACCAGTGGGAGGGAGCTGTGAAGGAGGAAAGGTTTCCACACAACTAGGAAGCCCCTTCGTGGGTGGAGACTGTGAGTGGCAGAGGGGGGAAGCTTCGGAGCTACGGAGGAGAGCGCAGCCACAGGGGTGCGGAGGGCAAAGCGGAGAGATTCCCTCACAGAGGATCGTTGCCGACCAGCACTCACCAGCCCGAGAGGCTTCTCTGCTCACCCGCTGGGGTGGGCGGGGGCTGGGACCTGAGGCTAGGGCTTCGGAGGTCAGATCCCAGGGAGAGGACTGGGGTTGGCAACGTGAACACAGCCTGAAGGGGTTAGCACACCACAGCTAGCCGGGAGGGAGTCCGGGAAAATGTATGGAGCTGCCGAACAGGCAAGAGACTTTTTCTTGCCTCTTTGTTTCCTGGTGCGCGAGGAGAGGGGATTCAGAGTGCCCCCTAAACGAGCTCCAGAGATGGGGGCAAGCTGCGGCTATCAGCGCAGACCCCAGAGACGGGCATGAAATGCTAAGGCTGCTGCTGCCGAAACCAAGAAACCTGTGTGTGAGCACAGGTCACTATCCACACCTCCCCTCCCAGGAGCCTGTGCAGCCGGCCACTGCCAGAGTCGCGTGATCCATGAACAACTTTCTCGGGAGAACGCACAGTGCACCTCAGGCTGCTGCAACGTCATGCTGGCCTCTGCTGCCGCAGGCTTGCCCCGCATCCGTACACTTCCCTCCCCCCAGCCTGAGTGAGCCAGAGCCCCTGAAGCAGCTGCTCCTTTAACCCCATCCTGTGTAAATGAATAACACACGACCTCAGGTGACCTACATGCAGAGGCAGGTCCAAATCCAAAACTGAACCCCGGGAGCTGTGCGAACAAAGAAGAGAAAGAGAAATTTCTCCCAGCAGCCTCAGAAGCAGCAGTTTAAATCTTCACAAACAACTTGATGTACCTGCATCTGTGGAATACCTGAATAGACAACGAATCAAATTAAGGAGGTGGACTTTGGGAGCAAGTTATATTATTTTTTCCCCTTTTCCTCTTTTTGTGAGTGTGTATGTGTATGCTTCTGTGTGAGATTTGGTCTGTATAGCTTTGCTTTCTCCACTTGTCCTAGGGTTCTGTCCGTCCGTTTTTTTGTTTGTTTGTTTGTTTGTTTTTTTACTTAATTTTTTTTTCTTTTTTCTTAATAATTATTTTCTTCTTTTTTATTTCAATAAATTTATTTTGTTTTATCTTACTTTATTTTATTTTATCTTCTTTCTTTTTTCTTTCTATTTTTTCTCCCTTTTATTCTGAGCCACGTGGATGAAAGGCTCTTGGTGCTCCAGCCAGGCAACAGGGCTGTGCCTCTGAGGTGGGAGAGCCAACTTCAGGACACTGGTCCACAAGAGATCTCCCAGCTCCACATAATACCAAATGACAAAAATCTCCCGGAGATCTCCATCTCAACACCAAGACCCAGCTTCACTCAACGACGAGCTAGCTATAGTGCTGGACACCCTATGCCAAACAACTAGCAAGACAGGAAGACAGACCCATCTATTAGCAGAGAGGCTGCCTAAAATCATAACAAGACCACAGACACCCCAAAACACACCACCAGATGTGGACGTGCCCACCAGAAAGACAAGATCCAAACTCATCCACAAGAAAACAGGCACTAGTCCCCTCCACCAGGAAGCCTACACAACCCACAGAACCAACCTTAGTCACTGGGGACAGATACCAAAAACAACAGGAACTACGAACCTGCAGCCTGTGAAAAGGAGACCCCAAACACAGTAAGATAAGCAAAAAGAGAAGACAGAAAAACACACAGCAGATGAAGGCACAAGGTAAAAAGACACCAGACCTAACAAATGAAGAGGAAATAGGCAGTCTACCTGAAAAAGAATTCAGAATAATGATAGTAAAGATATCCAAAATCTTGGAAATAGAATAGACAAAATGCAAGAAACATTTAACAAGGACCTACAAGAACTAAAGAGGAACCAAGCAACGATGAAAAACAAAATAAATGAAATTAAAAATACTCTAGAAGGGATCAATAGCAGAAAAACTGAGGCAGAAGAATGGATAAGTGACCTGGAAGATAAAATAGTGGAAATAACTACTGCAGAGCAGAATAAAGAAAAAAGAATGAAAAGAACTGAGGACAGTCTCAGAGACCTCTGGGACAACATTAAACACACCAACATTCGAATTATAGGGGTCTCAGAAGAAGAAGAGAAAAATAAAGGGACTGAGAAAATATTTGAAGAGATTATAGTTGAAAACTTCCCTAATATGGGAAAGGAAATAGTTAATCAAGTCCTGGAAGCACAGAGAGTCCCATACAGGATAAACCCAAGGAGAAACACGCCAAGACACATATTAATCAAACTATCAAAAATTAAATATAAAGAAAACATATTAAAAGCAGCAAGGGAAAAACACCAAATAACACACAAGGGAATCCCCATAAGGTTAATAGCTGATCTCAGCAGAAACTCTGCAAGCCAGAAGGGAGTGGCAGGATATACTTAAAGTGATGAAGGAGAAAAACCTACAACCAAGATTACTCTACCCAGCAAGGATCTCATTCATATTTGATGGAGAAATTAAAAACTTTACAGACAAGCAAAAACTGAGAAAGTTCAGCACCACCGAACCAGCTTTACAACAAATGCTAAAGGAACTTCTCTAGGCAAGAAACACAAGAGAAGGAAAACACCTACAATAACAAACCCAAAACATTTAAGAAAATGGGAATAGGAACATACATATAGATAATTACCTTAAATGTAAATGAATTAAATGCTCCCACCAAAAGACACAGACTGGTTGAATGGATACAAAAACAAGAACCATATGTATGCTGTCTATAAGAGACCCACTTCAGAACTAGGGGCACATACAGACTGAAAGTGAGGGGATGGAAAATATATTCCATGCAAATGGAAATCAAAAGAAAGCTGGAGTAGCAATTCTCATATCAGATAAAATACACATTAATTATTATTTATTTATTTATTTTGGCTGTGTTGGGTCTTCGTTTCTGTGCGAGGGCTTCCTCTAGTTGTGGCAAGTGGAGACCACTCTTCATCTTGGTACATGGGCCTCTCACTATCGTAGCCTCTCTTGTTGTGGAGCACAGGCTCCAGACGCGCAGGCTCAGTAGTTGTGGCTCACGGGTCCAGTTGCTCCACGGCATGTGGGATCTTCCCAGACCAGGGCTCGAACCCATGTCCCCTGCATTAGCAAGCATATTCTAAACCACTGTGCTACCAGGGAAGCCCCAAAATACACTTTAAAATAAAGACTATTACAAGAGACAAAGAAGGACACCATATAATGATCAAGGGATCAATTCAAGAAGAAGATATAACAATTGTAAATATTTATGCACCCAAATAGGAACACCTCAATGCATAAGGCAAATACTAACAGCCATAAAGGAGAAATTGACAGTAACACAATCATAGTAGGGGACTTTAACACCCCACTTTCACCAATGGACAGATCATCCAAAATGGAAATAAATAAGGAAACACAAGCTTTAAATGATACATTAAACAAGATGGACTTAATTGATATTTATAGGACCTTACACCCAAAAACAACAGAATACACATTTTTCTCAAGTGATCATGGAACATTCTCCAGGATAGATCATATCTTGGGTCACAAATCAAGCTTTGGTAAATTTAAGAAAATTGAAATTGTATCAAGTATCTTTTCCGACCACAATGCTATGAGACTAGACATCAATTCCAGGGAAAGATCTGTAAAAAATACAAACACATGGAGGCTACACAATACCCTACTTAATAACGAAGTGATCACTGAGGAAATCAAAGGGGAAATCAAAAAATACCTAGAAACAAATGACAATGGAGACACGATGACCCAAAACCTATGGGATGCAGCAAAAGCAGCTCTAAGAGGGTTGTTTATAGCAATACAAGCCTAAATCAAGAAACAGGAAACATCTCAAATAAACAACCTAACCTTGCACCTAAATCAATTAGAGAAAGAAGAACAAAAAAACCCCAAAGTTAGCAGAAGGAAAGAAATCATAAAGATCAGATCAGAAATAAAGGAAAAAGAAATGAAGGAAACAATAGCAAAGATCAATAAAACTAAAAGCTGGTTTTTTGAGAACATAAACAAAATTGATAAACCATTAGCCAGACTCATCAAGAGAAAAAGGGAGAAGAATCAGATCAATAGAATTAGAAATGAAAAAGGAGAAGTAACAACTGACACTACAGAAATACAAACGATCATGAGAGATTACTACAAGCAACTCTATGCCAATAAAATGGACAACCTGGAAGAAATGGACAGATTCTTAGAAATGCACACCCTGCCGAGACTGAACCAGGAAGAAATAGAAAATATGAACAGACAAATTAAAAGCACTGAAATTGAAACTGTGATTAAAAATCTTCCAACAAACAAAAGCCCAGGACCAGATGGCTTCACAAGATAATTCTATGAAACATTTAGAGAAGAGCCAACACATATCCTTCTCAAACTCTTCCAAAATATTGCAGAGGGAGGGACACTCCCCAACTCATTCTATGAGGCCACCATCACCCTGATACCAAAACCAGACAAAGATGTCACAAAGAAAGAAAACTACAGGCCAATATCACTGAGGAACATAGATGCAAAAATCCTCAACAAAATACTAGCAAACAGAATACAACAGCACATTAAAAGGATCATACACCATGATCAAGTGGGGTTTATTGCAGGAATGCCAGGATTCTTCAATATACGCAAATCAATCAAAGTGATATACCATATTAACAAATTGAAGGAGAAAAACCATATGATCATTTCAATAGATGCAGAGAAAGCTTTTGACAAAATTCAACACCCATTTATGATAAAAGCCCTGCAGAAAGTAGGCTTAGAGGGAACTTTCCTCAACATAACAAAGGCCATATGTGACAAACCCACAGCCAACAGCATCCTCAATGGTGAAAATATGAAACCATTTCCACTAAGATCAGGAACAAGACAAGGTTACCCACTCTCACCACTATTATTCAACATAGTTTTGGAAGTTTTATCCACAGCAATCAGAGAAGAATAAGAAATAAAAGGAATCCAAATCTGAAAAGAAGAGGTAAAGCTGTCACTCTTTGCAGATGACATGATACAATACATAGAGAATCCTAAAGATGCTACCAGAAAACTACTAGAGCTAATTAATGAATTTGGTGAAGTAACAGGATACAAAATTAATGCACAGAAATCTCTTGCATGCCTATACACTAATGATGAAAAATCTGATAGTGAAATTAAGAAAAGACTCCCATTTACCACTGCAACAAAAAGAATATTATATCTAGGAATAATCCTACCTAAGGAGACAAAAGACCTGTATGCAGAAAATTATAAGACACTGATGAAAGAAATTAGAGATGATACAGATAGATGGAGAGATATACCATGTTCTTGGATTGGAAGAATCAACATTGTGAGAATGACTCTACTACCCAAAGCAATCTACAGATTCAATGCAATCCTTATCAAACTACCACTGGCAATTTTTACAGAACTAGAACAAAAAAATTCACAATTTGTATGGAAACACAAAAGACCCCGAATAGCCAAAGCAATCTTGAGAACGAAAAATGAAGGTGGAGGAATCAGGCTTCCTGACTTCAGACTATACTACAAAACTACAGTAATCAAGACAGTATGGTATTGGCACAGAAACAGAAACATAGATCAATGGAACAGGATAGAAAGCCCAGAGATAAACCCATGCACGTATGATCACCTTATCTTTGATAAAGGAGGCAAGCATATACAGTGGAGAAAAGACAGCCTCTTCAATAAGTGGTGCTGGGAAAACTGGACAAGTACATGTAAAAGTATGAAATTCGAGCACTCCCTAACACCATACACAAAAATAAACTCAAAATGGATTAAAGACCTAAATGTAAGGCCAGACACTATCAAACTCTTAGAGGAAAACATAGGCAGAACACTCTATGACATAAATCACAGCAAGATCATTTTTGACCCAGCTCCTAGAGAAATGGAAATAAAAACAAAAATAAACAAGTCGACCTAATGAAACTTAAAAGCTTTTGCACAGCAAAGGAAACCATAAACAAGACCAAAAGACAACCCCCAGAATTGGGAGAAAATATTTGCAAATGAAGCAACTGACAAAGGATTAATCTCCAAGATTTACAAGCAGCTCATGCAGCTCAATAACAAAAAAACAAACAACCCAATCCAAAAATGGGCAGAAGACCTAAATAGACATTTCTCCAAAGAAGATATACAGATTGCCAACAGACACATGAAACAATGCTCAACATCATTAATCATTAGAGAAATGTAAATCTAAACTACAATGAGATATCATCTCACACCAGTCAGAATGGCCATCATCAAAAAATCTAGAAACAATAATGTTGGAGAGAGTGTGGAGAAAAGGGAACACTCTTGCACTGTTGGTGGGAATGTAAATTGATACAGCCATTATGGAGAACAGTATGGAGGTTCCTTAAAAAACTAAAAATAGAACTATCATACGACCCAGCAATCCCACTACTGGGCATATGCCCTGAGAAAACCATAATTCAAAAAGAGCCATGTACCAAAATGTTCATCACAACTCTATTTACAATAGTCAGGACATGGAAGCAACCTAAGTGTCCATCATTGGATGAATGGATAAAGAAGAAGTGTCACATATATACAATGGAATATTACTCAGCCATAAAAAGAAATGAAGTGGAGTTATTTGTAATGAGGTGGATGGAGTTAGAGTCTGTCATACAGAGTGAAGTAAGTCAGAAAGAGAAAATCAAATACAGTATGCTAACACATATATATGGAATCTAAGGGGAAAAAAAAAAAAACAGTCATGAAGAACCTAGTGGCAATACGGGAATAAAGACACAGACCTACTAGAGAATGGACCTGAGGATATGGGGAGGGGGAAGGGTATGATATGACAAAGTGAGAGAGTGGCATGGACATATATACACTACCAAACGTAAAATAGATAGCTAGTGGGAAGCAACCATATATCACAGGAAGATCAGCTCTGTGCTTTGTGACCATCTTGAGGGGTGGGATAGGGAGGGTGGGAGGGAGGGAGATGCAAGAGGGAAGAGATATGGGAACATATGTATATGTATAACTGATTCACTTTTTATAAAGTAGAAACTAACGCATCATTGTAAAACAATTATACTCTAATAAAGATGTTAAAAAAAAAAAAAAAGAACTACAGAACATTGTCATTGAGTTCACAACATATAGTTCTTCTTTATTGCTATCCTCATCTTTGGACAAATGAAGTGTTTGTGCTGATGGACCACTCTGAGACTGCTTTCTCAGTTCTGTGAATTCTATTCATCTATTAATCCAGTTTAGAGATATCTTCATGGATGTTATTGTCAGCTGAACTGTGCCACTTTTTTAAGTCTTAAACTCTAAAATTTAAATCTCAGATCACCCTTTCTCCCTTTCTAAGTCTATGTGTCATGACAATTTGCTCATTCAAATAGCATTCGGGTACTGTTTTTGCAGTGTTAAAGGGGATTAAACTTTGTAACAAGTATGTACTCATCACCCTTTTATTGTCCATTTCTAACCCGCTCCTCTAACTGGTACCTGAGAATTGAATCATGTTTATAGTCCTTGTGCTCAGCTAATGACATGCTAATATTCTCTAAGGTGTTGCACCCTAAAGACATAAGTTATTAACTCGACAACAGGAAATTTGCATAACTGCCTAAAAATAACTATCCCTCAAAACTACTTCACAGTCTCACATACAATAGATTCTCAATAAATATTTATTGAAAGAATTGTTGACATAGCCAAGGAAAAACTCCAGTGGAAGAATTTCTGATACTGTGACCAAACATTAAATATTTTAAATTATTTAAAAGGGAAAATAATACCCACTTTCATAAATTCTACTTATGGCTCTGATTTCCACACATAGCTTTGGAAATAAAATATCTCTTTTAGTGTTTGCTAGTCGTAGAAATAAATTTTGTAGTTCCAGTATTCCATTTTGGACAAAATTTATAGTGTGAGAGAGAATTACAGCATCAGAAAAACTGATTACGATCATAAAGACATATTAAGAGATGCAAAATGACCTGTTCACCAACTCTAACGTTCCCATCAGTGACCTTTGAGGAAAGGCAAAATAGCAGAATATTTTCTCTATGTTTCTGAACTGTCCTTTTTATCTCTAAGTGGTGGCAATATTGCAGAAAAAAAAAAAATCAGTGGATATTAAGAGGATTCTTGGATGACAAAGAAAGTCATTTGTTTCCATTGAATAAGTCAATCACAAGATCAAAATAATCTTTTCCCTTTCAACTCAGTGCCAGTTTTGTTGGCACTCTCACAAAGAAAGCTTAGGTCTTTTTACTACATTTGCTGAATCAAGCTGGATGGGAGAAACAGAAAGGCAGAGAAATTATAATCAAATACTCTACCAAAAATACTCAGTATGACCAGAGACAGATTCAGTTAAGTGAAACAAATAAGGCAATTAATTACCGTTTTTAATAACTTTGCTTTCAATTACTCATTTGAGAATAGACACAATGGATAAAATCTTCTGAAATACATTATCAGTAAGGTTACCTGGCAAATAGAAGTAAACATTTGAGCAATCATTGTGCTATACCATAAGAAAACAGACTTTTTATTGTGAGTTTCTTGTGAGAAATTGAATAAGTGGAAGATTTGTGTCACTTGCATATTTTGGTATTTTACGATTTTATTTTAGTCAGCAATTTTATAGTGTAGGTTTATGTGTTTAAGCTACATATTTCATCTTTGCTCATTTTAAAAATGGCAAATCTATGCATAAAATCTGCATTATTCTCATATATACATAGCTATGAAAGAGCATATTATGCAGTAGAAACATAATTACCCCCTTAGAATTTTGATGGAAATTCAGAAGGAACTTATCTGTGTTGAAATTCTAAATTCTGGAATATATACGCCTTCCCTTGACTGCTTGCTCACTCCCTCCCTCAGTTTATGTGGCCTCTCCCACAAATCTCTACACTTACATATTATAGATTTCCTTGTGTTACATATTCACAAATGTTAGGTTTGCCCCTGAAAGACTACAAAGTCCTTTTGCTGAGTCTATGCTGTGCTTAACACAGAGCTGGGCATCTTGTCTGTCCTCGGGAAGGACTTACTGACAATATATTTATTCTTCTTATGTAGAAAACTGCAAAAGCTTCAAAATTTTTAGTGACTGGAAACATATCTTTACTAAATAATGTCATAGCCAATTCAAGCTTCCAATGTCAAAGCAATATCTCTATGACCTCATTTAGTCAATTCAGTTAAAATATCAGGTAAGTAACTCAGGGACAAAACTCAAGCACACCAGATTCTGCTGATTGGTTGCTTTTCAATTTTCTTCTTGAAACCGTGGCACCATGTAGACATAAATTATTTGTGTTTTGTGCATTTCTATTATACCTTTGGCTTAGCAAGTACATATGCATTCGTGTGTTCAAATCAGATTTATAACAGGGAAATACATTTGCAGAAAATTATATCTTCACCTCTTTGGCATTGAAAAAATGTGAAAGAAAGAACTATAAATTGCCATTTGAAGTAGTAAAAAATAATAAAAGATAACTCCTTCTCACTATATAGCAATCTGTGACAATAACAATATTACTGTCTGTAAGAGAGGTTCCTGTTGGCAAAGTACAATTTCTCATCCCAAATTCTATTCCTGAGGAAAGCTATAAGCTATTAACTTGAAAACCTTTTTTACTTAAGCTAAATAGGAAAAATAATAAACCTATTACCATGTATGTTAGATTTATAAATTCTAATTTCCTTCGCTGGTTTTGACTGAATTTGAAAAGTTAAGGAACCTACAACCTCAATAGGAAAATCTGTAGTTACAGTTTCATAGATTTTTAACTTTTTAAAACTTTATAAATAAAATAAACATGGCCATTATAAAATAGTTTGAAAATGCAGAAAATTTTGGAGGAAAATAAAATATTCTATTGTTTTTCAATTTAATTTATAAGAATTTTCATAATACTCAAACTCTTCAAATATCGAATGAGTACATAATGTCCCACTATATAGATGCAGTATATTTCATTAAAATTTTCTCTTGTTTTTGTACATTTTGGTTATTTACTAGCTGTGATATTATAAACACTGATATGATAAAAAATAATTAAATATTTAGAGATATAATTGTGGCTTTAATTTGGGATCAGTAATCTGAATATATTTTGTTTATTCTTTTTCTAAAATCAAAATTGTGCATTCTTACAGAGAGTCGCATAGTTTTAGGAATTGTAGTTTTCTTTTTCTCGTCTTTCTCTCTTAAGACTAACACTGTAAACTCTTTTAGCTAATTCCTTGCAGTTGTTGTTTAACCACCACAACTCAGCTTAATATGATTGCTTTTCTATTTCCTAAATTTTCAGTTTGAGGCATTAACTAGTGACTTTGCACTCTGGAGGATGACGATTTAGCTTGTATCTCTCCCTTCATTTCTACCACACACATGCATCCATGGTAGCTGACTCACCCTCCTAATACGTGTATAGCATATTAGTAATTTCATGATTAAGGACTTACAAGTGTATATAGCTACATTTGTATGTAACCTATTTTTACCTCTGGAAACATGTTGAATTTTTATGCATCCTCAGTTTTCTGAAATTTCAAAATAATGTGCCTTGGTGGTGGTATATTTTTTTCTAGTGTGTGGAGTAATATGTGCTCTTTGTAAACACACATGCATAAGCTCTGGAAAATGTTCTTGCTTTAATTAAATCCTTTCTTTCCTTTTACTCAGTTCTCTCTCTTTCTGGAACTGTTTACTGGATACTAATCTAAATTTTTTCTTCCTTTGCTCTTCCCTTCTTCCCTTCCTTCCTTCCTTGCTTGCTTCCTTCCTTCCTTTCTTCCTTTCTCTCTTTCTTTCACTCTTTCTTTCTCTCTCAGTTTTCTGGAAGTTTTCCTCAACACTATTTTCCAAACTTTTTATTGAATTTTCATTTCAGCTATTAAGTTTTTAATTTTCAACAGATCTATTTCTGTTCTCCTTTTTAAAAAATATTTCATTCTTGTTTGAAGATGGTATACCTGCTATTATCTCTCTCTGGGATACAGTTTTCTTTACCATGAGTATGTCTGTTTCCTTTCATTGTCTCTGTTGTTATTTATTTTGGCTTCTGCCTTTCATGAAGAGGATTCTGCAGCTTGTGGCTGGGAGTTGCTTCTTGAAGGCTTCCCTGAGGGTGATTTGATGCCATTGTATCCTTTCTACAAGAAGTAAAAGTATGACATGTTTACCCCAGTGTTGTAAGAGGTGAGGCAGTTGGGGGAAACATGTTGGTGGTTTCCTCATTCATTAAGTGTATCTTTTCTTCCTTCTTAATTCTACCTGACATATGCAGTCCAGAATCTTCTATTTAGTGTTTTTTGAGAGACTATGTTCTGATCTTTTCTGGAGAATGGGCAGTTTGATGAGAGACAGTTGATGGACTATTTAAAGTTGAGCTGGGGTTATGGAGAGGGAATGGATCTAACAGCTTCATAAAGAACTTTTCAAGAAGTACTTCTTATTTTAAAATCTGTCCTTTCTACGCATCTGGATCCACCCATTATTGAGGTATTGGGGAATTTGGTAGCAAAAATCGTGTTAGATCTCAGCCTTCCCCACAATCAGCTTTAATTGAGTTTTCTCCAATCTCCTAAATCTTTCATCTGACTTTCCAAAATGTTGCTCTTTATTGTACTTTAGCTCTCTCTTTGTCCTTGAGGCATTTTTACTTAAAAAAAAAAATCCTTTCTTTTTGTTTTCCCTAAACAAAATTAATGTTCTTGTCCTCTATCTCTACCAAGAAGTCAAAAGTCTAAACTATGAATACTTGTGCCAATGTGCTTTCCAGAAACGGTATATTAATTTACATCCTTATTAGGGGTATTTAAGAACAGTTATTACTTATTTCTGCAATATCTTATGCCAGCTACTGTAAATTTTTCTTCATATTGCCAATTTGAAAGGCAGAGAAATGGCATGATTTAAAACTAGAACAAATGCTCAATAAACAAATGAAAGAATGAGGGTGTCTGAGGAACAGAGATATTTGTTAACTCTGAGTAAATCACAGATGATCCACAGACTTTGGTATGACTATAGCTAATTAGACTTCTGTTTTATTGCATGCTTTCATGAAGAAGGAATCCATGGATAGAATAAAAGGAGTCTTATAAAGCTGAATGGGGAAAATGATATAATAATTTCACTACATTGTAGTATTAGTGATATCTACAATATTGTCACCAAAAGAAATCATACCATGTGTATTTATACAAATTTCAATTGTAGACTTCCTGAAATGCTTAGTACTTTACAATTATAGAATGTACAGCGTGGTGATTATGGTTAACAATACTGGATTGTATATTTGAAAGTTGCTAAGAAAGTAGATCTTAAAAGTTCCCATCATAAGATAAAAATCTGTAACTATATGAGGTGATGGATGTTAACTAAATTTATTATGGTAGTTATTTCACAATATATACATATAGCAAATTGATAGCCGTGCATCTTTAATATAATGTTATATGTCAAATATTTACCAATAAAACTAGAAAACTATACAGCATTTATTAGTTCATACACTAAATTTTATTATTTAACAGAGCACATGTGTATTCTGTGTTACAAATTTATTTTAAAAACATCTTCCTAAACGTACTTCCATATTATTTAATTCCTTCATAATCTTATGTATTTTTATTTTAGGTACTTAAACACAAAGTAAATTGAGAATCCCGACATAGATGAAAGAGATTCTCTTGAGAAGAATGAGCAGTGGGTGAAATTTTAATGAGTACCCAAACTTTAGGCATAGTGTAGAATGGATTTTTTGTTCAGATAGCTTGAAAAAATTGCTGAATTTTTAAACACTTAAGTTGTTATTCTTTTCACTTTATGTTGTTAATTTTACATTTTTCTCTTTGTTTTCCAACTACAGTCTATCCTTCTAAAACGAGGTACAAAATTAAGTAAGACTTTTGAATGCCTCATCTGTTTGTCCACTTTTTACTAGATTTTATGAGAATATTCTAAGAAAAGAATGGAATAATTTGTCATTCTAATTAGGCCATTGTAGAACTTAATTTGCTGTACTGTAATCACCATGTTTTCATTCTCTTTCAATGTAAATGTAAAGTTGAAAGAGGAAAACTGTACTGAAGAAAGTAACCAATAGTCAATTAGAAACATCTGGTGACACAAAGTTTGATGTGTAGAGTCAAAGTTTGCCTGGAAAAAAGATTACACCTCCAAATACAGACCTTGACACTAGAATGCATTCCCACATATTTTTGGTAATCGATGCTAGCAATTCTTTAAAAGGCAAGAGATACAATTAGACATATCAACTGGCCAATATACAAACATATTAAAAACTTTACTTTTAATAACTTTCTTTCTTCTTTCAAAGTTTATTGAGTGTGATAAACACTGGGTTTTTTTGACATACAAAATTTCAACAAGATCCATACCCTGATATTAAAATGCTCACAATTAAGGCATAGGGAACAGATAAGACTAATAAATTCTATTTAGTGTGATAAGTAAAATAGATCTGCATACCAGGTATATTGTTGTCCAACATAAAGATGAATAAATTTTGTCTGTGTCAGAAAAGGGAATTAACAGGATATTTGCACCCAAAATTATTTGAGATGGTTTACAAATTGAACATATCAGAAAATGGAAAATTTAGAAATAGAAACTAAAGCATATTAACCAAAGGGGTAGGGATCAGTGAATATTAGCTAATTACCACAATGGGTTTTACTTTTTCTGTAGCATGTAATACAAAAGGAAACCTGTTTATTTTCCTGAAGAGCATTCCATGGGGTACTTTATTAGAAAGATGCCCCTAGAAAAGATAATCTGTGATGAAAATGTTGAGGAAATATGGCATAGAATATATCTATGAATATTAGATTTAAGTTGAGACTATGTATTATCTCAACTATGTATATTAGACTTAATTGAATTCCTACAGTAATGAAAATTATATTAATGTAATTGCTAATTATATCCATAAAAAAACCCAATATTTTATTAAACATATTTTGGAAATACTGGTTTGATAGTTTTTACTTAGTTACATGTACAATAAACTCATATATTTATGTCATCACATTTTCCTGCTTAATAAACTGTTTTGAATGAAATAGCCAGAGTGCAGTTTAAAAAATTGGAAAGAGATGGAATTTTAAAAACTCACTAAGGGGACAATTTAAGATGTTTCTTTTATGGTGCATTTTTTATTTTGTAATATTAGGTACACTAACTAAATTCATTGCCAGTTTCAAGATTAAAGAGAAGATGCAATAAATATAAATTATTTTAAAATAATGAGGAGAGTTGGCATTTTGAATTCTGGAAACTGTCTTTGAAAGTTAATGAAAGGGAATTTAAAACTATTGATTAATTCCTGTATTTTAAAATGAAATTTGAGACTACTGATGTAACAATTATAATTGTTACAACAATTACAATAATTGTATATGCAATCCATACATCTACTTGAAAAACCTCAGAAATTGACTTCCTAACTCTGCATATTTTTTCTGAACCAAAGTAGCAGAGAGGCTACTAATCAAGATATTTTGATTGAACACCTCTGAATAATAAATAGAATTTTGATAAAGAAAAAAGAAAAATACTTGCCAATGTGAATGACATTCTTTTATTATAAAAAAGAAAACTGACTCTGAGGAAAAATTACTCAACCTTAAAAGTAATAATATATTCCAATGATTGCATGAATTTTCTATTCAACAAAGTTCAGATTTCAGAAATTTTGAGAAAAAGGAGGAAAAGGAGCTTACTTAAAACTATGGTGAAGTTTAAAAAAATATTTATTCAATAAAAGATTAAAAAGTCATCTACATTTTATAGTTAGATACTAACTACAGACAAGATACACTATTCCACATTAGAAAAGTAGAAGGGTGGGATAGGGAGGGTGGGAGGGAGACACAAGAGGGAGGAGATATGGGGATATATGTATATGTATAGCTGATTCACTTTGTTATAAAGCAGAAACTAACACACCATTGTAAAGCAATTATACTCCAATAAAGATGTTAAAAAAAAAAAAGAAGGAACAAAAAGAAGCAATCTTAACTGAAATTGGAAAAAAAAAAAAGACATGGATACAATCAAAGTCATCTAAATTAAATCAAATAAAGGCCATCAGAAGAGATGGGAGTTCTTTTAGACTAGAAAAATAGTAGTGTAATTTGTAAATAAATAGGAGGTCAAAAGGGAATTACAAACTCTGTTAGAGACTGATGAGACTGAACCAAATGATTGTTCATTGTATTACCTGCTTAAGAATTTTGTGCCAGAGAGAGAATAATAGAACAAAAATTGCATTTGTAAAGTGAATGAAAGCTGCATTTTGGGGGGTCATAATTAACATCAGCTGGTATAGAAGTAGTTAATAACACATTAAGAAAAATGGAGATGGACCAAATATTTGAATGCATGTGTAATTATGTTATTCTTCTACTAACATCATATTTTCATTTTAGTGAGACTTTCCAAGTTTAGCATCAAATTAATTTTATTTTTTCTTAGAAGGAAATTTAAAGCATATATTTTATTGAAGGTATTTTTAAGTTATTGGCAATTGATATAATATGCATCAGTGCTTCACGATGTTTAGCAATGTTTTGGTCATTCAGATCACTCAAAATCATGGCCAATTTCTTCTCCTTTTAAATTTGATTGTGTTGTGGGTATTCACTTCTGTCTCAAAGTTGTGCTTTGTTGGATATTTTCTCAACTTGCTGCTATATTAAGCCAGGCAGGTCATACAAATGACTGCCAACATTTGGCAGAAACTGGCATGTATTCTTACTGGTTATGAAGGAGATTGGCTGGCTTGAAACCCACCTGAGGAGCCTAACAATTTTCAAGCCATTAACTCAAGTCTTCCTCCCATGAAGAAAATCAGAAGATGGTCTCTAAGGCTGTAGCAACAAAACAAAAAGGCCCAATTATTTTGCAAAATTAGATTGTTTTTTCCTCATACATTGCTCCTATTCCTTAATTTTGTTCCATGGAGTAAAAGACCATGAAACATTCAAAGAACTATTCTATTTTGAGGCATTCTTAAAACTTCCTCTTCAGAAATTCTCAAAGGGTATATCAACCTGAGGCTGTGTAATAGTCTCAGACCAGCTTAACTTTTATATTATCATTTACTGATTTTATCGTAAAGTATCAGTAGCTGAAGTTCTCATTACACACATCATTCTCTGATGGTCTGAATTGAACTGACTAATCAATACCCACCTTCATAGAAAAAGAGCTTGGATTTATAACTGATCTTCATTTCCACTATGACTCAAAAATTAGACTCGAAAACTTGAAACATGATTTTTTTCTCTCTGCTCAAGTTTTCTTTTTTTTTTTTCTTAATTAATGAATCAGGGACACAATCTTCAAGTTAGCTTAGTAATAATAATAATGATAAAATGATACTATTGTTATAGTTTTATTAAACTTTTTATTATAAATAATTTAGATCAAGTTTATAGATAGTATAGTGTTTATATAACCTCTTTCGATTAATCAGTACAAAGCAGATGACACCATATTGTGTTAAAAAAATCTCATAAATCACTAGTATTATCAATTCTACAGTTGAATGTTTAAAGGTATTAGCAGTAAAACACTTGGATATATACTACATTTTTTTTGCTAGTATTTGTTGGATGCTCAGCATGTGCCAGTCTGTGCAAAGCATAGAAGATACAAAGGTAAACAAAGCAGATATCTTTTATAGAGATTATATTTTAATCCAGGAGGTGGACAATAAACAAACACATAATTGTATGGACACAGAACAAATGAATAATTCATCTAATAATTTGTTCCTAAAAGTCGGCAAACCTTGACCTATGGATTGTAAATGACTGTGTTATAATTTCAAAGGTAGGCTTAACATTAAGTAAGCTACCTAATGTTAAATGTCTACAAATATGGCCAACAATGTTTTGATCATGCAAAGATAATTTTGTTCCTCTTGAAGCCCCAGTTACCTCTAAAATTTTGATTATTGAGAAAGAATAACAAGAGGGTCATTATATATTATATGACATTTACTGAAAGCGTTTATAGCTGGGCACTACTTTAAGTACCCAAACAATCAAAAGCATGCTTGCTCTTTTCAGTTCTCATAGCAGCCTTATGAACTTTTCACAGGTAAGAATTCTGAGGGATAGAAATATTGTGTAATTTACCTAAAATTGCACAGCACTTAAGTGAGAATAGGTCTGTATGATTCCATATATTGTAAACAGTATATTTCATTCCTTGTCTATTATTGCAATTAATAATCTGTTGAATACATACAAGTGCAGGAGGAAAATCTAATACTGCCAGGGTAAGAAAAAATAAAGTATAGTAAATGGCTCTGAGAAAATGTGATTTAAAGTTTAAGTTTTCTTCCAAGTAACTGGAAAAGATGAAAATGATTTTAGAAAGAGTTATATCTAAATGATAAATATGGGAAAGCAGAGTTACTGGTGAATGCCCAGAAGTTATCAACTACAGAATTCACAAAGTAGAGAAGGAAAGAAGGAATTTAACTCATTACAGATTCATAACTATGAAGCCTCTTTATGAAAGAACAGAGGACTTGGAATGAAAGCAAAACACAAAACTACAAAGAAGATGTAGCCCACACAAGAGCCAGTGTTAACATTTTAAATAATATTATTTGTATTATGGATAATATTTGTTAAAAATCACATGGGATGTGTCATGGCATTTATTTTCTGCCCAATAGGGGAATCCAATTTCAGTTAAGTCTCAATCTGGAATATATTAGTACTGCCTCAAAGGAAACTAGATGCATCAGCCCTCTTATTACCACAGATGAGGCAGGATTCAGAGGCAAGTAGTCAGGGAACAAAGAATACACAATACAAAAGGACAAAAAAGTATCAGCAACTATTAAGTAAAGAGAATACATTACCAAGTAGTATGGCACATGTTTTGACTACATGGTTGAAAATAATACTTTCTTAGTAATAAAATTGAGTATATCTTCAAACACACCAACATACAGGTAATGTATGAATCTATACCTTTAACTCATAATATTTTCATTTGCAGAGCCTCAGGCAGTGCGACAAGTACTCAGCTAGGTACTGAAAATAAAGAATTAAAGGCCAAGCTTGGGCCCTCAAACAGTGGAGAAGAGAGATAATTAAAATATGTTGGCTAGGATATCTGCTTTTGACCATGATGAGTAGCTGGTACTAAACTAACTTTTCTGCTAGAACAATAAGAAAACTGGAGAAAATATGTGAAATAGTCATTTTCATATATTGAAAAAAGAAGCAGCATAACCCTGTGTCCCATAAGAAAAAAAAGGAAAATGAAGTGAGGTGTTTGTCACTGTTTTTGTTTTTGTTGTTGTTGTTAACATGGAAGCATTTACTGCATCCCCATCACACAAAGAGTGAACCTAATCAGAGCTTTATAGTCTTGCTAAGCTGAGGAGACAGAAAAAGAGTTTAGGAAAGTTGAGATAGCTGAAATTTGAGGGACAGTGTAATTAAATCTGTATGAGATTCCCTTGAATCCTGGTTTTAACTCTAAGCTACATATACATAGAATGATATGCAATGAGTTCAGGCAAAGAACGACTACCAGGAAAGGATTAACTACCCAGAAACTATAACCTGAAGAATTCTTAGATCTCATGGGATTGGAAGAACTCAGAACATGAATAATCAGTGTGTAAAGACCCTGTTGAATATAAATAACATTCAATAGAAATTTCAGCAAAGCCATAAATATGGCTCAACTTGTCCTAGAGCAAAAGATACTTTATATTCATCCTCACAAAGGTGAAAAATAAGCCTCAAATTGATCAAGTTGATTAAATATATCAAATGCTTGCCAAAACTAAATTCAACACTCTTTTAAAAAGAAGGTAACATAATCTAGATACTCAGCACTATTTATAATGTCCAGTATACAATACAAATTTCTAGACATGTGAATAGGCAAGAGCTTATACCCCATAACCAGAAGGAAAAGTCATTCAATAGAATCAAAACCCATAAGTGACAGCAGTTATACAATAAGAAGACACTGACTCAAAAAAGTTACATTACATACACCAATGTGTATATACATACAGATGACTAGTCCATATATGTTAATTATATATGAGTCATATGTGATGATGAATCAAATCATAGGTGATCCTATCACTAATATATGATATCACTAATTATCTTCAAAGAAATTCTAGAGCTGAAAAATACAAAATATGAAATAAAACTTCACTCTATTGCATAAAAAAGATTAGACACTACAAAAAATTATCAAACTAGTGAATTTGAATAAAGAGCAACAGAAACTATCCCAAATTGAAATATAGATAACAAAAATGCTAAAAGACAAAAAGCCCAGAATCTCAGTGGTCTGTGGGACAATATCAAGTAATTGACCATTGGTTTAGCGAGAATACCAGAAGGAGAGGATGTGGAGGAAAGAGCAGAGAATTATTTGAAGTAATAATGGACAAAAATATTTCAGATTTCATGAAAATCTGAAACAGGCATGTTCAAAATAATCAAGATCAACACAAAGAAAATATCAAGATGCATTACAGTAAAACTACTGAAAAATAATGACAAAGAGAAACACTATTAAAAACAATCAGAAGGGGAAAGAGGAGTAAAATCCACACTCATGTAAAAAGGAACAACTGTAAGAATGATGTGCAATGCAAGGCACATGAAAATGCAAGGTAAATGAAAATGAAACAGCAGTGTTACAAGTATTAAAAGAAAAATCTATTAAACTAGGATGCTATATCTTACTAAATATCCTTAAAAATGAGGGCAAAATAAACACTTTTTTATGGTATACTATTCCTGAGAGAATCTGTTGACAGAATATTTACACTACAAAAATTTGTTAAAGAGATTTCTCCAGGCAGAAAGAAAACAATTGGAAATGGAAACTAAGACCTGGACAAAGAGAGAATAGTCCAGAAATGTAGGGTCAGAGGTAAACATAAAATAATTTTTTCTCATTTCTAAAATTCTAAAATATTTGGTAACTTAAAGAAAAACATGATAATGCATTAATGGGTTTATAATACATATTGAAAAATATATGACAATCATAGCATAAAGAACAGGAAAAGGGGAAATGGACATGTACAGTTCTATGGGATACACATCACAGATGAAGTAGAATAATATTATTTGAAGTTAGAATGTGATGACAAAATTATATGTTTTGTAAATTCTAGACAAATTACTAAAATGACAAAAAAATAAGTGAATTAATGAGTCAATAGAAGAGATAAAATGGAATACTAAAAATTTCTTGCATAATAAATAAAATATGATGGGGAAAGAAATAAGAAACAAAGAATATTTAGGACTAAAATAAAACAATTAATATGATGATATATTTAAACCAAATCATATAGCTAATTATAAATGGTTTCAATACTCTAATTAAAAGAGAAAGATTGTCAGATTGGGTTAAAAAACATGATAATGCATATTCTGTCTATTAGAAACCAACAATAAGAAAGATATATAAGTAGAGTAATGGAAAAATCTATACCATGTAAAGAAACAAGGAGGGGTTGTTTCCATAGCAGGTAAAGTAAGCATTCTCCCAAACCTAGAGAAAAATAATACAGATATTCTAAATAAAAATAGTGTTTGCTATGCAAACATCTTCCAAATAACACGTTAGCAGTACCTTTCTGTATATTTGACAACCAGCAAGTTTGCCACTCCAAAGATATACATGTATAGAAATTTTGAACCATCACTACCTTAGTGATATTTCTACAGTTCTTGAATTAATACAAGACTTTCACTGCTTACTTTTGCCTACCTTTCTAGCCCTGTCTTTCATTATTTTCCTCACAGGCACCTTGACTACGGCTACACTGAATGACTTACAGTTACCCAAAGGCAAGTACAACATATTTAATCAAATATCTCAGTATTTTACATTCATTTTCTAGCATGTACATTCCTACTCCTACACATGGATATTTCTTACAAATCCTTAAGTATTCAGCTCCAATATTACCTGTTTCGAGAGGCTTTCCATTATACCTTCAACTTAGGTGAGGTTCCCCTTTCATGAGATTGTACAATGACACCCCTCTGTTTGAACGTGTTGCCTACTCCAGCTTTGTTTCTGAAGTGTATCTGCGGAACTAAAGTAAAAGAACTCCTTGAGGAGAGGAGTCTTGGTTTTTGCCTCTACTGTTTTAACATCAAACTCAATAATTAGTACAGATAAATGGCAGTGTTACAGATTGTACTGAAGCTAGGATATTAGATTCCAACATTTTGATTTGAGCATTGGAACGTTACTTTGCAGGCTACAAACTACTAAAATTGGAGCTTTTTTAAAGTTACCAAGAAATGTTTACAGCAGACAGCTTAAATTCATTTCTACACTCCCCCATTCTACCTAAAGACAACGTTAACTTTCATGAGGCTTCAACAATTTCCAGGTCAATCTCAGAAATATAACAAGACAGGAGAAAACGAAGCATTTTCATATTCTAAGAATAGAGAAACCTACTTTTAACCTTGCTTTTAAAACATATCATTCACTTTTTCCAAGTGAGAGTTGATTTCATTGAAATGATAAATTTAAAATAAAAATTATTGTAAGTCAAATAACTTGATTGTCAAGTTCATTTTTTCCATTTTATTGATATGGACTGAATTTTCAAAGTAGCAAATTCATTCGATAATTATTTATTGAGAGTTCACCATGTGTCAGGTGCTACACTGGATGCTGAGAATTTAGCAGTGAATATAGACAAGGAGAAAAGACATTCATTAAATAAGTATTACATAAAATTAATACATTATATTCATGATATGTGTTAAAAACAAAAGCCAGTGGATGCTACTTGCAATTTCCTTAGGATTCCATTGTTGGTTAACAAAACAAGAGGAAAGACAAAAAGCTTGACACTAGGCAACAGAAAACTTTGAAATCTGATATTATGTTGTCTTGTGCTTATCAGATGAAATCTGTTTTTCATTCAGTAATTGCTCAGTTATAAAAAACTGCTATCATTTTTAACTTTGATGTTTTACCTACTCATTACATTTTTAGCACTGCAGAAGTTTATTTCCCCCAGGAGCATTTTTCTCCAGAATATAAATATTTCAACACTGTCCCTTAATTTTTAGGATCACTTAGCCTTGGTGAAATGGATTTTTATGTTGAAGAAACAAATCCAAAGGAAAACTATAAAATTTACTACTGCTTAGATAAATTCATTGACAACTCATAGGAAGGATGGTAGAAACTATCTTTTCCTCAGTAGGGAAGGGATTGGGTGAATGAAGTCAGGGAATAATCATAAGAATAGATTTGACTTTGACTAATTTTCTTGCTGTCAACTATGGTGGATCTTTTCATAATTATTACATGTCATTCATGGGAGTCCTTTCTGGGTCTACCCCTGGCCATGAAAAATGGCTTCAGACAAATTCCACAATTTCTTACAGAATGGGTTATGGAAAAGGCTTTATTGGAGAAAAACACAAAGTTACTTAGAGCAAAAGGTAACAAGAAAAGAAAAGATGTGGTCCACTTAAATGCCACGTCAACTCATGAGAGGTGTTAGCCTGGGGCTCTGTTGGAACCTTAATGTGGGTCTGAGCTCCAGTATGGAAGTTCTCCTTCTTGGGGGTCTCACTTTTTATAGGAGATCTGTGGGAAAGTGTCCTCTTAATAGAGAATGAACAGGTTACTAGTTGCCTGTTCTGCAACTGGAAATATACAAGGTTGTTGTGAAAAGAAATGTTGGACAACCAGCTGTCTGAAAGAGTGTGGAACCCACCATTTCCAAGTTAAACCTGCCCTGGTTAGCCAAATCTAATTATGTTTTCGGTTCTCTACTTTACCTTATAACAAAACTCACTTATTATACTTTATAACTATGCACAGTCTTTTTACATTAAGAATTGTCTGAAATAAAGCTTATCTGCTCTCTTAAATGCCTCTTAGGCATGAACTTTTGCCTGGTTTAGGTGTTACTCTTTTTTGCTGAGGAAAGCGAGTTCCTTCAGTCCCAGCTAAACAATTAAGTGACCTCCCAAAGTCATTTTTGGAGAATCCTCTTTATTTCACTACTCTTAGATATGTAAAAAATAATTCATCTTGAACTTGCAGAACTGCAACCATTTTGAAAAAACGTAGGGAATTTTCAAAATGAGTTATCTAATGACGAAGAGAATGAACTGTTCCGTAAATGGACAAAGAAATCCTTTGATGAAGCAGAATAAATCTTTAAAACTAATTGATATAAAAAAAAGAATTTCTTTCAGAAATTTACAATATGTCAATTAAATTAACACAACACGTTGCACAAATTTATGGTTTCAATGTGAAGCCATGAGATGAGTGTGCCCAGCCATCTGAAATATGCCTTAAGTGGACAAATAAAATTAACTATGTCGTTGCTGAATACTAATGCTAATAACTATTTTTCTAGTAAATGTCTTTCTATTAAAATTTCTTTTAGAGTTTAACAGATATCATTTTACTGAAGAGAAAAAGAAAAATTAAATTTTCTTAAGCTTATACCATACTGACAACTAACACAATTAACTGTCGTTTCTCTTTTACTTAACATAAATAAGTTCAGAGTTAAGCCTTGTAAAGAGCAGTGATTCTAGATCTCCAGAGAATGTACATATAACCCAGTATCTTCAGTAGAATGTGTTTGCTCTTTTTTTTTCCCAATCAAATTTCAAGTGCCTCTGAGTTCTCAGAAAGTAATGGAGAATAAGCATGTCTCATTTTCCCCATGAATCTATTGCCCAGATGGTGATATAATCTTTCAAACTTAAAACTCTTTATTATTATCAACACCTTCTTAAACTTCTAAATATTTCTTTGGCAATAGACAATATGTCACTTAATAATCTTGAAAATTTACTTGTTTATTTTTGTCACAAAAATAAATTATGAGTAATTTAAGCTTATCTAACATATCCCAAACATCATAATTTTCAGTGCACTCTGATGTTAATGTAAGGTTCAGGTTTAAACAATAAATAAAGTGCCTCAATAACCAATTTAAATAGGTATCATTAACCCTGATTACCACTGGTTAAACCAAAACAGGGTCAAATTACTTGTCTGCACAGATTTATGTAGCTTTTCACTGACAAGAGGCAGGGCTGAAATCAAATGTCTGATTCTTGGTGAGTTATCATGATTTCATTTAAGTAACTCACAGATATTATAAGTGCATGGGACACATGTGGCCTCTTATACCTATGATAATAAGATGCCGATATTCTCCAATCAGGAAAGAAGAGACCTGATTCAACTATGCTAGGCAAAGTGCCATGGCAACAGCTGGCTTCTCCCTATAACAATGATTTTACAATCCTGCTGGAAGGCCATCAGCTATAGGATTTTCCCCTTTCTTTGTTCAAACTCTTTCTATTACTGCAAGTTAGTGTTAGATGCTCTTCAGAATGTGATAAGGAGGGAGAAGACGGCATATGAATACAGATAGTATTTTCTCCCATTAGCAGTAGAGAGGGAGAGGAAAAGGAGATGGCAGAATCAACCTGTAGCAAATAATAAAAGAATTATTGTGAAAAGGATAAATGTCAAGAGGCTCTGGTTGTATTAAGTGAAAAATAGTTTTATAAGAGGTGAAAATTAAATTTAACAAAAATAGTAGTACTGAGAAATGGTGTCTGAATAATCAGAAAAGGAAGCAAATAATGATTGGAGGGAAGAATAAGTGGGAAAAAAATCAGTAGGAAAAAGTGACAAAAGGAATAATCCGTATTCAATTCTCTTTCAATAAAGCTATTAAAAACTAAGTTAAAGCAGCCTTTTGAACACCAATATAAATCAAAGGGAAAATTTACAAAAACATTTATTTGGAAGATAGATGAAAAAATTGCAAATTAAGTAAGTCAGAAAGAGAAAAACAAATACAATATGCTAACATATATATATGGAATCTAAAAAAAATGGTTCTCATGAACCTAGGGACAGGACAGGAATAAAGACACAGAAGTAGAAAATGGACTTGAAGACACGGGGAGAGGGAAGGGTTAGCTGGGACTAAGTGAGAGAGTTGCATTGACATATATACACTACCAAATATAAAATAGATAGCTAGTGGGAAGCAGCTGCATAGCACAGAGAGATCATCGTGGGATAGGGAGGGTGAGAGGGAGGCACAAGAGGAAGGGGATAAGGGGATATATGTATACATATAGCTGATTCACTTTGTTATACAGCAGGAACTAACATAACATTGTAAAGTAATTATACTCCAATAAAGATATTTAAAAAAGTAAATAAATAAGATAGCCGAAAACATGACCTAGGAATATTTTGTTATACCTGATACCATAAATTATGCAGTAGTTAAAATATGTCTCATTGATGCAATAGGTAAATTAATGATATATTTCATTGTTCTAAAATTTATACATTAGCATTAAGATATGATTTGTTATGGTACATAGCAAAACATTTCAAAAGCTTTAAAATCTATTGTGTGAATAACCATTTTTCAAAATTATGAGATCATCTGCCAATTGTAGTCAAAATTTCATTATTTATTTATTAAAGGAACATTTATGTATGTATGTATGTATTTATTTATTCTTTTGGCTTCATTGGGTCTTTGTTGCTGTGCACGGGCTTTTTCTAGTTGTGGCGAGTGGGATCTACTCTTCAATGCAGTGCGTGGGCTTCTCCTGTTGTGGAGCACGGGCTCTAGGCATGCGGACTTCAGTAGTTGTGGCATGCGGGCTAAGTAGTTGTGGCTTGCAGACTCTAGAGCACAGGCTCAAGTAGTTGTAGCACATGGACTTTAGTTGTTCCGCGGCAGGTGAGATCTTCCCAGACCAGGAATGGAACCCGTGTCCCCTGCATTGGCAGGTGGATTCCTAACCACTGTGCCACCAGGGAAGTGCCAAAATTTCATTATTTAAGTGGATGGTAATACATGAAATAAACAGCATCCATAAATTTTCTAAGTTTATTTAATATTTACCTTAGTATTTAGTCATATAGGACCCTAGAAACTTTCTAGTTTTCTCAGTCTTTCATCAAAGATGAGGAAACAAAATCTCAGAGTCAGAACTGTATTATTAGTATTAGTATTAATATTTTAGTGTGAGTGTGTATTTACAAGAAAGTAATTTAATCTCCTTTAAGCTAGGGTCCATAGTTTTCATCTCTTTTGTCTATATTATCTTCATGGGTCCTTGTGCCTAGTAAACACTGAATAAATGCAACTGAATTGTTGAAAATTAAGATGAATTTGTCTATAATGATTTAATTTTGCTTTATAAGGATATATTAATTATTTAGACCGATGATTATGATATTTCATATATTCATAACAATGTTGCTGTCACGACTACAAACAATATTGTTTGTGTCAGTGACTTTTGAAAACTCAGAATTTTCTCTGAATCATGCCTTCATCAACATCAAAATATGTTGATGTTAATTATTAATTAATTAATTAATGTTAATATTTCCATTAGAGGTTTGTATCATCTTAAAGGATAAATTACACATTGATGGTCATCTTAGGGGATCGTGTGATCTAGATCAGGGGTCTCCAATCCCCGGCACTCTGACTGGTACCGGTCTGTGGCCTGTTAGGAACTGGGCCGCACAGCAGGAGGTGAGCGGCGGGTGAGCGAGCAAAGCTTCATCTGTATTTACAGCCGCTCCTCATCACTTGCATTACCTCTTGAGCCCCACCTCCTGTCAGATCAGCAGTGGCATTAGATTTTCATAGGAGTGTGGACCCTACTGTGAATTGTGCATGTGAGGGATCCAGGTTGCATGCTCCTTATAAGAATCCAATGCCTGGTGATCTGAGGTGGAGCTGAGGTGGTCCCATCACTCCCAGATGGGACCATCTAGTTGCAGGAGAGCAAGCTCAGGGCTCCCACTGATTCTACATTATGGTGAGTTGTATAATTATTTCATTATATATTGCAATGTAATAATAATAGAAATAAAGTGCACAATAAATGTAATGTGCTTTAATCATATAGAACCATCCCCTGCCCCCTCAGTCCATGGAAAAATTGTCTTCCATGAAACTGGTCCCTGGTGTCAAAAAGGTTAGGGACCACTGGTCTAGATGGTCTCTTATGACTTTGACAGTGATGTCAGTTCCTCTGTCTTGAATTAGGGATCTGATATCTTCTAGGACAACTTTATCCAGCTCTTACTAGAATGACAACTGGTTCAGCATCAGCAAATTTGTGATCACCATCATGGTTCACGAGACCTCCACCTAGAGAGCAGACATCCTTGTTCTCCTTCAGTTATAAGAGAAACAGTGTTCTCATCATATGCCAACTTATGTGATGATTTACTGGAAATGTGACATCTCTTACAGATTTTTACATCAGATACCTACTATTAAAACCGACACTAATACAGTATAAAAAAGGAACAGACAGTAAACAAGTAAGGGGGACAGGGGGGAAAAAGTGTGTGCAAGAAAAAGAGCTAAAAGCATAAAAAGAAAAGAACATACCCACATTGTTATTTTTTTATAAGTTGAAAGTCTTTTTACTTTGACATTATTCTTCAGGAAAAATAGGTCAGAGTTTATTTTTAAGATATACTTCTTAAAGTTTGGCTATTTAAATAATGTCTCTGTTTCCTTGCCCAAGAAAATTCATACAGTTTTGTTGGGTCCTTTTCAGTAGCCAATGGTACGGCACTTTTCAGTTTCTTACCCTAGAAGTAGCTGACTTTTTGGAAGAAGACCCTACATATTATTTTTCTCTAGTTTTCTCTTGATAATCTGTGAAAGTTGATTTACAACTTTTTATTTTTCCATTCACTTTCCAATAGCAACTTTTTAAGAAACATCAACCTTTCTGATATATTTGCCAAGACAGAATTCTAAGTCCTTTTTGAATATTACTTCTTGATCCAGTCTCACTAATTCCTACTTAAATAAGCTTTCTATATTCTTAATAAGCTTATAATGTTTACTAAAGTTGCCCTGTTTGCTTCAATTCTTGTTTATTATATTTACTATGTCTGTATGTGTATGTATGTGATATATGTGTATGTGTGTATATTTCACAATGCCTAGCATGAACTGGATAAACAAAATATAGATTTAGATATCTGCTAAAATCACATAATGGTGAAATCTGTAACCTGATAAAGGAGGCTTATGTGGTTCTTTCACCAGCACACTTGAGTTTCTCTTCCTTCTTAAATGCTTCAATTAATAAATCTGGAGGAGAGAAGATGGCGGACGAGTAAGACGCGGAGATCACCTTCCTTCCCACAGATAGAGTAGAAATACATCTACACGTTGAACTGCTCCTACAGAACACCCACTGAATGCTGGCAGAAAACGTCTGACCGCCAAAAAGGCAAGAAACTCCCCCCGTACTTTGGTAGGGCAAAAGAAAAAAGAAATAACAGAGACAAAAGAATAGGGACGGCACCTGCACCAGTGGGAGGGAGCTGTGAAGGAGGAAAGATTTCCACGCACTAGGAAGCCCCTTCGCGGGCAGAGACTGCGGGTGGCAGAGGGGGGAAGCTTTGGAGCCACGGAGGAGAGCGCAGCCACAGAGGTGCGGAGGGCAAAGCGGAGAGGTTCCCACACGGAGGATCAGTGCCGACCAGCACTCACCAGCCCGAGAGGCTTGTCTGCTCCCCCGCCGGGGCGGGCGGGGCTGGGAGCTGAGGCTCAGCTTCAGTCGGATCGCAGGGAGAGGACTAGGGCTGGCGGCGTGAACACAGCCTGAAGGGGTTAGCGCACCACAGCTAGCCGGGAGGGAGTCCGGGGAAAAAGTCTGCAGCTGCCATAGAGGCAAGAGACTTTTTCTTGCCTCTTTGTTTCACGGCGGGCAAAGAGAGGGGATTCAGAACGCCGCCTAAATGAACTCCAGAGAAGGGCGCTAGCCGTGGCGATCAGCGCGGACCCCAGAGACGGGCGTGAGACGCTGGGGCTGCTGCTGCCGCCTCCAAAAAGCCTGTGTGTGAGCACAGGTCACTCTCCACACCGCCCCAGCTGGTAGCCAGTGCAGCCCGCCACTGCCAGGGTCCGGGGATCCGGGGACAACACCCCAGGAGAACGCACTGCGCGCCTCAGGCTGGTGCAACGTCACGCCGGCCTCGGCCGCCGCAGGCTCGCCCCGCCTCCTCTGTACCCCTCCCTCCCCGCAGCCTGGGTGAGCCAGAGCCCCCGAAGCAGTTGCTCCTTTAACCCCGTCCTGTCTGGGCGGGGAACAGACGCCCTCAGGCGACCTACACGCAGAGGTGGGTCCAAATCCAAAACTGAACCCCAGGAGCTGTGTGAACAGGGAAGAGAAGGGGAAATCTCTCCCAGCAGCCACAGAAGCAGCGGATTAAAACTCCACAAACAACTTGATGTGCCTGCATCTGCTGAATACCTGAATAGACAACGAATCAGCCCAAATTCAGGAGGTGGACTTTGGGAGCAGGATATATTAATTTTTCCCCTTTTCCTTTTTTTTGTGAGTGTATATGTGTATGCTTCTGGGTGAGATTTTGTCTATATAGCTTTGCTTTACAATAGCTTTATTTTACTTCACTATATTATAGCCTCTTTCTTTCTTTCTTTCTATTTTTTCTCCCTTTTACTCTGAGCCGTGTGGACAAAAGGCTCTTGGTGCTCCAGCCAGGCATCAGGGCCGTGCCTCTGAGGTGGGAGAGCCAACTTCAGAACACTGGTCCACAAGAGACCTCCCAGCTCCACGTAATACCAAACGGCAAAAATCTCCCAGAGATCTCCATCTCAACATCAAGACCCAGCTTCACTCAACGACCAGCAAGCTACAGTGCTGGACACCCTATGCCAAACAACTAGCTAGACAGGAATACAAACCCATCCATTAGCAGAGAGGCTGCCTAAAATCATAATAAGGCCACAGACACCCCAAAATACACCACCAGACGTGGACGTGCCCACCAGAAAGACAAGATCCAGCCTCATCCACCAGAACTCAGGCACTAGTTCCCTCCACCAGGAAGCCTACACAACCCACTGAACCAACCTTAGCCACTGGGGACAGATACCAAAAACAACGGGAAATACGAACCTGCAGCCTGTGAAAAGGAGACCCCAAGCACAGTAAGATAAACAAAATGAGACGACAGAAAAACACACAACAGATGAAGGAACAGGGTCAAAACACACCGGACTTAACAAATGAAGAGGAAATAGGTAGTCTACCTGAAAAAGAATTCAGAATAATGATAGTAAGGATGATCCAAAATCTTGGAAATAGAATAGACAAAATGCAAGAAACATTTAACAAGGATGTAGAAGAACTAAAGAGGAACCAAGCAATGATGAAAAACACAATAAATGAAATTAAAAATACTCTAGATGGGATCAATAGTAGAATAACTGAGGCAGAAGAAAGGATAAGTGACCTGGAAGATAAAATGGTGGAAATAACTACTACAGAGCAGGATAAAGAAAAAAGAATGAAAAGAACTGAGGACAGTCTCAGGGACCTCTGGGACAACATTAAACGCACCAACATTCAAATTATTGGGGTACCAGAAGAAGAAGAGAAAAAGAAAGGGACTGAGAAAATATTTGAAGAGATTATAGTTGAAAACTTCCCTAATATGGGAAAGGGAATAGTTAATCAAGTCCTGGAAGCACAGAGAGTCCCATACAGGATAAACCCAAGGAGAAACACGCCAAGACAACATTAATCAAACTGTCAAAAATTAAATATAAGGAAAACATATTAAAGGCAGCAAGGGAAAAACAACAAATAACACACAAGGGAATCCCCATAAGGTTAACATCTGATCTATCAGCAGAAACTCTGCAAGCCAGAAGGGAGTGGCAGGATATACTTAAAGTGATGAAGGGGAAAAACCTACAACCAAGATTACTCTACACAGCAAGGATCTCATTCAGATTCGATGGAGAAATTAAAACCTTTACAGACAAGCAAAAGCTGAGAGAGTTCAGCACCACCAAACCAGCTTTACAACAAATGCTAAGGAACTTCTCTAGGCAAGAAACACAAGAGAAGGAAAACACCTACAATAACAAACCCAAAACATTTAAGAACATGGGAATAGGAACATACATATCGATCATTACCTTGAATGTAAATGGATTAAATGCTCCTACCAAAAGACACAGGCTGGCTGAATGGATACAAAAACAAGACCCATATATATGCTGTCTACAAGAGACCCACTTCAGACCTAGAGACAAATACAGACTGAAAGTGAGGGGATGGAAAAAGATATTCCATGCAAATGGAAATCAAAACAAAGCTGGAGTAGCAATTCTCATATCAGACAAAATAGACTTTAAAATAAAGACTATTACAAGACACAAAGAAGGACACTATATAATGATCAAGGGATCGATCCAAGAGGAAGGTATAACAATTGTAAATATTTATGCACCCAACATAGGAGCACCTCAATACATAAGGCAAATACTAACAGCCATAAAAGGGGAAATCGACAGCAACACAATCGTAGTAGGGGACTTTAACACCCCACTTTCACCAATGGACAGATCATCCAAAATGAAAATAAATAAGGAAACACAAGCTTTAAATGACACATTAAACAATATGGACTTAATTGATATTTATAGGACATTCCACCCCAAAACAACAGAATACACATTTTTCTCAAGTGCTCATGGAACATTCTCCAGGATAGATCATATCTTGGGTCACAAATCAAGCCTTGGTAAATTTAAGAAAATTGAAATCATATCAAGTATCTTTTCCGACCACAACGCTATGAGACTAGATATCAATTACAGGAAAAGATCTGTAAAAAATACAAACACATGGAGGCTACACAATACATTACTTAATAACAAAATGATTACTGAAGAAATCAAAGGGGAAATCAAAAAATACCTAGAAACAAATGACAATGGAGATACGACGACCCAAAACCTATGGGACGAAGCAAAAGCAGGGCTAAGAGGGAAGTTTATAGCAATACAAGCCTACCTCAAGAAACAGGAAACATCTCGAATAAACAACCTAACCTTGCACCTAAAGCAATTAGAGAAAGAAGAACAAAAAAAAACCTAAAGCCAGCAGAAGGAAATAAATTATAAAGATCAGGTCAGAAATAAATGAAAAAGAAATGCAGGAAACAATAGCAAAAATCAATGAAACTAAAAGCTGGTTCTTTGAGAAGATAAACAAAATTGATAAACCATTAACCAGACTCATCAAGAGAAAAAAGGAGAAGACTCAGATCAATAGAATTAGAAATGAAAAAGGAGAAGTAACCACTGACACTGCAGAAATACAAAAGATCATGAGAGACTACTACAAGCAACTCTATGCCAATAAAATGGACAACCTGGAAGAAATGGACAGATTCTTAGAAATGTACAACCTGCCGAGACTGAACCAGGAAGAAATATAAAATATGAACAGACCAATCACAAGCACTAAAATTGAAACTGTGATTAAAAACCTTCCAACAAACAAAAGTCCAGGACCAGATGGCTTCACAGGTGAATTCTATCAAACATTTAGAGAAGAGCTAACACCTATCCTTCTCAAACTCTTCCAAAATATTGCAGAGGGAGGAACTCTCCCAAATTCATTCTACGAGGCCACCATCACCCTGATACCAAAACCAGACAAAGATGTCACAAAGAAAGAAAACTACAGACCAATATCACTGATGAACATAGATGCAAAAATCCTCAACAAAATACTAGCAAGCGGAATCCAACAGCACATTAAAAGGATCATACACCATGATCAAGTGGGGTTTGTCCCAGGAATGCAAGAAGGATTCTTCAATATACGCAAATCAATCCATGTGATACACCATATTAAAAAACTGAAGGAGAAAAACCATATGATCATCTCAATAGATGCAGAGAAAGCTTTCGACAAAATTCAACACCGGTTTATGATAAAAGCCCTGCAGAAAGTAGGCATAGAGGGAACTTTCCTCAACATAATAAAGGCCATATATGACAAACCCACAGCCAACATTGTCCTCAATGGTGAAAAAGTGAAACCATTTCCACTAAGATCAGGAACAAGAAAAGGTTGCCCACTCTCACCACTATTATTCAACATAGTTTTGGAAGTGTTAGCCGCAGCAATCAGAGAAGACAAAGAAATAAAAGGAATCCAAATCGGAAAAGAAGAAGTAAAGCTGTCACTATTTGCAGATGACATGATACTATACATAGAGAATCCTAAAGATGCTACCAGAAAACTCCTAGAGCTAATCAATGAATTTGGTAAAGTAGCAGGATACAAAATTAATGCACAGAAATCTCTTGCATCTGTATACACTAATGATGAAAAATCTGAAAGTGAAATTAAGAAAACACTCCCATTTACCACTGCAACAAAAAGAATAAAATATCTAGGAATAAACCTACCTAAGGAGACAAAAGACCTGTATGCAGAAAATTATAAGACACTGATGAAAGAAATTAAAGATGATACAAATAGATGGAGAGGTATACCATGTTCCTGGATTGGAAGAATCAACATTGTGAAAATGACTCTACTACCCAAAGCAATCTACAGATTCAATGCAATCCCTATCAAACTACCACTGGCATTTTTCACAGAACTAGAACAAAAAATTTCACAATTTGTATGGAAACACAAAAGACCCCGAATAGCCAAAGCAATCTTGAGAACGAAAAATGGAGCTGGGGGAATCAGGCTCCCTGATTTCAGACTATATTACAAAGCTTCAGTAATCAAGACAGTTTGGTACTGGCACAAAAACAGAAATATAGATCAATGGAACAGGATAGAAAGCCCAGAGATAAACACAAACACATATGGTCACCTTATCTTTGATAAAGGAGGCAAGCATATACAGTGGAGAAAAGACAGCCTCTTCAATAAGTGGTGCTGGGAAAATTGGACAGGAACATGTAAAAGTATGAAATTAGAACACTCCCTGACACCATGCACAAAAATAAACTCAAAATGGATTAAAGACCTAAGTGTAAGGGCAGACACTATCAAACTCTTAGAGGAAAACATAGGCAGAACACTCTATGACATACATCACAGCAAGATTCTTTTTGACCCAGCTCCCAGAGAAATGGAAATAAGAACACAAATAAACAAATGGGACCTAATGAAACTTAAAAGCTTTTGCACAGCAAAGGAAACCATAAACAAGACCAAAAGACAACCCTCAGAATGGGAGAAAATATTTGCAAATGAAGCAACTGACAAAGGATTAATCTCCAAGATTTACAAGCAGCTTATGCAGCTAAATAGCAAAAAAAACGAACAACCCAATCCAAAAATGGGCAGAAGATCTACATAGACATTTCTCCAAAGAAGATATACAGATGGCCTACAGACACATGAAAGAATGCTCAACATCATTAATCCTTAGAGAAATGCAAATCAAAACTACAATGAGATATCATCTCACACCGGTCAGAATGGCCATCATCAAAAAATCTAGAAACAATAAATGCTTGAGAGGGTGTGGAGGAAAGGGAACACTCTTGCACTGCTGGTGGGAATGTAAATTGATACAGCCACTATGGAGAACAGTATGGAGGTTCCTTAAAAAACTACAAATAGAACTACCATACGACCCAGCAATCCCACTACTGGGCATATACCCTGAGAAAACCATAGGTCAAAAAGAGTCATGTACCAAAATGTTAATTGCAGCTCTATTTACAATAGCCAGGACATGGAAGCAACCTAAATGCCCATCGACAGATGAATGGATAAAGAAGATGTGGCACATATATACAATGGAATATTACTCAGCCATAAAAAGAAATGAAATGGAGGTATTTGTAATGAGGTGGATGGAGTTAGAGTCTGTCATACAGAGTGAAGTAAGTCAGAAAGAGAAAAACAAATACAGTATGCTAATACATATATACGGAATCTAAGGGAAAAAAAAAAAAAAAAAAAAAAAGGCCATGAAGAACCTAGTGGCAAGACAGGAATAAAGACACAGACCTACTAAAGAATGGACTTGAGGATATGGGGAGGGGGTGGGGTGAGATGTGACAGAGTAAGAGAGTGTCATGGACATATATACACTACCAAATGTAAAATAGATAACTAGTGGGAAGCAGCCGCATAGCACAGGGAGATCAGCTTGGTGCTTTGTGACCACCTAGAGGGGTGGGATGGGGAGGGTGGGAGGGAGGGAGATGCAAGAGGGAAGAGAAATGGGAACATATTGTATATGTATAACTGATTCACTTTGTTATAAAGCAGAAGCTAACACACCATTGTAAGGCAATTATACTTCAATAAAGATATTTAAAAAAAATAAATAAATAAATAAAATAAAAAATAAATAAATAAATAAATAAATAAATAAGTAAATCTGGCCATTTTATCTATCATACACTGGATTCCAAGATATTTTAAAATTAACATACCCCAATTTTACCCTAGAATGCATACCATAGCACATGGTAAATGAGTATTTGAGTACATTCATATTTATATTGCAATCTATATTTTGCCACACAAAATCAGTCTAAGTAGCTGCTATTAAATGCATTATCCTTCGTTCACTCATTCAACAGTATTTTTTTTTAAGTTATTTATTTTAATTTTTTTTGTCTGTGTTGGGTCTTTGTTGCTGCGCAGGCTTTTTCTAGCTGTGGTGAGCAGGGGCTACTCTTCGTTGAGGTACACGGGCTTTTTATTGCAGTGGCTTCTCTTGTTGCAGAGCATGGGCTCTAGAGCACAGGCTCAGTAGCTGTGGTGCACGGGCTTAATTGCTCTGTGGCATGTGGGATCTTCCCAGGCCAGGGCACGAACCTGTGTCCCTTGCATTGGCAGGCGGATTCTTAACCACTGCGCCACCAGGGAAGCCCCATTCAACAGTATTGATTGAGCACTTTCTACAGGCACTTTTGTTGGATATTACAACTTCGACAATAGATGGCATTTGTTATTACATTTATTACTATACTATGTACAATATAATAAATCATAGGGCTTCCCTGGTGGCGCAGTGGTTGAGAATCTGCCTGCCAATGCAGGGGACACGGGTTCGAGCTCTGGTCTGGGAAGATCCCACATGCCGCGGAGCAACTAAGCCCATGTGCCACAACTACTGAGCCTGCGCATCTGGAGCCTGTGCCCGGCAACAAGAGAGGCCCCCACAGTGAAAGACCCGTGCACCGCGATGAAGAGTGGCCCCCGCTTGCCTCAACGAGAGAAAGCCCTCGGACAGAAACGAAGACCCAACACAACCATAAATAAATAAATAAATAAATTTAAAAAATAAAAATAAATAAATAAATCAATAAATCATAATATTTATTGATAATATTGCTCTCAGCTTCTCCTCCTCCTAAATTTAGTGCTGCTCCATATTTAGGTTTGATTGAAAACCTGTGATGGTTGCTACACAACACAAGTTTAGTAGATGTGATTCTTTGGCATCCACAAATATACACAAAGAAAAATAGTGACCAAGAAAATAGTGACATGAAAAAAAATTTTTTTTTACATACTGACAAAATTCATCTGATATATTTATTGAAATGAATATGCCAGGTATATTCATAGTCATTCAGGAGAGAATGACAAGAGAATACCTTTTAAAATAAGTGAAATTGGAGATAATTATTATTATCTCTATTCCTGTGGCTAGAGAAAGAAAAGTCATAAACTCATAAAGTTATTTTAGACGATACTTGATTGATTCTCAGAGCCCTATAATCTTCACTTACCATAGATACGATATAGCCTCCTGCCTAGTAATTTCTAAGATTTTTCCTCTAGATTCCTTCAGTCTTTGTTTTTAAAATCTTATGGAAAAAATAAATCATTTAGTTCAGGGTACAGTTACATTACTAAAAGAGACAAAAAAGTGTTTCTGTTTTTTTTTTTTAACTGGATTCAATGGAATGTAATTTAAAATAAGTTTTTATATATACTAAATTTTATTTGCTGTTAAAATTAGCTTTGGGACTGCTGTATTCATTTTTCACAAATAATTTAAAAATAATAAAAGACCCTATCAATGCTCATATTTATTTACATATATTAGAATAAAATCCATGTGTACATAGGAGTAAATGATAGATTGGCTAACTAAAACTATATTAGCATACATCAGTTTAGTCCAAAGGAGACAAAAGAGATTGTGAGCCATGCCTTGGAAAACAAATATGTGAGACAAGTAGAAGAGTCCTGACAAAAATCTGAGAAACTGTGTTCGGAAAGTGGTGGTTGGAAAAACATTAAGAAAGTAATGTTTTTATGTCTGGCTGATGAGCATTTGCAATTTCTGCCAATTAATATAAGATCCAGGCCAATCAATACACAGATATCATTGTATAGACAGATAGACTGAATTTAGAATATACATGATTTGGAAAATGAATATTTTTTCAGATTCTGCGTCTCAGAATGAAAACAAGGATGTGATTTCTTTCTTTTCTCCATCTTGTGTCTAATCTACAATTTCTTAACCTCCTTTCTTCCAGCAGACTGAATTATGTTTGACTGGATCATTGCCCATTTTGTGAGGTAATTTCTCCATGTACATTCTGAGGTCTCTTTGGCTTATTCTTGGAGAGTGATTTTATTGCTTAAGGTTGCTATCTGCACTACCTGCATAGAAACCTTGTGTGTCTACTATGCATTTTGACATTTCAACAATACAGCCTATGTTTTTCTTTCTGCTTCCATCCTTCTTTTTTTCCTTTCTCCTTTCCTCCCTTCCATGCTGTCTCCTTCTACTGCTACTAGTTTGATATAGTTGTTCCAGGTATTAACATTAGAATGTTGACCTCCAAAATTAGTTGACAACAATTTTGAATAAAGTTTTACTATTTTTATTGGTGAAAATTAGCACAATTGCTATATCCTGGTGTTTATAAATCATGAATTCTATACACTATTCTTACTCTACTCATGGCATAGGAAAGGCCTAAGAGTCACTTTAAAATTCAACTTATTACTACAATCAATATAGGTACCCATATATTATTACCTGCAAAAGTTATTATTAGTGATATAATTAATAAAGGAATTTCAAAGATTAGCTGATATAATCTTCTCTGTGAATAAGTAAAGAATTGGAGGCTCAGAGATTACACAAATAAAACAACTGGAGAGTTTGCAGACCATAAATAGAACCCAGATCATCATTCTTTTAACTCTATGCTCTTTCATTACAAATAAATTTACTGATATATTTATATTTTTGTTTGGCATACATCATTAGTAGTAATAGCAACCAACATTTGATTGCATATTGGCTGATATAAAGTCATCAATTAGTTTCTTTTGAAGTGAATAATAAAAATCTTTCCATATATCATATTATTGATACATAATTTTGTGGGACAGGTGTTATTAATTGAATTTTACATATTGGAAAGCTAAGACTCTGTGAAAGTGAATTGTCAAAGCTTACTTAGCTGCTAAATAGAGAATTCTAATTCTGAATGTGAAGATATCTGATTCTCCTGAATCATTATACACATTTAACATTTGATCAGAATTTGAAGATGTCATATTTGTGCTTTCCATAATGTGAAATAAAATGACATTCAAAATAAATTTCATACTTTAAATTTTATAGTAGCTTATTCAATCTGTGGAAGCTAGTCTGGGATGAGAATATGTGCAGTTTAATACAAAAGAATGTATTATATGATGTGGCTCTGGAATTTGGATCAGGTTTTCTATTCTTCTTAGCATTATCATCACAGAAAAATACAAAAGCATTTATTTAGACGCCACCCAGAAGAAATAATGGAAATTAAGGAGAGAGTGGGATCCATTTTATGACTTATTTATTGAAGTCACATTTTGCAAAAGATGAATAATTTTAGGTGAAGACAGATATAATCAATTGGAACTGAGTTCTAGACATCAGTGTTCAATATTAATATAGGAAATAACATATTAATCACCCATACATTTACTGCTTAGTCCCATACTAACTAATTTACAGCAAAGGTTAAAGAGGAGAAATAACTCTAAACTCTGATTGTAATCTACAATAAATACAGAAACACTGAGCAAATATTACATTCTGTCCTTTTCATCCTTTCTTTAGTAAGCTATACTCTCTACAGTAGCTAATTTTGGTGGCATTATATTTTACATATTATCTAAATCTCTTTTAAATTTTTCCTTGTGACTAATGGTATTTTACACACACACATATATACACAAAGGACTGATTAAATAAATGATGGTACATTATAAGTTGAAAATGTGATGTTTCTATAAAAAGAACAAGTAAACCTATATAAATGGATAATAGAATGACCTGCAAACCATGTTATTTAAAATAAACTAAGAAGCAATGTAGTTGAGTGTGAGAGTGTACAACAGGTGTTAAAATGGCAGGGCCGCAGCTATGCATACATTCTCTATGTATGAGCCCCGAATGTCTCTACAATGATGCTTAGGAGACCCATTGTAGTATTTCTCCTTTGGGAGGAAGATGGGGCCAGGATGTTAAGACAGAAACTGATTTTTCTTTATACAGTCTTTGTACTGTTTGAATTCTTTAAACCATGTACATATATTACATTTAAAAAATAGCATGCAGATTGTGTGTTTATGATCCTTATAAAAGCTCTTCTAGTATGTCTTTGTTCAGGTTTATCAAATTTTCTAAGTGTTTTCTGGTATTATAGGTCAGTTGAAAATGCTCTGAGAACAAATCATAAAATTTTTTAAAGTCCTATAATCTAAATTATTTACCATATTTTTATTTGAGCAAGCTTTATAATAGAGTCACATTCATGTGCAATACTATTATAGAAATCAAAATATAATTTAAAAACATAGCTTGTAAGAGTCATTTTAATTTTGCCAAAGTTCCTTGTCAATTTTTTCCCATTCAATCTGGGGCAAGTTTCTCTTAGGATTTAACATAGGAATTTGCATGCCAGTTTCTATTTTGGACCTGCATCAGAAGGAAGAGGTGTACGGAAGAAAGAAGAATGTAATAAAGAATTTGCAAACTTAACTTTATTATTCTAATAATTTTTTCATTATCTTAAATATTTATTACTATTTGATTCTGAAGGAACCATGATATGTTCTAAGAGGTAAATAAAAAACATAATTTTTAACTATCTTCATTGAAGAACAAAGCCAAGTAATCCCTATGTTCCAATGAACATAACCTTACCTGTTACAAGCAGCTTCCCATATGCTGTTTTTAGGGAAGAAATTCTTGGACACTGATAAAGCATTAACTGAATTTGAGATTGCTCCTGAGAGAAACTCCTAATATCTGTGGCTGTGTTATGTTAGCTCTCATTAGCCCTGTTTAAATAATTATATCTATTTCTGACTGCTGCTGTCATAAATTACCACAAACTTACTGACTTAACCAAAACACATTAATTTTCTTACAGTTCTGGAGGTCAGAAGTCTAAAATCAGTCTCACTGGGCTAAAGTTAACACTTTCACAGGGCTGGTTCCTTTTGAAGTTTCTGGAGGGAAAATCCTTTGCTTGCCTTTCTCAGCTTCTACAAGTCACTTGTACTCTCTGGACCCTTTCTCTCATCACTCCAACCTATTGTGTCTGTATTCACATTTATGACTTTCTCTGAATTCCTCTTATAAGAACTCCTGTGATTACACTGGGCCCACTGGAATCATCCAGAATAACCTCCTCACCTCAAAATCATTTAGTCACATCTACAAAGTCTTTTTTGCCACGTTAGGTAACACCTACAGGTTGCAGGGATTAGGAAGTGGACATCTTTTGGGGGTTCATTGGTCAGCCTACCACAGTAGCTTATAAACAGGGGTCCTGGAAAATGTCTCAAAATAGGCAGGTACTTAATTTCTCTTCTTCTTGGATAGGAGACATGAGAAACTATATCCTCTAAATTATTTTTAAAATAATTCTGCTATTAGCTCATTCTGCTATTAGCTCATTATGCAATTCTGGCTTTCATTTTAGCAGCTTAGAGGACTTATATCTTGAGAAGGTGGCAACAAATAATAAACTGCTTTATTACCTCCTTAAGTCACAACCACCATTTTTATGATAATTTAAAAGCTCATAATCTATTTTTTTTTTTTTATAAATTCCTTTGAGTTTGCGAAAAGGCCCAAATTTAATGTTTCCTGTAGCCACCAACTATATTAAGAACCTTGAGACAATGCAGACATGTGAACTTTGGAGCCCTTTATGCCTCCAAGTGGCTCTCTATAATAAACATGAACTAATCATCACCCATTCTGTTCTATTCTGTTATCAGAAAGTTCAGAATCAGAAGGAAGAGTTCAGATTTTCTATTATTATGTGTCAAACATAAAATAGATTTTAATGTAGCATGTGCTTATAACTTTCCAAATGCTGCTATATATTGATAAGCAATAACAATTTCTCACCTTGCAATAAAACTTAAAAATGATTAAAGAATTTTCATTTTCATATATAGGTCAGTTCAAAGACATCTGTAAAATAGTGTAAACTTCTACATATGTGTTTCTTTTAGATACATGTTTGGGTGCTAATTTGGGGCTAATATGAAAGTGTATCTTTCTTTTAATGAATAAATTTTTCACATGTATGCTTACGGCTGAAACAAATATATTTAAAATTTTCACTAGTTTTTATGAATTCTGATGTTAGTAATTCCTTGATATTTCCTTCATTTTGTTATATAATCTCTGAGTGTCCTATTGTATTAATTTTTCTCTTTTCTTCTTTTAAATATGGATTATGTTTTTTTCTCCATAGATATATATGTATGCATAACATATAGTTTATTAATTTTTCTATTAGTGTTAGTAGTGTCATGTATAATGTTAAAAATATGCTTGAAACTAATTTTCTCCAGCTTTAATGACAACTTTTAACATGTATATATATGTATATATACAGAGATGCAAATGTATGTATGTATATATATGTATATACTTATTAAATTAAATTATTGCTAAAACCAAAGAACACAAGTTAAAAAAAAAACAGAACACTATGAAAGAAATTTCATATAGAAATTTTGCTTTTGGAAATGTGAAGCAGTGTTAACCCTTTATACAGTTAAGGGTTAACGCTGCTTCACATTGTAAGACGTTAAGGAGGAAGATTAACAAATATTTACATAACTGTTACCATAAAGTGAAAGTTAAATGTAACTCTATATTTTGTCTTTGATACAAAAAAATTTCCAGTAATTCAGAAAGTTCAGTTTTAATAACTCCAAGGACTACTGACTTGTAATCTTGAGAATATGGATATTTGTCAAAAGAAATTGTATGTTTGAATGCTTGTTGAGTAAACCAGCTCTTCATTTCAATGTGTAAACTATGCTTGTCATTAACCTGCTGACTGTAGATACAGATTTAGTTGCAAAGACAGAGCACAGATTATTGCAGAAAGAAATATAGCTAAAATAATTACTCTTTGCAGAATCTATTTTGCAATTAAAATAAACTTTATAACACAATGCAAAAATATCATTCTTCCATACTACTGTAATTCTGTAATGATAACGAAACAATTTTCACACTTGTTTTTTGTTCAGTGCCTATCCCCCAGGTCCTATTTCACATATCCTCCAACCACCTCTCCCTTTATATGAATGTGATTGCTAGTATTAGTTTTCTATTGTTGCCATAACAAATTAACACAAACTTGGTGTCTTATTAAAGCAATATAAATTTATTACTTTGCATTTCTGTAGGCTAGAAATCGAACATTGGTTTCAGTGGGATAAAATCAAGTTGTTGTCAGGGCTGCATTCCTTTCTGGAGGCTTTAGAGGGAAATCTGTTTCCTTGCCTTTTCCAGGTTCTTGAGGTCACCCATATCCCTGAGCTCCCACCCCCTTCCTCTGCCCTCAAAGTCAGCATCATTGTGTCTCTCTGATTCTTCACAGTTACATCTTACTCTGACCTCAGCCAGGAAGGGTGATTTGATGGGACCCACTTGGATAATCCAGGAAAATGGTTCCATCTAAAGTTCCTTAACTAAATCACACCTGCCAAGTCTTTTTTTTTTTTTTTTTAATTGGCCCAGTTATTTTTATTTTTATAAATTTATTTATTTATTTTTGACTGTGTGTGGGCTTTCTCTAGTTGCAGCAAACGGGGCTACTCTGTTGTGGTGCGTGGGCTTCTCATTGAAGTGGCTTTTCTTGTTGCAGAGCATGAGCTCTAGCATGCCGGCTTTAGTAGTTGTGGCACGCAGGCCTAGTTGCTCCGCAGCATATGGGATCTTCCCAGACCAGGGCTCAAACCCAGGTCCCCTGCATTGGCAAATGGATTCTTAACCACTGCGCCACCAGGGAAGTCCACCAAGTCTTTTGTTTGTTTGTTTGTTTGTTTATTTTTTGCTGAGTACTTATAAATCCACCTCTAATTAATGCATTTATTCATTAACAGAAAGCTTAATATGGACAGTTACTTATCCGAGGTTACAAAGGCAAATAAGAAAATAAGAAGTGTTCATTGTAATCACTAGATTTTTACTAGGAAACATTCTTATAAAACATATCGGTTAAAGTTTGATAAATAATGCCTTAACCTCTAAAGAATAAATTCCAAACCTTTAGTTTGGAGAGCAGAGAAAATCTCTCGATCTAACTACCTCTTTAACATCACTTTGTGCTTGCCCCTGCACCTTATACTCCAGGTTTATGGAACTAAATACAACTCCTCAAATATACCTCACTTTTGTGGCTGGAGGGAAAGGCTGTGTCAGTTATGTACATGCCCCAACTGATTTCTCCTTCTAGTTTAACCTGGTGCATGTAGAGCCACTATATAGGGAAAGAACACCTAGCTGCTTTTTATACCATATGATCACTGTATAAAGTTCCAGAGATGGGTACCTGTTGCAAGAATGACATGTGAGGTATGCTGTTGTGAAAGGATTTAACCTTAGGAGCAATTGTAATGAACAAACCAATCAGCCTGATTCCTTCTGCAATCAGATTTTGAGAATGCAATGACAGTTAGCCACTCATTTGCAAAGATATTACAGCAGATTGCCAATGTAAATCTGAATGTAAAACAAACTGTTCAGCCATGAGAGATAAACTGTCAATCTCCAGATAATTCCATTAGCTCCTCATAATTATTATTATCATTGTTTGAATTCCTGATCACTGATAAGCCTACACCAGTGGTTCTCACACTTTTTGTCCTCAGGTTATCTTCATGCTCTTCAGATTATTGAAGATCCCAAAGGGCTTTAGTCATAGGGATTATGTCAATATTTACTTCATTAGAAAATGAAACTGGGAAATATTTAAGTGTTAATTTTTAAAATGAGTTGTAATTGACATACTATAAAATTCACCTTCTAAAAATTATAGTTCAATGATTTTTAGTATCTTCGTAGGTTGTGCAACCAACAAGAGTACCTAATTCCAGAACATTTTCATCATTTCACAAAGAAACCCTGAGTTCATTAGCATCCCTCATCTGAGTCCCTCTCCTCTCAGCCATTGGAAACCACAAATCTTTCCGTCTCTATGAATTTGCATATTCTGGACATTTCATATAAATAGAATCATATTTATTAAAGGTTAATTTATAAATTCATTTAAAAATAAGAACAAAATCTTATAGCATGATACCTGTAAGTTTTCCAAAATTTTAATTTTTGCTTGAAATCTCACATTTTATTATTGAAATAAAAATTAGCTATAAAATGACAGGCACACATCATTCATTTTTGAGAAAATGTTTGCCAACATCCTAACCAGGAGTAACCACATATCTTGTCAATCTGTTGTTCATGTAAGTACAATTGGTGTTTTATTTAGAAATAATAAATAAATAAATACTGGCTAGTTCTGCTCTCATTTCAAGCATTCTTATAAGTGCTTTATCTTCAGATAATTACAGGACCTGAGTAGGAAGCAAAAATGCTGTAGAGATACCCTTCATATTATCAGCAGGATATTAAAGGGTCACACATTTAAGTTGAGATTTAATAATATTAATGATTTTTATTACTTCATGTTTTCACTGTGAGTGTGTGGCATTGAAGAATATTATGACTGCTAGTACAGTTTGGTGTCACTTCCTTAACTCATGCTAAGGTACCAGCAATTTTACCCATCATTGGTTTTACACCATCAGTGTAAAAGCCTACACAGTGAAAGTAACAAATGTCTTGGTGTTATTACAAAAATAGTTTTTAACACATACCAAGCACCCCTCACCCCTAAGAGGGTTTTGAACTTTCCCAAAAGATTATGGACACACCTATAAGGCACATTCTTTTTACATCATTGACTCCATTTTTGTTTTACAATAGGTTCATTTGCACCGTCTTTTTTAGAGTCCACATATAAGCAATATCATATACTTGGTTTTCTCTGACTTATTTCAGCACATTCTTTTTAAATAAAGAGTATCTACAGGGAGGAAGAAGGAAGAAGAAAGCCATGTGGATGAAAGGCTCTTGGTGCTCCAGCCAGGCATCAGGGCTGTGCCTCTGAAGAGGGAGAGCCAAGTTCAGGACACTGGAACACAAGAGACCTCCAAGCTCCATGTAGTATCAAACAGTGAAAATCTCCCAGAGATCTCCATCTCAATGCCAAGACCCAGCTTCACTCAATGACCAGCAAGCTACAGTGCTGGACACCCTATGCCAAACAACTAGCAAGGCAGGACACAACCCCATCCATTAGCAGAGAGGCTGCCTAAAATCATACTAAGGTCACAGACACCCCAAAACACACCACCAGACATGGACCTGCCAACCAGAAAGACAAGATCATGCCTCACCCACCAGAGGCACTAGTCCCCTCCACCAGGAAGCCTACATAACCCACTGAACAAACCTTAGCCACTGGGGACAGACACCAAAAACAACGGGAACTACGAACCTGCAGCCTGTGAAAAGGAGACCCCAAACACAGTAAGTTAAGCAAAATGAGAAGACAGAAAAACACACATCAGATGAAGGAGCATGGCAAAAACCCACCAGACCTAACAAATGAAGAAGAAATAGGCAGTCTACCTGAAAAAGAATTCAGAACAATGATAGTAAAGATGATCCAAAATCTTGGAAATAGAATAGAGAAATACAAGAAAAGTTTCACAAGGACCTAGAAGAACTAAAGAGCAAACAAACAATCATGAACAACTCAATAAATGAATTAAAAATTATCTAGAAGAGACCAATAGCAGAATAACTGAGGCAGAAGAATGGATAAGTGACCTAGAAGATAAAATAGTGGAAATAGCTACTGCAGAGCAGAATAAAGAAAAAAAGATTGAAAAGAATTGAGGACAGTCTCAGAGACCTCTGGGACAACATTAAACACACCAACATTCGAATTATAGGGGTCCCAGAAGAAGAAGAGAAAAAGAAAGGGACTGAGAAAATATTTGAAGAGATTATAGTTGAAAACTTCCCTAATATGGGAAAGGAAATAGTTAATCAAGTCCTGGAAGCACAGAGAGTCCCATACAGGATAAATCCAAGGAGAAACACGCCAACATACATATTAATCAAACTATCAAAAATTAAATACAAAGAAAAAATATTAAAAGCAGCAAGGAAAAAACAACAGATAACACACAAGGGAATCCCCATAAGGTTAACAGCTGATCTTTCAGCAGAACCTCTACAAGCCAGAAGGGAGTGGCAGGACATATTTAAAGGGATGAAGGAGAAAAACCTACAACCAAGATTACTCTACTCAGCAAGGATTTCATTCAGATTTGATGGAGAAATTAAAACCTTTACAGACAAGCAAAAGCTAAGAGAATTCAGTACCACCAAACGAGCTTTATAACAAATGCTAAAGGAACTTCTCTAGGCATGAAGCACAAGAGAAGGAAAGACCTACAATAAAAACCCCAAAACAATTAAGAAAATGGTAATAGGAACATACATATCGATAATTACCTTAAATGTAAATGGAATAAATGCTCCCACGAAAAGACATAGACTGGCTGAATGGATACAAAAACAAGACCCATATATATGCTGTCTACAAGAGACCCAATTCAGACCTACAGACACATACAGACTGAAATAGAGGGGATGGAAAAAGATAGTCCATATAAATGGAAATCAAAAGAAAGCAGGAGTAGCAATTCTCATATCAGACAAAATACACTTTAAAATAAAGACTGTTAAAGAGACAAAGAAAGACATTACATAATGATCAAGGGGTAGATCGAAGAAGAAGATATAACAATTGTAAATATTTAGGTACCCAATATAGGAGCACCTCAATACATAAGGCAAATACTAACAGCCATAAAAGGGGAAATCGACAGCAACACAATCGTAGTAGGGGACTTTAACACCCCACTTTCACCAATGGACAGATCATCCAAAATGAAAATAAATAAGGAAACACAAGCTTTAAATGATACATTAAACAAGATGCACTTAATTGATATTTGTAGGACATTCCATACAAAAACAACAGAATACACATTCTTCTCAACTGCTCATGAAATATTCTCCAGGATAGATAATATCTTGGGTCACAAGTCAAGCCTTGGTAAATTTAAGAAAATTGAAATTCTATCAAGTAACTTTTCCGACCACAACACGATGAGACTGGATATCAATTACAGGAAAAAATCTGTATAAATATACACACATGGAGCCTAAACATTACATTACTTAATAACCAAGAGGTCACTGAAGAAATCAAAGAGGAAATCAGAAAATACCTAGAAACAAATGACAATGAAAAGACAATGACCCATAACCAATGGGATGCCGCAAAAGCAGTTCTAGGAGGGAAGTTGATAGCAATACAATCCTACTTAAGAAACAATAAACATCCCAAATAAACAACCTAACCTTACGTCTAAAGCAATTAGAGAAACAAGAAAAAAAAAAAAAAAACAAAGTTAGCAGAAGGAAAGAAATCATAAAGATCAGATCAGAAATAAATGAAAAATAAATGAAGGAAACGAAAGCAAAGACCAATAAAACTAAAAGCTGGTTCTTTGAGTAGATAAACAAAATTGATAAACCATTAGCCAGACTCATCAAGAAAAAAGGGAGAAGAATCAAATCAATAGAATTAGAAATGAAAAAGGAGAAGTAACAACTGACACTGCAGAAATACAAAGGATCATGAGAGATTACTACAAGCAACTCTATGTCAATAAAATGGACAACCTGGAAGAATTGGACAAATTCTTAGAAACGCACAACCTTCCAAGACTGAACCAGTAAGAAATAGAAAATATGAACAGACCAATCACAAGCACTGAAATTGAAACTGTGATTACAAATCTTCCAACAAACAAAAGCCCAGGACCAGATGGCTTCACAGGCAAATTCTACGAAACATTTAGAGAAGAGCTAATACCTATCCTTCTCAAACTCTTCCAAAATATACCAGAGGGAGGAACACTCCAAAACTCATTCTACGAGGTCACCATCACCTTGATACCAAAACCAGATAAAGATGTCAAAAAGAAAGAAAACTACAGGCCAATATCACTGATGAACATAGATGCCAAAATCCTCAACAAATTACTAGCAAACAGAATCCAGCAGCACATTAAAAGGATCATACACCATGATCAAGTGGGGTTTATACCAGGAATGCAAGGATACTTCAATATACGCAAATCAATCAATGTGATACACCATATTAAAAAACTGAAGGAGAAAAACCATATGATCATCTCAATAGATGCAGAGAAATCTTTTCACAACATTCAACACCCAGTTATGATAAAAACCCTGCAGAAAGTAGGCATGGAGGGAACTTTCCTCAACATAATAAAGCCCATATATAACAAACCCACAGCCAACATCATCCTCAATGGTGAAAAACTGAAACCATTTCCACGAAGATCAGGAAAAAGACAAGGGTGCCCACTCTCACCACTATTATTCAACATAGTTTTGGAAGTTTTAGCCACAGCAATCAGAGAAGAAAAAGAAATAAAAGGAATCCAAATCAGAAAAGAAGAAGTAAAGCTGTCACTCTTTGCAGATGACATGATACTATACATAGAGAATCCTAAAGATGCTACCAGAAAACTACTAGAGCTAATTAATGAATTTGGTAAAGTAGCAGGATACAAAATTAATGCACAGAAATCTCTAGCATTCCTATACACTAATGAGGAAAAATCTGAAAGTGAAATTAAGAAAACACTCCCATTTACCATTGCAACAAAAAGAATAAAATATCTAGGAATAAACCTACCTAAGGAGACAAAAGTCCTGTATGCAGAAAATTATAAGACATTGATGAAAGAATTTAAATATGATACAAATACATGGAGAGATATACCATGTTCTTGGATTGGAAGAATCAACATTGTGAAAATGAGTCTACTACCCAAAGCAATCTACGCATCAATGCAATCCCTATCAAACTACCACTGGCATTTTTCACAGAACTAGAACACAAAATTTCACAATTTGTATGGAAACACAAAAGACCCCGAATAGCCAAAGCAATCTTGAGAAAGAAAAATAGAGCTGGAGGAATCAGGCTTCCTGACTTGAGACTATAATACAAAGCTACAGTAATCAAGACAGTATTGCACTGGCACGAAAACAGAAGTATAGGTCAAAGGAACAGGATAAACACATGCACATATGGTCAACTTATCTTTGATAAAGGAGGCAAGAATATACAATGGAGAAAAGACAGCTTCTTCCATAAGTGGTGCTGGGAAAACTGGACAGCTACATGTAAAAGAATCAAATTAGAACACTCCCTAACACCATACACAAAAATAAACTCAAAATGGATTAAAGACCTAATTGTAAGACCAGACACTATAAAACACTTACAGGAAAACACAGGGAGAACACACTATGACATAAATCACAGCAAGATCCTTTTTGTCCCACCTCCTAGAGAAATGGAAATAAAAACAAAAATAAACAGATGGGACCTAATTATACTTCAAAGCTTTTGAACAGCAGAGGAAACCATAAACAAGAGGAAAAGACAACCGTCAGAATGGGAGAAAATATTTGCAAATGAATCAATGGACAAAAGATTAATCTCCAAAATATACGAGCAGCTCAATATCACAAAAACAAACCACAAATCCGGAAATGGGCAGAAGACCTAAATAGCCATTTCTCCAAAGAAGCCATACAGACTGCCAGCAAACACATGAAAGGATGCTCACCATCACTAATCATTAGAGAAATGTAAATCAAAACTACAATGAGGTATCACCTCACACCAGTCAGAATGGCCATCATCAAAAAAATCTACAAACAATAAATGCTGGTTAGGGTGTGGAGAAAAGGGAACCCCCTTGCACTTTTGGTGGGAATGTAAATTGATACAGCCACTATGGAGAACAGTACGGAGTATCTTTACAAAACTAAAAATAGAACTACCATGCGACCCAGCAATCCCACTACTGGGCATATACCCTGAGAAAACCATAATTCAAAAAGTCATGTAGCAAAATTTTCATTTCAGCTCTATTTACAATAACCAGGACAAGGAAACAACCTAAGTGTCCATTGACTGATGAATGAATAAAGCAGATGTGGCACATATATACAATGGAATATTATTCAGCCATAAAGAGAAACAAAATTGAGTTATGTGTGGTACGGTGGATGGATTTAGAGTCTGTTATACAGACAAGAATTACTTGATTACAACAAATGCTAGATTACTGTAGCTTTGTAGTATAGTCTCAAGTCAGGGAGCCTGATTCCTCCAGCTCTATTTTTCTTTCTCAAGATTGCTTTGGCTATTCAGGGTCTTTTGTGATTGCATACAAATTTTGAAACTTTTTGGTCTAATTCTGTGAAAAATGCCATTGGTAGTTGATACGGATTACATTGATGTGTAGATTGCTTTGGGTAGTATAGTCATTTTCAGAATTTCGATTCTTCCAATCCAAGAAAATGGTATATCTCTCCATGTTTTTGTATCATCTTTATTTATTTCACCAGTGTCTTAAATTTTTCTGTATACAGGTCGTTTGTCTCCTTAGGTAGGTTTATTCCTAGGTATTTTATTCTCTTTGTTGCAATGGTAATGGGAGTGTTTCCTTAATTTCTTTTTCAGATTTTTCCTCATTAGTGTATAGGAATGCAAGAGATTTCTGTACATTAATTTTTTAACATGCTACTTTATGAAATTTATTGATTAGCTCTAGTAGTTTTCTTGTAGCATTTTTAGGATTCTCTATGTATCGTATCATGTCATCTGTAAACTGTGACAGCTTTATTTCTTCTTTTCCGATCTGGATTCCTTTTATTTCTTTTTCTTCTCTGATTGCTGTGGCTAAAACTTCCAAAACTATGTTAAATAATAGTGGTGAGAGTGGGCACCCTTGTCGTGTTCCTGAACTTAGTGGAAATGGTTTTTGTTTTTCACTCTTGAGAATGATGTTGGCTGTGGGTTTGTCATATATGGCCTTTATTATGATGAGGTGAATTCCCTTTATGCCTGCTTTCTGGAGGGTGTTTATCATAAATAGGTGTTGAGTTTTGTCAAAAGCTTTTTCTGCATCTATTGAGATGACCATATGGTTTTTCTCCTTCTATTTGTTAATATGGTGTGTCACATTGATTGATTTATGTATATTGAAGAATCCTTGCATTCCTGGAATAAACCCCACTTGATCATGGTGTATGATCCTTTTAATGTGCTGTTGGATTCTGTTTGCTAGTATTTTGTTGAGGATTTTTGCAACAATTTTCATCAGTGTTATTGGCTTATTGATTTCTTTTTTTGTGACTTCTTTTTCTGGTTTTGGTATCAGGGTGATGGTGGCCTCATAGAATGAGTTTGGGAGTGTTCCTCCCTCTGCTATATTTTGGAAGAATTTAAGAAGGATAGGTGTTATCTCTTCTCTAAATATTTGATAGAATTCGCCTGTGAAGCCATGTGGTCCTAGTCTTTTGTTTGTTGGAAGATTTTTAATCACAGTCTCAATTTCAGTGGTTGTGCTTGGTCTGTTCATATTTTCTATTTCTTCCTTTTTCAGTCTCGGAATGTTTTGCTTTTTAAGTAATTTGTCCATTTCTTCCAGGTTGTCCATTTTATTGGCATCTAGTTGCTTGTAGCAATCACTCATGATCCTTTGTATTTCTGCAGTGTCAGTTTCTACCTCTCCTTTTTCATTTCTAATTCTGTTGATTTGAGTCTTTTCCGTTTTTTCTTAATGAGTCTGGTTAATGGTTTATCAATTTTGTTTATCTTCTCAAAGAACCAGCTTTTAGTTTTATTGATCTTTGCTATTGTGTCCTTCTTTGCTTTTTCATTTATTTCTTTTTTTTTTTTTTTTTTTTTTAAAGTTATTTACACCATTTATCTTAATTATTATTTATTTATTTAGTTTTTGGCTGTGTTGGGTCTTCGGTTCGTGCGAGGGCTTTCTCTAGTTGCGGCAAGCGGGGGCCACTCTTCATCGCGGTGCGGGGACCGCTCTTCATCGCGGTGCGGGGACCGCTCTTCATCGCGGTGCGCGGGCCTTTCACTATCGCGGCCCCTCCCGTTGCGGGGCACAGGCTCCAGACGCGCAGGCTCAGTAGTTGTGGCTCACGGGCCCAGCTGCTCCGTGGCATGTGGGATCTTCCCAGACCAGGGCTCGAACCCGTGTCCCCTGCATTAGCAGGCAGATTCTCAACCACTGCGCCACCAGGGAAGCCCTTTCATTTATTTCTAATCTGATTTCTATGATTTATTTTCTTCTGCTAACTTTGGATTTTTTTGTTGTTGTTCTTTCTCTAATTGCTTTAGTTGTAAGGATAGCTTGTTTGTTTGAGATTTTTCTTGTTACTTGTGTTTGGATGGTATTGTTATACACTTCCCTCTTAGAACTGCTTTTGCTGCATCCTGTAGGTTTTGGGTTTTCGTGATTTCACTGTCATTTGTTTCTAGGTATTTTTTTGATTTTTTCTTTGATTTCTTCAGTGATCTCTTGGTTTTTTAGCAGTGTATTGTTTAGCCTCCATGTGTTTGTCGTTTTTAAATTTTTTTTCCTGTAACTGATGTCTGGTCTCATAGCATTCTTGTCAGAAAATATGCTTGATATAATTTCAATTTTCTTAAATTTAGCAAGGCTTGATTTGTGACCCAAGATATGATGTATCTTGGAGAATGTTCCATGAGCACTTGAGAAGAAAGTGTATTCTGTTGTTTTTGGATGGAATGTCCTATAAATATCAATTAAGTCCATCTTGTTTAATGTATCATTTAAAGCTTGTGTTTCCTTATTTATTTTCATTTTGGATGATCTTTCCATTGGTGAATGTGGGATGTTAAAGTCCCCCACTATTATTGTGTTTCTGTCAATTTCCCTTTTATGGCTGTTAGCATTTGCTTTATGTATTGAGGTGATCCCATGTTGGGTGCCTAAATATTTACAATTGTTATATCTCCTTCTTGGATTGATCTCTTGATCATTATGTAGTTTCCTTCTTTGTCTCTTGTAATAGTTTTTGTTTTAAAGTCTATTTTGTCTGATATGAGAATTGCTACTCCAGCTTTCTTTTGATTTCCATTTGCATGGAATATCTTTTTCCATCCCCTCACTTGTAGTCTGTATGCATCCCTAGGTTTGAAGTGGGTCTCTTGTAGACAGCATATATGTGGGTATCCTTTTTGTATCCATTCAACCAGTCTATGTCTGCTGGTGGGCGCATTTAATCCAGTTACATTTAAGGTAATTATCAATATGTATGTTCCTATTACCATTTTCTTAATTTTTTTGTGTTTGTTATTGTACATCTTTTCCCTCTCCTGTGTTTCTTGCTTAGAGAAGTTCCTTTAGCATTTGTTGTAAAGCTGGTTTGGTGGTGTTGAATGCTCTTAGCTTTTCTTGCCTGTAAATGTTTTAATTTCTCCATCGAATCCGAATGAGATCCTTGCTGGGTAGCGTAACCTTGATTTTTGTTTTTTTCCCTTTCATCACTTTAAATATGTCCTGCCACTCCCTCTGGCTTGCAGAGTTTCTGCTGAAAGATCAGCTGTTAACCTTATGGGGATTCCCTTGTATGTTTTTGTTGTTTTTCCCCTGCTGCTTTTAATATTTTTTCTTTGTGTTTATTTTTGACATTTTGATTAATATGTGTCTTGGCATGTTTCTCCTTGGATTTATCCTGTATGAGACTCTCTGCACTTCCTGGACTTGATTAACTATCTCCTTTCCTGTATTAGTGAAGTTTTCAACCATAATCTCTTCAAATATTTTCTCATTCCCTTTCTTTCTCTCTTCTTCTTCTGGGACCCCTATAATTCAAATGTTGGTGCATTTAATGTTGTCCCAGAGGTCTGAGACTCTCCTCAATTCTTTTCTTTCTTTTCTTTATTCTTCTCTGTGGTAGTTATTTCCACTATTTTATCTTCCAGGTCACTTATCCATTCTTCTGCCTCAGTTTTTCTGGTATTGATTCCTTCTAAGGAATTTTTAATTTCATTTATTGTTTTGTTCATCATTGTTTGTTTACTCTTTAGTTCTTGTACCTCCTTGTTAAACGTTTCTTGTATTTTCTCCATTCTATTTCCAAGATTTTGGATCATCTTTACTATCATTGTTCTGAATTCTTTTTCAGGTAGACTGCCTATTTCCTCTTCATTTGTTAGGTCTGGTGGGTTTTTACTTTGTTCCTTCATCTGCTGAGTATTTCTCTGTCTTCTCGTTTGCTTAACTTACTGTGTTTTGTGGTTTCCCTTTTGCAGGCTGCTGGTTCGTAGTTCCCACTGTTTTCAGGAACACCCTCTCTTCTCCCATGGGTGAGCTTTGTTCAGTGGATTGTGTAGGCTTCCTGGTGGAGGAGACCGGTCCCTGTGTTCTGGTGGATGAGGCTGGATCTTGTCTTTCTGGTGAGCAGGACCACATCTGGTGGTGTGTTTTGGCACGTCTGTGAACTTATTATGCTTTTAGGCATCCTGTCTGCTAATGGGTGCAGTTGTGTTCCTGTCTTGCTAGTTGTTTGGCATTGGGTGTCCAGCACTGTCGCTTGCTGTTCGTTGAGTGGAGCTAGGTCTTAGCATTGAGACAGAGATCACTGGGACAGCTCTCCCCTATTGATATTATGTGCGGCCAGGAGGTGTGTGGTTGTCCAATGTCTTGAACCCAGCTCTCCCACCTCAGAGACTCAGGACTGACACCCGGCCAGAACACCAAGACCCTGTTAGCCACACGGCTCAGAAGAAAATGGAGAAAAACAAGAAAGATGATAAAAAAAAATAAAGTTATTAAAATAAAAAAATATATTATTAAAGTATAAAAAAGTAATAAGAAGCAGAAAAAAATAACCAAACCAATAAACAAATCCATCAGTGATAACAAGCACTAAAAACTATAATACAATAAGCATAAATATCAGAAACTAGTCTGTTGCATACAGCAAACCCCAAGTCTACAGTTATTCCAAAAGTCCAAGGCCTCAATTTGGGGAAGATTCGTTGTCTATTCAGGTATTCCACAGATGCAGGGTACATCAAGTTGATTTTGGAGATTTAATCCTCTGCTCCTGAGGCTGCTGGGAGAAATTTCCCTTTCTCTTATTTGTTCCCACAGCTCCTGGGGTTCAGTTTTGGATTTAGCCCCACCTTTTCATGTAGGTCACCCTCTGGCATCTGTTCTTTGCCCAGACATGAGGGGGTTAAATGAGCGGCTGATTAGGGGGCTCTGGTTCACTCAGGCTGGAGGGGAAGGAGGGGTATGGAATGCGATGCTATCCTGTGGCGACAGAGGCCGGCGTGACATTGCAACAGCCTGAGGTGCACTGTGTGTTCTCCCAGGGAAGTTGTCCTGTGATCCCGGGACTCTAGCAGTGGCAGGCTGCACAGACTCCTGGGAGGGGAGGTGTGGATAGTGGCCTGTGCTTGCACACAGGCTTCTTGGTGGCTGCAGCAGCAGCCTTACTGTTTCATGCCCGTCTCTGGGGTCTGCGTTGATAGCCATGCCTCTCGCCTATCTCTGAAGCTCGTTTACGTGGTGCATTGAATCCTCTCTCCTCGTGCACCCCAAAATAATGGTCTCTTGACTCTTAGGCAGTTCCAGACTTTTTCCCGGACTCCCTCCCAGTGAGCTGTGGTGCACTAACCCCCTTCAGGCTGTTTCACACAGCCAACCTCAGTCTTCTCCTTGGGATCTGACCTCCAAAGCCTGAGCCTTGGCTCCCAGGCCCCACCCTCCCTGGCGGGTGAGCAGAGAAACCTCTCAGGTTAGTGAGTACTGGTCTGCACTGATCCTCTATGTGGGAATCTCTCCACTTTGCCCTCTGCACCCCTGTTGCTGTGCTCTCCTCTGTGGTTCTGAAGCTTCCCCCTCTCCAACACACCCCCCCTTTCCACCAGTGAAGGGACTTCCTAGCGTGTGGAAACTTTTCCTCCTTCACAGCTCCCTCCCAGAGGTGCAGGCCCCATCCCTATTCTTTTGTCTCTGTTTTTCCTTTTTTCTTTTGCCCTCCCCAGGTACATGGGCAGTTTCTTGCCTTTGGGGAAGTCTGAGGTCTTCTGCCAGCGTTCAGTAAGTATTCTGTAGGAATTGTTCCACATATCTATGTTTTTTGATGTATTTGTGGGGAGGAAGGTGATCTCCACATCTTACTCCTCCGCCATCTTGAAGGTCCTTCCTAGAATTTTCTTAAGCAAATGATTAGGCAGTGTTTTTAAAACTCAGAACCCAAAGAGAACTCAACTGCAGCTCTTTTGAGATCTGCCATTACCAAAGAAATACCATTTTTACAACCTGTTTAGCATGCTTACAAGTAGGTTGTGAGGTGGTTGTGACACACACCACTTCAGAAATTCAAGGAAGAGCTACATGGTATTTGAGCCTTACATTAAATTACACAGACTGCTACTTTAAAGAAGGGAGTTTCATATCACTGCATGCTTTGTCAATGGTGCAATTGGATGGTGAGGCTTAAACATCCGTTTTAGCTAAAGAATTATAAAGCAGCATAATCCTTTAGAATGAAACATCCATGTATATCCGAGAAATTATTTTCTCATATGTAGTGCTTAAACACTAATCCTTTAGAAAATATTTCTAAAAAGACTTTATTGTACTGTGATGTATATACACGAATGCATTGTCTCCAACCAACACTATTTTTATGCTCCTATGAACTTCTTCATAAATTTCTGATATGGGTAATGGAGATAACTTTTAAAGTTTCAGTTTGAATGTCAAATTATAGAAAGAGTCCACTTCTTAGAGGAATTATTCAACTCAATTCAGTAACTCTTGCTTACAGTCTGCTGTCAAAAGAATAAATATTATAGTTGAAATGTATATTTTCCACTATGTCTCATACATCTGAAAGAAACCACATCTGAAAAATTTTAATTCTGTGATTTAAAATAATATAAATTGTTTTCAACATTATAAGAAAATTTAATATTTTATTAATGGAATTCCTGATAGACCATCAGGAAAAAGTTAATTTAGAAAAAAATAAGGCTTTTATTTACAAAATTTTGAATGTATAGAGAAAATGTAACCTCCTTTAGCAATTCAAATATATGCCTCTATATGCTATAGAGGTATGTGTGTTTCTTAAAAAGAATAAACTTAGAATTAATTTATAAGCTATATATATATATGGAGAGAGAGAAAGAATCTATATCTTAAATTATGCTTGCTTTGGTAGCGCTCATTAAACCGATTAAGTTTAAATTTCTTTGCTTCACAGGCTGTCAAGCCGTTCCATGTTTGCTCACAAATATATGTTGAACACATATTTGAGTCTTGTATTTGAGACTGTGTGCTAGGTAATCTCAGGTTGCAAGTATATAAAAGCTGAAGTGTCTCTTATGCAGGAAGGTAAAGAAAATAGCATCATATATTGCACCCTCATACATTGTGCAAAGATTAAGACGTTTTAGATTGTCTCTGCTCTGATTTTCATGGGTGGGCCTGATTTGTCTAGGAGTCAGAGTAAATTTAACTCTCTTGCCATAGTAATTGCTTCAGGAACCCAGACCCAAGTCAATCAGTAAATGACATCCCCAAGGGCATCAGGGTGGTTCAACGCAAGTATAATTCAGGATACAGTTTGATTGTAAGGGGAAGGAGCATCCTCCTTCTCCCTGGATATGAATGATGAAGGACGCACTTGTGGTTGATTGATGCTTGTGGCTATCTGTGAAGTCAGTATAGTGCTGAAACTGAAACACAAGAAAGGCAGAGCCTTGAAAATCATAAACAACCAGAGCCAAAGGATGAAAAAAATGTGTGACCCTACCTTACTATTGAATTTTCAGAAACAAGTCAATAAATTTTGTTTTTGTTAGTTTTTTTCAAGTTGCACTAAAACATCAAAAGACAAGGATGCTTGAGAGAGATGAATTCAGGCTGAAGAAATGCAGTGGAAAAGCGGATCAAATGAGAGTTCTTATTTGCTAATTCACGGTTGCAAATTCAAATGCTTCAGGGCCAAATCAAGAAATCTATACTAGGGAAGCAAATCAGGCATAAGATGGATATTGTAGACAGTAATAAAATATTTTTTATTTTTACTTTTTATTTACTGTTGACATGTGTTAATATAAGTCCAGTGTTATTAGAGCTTCCTATTTTCAAAAGTTTTAGAAGATTAAATAAGATGTTGTGTGGAGAATGCTTCTCACAGTGTCTTATTGGCACAGAACAACAAATAAGTGGTAACATTATTTATGAGAATGATGGCAAGGTGTGTGGCATTCAATACATTTTAGCTCACTTTTTTTATTCTTAGCTTGATAAGGAATATATGACAAGAGGACAGGTGGATATAGGACTACAGAACAGGTAAGCTACCAGTAAATAAAGGTGAGGGGGCAGAATTGGAGTGACTGATATGGGCATTTGAATACAAAGGATAGTAGAAAAACCAAAGAACGAGTGACATTTACAACAAAATAAAGGGGAAAATATTGAGAGATAAATATAGAGCACTATTTATTGGTCAAATATAGTAGTAATTAAGATCAATGTCTTTGAATGTTGACAGTTTAAATCCAACCTCTATCAAGTAATACCTGTGCAAACTTAGCCAAGATAATTAACCTGAGTTTCTAATTTTTTATCTGCAATTTGGGAACATTAATCACAACTTTCTCATAGGGTTTGTATAAAGCTAGAAGAGATGCATATTAAACATGCAGTTCATTGTCTGGCAGAAAGTAGGTGCTCTACAAATATTACTAAATTTATTGTCATTTATTTAGTGAGGAGTAAAGAAGAAGAAACTGCAAAGAAGAATGAGCAGAAACAAAGAGGCATAGTTAAAAGAAAATCAAGATAATAAAATTACAAAATGAAAGAAGGTGTAGATTTCACAAAGTAGGAGAAAATTGATGGTTGCAGAAAAGGTCAAGGATAAAGAACACAGAGAACAAGTAATTGTGCTTCAGAAAGTTACAGGACATTTCCATGGGAGGTGTGGTTCTCAGTTTGGAGGGGAAGAGGAAGCCACACAGTAGGGGATTAAGAAATGTAGTAGTCATAAATTTACATCCTTAGAATGTAAATGATTGTTTGAAAATTAGCAACAAAAGTAAGGGGAAAATATATCATAGAAGCTTGATAGGGAAAGTTTTTGCTTCCATTTTTTAATATAAGAGAGACCTGAACATATTCTAATGCAGATGGGAGAGGTCTCAGAAGAATTTCTGGAAAAAGAAAAAGAATGATGATGTAAGTCCTAGAATGTGCATGGCAGAAAAAGAAATACAGAGGTTAAACTTCATTAGGAATGAGGAAGACAACTTTTCCTTTAATATAGAAATATTGGGAGAGGGGAAACATTTTAAAGAGATCAGAGAATTTGGTAACAGCTATAAGCTGAAACCATGGGGTTCATTTTTCATGATACTATTCTTCTTGGTAAATTAAAACATTTGGTGAATTTAAAGAATATAGAAATTCTTGGAAGAGCTGCTTTGAGTATATACAACAGTGTTACGAGATGAATAAAGGAATACAGCAGTGAGGACCAGTTGATGTATTATCAATGACATTGAATCTATTTAGTCATGTTCAAGATTTTGCTCTAGAAACTCTATTTTTTGAGTGGGAATAGGAGACCAAATGTTGAAAGTTGCCTAGGATTTAATATTGGTATGAGGTGAACAGTTGAGTTTCAAACAAAATGATTTTCTTGAGGCATCATAGTTGGCTGTGCTGAATGACTGAAGCAGCACATGAATTCTAAATGCCTAGAAATTTAAGGAAAGGAAGTATAAATAATTGGAGAACTGAAAAGGACCAAATTAGAGGGTTTATTTTAGTCAAATTGGAGTTTTAACTGTTGTGAGAAATACATAGAAATAACAAATATTGGAAGAACTATTTTGTCATTTCACTTAGTATTTGTGGTAGAATGTTTGCAAAATGGCCCCATTCTCCACCACTCCCTTTATGTATGTCCATTACTATGTGACTTTACTGTACAGTACCTCTCATCAAGAAGTTGAGAACCCTAACCCTAACCCTGACTCTGTTCTTTGTATTTGAGCTAGTCTTGTGTTGTGCATTAGCCAGTAGAATATAGCAAAAATGACATTGTGCCAGGTCTAAGCTTAGGTCTCAAGTAGCCTTAGCTCCTTTCATTTTGTCTCTTGTCTGTGTGCCTTTACCACAATATCTTTCTTTGGCCTCTTGGAAGATTAAAAGTATGGAATGGGCTAGTCACCCCAGTTGATCTAGTTGAGGCACAAGATAAGTGATAAATGCCAGTCAAGATGAGCAGAGTTGCCTAGTCAAACCACAGCTGAACACAGACACATGGGTTCATCTTAACAAGACCAGTTCAGGACAAGAGAACCAAGCAGCCTATGCATAGATTGAGAACAAAAGTAATGTCCATTGCAGTATGCCACTAAGTATTGTGAGTGCTTATTACACAATTAATTGTGATAATAAATGATGCAGTATTTTCTTTGGTAGGTTACATATAGACTATTCTTGCAATGTATTTCATATGAAATACTTATTTACCATTTCCTATGGGCACTTTTGTGTATCAGATTCCATCTTAAAATATGTTTCTCCAAATGTGTATAAGATGTGGTACCACCATTTCAGAGTATAATAGAATCATCTCTTTATGTAAATATATTCCTATTGATGCATTCAAGATTTAATTAGCCATTTGGCAGCAATTTCATGCTGGTGGGATTTCCATAGGGAGAAGGATAAGCTGTGACCTGTGTCTCTAAGGTATGAGCTGCTGTTTTTCACATTCTGCTTTAACTAAAGAACACATAACTTAAAACTATGTTGAAAGGCTTCCCATGAGATTTTTAAATAGATACTATATTTGGAGTCAGAAAGACCTGGGTGAAAGCTTCAGTTCTAACACATACCCTTTGTATAACCTTAGTCAAGTTATTTTATTTTTTTAGTTTAACTTCTCTCAACTACAAAATGATTGAAGTATAGCTAGCCTAGCATCAGACACAAAGCAAGCACTCAAGCAATATATGGTAAGTATAATTTTGTTAGTGATCTATCTCATAACCTTCAATAATCTGGGTATTATATTCTCAATTTAGTTTTTTCAACTATACTACAGTCTCTTCCAAAACACACACACACACACACATACACACCCACAATCACGCCTTATACATATTTTTTGAAGTTCAGTTTTTAATGTTCTTTTTAAAATTTAGAATATAACTATATTTGTTGTTAAATCAATTTATATTAATATTATTTATATTTCTCCCTTATTTTTCCAGAGAAAATTAAGAAGTTTCATAAAATACAAAATATCCAGCAAAATAATAAAGTAGAAATGTGTTGCAAAGAGGTCACCTGGAGAGAGTTATAAATAGACCTAGAAATGAGGCTAGAACACAGAAAGTTTGGTCACAGTTTGACTCTAACCTCTATAGTAGAAAATTAGAAGAGAAAATAGGATAAGTGGGCAATTCATAATATCCGTAAGATAAAAGTAAACTAATTTTTTCCAATTCCTTCCAAAGAGGACACTGTAACCTAATGGAACAAAATTCTCAGCCACACCTTCTGGTAAACACAGCTTTGAATTGCATGGGACTATTTCTTATGATGTCACTCAATATAGTGCTAATGAAATTGCACCAAATCACAATTTGATCAAACTAGTCTTAAGGGGCAACAATACAATAGAATTTAGGTTACCCAGCTATCTGATGTCTTGAATAAAGGCATAGGTATCATGGTATCTAGAGAAATAGATAGATCATATAATCTTCAGACAATTCTGCCTAAATATTATTTTCTCTAAAATGAACTTTGGATTTGGGGCAGTAGTGAGTTTAATATTATTTGCCCTACCAAAATTCTAGAGTGCAGGTCAACTATCTTCACAGCTAAATATTAAATAGTAAGCTTATTAAATGGAGCCCAAATTGATATTGTTTTATCAAAACTGAGGAAGCAATCAAATACATATTCCAATATAAAGCCATCTCAATACTCTCAGTGTCAATGGAAGGCACAGTCTCTGGCAATGTGAAGATTCTCCTTAGTTATTAATTTTGGATACACATAGTTCTTAAGAAGACTATGAATTACTTTTTAACAACATAGTCATTACGTATTGTTTATATAAAATAAAGAATGTGACAATTCAGGATCATTTGAACATTAGTTCATAAAATAGAAAAAAATACTATATTTCTCACTAATAAGTGATTTTTTCCCTTTCTTCTTTTTCTTATTTATATAGTCCTCTTTATTCTCATTTTCTTCCCATTCTCTTCTTTTTATCAAAGGGCCTGTATTAAGTGTCCATGTCTATGTGGCTCCTTGCCAAGCTTTTAGATCTTGCATTGTGAGACAGACAATGGCCATGTCAATAGACACATATAAGGCACACTGACTACAGGAGGAAGATGTTAAACACCACAATGCCTTTAAAGTGCAGGCAATCCATTCTTTCTTTGGAACTATTCTCTCTGAAAACCACAACTTTCCTTCCTTTTACATTTCTGATGTTTCCCTTTCCTAATCAATATTGCCGAATCTCTCCATAGCCTGGGCTTTGCACTAGATGTCTCCTAGATTTTTTAATCAGTTCAATCAATGCATCTTATAAACCAAATTATGTTTATGGAATATTCATACATTTATAACCCCTTAGTTCTGCTAGTTCTATGGTAGAAGCAAAGGCTATACCTGCCCCTTCAGGCACAGCCCATCATCTGAACCAGATGGTTTATTCTACTTATGTCAAGGTAGGAAAATCTTATTTAATAGTCCTTCGGGGGTTTGAGAAATCAAGGCAATTTCACAACAGTAATACTGGGTCTGCCGTAGCTCACTTTGTAAAATAGGTTCCTGTGCAAAATCTACTTCAACTGCAGCTGCTTGGATGCTTTTTGCATGCTGATCCATCTGCAATTTTATAATGTTGTCTGCTCATTCGGAAAAATATGACTACTAAATTCTCAAGCATTTACCAAGACAGGAGGTGTGTGTGTGGGGGAATACTAAGTGTCGCCGACGTGTACAATTAAAAACAAACCAACAAATAAATAGCAGGTTATTCTTCCACATTAACATTCTAATATTCATTCATAATGTAGATCAAATCACCTTTTTGGTAGTCAGCTTTTAATTTATAAAAAAAACATTGAATTGGTCATAAACATTCTTTAAGTGTCTGGTTTGGATGTATATTATGAAAATACTTCTCTTTCTATTTACCTAATGGGAGAATGAATTAAAGTACATGAAGGCAAAATGCAAATAAAGTGTGCTTAAGTTTGAATTAAAGCATCATGAGTTTAAATTAAAGCAAAGTTTATTACTTTTTACATTGTAATTAAACACTTCTTCCAAAGGCAGAGTCACATTCCATTAAAATAAGGAGCCTCTGGTAAAATATTCATGATTCCATAACATATAGTTGTCTTAGTATTAGAATTTTTATTATTAGAATTTTCCAAGTAACCAAAAAATCCATTGCAAACTGCTTGAAGAAAATCTATCTTATCTATATCTATCTATAATCTGTCTATCATCTGTCTAACCTATCATGAGAAAACTGGACAGTATAGCTTCTGGTGCCTTATCCTTGACCTAGAGCACATTTACTGGGAGTGGAATCAGAGCTGTTTTCAGAAGGACAGGGATATAGATGCTGGGGATATAAACAAGCATTCACTGTATTGATGAAATTTGAGAAACTGAATAAAGTATTCCCACTAGTCTGCAGCAGCATGGCATGAAGCATAACATAATAGCAACTAGCTGCTAGGAACAACACAGATCTGTGCTCATGGGTTACCATATACTTATTCTTATTGTCCCTAAACCCAGAAGGGAATTGCATTCTAGAAGGATCCTCAAGTATTTAGAATATTGCTGTATTTGACTCAAATTAAAATTTAACCTCTTTGATAAATTCTATTAAAACATAAAATTTGTTCTATAATCCCTAGAGATGCAGCATGTACAGTGTATTACTAATAAGAGTAAAGGCAAATTATGGAAAAATGTCTGAATAATCAGCCAAGACTTCAACATAAATGCATGCAAAATTGCCAAACATTGATGTAAAATCTGAGAGGCATCCTCAGGAATTTTTTTTTTTGTTATGTAAATGGCCAGGATCAATTGAAACATGAAATGTATGGAGATTTATGGACTTTTATTTAATATAAGTGCTATCAATTTTTCAAGACAAAATACATAAGAAAAACCATGCAGGTTTGGATATAATACATAGAATAAACTGGGAGAGATTTGGTTCTACTGAGTCTTCTTTAAGGAAAAGATCTTATCAAGAAATATCATAACCTCTAGGTAGAGTTAGCAAAGATTTCAGGCTTTGGGTTTAACCAGGGTCACCATGTTCCAGTTTGCCCAAGATGGGTCCAGCTTAGACCTATTGTTCTGGCATCACGTCCTGTCTTGTTTTGAATTTTCCCAGAGTTTTATTTTGCTTTTTGGTTACACAATTTTATTAATAATTGCATTAAACTAAGCATATGATGGTTTGTTTGATCCCCAATTGTTATTTACTCTTTCTGCCATGCTTTCTATTAATACTTTGGGACATGCTTTCTATTAATACTGTGGGACATGCTTCTCACAGTATTCTGTGTTAAAATCTGAAACACAATTGGTTATAATCTACATTTTATTTTCCAGCTCTTTTCAGATAGAACATGATTAACACTTCCCAATCAAAAGAAGCTTGCAGGGTGCTGTTTAATAAAATAAAGTGTCCCTCCACACAGGAGGGTTAGAACAGCTTACTCCTTCAAGTCTTCCAATGTGCTCACCGTAGTGGCCAGTTGGTGAGACAGCTTGCTGTTCCTTGGTCCATGCAGTGGTCTGCCAGGTACATGAAACCTCCAGGTCCCCATTTAACAGGATAAGTGTTAATATTAAAAATATGTGGGAAACATGTGTGGAGAATAGAGGTTGAGTAGTCCTGCCGTTGAGAATATGGAGAATAGTGTGAATGCTTTTGCTAGAGTGAATTTTAAAATGAAAAACGTGCATCTAACTCATTTATTTATTTATTTAATTGTTTGTTTAAATTTTGCAATATACCCTTTTGGCAGAAATGAGATCACAGAAATAAAGTATGTATATTAAAAAAAATAATTCCTACCCTACTGGTCTACCTCTTTCTCAAAAGAAATTTGTAGATGAATGTGTAACTTGCAGAAAATATTTGTCAACAGTTGCTGTCCACTATGGAGACCCTACCACATGAAAAGCAGGAAATGCAAATCTATTGTAGCAGGGTCAACATCTGCTTCAATAGTTTGTAATTATTTTAAAGACTGTGCTCACTGTTGATTGTTTAATACATGAAGCTGTAAATGGTGTATTGGCATATTCTGAAGGGTAACTTTTCATTTGGATCAAATGATGATTGTTCTATATTATTTCCACTTATTTTTAAAGGAGGGTATTTTTTACAAACAGCAAAATCTACCCAGAGGCTGAACTTACAACTTCACTCATTTTTTTTAATCCCCAATTTTCTTCTGTGCATAGAAAAAGTAAAGTAAGTGATGGCTGTTTATGTGTTAGATACATTAGCACATGAAAACCTTCATGGGCAATTAGATTATGGACAGTTTTATAGGTGTCATCAGAAGCTTCAAAGAGCAAAATAAATTAATTGTAGTAATGAGTCATTTTTTTCTCCCTTTCAGTTCAAGGGATCATTGTAAAACGTTTTGATGTTCCTTCTGTTTTAAAGGTGAAACATCTGACGTTACTATTACTGCTTTTTAAAATTCATTTAAAAAGTTTATCAGTGAAAATAAATGTATTTTTTTGTGAGATGAAACTACAAATACCAAATTTGGTAGAATATAGCAGAGGGTTGTAAAACTGTCCTAGTAACTTAAGAAAGTTATGAAGCATAAATGTACTTAGAATTGCCTTTGGTGCAAGTATATAAAAAACTGTGCTAGTCCACCAATCAAATAAAAATTGTAGTTGTCAAAATCTATAATATTTTATATTTTAGTTGTATTTTGTTAAAAATAAAATTTAATCAAAATATTCAACAAATGGAACACTAAAATCTTTACTTTTGTAACTTTAGTGAATTTCACTTGTCGAAATAGTTTTGCAAACTAGAAGACACTGAAATTCATTCAGGGTTAGGCTGATCCATTTGTCAGCTTATTAAGGATGACTGGGTGATAGGAGATACTTATTTTTTTAATAATGATACATTAAAAAAATATATTTATTTATTGTATTTATTTATTTTCCCCGTTATTTTTTTTGGCTGCGTTGGGTCTTAGTTGAGCACACGGGATCTTTGTTGAGGCATGTGGGATATTTTCGTTAAGGCGCGTGGTCTGCTCAGGTTTCTCTCTAGTTGCGGCACGTGGGCTTCTCTCTAGTTGTGGCGTGTGGGTTTTCTCTTCTCTAGTTGTGGCGTGGGGGTCTCCAGGGTGTGTGGACTCTGTAGTTGTGGCATGCAGGCTCTCTCGTTGAGGTACGCAAGCTCAATAGTTGTGGTGCACGGGCTTAGTTGCCTCGCAACATGTGGGCTCTTAGTTCCCTGACCAGGGATCAAACCCGTGTCCGCTGCATTGGAAGGTGGATTCTTTACCACTGGACCACCAAGGAAGTCCCAGGACATACTTTTTTTTAAGACAAGGCTGAACCTGGAAATTGTCCTCTTCCTGCTGAAGTCATTGTGTATATATTATTACTCATCCTGGACCTGTAAATGGCAAAAAGAGAATTCATTTCCTGATAATTTGCAAGAGTAATGATTGTTTTGAAAGGGTACACATTAGCAGAGAGTGCCGGTCGTAAAATGGGGTATTTTGTGGTATATATGGACAATAACAGAATAGCTTATAACTTTAGAAACAACATTGACTCTCAAAGTGAAGTCTTAAACATAAGCAATTATGAACAAACTGAGAATTTTCAGAGGTTTTTCTTTTAAAGAAGGTTATGGAAAAATCAGTAAATGACATGGAAATAAGAAGATACAACAAGAGGTAGCAACAGATAAGATCAAAACCATGGTAGAGATATTTCCGTATAGAGACACTTCCTCTAGTCTCATTAGGCATACTGAAGAGCATAATACTGGGATCAAATTTTATTTGATCTGTCCTCTGGTATGTACATATACAGACAACCATGTCTCTATTTATCTCTCTAAATAGAGAGATAAATATCTATCTATCTAATTTATTATCAACCTGAGGTATAATTTATGTTCCCACTTAAAGTGTACAATTTAAAGAATTTTGGCAAATGCATACCCCTGTGACACTGTCACTTTAATGAAGCTACAAATACTTACATATCTGTATCTATGCCTGGCTATCTATCTTTCATCGTTATATCTATATGTACACTTATCTATATATCTATAAATCTATCTATATTTATCTCTCTCTCTCCATATATATATGGAACCATACAGTATCTTCTTTTTGGTGTGGTTTCTTTCGTTCTGCACAATGATTTTGATATTCATTCAGTTTGCTGCATGTAGCAGTAGCTTCCAGTTATTGTCTAGCATTCATTGCATTGATATATCATATTTATTATGTATCCATTCACCTATTGGATGACATTTGGATTGTTTATGATTTTGGGCTATTGTTTTGATAAATAAAACAGCTATCAACATTTGTATACAAGTCTTTGTGTAGACATATGACAAACAACCTAATAAAAATGAGCAAAAGTTTTGAGCAGACACTTCACAGAATGGCCATACACACAAGAAGAGATGCTAAATATAATTTGTCACTAGGGGAATGCAAATAAAAACTGCAGTGAGACATCAATACATACCAGTTAGAGTGGCTATGATTTTAAATTACTAAAAATACCAAGTTCTAGCAAAATGTAGTGGTGCTGTAATACTCATAAACCACTGGTAAGAATGTAAAATTGTGCCGGAAAATTGTTTGAGAGTTCCTAAAATAATTAAAAATACATTTATCATACAACTCAGCATACTGAGCACAAATCTGACCTTTGTTATTCTGACTGTGTGACCTTGGGAAGGTAGGGTAACCATACTGAGTTTCAATTCCTTCACTGTTAAAAATTGGGAATAAATAAGATACATTCACAAAAACCACTGAATAGTATTTTAAATATATATCAGTATTCAGTAAATACTGGTTACTTTTTTACATATGTTAATTGTTTATTTGGCTCTAAAATATTCAACCCCTAGCATGGATTTATTCTTTCTAAATTATTTTCTGAAGTTTAAACCTCTAACATAATTATTAAGTGGAAAAATCTCAGCCTAGTGGATCTGACCATGGGAAACAGTAAAGATTCTGAAGGATCAGGTAAGATGTTCATCATGCAAAATGTTGCCCAGATACTGTCCTGTGGATACAAGACACAGGTAGGCCCAGAAAGAAGGCAAGGACACCACAGGCAAGTGGGGACCCACATACCTCTTGATGCTTCTTGATTGACTCTCTGGTGACATTTGTCATAGCATACATTTGGAGATAATTAGGATACATTTTCTACTTTATTTCTATTATACATGTCACAAATTTCATATAACTTTTGTTCAGACTGCTGGTAAATATATCAGAAATTATTTATTTAACCACTGGATATTTCTTGAGTAACTATGGAGTATTTGTAAGACCAAGCAGTGGGACCATTCACGAGCTGCAGGACCTCACTTTGACCTCAAGAAAACAGGCCATGAGAATATCATAAGTACACTATCAACTAACAGCAGTGTTATAGAAGTTGAGAGTTTAATCTTATTATTTTTTAGAATACTTGGGGACCATAGCAATGAAAAGGAGGTGTCTGGAGAAGCAGCTAAGCATGTCAGGTGTGTGTTTGAGAGTGGTTTTATGGAAGAGGGTGGGAGGAAGTGATGTTTTAAGTTAAGCTAGGGTAAAATGGAGCAGCCTGGCTGGAATGGAGACTTTACATAGTTGAGGAGTGTAGAATTGGGGCAAGATAAGTGTTGGCCAGAGGGTTAAGTGGATAACATTGACTCTTCAGTTCTAAGGGGCTATTGAACATTTTATTTGTAGTTGCAGCCTGACCAAAGATGTGAATAAGAACCAATAAATCTGTAGTCAGGTTAAGATAGATTGAGCATCTGGAAGGAGCACAGACAGCATGAGACTAGTTAGGTGACTTTGGTGATAATCTAGATCAATGCAAATCTTTTAACTCAATACTTTTCATTCTCTTCCTGTTCTGCAGCCTTTCGTAGTCCTAGCTGTGGAATAATCCTTATCCCCCCGACTTGGCAATGAACTTGGCCTACTGTGAAAAGCTGGATTATCAGAAAATGTGAGTTCAGACCTATTAATCTTAGAGGAACATCACAAAACTAAGGACATACTGTGCTATTTTAGAAGGAACAAAATGTGTAAATATGGAGAATTATCAGCAGCTGTCATTTTAAAAGAAAGATCTTTCTCTCTGTTGTGTTGTATCACCCGAGGAGCAATTGAAGGTCAAGTTATTAAAAGTGATAATATAATATTTGTGTCAGCTAATTAAATGTGTCATAGCAAACATCTTCTGTTTTGCCTGACACTTTCTCTTTTTTTTTTTTTTTTTAATAGATCTTTATTGGAGTATAATTGCTTCACAATACTGTGTTAATTTCTTTCATACAACAAAGTGAATCAGCCATATGCATACATATATGCCCATATCCCCTCCCTCTTGAGCCTCCCTCCCACTCTCCCTATCCCAGCTCTCTAGGTCATCGCAAAGCACCAAGCTGATCTCCCTGTGCTATGCTGTTGCTTCCCACTAGCTATTTTACATTTAGTAGTGTATATATGTCGATGCTATTCTCACTTCACCCCAGTTTCTCCCTCCCCCTGCTGTGTCCTCAAGTCCATTCTGCTAAAAAGGAATGAAACTGAGTTATTTGTAGTGAGGTGGATGGACCTAGAGTCTGTCATACGAGTGAAGTAAGTCAGAAAGAGAAAAACAAATACCGTATGCCTGACACTTTCTCTTAATTCTGTTTCTTACTCAGTAAATACAGCAAAAACCATATAAGCAAACAAACAAATAAATAATAATAAATATCCTCAACTGTCAGGGTCAAATTCACCAAAATGCTGCCAAATAATGCTTTAAGTGTTTCATTGCATGTGCTAATTTAAAGTGAAACATTTATTAGATTCTTTTATATTTGCAGTCATTTTATACTTATTAATAAGACATCAGGAAGAATAATTTAAAGGTAATGTCTTCATTCTGGATTTTTTTTTTTTAACAACCAGATTATTTCTGAGAATTATATGGTTTCTCAAGCACCCTATAAAAATTAAGAAAATAGTGATTAAGAAAGACTTTTACAAAAAAATTGTTACAGAGATGAAACTGATTCTTTGGAGTAGTTATCCAGTTGAAAGTTTTGTGCTCATCATTTATTCTTAAGCAATTTAGAAATTCCAATTACCTCAGAATAAATTCTAGGAAATAGTGGCCTGTCTGAGGGGTCACAAATACAACTACACAAATGATAGTCACTTTCTGAGGTTGCTATAAGAACATGACTACATAGTTCTACTCAGCACTACGTGATGTTAACCTCCTGCTGTACCAATTTATCTCAGAGAACGTTTTACTACCACCATCAAAACAGTGTCCAGAAAATAAACTCATAAACCATGTGCTTCCTCTCCTTTGAGGTCCTAAAGTCTTTACCAATAAATTCTGTGATGGTCTTCTCCAGTGGAGTGGCTTTGCCACATCACCTTTGTTAACTTTCTATTTAGGGTATATTTTCATCCATGGTCCTTTAGTTCTTCACCTCTTCTCACTGATTTCAAATTAAGCTTTTCTTTATTTTTCAAGGAATTCAATTCTGAATTAAAAAAACAAAACTAATCTGAAATGAAAATCTTCATGTGGGATGAAGTGATAGGCAATGTCTTTATCACAGTCTCTTAATTCTTCTTCTTAATCCTTTTCTTCCACTGGATGGACTGAGCAGAATATTGAGGACCCCTGTGGACAGGACAAGTGGGTACCTCCTCTTGCCTGCTCCCTAATTCTGGGCTACAAGTGACTCAAGCCCTGCTGAGGAAAGAGATCTCTTTTTGATGACTGTTATCATATTAACTTTTGACTAAAGCTGTTTCCCAATAGTATCTGAGTGACTTTTACCAAACAGAGCAAGAATTTAAGCAGGATTTCAAGTATCCTGTATGTAAAACATAGGTTTCTGGCTCCACATTTCTCCATCTCCAATAACCTTACAAAACTGAGCTTCAGGAGTATAACTGCCTTGATATTTGTCAAGACCATCCATGAACCCACATATTGGTAATTTATTTTCTTCACTACTACACAACCCAACTCACCTCCCATGTCCACTCTGATCCCATTGCCTCTCACTTAAACTAGCAGAAGTGATTAACTGATAACTTGTAGATCTAATTTGCAGTCACTGTGAACCTGAAATGAAACTGGTTTATTCAATTTAATGCAACTTTATATCATTTGGGGAGAAGGGAGAAAGTATATTGCCTTCAACAGGTCTCATATATTATATATGACTGAAAACACAGATGATACTTATATTGTAAACATCTTAATCCTAATGTGTGTAAGTTGGTGATACATATCTAATAATATGTAATAGTAATGTGATGTTACAGTATATACAATGTTAGGAGATGGAATATAAGCTAGTTAATGCTAAATCAATTATTTAAAGTATAAAACTTGGTTCACAATTCTCTTCAGTATAAAAATTATTATATCATTCTCTTAAGCATGAGAAATCATACTTTTTAAAATCAGTTTTTAAATTAAACCTAACATAAAAATAGGGGTACCAAATCATGAGATTACCCATGTTAGTTTGTATCCCCAAAGTTATTTGTCCTTTGTTTCAACTCATGCTTTTAATTCCATCAATTGTGATTCCAATTGCCCATGGGAAATGGCATAAAACTTTACAATAGAATTTGAAAAAGAATAGGTAGATGTATAACAGTCACTTTGCTGTACACCTGAAACTAACACAACATTGTTACTCAACTATACTCCAATATAAAATAAAAATTTTTGCAAAAAGAACTTAAAGTAATTATACAGTGTCTTAAAAATTAAAAATATTTTAATAAAATGAGAAAATGTTCATAACTGAATAAGTAGGCAACTATATGACCAGCACAATCAGATACATATATTAAATATATCTACAGAAAAACCCCGCAATATCATACATACAATATTAAGAATGGTTACTTCTAGGCTGGGAGGAAAGATTGGTTAATTTTGTTTTGTATTTTGTAAACTTTTACATTTCCAAAATTTTTACAGTGTACAATTACTAATTTACTATAAGGAAAATATTATCTTAATTTTAAATGAAACCGTGAATGTGACAGCTGTAGCACACAATCTCACACATAGTAGGTATCCAAAAAATATCAAATTCCTTTTGTACTCAAATAGCATCAAAGAAGCAGGTGCAGATTTATTTTGTTATTTATAAAAACTTATTTGAATTGTCTAGAAAGCAACTGTAGTCAAACATGTCACAGCCCTGGCTAAGAAGAACAGCATAAAACTTAGAGACAGTGGTTAGGCCTGGGCATGAAAAGCCTTCACAGCAGAAAGTTAAAATGACTCATTGATGCACTGGGGTCTAACTAAGCAAGTGAAGCATGAGGGTGATATCATCAAAAATTGTTCTAACGGTAGGGAAGTGATTATGGAAACTATTACAATGGTCAAGTACACTCATAATGAACACATGAATAAGAAACTGCATTAGCCACTGATAGCAAAGTTTCATCTGGGCCATATTTTTTCCAGTGATAACAAGCAAAGTCAATGCTTATTCCCATTTGCTTTTTGTAGGAAAAGTGAAAGATCCAGGTCTCAAGTGACCATAAAACTCCAAATAAAATTTTCTGTTAGGCAAATAACATTGTCAAGGCCATATAGACAAATTGAGATTTTAAAAATTACTTAAGTAATAATTTTGGCTTCACCTAGAACACTAAACATAATGCAATTCAAGCAAAAGAATAATTGCATATTTGTCTTTAACTTTCATACAACCTCTCTTCTCACACTTCTGGCCTTTTGGACTTTCCTATTTTCTCATGGCCCATCTCACTAATACACCAATGGAATGCAATGATCAAAGGTAATATCTTTAGCAGAATATCACTCCATTTATTCATGACTTTATTATTTGCTTATTTATTGAATACATATTTATGAAGTTTTCTTTTTAAAAAAATTTTGGAGTGTCTCCTAACTGCTAGGAGGTGTTCTAAACGCTGGAGATATAATAGGTAATTAAGGTAGAAAAGTTTCCACACTCCTAAAACTGTTATTCTAAAAGAGAGGAGATAGATAGACATTTAATAGCACAATTGGGTTGTGATGATGGGCTGCACATTTAACTCACATTGGGAGAAAAATGTTTTAGGAAAAAGCATTGTTACCACTGCAGGTTTACCTCATAACGCTTTCCCTGCTGGACTCAATGAAGATTCCAGGTGTTCGATTTGGTTTTTCCCTTTGACTTGAGTAAGATTTCTGGGTAATCATGTCATTTTCTCTCAGCAGCCTTAGTCTCCCCTCAGTCCTCACTGGTTGTGGACTCCAAGCCTCCATCTCTCTCCTCCATTCTGCTCATGGACCTGGGGGTCGACCCCAGCCTCCCCTGTAGGTCGCTCTCCTTTAATGCTGAGCCACCAGCAGACCACCGGTCTCAATTAGGTGACTTTTCCATACAGGTGTTGAGAGTGGCACAATCAGGCTAAACTTCAGGGCCTCCCTGATCAGGCTAGACTGTCAAGTTTACTTTGCTGTATCCTGGCTTGGATGGGACTGTTGTGGGAGAAAATGTCAGGGGACCTTAGTTATGTTATTTGCTACTTGAAAAGCAAGAGGCTCAATATAGTAAAGCTGACATTTTTCCCTAAGTTAATCAATAAATTTAAGGGAATCGCAAATAAAAATAAGAGATTTTGAACTTCAAAACCTGAATCTAAAGTTCATGTGGAGAAATAAGTAAGCAAGACTATTCATAAAATTTCTGAAGGGACTTCCCTGGTGGTTCAGTGGTTAAGACTCCATGCTCCCTAGCACAGGGAGATCAGCTCGGTGCTTTGTGATCACCTACAGGGGTGGGATAGGGAAGGTGGGAGGGAGGGAGATGCAAGAGGGAAGAGATATGGGAACATATGTATATGTATAACTGATTCACTTTGTTATAAAGCAGAAAGTAACACACCATTGTAAAGCAAGTATACTCCAATAAAGATGTTTTTAAAAAAAAAAAAAAAAAAGACTCCATGCTCCCAATGCAGGGGGCCCAGGTTCAATCTCCGGCCAGGGAGTTAGATCCCGCATGCTGCAACTAAGAGCCCGCATGTCACAACTAAAGATCCCGTATGATGCAATGAAGATCCCACACACAGCAACGAAGATCCAGCATGACGCAACTAAGACCTGGTACAGCCAAATAAATAAATAAATAAATAAATGAATGAATGAATGATAAATAAATACTTTTTCTGAAAATGAAGAATAATGTTGAAATTCTAGCTCTACTACATTAGAACACATATCATAAAATTATAATGCTGTTTAAATGTAATGTTGATGCATAAATTAATAGGTTATTGCAAAAGAAGAGATGTATAAATACATCCAAATACATATAGAAATTTAATGAAAGATAAAGTTGGAGTTTCAATTTTGTAATAAATGCCATTTCAACAATTTTGTAGACCCATGGAAAACACAAAACTTAGAATCCTATCTCACACTATTACTCTAGGGAGAATTCCACATGAAATATTTAACTATAAAAATAAAACCCACAAAAATCCTAGAAGATACCATGGAAGAATAATTTTTTAAAAATATATCAGATGGAGAAGGACTTTTCTCACCATGGCACAAAACTCAGAATCCATAAAAGAATAAAATTAAAACCAATATGTATTTTTAAATTCCACAACAAAATCAACACTAGCAGAATCAAAAGACAAATATTAATCTGAAAAAAACTGCAACTCATATCACATAGGACTAATATCCTAACACATGAAATGCTTCTTTAACTAATGAAGAAGAAATAGTTGGGAAACTAATAATTAGCTAATGTGGGCAAATGTCTTCACAGAAAATTAATTACAAATGTTTAATCCTATAAAGCATGTGAAAAATCACTTAAAAAAGCCATGTACATTAAAACTACTATTACTTTTCACCTATTTTTATTGGTAAAATGAAAACATATTGATCAGGATACAGAAGATTAGAAACTGTTACATACTGCACAAAATTTAGCTAAATTGAGTTACATAATTCTCCTGAATACTTCTGTTTACTCCTGGCCCACCGTCCTAAAATATTCTATATTAGTTTTCTTACCTATCTGAGCCTTCTTTTATCCTTCCTGCCCATTCTCCTTCCTATGAAATGTCTCTGTCCTCTGAACTCTTTATGAAATGCTGATACATCCTCTATTTTTAACTTTACATGAAATAGTCAAACTATACTGTAAGCATCATGAAATTTGAACCATATTTTATTTTTTAATAAACCCAGTGCCTGAACTTTCTATTTATTAATAATAAAAATATCTGTAATAGTACTAGACTTTACAGTTTTTACAGATTTCAAATGTTTTCTCATTTGGTGCCATACCAAACCCCAGGGCTAAGTTTCTCTATTTACTCTATTCTACTGAAGAAAAGTTAAATCAGGTTATGGTTACATATTGACCAGGTAGAGCTTACAACATAGGAGTTTTAATTCAGAGGACCTAGATAGATAGGTAGATAGATGGATAGATAGATACATGATAAACAGATAGACAGATGGCTATGGAAAGGTCAATCCTAGCTCTTCCACTTATTGGTAATGTGAGATTTAGTAATTTAGTTAACTTTTTATTTATTATTTATTTATTTATGGCTGTGTTGGGTCTTCGTTTCTGCATGAGGGCCCTCTCCAGTTGTGGCAAGCGGGGGCCACTCTTCATCGCGGTGCGCGGGCCTCTCACTATCGCGGCCTCTCCCGCTGCGGAGCACAGGCTCCAGACGCGCAGGCTCAGTAATTGTGGCTCACAGGCCTAGTTGCTCCACGGCACGTGGGATCTTCCCAGACCAGGGCTCGAACCCGCGTCCCCTGCATTAGCAGGCAGACTCTCAACCACTGCGCCACCAGGGAAGCCCTAGTTAACTTTTTAAAGTTAGTTGTCTTACCTATAAAATGGAAATGCCAGTAATACCTACCTCAGGGTTTCTGGGAAGGTAAACAAGAAAATAAAGCATTTGACACATGACCAGTCCCATAAAAAGTGTTCAGCTACTGTGACTATTATTATTTTTCAATAATACAGCTTTGGTTAACTAGATTTATTTCTCTAGAATGTGTCACTCTGATTCAGCCCCTTTGTAGGTAACTCAAAATATTGGCAGTGTATCATTTTTGATGATAGATTGATGGCAAATTCAATAATTGAAATATATTTTGTGCTTTATCAATGTACTTTTCTCATATATAATTCAATCAAAGAACTAGTGAGAATCAGATAAAATGGGAGTTGACATTGAAGAATTTTATTATTCATTGTTACTCTAATATCAGTCCTTCATATCTGTTCTTGGTTGCATTGTATATAGTGCTTGAATGAAACTGTTTGGTTAGTGTCTATCTTTTTTTTTTTTCTAAAACTTCATCAAAACATTTGTCCGATATCAGTTTCTCTCTCTTCTTTTTGTTTTTGTACAGAATTTAATATTGTTCATCCACATACAGTTTAAATCTCTGAATTACCAGATCTTCTTGTCAGAATTCTCAAACCCTATGAAATAATAGATCATCAATTCCTATTGTGAAGAGACTAGATATATGAAGTAGCTTTAATTCAGAAGTTGGTTTCTGTTGGTATAAAAGGGAAAGTATCTTTTTTAGCTACTGAGTTATGATGGATATATACACAAATGCTAGCAAGAACAATATTAAATGTGAAAATTTAGAGGCAAGAAATTATTTTATTTCACTAATACTTTCCTCTTTTAATTATGAATAATAAAAACTAAAATTATCCTATTAAAACAATAGTTTTAGCAATAATTTAGTTTTGATTTACTATGTAATCATAATAATAATGTTTTCTATTTTCAGAATGATTTTCTTCTTGATCTGGAAATGAAAAGTAATAATTTCATATTCACAATAGCTTATGATCAAGGTAGCTATAAACTCCCATAAGGATGAAAGTTAAAAAAATAATAAATTCAATTTTTTATAATAACATATTGATACTTAACTAAGAGATACATTTTTCATCTTTCATCATAGATTTACCACTTGAAATTCAATCAGACCTGAAGAAAGCAGAAATCTTTAATGAAGTTATGCAAATTAAAATATATCCTCATAGAAACAACTCTTCTAAGCCAAAGACAAAGTTCTGAAAATCTCAGGCAAGATGATAGAACCTGCTTCTGAGTTGTTGTCACAGGACATTAAGTTGTATGATTAGATTGAATTATCTGAATATAGTCATTTCTCCAGCAAAATATTTTTTTTTAATTTACTCTGCCTGAGAATACTGTCCTAAGAGTAAATGATACTGTGATAAAATGAAGTCTATTTTAGTTAAAAACATCTATTTATGTAAAAATAATTGCTAACATACTTCATTTATACTTTATAGCTATATCGTCTTAGTAACACTAGTTAAACTGTACTGAGTGCTTAATGTAATCCAAACACTGAATCGAGTACAAATTACTTATAGAAAACTCCTTATAGACCTTAGATCGACAATGTTGATTTACTGATTTAAGATGGGATAAGTGTGGTTTGGAGCAATTAGATAATATGGTCCATTTTGCTTAATCAGAGGAAAAACTTGCATTCTGAATTCCAACTCATTTCCTTGTAAAATTATATGAATGGCTTCATTTACAATAGTTAGTATATATATATGGACAAAGGGAATTATTATTTGTTTGTTATTTTTTTCTGATTAGTTGTTCCATTAGTTCCAACATGACCCAATGTAGGAGGGTCCATGACTGAGTACTCTATTCAAATTTCTGTAACAGCAAAATCCCCAAAAAGGAAGTAGCTGATTATAACCCCTTATAATTCTCTTACTATCTTTACAGTGTCTCTCTTTTTGTTCTTATGGCTCTAGCTACACATTTTCCTACTTTTTTTCCAAAGGAATGACTTGGAAGATGTCATTTCCATCCTTGAAAGATTGTTAGGCAAATTACATAACCTCTATTCAGGCTAATTCCTTCTCTGATCTGTGAACCAGAGCATGCCAGTTAAACTTGAAATCCAGATAAACAAAAAAATAAAATTTAATATAAGTTTATCCCATACATTATAGTGAAACAAATATATCGGAAATTCAAATTTCACTGGGCATACTGTATTTTATCTGAGAATCTCAGTCCTGTGGAATGTATATACAGAAGTAGACATGCCTAATAACATCAACAAACACCTAATTCACCTCTTTCCTTCGAATGTGAATTGCTCTTGATACTCTGAGTTTCATCTCCAAGTAACAGTATGTTTTTGCCAGCCAAATACTTATTTAACAATCAGATTCATATGAAACAGACTTTCTGAGAGGTGCAAATCCTGTAGCTTATGTTCTAAGCAAACTTCTTACTAGTAGAGAAGCAAAGATCAAGAAGTGGGTTCATTTCCTTCAAGGTGTTGCCTCCTCCTATTACTGAGAGCCAGGGTAAATAAAGAGGCATTTTAGCCACAATCATTTAATTTTGTTGTAACTGCAAAATGTTTTATTCTTTTTCACAAGGCAAGTATAATAAATTATTAATTCAAATTATGTATTAACATGTGCTGAAACTCTGGGGTTGGAATAGAGATAGTGATAATTTTGAATAATTTGTTGATTTGGGTCAAAAACATAAAGAGATTGAAAATTAAAAATAAAAATCCAAAGAGTATATCCATGATAACATATTTATTGATGCCCAAGCTTTGTTGTTCTCAGATTTTACTCACAAAAAATAAAGTTGTGACAATGTGGACTTAAAATACAGTCATTTATTTTAGAGTTATTACTATAATGTTAATGCTATATATTTTAATTTGTAGTTTATATTAATTATAGAACTTAGTTTTGCTGAAATAAATTCACACTGAATGTTTATTATACAAAATGCAAGTAAACACTTTGACCATGTGTTCAGAAAAACCAAGAATATTAGATTTACTATAGATTTTGAAATGTCTGCATTAACTGATCACATCCTCAGGTGTCAAGTACCTCTCACACTAGCTTTTACTATAGGAAGAATGTGTTAAAAAAGACTCTTCAAGCAGCATCCTATAGAATACAAAGCAGTGGTCTGGTGATTAAAAATTTGGATACTTGTATTGGATAGATGAGGGTTGAAATCCCTGCTAGGTCTTTATCTAGCTGTGTTATCTTGTAAATATGATATTTAACTTTTCTAAGGCTTTGTTTCTGCATATGTAAAGTGTGATAATAATGATGTTACACACTGAATTAATACTATATCATAGGATTGCAAGTGAAGAGTAAATAAGACAATATATTAAGTGGTTCTATAGTAGCCCAAATGCAATAAGCAATGAATAAATATTAAATAATTTTACCATCACAGTTCTAAATTTACCTGTGCTACTGCATATATGAAAATGTTTTTTTCATTTATCATTACCTTTTTCTAAATAGTTTAAAAGTGTGCATTCTAAAGATTTTCTTTTCAGGCATCAGTCCAGTCCCCTAGCTGGAGAGGCTTCTTGATTCACTCAAACCTCAATTTTTCAATCAGTTGTAAAGGCCCATTAAATTGTTCTTTGAAATAATTTCTGTATTTGAATTAGTTTCTTTTCTACCACAAATCCATCACTGTTATGTTTATCTTATGTCTATCAAACCAGGAATATCCAGTAGAACTTTCTGTGATGATGGAAAGCTTCTAGATATCTATTGTTCAATATGCTGACCACTAACAACATGTGGGTATTCAACTTTGAATTAATTAAATTCAATAAGATTAAAACTGTATTTCCTTAGTGATGCTAGCCACATTTCAAGTACTCAATAGTCACATGCAGCTATTGACTACCATTTTGGATGGCACAGTGACAACTGGTCCAATTGTCTCCAGTTTCTCTACAATCAAATCCACTCCACAGAATAGTCCCAGTTTAATATTAATAATGGATACTTTTGATTAAATTATTCCCATGTCCAATCTCTTTGGGAATAACAGTGACAAATATATGAAGACATTTAATTATCATATATCCATCAATATTCTAATATTTTGCCTTCCAACTAATATTGTCCCATCTTCTTCCAAGGACATCAGTGAAAGAACTTCCCTGAGGACAAACATAGCTTTACTGAAATTAACAAAGTTTGTCTATAAAATTTACCTAATTTGCTAGTCTAGTACCTCTATCAAAAAAGAAGTTATTCTTTGTGAGCCCATGCTGGCTCCTAATGATCGTTGCTTTTTCTCCCAAATGCTCTCAAAACATCTGCTTAATAACTATTAGAAATTCACTAAGTTCTCTCATGTCATGCCAAGGGATTTAGCTTTTATCCTATGTACAAGGGGAGAAAGTCTGTGTTTTTATAGTTATTTTTATGTCTAATTCACATTAAAAGTTTCTTAAAATTGGGGATTATGCTTATTTATACCTCAATCTAACTAGGAATGCCTGAATCATCATATTCAATAAATATTAGATTAATAGAAAATAATGACAATAATTGAATATTTTGAATAGGTGAGTTAAATAATTAAGCATTTATTTATGAAGAATTATTTTGAATATAGGACTGAGGGGAGATGGAGATAAGCAGGGTTGAGGCTATGTTCAGGGAGACCTATTAACGGTCCACTGAATTTTTTTATCTAAGAAAAGATGAATACCTGAATTAAATGATGGTGGATGTCTAAAGGGATAAATAGGATGAACAGATGATAGCTAGCTAGCTAGCTAGCTAGCTAGCTAGCTAGATAGATAGATGTGTGAGTGTACACAAACATCTACATGACTGATCAGATCAGAGAAATACATAGGTCTACAATGACATCCAAGTTTTGGGCTTAGCTATCTTTATTTTTATGGTATTCAAAACAATAAAGTCCCCCAAATGACTAATGGTATAATGTAATAGGAGGTTATTCCTTGCTCATAAAATGGAATTGTGTGGGGCAGCTCTCTTCAACACAGTCATTCAGGTCCTTAAACTGACAGAGATTTTCCTAATTTCCAATTTCTAACAATTAAGTTTGTCTCAGGTTTCCTTCCAACTTAAAGAAAATTAGAATAAATTAGAATAAAGGAGTATATATGGAAGGTGTCACTGACCATGTGTATAAATATAATATATTACTTCCTCTCCCATTACATCTACTGGAACTCAGTCCTCTGGCCACACCTAAGAGCAAGGAAGGTTGAAACATATATTTGCACTGTGTTGCAATAATTAAGAGAGGACTATGAATTTAGGTGAGTGCCTTTCATTAACATGACCATAAGAATGGAAGGAGCATTCACCAAAGAAGTTGTTATGAGGCTATTAGTTAATTGTGGAGCATAAACTTGAGATACCATTTAAATATCTGTATATAGAGAGATCCATTAAGGACACAGAAATACAATGACTGAGTTCAAGTGGGAGGTTTGTTTTGAGTTGCAGATTTAGAAATCACTGTTTTATAGGTGACTGAAGTCAGGAATTAAAGGAGCTCTTTCAATAAGAGTGTAAAATGAAATTGTAGCAGATGAAAAGAGAAAAACAGGAAAGAAGAAAAAGCCAATGGTTAAAATTTAGAGTGAAAAACTAAATCTGTTCAGTCAGAGAAGAACTCTGAAAAGGGAAGAAAAATATAGAAAAAAAAATTATCATGGCAGTTAAGAGACACAGATGATAGATAATAGTGCTAAAAATGAGAGTGGGCTTCAATTTCAAGTACCATAGAGAGATTAGATCAGATTGGGATGAAAGTATATTCCTTGCTTTTGTCAATAATGAGACATTAATGCACTTTAAGAAATCTGTTTCAATGGTGTTACAAAGGAAAATTCAGATTAAATGCTTAATTATCTGACAAAGGAGATAGATTGTAGCCAGAAGGAAGAGGGAGGGGGAAACACTTTTGATGTTGTAGTTAAAAATAAAGCATCTTAAGCAATTTTACACATTGAAAAAAAATTATTAGGGGTAAATAATTTAGATACAGGTCCCAGGGTATGGCATCTCAAGTATGAGTAGAAAGATTATTCTTGTATAAGAAAATGGACCTCTCTTCCTTTAAATAGTCAGAAAGATGGAAATCACCATCTGTTGTACCCTGAGATATAATTTGTTTGGTTTTTAAACTTGGATTGACTTAAAGTAGTTTGAAATATACCTAAAAATTAGTTAGAATTAGATTTTATAGTTTTACCAGTTATCCATTTCATTCATTATTTTTGTCAATAACCTCTGACAGTAGTCAGGTACTGAAAACTTACATGTTAATAATTAGCTAAGTTTTCTTAAAGGATCAAAAGAAATAAAAACCACAGGAAATATTTCAATTAACATTATATAGAGTTACAGTTAGAGTGATATATATTAAACAGCAATGTAGAGATTGCTATAAGAATGTTGACATTAATGTGACTTTGATTATTATATTTTCCTTAACATTGATATTATTTTAACAAAGTATATATGCTTACATTGGATTCAGGTTATTGAATTTTTCAGCCACCCCATATAGAGACTGCTCTTATATTTATCCAGTTCATTCCAATCCAATTATACACACAGTAGTAAAGAGAAAAGAAGCTAATTGTTGGGTGTGAAACTTAGAAGTTCCCACTTTTTATAGTTACCTGGGATAAACAACATAATGAGCTTGATTCTCTCCACCCCAGGGTGCATGGACTTAAACTTGGGGAGACAAATTTTTAGAATCATAATAGGTTAGATATCTTCATGATCACCTTATTTAACTATATTTCCCCAAAGTTTGGAGTCTAGTGAAAGAGTTTGGGGTTAAAACAAAAACAAGTTTAGTCTGTTTCTTGACTTCGTATCAAGAAACAGAGGCAGGATGGCTTCCTGGGTACATAGGGACATGGGAAATGGTACTTTCTCTATGCCCCCTGCTGGAATCTGATGGAGATGAGAATTGGGCTCCTGAAGAAGTGAGTAAACTGGCATGGGGTGTACAATGATCATAATTATTAAATTGTATAACCCCTGCCTCTAAATTCCTATATTTTTTCTACCTTCCCCACATATGCTGACCTCCACTTTTTCTTCACATATATTAAAGAATATTACAGTTATATGGACTCAGATTTTGGAGCTCCTATAATTCAACTTCTCACCCCAAGTGAGAATTATATCTATAATATTCCTGCAATGGAAGGCTATTCAGATAGGATGATGGTCAATCAAATTTCTTCCTTTTCCTGCATGCCCTCAGAAATAACATGTTGCCATGGTTTTATACTTGTACCTAGGATATATCTCTAAGACAGGAAAGAAAATCTAACTTCCTAAAAATTGTTTTAAAAACAAACAAAAACAGAGCACAATACCTCTAGGGACCAAATTTCCACCTGAGAGTTATGATTGCTAAAGGAGCTTAGAGTTTTAGTCTCCTGTTAAATTTACTTCCCAAGTCACTTTGATTTCAGGAGTGGTAGATTTCTAATATTTTAATCATTAAAATGATCCAAAACTGCAGTTTCAGTATTACAAAATCAGGCATTACTTTAGTTTTTAGCTCTGAACTATAATTTAATGGGAAGAAAGCCAGTGTACGAATATGCACCCCAGGCAAAGGAAACAGAGTTCTTCCTTGTGACAGAAACCAATAGCCATGTCAACACAATGCTTATATTAATCATGCTTAAGTGATTATAAAACTCTAACCAAAAACTTGGATTACAAAATTTTAAGAATTCACGAAAATATTAATTTCTGATTTTAGCAAGAAAAAATTTTTACAAAACCTGGTTTGATTTTAGACAATTTCAATATTTTAACTTATTGCTAAATATTAAACTTTCTTTTTACAAATCAAACAAATAACCTGTGAAAAAACTGATAAATCTTTAGCTTCATATGTATTCAGCGGTTATGACCAATAGTAAAATTAGAAGAAAACCTAAAATATACAAACAAAATTATGCACATGGTCTCATGATATGCTTAGATATTTTATTTATAATTCATTGATTTATATTCATAGTTAAAATATAACATGCATAAAATATTTACTGATATAGTTATGTATTTATGGGATGAAATGAAAGTGTTTCCAGTGTCTACCAAAATATCTCCTCTAATGATTTTAGAACACATTACAATGGAAAATCTAATGTAAAACTAATAACATGAAAGATAAAATGTTTTACCCCCATGTTTACTTACATAAAAAAATATCAATTTAGTAGTAATAAGAAAGTGATAAAACTATATTTCACTTAATAGCAGTTAGTAATTCAAGAAAATAAAACTGTCTTTATTTAAAAATGACTGTGGAAAATGGGACAGTTTGAAAGGGAAGATAATTTTTCTTATTGGTTAATGAAGGTTAATGGGTCAAGATATTCACTAGATAGATAAATAGAAAATATATATATATATTTATATATGTATATACATACACATATTTATATCTTATAACTTTTTTTAAATGTCCATGTTATTACTCCTTTATACCAGACTCATGTAACCCCTATCTTCCTTAAAGTTCAGTTCTATTTTCCCTTAACCCCCATTATCCCTCCTATTTCTTCAAGTCTCCTCCACTCCTTACAAAAATCTGAGCCTTTGAGGGGTCAGTGCTACTCTGAGCTACTCAGACAATTCTCTCCAAATATAACTCCCTATTCCCAATTCATCTTCAGGACATAAAATTTTCTATGCTTGTGAACATCAAGTACCAGAATTCACAATTAAAAAATATTAAATGGTAAAAGGCTCTGTCGGGAAGTTGTGAAAAGGAGAGTACAGCCAACACAGAATATTTGACAGGACAAGGCCAGAGAAAATGCACTAAAATGGTGATGTTTTAAGGCAGTTGAGTTTTTCAAGGCATTCCCAGGAAAAATATATAACAAATTTGAAGGGCTTTTAAATTGTATTTGAAAAAGGAACAGAGGATAGGTATACGTTCTGCAGATGACGATTGAACGTTGATAAGTGACAAAGAGAAGGTAAAACCATTCAACTCTATTTTACTTGTCTTCTCTGTCATTGTGAGTGATCTACAAACTAAAAAGGAGAAAATGAATGTTGTTGAGAGGGATTTAGGTTCAAGGTGGGTGAAAAGATTCTAATAATCGCTCTGTAAAAGTTCAACTCTTCTGGCTCAAATGAAATATATCCCAAAACAATGACGTAGTTTGCCCATAAGACAGTCAGTCCATTGTAACTGATATCTGACATTTTAAAGCGCCAAAAAGGAGGTAAAATACTAGTAAATGTTTCTCAAAAATAATAATAATAATAACAGCAATTTATAAAATAAGACGAGAAGAAGAAAAATAGGTTAACCTATAGTGATTAATTAGTGAGCTTAGTGTTAATCTCAGACTAAATCTAGGACAAATATTTGAAGACTGACTTACAAAAAGTAACAATTATTCAAAATCAGCATGGAGTCACTGAGAATGAAATATGACAAAATGACTTTTGGAACTGAATGCATCTTGACTGTGTGTACCTGGCAAAAATAAAGTTTTTTTATTCTTTAATTTCTCCCTTTAGCAGTCTATCAAGGCTAAAGATCAGAATAAATCCATGAATACAGTGTACCTAAATTTCAGAGAAGTATTTTTCATGAATTTGCATGATGCCCTGGAATAAAGAATGAAACATGAATTGTTGTATGATGTGGGTAGTTAAATAACCTAGTTAACAGATAATAAATAGGAATTCAGTCTTACACCATTCTAAACAGCTAGATCTGGAAGAAAGAAGACAAGCCACAACCATAAATGAAAAGCAATAGGACAGAGTCTGGAAAAGCAAGAAGATCAAATAACCCACATCAGAGCCAGTGTTGCCATCAGGCACAGAGACACAGAGCTGGTGGAGAGAGGATAAGCTTAGAGTAAACAGAGAAAAATTTGGTCTTAGACTTGTGTTGAAAATGCAGCATCCCAGATCTGGTGTTGTGTGTGTGTGCATATGTGTGTGTGCGTGTGTGTGTGTGTTTGATGAGACAAAGGAGTGTCTTAAAGGTCTGGGCTTCTAAGAACATATGACTTCAAAGAAAATCCAAGTAGTCAAGCAATAAGTCATGATGTCCAAAGACTATGGCAAATTTGCCATAATACAAGAAATGGTCTGTCGATGTTGTCTCAATCAGTAAGTCTTCCAGAACCACTATTTGTAATTACAAATAATGGTAGGTATTTAGGATTCAAAAAGCAGCAAAATTTCATTTAATTTCCATAGGAATGTAGTTATTTGATTGGAAACATAGGTGTCTGTTATGGAAAGGGATTCTGTCAAGAACCATGAGGATTTCACAACATTAAATAAATAGGAGTGGTAGAAAAATAGTAGAAATAGCAGTAGTAGCAGCTTAGTAGTATCACTACCAGTATCCTGGGTTTCCAGTCAGAACTTTGAACTCAGAGAAGAGTATTGGAATACTAATCAAAGTAACTACTAAAGAGATGATTCTGGCCAGAAACCTCATCTTTTGGACTGGACCAACATGAAGATGAAGTGCAATGGAATTTATTAATTCATTAATTTGTTGTCATGCAGGAGTCCAGCTCTCATCCTCATGTGTTTGCCAGGAAGCAGACATTAAGGTGGTGATAGAGACCAAGAAGCTCCCTGGGCTTGTAGATTCACTTGATTTTACCTTTAGGTAGCTGAGAAGGAACTGGGAACAAAACATGGTTATGCATATTGTTTCTATTATTTTGTTTTAATACTGGAAAGGACCTGAAGCTACAGGTGAAGATCATCAGTAATTCTAACTGCAGTGAACCTTGGAGGCTTAGGCAGGTGTAGAAAAGATGGATTCCAACTCTACCATTTACTAAACTCTGTGAATTTGGGCAAGTTGAAACTATTTCCAGTTGCTTATCTGTACATGTAAAAAAGGAAATAACAGTACTTATTTCACTTTAGTGATAAAATAAGGTCATATGTGTTAAAGCACTTAGCACAGGGCTGCCGTTCCTTCAGATGGCAGCTACATGAGCACAGAGACCATATGCTTTTTTTCCGTGTTCCAGAGAAGGTAGCTTGTTGTAGGTAGCAATTTAAAAATTTTTAAATATCTTTTAAAATAAAGAGCTCTCTTCAAAATTTCTGAACAAATATTTGCATGAAATTAGAGGATGTATGTTTAAATGTGTAGATGACACATATTTAGCCAACACACAAGAGTTTCTGAGGAACAGCATTACTTGGCAGGAAGAATATGATCTTTGAAGTAAAAGCAAACAAACAGAAAACTAGGTGCTACGGTTGGGCTCCACCACGAACGAGTCCTGGAACTTGAGGACTTTCCTAAAATACTTGGAGTTTCAAGTTTTTACCTTTTTGTAATGAATTTTTCAGTGAATAGATGATTAAATTATGTAATTTTAAAAGGGACCTTCAAATATTGTATATTAACACATATGTGGAATCTGAAAAAATTGGTATAGACAATCTTATTTACAAAGCAGAAATAGAGACACAGACATAGAGAACAAATGTATGGATACCAAGGGGGAAGAGGGGATAGGAGGAATCGGGAGGTTGGGATTGACATATATACACTATTGATACTATGTGTAAGATAGATAACAACGAGAACCTACTCTATAGCACAGGAAACTCTTTTCAATGCTCTGTGGTGACCTAAATGGGAAGGAAATCCAAAAAAAGAGGGGATATGTGTATACGTATTGCTGATTCACTTTGCTGTATGGTAGAAACTAACACAATATTGTGAAGCAACTATACTCCAATATTTTTTTTTTTAAAGTGATCTTCAGACCTGAGATTTTATGCTCCTAATTTTGTTTGTTTTTCCTAGTTTGTACAAAAATAAGAAACTTTATTGATTTTAATGAATTATAATAATTCTACAAAGAAAAGTTTTTCTTCTCAGTGATAGAACATGTCTCATAAGTACAAGAAACTACATGTGTTTTTATCTATGTACATGTTTATGCATATATACTAGGCAAATATTGAAAATTTTGCCTCTGAGATATAATGTTACCTTATTCCTTGAATCTGTTTTCTCTTTTGGAGATATTTAAGAATCTTATAAGACATTCAACTGTGAATCTATTTGTATATGTTAATAAAACTAACTGAGAATTTTACAAGAAAAGAAATGCAATATAAAAATAGTTATAAAAGCAAATTGAAAATCTAATGCTGATTCATAGCAATCATGATAAATTAAACCCGTCTATATTCCACTTCCTACGATGCTGCATATTTGTTTTAAAGGTTTTTACCTATATTGTGTATAGGACTCAATATCTTACTTTGAAAAACTGATGTCAGTTTGTCCATTAATTTATAAAATTATTTCTGGCAATAGGAGTCTATGTTTACATAAAATTAAATGTATACTATTGAAGTCAAAGGGAAACACTGAGAAAATTCTCAGAATTGAGGAGCACACTTTTTTCTTAATCAAGTAAATTCAAAATATTGATTGGAAAATGCTTCACTTGCAAGTAGGTTTTTTAAAGTATGTACATTGACTATATTAAATAATAATAAAAAAAAAACAGCAACATTGAAACTGCATTAAGGACATGGCTTGAACTGATAAAGCTGGGAAATTTTAAGCTGACATGGAAATCAATCTTTTACAGCAGTTCCTAACCATGAAGAACTCCCTTTGAAATCATGGTGACATTTTCTACTTTAAGCACTGTAGAATCCAGACACTCAACAAGTCCAGGCAGTGCATAGAATCCACAAAGAGGGCAGGTTTTTGTGTGTCTGGCCACAGTGGATTAGTTGAAAGATGTTTCATCATGAATTCAGAATTCCTCAAACATTGCCACTTTTACACGACATTGCTGACATTTGTATTAGAGAGAAATCCACGTTTAAAAGTGAAGTCCTTTGCAAACTCCCAGCCTTCAGTCTTTGTCTTCCAGTCTGTCCCAGTTGCCACTGTGAGTGTATCACTCCCTGCCTCAGCCACTGCAAGGATACCACTAGAGTCAAGGCTGCAATTACCCTTCATAAAATTGTCTTAATCAATTTTTAATACATGATCACAAAATAGTAATAATAAATATGCATAATTACTCTCAACAAAGAATGGTATCCCTAAGTAATTATTAATTTTTGTAGGCAGAATTATTATAAACAACAATAGCTCACTTTTATTTTGTACAAATCATGTAGTTGAGTGGCTTACAATCTATCACTCATTATGAGGGATCCTATGTCAAATTTATACCATTGTAACTCACCTAGAAACTTTCTTTTCCTGCATACTAATTCAATAAAAACTTTTTCAAACACAAGCTTAATTAGCATGGCTAATTAATCAGGTATTTATCAAGTGTCTCTTATAGCTTAAAAGATTTACTAGATACAATATAGATGAGTTTATAATCTAATTGGTAAGATAAGACAAGCTAATGAAATAATTAAAAAGTAGTACCTATGTTAAAATATTGTTGATGATTTTTCTTTACCAAATGGGAGAAAAAGTGGATCTGTATACACCTAAGAACTCAGAGCCATAAGCCAGAAATGTGACTACTAGGATGACAACATGCAGTGCTATCCACCTATGCTGGTTCATGCCTGAAACAAGTAATTTGATTGAGAGAAATTTAATGTGTTTCTATTGCCTTTGAAGACCTAGATAAAAAAACTGAAAGTCTTAGAAACACCTGTGGAGTAATCATGTCTTCAAATTGATAGTCAAACTTTGGAAAAGAATGAGGACATGGAAGCTTATTATTTTATTCATATGCAAGAATACAAATTTTCAGTACTCTGGTTTGTGATGACCAAACAATTGTCTCCTGGCAGGAGATAGTTGGAACTCATGAAGACTAGGGAAACAAATTCATTGTCAGACTTCCCAATGTAATCGGAAGGATTTGAATTGGTATATATGTGGAAAGAAGAAAAACATTTAGTTGGAATTTGATGCTCAATATATTGAACATGCAGATATATACATAGTTATGCACATGCATGCATAAAGACCACATTGAAGGAGTATATAGTAATTCTTAGAAGTAAGTAACAGATAATGTTTTTGAACCCAAGTTCATGTGCCCAATGCACAGTGAGGCCAAAGAAACTGAAACATCAGAGTTTGGAGCAGAGAAAGGTTTATTGCAAGGACCAAGCAAGGAGAATGGGACAGTTCATGCTCAAATGACCAGAACACTCAGATGGGTTTCAAGGGGAAGGTGAGGGAAGAGAGTCTCAGGATATGTGATCAACTTGTGCACAATTCTCTGATTGGTTGATGATGAGGTAGCTGGGTGGTGTCACAGGGGTTAACATTATCAATCCTCAGGCTCCAGCCAGTCTGAGGGTGACATGCTCATGGTCATATAGTTAACTTCTACCATTTCATGGGGGTTTTAATATCTGTAAAATAACTCAGGACTGTGCATCGGATACTGTTATTTATGTTCTTCAGGGAGGAACTAAACATTCTGTGCCTGCCATATGGCTGATTTACTGTTTACATTTTTACCAGTTCTCCTGGCTGAACTGCTACTTTTGTCACTACATATTCACATTTTTTCAGTCATTAATTCTTGAGCCAGGCTTTTCTGATTCAGTGGAGGCCTGGGAGACTACAGCTTTTCTACAAACAAGAGGCAGGCAGAGGACATAGTGGGGAGGGGTCTGCCCCGGGAAGGCCTGATAGGGTCCTGCTTGGTTACAATAAAAGGACTTCAAATAATATTATGATTTAAGGTTCTATATATAGTCTATATGTCTGAAGTCCATATTACATATTGAGTAAGCTTGAGGTTTAACATAGTATGCTTTCATAGGTATTAACAAGACTTGGCAGAGCAGAGCAGTTTGAAAAGAGCAGTGGATATTATTATGGACTGAACATTTGTGTCACCCTAAAATTCATACGTTGAAGCCCTAACCCTCTATATGACGGTATTTGGAGATGTGGCCTCTGGGAGGTGATTAGGTTTGGATGAGGTCATGAGGATAGGGTTCTTATGATTAGTACCCTTATAAGAAGAGACACCAGGGAGCTGGCTCCCCTTCCACCATGTGAGGACACAGAGAGAAGGTGGTCATCCATCTACCAGACAGGAAGAGAGCTCTCACCAGAACCTGATCATTCTGGCACCCTGATCTCAGACTTCCAGACATCAAAACTATGAGAAAAGAAATTTCTGTTCTTTATGCCACCCAGTCTATGATATTTTCTTATGGCAGCTCAAGATGACTATTATTTAAAAGAAAGGAATAACAGAGGTGAACATATTGAGAATATTTACAATTTTATGCCTTGTTTTTATATACATGCTCTACAAAGCAAAATAGAGAATCTTTGAATAAAGGTAAAAATAAGGAAAATAAAGAAAATTAATATCTTTGTGGATAATTCTCTGCCAAAGTCTGGCTGTTAGGAAGTACAACATAAATACAAAATAAATATGTTTTGAAATAATAACTCTGATATATATTCAAATCAAATGAAGATTATGGGTAAAAATTCATGAGACTTTGAAATTAACACAAAACCATCTGTATGGAAATAATGGAGGACTTAAACTCTGTAAACATCTGTTAGAAATCTAATTCTGCTAAAAGGATGGCATCTAATAAATTTGTTATTTACCTTGTTGACAATTTCATCTTAGATGGGGAAGCAAATGTGCTGTTGCTGGATTTCATTCAAACAAAGGAAGAAAATTGGCTGGTGATGTGAGTGTTATGGAAACCTTTCAATTAAAGTGACTGTGCCTATTTAGAATTTAGGATGGTGAGGACAGAATTGCTTAGTAGTTTCAAAGACATACTCTTGACTTCAGAAAAGCTTAAAAAAGGTAAATGTGAACCCATGATCCCATCTGTAACTCTAAAGTATACATGTGTCGAGAGTGTTGAAAGGCTCTGAAATAAATTCTGATGATACATTTCTGCATAACTGTAATGTAGAAGAAAAGCAGGAAACAGCAAATGGATCCTATGTGACAGATAGGGGAAATCTGCAATAAGCTCAAATCTATAAGATTTTCCTAAGAAGAAAGGGAAGGCAGAAAACTAGAGTAAAGGCAAACAGAAACCAAGACATTCTAAGAATAGAATTAAAGTACTTATATCCAGAAATAAGGTGAGTTAATGAGAAAAGTGCTAAAATCTGTTATTAGTATAATAGTGGAAGTTAATGAGGTAATTGTTATCTCTTAGAGAGAAAGGTATGATATTCATGGATGGTGAAATGAAAGCTAAATGCTCAGTTCCAAAATACATACGCCTTGTTCTGTAAGAGGACTGGTCTTTACCAATTTTCTTCTAATAATCTTTTTCACACACCAAATAATTTGAGATACAAGTTAAGAGTTGTCTTAGATAGCATTTTCTAGAAGCAGACACTGAGATGGATACTCATATAAAAATATTTTTTTAGAAAATGTTCACAGTGAAGGGAGAGGAAATAGGAAAATGGTTCAGGCAAGGGAGTGTTTAGTTTTCAAAGGCTGCTGTAACAAAATACCACAAACTGAGTCGCTTAAACAACAAAAATTTATTGTCTCACAGTTCTAGAGAGTAGACATCTGAGATCAAAGCGTTGGCAGTGTTGGTTCCTTCTGAGAGCTGTGAGGGAAAATTTGTTCCACACGTTTTTCTATGCTTCTGGTGGTTTGCTCGCCATCTTTGACTTTCCTTGGCTTGTAGATGCATCACCCAATCTCTTCCTTGATGTTCACATGGTTTTCTCCCGCTGTGTCTTTATTGCCTCTTCTTATAAGGACACGAGTCATATTGGATCAAGGCCCAGATGAAAGACCTCATTTTACCTTGCTTACTTCTATAAATAGGTGATTGTGATCTATTTCAAAATAAAGTCACATTCTGAGCTAACGGGGAGTAAGACTTCAACATATCTTTTCTTTCTGAGGGACACAGTTCACAAAATTATATAATGTTGAAGGTGTAATGTCAAGCAAATCTCCTTATGATATAACTTGAACTCAAAGCATAGGAATTTCTGCAGACATTGTAACCTACACCTCAGAGTTATCTTATCAGGAATAAGGAAGTGAGAGTATTTATGCCATTGCCCCAACATTCTTTGGTTAGTGGCTACCCTAGGTGGGTGTAACTTCCCAGGTACTTCCCAATCTACAGTCTAATGGCAAGAGTCGAATAATGGACTGCAGGAACTGGTCCTGAGGGTTGACAGCATGTACATATGAAAATGGTAAAGGCATCTGTGAGGCTAGGAGCAGACCACTGACAATGACTGTTACAAAGTGGTACATACAACACACACACACACACACACACACACACACACACACACACACACACACAACCCAGTTCATCATTTAAATGGTTTTGTCTCCAGAAATGGAAGAATTATATTACAGGATGCTTAAATGTATGCTGTCATTTAAACCACAAAACCACTGTAATATTTGAGAAATATGAGAAACATGCAATATTTTCCAATATTGGTGATGAGCACGTGTTCTGTTTTCAAAAAGGGAAAGTTACATTCTGGTAAATTTGACATATGAATGGAGAATAGTTAGAAATAAAATCAGTGGTCACAATTAGTTCACATTAATGCGTCACAAACAAGATGAAGAAATAAAATTTCTTTTTAAATAGATCTGTAGAGTACGTTTCAGGGAGACTTTAGAGGGCTGCCTGATTGGGCAGCTTCACTGGTGCCCTTTAAATGGTTTTCCCAGTAGCTACGTAGTGCACAAATTATGTGGTCATTTGCAATGGCCATATATATATGGATATGTATAATAATTTAGCTTGACTTTAGGAGTACATTTGATAAAGCTTCTAATTAATAGTCTTATGAAGACATTAGAGACGTAGCTGAATTCATAGATGACTGAGTTCAATGTTGATTAATAGAGTTGTGCAAAATTAAGAGATAACCAATAACGTACAAATGGATCAGTTTCTAGATTTTTTCCAAAATATTATCAATTACTTGGATAAACATTTTTTACCAATTTTAAAAATTTATCCAATCATTTTATTAAAAACAATTTGTTGAACACCTACCATATGTCACAGGCTATTATTATTAAAGCTGAGAAACACAGGTAAAAGGTCATAGTTCTTTTCTAAAGATGTTTGCAATCTGGCTGAAAATCTGTCAGATAATAAACATAATACTAAATAAAATATAGCCATCCTTATATGCAAAACCCTATGTAACAGACTTTGTAATCAGTAATGCTGCTAAGAAGTTTATAATTTATCTCATTTACTTTCCCAAAGAGAAGTGTGCTAATTTTTATGGTAAGTTCCAAAGACATCCACTGAATGTGATAAACTCCTAGAAAACCAAACATTAATATCAGGGAGGTAGGTCTTATCTAATCAAGTGTTCTTTCTGTCTTTTTTGTTTGTTTGTTTTTAAGAATATGTGTCCTCTGTACTTGGAGTTGTAAGAACAGTCCAGAGCTGCTAAGGGGTGCTAATTTAGAAAGAATTAGAGCTTCTCCTTCATGGTTGGTCTGCTCTACCAAAGTCAAGATTTTCCATTTCATAAAGTTCAGAGATATGGATTTTGGGTTTGGTCTTAAAAGGAATTGAGTAATAGAGGTGTTGTATTTGGACTCACATCTATGTATTAGGCCTACCATTGGTATAATTGAAAGCAGTCTGTTTTATTTATTATGATTTCATATTGAGGTTAGAGCAAAATCCCTCTTTGTAAAGTGTTCCTTTCTCTGATTTTCTCTGTTCTCCAAATATCTTAGAGAATTCAAGGGTTGGTATCTTAGATTGGATTTTCTGGAAACAGATTCTGAGATAGGAAATTATGTGCAGAAGATTCATTGAGGAGTGGTCTTGTGAGATACCACCATAAGGAAGAGAGGATCGCTGGATTGGGCAGCAGAAGTTGACCTTCACCGTAGTTGCAACTGAAAACCTAGTTGTTATTATGCAAAGCCTTGGATCTGGTATAACTTTTATAGTTGTACCTATTTGAGTCATGGAGGGTGGGTCTTGTTTTTCTGCATCAACCTGTCCTTGTTGGTGGGCAGCTCCTGGGCAATAGGGTTCCCTGTGGCCAAGGGCAATTCTCAGTGAGGGGCAGAGCTGTGAGCTATCAGCCATTAATATTCCCAGAAGTTGAAGTATGTGTGCATAGGATTTGAAAAGAGGTTTAGAGTAGAATACTACAGTATCTATCACAATTGGCTTAGAATAGTGAAAAACAAGCAAGGGTCAGCGAAGGGACAAGGTAGGAGGAAACGTGTTCCAGATAATTCCATAGATAGCAAGACATATGCAACTAAAACACAATGGCTGTTTTTGTGGAAGATATAACAGACTAGATAAACAGTGTGATAAAAGAAAAAAATAATGTAAGACACAGTAGACTCCAAAAGCTAGGGATTGATGTGACTAGAAAAGTCAGACATTCACAGTGGAATCGTGGAGAGCCATCTGTTGGGACATTAAAGATTGGTCCCCATGGACCTCAGTGTAAACAATACAATTTTAAAAACTAATTCCTTATGCTTATTTTTTAGCTTCTAGTCTTAGCAGAGCTCATTATAGACCATTGAGATTTCACAGACTACAAAAATCAAAAAGTTAAAGTTATAATAAGATATATACCCAGGCTTATCTTTTTTATATAGGGAAAGATATACTAACATACAGTTGTTCTTGCTAGTAACAAACTACAAAAATATTCATTATATAGCATATTTCAAATATAGCTCTTGCATCTTCATGCCACCTAGTTCCTAAAGTCTAAAATCTGGACAGTTTATTTTTTTGTTTGTTAAGATTTTTTTTTTTTTAGAACAGTTTTAGGTTCACAGGTAAATTGAGAGGAAGTAAAGAGATTTCCATATACCCCTTGCCCTCACACACATGGTTTTCCCCATTATCATTATCTCCCACCACAGTGGTACATCTACTATAATTGATGAACCTATTTGGACACATCATTATCACCTAGAGTCCATAGTTTACAATAGGGTTCACTCTTGGTGTGTGCATTCTATGTGCCTGGACAAATGTATAATGACATGCATCCACCATTATAGTAGCAGGCAGATTAGTTTCACTGTCCTAAAAATCCTCTGTGCTCTGCATATTAATCCTTCCTTTCTCCCTAACCTGTGGCAAACACTGCTTTTAACTAACCCCATAGCTCTGCTTTTCCCAGAATATCGTATAGTTGGAATCATACAATCTGTAGCCTTTTCAGATGGCTTCTTTCACTTATTAATATGCCTTTAAGCCTTCTCCATGTCTCAACATGGCTTGATAGCTCATTTGTTTTTAGTGTTATATAATATTCCATTGTCTGGATGTACCACAGTTTATTTATCCATTCAGCTACTGAAAGACATCTTGTTTGCTTCCAAGTTTGAGCAATTGTGAATAAACCGGCCATAAATATCCATGTATAGGTTTGTGTCAACATAAATTTTCAACTCCTTTGGGTAAATACCAAAGGGCACAATTACTGTATCATATGGTAAAACTATGTTTACTTTTGAAGAAAACAAACAAACAAAACCTAAACTCTCTTCCAAAGTATCTATAGCATTTTGCATACCCACCAGCAACTGATGATTCTCCACATCCTCACCAGAGTTTGGTGGTGTCAGTGCTCCAGATCCAGATTTTTTTTTTTAATTGAAGTATAGTTTATTTATAATACTAGTTTCAGGTATACAACAAAGTGATTTAGTACTTTTACAGATTATACTCCATTAAAAGTTATTACAAAATAATGGCTATAACTCCCTGTGCTATACAATATATCCTTGTTGCTTATCTATTTTATACCTGGTAGTTTGTATAGATTTTGGACATTCTAATAGTTGTGTAGTGATATCGCACTGTTTTAACTTACATTTCCCTGATGGCATATGATGTGGAGCATATTTTATATGCTTATTTGCCATCTGTCTATCTTCTTTGGTGAGATGTCTGTTCAGGTCTTTGACCCATTTTTTAATTGGGTTGTTAATTTTCTTGTTATTGAGTTTAAAGTGTTCTTTTCATATTTTGGATAACAGTCCTTTATCAGACATGTCTTTTGCAAATACTTTCTGTGGCTTGTCTTCTCATTCTCTTCATATTGTCTTTTGCAGGGCAGAAATTTTTAATTTTAACAGAGTTCACTGTACCAATTTTTTTCATAGATTGTGCTTTTAGTGTTGTATCTAAAAAGTATCATTATACACAAGGTCATCTAGGTCTTCTATATTATCTTGGAGTTTTATAGTTTTGTGTTTTACATTTAGGTCCGTTATCCATTTTGAGTTAATTTTGCTGGGTGTAAAATCTATGTCTAGATTCTTTTTCTTTCTTTTTGCATGTTGATGGCCAATATTTCCAGCACCCTTTGCTGAAAAGACTATCTTTGCTCTGGTAGGTTGTTTTCGTTTTTGTTTTTGTTTTTTCTAGTACCAGTGAGAAAGACATACATAAAGTCTATGGTGCTCTGTTATGTCTTCAACATGACATTAGCAGGATATTTTGTTTCCAGTACATGCATTCAATTTATCTTTTATAAATAGGTTGTACCAAAAACTAAAGTGCACATGGAAATAATGTGGTGATTCTTGTCATTTTACATAAATCTTCTGGATTTTGACCCTATCTCTAGTTTTATTTTAATTAATTTACTTCTGTGTGTGAACCTCATACTTAAACAACTGAATTGATTTTTTTAAAGATCCTGAGCAGTGGTAGACTGTATTCTGCATAGATTAATTTTAGAAGTACAAGCATACTGATTTTATTTTGTCATTGTTGTGTGTACCTAGGTATATTCATGTTTTCATGAAATTTCATGAACAAGTGATCAAAAAATGACTCCTGCTCACTGGAGTATTTAAAGTACTTTTAAATGTTGAATTATACAGCTGCACTTCTTTTTGAAAAACAGTAATTGGATTATTTTTTGAAAAAATAAATAGTTGTGTACATGTCAATCCCAAATATCATGCACACAGTGCTATATTTAAAATAGATAACCAATAAGGACCTACTGTATAGCACAGGGAACTCTGCTCAATATTCTGTAATAATCTAAATGGGAAAAGAATTTGAAAAAGAATAGATACCTGGATATGTATAACTGAATCACTTTTCTGTATACCTGAAACTAACACAACATTGTTAATCAACTATACTCCAATATAAAGTATAAATTAAACAAACAAAAAACAGAAATAGACTCACAGACATAGAAAACAAACTTATAGTTACCAAAGGGGGCAGGAGGGGAGGGATAAATTAGAAGTTAGGGATTAACAGAGACACATTACAATATATAAAATAAATAAACGACAAGGAGCTACTGTATGGTACAGGGAACTATATTCAATGTCTTGTAATAACCTGTAATGGAAAAGAATCTGAAAAAGAATATATATATATATATATATATATATATATATATATATATATGTGTGTGTGTATATAACTGAATCACTTTGCTGTGTACCTGAAACTATCACAACATTGTAAATCAACTATACTTCAATAAAAATAATAAGAAAAGAAAAAAATAGGTATATATTCTATTGTATGATAGAAATCCGAGTAAGTCCATAAATAAGGAAATGGTGAATGAGTGGAGCAGTCAACATAATTTATCTCAGAATTCGAGGAAGTGAAATAGAAGTTCCCACTCCAAGGTTCTAATTTCTCACACTCCTTTTGCGCCATGATTCCATTAGTTAAAATGTCTAGAAGCAGTATGTTATGAGACTGTATGAAAAGGGATCAACGTGTCCAGTAAACCTACAGATAGAAAGCTTTCATGTTCAGAAGCTCTATTATTGCTGACTAATTACAGAAAGTTTTGGTATACCATTGATGTATATTTCAATTATTGAGATTTAAGACTACCAAAGGTATAATCGTGTAATTTATAAGCCTAAGAGTGCTGAATTCTTTTCAAATTCATTTAGTTATGAAGAAAATATATAAAATACTGGCATACTTGTTACAAAAGCATTTTAAGCACAATTAGTGTCATTAAATTTGAAGGGTTGCCAAACCCCATTAGACAGCTACTGGGGAGTTAGTAGACAACAGTTCAGAAAAAATACACATAGCCTTCAAGCAGATAATTCCAGGGCTCTGCAAAGCCATAATGGCAGCAAGAACTTAAGCCTGGGTATTTTAAGGATAAAAATTATAATATTAAGGTTTTGTGTGTTTGCTTTTGTTTTTCCAATTAACTTAAGATGGATTTATCTATTTATAAGAGAACTGAAAGGTATTAATTTGACATTTTAGACAAGGAACGTTTCTTTGACAAAGCAAAGTTTGCAATATTATAACTATAAAATTAAATTGTTAGAACTCCGTGGCAATTGGAGTTATAATGGCAACACTTATACTATGTTTTTCAGTAATGATGTATGAGGATAAGTTCACAGCAGGCAACCTGAGGAAAATAATATGAAGAATCATATTCACTTCCAAAAGTGTCTGAATGTCCTGCTGTCTATAAATCTGATATTTTTTTGTCAATAATATAACTGAAGGTAGTAAGTCTAAACTGAGGGTTTCAATCCACAGCTGACTTTAATTTGCTTGCTGATTAATTGGTTTGGGCGAAGTTAGGAAATTCAATCTTTTCTATCTTTATTAAATTGCAGTAGCAGAGGGACCACTTCTAGAGGAACAACTGTAGCAATGGACTGAATTTGGAGAAACTAGCTCATAGTGTTTCTCTGTTTTTGACTTGGTCCCACTGCCTGAAAGGAAAAAAATATATATATTTTACTTGATTGAAATTTCTTATAAAACCAGGAACTCAACTAGCTGGGCTTAGCTTTTCAACACTGATACTATATATATTTTTTCCTTTGTAGGACAAAAGTGGTGAGAGGTTATTCTTCAGAGTGAAGTATTGAGGTGTTTAAAAGTTGAAATGCATTATAATTGCTAAATTCTGAAAGAAATTTTATTGTGAAGCCACAACTGAGGTATATTAAGATTAGGAAAAGAAAGATATTTTTAATACCAGAGCAGACTGATTTTAATAGGTAGGGGAAGCTGTGTATGTAATGAGATTCCCTCCTGAGGAATGAATTTGGGACTCACAGTGGCCAGCCAATCTGTGTTGGTAACTAGAAATATTGTGTGTAAATTCAGGAAATCAAGCAGCCATTCCATGGTACCCATTCCTGGCTCCAGACCTTAGGAGAACAGGAACAATTCCTGCCCAGTGCTCATTTGATATCTTTGCATCATTCCAGCAAAACACCATCCCCCTTCTAGAGAACCCTAAAGTAGCTCAAATGGGTTTCATTTACTTTTATTTCCTTTAAAGTCTTATGGAACTGGGTCAGAGGGCAAAAGGATAAGGGCCAAAGGGCTTAGGAAAAGTCTTGATGAAAACCAGCTTTAAGGTACAACTAATAAAGAGGAGTCTGAAAAAGATGTGATAAGGATCAGAGAGAAAGAAAAGTAGTCAGGAATTGTGGGGATCATGGAAGCTCTGGCAGTGCAATGTCCCCACCCCAATTACTGCAGTATTCCCATCTTGTTTTTGATATAGAATCAAAAATTTACTTCTCAATATGTGGGAAATAATTGTTTTGCAAATTCAGCTACAATGCATATCTCCTAGCAGTTTTTTAACGATCAAATTTCTCTCCTGAAGCCCCCTTAGAGAGAAACCCTTGAACTATGATATAGAAAAATGAAGGCAAAGAGTGCTTTGCTTTGAAAGAGAGCAAGTGATAACATTGTCAAATATTGTTGAAACATCAGCCAGAAAATTACTGAAATCGTCTCTTTGATTTAGCATCGTGAATGTGAGGGCAGTTTGTATCAAGTGTTCAGTGAAGAAAAGAGATAGCTCAGGTTTGAAAAATTGGGATCAAAAAAGTAAATGATCAGGGCTTGGAAGGGGCCAACACAGCAACTTTGTAAAGAAGAGGAGTAGATAGGGCTATAGATAAAAAAAAAAAAAAAAAAAAAAAAAAAAAATTTAGGAAGAATTATTTTTTTATTTAGAAGAGAGGAGAGAAAGCCTGATTAAACCCTAAAGAAGACAATAGAGGAGAAAAGTTAAGGGCACAAAAGAGAGAAATATGTCATAGAGAAAGTGAGTTTCAGAGAATGGGGTTCAGACCATTTCCAGGGATTTCATAACTATATCAGTTTCCCAATTCAGAGTTGGAGATCAAAATCCAAGTTGGCTGTCTTCAAATCCATCCCTTTTCACCCTGTACAACTCCCATTTGGGGAAACCTTTTCTGACATCTCAACTTCCAGACACTTCTGGTGTCTCTTTTGCTATTGAAGTCCCCTTTCCTTTACATTTCCCTGTGTTATGTTTTCCATGAGCTATAAACAGTTAACTTGATGAATATTTTTATTAAGAAATTTATTTTTAAGTTCTGATTTTATAAAAGCTAAATATTCATTGATTACTTAAAGGTTGTCATGTTTTTTTCTTCTTATTTGTGAGGTCCTTTAATGTTAGAGATATATTCTGTTGTGGCCCAAGGTCATTGAGGTATGGCCATTTGTGTCTCAGTGCAAGGTATACTCTTGGCTTAGTTTCTTCAGAGAGCTTAACATAGTCATTTATTTCTAGAGTTTACTTATATAATCCTGAGCTAGAATTTGAGAGACAATCTTGATGGTATTTAAAGTACTATTAGGAAATGAATGACAGCCTTGTTGGGTAGAGTATTCTTGACTGTAGGTTTTTCCCTTTCATCACTTGAAATATATTGTGCCACTCCCTTCTGGCCTGCAGTTTCTGCTGAAAAATCAGCTGATAATGTTATGGGGATTTCCTTGTATGTTATTTGTTGCTTTTCCCTTGCTGTTTTTAGTATTTTTTCTTTGTCTATAGTTTTTCACAGTTTGATTAATATGTGTCTTAGCATGTTCCTCCTTGGGTTCATCCTGTATGGGACTCTCTGTGCTTCCTGGACTTAGGTGACTATTTCCTTTCTCACGTTAGGGAAGTTTTTGGCTATAATATCTTCAAATATTTTCTCAAGCCCTTTCTCTTCTCCTTCTGGGACCCCTATAAGATGAATGTTGGTTCATTTAATGTTGTCCCAGAGGTCTCTGAGACTGTCTTCATTTCTGTTTATTCTTTTTTCTTTATTCTGTTCTGTGGCAGTGATTTTCACCGTTCTGTCTTCCAGCTCACTTATTTGTTCTTCTGCCTCAGTTATTCTGGTATTGATTCCTTATAGTGAATGTTTCATTTCAATGATTGCATTGTTCATCTCTGTTTATTAGTTTGTTCTTTAAATATTCTAGCTCCTTGTTAAACATATCTTGTATCTTCTAGATCTGTGCCTCCATTCTTTTTCTGAGATTTTGGATCATCTTTAGTATTATTACTCTGAATTCTTTTTCAGAGTGATTTCCTATCTCCTCTTCATTTAATTGTTCTTATGGGTTTTTATCTTATTCTTTCGTTTGCAACATATTTCTCTGTCATCTCATTTTGTCTAACTTTCTGGCTTTGTGGTCTCCTTTCCACGGGCTGCAGGATTATAGTTCCTCTGCTTCTGATGTCTGCTCCCTGGTGGGTGAGGTTGGTGCAGGGACTTGTGCACATCTTACTGGCTTTTTTTAATCACCAGAATGTTGCCAAACTATTATATTTGTAAAGAACAAAAATTGTGTTTCTCTATCAATCAGGATAGATTAATGTATACTGCATTAACAGGAACTTCTAAAATCTTAATGACATATTATAATGAAAATATTTCTTGCTCAATGACATGTCCATTGCAGTTCACTCAGTGTTTTGCTCCACATCTCTTCAATCTGTGACCTAGGCTTGACTTAGCAGGCCGTATCCCCCAAAATGTGTCTCCATCTTGAAAACTGCTAGTCTCCTAGGCAGAGGGAAAGAAAACTCTGAAGCATTTTTCACCAGCCATTATATGCTCCATCCTCTTCACTATTCATTTGCTTTGACAATCACAGGCACCCCCTTCCCCCCTTATTGCTCCCCCACAACCCAACCTCAAGGGGTATAGGAAGTGCAATCTTACCTTGTGTCTAGAAAATTCAGAGCTGGAAATATTTGACAAATAACACTAATGGTGAATTTAACAATGAATTAATGATGAATGCAAACACTGTTACTAAAATACAAACTCAACCATTTTTAAAGATCTCATGCCCCCAAACATGCCCTTTACCCAAAGGTAAACATATAAACATAAATATGCATATATTTTTATATTTATGTCTATCTTAAATATGCTTCATTAGCATTCTCTTACATTTTGGGTCATAAAGATAATTTGACACAGTTTGTTCTTATAATGTTCCTTAATGGTTTCCAATTTATTTGTGTTGTTATCTGTAACTTCTATAAATCTCTCATATTTGCTCTGATAAAATATTAAACTATTAAAACTGATTAGTTTTGATGATATGTAACTGAATTTGTTTATAAATGTTAAGCATTCCTAAGCATGTGACATTATTTTCTGTACCAATTTGTTGATTGAATTAGTATGAGAGAATAGGTTGTATTTAGATGTTGGTGTCTCATTAGCATGTATGGTTGTTTTCTTTTTCTTTTTTCTTCACATTTGTCTATATATCTGAAGGTAAACTTGGTTTTTTGGCTGTGTAATTGTTAGATACAATTGTTCTCCCTTCATGTTTTATTCTGTCTTGTATTTGAAGAACTTTTGAATAAAATGTTCTATGGGATTTTTTAAGGAGATGAATGAGTTAAAAATATCTAAACAAGGAAATCAAGGATAAAAAGCCCTCTCAGTGTTTATCAAGACTAATCTACATATTCAAATTATCTGAGGTGATGCATTTTAACACCTGAATATATGTGTATGTGTGTGTGCATATATATATATATATATGTACATACATATATATATATGCACACACACACATTTTCTTATAAGTTCATGTTCAATGAATTAAAATATTCAATGGGTTGAATGATATAGAATAGTATATACATCTTTTCTATGGGTATTTAAGAGCAATATGTGCAACAATTATGCTAATATATGCGCTAATATATTTAGAGTAATTAGATGCTGTGAAAAGAAAAGAGACCTTCTGGTGTATGTTAATTCATTACCTTTGCATTGATATATGCTTAAAATCCCAGTCTTTTTTTCCCTTTTAGCAATAATATAGTGCTTATGGCTTACATACATTTGAGGAAAGTATTTTAAAACAAAGTTAGAAATAGTTTGTAGAATGCTTTTGTGCAAAACTAGGGCATGCTCCCTAATAAGCAGTTTATCCCAAGTTTGCATTTCGGTTAGTGTCTATAAGAGAAATATTTGGTATATGACATGTTTATACTTTATTTATAACTATTTATTTGATTTACTGCCAAAAGTACACTGAATTTTCTAAAATTACCATTTATCCAAAGCCCACAATAGAATAAGCATAAGATTATTTTTTAGTTTCATGGTGCATTAGTTAAAGTTTCCAGGGTCAGACATACCGATAATCTAGCCCCATTTTTTCCAAATACTTGCAGCTTGATAGAAAATTACTTATTCATTGTGAGTGCCAGTGTCCACATTTGGAGAAGAGGGATACCAGAGTTGTTGGGATGGTCGAGTTTGATTAGTGAGATAATGTATGTGAGTACAATGTCTTGTCTATAGTAGGCTATAGTAAACATTAGCTCCCATTGTAACTATGTGATAGAAATTAAGACAAAGATTTTTGTATCAAGACTAATACAAAATACTTACTACAAAATTCCTAAAACTGTCTAGAGTTGTATACAATTTATATTTGCATTTATAATAACTAGCCTGAAACCCTGGAAAGTAGGGTACTACTTTTTGAATCAGTTGTCAGATTAATTTATGTTCAATATAATTTAGTGTCCTCATATACTTTTCCTATGTTGTAATTCTCAGTAAATATGTAAAAGTGATTGCTATCAATGGCACACATACCATAGTGTCTGGTATAATTTAGTCAAAATAACAACTAAATCAGTGACTCCACTTTCTTTTATGAAAAATGACGAAAATAATACATGCCACATTAGGCAGCATTTATTTCAGTTGCAAATTACAGAATCCCAACTCAAAGCAGCTTAAAAAATGTGATCTATTAAAGATTTGGGGTAGCTGATTGAATCAAATGGAAAAGCTGTCGGAACCAGGGGTTATCTACCACCTCAAAGGAAAGACACCAAGACACAAAGCCATTTAAACTCTCTCCACTCAATCATCTTATTGTTGCCTCTCTCTTTTTTGCTGCACGTTGTTTCCTCCAAAGAAAGAGAGGACCACAGGCAACCCAAGGATTGTATCATTGACCCTCAGTAAGTTCATAAGTGAAATTTTCCCCTCTCAGGTGAGAATAAAATACTTAGGAAATGAATCAGAATGATTTGAGTTACATGTCCACAGCTTGGCCAAATGCTATGTTTATAAAGTGTTTATAATGGCACTTAGGTCTACCCAGTGTGAACCACAGAGGTCGAATCAATACTACCAAATTCCAAAGAAGCTTCGTATCATGAGACTTGGGATCTGGTTCCTCCAAAAGGCCAGGTAACCCAGAAGTATTGTAAATGGAACTTAACCACCACCACACCACCACCAACACTACAGCGGCAGAAGAGTAGTGGGAAATTTTGACTAATGAGAAATAGAAAACAACAGGAAGGAGCCTGAAGATGGGGAGACAATTTTCCCTCCCTTCCTATTTTCCAATGACTACTTTTCTTTAAAACTTGTCGAGTGTTATCCCTCATAGACAAATGGCCATGACTATGAAGCACGGGACACCTCCATAACACATCACCTCGGATTTGCTCCCATCCTCTCTGGTCCACTAAACTTGGCCTTTGCTCTTACTGCCCTGATTTAATACTTCTCAATGAAGAATTAGTATTTATGCTTTGATGAAGGCTCTGTTTTCTAGGGATCCCAAACTAAGACAAATAGACACTACAGACTTACCTTGTTTTACTGCACTATGCCTTATTGCACTTTGAAGATATTTCTTTTTTTTTTTTTTTTTTTTTTTACAAATTGGAGGTTTGTGGCAACCCTATGTTAAACAATTCTATTGATACTATTTTTCCAAAAACAATTGCTCATGTTGTGTCTTTGGGTCACATTTTGGTTAATTGTCATAATATTTTAAGCTTTTTAATAATTGTTATATTTCTTATGACGATTTGTGATCACTGATCTTTTATGTTACAAGTTAATTGCTTGGGGTGTCACAAACCACACCCATATAAAATGCTTATATTAATTGGCATATGTTGTGTATGTTCTGACTGTTCCACTGACCAGCCATTTCCTCATCTCTCTCCCTCTCTTCAGGCCTCCTTATTCCCTGAGACACAACAATATTGAAATTAGACCAATTAATAATCCTACAATAGCCTCTAATTGTTTAAGTAAAAGGAAGAGTAACACAACTTTCACTTCAACCAAAAGCTATAAATGGTTAAACTTAGTGAGAAAGGCATGTTGAAGGCCAAGATAGGCTGACAGCTAGGCCTCTTGTACCAAACAGTTGGCCAAATTGTGAATGAAAAGAAAAGGTTCTTGAAGGAAATTAAAAGTGCTACTTCTGTTAACACACAAAAGATAAGAAAGTGCAACAGATGGTCAGGGTAGAAAAATCAAACCAACTACAACATGCCCTTAAGCCAAAGCCTAATCCAGAGCAATGCCTTAACTCTCTTCAATTCTATGAAGACTGAGAGAGATGAGGAAATAGCAGAAGAAAAGTTTGAAGCTAGCAGAGGTTGGTTCATAAGGTTGAAAAAAAGAAGCCATCTCCAGAACATAAAAGTGCAAGATAAAGGAGCAAATACTAATGCAGCAGCTGCAACAAGTTATCGAGAAGATCTAGCTAGATAATTAATGAAAGTGGGTACACTAAACAACAGATTTTTAATGGAGACAAAACAGCCTTATATTGGAAAAAGATACCATTTAGTATTTTCATAGCTAGAGAGAAGTCAATGCTTGGCTTTAAAGCTTCAAAGCCTAGGCTGACTCTCTTGTTAGGGGCTAATGCAGCTGGTGACTTTAAGTCGAAGCCTGTGCTCATTTGCCATTCTGAAAATCCTAGGGCCCTTAAGAATTATGCTAAATCTACTCTGTCTGTGCTCTATAAATGGAACAACAAATCTTGGATGACAGCACATCTGTTTACAACATGGTTTACTAAATATTTTAAGCCTACTGTGGAGAACTACTGCTCAGATAAAAGATTATTTTCAAAAGATTTCTGCTCAGTGGCAATCTACCTGGTCACCCAAGAGCTCTGATGGAGATGAACAATAAGATTAATTTGTTTTCATGCCTGCTAACACAACATCCATTCTGCAGCCCATGGATCAAACAGTAATTTTGAATTTATAGTCTTTTTTTAAGAAATCCATTTTGTAAAGTCATAGCTGCCATAGATTGTGATTCCTCTGATGGATCTGGGCAAAGTAAATTGAAAACCTTTTGGAAAGGATTCACTCTTCTAGATGCCATTAAGAACATTTCTGATTCATGGGTAGAGGTCAAAATGTCAACATTAACAGGAGTTTGGAAGAAGTTGATTCCAACTCTTATGAATGACTTTGAAAAGTTCAAGACTTCAGTGGAGGAAGTAACTGCAGATGTGGTAGAAATAGCAAGAGAACTAGAGTTAGAAGTGGAGTCTGAGGATGTAACTAAATTGTTGCCATCTAATGATTAAATTTTAATGGAAGAGAAGTTGTTTCTTATGGATGAGCAAAGAAAGAGGTTTCTTGAGATGGAATCTACTCCTGGTGAAGATGCTGTGAAGACTGTTGAAATGACAACAATACATGTAGAATATTACATATATTACATAAACTTAGTTTATAAGTTCAAAAGAATTGACTCCAGTTTTGAAAGAATTTCTACTGTGCATAAAATGCTATCAAACAGCATTAGGTGCTACAGATATATGATTCACGAAAGGAGGAGTCAATCAATGCGGCAAACTTAATTGTCTTATTTTAGGGAATTGCCACAGCAGCTGCCCCAGCCTTTAGCAAACACCCACCCTGAGCAATCAGCAGCCATCAACGTCTAGGCAAGACTCTCCCCCAGCAAAAAATTACAACTACCTGAAGGCTCAGATGATGGTTAGTAATTTTTAACAGTAAAGTATAGTTTAATTAAGGTATATACAGTGTTTGTTTTAGACATAATGCTATTGCACCCTCGATAGTCTACACTTTAGTGTAAACATAAATTTTACTTGCACTGGCAAACAAAAATTCACATGACTCGCTATACTGCAATATTTGTTTTATTGTGGTGGTCTGGAACCAAACCTGCAATAGTTCTGAGGTATGCCTGTGTATTATTTACTTATTTATTTTTATTGCTTTTAATATAATCTCTATGAGATTAGGATTTTTTAATGCTGTCTTCACTACTGTATTTCCAATACTAAAATTTCCTAACATATGCCAGCTTCTCAACAAATAATTAATAAATTCAAAATTAACGTACTCCATTAGGTTTCATGACCTCAGGAGGGCTATCACGAAAAGAAGTGCAAAAGAAGACTTTTCTCGCAAGGCAGTGTAACAATGATGGGCACAAAGTAGGTGCACAATAATCCTTCAGTAATATTGGAAAAATAAAACTGATTCTGTGTTGAATCTTGGCCATTTACTGAGTGTATACTCTATGCCAGGTAATGCAAGTTGCTGAAGGTAGAGTGATACAAGACTTAATTTTGCCTTTAAAGACAATACAGTCCTGTGTGGGAACGCATAACTTCATAGTTGCTGTAAGATTTCTGAGAATAAAAGAATACAACATAATTACTTCATTTTTCATGAGAAAAAATGATGTTTATGTATGATTCCCATCCTACTGATGCCCCTGTTTCAAAGAGAGAGCTGGTCACCAGGGTTGGAATGTCCACACCAAATAAAGCACTTTACTTAGGCCACTTTGTGTAGTGAAATGTGGCGGCAAGCTAAGAAAGAGTAGAAACACAATTCAGCAGCTTTCTTCTCCATCCTAGTATTTATTTCTCCCTTTCCATATGGCAACAAGGGAAAATAAAGGCAACAGCATCTGTTGTTCCTGCTGCTTTGAATTAAGCTTGACTTATAGTTTAACCAGTTTGCCCCCACTAAAACCATTGCTGCACCTTTCCAGGTATTAGTTTGACCTTTGATTTGACAGTCCTGTTGGTCAAGTTTACTAACTTTTTTAAAAGACAAAAAGCAGACATTTAAATTAAAAAGTCAAACATTTAATAGCCTTTGTTTCTGTTGTATACACGCATATAAGCATGAGACTTTTAAAATACAAATTTCCATATTTGTGTCTATATGTAAAGTACAAGCAATAAGCCTCTGATATTAAAAGCAAGGAATTGCCTGGAGATTTGTTTTAAATGATAGGCTTTGAAGCTTTAGTAATGGTTGCGGGGCATTTCTCCTTGATAAGGAGATGGAATGTAAGAGAGATTACTAAATGATTTTGAGTTTAGGGAATGCACTGGTTTTATGCAGGTCTTGATATGCTTGAGCACACAAATACATCTCATAAATCTAAGTTCCCTGGAACTCAAGGGTAATGCATTTCCTCCTGAATTCCTGTACCGATCAGCAAAACACACACACACACACACACACACACACACACAGTCCTCTTAAAGCACAGTCCCAACACAGAGAAAGAGGTGTAGTTCTTCATACACCAATTCAAAGAAGTAAGAGAGAGTTAGAGCAATTTCTTCTCATAAATTTGTCTATGGGTATTTGAAATCTGGTCACATCATTGTAGAGAAACATTATAGCCGTAAAGTGTTTAGAAAGTTTGGTCTCTCTTTTGAAGTACTTAATTAAAAGTGAGTTTGATAAGAAAGGTGCTATGCAATTACACTTGCTGACCACATTAACATTTAAATGAGAATAGGCAACATCAAGGTATTTAGGATAAGAAATTTAAGAGAATATTCTAGCAAGGCTCTGACAAAGAAAGAGCATTTAAGACCTATAATTATAAAGTTCATATGCTAATTATCAGTTTCACTTATAAAAATATAATTGTAAACATTGCTCCAAAAATGTTCTAATCCTTAACCCACAGTTCCAAGAACTTCAAATTCAGTTATGTTTTAATCGTTAGTGAACATAAAGTTTACCGAGTTAAAGGTTAACACACACTACTGTTATAACTACACATTTTCAGTAAATAGGCAGTTTAAAAAAAAAAAAAAACATATTCTGTTACTTGCTACTGTTTTTTATAGCAACGAACAGTTGTGTTTTGCTTAAACAACAGTTGTAAAGTGTCTTGTGCTGATACTTGGTAAAAATGGAAATATCAACATTGTTTATGTAGAATTTTCAAGCCATAAATCAGTCAAAAGTACATTCTGTTCTGCAGTCGACCTATTAAGTATGAATGGGCTTTTCTGATTGGTGTGACATTTTTCTTGACATTGTCAAACAACAAAGACAATAATACCCATTTAAAAGTAAAGCAGAATGAAATGTTCAACATTTTTGTCAAATACAGAATAAATGATCCTTGTAAGAGTAAAGCACTTTGCTACTCTCAAATTGTCCAACATTCAAGAACGCATTTACCACAAGTCATTAAAGTAATTTGGTTAAGAGTGATTTTTTGTGTACTGGTGATTTTTTATACTTTTTATTAAAATGTGATGTATGTTATTCTTCAAACTGAAACTTACTTGGTTATAAATCAAAGTCACTGAATATTTTTAAAAATTAACTTGCCTTCAGAATTCTTTCCTTGGTTCTGAATCTCTTCCATGTTACAGTATTATGGAATAGAAGAGAACTAAAATGTGTTGAGTGCCTACTATGTGGTAGACATGTTACATTTACTGTTTCATGTAACCTTGCTAACAATGCTGCTATATTGTTACTCTCCATTTAATAAGGGAGGAAATTGAGTCTGAGTGAGGTATAGGAACTTGCAAATGTTGCACGGCCTGCTTGCTCCCTCATTCGGTGTATGTAGGGAACAGAGCCTGTATATTATTTATTTTTGTCTCTCCAGGAGCAAACACTAGTTCTGCCACCTAGAAATAAGGGCCTAGTGGTGGCTGAGAACTCAGGCTTATACAGGCTTGTGACTAAACGGTGCTTCCTAACCGTGTGGTTTTTGCCTGGTCAGGCAACCACTCTCAGCCAATGCGAAATGGGGATAGAAATCCATCTGGGATCCCTGTAAGGCAAGCATGTTGTGCATATGTCTGTCACAAAGCAAACATGCCATGAAGAGTATTCATTTATGCTATTTCATATTTATTTGTTGAACTCTACTGAGGAAGATATGAAAACACTTCTGCTGTTCACAAGCAATCAGAAGATTGGAACAAATGAAAAAGTTCTTGAATGTTGCTTTAAAGAGTAATTTCCTAACTTCTAGGTTAGTGAAGCTTTGTGCCACAGTTGAACATTGCAGATTTTTATGAAACTGGAACAGAAGCTTCAAAAATGGTCTATTTTCCTCAGTTTGGGGATATTCATTTCCACTTTGAATACAGTACCAAATCATGTTCAGACAGGATAAAAAAACAAACAGCAGATGAACTCGTTCTTTCATCCTTATGATTGTATATGACTAACAAGAAATTTCCGAATTTATTTTATTAGAAATATTTAAATTAGTGTGTTTGAATATGTATGAATAATTTAACAGAAATTGAGGACAAATCTGACAAAAATAGGGTTGTCTTCTTATATACATATATATGTATATATATTTATATATACAAGTAAAATATATAAAAGTAAAGATGTATTTATGATAGGCCATTTCTGACATGCTTCTGGATTTGAGAGTTAATTAGTAGACTTTTACTTTTTAGATAGGAATTAGATCGTATTTTAGTCTGATTATCTACTGAATTTAATAATTAATTACATTTGCTCTGTGCTTCATTAATTCTCTGAAAACAAATCACAGTTTTAGTGTCATTTGTTCAGCTAAATCTTATAGTTTTGTTGAAAAAATAAATATATCATCTTTTGGAGAATTACATATGTTCTAAAAATTTATTTTGAACAAAAATATGTGTTCTACTTAATTTTTCTTTATGTTAGAAAGATATGTGAAATACATTTATAAAGTATATAAGATAGAAACGTGTATAACAATTTAATAATGTTAACACATGCAGTCAAAGGTAATAGTAAGAATGTTGAAAGTGACTCTATGTAATAAAGAATATTAAAAAATATGGTGAACAGTAGAGTTTCTTTTATAAATTCTCTCTTAGAATCTTCCTATCCTCTACCTTATTTGGAAGGAATAGAGCAGTAAATACATAAAGTGATTAATCAGGGATTGTATTTGAATGGACATAACTTTTATGTTACAATTAATGTACATTTAGTTCCAAAATCTTCTATATTCATAATAAAGTGCAATGAGAATTGCTGTAAACATTTGAGAACTCTGAGGCAATGTAAATGTTATCTGACGGGTGTTTTTGTCATTCAAATTTTGAAAATTACTTAGTACTTATATGAAAAAAGTCCTAGAATATCTCATTTACATCTATGTACTATTGCATAAACCACTGTGAAATAATAAACATGTATTTCATATAGGTGAATAGGTTTCTGTATTTCCTTTCGGTGAGAAGGATGGAAAAATCTCCATAAAATGGTCTAATCACATTCTTATAAATCCACATCAATACTCACTTTGCATCCTTCTTAAGTTATAGTTGGTTGAAGCAACTTACAGATAAATCCCAAACTAGGTCTATTCCTGTGATCTGTGGAGCAGGGAAAGTGACTGAGTTACAAAGACCAAGTAAAAGGTAGAAGAGCAGTAAAGCCAGTTTAGCTGAGAAGAGACAGGAAGAATATCTTGTTTTCAGAATATTTTGATTTTGTAATTTCAAAATATTTACTGTGAATAATATCAAATACACACAAGGGTAATAAACCCACTCGCTCCAGCACCTAGATCAAATGACTCTCCAGATTTTGCCACTTCATCCTTGCCTCATCCATTCCTTTTTTGATACAGTTGTAAAGTATTCTAAAGCAACTTCAAGACTGTACATCATTTCAACATACATGTTAAGATGTATATCTCTCCCCAAAATGTAAATAGTTTCTTACATTTCTATATCTAACAAAATTGATACTTTCCTGCTATCATCTAATATCTAGCTATATTTAAAATTGTTTATACAAATCAGAATCTAAAACAAGTCCTTAAATTGCATTTTATTTTTATGCCTTTGTTTTTTTAATTAACTCTTCTCTTTTTTATGTCATTAACTTGTTGAATAATTTTGCTCCATTATACTTGTTGAATAATTTATCCTAGTTTGTGGTTTTAACTCTGCATTTTCATGGTGTCATTTAGCTTCTTTCTCTTGCATTTCCTGGAAGACATCTGTACAGATTTGAATAGATTCAGTTTCAACTTTCTTTAACTAACAATATTTATTAGTAATGCTGAATTTGTCATGTTATATTACATCAGGCAGCATATACTACCTTATTGTCCTGCTTTTAGTGATGCTGAGAGTGAACAGTAGGTAAAACTATTACATCCTGAACCTCATTGTAAATTTACCCATCAATCCTTTATCTAATGGTTTTATTCACTAATGTACTTTGCCTGAAACACTTATTTCACATTTACTAGATGATATTATCCTTTCCATAATGAATAACTTTTCATACTCAGGTTTACCTAATTGGTTATCCTGAAATATAGTTTACACAGAAAATATAGAATAAATGTTAACTTCTTTCCTTTGCCTTTCCTTCCATCTCTTTTATGTGTATCATTATGAAGTTGAGATTTTTTTATTGTAGTTATTTTTCTTTCCAATGATCAAATCCTTCCATATTTGGCCATCAGAAGCTCTCTGTGGGCTCTTATGTCATCTTCATTTTTGTTTTATTTATTATTTTCCCAGCTTTATTGAGGCATAGTTGATATATAGCAAACTGCATATATTTACAGTACACAATTGGATTAGTTTCAACACATGTCTAGATCCATGAAAGCGTTATGACAATCCAGAGAGTGAGCATAATCATCACTCTCCAAAGTTCTCTTTCCCTGGATGTGGAACTCTCCCTCCAGAGTAGGGTTGCCACCAGCCCCAGCCCCACCCTATCCACTTTGCCAAGCCAGTATGATCTATTTCCTGTCCCTGTAGATTTGCCTTTTAGAGAGTTTAAGTAGAATCTTATAGTGCATAGTCTTTTGTGTTTGCTTTTTATACTTACTATAATGGTTGTGAACTCCATGTTGTCGTGTGTATTGATATTTCTTATTGCTGAATAGTTTTCCATGAGGAGGATGTATTACATTTCTTTATCTATTCACCAGCCAATTGACACTTAGAGTATCTTCAGTTTATGGCTACTACAAAAAAGGCTGCTAAGAACACTTGTGTACAACATTTGATTTGGACACAGGATTTTATTTCCTTGGGTAAATACCCAGAAGTGGAATTGCTAGTTTCTATGGTAGATGTGTTTAATTTTTTCAGAAATTCTCAGATTGGTTTCCAAAGTGATTGAACAAGTTTACATACTGTCAATGTAGGCGTTACAGTTCCTCAACATCCTTGCAAACACTTGGTATAGTCAGTAGCTTTAATTTAGACATTCTAATAAGTATGTACTACATCAATGTGGTTTTCATTTGCATTTCCCAATGGCTAATGCTTTTGACCATTTTTCATGTTAGTGCTTATTAGCCATCTGTGTATCTTCATTGATGAAGTCTGTTCAAATATTTAGCTCATTTTTTATTGTCTTGCTGGTTTTCCTGTTATTTGGTTTTGAGAATTCTCTAAATTCTGAATATAAAACCTTGTCAGACATACATACATTGCAAATATTTTCCCCAAATATTTTGCCAGTCCTCAAAAAAGTACAGTATCCTTCTAAGAACAGGTGATTTTTTTCATTTTCATGAATTCCAATTTATTAATTTGTTTTCTCATGGATCATGCTTTTGGTATTATATCTGAGAAATATTTCCTAATCCAAGTGAAAAGATTTTTTTCCTACATTTTATTCTACAAGTTTCATAATTTTATGTTACATTATGTCTATTATCCATTTTAAATTAATGTTTTCTCTATGTTTCATATTATTGATTAAAGTTCTTTTTGAATATGAATATCTACCTTCCACTATCATTTGTGAAAAAAGTACCCTTTCTCTGCTGACTAACCTTTATATCTTTGTTGAAAATTAGTTATTTATATAGTTTGAATCTATTTTTAGTTTGCTATTTTATTCCATTTATCTACTTGTCTATCTGTATACCAATAACACATTGCCTTGATTACAGTGGCTTTACTGTAAGTCTTGAAATCACAGAGGGTTAGTTTTCCAACTTCATCCTTTTTCAACATTGTTTTGCTGTTTTATGTCCTTTGCATTTCTCTTTATACATATATTGTAGAATCACTTTGTCACATTTTATTTTTAAAGAGCCTGCTGAAATTTTGGTTGGGATTGTATCAAATCTATAGATTGATTTGGGTTAAATTTATATCTTAATTATATTGAGTCTTGTTACCCATGAACATGTTCTATATCTTCATTTATTAAGAACTCTGAATCCAGCAATATTTCCTACATAAGAGTGTACAGGCCCTTTGCATTTTTTTAGATTTACTTCCACATATTTCATATTTTTGATGCAGTTGAAAATAGTATTTTTATTTCAGTTTTTGATTGCTTATTGCTAGTATATAAAATACAATTTATTTCACTATTGAGTTTGTATTCTGTAAAACTGCTAAACTCACTTTTTAGTTTTGGTAGCTAGTATAGATTCCAACAGCTTTCTAAATAGTTTTACTTATTCTTTTCTATTCTGGATGCTTTTTATTCCTCATTTTTCTTGCCTTATTGCACTGAGTGTAGCCTTTACTACAATATTGAATAAAGTGGTGAGATTTTGCTATCTTGTTTCTGATCTTTGTGTGTGTGTGTGGGGGGAGGGGTTTCTGATCTTTTGAAGAAAATATCATTCAGTCTTTCACCATTAAGTAGGATGTTAGCACTAAGATTTTGTAGATGCATTTTATCTGGTTCAGGAGTTTTATCAGGACTAGACATTAGATATTGTCAAAAGCTTTTTTGGGAAAATATTGATCACATTTATGAAAATAAAATAAATTTATGTATGTGAAAATAAAATGCTTGTGTACTATTCTGTGCCTTGCTTTTTTAGCTAATAGTATCCACATGACTGAGAGAGTTCTCTTTCATTTTTACATCTGCATGTTGTCCAATATGTGATTGTATTAAAGTCTGTTTCCTTTTGACAAGTTTATGTATTCTTTCTAACTTTTGATATTACTAACAATATCATTATGAATAACATTTTGTGTAATCATTTTATATTTTTCCAGAGTATCTTTGGAAAAGATTCTCACAAGTAAGACTGATGACTCAACTGGTAATACAAATGTAACATTTCTAGTTATCCCATTTCTACCAAAAATATAGAAGAATGCATGTTTATCCCTTTGTTTCTGATATATTATAAATATGTTTCCCAATTTGTTATTATTCTTATTACTTTTTTACATTGCTTATCATGTATTCTGCTATGAAATTGATTTTATCTCCTTTTTCACTGCCTTTAAATTCTGAATGATATTTAATAGGAATATTTTCTTTGATCCTAAAAAGAAATGCATCCTTGTTTTCTTTATAGGTCCTTGTTATTATTACTATTATTATTATTATTATTTTACATTTATGTGTCCTACTCCTTTGGAATTTGCCTTGTGTATATATGATATACCTTTAGTTTCTGCTTTTATTGGTCACCTGGGACTTAAAAGCAGACTCCTGAGGGTCTGTGTTAGTAGCAGCTTATATACAACTACTATGAAATGATCCACCTGTCATACAGGTTTACATTTCTGTCCTATTACATTGCTCATAAAGGATCATTAGTTGTCAGGAAAGAATCTTCAAACATTAAAAAGAAAAAAAGAAAAACCTCCTCAGTATCATTAGACTTCAATTCTGTGGGTAAAATATATTTCAGGTCCGTTTGTATGTAGTAGAGTTTAAGGGGTATATTTTTCCCCCCCAGATCTTATAGTTATATAAGAAATCTGGGACCCACCTGAATTACCTTAATATTTAAAATTAATCTTTCCAACATAACAAAAGCTACATTTATGATTGATCAACATTATTTTGAACTCCTTATTTGACTGGGTATTCTGAACTTACTGTGGACACATTAAAATAAAATTCTATAATTGCGGTTATTCTGCTAACCTAGGTAAGTAAAATATGAATTTTTTTTAGGCTATAGCAATATGCTAGATTTTAAAAACAAAATTAAGCCCTCTACTTTGCTTTATCTCCCCTTAAAAACATTTCTGGCCTCCTTTGTAGTGACAATTGTCAATAAACTAATTAAAACAAAGTCACATGTTCTAATTCCCAATGTTTATAGTATTAAGGTCATCAGAGTGGCACAAAGACTTTAACTGTTGTATTTATTTTTAAATTGCTGAGAAATAATGATGCCATACTCTCCATTCTATCCAAGCAATTTAGCAATTCTCTAAGATAGCCTTAAGCAGGGTGGAAAAAGGATGGTATCTTTTCTGAGAAGTCTTTCTTTTCTGTCTCAAATTCCATTGAATTAACCCCTATGAAACTTATTTGAAGATAGGAATTAAGAAAAAAATTTTAGCAGTAGGATGAATGAGCCCATCTCACGCTGCCTCTTTTAAAATGAAGTGGCTCAGTGGAAATGGTATTACTGACATGTTGTTTGATAGAATAAATTAAAGAAGAAGTAAAATAAAATATGAAAAGGGACCAAGTTACCTACAAAAGAAGGACATTTGATGTTAGTCTATTTTAGCCCTATTACTGGTGACTTTACAGAAACTATATACTAATATTTGTATAAAGTGAAATTTAGTCTTTGGTGGTTTTTATTAATGCTTGAAAAGGCAAGCAAAAGCTTCAGAGTGCATGAATATCTTTTTAATATACTTACAGTCTATTTGACATTTTTAAATTATCTTAAAGTAATATTTTAAGTTTAGATTTGTGTAATTTTCTGTGTCCAAAACTAATTTTAAGTTACAATTTACTTTTCTGTTGGGCTATATCTATTTTCACAACCTAGAAATTCTCATAATTTTATTTGTAAGAAATCTGAAAGAAAAATTTGACTTTTTGCTCTCTGAAACTCACCATCTAATCAATAGCTAGGCCTACCTACTTAATACTTGATTCAGTCTCTGGACTGCTTTACTCTAGGTATTTTTAATTTCTTACTCAGACTCTTGAGATAGCTATATTTACCTATATCCATATCCAGACATGGATATGGACTTGGATTTTTTTCAACAATATTGAGAAATAATTGACAAATACATTTTCATATATTTAAAGTGTACAATGTGATGATTTGATATTCATACACCTAACTCTTCCCTTTTTTGTGATGAGACAGCTTAAGGTCTATTCTTAGCAACTTTCAATTACACAATATTGTATTATTGACTATAGTCACCATGCTGTACCTCAGAATTTATTCTTAAAACTAAAAGTTTTTAACCTTGACCTAAATTTCACTATTTCTTCCATCCTCCAGCCTGTGGCAACCATCATTCTATTCACTGTTTCAAAGAATTTTTTTTTTTTTTTTTTTAGATTCCACCTATAAGTGATAACATACAGTATTTCTTTTTCTACTGTCTGGCTTATTCACTTATCATAATGCCCTCCAAGTTCTTCCACATTTTCACAAATGGCAGGATATCATTATTTATGGCTGAATAATATTCCATTAATTATATACATATACCATCTACTTAATCCATTCATCAACTGAAGAAAACTGTTTCCATATCTTGGCTATCATGAATAATGCTGCAATGCACATAGGAATGCAGACATCTTTTCAAGATACTGATTTCATTTCTTTCAGATATATACTCAGGAATTGGATTGCTGGACCATATGGCAGTTCTATTTTTAATTTTTTGAGAAACTACTATACTGTTTTCCATAATGGCTATATCAATTTACATTTCCACCAAAAGTGTAAAGGTTTCTCTTTTCTCCACATCTTCACCAACATTTGTAATTTCTTATTTTTTTGATAACCAACATTCTAACAATTAGTGAGGTGATAAACTTACTATGTTTTGGCTTGCATTTCCTTGATGATTAGTGATGCTGAGCACCTTTTCATGTGCTAAGTAGCCATTTGTATATCTTTGTTAGAAAAATGTATTTTCAGTCCTTCACCTATTTTTAACTAGATTATTTGCTTTTTTGCTATTGAGTGGTATGACTTTTTATATATTTTAGGTATTAACCCCTTATCAGATATATGGTTTGCAAATATTTTCTTCAATTCTATATGTTGTCTTTCAATTTATTGATTGGGTCCTTTACAATGCAGAACTCTTTAGTTTGATGTAGTCCCACTTGTTTGTTTTAGCTTCTGTTGCCTGTGCTTTTGGTGTCTTATCCAAGAAATCATCGACAAGGTCAATGTCAAGAAGTTTTTCTCTAATTTTTATGAGTTTTATGATTTCAGATCTTAAAGCTTTTATTCCATCTCAAGTTAATTTTTGTGAGTGGTATACAATAGGGGTCCAGTTGCATGTTTTTGTATGTGGGAATCCAGTTTCCCCAATACTGCTTGTTGAAAAGTCTATTTTTTCCCCATTTTATGTTCTTAGCATCCTTGTCAAAAATTAGTTGACTGTAAATGCATGGGTTTATTTTGGGGCTGTCTAATCTACTCCATTGATATATGTGTCAGTTTATAGGCAAGTATCATATGGTTTTGATTACTATAGCTTTGTAATATAGTTTGAAATCAGGAATTATGATTCCTCCAGTTTGTTCTTCTTTCTCAAGATTGTTTTGGGTATTTGGAGTCTTTTGTGTTTCCATACAAATTTGTTTTGTTTTGTTTTGTTTTTGTGTGAAAAATGCCATTAGAATTTGATAAGAATTGCATCCAACCTGTAGATCACTTTGTGTATTATGGATATTTTCCCAATATTTGTGTTTCAATTCAAGAACATGGAATGTATTTCCATTCATTTATGTCTTCTTTAATTTCTTTCAAAAATGTCTTATAGTTTGAAGTATCCAGGTCTTTCAGCTCTTTGGTTAAATTCATTCCTAAGTATTTTATAGTTTTTGATGCTATTGGAAATTGGATTATTTTCTTTATTTTTTCCAGATAATTCATTATTAGTGTATAGAAACATAACTGATTTTTGTATGTTGATTTTGTATCCTGTAACTTTACTGAATTCATTTATTAGTTTTAACAGTTTTTGGTGGTATCTTTTTTTCTATGTATAAGCTCATGCCATGTGCAAACAGATAATTTTACTTTCTTCTTCTCGATATGGATATCTTTTATTTCTTTTGCTTGACTAATTGTTTTGATTAGGACTTCCAATACCATGTTGAATAAAACTGGCAAGAGTGAGCATTCTTGTCTTGTTTCTGATTTTAGAGGAAGAGATTTTAACTTTTCAACATTGAGTATGATGTTAACTATTGGCTTTCCTTCTATGGCTTTTATTATGTTGAGGTAAATTCCTTCTATAACTAATTTGCTGAGAGTTTTTATCATGAAAAAAATGTTGTATTCTGTCAAATATTATTTTTCTGCATCTTTTGAGATGATCATATGATTTTTATCCTTCATTCTTTTACTGTATTATGTCACATTCATTGATTCGTATATGTTGCATCATCCTTGCATCTCAAGGATGAATCCCACTTAATAATGGCATATGATCTTTTTTTTTAAATTAATTAATTAATTAATTATTATTTTGGCTGTGTTGGGTCTTCATTTCTGTGCAAGGGCTTACTCTAGTTGTGGTGAACGGGGGCCCCTCTTCATCACGGTGCATGGGCCTCTCACTATCGTGGCCTCTCTTGTTGCAGAGCACAGGCTCCAGATGCTCAGGCTCAGTAGTTGTGGCTCACAGGCCTAGTTGCTCTGTGGCATGTGGGATCTTCCCAGACCAGGGCTTGAACCTGTGTCCCCTGCATTAGCAGGCAGATTCTCAACCACTGCACCACCAGGGAAGCCCCGGCATATGATCTTTTTAATATGTTATTGAATTCAGTTTGCTAACATTTTCTTGAAAAGATTTGCATCTATGTTCATCAGAGATAATGACCTGTAATTTTCTTTTCTTGTAGTATCTTTGTCTAGGTTCATTATCAGGGTAATGCTGGCCTTGAAAAATGAGTTTGGAAATATTCTCTCTTTTTCTATTTTTGGGAGGAGTTTGAGAAGGATTGGAATTAATTATCCCTTAAACATTTGGTAGAATCCAGCAGTGGATCATCTGGTCCTTGGTTTTTGTTTGTTGGGAGACTTCTGATGACTGTTTCAATCTACTGTTTTATTATTGTTTTTTTCAGATTTTCTATTAATTCATGGTTCAGTCTTAGTGGGTTGTATGTTTCTAGGAATTTATCCATTTCTTCTAGGTTGTTGCATTTGTTGGTGTATAATTGTTCACAGTAGTCTCTTATAATCCTTTGCATTTGTGTGGTGTTATTTATCATTCCATTTATTTGAGTCATTTCTCTTTTTTCTTAGTCTAGCCCCAAATTTGTCAATCTTAAAAAACGATTTTGTTAATTTTTCTATTTTTTTCTTAATCTCTATATCACTTATTTCTTATCACTTATTTCTTCTCTAAGCTCTATTATTTCCTTCCATCTGCTAATATTGAGCTCAGTTTGTTTTTCTTTTTCTAGTTCCTTGAGGTGTAAAATTAGGTTGTTTATTTGAGATCTTTCTTTTTTTCTTAATGTAGCCATTCATTGCTATAAACTTTCCTTTTAAGAACTGCTTTTGCTGAATCCCTTAAGTTTTCAGTGTTGTGTTCCCATTATCATTTGGGTCAAGATATTTTTTATTTTCCCTTTGATTTCTTTTTTAGCCCATTGTTTGTTGAGAAGTGTGTTATCTAATTTCTACATATTTGTGAATTTTCCAGCTTTCCTCCTTTTATTGATTTCCAGTTTCATACCATTGTGGTTGAAAAAGATACTTGATGTGATTTCAATATTCTTAAATTTATTGACTAGTTTTGTGTCAACATATGATATGCACATCTGCTATTGGATTGAATGTTCTGTATATGTCTCTCAGGGTCATTAGTTCTAAAGTGTAGTTGAAGTACTTGATTTTCTGTCCAGATGATTTATTCATTATTGAAAGTGGGGCATTGAAATACTCTCTTGCATTGCTGTCTATTTCTGCCTTTAGATATGTTAAGTGTTGTTTAATATATTTAGGTGCTCCAATATTGGGTACATATATCTACAGTTGTTATATCTTCTTGATGAACTGACCTGGTTATTATTGTATAATAATAATAATATATATCTTTTTCTTTTCTATCTTTTGCTTAAAGTCTATTTTGTCTGACATAAGTATAGCTATCCCTGCTACATAAGCAGCATATAGTTGGGTCTCATTTTTTCATCAGTGCAACCACTCTATGCCTTTTGATTTGAAAAGATAAGCCACTTATATTTAAAGTACTAATTGATAGGCAAGAATTATTATAACCATTTTGTTAATCTCTTTCTGATTGTTCTGTAATTCTGTTGGTCCTTGCTTCCTCTCTTGCTGTTTTTCTTTGTCATTAAATGATTTTTTCAAATGGTATGCTTTGATTCTTTTCTCTTTATCATTTGCATATATAATATATATTTTTGCTTTGGGATTACCATGAGGCTTTTATAATACATGCTATAGTTACACCAGTTTATTTTATGTTGACAATAGCTTAACTTCAACTGTATAAAAATTTTCTAAATTTTATTTGTCCAATCCCCAAATTTTATGTTATTAATGTCACAATTTACATCTTTTTATATTGTGCATACATTGGCAAAATATTATAAGTACAGTTATTGTAAAATTTTTGTCTTTTAACCTGTAAGCTAGAATTCAAAGTTCAAAATGTGTTGTATATACTTATGTTTCCATTTTCTCATTTTACTGCAACCAAGTTTAGTGAATATGATTGTCACACTCACAAAATTCTTATGCCAAAATGTAACTCTGTGAAACTGAACTGGAAAGCCTGGCAAAAGCTTATTTTGTCTCTTGAATTCTCTAAATTTATTCAAGGTTTTTATATAAACCCTTAATGACACATTGAGTTTTAAATATTTGCTCTGTCCCATTAGATTCTCTTTTACCAAATACCCACCCTTGGTCCCTGTTTGTGGTATTAACACCCTTTGCTGTGGTTGATCTGGAATAAGATAATAATTTTATTACACATTCTTTCTCCACAATATGATTCATAAGTCCTTTAGACTTTAAATTTTGTTATGTACTACTAAGCTTTTAGCATTCACAAAATCTTTTTCTTTCTCAAGTCCCTGGTTCTTAAAATTGGACAACATGGCTTTCAAGTTACTCTTTGTTACAGATTTATAGATGTCTACTGCAACATTGGCACTCCACAGAATTTCTCTCATTAAGACAAACTATAATATGTCAGTTGCCAAATCCTATACATACCTTTAGTCTTTACTTATTTGACTTTGGTATTGCTGATTACTCTGTATATGAAATTTACTACTCCCAGGATTCTGCAAGAATGTTCATTCTTCATGCTCTTCCTATCTCCATAGACCACTTACAACTTACCTTCTAATCTACACACTCACTATTGGTGTCCAAAGGGGATCTGTACTCTATTCTCCTCCTCTAACTTACATAGCCTACCCATGATTTCGAATGCCATCTGATATGGTGAAAATACTGGTATCTAGATTTCCAGCACAGAACCCCTTGAGTTCCTATATGGAAACACAATATATGGTTACTGCTTTTAGTGCTTGCTTGTCTCACTTAGGCATTAACAGTATTGTGTTGATATGATCTGGCTCTGTTACATGTCCTGTCTCATAACCTGTTATTTTTCTTTTCTACATTATGGTTCAACAATGCCAAACTACTTTAGTCCTCTGAAAAATGCCATACTCCCACTTTTTCATGTCTTTACACAATTTGCTTCCATTATTTGGAATGCCTTTCCTACCACCACTACTGGGCAGAATGTTATTTATTCTGTAACACTTAATTTTGATGTTCCCACCTCTATGAAACCTCCCCAGGCTTCCTTAGTCAAAGTAAGTATTTTTTCCCATAAACGTCTTCTCTGTGCCTTGCAGATGATCTTTGGTATAGCAGTTATTATATTGTATTATAATTATTTATTTCCATATTTATTTTTGTAACATATTCTGACATCTTTTGGGGCAGCCATAATGCTTATTTTATTTTGATATTTATAAACGTAAGCACAGTGAAGTAAATAGAATAGGTAGTTAATAGATAGTAGCTAAATGAATTAACGGTATTTACTTGATCTGGCCTTGTTAGACTAAGTGCACATCAGCTTCTAAAGATGTGTTGCACTTTCACTGACTGTGCCATTCCTTAGGAGTAGAGACTTTATTTTTTCTATTTCTTTGAAGACCCACACTGGGTATGCTACTGTTTTCATTTGGTCATTGATTATGGTTAGATTATGAGTTATTTATTGAAAGATTTTTTTGGTAACCGATCTCCCTGACAAATTACTGCAAGAACATCCCCACTTTCAAGAGGGAGTAATTAAAAGCTTGCACATATAGCCTAAATTGGCCTGCTTCTAAACTGATTTATCTATTTGTTAGAAAAATTGAAGGTTAAAATGTATAAAGGAGATATAGTAACGATTTTAATTCCTAAAGCTCTCATTTTCATTTTTAGTTTTACAAAATATTTATCTTGATTGCTAAGACTTTAATATTCAAGAATTTGTCTTCTATTATATAAGAAGGTATGAGTGTCTTCTAAAGTAACTATTTCAGAAAAATTAGGTAGAGCTTAACAACTTGGAAATAATGATGATTCTTGAACAATACAATTTTAAAGATATATTAGTATAAATAAATATAAATATAGAAATATATACATATATAAACCATATTTTGTAAATAAATATGTTTCATACAATAAATATGTTATAAGTATGAATCTAGAAATAGACACACACTGGCGGAAATGGATAAATGTTCTTAAGGACTCAAGTTCAAATCTCCTAAATATCCTAGTAGTGTTCTGATTAGCAGTTTTTAGTTGATTGTTTATTGTTTATGTAAAGAAAGAAAAAAAAATTATTTTTTTAAAAATGTCTCCTTTGTTTTGTAGTAGACCTGCTGAATTTTCTTATCTTTGTTTTTATTCTCACCTCAGTTTTATCCCTATAATAAATACTAATAGAACTAAAAAAGATATCAGAAATATCATTGAAACACAAAGTCACATATACTGTAACTGGCATTTGCATTAAGTAAATAAATCAAATCCGAAGTTTCAAAGTTATAACTGAAAATAGAAAGGAAAATGTGTTAATTGGGGTCATGACTTTGCATTATGAATCCTAATCATTTATCATTAAATTTATGGTACTCAGGGAAAGAGTAATCTGTCCGGGATTGTGGAGAACATCCACTGTCTAAGAGGAAATGTGTGGAGAAGCCAGGGCAGGATGAATCAATTCTTCCCATAATCAGAGTGAAACGCAGTGAGATATCAGTTAGGGGAATATGACACAAGTCCTTGGGGAAGGCCCAGGGACAAATGCAAATGTATTTTATTTAAGAACTTTGATATTGGAACATTTTGAAATTTTATAGAAAGTAGTATGTTCAGTAAGTTTAGTTCTCTTTGCAGTTTAAACAAACTCCCCAAATTTCTTCCCACTAGTGTTTTCCCAGTAAATCTCTTTACTGAGATTTAAAAACCTTAAATATCAAAGAATATATGATTACTTCTGTTTTGGTTTGATTTTGCCAATGTTAATGCAAGGATGATTTTTATTTAAGAGTTCAAAACATAATACACGATGTGTGGGAAAGTTGTTACCAAAATATTGGTAGGATATCAGAATTATGCTTAGATACTTAGAAAAGTAGGAGGAATGCCAAAAACAAGGGTGTGCAGATACAATTATAGGTATAATATTATCCTTTCATTTACATGTGAAAGAGCCTGGATTCCTCCAATATACTTTATTAAAAATAGGTGAAATTAAGCAACGTGTAAGCAAAAATGAGTTTTTTTTTTTTAATTTTTCTTACCCTAAAGCATGAATCTTACCTACCATAAATATTTATTACTTACTTTCTGTTCAGGAGTGCTTGGGCAGCACTAAAAAGATAGGGGATCTCTGCCAGTTCTTCTGAAAATTATGGTTTGCCTAAAATTGCTCCACAATCACCCAAATCCTCTGCCACATCACTTTTGAAAACAGAAACAAAGACTGTTGAAATCCTCTTGCCTCCCTTTTTCTCAGCTTTCTTCAAGCTTTACTTTCTATCCCACTTTTATAATGAATGCAGTGTTGATGTAATGACATGCAACTGTACAGGCTACTGCACAGACAGAAACTGTTAAAAATAGATTGCTGATGAGAAAATGATGCTTTAAACAGTTTAGCATGATAATTTGTTACTTGTATATAAGAATTTTACTGTATTTTAGTTACTTTTTAGGAATTGGTCAGGTGTTTGGTAATGATGTATAATTGCTTATTATATTTTTTCCCATAAAAAAAAAAAAAAAAAAAACAGGGAAATAGGCTCCAGGTAAACATTTTAATGCAGACTTTTTGACTTTTTAGGATGAAATTAAGACTGGTTTACTGGAGGTAAGCAGGAGATAATCTATATTTTTTCTTACAATAAAAAAAAAATTTCTTTCTGTTTTTAGAAACAGTGGGTTTGCAAATTAGGGAATGGTTTTAACAAGCTGGGGAGACCTATGCCTAGATTTTGCACATTTCAGTGTGAGAGATGAATTGAGACAAATGTGACCCATGTGCATCATAAATTGAGCTCTGCATCTCTGAAGCAAGGTTGAGAAACACTTGAGTAACAATTTAGTAATTTTTTTCCTAATGACACAGGGCCAGAAGGGCCCACTAGAGGAAATATTTTCCACCCCCCTGACTCCAGTAAGAATGAACCTAAATAATTTCAAACAGATAGTTATTTCTGCACCTAAAATATACCCAGGAAATGAGAATCTACACATTGATAACTAGTTCCACTGTTTCACAGTCATTAGGCCAGTATGTACTATTAAGAGGCCTAAATGCACACATTAGTGATGCAATGGGCTATAATTGTGTTTTTGAAACTGCTATGCAATATCCAATCTATGATTATTAGGGAGTTTACATCCACCCATTATTGATGCAACTGCTCTTGATAGCACCTTTGTTGTCAGAAGGGGTTGTGTTGCTTAATATCCCCAGCACAGTTTGAAACAAATTCTTAGAACACCACAAACAGTGGCAAGACTTCAGATATTTATGTGTTAAGTATTATCTTCCACACTTAAAATTGAATATATACAGTATGTAGGTAGATGAAGACTTCAAACTTGTGGAATATTGAAAGTACAGAGTCCTAACCACTAGATTGTAAAGGAATTCCCGTGGAATATTTTTAAAGACTATTCCAATTCAACAGAAATATTCAATTTAACCAGAGCATGAAATAAAGAAACGTTGATGCCACAATATGAGAAACCCTAGTTAGGATGTTTTTAAATATTACAGATCAAACATTTACAAAAAGATAAAACTGAAAGCTACATTTAATTTTGTATTATTCCCTAGCTATTTTTAATTTGAGATATAATTGACATATAACACTGCATGAGTTTATGTTGTACATATAGTTCATTAGGCAACAAACTTTAGATAGAGAAAGAATGGTTGTGTCAGTTTTTCACTATACTTCACCAAGGCCAAAATATGGTAGAAGGTCAGGAGCAAAAATCCAGTAAAAGTCTTTGCTACTGTATATTGTTTTGCACAAAGAAATTTAACAGGTTCATAAAGCAAAGGGGGTTGATAGCAAATATTTCAGAACCTATCTTGCTAAGAAAATTCTCTTTTTTTCCTTGTATGTCGTATTTAATTTATAGATTTTCTTTTGACTTTTCTCCTCTGAAAGTTTATTTTCTGGACACAGACTGGTGGTCACTGATGCTTTTTGGTATAACATACAAATATCCAGAAGATAGTCTTAGCTGACATATAGTGTTTAAGGACAGAAAGTCTTACCAAAAAAAAAAAAACAAAAAAAAAACAAACAAAAAAAACAAAGTAGAAATAAAAGAAGGAAAGGAATGAAAGGAATGGAAAGGAAAACAAGAGAAAGAGAAAGACAGAGAGAAACATAAAGTAGACAGAGAAAATAATTTGATTTTGGAATTTGGTAAAGGTGGTTAGAAAATAATCTTAAAATTAAAGTCCTATTTATAGTTGCTTAGGTTCTTTGATATCTGAGACTTACTGCCAACACATGTAACTTTTGTTTTTCCTGAGTAAATCACAAAGGTAAATATAAACTAAATATATATACCTTATATTGATTATCTCAGATACATTTCTTACAGTTTAGTCAAAATTTTACTTCACATTTTTGTCTAGACTTTCAAGATTATTTTTTTAGTTTTTAGAGTCCCAAGTTTAATTAGCTTATTCTTTTCTTCCTTTCTAATCTCTTCTACAGTTCAGAAACACATAGAACCAAAAAGTAAGATAATAAACAATAAGTGGAATAATTAATACAACATGATGAAACTCATTTTAATTTATATTTCTCCCCACTTCTCACTGGGGAATGAAGAACTTGAAGTAACAGAGGTTGTAATACTCCAGTTCCAGTTATTTTTAACATGTCATGGTACTCAAAGTTTTTATAAAACTGGTGCCTTTGCAAATTTAAGTCACAACCACTCTTTTAAAATAATTTTTTGAAGTATTTTTAAAGTGAATTGTAAGATTTACATCTGAGAAGAAGGAGTAGATGTACTTTTCCATATACATTCTACTGAGTGTAACCAAAAGCTCTGGTATGTTTTTTTGAAACAAACAAAAGAAGACTCTGAAAGGTGTAGAGGAGAAAGACTAGTTAGGGAACTTGGGATGCAAGGAATGACATAGTGGTGACTTCCCTGGGTTTTAGTTTTTGCCTCATATATCCCAGACATGTAGATAAAGGAACCAGAAATCCAGAGATGCCAACAACAACAAAATGCAGAAACAACAACAACAGAATTCTGCTATCTCTAGCCAAAGGACGAGGAAAATGTAACCTATGAAAATAAAAAATTTTAGACAATAACTTCTCTACTCCATCTAAACACTACAGAAAAAGCCCTGCCCCCTTTTCTACCTATGCCAGCAAAGGACACATAAGGAACATGGACTTCTACCTTCTCGGGCTGTAACAAGGTACTCCAGGCCTCCTACTGGGATCATGTCAGAGAAGGTAAAGCAGGGAGCTAGAGCTTCCATCCCCATCAAGGGAGTAAGTCTCACCTCCATCTCTCTCCCCCACACTCCCATGGTGTGAATTGAGACTATGTGTGGAGGCTGGACTTCCACCCCTATCTGGCAGTAATGAGTTGGCATCTTTGCTCTCACTTTTGTGGTGTCAAAGATGATCTACTAGAGAGTCAGGACTTTTACCACTTGCCCCTATGACCTCCACACTGTGTCAGTGGAAATCACGTGTGTGTGGGGGGTGTAGTACTAAGGTACTTCTACTCTTCTTGGCCATCAAGGAAGGTATCACTGGAGCCTTAATGAGAAGCTAGAACTCCCTCCTAAGCCCAGCAGTTATGAGGAGCTCCCCATACTTTGGTGTCGATGGAGACCAATTGGGATACCTGGACTTCTAGCCACACCTGGAAGTAATAACATAATATCCTTCCCCTTTCTCCTGCCTATGTGGTCTCAAAGGAAGCCAGTTTGAACAGAATGTTTAAATACAATGCAGAGTTTAATGATATGATACAAAATATCCAGGGTTCCACTGAAGATCTCTTGTCATATCAAGAACCAGGAAGATCTCAAACTGAATGAAAAAGGAAAATCAATAGATGTCAACACTGAGATGACAGAGAAGTTAAGATTATCTACCAAAGATTTTTAAAAGCCATTAAGAAAAAACCTTGAATGAGTGATTACAAGCACACTGACAGCAAATGATAAAAACAGAAAGACTCAGCAAAAAAATGGAAGTCTCAGCAATGAATTGGGAGATATGAAATTGGAAATTTTAGAACTGACAAACACAAAAACTGAAATAAAAAGCTCAAAGGATGAGCTCAGGAGCACAATGAAGGAAGAACAGGAAATGATCCTCTAGACTAGTAGATAGAAAAATTAAAATTACACAATTTGAACAATACAGAGAAAATAGACTGAATCAAAATGGTTGGAGATTTAGGGACCTGTGGGACTATAACCAAAGATCTAATGTTCATGTCATCAGAGTTTAGGAAAGAGAGAAAAAGGTGCTCTTGGTAACTTTGTGTGGTCTGTAATTGTAGATCATAAAATCACCTTTGGAGGAATTTGTTTGTAAGAATTCTGTGTGTCCAATTTTTTTTTTTTTTTTAATTGGGGTATAGTTGTTTTACAATGTTGTGTTAGTTTCTACTGCACAGTGAAGTGAAGTAGAGTTTCCTGTGATAAACAGCAGGTTCTTATTAGTTATCTATTTTATACATATTAGTGTGTATATGTCAATCCCAACTGTGTATCCAATTTGAGAGTATGACCCTACAGATAAATTTCTCATTTGATTCTACCAGGTACCCCAGAAGAACCAAAGAATATTTCTGAAATCCTCTTTTCTTTCAAATATATAAATAGTATACCCTAAACTCTCATGAGACATAGTGCAATTTACTTTTCTCTCTCCAAACAGAACTCAAATAAATTTTCCAATTATTTCCTTGCAACAATGAGTACAATCCTAATAAGTCTTTTGAGACTCTAATAACCTTTTTAAATTTACTATAATAATAGAAAAAAACTACCTGTATAAATATCCAATCAATTTTGAAAAAAAATTAAAATGAATAAATAGATATTTGACTTACTATATAGAATAATTTATTACAAATCCATAACAATAAAAGCATTATAGAACTGGCACAAGAACAGTAAGATCAATGAAATAAAGGTGAAAGTGAAACAGCAACCTCAATGACATTTAAAAATTATTAGCATAAAATGAGATTGGCAGTTCAAATAAGCAAAGAGTTGTCTAATCAATAAATGGTGGTAGGGCAACAGATTAACATTTTGAGGAATACCAAAATAAATCCCAGATCAATTAATTTTTTTAATATGAAGTACTAAAACTAAAAATCAGGTATAATGTGAAGGGGTATACACATGACCTCATAGAGAGGATGTTATTGTAGGAATGATACCTAACATGTAGAACTCAAAGGAGCTAATTGTTAGATTTTTAAATTTTTTTACTTGAAATAATTTTTAAGCTACTCATAAATTGCAAAAATAGTACATGGTATTTGCTTATTCCTGTCTAGTCACATCCCCAAATGATAATGGCTTATACAAACATAGTGCAATATAAAAACTAGGAAATTAATATAGACACACTACTAGTGACAAATTTACTTACTTTATTCAAATTCTTCCAATCTTCCACTAATGCCCCTTTGCTGGTTCAGAATCCAATCCAGGTTGTCACTTTGTGTTTAATTGTCATCTTGCTAGTTTCCACAGTCTGGAATAGTTCCTCAATCTTCCTTTGTTTCTCATGACCTTGGCACTTTTGAAGAGTACTGACCAGGTATTTTGTAGAATCTTCCTCAATTTGGGCTTGTCATATTTTCTCACATTTAGACTGAAGTTATGTATTTTTGGCAAGAATATTTCAGAAATTATGTGCTCTCAGTACATCATATCACGAGGCACAAGATACCAAAAAGCTTGAATACTGGTGATTGATGATGTTACTTTGATATCCGGTTAAAGTGATGTATGCCAAATTCTTCAATTGTAAATTTACTATTGTTTCTCCTTTTAATTAATAAGCATCTTGTGGGGGGTGGGGTGGAAACTTCAAGATGGTAGAAGAGTAAGAAGTGGAGATCACCTTCCTCTCTACAAATACATCAAAAATACATCTACATGTGGGACAACTCCTACAGAACACTTACTGAACACTGGCAGAAGACCTCAGACTTCCCAAAAGGCAAGAAACTCCTCACATACCTGGGTAGGGCAAAAGAAAAAAGGAAAAACAGAGAAAAAAGAATAGGGATGGGACCTGCCCCTCTGGGAGGGAGCTCTGAAGGAGGAAAAGTTTCCACACACTAGGAAGCCCCTTCACTGGTGGAGATGGGGGGTACGTGGTGGGGCAGCTTCAGGGCCATGGAGGAGAGCACAGCAACAAGGGCGCAGAGGGCAAAGCAGAGATTCCCACACAGAGAATTGCTGCCGACCAGCACTCACCTGCCTGAGAGGCTTGTCTGCTCACCTGCCAGGGCGGGTGGGGGCTGGGAGCTGAGGCTCAAGTTTCGGAGGTCAGATCCCAGGGAGAGGACTGGGGTTGACTGCATGAACACATCCTGAAGGGGGCTAGTGCACCACAGATAACCAGGAGAGAGTCTGGGAAGAAGCCTGGAACTGCCTGAGAGTCAAGAGACCATTGTTTCAAGGTGTGTGAGGAGAGGGGATTAAGAGAACCGCCTAAACAAGCTTCAGAGATGGGCATGAGCTGCAGCTATCAGTGTGTACAACAGAGATGGGCATGGAATGCTAATGCTGCTGCTGAAGCCAACAAGAATCCTATGTGCAAGCACAGGTCACTATCCACAACTCCCCTCCTGGGAACCTGTGCAGCCCGCCACTACCAGGGTCCCGTGATGCAGGGACAACGTCCCCAGGAGAGCACATAGTGTGCCTTTGCTGTTGCAACGTCATGCCGCCCTCTGGCACCACAACCTGGCCCCGCATTCCGTACCCCACCCTCGCCCCAGCCTGAGTGAGCCAGAGCCCTGAATCAGCTGCTACTTTAACCCTGTCCTCTCTGGGGTGGGAACAGAGACCCTCAGATGACATACATGCAGAGGCGGGGCCAAGTCCAAACCCCAGGAGGTGTGCAAGCAAAGAAGAGAAAGGGAAATCTCTCTGTGCAGCCTCAGGAACAGTGGATTAAATCTACACAATAAACTTGATGTACCCTGCATCTGTGGAATACCTGAATAGATAATGAATTACCCCAAAATTGAGGCAGTGGACATGGGGAGCAACTGTAGACTTGGGGTTTGCTTTCTACATCTAATTTGTTTCTGGTTTTATGTTTATCTTAGTTTTACTATTTAGAACTTACTATCATGGGTAGATTTGTTTATTGGTTTGGTTGCACTCTTCTTTATATCTATATCTATATCTATATCTATATCTATTTTTTTTTTCTTTTTCTCTTTTTCTGAGTGTGTATTGTATGCTTCTTTGTGTGATATTGTCACAAAAGCTTTGCTTTTGCCATTGGATTTGTTTTTTGGTTCGGATGCTCTGTTCTTTCTTTCTCTCATTTTTTTAAGTTACTGTATTTTTTTTTAATTTTAATTTTTTTTTGTGAATAACTTTTTTATTTTATTTATTTCTGACTTTTTTTTCTCCCTTTTCTTCTGAGTCATGTGGCTGACAATGTCTTGGTGCTCCAGCCGGGTGTCAGGCCTGAACCTCTGAGGTGGGGGAGCCAAGTTCAGGACATTTGTCCACCAGACATCCTGGCCCCACGTAGTATCAAATAGTGAAAGCTCTCCCAGAGATCTCCATTTCAATGCTAAGACCCAGGTCCACTCAACGACCAGCAAGCTCCAGTGCTGGACACCCTATGCCAAACTACTAGCAAGACAAGAACACAAACCCACCCATTAGCAGAGAGGCTGCCTAAAAGCATAATAAGTTCACAGACACCCCAAAACACACCACCAGACGTGGTTCTGCCTACCAGAAAGACAAAATCCACCCTCACCCACCAGAACACAGGCACCAGCCCCCTCCACCAGGAAGCTTACACAACTGACTGAAACAACCTTAACCACTGAGGCAGACACCAAAAACAATGGGAGCTACCAAACTGCAGCCTGCAAAAAGGAGACCCAAACACAGTAAGTTAAAAAAATAAGACAGAGAAATACACAGCAGATGAAGGAGCAAGGTAAAAAACATACCAGACCAAACAAATGAAGAGGAAATAGGCAGTATACCTGTAAAAGAATTCATACTAATGATAATAAAGATTATCCAAAATCTTGGAAATAGAATGGAGAAAATAAAAGAAATCCTTAACAAGGACGTAGAAGAACTAAAGAGCAAACAAACAATGATGAACAACACAATAAATGAAATTAAATATTCTTTGAAAGGAATCAATAGCAGAATAACTAGGGCAGAAGAATGGATAAGTGACAAGGAGGAAAAAATAGTGGAAATAACTACTGCAGACCAGAATAAATAAAAAGAATGAAAAGAATTAAGAACAGCCTCAGAGACATCTGGGACAACATTAAATGCACCAAAATTCAAATTATACGGACCCAGAAGAAGAAGAGGGAAAAAAAAGAAAAAAAAAAAACAAACAAAAAAAAACAGTCTGAGAAAATATTTGAAGAGATTATAGTTGAAAACTTCCCTAATATGGGAAAGGAAATAGTCAATCAATTCCAGGAAGTGCAGAGAGTCCCATAAAGGATAAAACCAAGGAGAAACATGACAAGAAACATATTAATCAAGCAATCAAAAATTAAATGCAAAGAAAAAATATTAAAAGCAGCAAGGGAAAATCAGCAACTAACATAAAAGGGAATTCCCATAAGGTTAACAGCTGATGTTTCAGCAGAAACTCTGCAAGCCAGAAGGGAGTGGCAGGACATATTTAAAGTGATGAAAGGAAAAACCTACAACCAATATTACTCTACCTATCAAGGATCTCATTCAGATTTGATGGAGAAATTAAAATTTTTACAGACAAACAAAAGCTAAGAGAATTCAGCACCACCAAACCAGCTTTACAACAAATTCTAAAGGAACTTCTCTAGGCAGGAAACACAAGAGAAGGAAAAGACCTACAATAACAAACTCAAAATAATTAAGAAAATGGAAATATAACCTACATATCGATAATTATCTTAAGTGTAAATGGATTAAATGCTCCAACCAAAAGACATAGACTGGCTGAATGGATACATAAAGAAGACTCACATACATGCTGTTTACAAGAGACCCACTTAAGACCTAGGGACACACACAGACTGAGAGTGAGGGCATGGAAAAAGATATTGCATGCAAATGGAAATCAGAAGAAAGCTGGAGTAGCAATTCTCATATCAGACGAAATAGACTATAAAATACTGTTACAAGAGACAAGGAAGGACATTACATAACGATCAAGGGATCAATCCAAGAAGAAGATATAACAATTGTAAATAGTTATGCACCCAAAAGGGAGCACCTCAATACATAAGGCCAATGCTAACAACCGTAAAAGGGGAAATCAACAGTAACACAATAATAGTAGGGGACTTTAACACCCTACTTTCAGCAATGGACAGATCATCCAAAATGAAAGTAAATAAGGAAACACAAGCTTTAAATGATACATTAAACAAGATGGACTAAATTGATATTTATATGACATTCCATCCAAAAACAACAGAATACACTTTCTTCTCAAGTGCTCTGGGAACATTCCCAGGATAGGATGTATCTTGGGCCACAAATCAAACCTTGGTAAATTTAAGAAAATTGAAATCATATCAAGTGACTTTTCAGACCACAACACTATGAGACTAGATATCAATTAGAGGAAAAAATCTGTAAAACATACAAACACATGGAGGCTAAACAATACACTACTAAATAACCAAGAGATCACTGAAGAAATCAAAGAGGAAATAAAAAATACCTAGAAACAAATGACAATGAAAACATGATGACCCAAAACCTATGGGATGCAGTAAAAGCAGTTCTAAGAGGGAAGTTTATAGCAATACAATCCTACATCAAGAAACAAGAAACGCCTCAAATAAACAACCTAAACTTACATCTAAAGCAATTAGAGAAAGAAGAACAAAAAAATCCTAAAGTTAGCGGAAGGAAAGAAATTATAAAGATTAGATAAGAAATAAATGAAAAAGAAATGAAGGAAACAATAGCAAAGATCAATAAAACTAAAACATCATTCTTTGAGAAGATAAACAAAATTGATATACCATTAGCCAGACCCATCAAGAAAAAAGGGAGAAGACTCAAATCAATACAATTAAAAATGAAAAAGGAGAAGTAACAACTGACAGTGCAGAAATACAAAGGATCATGAGAGATTACTACAAGCAACAATATACCATTAAAATGGACAACCTGAAAGAAATGGACAAATTCTTAGAAAAGCACAGCCTTCTGTGACAGAACCAGGAAGAAATAGAAAATATATACAGACCAATCACAAGCATTGAAATTGAAACTGTGATTAAAAATCTTCCAAAAAACAAAAACCCAGGACTAGATGGCTTCACAGGCGAATTCTATCAAACATTTAGAGAAGGGCTGACACCTATCCTTCTCAAACTCTTCCAAAATATAGCAGAGGGAGGAACACTCCCAAACTATTTCTACAAGGTTACCATCACCCTGATACCAAAACCAGACAATGATGTCACAGAAAAGGAAAATTACAGGCCAATATCACTGATGAGCATAGATGCAAAAAACTTCAACAAAATACTAGCAAACAGAAACCAACAGCACATTAAAAGGATCATACACCACGGTCAAGTGTGGTTTATGCCAGGAATGCAAGGATTCTTCAATATATGCAAATCAATCAATGTGATAACCCATGTTAACAAACTGAAGGAGAAAAAGCATATGATCATCTCAATACATGCAGAAAAAGTTTTTGACATTACTCAATACCCATTTATGATAAAAACTCTCTAGAAAGTAGACATAGAAGGAAATTACCCCAACATAATAAAGGCCATATATGAGACACCCACAGCCAACATCACTATCAATGGTGAAAAATTGAAACCATTTCCACTAAGATCAGGAACAAGACAAGGTTGCCCACTCTCACCACTATTATTCAACATAGTTTTGGAACTTTTAGTCACAACAATCAGAGAAGAAAAAGAAATAAAAGGAATCCAAATCAGAAAATAAAAAGAAAAACTGTCACTGTTTGCAGACGACATGATATTATATGTAGAGAATCTTAAAGATTCTACCAGAAAACTACTAGAATTAAGGAATGAATTTGGTAAAGTAGAAGGATACAAAATTAATGTGCAGAAATCTCTTGCATTCCTATACACTAATGAAGAAAAATCTGAAAGAAAAATTAAGGAAGCACTCCTATTTACCTTGCAACAAAAAGAATAAGATACCTATGAATAAACCTACCTAAGGAGACAAAAGACCCGTATGCAGAAAACTGTAAGACACTGATGAAAAAAATTAAAGATGATACAAACAGATGGAGAGATATACCATGTTCTTGGATTAGAAGAATAAGCATTGTGAAAATGACTCTACTACCCAAAGCAATCTACAGATTCAATTCAATCCCTATCAAACTACCACTGGTATTTTTCAGAGAACTAGAACAAAAAATTTCACGTGTGTATGGAAACACAAACGACCCCGAATAGCCAAAACAATCATGAAAAAAAAAAAAAAAAAGGAGCTGGAGGAATCATGCTCCTGGACTTCAGACTATACTGCAAAGCTACAGTAATCAAGAGAGTATGGTACTGGCACAAAAACATAATTATAGGTCAATGGAACAGGATAGAAAGCCCAGAGATAAACCTATGCATATATGGTCACCTTATCTTTGATAAAGGAGGCAAGGATATACAATGGAGAAGAGACAGCTTCTTCCATAAGTGGTGCTGGGAAAACTGGACAACCACATGTAAAAAATAAAATTAGGACACTCTGTAACATCATACACAAAAATAAACTCAAAATGGATTAAAGACCTATATGTAAGTTCAGACACTATAAAACAGAGCAAAACATAGGAAGAACTCTCTATGACATAAATCACAGCAAGATCCTTTTTGACCCACCTCTTGGAGAAATGGAAATAAAAACAAAAATAAAAAATGGGACCTAATGAAACATAAAGTCTTTTGCACAGCAAAGGAAACCATAAACAAGACGAATAGACAACCCTCACAATGGGAGAAAATATTTGTAAATGAGTCAACGGACAAAGGATTAATCTGCAAAATATACAAGCAGCTCATGCAGCTCAATATCAAAAAAAAACAAACAACCCAATCCAAAAATGGGCAGAAGACCTAAATAGACATTTCTCCAAAGAAGATATGAAGATTACTAACAAACCCATGAAAGGATGCTCAACATCACTAATCATTAGAGAAATGCAAATCAAAACTACAATGAGGTATCACCCTACACAAGTCAGAATGGCCATCATCAAAAAGTCTAGAAACAATAAATGCTGGAGAGGGTTTGGAGAAAAGGGCCCCCTCTTGCACTGTTGATGGGAATGTAAATTGGTATAGCTCCTATGGAGAACAGTATGGAGGTTCCTTAAAAAACTAAAAATAGAACCACCATACAATCCAGCAATCCCACTACTGGACATATACCCAGAGAAAACCATAATTCACAAAGAGTCATGGGCCTCAATGTTCACTAGAGTACTATTTACAATAGCCAGCACATGGAAGTAACCTAAGCATCCATCGACAGATGAATAGATGAAGAAGATGTGGTACATATATACAATAGAATATTACTCAGCCATAAAAATAAACAAAATTGAATTATTTGCTTTGAGGTGGATGGACCTAGGTACTGTCATACCTGGTGAAGTAAGTGAGAAAGGAAAAATAAATACTGTATGCTAACACATATATATGGAATCTAAAAAAAAAAAAAAGAAAGAAAGAAAAAGAAATTGGTTCTGAAGAACTCAGGGGCAGGAGAGGAATACAGATGTAGACATAGAGAATGGACTTGAGGACACGGGGTTGGGGAAGGGTAAGCTGGGATGAAGTGAGAGAGTGACATGGACATATATACACTACCAAATGTAAAATCAATAGCTAGTAGGAAGCAGCTGCATAGCGCAGGGAGATCAGCTCGGTGCTTTGTGACCACCTAGAGGAGTGGGATAGGAAGGGTGGGAGGGAGATGCAAGAGGGAGGAGATATGGGGATATACGTATACATATAGCTGATTCACTTTGTTATAAAGCAGAAACTAACACACCATTGTAAAGCAATTATATTCCAATAAGGATGTTAAAAAAAAAAAAAAAAAGCATCTTGTGGGGAGGTACTCTGAAACATTGAAAAATATTTTTTCTCTTTATACTATTGTCTATTAATTTTTGTATCCATAGATGATTCTTGTATGGAACAAGTTTTACTGCTTTATTCTCCAAATGGTAATTTTCTGTTTCAATTATGCTTTCTACATTTATTAATTGGAAATTCTACTGTAAGAAAAAGCTGTATATTTTCTTCATTTATTAACTTATGCAATTATTTATATCCGGTTAGACTCAGGGATACTTATTTTATACTGTGGGTCGTAATGCATTACCTAATTATTCTGATGTTCAAATTGTACCAATTTTGTCTATTAGCATTTCCTTCAATTTGGTTGTTGCAAGATTGTTAAAATTTACTAGATTAACATAAAAACTTTGCATATATTAGGAAATTTAAGAAAAATCTTAAGTTTTAAGACAAATAAGTGATACAAATTATTCAATAAAAATGAAAAAAATTAGTAACTTTAATGTTAGTGTTCTTATAAATAAAATAATTGGAACCATTAAAATATGCAAAACATCCAAAATAAGTATCCAAAAATAACAGGGGATGCAATTATAAACTGTCATTTTTTTAATAAAACAAATGCACATTTAGACTACAATATAATGTAATTTTAAACATTTAGTTTGTATGAGATTTTCAGCAAGACATCTGTTTTCAAGGTTTATGGAAGTAAATGCTAGCTCACAATATTGGTGGGAGTATAAACTGGTACAAGTTTTGGGAGATAAACTAGGTAATGCATATTAATACTCTTAAATTATATTATTATATGTCTCAGAATATCTCCTCATGAAATAATCATAGGATTACATAATAGTTTAGTTTAAATGATTTTAACATAGGGTTATTTATTAGCAAATGTGGACAAAAGTCAAAAGTTCAATCAGGTGAGACTGAGTGTATGTATGTGCATATATATGTTTGTGTGCATATAATATATGTGTGTGTGCATATATAAATGTGTGTATGTATATATATATATATATATATATATATATATATATATATATATATCAACACAAGAAGATACAAACAGAGGGTATACATCAATATTCCTAACAGTGGTTATGTGAATACTGAAATTATGGGTGATATTATTCTCTTTTTCTGTTTATTGTTATTTTCTAAGCTATATGTGTATATATATATATATATATGTTTTGTTTTTAAATAGATAAAAACACAATAGTTCATTAAACTCTTATTTTTGATAGATCAAAACATTTCTTTAATTGGTATGGTTTTATTGGTGGAAAAAAATAATGCTAAAGATAAGGTTTATGTACACCACTGAACTGAGATTTTCCTAAAAATATGCCTTCATATGATTGACAAAAGTTCTTTATAAGTAAATATAAGCATGTATAGTATTTTTTAATGGAGGATTGTCTTCTTTGGTGAGAGTGGTGATGTATCTCTGTACAATCAGAACTGTCTTTTGTTTGTGTGATGATTGGGTTGTGCATAACTCAATGGATCAATTTAAAGAAACTTTGCTGTTGAGTTGAAAAAAATCTACCTACAAAATCTTCTGGCTATTAATTATGTTGGAGGCTAACCCACTCTGAGAAATGACTCACTTGTCTTAGAAGCCCACATGCAATAATAATAAATGTCTGCAGCCGACACTTGACTGGGTGGTGGCAAAATCATAAAAATGAGCTTCTCTTCTCTTATGATTCTTGATGACTTTTCTCAATGTTCAGGCTCTCACCTCCCTCCCTCATCCTCATGCTACAAATGTTATCTGTAATCAGGAGTGAAGGGATGGATGCACACCTGAGTGATTGCAGCATTTAGACAAGATAATGATACCTGGAAGTGTTCAGGATAAGAGAAACGTCCTATAACGTTTTTCTTTCAAAATACATATATAGTATGAAAAATCAGTAATGCATGAAATTTTCTTCACCTTCAGTCAAAATGTCCATTTCTAAGGTCATCTGAGTGAGCTATTTAATTCAGCCAATCTTTCAGCCTTCCATCTCTAGAAGACCATTTGGCGATGTAATTCTCAAGACTGTCATGTTCAGCAATTGGACCAGACAGAGCCTTATTAGAGAAGGGCTTTTCCCTGATTAATCACAATCAGTTCCCATGTTCTGAAAAGCACTGGAAATCTGTGGAACTAGTTTTCAGAGACACTCAAGTCAGTTGTTCTTATCAGAAGTGATACTTTTTATACCTACAAATTAGAACCTGAAATTCATTGTATTATTGTTCCATGAAACCAAGCTCTTGTGCTATAAATTGTAAAGTATATGAAGCATATATAGCTTTTTTCTACTTGTATTCTAAATACAATACTCTGTACCTTTAATTTTATAGAGTTTATGTCTTTATAGTTTATATACTAGTGTGCTAGATTTTTCTAAACAAAACAATTCCTTGGCTAATAAAACTATAAATTTTAAGATAAACTATTTTAGTGAAACTCAACCTAATTTAGAATTATTTAAGAAACCACAATAACATTGAAAAACCCAACTTTTATATTTTATTTTGAGATGAATCTATGATACAAATTTGATATAATGTCAGTCTAGTTTGGGATTGACATGTACACACTGCTATATTTAAAATAGATAACCAACAAGGATCTACTGTATAGCACAGGGAATTCTGCTCAATATCCTGTAATAAGTTAAATGGGAAAATAATTTGAAAAAGAATGGGAAAAAATTAAAATTAAAATTAAAAAAAAGTCCAATTATTGTAATGACCACTCAGTTTCATTCCAAAATACCACTCAATGGCAGTTGTAATATTAATGTTTAGAAGGTATAATGAACTGGACAACTGACAATCACACTGATTCTATAATATAATTGTAGATGCAACTTAGTATTTATGACAGAAAATATATGATCACATGATATCCTGTAATATTGATTTCACTGTCTCCCATTGGTCAAATTAAAAAAACAAAACAAAACAAAACTGTAACACTTGAGAACAAGAAGTGTTTATAATCTTATTGTTTTGTAAGTTTATGTATTTTTATATTAATGTTTTTATTAGATTGTATAAACATATGGTTTAATAACTGAAATTATAAATAGGCATATAAGTGAAAATTCTCTCTTCTTGTCCTCATATACCTTGTCTTTCCCAAATTTAACATTGTTGTTGATTTACTGGAGATTCTTTGCATTCATATATGAGTAAATGTGTATCGAGATATTTTACATCTTTTACTATGTAATAAAGTACTTCAAACATCCTTCTGTACATTCTGTTCTTTTTGTTGTTGTTGTAGTTCACTAAAAAATGTACCTTGGGAATTTTCTACACATAAAGAGCTTTCTCAATTTTTATGACTTCATAATATTCTGTTATGTTGATAGATAAATATGTGTGTGTATAAAATTAGTGGTCTATTTTAGGATTTCTAGACTGTTAAAATTATTTGGCTTCAACAAACACTGTATTATGAGTAAAATTGTACATAAATGATTTTGCTTGTGTGTGAGTATATCTGTAGGATAAATACCTAGAAATGAAATTGTTGGTTGAAAATGTATACATATTTGAAATTTTGGTAGGCATTGACAACATTGCATTAGAGTAAATACCAAATACACTCCCACTAAGAGTGTATAAGAATTCTTGCTTCTCTATGGTGTCTTATACTAAATGTACTGCCAAAATTTTAGATCTTCCTAATCATAGAGAGATTTGTGTGGAAAAAATAAGATCAGATGATAGAGATATATGGTTGGTATCTGAGATTCTTGGTTTAATATTACCTGGATTTATTCTCAAAACTTGGTTTGCCTTGCTGGAAATATAGTGATTCCCTGAGAGTTTATAACTTGAACCAGGCAGAGAAAGCTAATCCAAGTAGACTTGAAGAGACTCAAGAGTCAGTGTTCTGAAGTAAGCTTTCAACTGGCAATGCTCTTATTGTTCTTGTCCCTGATGTATCCCAGGGATATGGCACTCTCTTACTAGTAGCAGTGTTTTTCTACAGCAATTAGTCTCAAGTATAGGATGACAAAACATATTCCCATTAGACATACATCAGAATATTTGTGGAAGGAGGTGGCAAAGGATATAAATAGAATTTTCTCCACCACGAATCCACACACCTTTCATTATCTTGTGAAGATATGTGACTAGCTGAGTATGACTATCACACTCTGTGAAACTAATTTTTTTAAAAAAGAATAGCCATTTACCTACGTAAGCCTGGAAGACAACTGGTCAGTGTAAGCAATAGTATATTGGAGAACCTGATAGAAATGTGTTAGTGAAGTTACTAACACTGTGGACATCAATCAGTGTAAGAGATAAAAAAAAAAAAGTGAGTTTCATGAAAATGGGACATTCTTTACTGAATCATCTTCATTGATTAGAATTGTGTCTCCCACATGGAAGTTACTGCCTGAAAGTGTTATTAAAGAATGACTTTTTGATAATGCTATATAGTACAGTAGAAAACAAAGACTTTTTAAATGATACTGAAATGGGTTCTAGTCCTGGATCTACAATTTTCTAAGTGTGCCAAAATAAGATACTTTAACTCTCTGGGTCTCTGATGCTCATCTCTAAGATGAAGGTACTAATAGCTGTATTATAGAGTATTCATTAATTATAGAAATAAAACTTCATCCTGCAGTAGCCTGAGATTCCAGTCTCCTGAGGTTGAAGAATCACATTAAATACCTTAGGACCAAGCAGATTTACCAGAGCTCTTCAAGTGGAGGGGAAGAGCGCTCTGCCTGCCCTAGTGAACCAAACAGCTCCATCCACAATCGTATTAATATAATCAGGTAAAAAATTAACAATATCAACGTCCTTTTTTGTTTGTAAAATAAGTGATTGGATTTTTTATTCCGTGGGATGACTGTTATGGTCTAAGCATTCCTTCTTTGGTAATGCAGCTTTAACTGGCTTAGTACAAGCTTCCCAAAGGTTTTCACTATGCTTAACCTTCTAAGGTCTCCCTAACTATTTTCACACATTGTAAATAAGTCTCTGGTATACTCAGACCCAAGAGTATACTGACTGAGGTTCATTTTAAGAAAGAATCTTGATTTTCCTTGAAGTACTGAGATGGCTTTACAAAACCTTATCTTATCTCTTAAATAAATACCATGCATTTTTAGCCTTATTCCCAGTCTCCCAAGACTAAAGAAATTAAATATCAAAATTATATTTAACTGACATTAAGGCTTCAACACATACCAGCACATGGTAGCACATTTGTTTAACTGTCTTAGCTCTCATCTTTAAAAATCACATTTAAAGGTATTAACCTAAAATATAGCATCAGTTATTATTAAATTTTTTCCTTAATTTATATATTTAGTATTATTTAGAACTTACTATTTTCATCCAATATTTTCTCTATATAATTGTATATTTGGTGTTCAATTGCTATATAGAAATTAGTAAGAAAAAACATAGAAAATATTTTAAAATGACTTAGAAAATAGAATATGTTTCAAGTAAAACCAAGTACTTCTGATAAATAGGTGTGTGTACTTGAGAAACCCCAGTAGTAAGAAGAAGCAGGGTAAGAATTGCTTTCACATTTAGAAATATCTTCATTTCAAGATGTCTGTGCTTTCAGCTTATAAGACAAAGATAATGTATTTAACAATATGCTGGCATTGAAATAATCTCAGATATTTAAAAGAATATATTCAGAAAATCCCATGATTCAATGTTTCGTTTGTCCTCCTTGATGCACAGAAAAGCAGAATTTTCATTAAACTTTATAAAATGAGGATTTTCTGGATATATAAATGGTAAAAATGCACAAGTCTACCCATGGTCCATGATTTCCATTTGAGATTCTCAAGTGCTTTCAGAGCCTATTTCTAAGTTTAAAAGTCAATTATGTGTATCACTAGTGGCTCAATCAATTTTAAAAAAAAGTTTCTGCTGCTGTGTTCCTGGATGTCTGCTCAAAGAAAACCCTTCTTTTTGCTTGGATTCCCTCTTGGTATGCACTTAACCAAATTAACTCCTGGTAGAAAAAGTGATGTAGAGGTATAGAGATCAAGGGAAAATGTTTAACTATAAATTACCCGCATGTCTCTTGGAAAAGGATTACCTCCCTTTAGATCAAGTGTAGAAGGGTTTTCTTCCCATATACCCATTTTAAATCTGCCATGTAATTTTCATACCATATCAAGAAGATGATATGGAAAAATACAGTCAAAAAACTGTCTCCTAGTTGCTGATTTTTCTCTAGGTAGTAGTTATCAAGATGCATTAGATAATTTAGGAAATGACAAAAAATATGAATAAGATCTATATTATAGATTATATAATCGATTTACAGGATATCATGTGATCATACCTTACTTTTGTTTTGATGACATTAATTGATGTAGTCTGAATTTTTTGGAGACCAGGGAATATTATGAGACTGTGTTTTGTATAAACTTGTTTGTGACAACTTTTGTGTTGCTTTTATTTTCATACAAAATGTGTTGATGTCGGTACTTTTCTTCCTGGTCAGATGCCCACATTCTCAGTCTACCTCTACGATTGACACTAATTGGCAAGTCTCCTGGCAGTCACAGCTAGGAGATACATGATTGCTGGACACAGGTGTTACATACAGGTTAGGGTTAAAGCACTGAGTTGGGAATCTATGCCAGCATTACATTTGTGTTCACTACGCTTCAAGAAAGGAGGATCCAGAATTTCTAGGCTGTCAATTTAAAATTATTCATAAGTATTATATTCTAAATTAAATAAACCATTTGGTGGCTTTTCTATGTAACTATTAGAACTAACAATGTCACGATGAATTTTGTACAACTTCATCATTATCATAAACATAATATAAGGTTTGAAATCCTTTCCGGCATACAATCAAGTGCCATTGTTATTCATTTACACAAAGTATGCTAACAGCATGGTCCTTATTCCTTGACACAAACTCCTATGTGAGTAGGTCATATTGGCACAAACTCTCAATGGTGTGGGAGGGTCAAGAAGAACGACACAGGTAACTGATCTCCACAGACTTGGGCTTTTCTCTCTAGGAGATTTTGTTCTCCTAGCTTGGGCTGCAAATTGTCAAAGAAGAATTTCCCTCACCTTCCGTTCTCTCTATAAAGCACTTTGGAAAACCTCTAGTTTAAATTGAGGCTACAGGAATCATACAATTATGACAAGAGGGAAAAGTGGAGCTTTGGTGGTATAAGTGAAGTTTTGAGCTTCTTTATTTCTAGTTATCGTTTTTCTTCATTTTAAGAATGGTTTAAAACACCATGGTTTTAAAAGATGCCCCATGAAGTAGGAGTAACAATGATCAAGGTGCGTATCAAAGAAAAAAGAAACCTATTACATCTCTAGAGCTAGCTCTTGAGGTTTCTACTTTGTTTGACTTTCTCGCAAGAGTGAAAAATGAGACAGGTATTCAGAACAAAGCCCTGTAGAGTATGGTAGTTGGAAACCTAGACAGATCTAGATACCCTTTTGAATTGTACTCTAGCCACTTAAAACTGTGTGAACTGAGGCAAGTAATTTAACTCCTTCAAAGCTTTACTTTCCCAATCTGTATAATGGAGATAACGTCACCTCACGATTTTGTTATGAAGACTATATGAAATATACAGAGAATAATACCTAAAACATCAGAAGTAATTAATATATTGCAGCCAACATTATTGGTTATGAAAAAAAGGAAAAATGTGTCTTGCAAACCATCCTTTTCCTTCAATATCATATAGCTCACAATACTTAACTGTGATGGCTTGTAAATTGATGAAATTAAGCAATTTATAAACAACCAATTCCACAGCTCTCATAAGAAATGGAGAATTGTAGTAACAAAACTTCTTTCTTTGGTTGGTGAATTCTTTATTATGGCTTTCATATTAGTTTCTTTTTTATATATTTTATAGAAGTATAGTTGATTTACAATGTGTTAATTTCTGTGCACAGCAAAGTGATTCAGTTATACACATACATATATTTTTTTCATATTCTTTTCCATTATAGTTTATCACAGGAGATTGAATCCAGTTACCTGTGCTATACAGTAGGACCTTGTTGTTTATCCGTCCTATATATACTAGCTTGCATCTGTTAATCCCAAACTCCCACTTTATCCCTTACCCACCGCCCCTTCCCTTTGGCAACCATAAGTCTATTCTCTATGTCTGTGAGTCTGTTTCTGTTTTGTAGATAAGTTCATTTGTGTCATATTTTGGATTCCATGTATATCATCATATGGTATTTGTCTTTCTCTTTCTGACCTACTTTGCTTAGTGTGATCTTCTCTACGTCCATCTATGTTGCTGCAAATGACACCATTTCATTCTTTTTTATGACTGAGTAGTATTCCATTGTGTGTGTGTGTGTGTGCACGTGTGTACCACATCTTCTTTATCCATTCATCTATCGATGGACATTTAGGTTGTTTCCATGTCATGGCTATTGTATAAATAAAGCTGCTATGAACATAGGGATGCATGTATCTTTTCAAATTATAGTTTTGTCTGGGTATATGCTGGGGAGTGGGATAGCTGGATCATATGGTAAATCTTATTTTTAGTTTTTTGAGGAAACCCCATATTGTTTTCCATAGTGGCTGCACCAATTTACATTCCTACCAACATTGTAAGAGGCTTCCCTTTTCTTCACACTTTCTCCAACATTTATTATTTATAGACATTTTAGTGATGGCCATTCTGACCTGTGTGAGGTAGTACAAAACTTTAGGAATGTGTAATTTGTTTATTTTCATGTCACAATTAAAAAAATTTAAATTAAGATACTCATAAACCAAGAAGAGCGAACCAAGATGGCGGAGTAGAAGGACGTGCTCTCACTCCCTCTTGCGAGAGCACCAGAATCACAACTGGCTGCTGGACAATCATTGACAGGAAGACCCTGGACTTCACCAAGGAGGATACCCCACGTCCAAGGACAGAGGAGAAGCCACAGTGAGATGGTAGGAGGGGCGCAATCAGAGTAAAATCAAATCCCATAACTGCTGGGTGGGTGACTCACAGACTGGCAAACACTTATACCACAGAAGTCCACCCACTGGAGTGAAGGTTCTGAGCCCCACGTCAGGCTTCCCAACCTGGGGGTCCTGTAACGGGAGGAGGAACTCCTAGAGAATCAGACTTTGAAGTCTAGTGGGAATTGATTGCAGGACTGTGACAGGACTGGGGGAAACAGAGACCCCACTCTTGGAGGGCACACACAAAGTAATGTGTGCATCAGGACCCAGGGGAAGGAGCAGTGACCCTGGGGGAGACTGAACCAGATGTACCTGCTGGTGTTGGGGGGTCTCCTGCAGAGGCGAGTCGTGGCTCTGTTTCACCGTGTGGATGAGGACACTGGCAGCAGAGGTCCTGGGAAGTTCTCCTTGGCGTGAGCCCTCCCAGAGTCTGCCATTAACCCCACCAAAGAGCATGGGTAGGCTCCAGTGTTGGGTTGCCTCAGGCAAAACAACCAACAGGGAGGGAACCCAGCCCCACCCATCAACAGTCAAGTGGATTAAGGTTTTACTGAGCTCTGACCGCCACAGCAACAGGGAGGAAACCCAGCCCCACCCATCAACAGTCAAGTGGAATAAGGTTTTACTGAGCTCTGACCGCCACAGCAACAGTCAGCTCTACCCACCACCAGAGCCTCCCATCAAGCCTCTTAGATAGCGTCAACCACCAAAGGGCAGACAACAGAAGCAAGAAAAACTACAATCCTGCAGCCTGTGGACCAAAAACCACAGTTACAGAAAGACAGAGAAGATGAAAAGGCAGAGGGCTATGTACCAGATGAAGGAACAAGAAAAAAACCCAGAAAAACAACTAAATGAAGTGGAGATAGGCAACCTTCCAGAAAAAGAATTCAGAATAATGATAGTGAAGATGATCCAGGACCTCGGAATAAGAATGGAGGCAAAGATTGAGAAGATGCAAGAAATGATTAACAAAGACCTAGAAGAATTAAAGAACAAACAAACAGAGATGACCAATACAATAACTGAAATTAAAACTACATTAGAAGGAATCAATAGCAGAATAACTGAGGCAGAAGAACGGATAAGTGACCTGGAAGACAGAATGGTGGAATTCACTGCTGCGGAACAGACTAAAGAAAAAAGAATGAAAAGAAATGAAGACAGCCTAAGAGACCTCTGGGATAACATTAAACGCAACAACATTCGCATTATAGGGGTCCCAGAAGGACAAGAGAGAGAGAAACGACCAGAGAAAATATTTGAAGAGATTATAGTCGAAAACTTCCCTAACATGGGAAAGGAAATAGCCACCCAAGTCCAGGAAGCGCAGAGAGTCCCATACAGAATAAACCCAAGGAGAAACACGCTGAGACACATAGTAATCAAAGTGGCAAAAATTAAAGACAAAGAAAAATTACTGAAAGCAGCAAGGAAAAAACGACAAATAACATACAAGGGAACTCCCATAAGGTTAACAGCTGATTTCTCAGCAGAAACTCTACAAGCCAGAAGGGAGTGGCATGATATACTTAAAGTGATGAAAGGGAAGAACCTACAACCAAGATTACTCTACCCGGCAAGGATCTCATTTAGATTTGATGGAGAAATCAAAAGCTTTACAGACAAGCAAAAGCTAAGAAAATTCAGCACCACCAAACCAGCTCTACAACAAATGCTAAAGGAACTTCTCTAAGTGAGAAACACAAGAGAAGAAAAGGACCTACAAAAACAAACCAAAAACAATTAAGAAAATGGTCATAGGAACATACATATCGATAATTACCTTAAACGTGAATGGATTAAATGCCCCAACCAAAAGACATGGACTGGCTGAATGGATACAAAAACAACACCCATATATATGCTGTCTACAAGAGACCTACTTCAGACCTAGGGACACATACAGACTGAAAGTGAGGGGATGGAAAAAGATATTCCATGCAAATGGAAATCAAAAGAAAGCTGGAGTAGCTATACTCATATCAGATAAAATAGACTTTAAAATAAGGAATGTTACAAGAGACAAGGAAGGACACTACATAATGATCAAGGGATCAATCCAAGAAGAAGATATAAAAATTATAAATATATATGCACCCAACATAGGAGCACCTCAATACATAAGGCAACTGCTAACAGCTATAAAAGAGGAAATCGACAGTAACACAATAATAGTGGGGGACTTTAACACCTCACTTACACGAATTGTCAGATCATCCAAAATGAAAATAAATAAGGAAACAGAAGCTTTAAATGACACAATAGACCAGATAGATTTAATTGATATATATAGGACATTCCATCCAAAACAGCAGATTACACGTTCTTCTCAAGTGTGCACGGAACATTCTCCAGGATAGATCACATCTTGGGTCACAAATCAAGCCTCAGTAAATTTAAGAAAATTGAAATCATATCAAGCATCTTTTCTGACCACAACGCTATGAGATTAGAAATGAATTACAGGGAAAAAAACGTAAAAAAGACAAACACATGGAGGCTAAACAAGACGTTACTAAATAACCAAGAGATCACTGAAGAAATCAAACAGGAAATAAAAAAATACCTAGAGACAAATGACAATGAAAACACGACGACCCAAAACCTATGGGATGCAGCAAAAGCGGTTCTAAGAGGGAACTTTATAGCTATACAAGCCTACCTAAAGAAACAAGAAAAATCTCAAGTAAACAATCTAACCTTACACCTAAAGAAACTAGAGAAAGAAGAACAAACAAAACCCAAAGTTAGCAGAAGGAAAGAAATCATAAAGATCAGAGCAGAAATAAATGAAATAGAAACAAAGAAAACAATAGCAAAGATAAATAAAACTAAAAGTTGGTTCTTTGAGAAGATAAACAAAATTGATAAGCCATTAGCCAGACTCATCAAGAAAAAGAGGGAGAGGACTCAAATCAATAAAATCAGAAATGAAAAAGGAGAAGTTACAACAGACACCGCAGAAATACAAAACATCCTAAGAGACTACTACAAGCAACTTTATGCCAATAAAATGGACAACCTGGAAGAAATGGACAAATTCTTAGAAAGGTATAACCTTCCAAGACTGAATCAGGAAGAAACAGAAAATATGAACAGACCAATCACAAGTAATGAAATTGAAACTGTGATTAAAAATCTTCCAACAAACAAAAGTCCAGGACCAGATGGCTTCACAGGTGAATTCTATCAAACATTTAGAGAAGAGCTAACACCCATCCTTCTCAAACTCTTCCAAAAAATTGCAGAGGAAGGAACACTCCCAAACTCATTCTATGAGGCCACCATCACCCTGATACCAAAACCAGACAAAGATACTACAAAAAAAGAAAATTACAGACCAATATCACTGATGAATATAGATGCAAAAGTCCTCAACAAAATACTAGCAAACAGAATCCAACAACACATTAAAAGGATCATACACCACGATCAAGTGGGATTTATCCCAGGGATGCAAGGATTCTTCAATATACGCAAATCAATCAATGTGATACACCATATTAACAAATTGAAGAAGAAAAATCATATGATCATCTCAATAGATGCAGAAAAAGCTTTTGACAAAATTCAACACCCATTTCTGATAAAAACTCTCCAGAAAGTGGGCATAGAGGGAACCTACCTCAACATAGTAAAGGCCATATATGACAAACCCACAGCAAACATCATTCTCAATGGTGAAAAACTGAAAGCATTTCCTCTAAGATCAGGAACGAGACAAGGATGTCCACTCTCACCACTATCATTCAACATAGTTCTGGAAGTCCTAGCCATGGCAATCAGAGAAGAAAAAGAAATAAAAGGAATACAAATTGGAAAAGAAGAAGTAAAACTGTCACTGTTTGCGGATGGCATGATACTATACATAGAGAATCCTAAAACTGCCACCAGAAAACTGCTAGAGCTAATTAATGAATATGGTAAAGTTGCTGGATACAAAATTAATGCACAGAAATCTCTTGCATTCCTATACACTAATGATGAAAAATCTGAAAGAGAAATTATGGAAACACTCCCATTTACCATTGCAACAAAAAGAATAAAATACCTAGGAATAAACCTACCTACGGAGCCAAAAGGCCTGTATGCAGAAAACTATAAGACACTGATGAAAGAAATTAAAGATGATACCAACAGATGGAGAGATATACCATGTTCTTGGATTGGAAGAATCAACATTGTGAAAATGAGTATACTACCCAAAGCAATCTACAGATTCAATGCAATCCCTATCAAATTACCAATGGCATTTTTTACAGAACTAGAACAAATCATCTTAAAATTTGTATGGAGACACAAAAGACCCCGAATAGCCAAAGCAGTCTTGAGGCAAACAAATGGAGCTGGAGGAATCAGACTCCCTGACTTCAGACTATACTACAAAGCTACAGTAATCAAGACAATATGGTACTGGCACAAAAACAGAAACATAGATCAATGGAACAAGATAGAAAGCCCAGAGATTAACCCACACACCTATGGTCAACTAATCTATGACAAAGGAGGCAAAGATATACAATGGAGAAAAGACAGTCTCTTCAATAAGTGGTTCTGGGAAAACTGGACAGCTACATGTAAAAGAATGAAATTAGAATACTCCCTAATACCATACACAAAAATAAACTCAAAATGGATTAGAGACCTAAATATAAGACTGGACACTATAAAACTCTTAGAGGTAAACATAGGCAGAACACTCTATGACATAAATCACAGCAAGATCTTTTTTGATCCACCTCCTAGAGTAATGGAAATAAAAACAAAAATAAACACATGGGACCTAATGAAACTTCAAAGCTTTTGCACAGCAAAGGAAACCATAAGCAAGACAAAAAGACAACCCTCAGAATGGGAGACAATATTTGCAAATGAATCAACGGACAAAGGATTAATCTCCAAAATATATAAACAGCTCATTCAGCTCAATATCAAAGAAACAAACACCCCAATCCAAAAATGGGCAGAAGACCTAAATAGACATTTCTCCAAAGAAGACATACAGATGGCCAAGAAGCACATGAAAAGCTGCTCAACATCACTAATTATTAGAGAAATGCAAATCAAAACTACAATGAGGTATCACCTCACTCCTGTTAGAATGGGCATCATCAGAAAATCTACAAACAACAAATGCTGGAGAGGGTGTGGAGAAAACAGAACCCTCTTGCACTGTTGGTGGGAATGTAAATTGATACAGCCACTATGGAGAACAATATGGAGGTTCCTTAAAAAACTAAAAATAGAATTACCATATGATCCAGCAATCCCACTACTGGGCATATACCCAGAGAAATCCGTAATTCAAAAAGACACATGCACCCGCATGTTCATTGCAGCACTATTTACAATAGCCAGGTCATGGAAGCAACCTAAATGCCCATCAACAGACGAATGGATAAAGAAGATGTGGTACATATATACAGTGGAATATTACTCAGCCATAAAAAGGAACGAAATTGAGTCATTTGTTGAGACGTGGATGGATCTAGAGACTGTCATACAGAGTGAAGTAAGTCAGAAAGAGAAAAACAAATATTGTATATTAATGCATGTATGTGGAACCTAGAAAAATGGTACAGATGAGCCAGTTTGCAGGGCAGAAGTTGAGACACAGATGTAGAGAATGGACATATGGACACCAAGGGGGGAAAACTGCGGTGAGGTGGGGATGGTGGTGTGCTGAATTGGGCGATTGGGATTGACATGTATACACTGATGTGTATAAAACTGATGCCTAATAAGAACCTGCAGTATAAAAAAACAAACAAAACAACTAATACTAAACTTTCATTGGGTTATTTGTATGGAAATATGTTAATATAAATGTTTCAGACATTACATGAAATTTCTAAAAATCTTGTATTTGTATGGAAATATGTATGGAAATATGTTAATACAAATGTTTCAGACATTACAGGAAACTTCTAAAAATCTTATATGTTCTGGTATAATGTTATAAGTAATAATCCTAGTTATTACTTTAAAATGTATATCTCAGAAATAACTAATTTTCTTGTCAACTGCATTATTATGAACTTTCATCAAATCTTTAACCATGGTCATTTTTAAGTCTTTTGTCATTTACAGACAGTTCTGGGTGTACTCTGATGATTTTGCAAATATGTTCCTATAAAAGGGTTTCATCTTCAAGAAATTCATGGAAAAGACTCTGACAAGTACAGGTTTCTGGTAACTGACTGTACTGCTGAACTGAATGAATAAGCATTTTCAGAACTCTAATGAAAAACTGATGAACTCATAAAAGTGCTAACAAAAGATCAAGATGAAAAAAAAATTAATTACATGGGACTGAGTGAACTGATGAGGATGAGTATAATTTTTGTGACTTTCTGTCTGAATTTAAAAAAAAAAAAAATCCCACAAGGACTCAGAGGCAAAGAATATACAAATCAATTTTCACTGCAAAGTAAAGGAGCTGTTACAGTGGAGGATTACTGGACTGAATGTCAATATTATGACATAGTAGGAGTGTGTTTCATGTTTGGTAATTGCAATCATTGTTGCTTTTGTTGTGGTCATCCATGTACAATGCTTGGTGTCAGTCTATTTATCTCTTGTAAAAATAAAATACAGTGTGTGTGTGTGAAAAAAAAAAAGTCAGATAGTAAAACTGAGAGAGAAAGATATGAGAAAGGGGAAGTAAAAAGGAATGTGGTTAATCTTCTTAAAGTAAATAAACAAATCTTATCCCTGAAAAAAAAAAAAAAAAGATACTCATAAATCTTAATCTGATAAAGTACTATTAGACTGATATATAGGATGCCATTTTTATTTAATTATCTCCACTCAGGTATGGCATAGAACTCAAGTACCATTAAGAATTGAGAGTTATTTGTCATCTGCCTCATAAATATTATAAACATTAGCTTTGATCTTCACCCTTGCATTCTTTCTCTTCATATATATCATATATATATGTAAACATGTATATTACTTATTAAGCTTGAAATACCACAAAGGTATGTATCTTTTTATTTACGAGCTCATGATTTCTTCAAATATGGTATCAGACTTAAAATAGAAAAGTTCAAGTGAAAGATTAAAATTGATGTTCTCATTATTTTGCTTTATGTGATTTGTTTTAGAGATGGCAAGTTTTTCAACAAATATTATATTCTTTGACCTACCTGTTAATTAAATACATTTGACATTTTCTTTATTACTAGAATAAACAGTCAAGAAAGACATTTGAAAAAGAACTGGGGGCTGGTTATTGGTGGCCCAATCTCTAACAAAGAGACAGGTTTTATATGGAATTTTGCAACAATATTTCAGAATGCACAGATATAAAAAAAACTTGATAGGACTGATTTGTTTGAATACTATGAAACTATGCCCTTTACCTATGTATCTATATAATTTTTGATCCCTCATATTTTTCATTAAAAAATATCCTCAGGGCATTTCTTAAATAGAGATATTTAGAATTACATAGAATTATTAATAAATTACATACCTGCGCTATCACTATATCAATGTATTATGTACATTACAAATTGCAAAACAAATAGTAACTAAAACTATATGAGAAATCAATACTTATAGGAATTTTAATAATTCCTCAACTACCCCAATGTATCCCAAGTATGTGCATATCCCAAACTGGATATTAATCATTTGATAATGAAGTTTTCTATTGTTTGTTTGCTATTTGTATATCTTTAAATTCCAAAAATTCTAGATCTGCTGTAAATAAAAATAAGTTAGAATTTTTCCCTCTGTATAAATATATATGTATACACATTTTTTTCAAGAAATATACCCTGAAAAGATAATATACTTATCATTAGGTAAGTTGTTTTAAATACAATGTGCAAGTTGTTGCACATTGGATTAAAATGTGCTACAATCTAATTAATGTTTAAAAACTAATCTCAAAATAGAGCCTTTATACATATATTTTTCTTCAATGATTTTTAATGTATACTTACCTATGTCATTTAATGATGGTTGACATTTATGAATTGACATAATACCATGCAACTGTCAATGAATTTTAACAGCATTTTTCATTAATTACACATTTATTGGTATTCTGGTAAAGATAAACAAAAATATATAAAAACAAAAAACAGTAGACAAGTACAAACTAGTCAACAATTACCATATCATTGGAATACAGATGTTTAAAATAGGAGTGGGAAAAATTAGATGAGTTTATATTACTTGTAGATAATCTGTGATTTAATGGTAATAGACCTCACACATTTTCAAAATGACTTCGCCTTTAACTCATGATTCCTACATATTTCAGATGTCAGCAATCAGGAACTGATGAATATTAGGGCAGCCATCTCAAGAAATTTGATTGACAAAGATGTGCTTCCAAAAAGAGTGATATTTATTTAGTTATAAATAGCTGCCAAAGTGTTTAACATCATTCAAGTCTTGGTAGCTTTATTTGTACAAGCTGCTGGTGTAGTATATTTATAGTATACCAAAAATTGCCTCACATTTATCAGAAAATCATTTTAAATTTCAAGAATGACAACTTGGAAAACTGCAAGAGAAACACTTAAATACGTTTCTTATATGCTTTTATAAATGCATTCTATTAAGATGAAGAATGATCCCTCTAAACTACAAGATCAGTGTTGCCTGTTTTAATCTCAGTTTTTGGTGTTGTTTATTTTGTATGTTATTTTTCTTCACGTTATTCCATTTATTAGCAGTTAAAATGATATTGTTGTATGATAAAAAAAAAAAACAAAAAGGAAGAATAAATCTTTCAGTATGTGGGACTTTTTTGTTGTTTTTTTTCAGTTTATTTATTTATTTATTTATTTATTTATTTATTTCACACACACACGCGCACACACACACACACACACACTGTATTTTATTTTTACAAGAGATAAATAGACTGACACCAAGCATTGTAAATGGCTGACCACAACAAAAGCAACAATGATTGCAATTACCAAACACGAAACACACTCATACTATGTCATAATATTGATATTCAGTCCAGTAATCCTCCACTGTCACAGCTCCTTTACTTTGCAGTGAAAATTGATTTGTATATTTTTTCCCTCTGAGTCCTTGTGGGATTTTTTTAAAAATTCAAACAGAAAGTCACAAAAATTATAATCATCCTCATCAGTTCACTCAGTCCCATGTAATTTTTTTTTTTTTTCCATCTTGATCTTTTGTTAGCACTTTTATGAGTTCATCAGTTTTCCATTAGAGTCTGAAAATGCTTATTCATTCATGTCAGCAGTATAGTCAGGTACCAGAAACCTGTACTTCTCAGAGTCTTTCCATGAATTCCTTGAAGATGAAACCATTTTATAGGAACATATTTGCAAAAGCATCAGAGTACACCCAGAACTGTCTGTAAATGACAAAAGACTTTAAAATGTCCATGGTTAAAGATTTGATGAAAGTTCATAATAATGCAATTGACAAGGAAATTTAGTTATTTCTGAGATATACATTTTAAAGTAATAACTAGAATTATGACTTATAACATTATACCAGAACATATAGGATTTTTTGAAATTTCATTTAATGTCTGAAACATTTATATTAACATATTTCCATACAAATAACCCAAAGAAAGTTTAGTATTAGTTGTGTTGTTTGTTTGTTTGTTTGTTTATACTGCAGGTTCTTATTAGTCATCAATTTTATACACATCAGTGTATACATGTCAATCTCAATCTCCCAATTCAGCACACCACTATCCCCACCCCACCACAGTTTTCCCCCTTTGGTGTCCACACGTCTGTTCTCTACATCTGTGTCTCAACTTCTACCCTGCAAACTGTCTCATCCGTACCACTTTTCTAGGTTCCACATACATGTGTTAATATACGATATTTGTTTTTCTCTTTCTGACTTACTTCACTCTGTATGACCGCCTCTAGATCCATCCACTTCTCAACAAATGACTCAATTTCGTTCCTTTTCATGGCTGAGTAATATTCCATTGTATATATGTACCACTTCTTCTTAATCCATTTGTCTGTTGATGGGCATTTAGGTTGCTTCCATGACCTGGCTATTGTAAATAGTGCTGCAATGAACATTCGGGTGCATGTGTCTTTTTGAATTACGGTTTTCTCTGGGTATATGCCCAGTAGAGGGATTGCTGGATCATATGGTAATTCTATTTTTAGTTTTTTAAGGAACCTCCATATTGTTCTCCATAGTGTCTGTATCAATTTACATTCCCACCAACAGTGCAAGAGGGTTCCCTTTTCTCCACACCCTCTCCAGCATTTGTTGTTTGTAGATTTTCTGATGATGCCAAATCTAACTAGTGTGAGGTGATACCTCATTGTAGTTTTGATTTGCATTTCTCTAATAATTAGTGATGTTGAACAGCTTTTCATGTGCTTCTTGGCCATCTGTATGTCTTCTTTGGAGAAATGTCTATTTAGGTCTTCTGCCCATTTTTGGATTGGGTTGTTTGTTTCTTTAATATTGAGCTGCATGAGCTGTTTATATATTTTAGAGATTAATCCTTTGTCCACTGATTCATTTGCAAATATTTTCTCCCATTTGGAGCATTGTCTTATTGTCTTGTTTATGGTTTCCTTTTCTGTGCAAATCCTTTGAAGTTTCATTAGGTCCCATATGTTTATTTTTGTTTTTATTTCCATTACTCTAGGAGGTGGATCAAAAAAGATCTTGCTGGGCTTCCCTGGTGGCGCAGTGGTTGAGAGTCTGCCTGCTAATGCAGGGGACACGGGTTCGAGCCCTGGTCTGGGAAGATCCCACATGCCACGGAGCAGCTGGGCCCGTGAGCCACAGCTACTGAGCCTGCGCGTCTGGAGCCTGTGCCCCGCAACGGGAGGGGCCGCGATAGTGAAAGGCCCGCGCACCGCGATGAAGAGCGGTCCCCGCACCGCGATGAAGAGTGGCCCCCACTTGCCGTAACCAGAGAAAGCCCTCGCACGAACTGAAGACCCAACACAGCCAAAAATAAATAAATAAATAAAGTAGCTATAAAATTAAAAAAAAAAAAAAAAAAAAAAAAAGATCTTGCTGTGATTTATGTCAAAGAGTGTTCTTCCTATGTTTACCTCTAAGAGTTTTATAGTGTCCAGTCTTACATTTAGGTCTCAAATCTATTTTGAGTTTATTTTTGTGTATGGTGTTAGGGAGTGTTCTAAATTCATTCTTTAAATGTAGCTCTCCAGTTTTCCCAGCACCACTTATTGAAGAGACTGTCTTTTCTCCATTGTATATCTTTGCCTCCTTTGTCACAGATTAGTTGACCATAGGTGCATGGCATAATCTCTGGGCTTTCTATCTTGTTCCATTGATCTATATTTCTCTATTTGTGCTAGTACCATACTGTCTTGATTACTGTAGCTTTGTAGTATAGTCTGAAGTCAGGGAGTCTGATTCCTCCAGCTCCTTTTTTTCCCTGAAGACTGCTTTTGCTATTTGGGGTCCTGTGTGTCTCCATACAAATTTTAAGATGATTTGTTCTAGTTCCGTAAAGAATGCCATTGGTAATTTGATAGGGATTGCATTGAATCTGTAGATTGCTTTGGGTAGTAGAGTCATTTTCACAATGTTGATTATTGCAATCCAAGAACGTGGTATATCTCTCCATCTGTTTGTATCATCTTTAATTTCTTTCATTGGTGTCCTATACTTTTCTGCATACAGGTCTTTTGTCTCCTTAGGTAGGTTTACTCCTAGATATTTTATTCTTTTTGTTGCAATGGTAAACGGGAGTGTTTTCTTAATTTCACTTTCAGATTTTTCATCATTAGTATATAGGAATGCAAGAGATTTCTGTGCATTAATTTTGTATCCTGCAACTTTACCAAATTCATTGATTAGCTCTAGTAGTTTTCTGGTGGCATTTTTAGGATGCTCTATGTATAGTATCATGTCATCTGCCAACAGTGACAGCTTTACTTCTTCTTTTCCAATTTGCATTCCTTTTATTTATTTTTCTTCTCTGATTGCCATGGCTAGGACTTCCAGAACTATGTTGAATAATAGTGGTGAGAGTGGACATCCTTGTCTTGTTCCTGATCTTAGAGGAAATGCTTTCAGTTTTTCACCATTGAGAATGATGTTTGCTGTGAGTTTGTCATATATGGCCTTTATTATGTTGAGGTAGGTACCCTCTCTGCCCACTTTCATGAGAGTTATTATAATAAATGGGTGTTGAATTTTGTCAAAAGCTTTTTCTGCATCTATTGAGATGATCATATGGTTTTTATTCTTCAATTTGTTAATATGGTGTATCACATTGATTGATTTGCATATTTTGAAGAATCCTTGCATCCCTGGGATAAATGCCACTTGATCGTGGTGTATGATCCTTTTAATGTGTTGTTGGATTCTGTTTGCCAGTATTTTGTTGAGGATTTTTGCATCTATATTCATCAGTGATATTGGTCTGTAATTTTCTTTTTTTGTAGTGTCTTTTGTCTGGTTTTGGTATCAGGGTGATGGTGGCCTCATAGAATGAGTTTGGGAGTGTTCCTTCCTATGCAATTTTTTGGAAGAGTTTGAGAAGGATAGGTGTTAGCTCTTCTCTAAATGTTTGATAGAATTCACCTATGAAGCTATCTGGTCCTGGACTTTTGTTTGTTGGAAGATTTTTAATCATAGTTTCAATTTCATTACTTGTGATTGGTCTGTTCATATTTTCTGTTTCTTCCTGGTGCAGTCTTGGAAGGGTATACCTTCCTAAGAATTTGTCCATTTCTTCCAGGTTGTCCATTTTATTGGCATAGAGTTGCTTGTAGTAGGCTCTTAGGATGCTTTATATTTCTGTGGTGTCTATTGTAACTTCTCCTTTTTCATTTCTAATTTTATTGATTTGAGTCCTCTCCCTCTTTTTCTTGATGAGTCTGGCTAATGGCTTATCAATTTTGTGTATCTTCTTAAAGAACCAGCTTTTAGTTTTATTGATCTTTGCTATTGTTTTCTTCATTTCTTTTTTATTTATTTCTTCTCTGATCTTTATGATTTCTTTCCTTCTGCTAACTTTGAGTTTTGTTTGTTCTTCTTTCTCTAGTTCCTTTAGGTGTAAGGTTAGATTGCTTACTTGAGTTTTTTCTTGTTTCTTGCGGTAGGCTTGTATAGCTATAAACTTCCCTCTTAGAACAGCTTTGGCTGCATCCCATAGGTTTTGGATCTTCTTGTTTTCATTGTCATTTGTCTCTAGGCATTTTGTGATTTCCCCTTTGATTTCTTCAGTGATCTCTTGGTTATTTAGTAACGTATTGTTTAACCTCCATGTGTTTGTGTTTTTAAAGTTTTTTCCCTGTAATTCATTTCTAGTCTCATAGCATTGTGGTCAGAAAAGATGCTTGATATGATTTCAATTATCTTAAATTTACTGAGGCTTGATTTGTGACCCAAGATGTGATCTATCCTGGAGAACGTTCCATGCGCACTTGAGAAGAAAGTGTAATCTGCTGTTTTGGGATGGAATGTCCTATAAATATCAATTAAATCTATCTGGTCTATTGTTTCATTTAAAGCTTCTGTTTCCTTATTTATTTTCATTTTAGATGATCTGTCCATTGGTGTAAGTGAGGTGTTAAATTCCCCCACTATTATTGGGTTAGTGTAGATTTCCTCTTTTATAGCTGTTAGCAGTTGCCTCATGTATTGAGGTGCTCCTATGTTGGGAGCATATATATTTATAATTTTTATATCTTCTTCTTGGATTGATCCTTTATCATTATGTAGTGTCCTTACTTGTCTCTTGTAACATTCTTTATTTTAAAGTATATTTTATCTGATATGAGTATAGCTCCTCCAGCTTTCTTTTGATTTTCTTTTGCATGGAAACTTTTTCCATCCTCTCATTTTCAGTCTTTATGTGTCCCTACGTCTGAAGTGGGTCTCTTTTAGACAGCTTATAGATGGGTCTTGTTTTTGTATCCATTGAGCAAGCCTGTGTCTTTTGGTTGGAGCATTTAATTCATTCATGTTTAAGGTAATTATCAATATGTGTGTTCCTATGACCGTTTCCTTAATTGTTTCGGGTTTGTTTTCGTGGGTCCTTTTCTTCTCTTGTTTTTCCCACTTAGAGAAGTTCCTTTAGCATTTGTTGTAGAGCTGGTTTGGTGGTGCTGAATTCTCTTAACTTTTGCTTGTCTGTAAAGCTTTTGATTTCTCCATCAAATCTGAATGAGATCCTTGCCAGGTAGAGTAATCTTGGTTGTAGGTTCTTCCCTTTCATCACTTTAAGTATGTCATGCCACTTCCTTCTGGTTTGTAGAGTTTCTTCTGAGAAATCTGCTGGTAAGCTTATGGGAGTTCCCTTACATGTTATTTGTCATTTTTCCCTTGCTGCTTTCAGTAATTTTTCTTTGTCTTTAATTTTTGCCAATTTGATTACTATGTGTCTTGGTGTGTTTCTCCCCGGGTTTATCCTGTATATGACTTGCTGCACTTCCTGGACTTGGGTGGCTATTTCCTTTCCCATGTTAGGGAAGTTTTCCACTATAATCTCTTCAAATATTTTCTCAGGTCCTTTCTCTCACTCTTCTCCTTCTGTGACCCCTATAATGTGAATGTTGTTGCATTTAATGTTGTCCCACAGGTCTCTTAGGCTACTTTCATTTCTTTTCATTCTTTTTTCTTTAGTCTGTTCCACAGCATTGAATTCCACAATTCTGTCTTCCAGGTCACTTATCCATTCTTCTGCCTCCGTTATTCTGCTATTGATTCCTTCTAGTGTAGTTTTCATTTCAGTTATTGTATTGTTCATCTCTGTTTGTTCTTTAATTCTTCTAGGTCTTTGTTAAACATTTCTTGCATCTTCTCGATCTTTGCCTCCATTCTTTTTCTAAGGTCCTGGATCATCTTCACTATCATTATTCGGAATTCTTTTTCTGGAAGGTTGCCTATCTCCACTTCATTTAGTTGTTTTTCTGGGGTTTTATCTTGTTCCTTCATCTGTTATATAGCCCTCTACCTTTTCATCTTGTCTATCTTTCTGTGAGTTAGGTTTTTGTTCCACAGGCTGCAGGAATGTAGTTCTTCTTGCTTCTGCTGTCTGACTTCTGGTGGATGAGGCTATCTAAGAGGCTTGATGGGAGGGACTGGTGGTGTATGGAACTGACTGTTGCTCTGGTGGGCAGAGCTCAGTAAAACTTTAATCCACTTGACTGTTGATGGGTGGGGCTGGGTTCCCTTCCTGTTGGTTGTTTGGCCTTAGGCAACCCAACACTGGAGCCTACCTGGGCTCTTTCATGGGGCTAATGTCAGACTCTGGGAGGGCTCATGCCAAGGAGTACTTCCCAGAACTTCTGCTGCCAGTGACCTTGTCCACACAGTGAAACAGAGCCACCCACCACCTCTGCAGGAGACTCTCCAACGCTAGCAGGTAGGTCTGGTTCAGTCTCCCCTGGGGTCACTGTTCCTTCCCCTGGGTCCCAATGTGCACACTACTTTGTGTGTGCCCTCCAAGAGTGGAGTCTTTGTTTCCCCCAGTCCTGTTGAATCAATTTCCACTAGGCTTCAAAGTCTAATTCTCTAGGAGTTCCTCCTGCCATTGCCAGACCCCCAGGTTGGGAAGCCTGATGTGGGGCTCAGAACCTTCACTCCAGTGGGTGGACTTCTGTGGTATAAATGTTCGCCAGTCTGTGAGTCACCCACCCACCACTTATGGGATTTTATTTTACTGTGATTGCACCCCTCCTACTGTCTCATTGTGGTGTCTCCTTTGTCTTTGGATGTGGGGTATATTTTTTGGTGAGTTCCACTGTCTTCCTGTCGATGATTGTCCAGCAGCTAGTTGTGATTCTGGTGTTCTCTCAAGAGGGAGTGAGAGCACTTCCTTCTACTCCGCCATCTTGGTTCCTACTCCGGCATTTCTCAGGACTTTTTAATAGTTGGGAACATGATTGTTTTGAGGTAAGAACTGGACCTTGAGCAGTCATACTGGCCGTACTTAAGTAACATATGAGGTTACCCCATTTTCTTCCATGAATAACCTCAATAATATCAGTTGGATATATCAGATTAGCTACAGGTCTGTAATTTATTTTCTTTCTTTCCTGGGGAAAGAAAAGAGATTAACCAGTCAAAATTCTTTGTAAGACACTCTACTGGAACATACACATGTATTATTACTGCAGAAAGATAATGAAGAATTCTTACCTTTAAAATGCTTTTATCCCAATATACCTGGTCTCTGTATAATGTAAAGGAGCCTGCATCTTATGAATTTATGAAGAATGGACTACTGGAAAATGTCACATGAATTATGTAATTAATAGGATATAAAAAAGAGATTTTTCATAACTGAATGGGACCCTCTATTCTGACAATGATCCACATGCCTTGCTTATACTCGCATCTCAAAATCTGCACCAGGACTTTTCCAAATGTCAGAGAGAAATTACAGTTGGGTAATTCCATTGACAGAGTCAAATCTCTCTAGGGCGAAAAATGTTTGGCTTGAGCCTTGCTACTCCTCTGCCTTTAAATCAGTAATGAATTCAATCATGTATAAGCTCTATAATTTGTGTTGAGGATGATTCAACAATTTGGTCCTTTTTATTATATTACCAGTCAACATGCTCTCTCCTCTTCCAAAGAATTCAAAAAATGTATTTTGTGTGTCTGATTCTACTTGTTATTTTCTTGATTCTGTTCTTGTTGGCTGGCTATTTTATATTGGCATCCTGTTGGTGAATATGTAGATTTTGTTTCACCATCTATATTGATAGCTCTTTAGCCTAAAGGTAAGCATATAATAGGTGTTGAAATATCACATAGGCAACTGATTTAAGCTTTCAAAGGTGGATAAGGCCACTTACAAAATTCACTTTCATCATCCTGATACCAAAGCCAGACAAAGATTTCACAAAAACAGAAAACTACAGGCCAATATCACTGATGAACATAGATGCAGAAATCCTCAACAAAATACTAACAAACAGAATCCAACAGCATACTGAAAGGATCATACACCATGATCACCATGATCAGGTGGGGTTTATCTCAGATATGCAAGGATTCTTCAATATACAGAAATCAATCACAGTGATAAGCCATATTAACAAATTGAAGGAGAAAATCCATATGATCATCTCAATAGATGCAGAAAAGCTTTTGACAAAATTAAATATTCATTTATAATAAAAACCCTCCAGAAAGTAGGCATAGAGGGAACTTACCTCAACATAATAAAGGCCATATATGACAGAACAACAGCCAATATCATTCTCATTGGTCAAAAACTGAAACCATTTCCTCTAAGATCAGGAACAAGGCAAGGTTGTCCACTCTCACCACTATTATTCAACATAGTTTTGGAAGTTTTAGCCACAGCAATCAGAGAAGAAAAAGAAATAAAAAGAATCCAAATTGGAAAAGAAGAAGTAAAGCTGTCACTGTTTGCAGAAGACATGATACTATACATAGAGAATCCTAAAGATGCTATCAGAAAACTACTAGAGCTGATCAATGAATTTGGTAATGTAGCAGGATACAAATTTAATGCACAGAAACCTCTTGCATTCCTATACACTAATGATGAAAAACCTGAAAGAGAAATTAAGGAAACACTCCCATTTACCACTGCAACAAAAAGAATAAAATACCTAGGAATAAACCTACCTAAGGAGAAAACAGACCTGTATGCAGAAAAGTATAGGACACCGATGAAAGAAATTAAAGATGATACAAACAGATGGAGAGATATACCATGTTCTTGGATTGGAAGAATCAACATTGTGAAAATGACTATACTACCCAAAGCAATCTACAGATTCAATGCAATCCCTATCAAACTACCGTGGGCATTTTTCACAGAAGTAGAACAAAAAAATTCACAATTTGTATGGAAACACAAAAGACCCTGAATATCTAAAACAATCTTGAGAAAGAAAAACGAAGCTGGAGGAATCAGGCTCCTGGACTTCAGACCATGTACAAAGCAATAGTAATCAAGACAGTATGGTACTGGCACAAAAACAGAAATATAGATCAATGGAACAGGATAGATAGCCCAGAGAAAAACCCACACACATATGGTCACCTTATTTTTGATAAAGGAGGCACGAATATACAATGGAGACAAGACAACCTCTTTAATAAGTGGTGCTGGGAAAACTGGACAGCTACATGTTAAAGAATGAAATTAGAATACTCCCTAACATCATACAGAAAAATAAACTCAAAATGGATTAAAGACCTAAATGTAAGGCCAGTCACTATAAAACTCTTAGAGGAAAACTTAGGCAGAACACTCTATGACATAAATCACAGCAAGATTCTTTTTGACCCACATCCTAGAGAAATGGAAATAAAAAACAAAAATAAACAAATGGGACCTAACAAAACTTAAGATCTTTTGCACAGCAAAGGAAACCATTAACAAGACAAAATGACAACCCTCAGAATGGGAGAAAATATTTGCAAATGAAGCAACTGACAAAGGATTAATCTCCAAAATTTACAAGTAGCTCACATGCAGCTCAATATCAGAAAAACAAACAACCCAATTCAAAAATGGGCAGAAGACCTAAACAGACATTTCTCCAAAGAAGATATACAGATTGCCGAAAAACACATGGAAGCATGCTCAACATCACTAATCATTAGATAAATGCAAATCAAAACTACAATGAGGTATCACCTCACACCAGTCAGAATGACCATCATCAAAAAAATCTACAAACAGTAAATGCTGGAAAAGGTGTGGAGAAAAGGGAACACTCTTGCACTGTTGGTGGGAATGTAAATTGATATAGCCACTATGGAGAACAGTATAGAGGTTACTTAAAATCTAAAAATAGAACTACCATATTACCCAGCCATCCCACTGCTGGGCACATACCCTGAGAAAACCATAATTCAAAAAGAGTCATGTACTATAATGTTCATTGCAGCTCTATTTACAATAGTCAGGACATGTAAGCAACCTAAGTGTCCATCAACAGATGAATGGATAAAGAAGATGTGGCACATATATAAGTGGAATATTACTCAGTCATAAAAAGAACAAAATTCAGTTATTTGTAGTGAGGTGGATGGACCTTGAGTTTGTCATACAGAGTGAAGTAAGTCAGAGAAAAAAAAATACCGTATACTAACGCATGTATATGGAATCTAAAGAAAAAAATAAAAAAGAAATTGGTTCTGAAGAACCTAGGGACAGGACAGGAATAAAGACACAAACATAGAGAAAGGACTTGAGGACACGGGGAGGGGAAAGGGTAAGCTGAGATGAAGTGAGAGAGTGGCATGGACTTATATACACTACCAGATGTAAAATAGATAGCTAGTGGGAAGCAGCCGCATAGGACAAGGAGATCAGCTCGGTGCTTTGTGATCACCTAGAGGGTTTAGATAGGGAGGATGGGAGGGAGATACAAGAGGGAGGGGATATGGGGATATATTTATATGTATAGCTGATTCACTTTGTTATAAAGCAGAAACTAACACACCATTGTAATGCAATTATACTCCAATAAAACGTTAAAAAATAATAATAAAAAGAATTAAATGTCATGAACTGCCTGAGTATATGACGGTAAGAAAAGTGATGAGTTAGATAACTGTAGCAAACCTCACGTTCTTAAATCTGAGAGGAAGGGAAAGCTGATTTTACTGATCAGAACAGATCTTCCTCATAATAAGGATAAAGGTCATCTTAGTGGTTAAACTAAGCTATTTAAATCAAATAGTCTTCCAATTGTTAATTTTGCTGTGGGCACCAAGTTGGAAGCATTGGTCAGGGTTTACACAAAGACTACTTTCGAAAACCAAAAAGCAGTGTGAGTTGATGGAAGGAAACAAATGAACAGGCAATAACCAGGAGATCCTACCTGGTGCTATTAAATATAGGTATAAACTATTCTAAATCTTTTAAAAATCTTTTGAAAATTGATATTATTATACGAAGTTAAATTCAAAATTGTAATCCTGTGCAAAAAAACAATGTTCAAATTTATTCCAATAATTGTACATAGAAAGGTTTTACCAAACTAAACTAAAAAAAAAAGACGTATTTCAGAAAAAATCATCTATCAAAACAATAGCTATTTTTTATCAATTATTATACTCTATGACAATTTTATTTTTAGTATAATTTTCTGTCCTACATTGCCAGACTTTTAGTAACATCTTTTCAGTTCTTTCTTCTCTGGATAGAAAAGAGCACTCTTTAGGTACAATGGTCGCTCAGTACATGCTTTAAGAATAAATAGAGGAACACAGACATTTACTTTTTGTGACTTTATAATAATACCTGATAAAAGAGTCATCACTGTAAAACTATGTGTGGAATATTTAATTTATAAACTAGAAAATATAAATTTATATGTTTACACAACTCTTTCTAAAAGATAGTCCATGGAATATTTGCTGTTAATTGTGATAAGGGTTTTGTGCACAGGTAAGTTTGAGAAATTTCAATCTTTGTCATTACTACAACATTTTCAAAACATTTAACATGCTAATATATATTGAGAATGATAGAGGAATGTAATACAAGTTAATTTACAACCTTATGTATCTTGGGAAACTCTTAAAATTCTTATTCTGTTGAACACAATTTTCGAAACTCTGGTTCAACAATGGTCTGTGCACAAGAAAATATTTGTAATAGTTTCTTTACTGAAATGCATGCAGAATGAGTATTTCTTGACATTCACAACAGTGTTTTTAAACAGAGGCAATTCTGAAGGTGGGTGAGAGAAGGTAGTGGAATCTAAGACTTTACTATGACAATGGAAAAATATTTACAGTAGGAACCCAGTTAAACTGATCACCATAAGAACAATTTGCTTTAAGAAAATCATAATTCTTTTACATCCCCAAGGATCTACTGAGTACCATGTAATTATCAGTTATCCAGAAATTTATGAAATTTACATTTTTAGGCCTAAAACTTGTTGCTATCTAGTCTAGGTGGTTACTGTTGAGTTACAAGCCATCATTTAAAATAATTTTCAATCTCTCCATAAAACTGAGATTTTGACTTTTTTTCAACCCCATGCTATTTATTTTAATCACGTACAACATGGGGTTTTTGGAATTGTGATTTCATATTTTAAAAAGTCTCTACAAAATTAAACATTATTTTACCATGTGATCTAGCAATCTCACTGCTTGGTAATCACTCAAAGTAATGAAAACTCATGTCTACACAAAAATCTGCACATGGATGTTTATAGTAGCTTTATTCATAATTGTCAAAACTTGTAAGCAACTAAGATGCCCTTCAGTAAGTGAATGGATAAATAAACTGTGTTACATCCAGACAATGGAATATTATTCAGTATAAAAATAAATTAGCTATCAAGTCATGTCAAGACATGTAGAAAGCTTAAATGCATATTACTAAGTGAAAGAAGCCCATCTGAACAGGCTGCCTATTGTATGATTCCAACTCTAGGGCATTCTGGGAAAGGCAAACTATGGCGACAGTAAAAAGCAGTGGCTGCTGTGGATTAAGGAGGAGGGTGAGATGAATAAGCAGAACACAGAGGATTCTTAGGGCAGTGAAACTATTCTGCCTGGTACTATCATGGTGGGTACATGTCATTATATATTTGTCCAAACACGTAGAGTGCACAACTTTCAAGACTTGTAAACTATGAACATTAGGTGATAATAATGTCAATGTAACTCCATAAATTATAGCAACTGTATCACTGTGGTGGGAGATGTTGATAATAAGGGAGGTGATCCAGGTGTCAGGGCATGGAGTACATGGGAAATCTCTGCACTTTTCGCTCGATTTTGCTGTGAGCCTAAAACTGTTCTAAAAAATAAACTGTATTTTTAAAAAGGTCAACAAAGAGGAAATCATATTCCAAATATTATTTCTTTGGATCTAAGTTAGTAGGCAATTTGAGAGAATAAGAAATTTGTAGAGTAGAACTGGAGGCAAGAAATAACAATTTCTTTATTCTCTACATTTGTCTTGTACTATTCTCCCTCCTGCTTCAAGCCAGTTATGAGTGGACACTAGATTTTAACATATTCTAGAATAATATAGTCTACCTTCTTGGAGTATAAGGAAAATGGTGAAACAAGAAAAAAGAGTACCTTATCAGAGATGATGCTGAGTTTTAGAATTAAAGTTTCAGACATTGCTAAATTTTATAATTCTTTTGTACTATATTACTACAATAATATTTATTAAGAACCAAGATTGCAGACATCATCTAGAAGATAATATAAAATAAGATCTCCACACTATAAGCCCACAGCTTAAATTATACACTAAGTGGCCAGATCTAAACATTTTCTAAAATATGTGCTAAGCACAATATGGTTATTAATTTTAAAAGAAAAAAAAATGTTTTACCATAGAACAACCTCTGAAATCTTCGCTTTTCTTTCAATTATCTTCCATTTGTTTGAATGAATTTTAGAAGGCAGAGAACATGGTAAATCTGTGTGTAAATGCTCACATCAATTATACAGAATTAGTATATTATTACTGGAAAATTATATTAGCTCCTGATACTGAGGCTAGAGCTTGAAAGTTGTTTAATAAACTAATTAAGAACCTTTGCTGAGTATTGGCCTTGTCCTGAGAACTACCTTCTGGAAGCTTAAAATTTCGTTGGCAAATTGAGTCAGTATTGAGCAACCCTAAATATTAAATAGAACAGCACATTCTAAAAGGTTGTATGAATTTTTAAAAATGAGTAGTTATTTAAAGAGAATCATGGAAATTTCAACAAGAAGTTAGTACTGGGGGAACATTGGCTGAAACATTGTGTCAAGAGAGAGAAAGTAGAGACTGTTACTAGACTTTCCTTTCTTTCTTTCTTTTTTTTTTTTTTTTTTTGAAAAAAATGACACTGGGCTTTCATTTATTTTTTTCTAGTTCAATATACAACATTGATAATGGTTCTCATTAAATAGACCGTTGTAATTTTACTAGTTGACATGTGTGGTACTAAGTTACATGATTTATAAGGCTTAAAAAAGGAAGAAGGCATTCAGGTGTATAGGAATAAAAGGGATGTGAATATTACAGAAATGATAAATCAATACACTAATGTACACATTTAAGATGTGAATCATGAATCTACTGCTCTGGCCAGACGACCCAAACATTTATTCTGAAAGACTTTCTGTATATCAGATTTGTTCATGACTATATAGGTTTGTCACCAAAATTTTAGCTTACCAATTCCTGGAAAAATTTGTCCATGTCATCAAATTCATGATTATTGATTGATTAAACCAGCTTTTACAATTTGTGTATAGTCAATAAAATATTTCATAATATAAATTATAATTTAAAAATGGGTCAATTTTTGTGTTAATCAGGATATTCTTCTTCCAGAAGAATGGTTATTCTAGGAAATTTAATGTAATTAGAAACCAATTTGGAAAGTCATGGAGAGGATGGGGGCTTTTAGAAATAAGGTTGTCTTTAATTAATGAAAATTCTCATGAGGTTGTCTGAGGTTTCTGGGTCCTGTGTTCCTGACTATATACTCTCTGAAACCTACTTTGTTTCAAATCTCCAAGTTATACTTTTTTTCTTCTGATTGTGCTATTGGGTCCACTTTTTGCTTCAGGAGGAGATTCTCTACTAGGCACTAATCTTTTTTTTAACATCCTTTTAGTTCAAGAAATTCTCTCTGTGGGGGAAAAAAAAAATACTCAAAGGAGATTGTTCTTGGATTAGTAAGTTGCAGATGGAGCATGCAAAAGGAAGTAGGCAAAAGTAATAAAATTAAGAGAAGAGTTTTTTAAGTGCCTGGTTGGAAACAGTACCACATTCACTGGCCGTTTCTCTTTTTATTGATGTTATCTATCAAAAGTTGTTCAGAAACATAGGGCTTAGAGTTTTACTTAAATACATCTGAAAATTTCAAACTGATGATTAAATAACTATTTGCAATTTCCATCTTGTAAAGTGATTCTGTTAGATGATAACGTGTTAACAATGTCAACAATACTTAACTTTTGTGTGTAATAATATTTATTTTCTTTACAGTTTTACATTAAAATAATTATTTGATCTGGTGTTTACTGAAATCTCTTAGAACTAATTATTTTACAGATACAATTTCTTCATCAGAGAGAGATTGTTACAAAATCTAGAGGGTTTTACAACTGGGATTAGAAATCATGTGTTTTGACTATGAATATTGTGATTTTCAATATACTCTCCAGTTGAACAGAAGTCAACTGCTCCATAGAGCTAAAACTGACACTGAGTCATCACTTCAATCCTTCTCATGAGCTTAGCTGATACCCCTAGGCTGTGTCCATTCTCTGACTTACAATACACACAATCCTGTCTCAATATATGGGAAGAAATTTTATGGTGAAGCCTAAGCTAGAATTGAAATTTTACTTTTTTTACATGGAGACAATCTTAAGGAATGGACAATGAGAAATCCTAGTCAGTTCTAAAAATTCACTTGCCACTTTGAGTGGCAAACGGGGTGAACACTGAATTGGTTGACTCTTTCAACTGTATCCTGAATTTTCTGAATGCAAGTGGGGGAAAACTTATTCCAATTCCTAGAGTAAACCCAAATGACCTAAGCCAATCACTGTATTCCATAGTCTACTACTTCGGACATAGAACTAATGCAATTTAATTTGTAGCTTTTGAATGAGCTAGTGTTGAGGTACAAGCTTTTATCTTTACTGTAGGATTTGAACTTAGAAACATGTTGCCATGGAAGAACTTCTCAGTTACATGATATAATTTTTTTTTTATTGTTTAAAGTGATATATATATATAAAGTTATATATATATATATATATATATATATATATATATATATATATATATATTACTCAAAAACTTTCTAGTTGATACAGCAGAGTATAGTATAAGCATATATTTGGCTTCACTTAAAGTCAAAACATGCTTCCAAATCTTGGTAGAACAGTAACTTATACTCTCTTTTATTAAACACTTGATTAAATCAAATGTATAAATTAACTGCCATTATTATTTACATTTATTTACTTTCATCTGGCAAACTAAAAATGTGGAAAGCTAATGCATTTAAGTTTTCATCTTTTCTTTTAAGAAACTGATCACTGATGAAATGATATTCCTCAAGGATGAAACATTCAGATTCTTTTGGATTGTACCATATCTCTTTTCTTTTTTTTAAATTAAGTTTTTATTTTATATTGTAGTATAGTTGATTTAAAATGTAGTGTTAGTTTCATGTATACAGCAAAGTGATTCAGTTATACATACACATATATCCATTCTTTTCAGATTCTTGTCCCATATAGATTATTACAGAATATTGAGTAGAGTTCCCTGTGCTATACAGTAGGTCCTTGTTGATTATCTATTTTAGATATAGTAGTGTGTATATGTTAATTTCAAACTCTTAATTTATCCCTCCCCTTACCTTTCCCTTTGGTAACCATAAGTTTGTTTTTGAAGTCTGCGAGTCTGTTTCTGTTTTGTAAATAAGTTAATCTGTGCCATATTTTAGAATCCACATGTAAATGATATCATATGATATTTGTCTTTCTCTGTCTGACTTACTTCACTTAGTATGATAATCTCTAGTTCTATCCATGCTGTTGCATATGGCATTATTTTGTTCTTTTTTATGACTGAGTAAAATCCCATTATATATATATATGTACCACATCTTCTTTATCCGTTCCTCTCTCGATGGACATTTAGGTTGCTTCCGTGTCTTGGCTATTGTAAATACTGCTGCAATGAACATTGGCGTACATGTATCTTTTTGAATTTTGGTTTTCTCCAGATATATGCCCATGAGTGGGATTGTTGAATCATATGGTAGTTCTATGTTTAGTTTTTTAAAGAACCTCCATTGTTCTCCGTAGTGGTTTTACCAATTTACATTCCCACCAACAGTGTAGGAGGTTTCTCTTTTCTCCACACCCTCTCCAGCACTTATTGTTTTGTAGACTTTTTAATGATGACCATTCTGACCAGTCTATATCTTTTTTCAGTATTACTGATTATCCGTATGCTCTCACCATTATATGATACATTTCTGCTAGATTGCTTTCTCTTTTTTTTAATTGGTATAGTCTACTAGTCAGAAAAGGTTGACATTTTTCTTTAAAGTGGAGGTAAAACCATTATTTGCCTGACATGTGTAAATTCTATACTATAAACTCTAACAATTTTGAAAATTTTATAGTGAATCTGTCATATCTGGATTAAAATTTCTCTCATTTATTAGTGCTATAGTAATCCATTACTAATGCTTTAAGTATTTTTTCTCACTAGAGTAAGCATTAGGGTAAAACAAAATATTACTTGAGGATGTAATTGAATATTCAAATGTAGGCAGCATAATCAAGTCAAAGTATACCGTTTTAGGTGTCTGAAAACCTACATGTGGAACAGAAATTTGGATGTCAACTCTATTGGATCAATTTAAGAGTAGTCAACTAATTGTCTTCTTGTAACTGCGTTCTTGGATGTTATAATATCTTTTCAAAAGGGAGATTCTGTTGTGTTGGCATTACCTTGACTCTGGGCGTATCCTAAAAAACAGATTTTCTATTTCATATTCTGGATTATAAGACATACATTTGAAATATTGGGTTGGGGGGATGATTGCTGTGTAGTTGCATCAAGCACTGGAAGTTGGGAATATGTGCAAGAATTGAGAGAAAGATAAAATGAAGCTCTTTCAGAAGAGCTCTGAGCAGGCTATGTGGAGTCACAGCACAGTTGTTAATGTGGCAGAATACTCAGGAACCTCAGCCAGCAGTAAGTGAAGTGACATTATTATGCTAAAGTATCCTATAACTTTCCCCCCCTTAAAAAAGGACAAAATTCTGGTCTTACACAATTCTGGGCATGCAGGACAGTGTGTATGTATATGTGTGTATATGCGTGTGTATCTGTGTCTGTGAATTTCTGTGTGTGTATTTGTTTATCCCACATAGAGTGATGTATGTTATTTTATTCCATTTATAGTTATATAAAACTTATTTTTGTATTTATTTATATAAAACAAAATTTACTTAAAATACCCTATGAATATAATGAAATTTACCTCTAAATTTTTCTGTCCTAAGGATACAAGAGTACACTTTTACTTGGATATTTAAAGAATAACTTATTGTTGATATTTAGGTAGTTTTGTATTTTATGATATAATAAGTAATGCCTCAATGATACCTTTATGATACTTTAACACACATACACTTTTCTGCATATTCCTGCTTGGTTCCTGAAGACACATTCCTGGAAGTGTTTTCTCTCTTAAAGGTATGACCAGTTTTATGGTTCTTGATATAAACTGTCAAATAACCTCCAAAGCGTTTGAACTAATTTATGCTCATGGCAGTTGCATAGTAGTGTGTCTGTTTATTGTGCCTTTGGAAAAACTGAGTTTTAGCTAACAAACATTTGCCAACTTGATGTATAAAAGTATATCCTTTTTATCTGCATTTACTTGGTTAGCAATTGGGTTGAACATTTCTAAATTTCTAAGTGGTATTATTATTCCCAGGCACTCCCCAAAACTAGAGTAAGTGTTCCCTTCCTCAACACCATTGTCCATTGGGATGCCAAGAACTCTCGGCAACTATTTTTGTAGCTTAGGAATATCATAAGGATATTTCAAAACAGAAGTATGGTTTCTAAGTAAGGACTGGACCTCCCTGATGGGTTATCCATGGATGAATTGCAAGCTAGTATTGAGGGAAGACATGAGATAACAAGGATCTTGACTTTACCACCGAAGCCTCTTCAGTTCTTCTTTGTTAGCAATCATGGCCTATGAAATTGGGCACAGCAGCTTTCATGTCATCTGTTGCTTAGTAGTCTTTTTGAATTGATCCCACTTCTGTCCACATTAGCCCCTCAGGTCATCTTCTCCTGTATCTCACCATCAGATCTTCTTTAACGTTATGCTTAAATTCCTCTCCCCCTAGCATAAGTGATCCTTCTCAATTAGAATTGGGTAATTTTGTTTTTTATTATTCTCTTTGCAATTTAATATATAACAGTAACTCTGTACCTTGTTACTCTCAGATCCAATTTGGAGGTAAAACAAAAGAGAATAATGAGTAGCATTATTTTTGCTTTTCCATTTCCACTGTAGTAATCCTGGAAATAATCTTTCTCTAAGTAGAAAAAAAAGTTTCAAAGAAGGAAATGAATAAAAGAGAATTACAAAATATATATTTTCTGGTTGTCTCATTAGAAATTTATTATTTACGCATCTTCTTTTGAGAAATGTCTCTTTATCTTTGTCCTTATTTTTTTAATATTAGAGAGAACTAAGCTAGTCTTAAAGAGAAATTATTAGATTTTGACTTGGATCCCTCATTTTTTCTTTTTGTTGGCCAGATAACCTACTCTCCAAAAAAGAGAAATTTTCACAATAAGTTCAAAAGCTCCCGTTGCTTAGAACTTTCCCACACTACTTCTCTTATCAGTCAAGACTGGATCATAAACAGAATCCCTCTAGGGATTCTGACAGTATCTTCATTTAGTCATAGATGTTTCAAACACAGATGTAAAAAAAAAAAAAAAAAAAATCATGGTAAATGCAATTATTTGAGTCACTGCCGTGTAAAATGTATCTTCTGAAATGATCCCAAGCTTTAAATTATGTTTTACTCTATAAACCTGAAATTCTAAATTTCTATAAAAATAGTGAATCCTTTAGATTGTCCTTGACATATCAAAAATGCAAACATTTCAAGGTTCCTTTAAAGCATTTAGAAGGCATAACAGACCTAGGATTTGTTTTCACTCTGGGGCTCTCATCTGAAATAAGGATAGGAAGCAGTTGAGGTAATTTTTATTCAGGTAATTTGTAAATGGATTAGTGCTATGGAGTGCTAATTTCTTCACTTATGAGAAACAGAGATACAAAACCTTGTAAACAAATATCTTAAAATAAAATACAGAACCAGAACAAAAAAAATGTAAGAAAAAGAAATGTAGATTTATATTAACTTTTAAAATTTGTGACTCTACTCCATCCCCCAGTCAATACAACTCTTAAGGCAGTAAAGTAACACAAAAATAGTCTCCATGGATAAAACTGATTGGATTGGATTAATAGTTTTAATCATCCAAAAATTTTCTGAGCAAAGTTGGTAGAGCCCAAAATCAAGTGATAGATTTATATGATTATGAGAACAACTCATCCAAGTTAATTATATTTTTTCACTTTGCATCTACATGTTTGCAGTAGTACTGAAAAAACTTCTAATTTTCCTGGGAAGTATGATAAGGGTCCCCACACAGCAGGGGAAAACAGGAAAATTATAAGAAAACAAATGAAATGTGTATTATAATTTACATTTTAACAAATGGTCTCATTTTGTTCCCATTGTGCATTATTCCATAAATTCATAAGAAAAGAGATCTGAGGGAATGCTCCTCCTTGTTTTGTTTACTTTGATAAAATGTAATGATGAAGGGCATGAACAGTATCTTATTACATACCGTATCATTTGTTAATAGGATTATTTTCAATAGATAGCAGATGCTAAATAAATTTGTGTCGTATAAATCACCAATGTATTTTTTGGTAAAGCAATTTAGGGGAAAATAATCAATTAATAGTAAATATCGAGTAGATTAATCTTTTAATTTGATCAAATATTTGTCCTAGTAACTCATGCATGCAAAATATTAAAGACCATAGTCATATTTTAAAATACTTTGCTAATAGTATTGTAACTCATATTTTAATTCCATTTATACATAGAATAATTTTCTTCAATATGTACAAAAAGAAAATAAATTCCAGATTTGGTAGTTCTTATAACAGATCTTCTTAATACCCAAAGAGAATCACTCTAATCCATTTTTTTTCTCCGAAATTTTCCATTTGACTTCATTTAGACTAGTTTCCAATCACTTGTCCCATCCTTTTAGAGACATCAAAGATGTGTGGCTTGCAGCTTAGCTGCACTAGACTGATCATGTGCTGAGAATGGATGGCATAAAGCTGGCTCAGCAGTTATCTTATGGTAATCTGCAGAAAGCCAATCATGCACTAGACACACAGGGAGATGTTTCCAAAATGCACAAAGAGAGTGATTTCAAGAGTAATAATACTAATGTCAGTACTGGGGAAGTACTGTGGCCATACACTTTTTTCATTTATTTTGAGCAACTATGACATCATACTGGTTGTGGGATATAAAGCAGGGACTAAAATAGTTGCATGCCTAGCAGGAAGCAAATGCTATCATGATGAAAAATAATGTAAGATTTTAAAAAACAACTTATTGTTAGGAATATGGATGTTCAAGCCATAGAAGTAAAATTTAAGGTAACAGAGGATAGATGTGGACTGTTGCAACACATATGAAAGAAGAGGTTAGCTAACAATTCAGGCTTTTCTTTAGTCTTAATATCAACATTATCCAAGCATGTATTGAGAGCCCAAGCATGTATTGAGAGTCTAATGACATGTGACTTAAAATATGCAAAAACGAATATATAATAGAGACATAAAATTCCATTGTGTAAAATTTATGAGTGCTGCTTTTGTGTGTGTGTACATGATAAGAACACTTAACATGAGATCTTACTTCTTAACAGATTTTGAAGTGCACAATATCATATTCTTGTTTATAGGTACTATGTTGTACAGAAGATTCCTAGAACTTATTCATCGAGCATAGCTGAAATTTTATACATACTGAACAACAACTATTCATTTCTCCCTGATGATAGTACCAGAGGTGTCTGCATATATCCAAACTCATCAAATTGTACACATTAAATATGTACAATTCTTTGTACATCGATTTACCTCCATAAAGCTGTTACATATTTATATTATATATATGTAACTTTGTAATAATATTTTGTAGAGACTATATAAGTTTATATTTTATATATATGTGTGTATATAATAGGCACATGAAAATCTTCTTTTGAAAAATATCTATTCAGGCCATCTACCCATTTTTTTATTGGGTTGTGTTTTTTTTTTTGATATAGAGTTGTATGAGCAGTTTATATATTTTGGATATTAACTCCTTATGGGACATGTTATTTGCAAATATTTTCTCTCATTCAGTAGGTTGTCTTTTCATTTTGTTAATGGTTTCCTTTGCTGTGCAAAAGCTTTTAAGTTTAATTAGGTTCCGTTTGTTTATTTTTGTTTTTGTTTCCTTTGCCTGTGGAGACAGACCAAAAAATATTGCTATGACTTACGTCAAAGAGTGTTCTGCAGATGTTTTCTTTGAGGAGTTTTATGGTTTCCAGTCTTAAATTTAGGTCTTTAATCAATTTTGAGTTTATTTTTGTGTGCGGTGTGAGAAAATGTTTTAATCTCATTCTTTTACATGTAGATGCCCAGTTTTCCCAGCAGCACTTATTGAAGAGACTGTCTTTTCTCCATTGCATAGACTAACTAATAATAAGTGCTTGGGTTTATTTCTGGGGTCTGTATTCTGTTCCAAGGATCTATGTGTCTGTTTTTGTGCCAATACCATAGTGTTTTGATTACTGTAGGTTTGTAGTAAAATCTGAAGTCAGGGATGGTGATACCTCCAGCTTTGTTATTTTTTCTCAAGATTATTTTGACTATTTGGGGTCTTTTGTAGTTCCATATACTTTTTAGCACTATTTGTTCTATTTCTGTGAAAAAATATCATGGGCATTTTTATAGGGATTTCAGTAAATCTATAGACTGCTTTGGGTAGTTTGGACATTTTAACAATATAAATTCTTCCAATTCATGAACATGGGATATATTTACATTTATTGTGTCATCTTCAATTTCTTTCATTAATGTTTTATAGTTTTGAGAGTATACATCTTTCACCTCCTTGAATACGTGTATTCCAAGTTATTGTATTTTTTGATGCAATTTTAAATGAAATTGTTTTCTTGCTTTCTTTTTCTGATATTTCATTATGAACATATAGAAAAGTAACAGAATCTCTATATTAATCTTATATCCTGCAACTTTACTGAATTCATTTCTCAGTTCTAATAGTTTTTGGTGGAGACTTTAGGGGTTTCTATATATAGTATCATGTCATCTGCAAATAGTGACAGTTTTGCTTTTTCCCTTCCAGTTTGTATGCCTTTTATTTGTTTTTCTTGTCTGGCTGCTGTGGCTAAGACTTCAACTACTAGGTTAAACAGAAGTGGTGAGAGTGGACATCTTTGTCTTTTTCCTGATTTTAGAGCAAAAGCTTTCATCTTTTCACCATTGAGTATGATGTTAGCTGAGTGTTTGTAATAAAAGCCTTTAATATGTTAAGATATGTTGCCTCTATATCAACTTTGATTATAATTTTTATCATGAATGGATGTTGAATTATATCAGATGTTTTTTCTGCATCTATTGAGGTGACCATGTGATTTTTACACTTCATTTTTTAAATGTGGTGTATCACATTGATTAATTTTGGGGATATTGATCCATCCTTGCATGCCTGAAATAAATCCCACTTGATCCTTTTTATATATTGTTGAATTGGGTTTGCTAATATTTTGTTGAGAATTTTTGCATCTATATTCATCAGAGATATTGACCTCTAAATTTCTTGTTTTTAAATGTCCATGTCTGGTTTTGGTATCAGGGTAATGTTGGCCTCATAGAATAAATTTTGGAGTGTTCTCTTCTCTTTAATTTTTTGGAATAGTTTGAGAAACATAGGTATTAACTCTTCTTTATATGTTTGATAGAATTCCTCTGTGAAGCAATCCAATTCTGGACTTTTGTTTGCTGGGATATTTTTGAATACTGATTCAAATTCACTACTAGTAATCAGTCTGTTCAGATTATCTATTTCTTCCTGATTCAGTTTTGGAAGATTGTACGTTCTAGAAACATTCATTTCTTCTAGGTTGTCTGACTTGTTTGCATTTGACTGTTTGTAGTATTCTCTTATGATTTTTTGTGTCTCTGTGATATTGGTTGTAATCTATCCTTTTTCATTAATTATTTTGTTTATTTGGGTTTTGGGGAGAGCAGCACTGGCAGGAAAGGGGACAGAAAGGATGCGTGGCAAAGGTTTGCTTGCATGCTGGGATGGTCCTGCCAAGTTGGTCAGAGACTCAGGCAGTTTTCAATCTGCTGCCTCCATGTTTGTGCGGGTAATGTCTGTCTTTGCCCTGTTCAGAGATAGGGTCTTGTCCAAGTTGGCTCTGTTCTCTAAGTGTGCTCACTCTAATTGGCAAAGGCAGCCTTTGCCCTAGTGGAGAGCTGCACTAGAGTAAGAGAGACTGGAGCAGACACCCTGTGTGGGCTGGGGTCATATAAACTGGCCAGAACCCCAAGAAGTTTCAATCTTCTTCCTCTGTGCTGTTCCCAGAACTTCAGAAGCATGTGTGCACATTCTTTACGATCAGAGTCTCAGTTTCTTACAGCCCTCTTGTAAGTCCCACTGGTTTTTGAACCAGCTAAGGAGACTCCTCTTGCCAGTGTTGGACCTCAAGGCTGGGGTGCCCAATATGTGGCTCCAAACCCTCACTCCCCAGGAAGGATCTCCACTTTCGTGATATCCCTCTCCACATTTGTGTCCCCTGCTAAGGGTGAAGGTTCTACCTGTTTGCTTTTCCTCCCTTCCTACCTGACTCCCTGTAGATCTTTCTTTACAGCCTTGGTTGTGTAAGGGTTTTTCTGCCAGTCTCCGGTTGGTTTTCAGTGAGAGTTGCTCAACATGTAGGTGTATGTGATGTGTTTGCTCACGGGAGGTGAGCTCAGCATCCTCCTACTCTGCCATCTTGATTTCCCTTAGTGTGGTCAGGTTTTCTTTGAATAATGACAATATTGAAGACAAAAGAAGAGGGAAAAATCCATGGAGAGTCAAGAAATCAGTTTATCAGTAGGAAGCAATGGAATAAATAGAGCAGGTTACCTTCCGAAAGGAGCAAGGGAAATGGAAGCGGAGATGAATAACTCCTGCATGGTGGAAAATGCCCCCAAGGTACATTTCGAGAAGAATCAGCTGATGCATCTCATCACAATTATTCCTGATAATTCTTTTCAGTTTTGTTTTACAGGACTTTGTTCATCTATGTTGTCAGCAAGCAGTACCCTATACTATTTCATTAGCTATCTAAACCCTTCTCAACCATCAAGGCAGCTTCACAGATGAAATTTTCTCTGACTTCCTCAGGTAAAAGTAATACAACTTACTTTTGTATCCTTTCAATATGTTTCTTATCTTCTATTTAGGGCTTCTGCAATTCTATATGACATCTGAATTAGTTATGTTTGTTTCCTTCCACTAAATGTTAAACAACACGTTAAGACAAAGACAGATTTTAACAGAAATTTTTATTCTCATAGTGTCCAGAACAGTTAATTACAAAAAAGTAGATATCAAAGAGTTAATTGAAATAAAAGACTATAAAAGTGAATGAATACAGAATTATATAGTGAAGGAATTCATAAAGGAGACTAAGGATGATGATTCATAGCATAATGGTAACTCTCTAGGAAATAAAAGTAAAAATTCATGTGACAATGTGACAATATCACAAACGTAATATTGAGCAAAATAATACAGCAACACAGACTGTGTTATCCCTTTTATATGATGAACAACAATATACAAAAGTAATCTCTTAGGTTAGAATTCATGATATTAGCACCTCTTGGGAGGCTGTGACTAAAAGAAAGCATTAGGGGCTTCTGGCTTGCTAGAATATTCTGCTACTTTATTTGATGCTGATTAAACAAAAGTGTTCTAGTTGTGAAATTGAGCTGTAGACTTTGATTTGTTTGCTTTTCTGTTTGTATGTTACACTTTGATGAAAAGTTCTGCATCAAAGTGTAGGTTTGTGCAAAGTTTTGTTGGGAAATAACACATGAAAGCAGTGATGAAAGTGCTATGACATGATTCTGGGAAGAATCTTGATGAAAGTCTCAATTCAGGATATAACAGCCACAGAGATGGTGAAAGATGTAGAACTGGGAAATACTCTGTGTTTCTTATTTTTGTTTACATTTTCTAATGTAGGAAGAATTTTGGAATGTCACAAACTGGTGGATTTCTCAGGCCTTATAAGAGGCATCCTCACCATAGTTTGCAATTAATGCAATGGGTTCTCTTTGAACAACATCACAAAATAATAGGATCCAGGTGGTGAAAACACATTGGTAACTTTCTTTGCTGTAATTTGAAATAAAATCAAAATTTGTTAGAATTATGCAGATAGAAATTAAAAATTAAAAAAGTTAAAGAAAGAAAAAGAGTTTGTCACAAAAATTGGATTTTGTGGCTACATATGGACATGAGCTGTGAGTCACCAATAACATTTGTCACATTCAGGCCATCAGACCAAATAGTACACCACAAGGGAACTGAATACAGTATTTAAACTTGTTTACAATATACTAGGAATTCAATTTTATTTCCTGCATCTGTTTTTATTTTTTTTATTTCTGTTTCACCATTTAAAACTAAACTGAATGCCGTTGTGTTTGTTTTCTAAATGACCAGTAAAATATATGTTTTAAAATCTCAACTCTTGGCAGAGAAAAGAATAAGTCCAATTGCCTTGATTGAACTTTCCTTCCATTCAAATAAAAAAAGAAAATTAGGTGAGTTTTATATGTTTTACTCTAAACTCACAACTCATCACTGACTGCTTATGCTTGAAGTGAAATTATATCTCTGAAGAACTGAATACTTCTCTAGCTAACTCCCCAGTGCATAGTAATTCTACTTTTATTTTCCTGAACTGAGAGCTGCTATTGTGTAATACATCTGGAGGTCATTAAAATGAAAGTTGGTAATTTCTGAGCATGGGACTGGTAACAAGATTTGCTTTGTTTTATGGATAGGTTTTTATATAATTGCACAGTTATTTCAGATGAATTTTCCAAAAACTGAGTCTAAATGTTGGCCTTTGATAGCCAGGCTACTGTGGCATTTACAGAAGAGGTATACAGGCATGCTCTGTAACATGGCACCTAAAAATGCTGCAAATAAGGGAAATAGTGACTTTTCATCCACAAATCGTTCAGAAATACTGTGAACTGTTGAAGACTTCTTATTTGAATTTTATTCCTCTTGAAATGCTTACTTCTGGGCAGCACTGTGCTTCCCAGAAGGGCTGAGTGCTTATCAGAACTTCTGATGACATTGCAGGGATTGGTAGATAGGACCAATTAATGATTATGATTTTCTAATCTAAAATTTGGAGATCTACTTGGGATACATCTTCACATATTTTGTTATAAAAAAAGATGGGAAAGGTAATTTAATTGTTGCAGTTATCTGGTAATAGAAAGAGTAGTAGAAGTGTTAAAGTACATATTTTAAAAAATTTTCAACTTGACTTTACGTCTAGTCCATGATACTACTCGGGGGTTAGCAAACTTTTTTATAAAGGACCGGAAAGTGAATATTTTAAATCTTGCTTTGTAGGCCTTGCAGGCTCTGTCGCTAACTACTCACTTCTGCTGTAGTGGTACAAAAGCAATCATAGGCAATTCATTAATGAATGAACCTGACTGTGCTCCAATAAAACGTTAAATGCTAAAACGGGGAGTGGGCTGGATTTGGCCCACCAGCAAGTTTGTGGACCCCAGTACTACTAGACAAATGAAACAATTAGTGTGAGAGATATTGAAGTTTTTTTCTGTTCCTTGACTTAGCTATCCATCTCTGCTCCTTTCCCTTCTTTTTTTCATCCAAGTTTCCTAAAAATATATATGTATATATTTCGTAAACAGGGCTCCTTCTTAATGGATGTATTATCTGTGCAGTCCCATTGGAACCTACAGGTTTAATGCTCTGCAACTGTCATCTTAAAATTTGTAATGTTTTTGAACAAGGGTTACAGTATTTCCATCTTGCTCAGGGCCCTAAAAATTATGTAGCTTGTCCTGACATGTATCACACCTAAGCTTGCATGTGGCACTCAATATCTGTGTTTACAGGTATACACAAATATGATGACATTTATAAGGTGCTATTATGTTGTGATGGATATGGTCTGAATGCCAGGCAGAGTATTCATATTGCCACTTAAGTCCATAATCAAAATGAATAACTCATTTGATGGCAAAAAGTCAATCATGACAGAAGAAAGCTTCCTTTGAGGACTTTAACACAGTGATTTAAAAGTAATATTTAGACTTGTGTAGACAGTTCCAGGAGTGCAAGTACCAGAGTTCAAATGCATGCATTTCAAAGGATATTATAGATTCAGGTGAGTGAAAAGCTGAATCTCTGGTTTGAATACTATTGGACAAGAAACATTGGTTTAGCTGTTAATCTTTACAAGTTTTATGAGTAGTTATTTTTTATATACAGCTCTTTTAAGGAAAAGAAGAGATGTTTTTCTATTTTTTTTACAGCAGTCAGGAAGAAATTTCTACTCTTGGTAGCTGCATGTTGCACTAAATCAGTGGCTTTCAAATATGGATGCACATCAGAATCACCTATACAAATTTATTTTTGAACAGAAATTTAATTTAATTTTTTAAATCTCAACATTCATTGACTTTATTTTTTTAACTTTTATTTATCTATTTATTTTATTGGAGTATAGTTGCTTTACACTGCTGTGTCAGTATCTGCTGTACAGCAAAGTGAATCAGCCATACGTATATATGTATCCCCTCTTTTTTGGATTTCCTTCTCATATAGTTCAGCACCGAGCAGTGAGTAGAGTTCTCTGTGCTATACTGTAGGTTCTCATTAGTAATCGATTGTATACGTAGTAGTGTATATATGTCAATCCCAATCTCCCAATTCATCCCACCACCTGTCTTCCCCATTGGTATCCATACGTTTGTTGTTTACGTCTGTGTCTCTATTTCTGCTTTGCAAATAAGATCATCTGTAACATTTTTCTAGATTCCACATATATGCATTAATAACTGATGTTTGTTTTTCTCTTTCTGACTTACTTTGCTCTGTATGTCTGTCTCTAGGTCAATACATGTCCCTGAAAATGACACAATTTTGTTCCTTTTTATGGCTAATATTCCATCACACATACATACCATATCTTCTTTATCCATTCCTCTGTTGATGGACATTTAGGTTGATTCCGTGTCCTGGCTATTGTAAATAGTGCTGCAATGAACACTGAGGTGCATGTATCTTTTTAAATTTTGGTCTTCTCAGGGTATATGACCAGTAACAGAATTGCTGGGTCATATGTTAGTTCTTTTTTTAGTTTTTAAGGAGCCTCTATACTGTTCTCCATAGTGGCTGTATCAATTTACATTCCCAACAACAGTGTAAGAGGGTTCACTTTTCTCCACACTATGTCCAGCATTTATTGTTTGTAGATTTTTTAAAGATGGCCATTCTAATGGGTATGAGGTGATTCCTCATTGTAGTTTTGACCTGCATTTCTCTAATAGTGATGTTGAGCATCTTTTCATGTGCCTCTTGGACATCTGTATGTCTTCCATGGAGAAATGTCTATTTAGATCTTCCACCCATGTTTTGATTGGGTTGTTTGTTTTTCTGATATTGAGCGGCATCAGCTGCTTGTATATTTTGGAGATTAATCCTTTGTCAGTTTCTTTGTTGGCAAATATTTTCTCCCGTTCTAAGGGTTGTCTTCTCATCTTGTTTATGGTTTCCTCTGCAGTGCAAAAGCTTTTAAGGGTAATTAAGTCCCATTTGTTTAATTTGTTTTTATTTTCATAACTCTAGGAGATGGATCAAAAAGCTCTTGCTGTGATTTACGTCAAAGAGATTTCTGCCTATGTATTCCTCTAAGAGTTTTATATTGTCTGGCCTTACTTTTAGGTCTTTAATCCATTTTGAGTTTACTTTTGTGTATAGTGTTAGGGAGTGTTCTAATTTCATTTTTTTATATGTAGCTGTCCAGTTTTCCCAGCACCACTCATTGAAGAGACTGTCTTTTCTCCATTGTGTACTCTTGCCTCCTTTTCCATAGGTTAGGTTACCATAGGTTCATGGGTTTATCTCTGGGCTTTCTATCCTATTCCACTGGTCTATATTTCTGGTTTTGTGCCAGTACCATACTGTCTTGATTACTGTAGCTTTGTAGTGTAGTCTGAAGTCAGGGAGCCTGATTCCTCCAGCTCCGTTTTTCTTTCTCAAGATTTCTTTGGCTATTTGGGGTCTTTTGTGTTTCCATACAAATTGTAAAATTTTTTCCTCTAATTCTCTGAAAAATGCCATTGGTAATTTATTAGGGATTGCATTGAATCTGTAGATTGCTTTGGATAGTATAGTCATTTTGACAATATTGATTCTTCCAATCCAGGAACATGGTATATCTTTCCATCTGTTTGTATTGTCTTTGATTTCTTTCATCAGTGTCTTATAGTTTTCTGCATACAGGTCTTTTGCCTCCTTAGGTAGGTTTATTCCTAGGTATTTTATTCTTTGTGTTGCAATGGTAAATGGGATTGTTTCCTTAATTTCTCTTTCTGATTTGTATTGTTAGCGTATAGTAATGCAAGAGATTTCTGCATATTAATTTTTCATCCTGCTACTTTACTAAATTCATTGCTTAGCTCTAGTAGTTTTCTGGCTACATCTTTAGGATTTTTTATGTATAGTATCATGTCATCTGCAGACAGTGACAGTTTTAGTTCTTCTTTCATAGTCTGGATTCCTTTTATTTATTTATTTATTTCTTCTCTGATTGCCATGGTTAGGACTTCCAAAACTATGTTGAATAATAGTGGTAAGAGCGGACACCCTTGTCTTGTCCCTGATCTAAGAGTAAAGGCTTTCAGTTTTTCACCATTGAGAATGATGTTTGCTGTGAGTTTGTCGTATATTACTTTTATTATGTTGAGGTAGGTTGCCTCTATGCTCCCTTTCTGGACAGTTTTTATCATAAATGTGTGTTGAATTTTGTCAAAACATTTCTCTGCATCTATCGAAATGACCATATTTTTTCTATTTTTCAATTTGTTAATATTGTGTATCACATTGATTCATTTGCATATATTGAGGAATCCTTGCATCCCTGAGATAAATCCCACTTGATCATGGTGTATGATCTTTTTAATGTGTTGTTGGATTCAGGTTGCTACTATTTTGTTGAGGATTTTTGTGTCTAGGCTCATCAGTTATATTGGTCTGTAATTTTCCTTTTTTTTGTAGTATCTTTGTCTGGTTTTGGTACCAGAGTGATGGTGACCTCATAGAATGAGTTTGGGAGTGTTCCTTCCCTGCAATTTCTTGGAAGATTTTGAGAAGGATAGGTGTTAGCTCCTCTCTAAATGTTTGATAGAATTTGTCTGGGAAGCCATTTGGTCCTGGACTTTTGTTTGTTGGAAGATTTTTAATCACAGTTTGAATTTCATTACTTGTGATTGGTCTATTCATATTTTCTATTTCTTCCTGCTTCAGTCTTGGAAGGTTGTACTTTTCTAAGAATTTGTCCATTTCTTCCAGGTTGTCCTTTTTATTGACATATAGTTGCTTGTAGTAGTCTCTTATGATGCTTTGTATTTCTGCAGGGTCCATTGTAACTTCTTTTTCATTTATCATTTTATTGATTTGAGTTCTCTCCCTCTTTTTCTTGCTGAGTCTGGCTAAAGTTTTATCAATTTCGTTTATCTTCTCAAAGAACCAGCTTTTAGTTTTATTGATCTTTGCTATTGTTTTCTTGTTTCTATTTCATTTATTTCTGCTCTGATCTTTATGATTTCTTTCTTTCTACTAATACTAACTTTGGGCTTTTTTGTTGTTGCTGTTCTTTCTCTAGTTGCTACAGGTGCAAGGTTATGTTGTTTATTTGAGATTTCTCTTGTTTCTTGAGGTATGAATGTATTGCTATATACATCCCTCTTAGAACTGCTTTTGCTACATCCCATAGGTTTTGGGTCTTCATGCTTTCATTGTTGTTTGTTTCTAGGTATTTTTTGATTTACTCTTTGATTTCTTCAGTGATTTCTTGGTTATTTAGTAGCATATTGTTTAGCCCCATGTATTTGTGTTTTTTACAGTTTTTTTCTAACTGTAACTTATTTCTAATCTCATAGTGTTGTGTTCGGAAAAGATGCTTGATATGATTTCAGTTTTCTTAAATTTACCAAGGCTTGATTTGTGACCCAAGATGTGATCTATCCTGGAGAATATTCCATGTGCACTTGAGAAGAAAGTGTATTCTGCTGCTTTTGGATGAAATGTTCTATAAATATCAGTTAAGTCTATCTGGTGTAATGTGTCATTTAAGTCTTGTGTTTCCTTCTTAATTTTCTGTCTGGATGATCCATCCATTGGTATAAAGGGAGTGTTAAAGTTCCCCATGGTTATTGTGTTTCTGTCAATTTCCCTTTTATAGCTGTTAACATTTGCTTTATGTATTGAGGTGTTCCTATGTTGGGTGCATAGATATTTACAACTGTTATATCTTCTTCTTGGATTGATCCCTTCATAATTATGTAGTGTAAGGACACTTGTAACAGTCTCTTGTCTCTTGTAATAGTCCTTATTTTAAAGTCTATTTTGTCTAATATGAGTATTGGTACTCCAGCTTCCTTTTGATTTTTATTTGCATGGGGTACCTTTTTCCATCCCCTCACTTTCAGTCTGTATGTTTCCCTAGGTCTGAAGTGAGTCTCTTGTAGACAACATATATATGGGTCTTGTTTTTGTATCCATTCAGCCAGTCTGTGTCTCTTGGTTGGAGCATTTAATTCATTTACATTTAAGGTAATTATTGATACATATGTTCATATTACCAGTTTCTTAATTGTTTTGGGTTTGTTTTAGTAGGTCTTTTTTTCTTCTGCTATGTTTCCTGCCTAGAGAAGTTCCTTTAGTATTTGCTGTAAAGCTGGATGGTGGTGCTGAATTCTCTTAGCTTTTGCTTCTCTGTAAAGCTTTTGATATCTCCATAGAATCTGAATGAGTTCCTTCCTGGGTAGAGTGATATTGGTTGCAGGTTTTACGCTTTCATCACTTTAAATATATCCTGCCACTCCCTTCCTGCCTGCAGAGTTTCAGCTGAAAAATCAGCTGATAACCTTATGGGGATTCCCTTTTATGTTATTTGTTGTTTTCCCTTGCTTCTTTTAATATTTCTTCTTTGTATTTAATTATTTTTAGTTTGATTAATATGTGTCTCGGCATGTTTCCCCTTGGGTTCATCCTGTATGGAACTCTCTGTACTTCCTGGACTTGATTCACTATTTCCTTTCTCATGTTAGGGAAGTTTTCAACTATAATGTCTTCAAATATTTTCTCAGACCCTTTCTTTTTTTCTTCTTCTGGGACCCCTATAATTCAAATATTGGTGTGTTTAATGTTGTCCCAGAGATCTCTGAGACTGTCCTCATTTCTTTTCATTCCTTTTTCTTTATTCTGCTCTGCAGCAGTGATTTCCACCATTCTATCTTCCAGCTCACTTATCCATTCTTCTGCCTCAGTTATTCTGTATTGATTCCTTCTAGTGTAGTTTTCATTTCAGTTATTGTGTTGTTCATCACTGTTTGTTCTTTAATTCTTCTAGGTCCTTGTTAAACATTTCTTGTATCTTCTTGATCTGTGCCTCCATTCTATTTCTGAGATCTTGGATCATCTTGACTATCACTACCCTGAATTATGTTTCAGGTAGATTCCCTATTTCCTCTTCACTTATTTGATCTTATGGATTTTTACCCTGCTCCTTCATCTGCAACATATCTAACTTATTGTGTTTATAGTCTCCTTTCCACAGGCTGCAGTGCTGTAGGTCCTCTTGTTTCTGTTGTCTGCCCCCTGGTGGGTGAGGTTGCTCCAGGGCTTGTGTAGGTTTTTTGGTAGGAGGTACTGGTGTCTGCTCTCTGGTGGGTGGAGCTGAGTCTTTTCTCTTTGATGAGCAGGGCCCCATTGGTTGGTGTGTTTTGGGTGTTTGTGAGCTTAGTACAACTTTAGGCAGCCTGTCCACTGATGGGTGGGGCTGTGGTTCTGTCTTGCTGGTTGTTTGGTGTGAGGTGTCTAACCCTGGAGGCTGTAGGCAGTTGGGTGGAGCCGGGTCTTGGTGTAAAGATGGATACTTTGTCCTGCCTTCCACAGACTGTCTGCTGCATTCTCCTTCAATCCCCTGAAGATCCGTTTCTGTCCCAGCTGATATCCCCACTATGAGGGAGAGTTTTTGTGAGTGTGGGAACCTCTCCTCACCTTCAGCTTCTTGCCTGCATTGCTGGTCCCTTTTTTTATTCTTCTTTTCTTTTCTTCTTTCTTTCTTCCTATCGGATTGAGAGAGGATTTTTTTCTTGTCCTTTTAGGTGTCTGAAGTCTTCTGCTAATGTTTAGCAGGTGCTCTGTGAGAATTGTTGCCTTTGTAGATGTATTCTTTTTTTGTTTTTTTTAAACATCTTTATTGAAGTATAATTGCCTTACAATGGTGTGTTAGCTTTGCTTTATAACAAAGTGAATCAGTTATACATATACAATATGTTCCCATTTCTCCTCCCTCTTGCATCTCCCTCCCTGTAGATGTATTCTTGATGTACTTGGAAAGAGAGATGAATTCCGTGTCTGCATATTCCACCATCTTGACTCCTCCCCTGAATAGAATTTTTAAAACTTTATTTCCCTGTAAAACTTTTAAAGCACAAAAAACTGAGCTCCACTCCCAGAAATTCTTATTATTTGACCTTGGGTGTGGGGTGTGCATAAGTTTTTTAGCCTCTTTCTAGCTGGTTCCCATGTAAGGCAAAGGTTGGAAATCACTACAACTGGTTCATTCTCAAAGGGTCCCATGCAGGAATCAAGAAGTTCTCAAGTCTTTCATATTGCTTTGTATCAACATCAGTTATACTTTTTAGGTTACCTGCTCTTAGAACTGTTACACTATTTTTATTCTCTAGTCTATTACACCTATTGAAAAAATGTTACCCTTTCATCTCCCTATAACTATTCTCTTACAGGAGCAATATGTGACAAATAACTTGAATTTTCAGAGGAGAATGCGAGGTTTGCGATTGTAAGGGACATATGAACCATTGCTGAACCAATGATCTGAAAGTTCCTGCTTTAGCCACATGGCTCCAGGAGACCATGTTCCACCTAAAGAGCCCAAGTACCTGGGTGCAGTGTTGCATCACCACACGATTAAAGCTTTTCTGTGAAGACAAGTGGTAATTTCCTCACTTAGGGAGAATCGCCAAACCATGGCTTCTCCTGCCAATTCATCAATTCCTTTGGATTTGGTCCTGACAGTCTTCCAGAAATGCCTTGCCCCCTAATTTCTAATATTTCCATAAGTGATCATTTAAACTTCTGATCACCACCCTGATATGTTTAATTATTTTCATCATTCCCTCTAGCACTTTGGAGAAGGATAATTTTTTTCCCTCTTCTTGAAGGTGAATAAAAAGAGGCACAGATGATTCAGAAGTCATTTGGTGCTATTTAATAGTCAGCAGCAGAGCCAAGGACTTAAGATTCTACGTTTTCTAGCTTCTGGTGTAATACACTATAGACCAGATCATTTCTGGCTCTCTTTAGTAATAGAACACTCAAATCAGACATCTGTTACATATTGTATGTGACAAAATTTCATATAAGTACTCTCTGGCTTATAGGAACATTTTTAATACTAACATATTTCATGATATAATGTGAAAGAAATACAGTGAAATGTATATTTTTATGATAGAAATTTTCAATTATTTTTTTATCATTTTTACTGGAGATAATGAATAGACAGAATATGTTGCCTGTAAACCATGGAGAACACAGTCTATTCTGAACATAAGAAAATAACAGTAGAAGTTTATTAACTCCTTTTAAAACTACTATTCTGTGAAGCTGGAAGAAATATATCTATACATGCCTAATTTGCTATTTTGAAAGGCAATCCTAACTACTTTTCAGAGCCAAGAGGCTGAAATTTAAGGAGAAAAAACTTCTGCTTGTTAAGAAGAACCCCGTCGAATTCCTATTCATTGGTATTGCATTCTAGAGCCCATTGTAGATCTTACACAATATTTTCCATTTACTTAGACTTCCAATGGGCATCACATTCTGTAAGAGCAACAGTGACCAATATCATCTACACATACTCTGTGTGAAGAAATGATTTGAGGTGTTCTGACTCCTTCCACTTTTCCTCAACAATGATCCTCTCAACAAAAAATCCAATTGACTAAATGGAGATTATTGTACTGGACTGTCACTTGCTTTTAATGTAAGCATATTGCATAAAAAATATTCTCTTCTTTTTGAAAATAAACTCAAGAATTGAACTTAGGGATGGCATGGCTTTTTATATAGTTGGCTCTTCCTAACTCCTTCCCAGACTCTCTTAAGGCCAGCAATAACATAATTATTTTATAAAAATAAAATCATATAAGAAAGGTATTCTGTCTTTACATATGTTTATAATGGCTCAGTCCTCTGGTGAAAGTGTACAGAAAAGGGCAAAAACTTTATTATTATTATTTTTTCTTAAGAAAAAAAAAAAAGCCCTTGGAAGAAGACACCTCTTTCTTTCTTTAATCCTTTGGACAACTTTATCTTTTGGGAACAGCTGTTTTCCAGTCCCATGAGCCTTCCTTTTCTCCCAAGGAGGTGGAAATATGATCTCACTTGACCACAATAAAGTAGCTCAGAGTTGCAGCCACAAGGAGTCATCTCCAAGACATTATCTGGACATACCTAAGGCAAGTGCTCTCTTCATTTCAGAATTTCCCCATCAAGGCCCATGTAAGTCTAGAGCTGTCACTGGCCATGGTTGTCATTTCTAGGAATGAAGATCATGCAGAGGAGCTAGAGATGAAAAATGGAGAGAAAATATATGTCGACTAATGTACACTCTACAAACACAATTCCATGGATATATTGAGTATTTTCTTGAGTCACCATACTTATTTTATTATTTTTTTTGCATTTCAGATATAGAAAAGTAAATATGTATAACTAAGAGGTTAAATCATGTTAGTATAGCATTGATGTTATCAATATATTTGGAGGCAGTAACTACATATACTGCGATATACAATGAGCATTCTTTCTAATTTCATTTCCTAGACTACAAAGATATCTGAGCATACAAGTGTACTTCCTTAAGTTGAGGCATGAATTCGATTTAATCAGAATGGTGTTTGGAGAACAAGAATTGGGTGAACTCTTCAGTTCAATAAATAAAATTTTCATCTCATAAATTAGTATCAAAAAGAAAGAAAATATGGAGCTGTTTATATCTGGACATTGCTTTCATTTTAGCACATTATGTAGATAGAATAGGCTCTATTAACAGGTCGTATAACATTAAGTTAGGTTTCTCTGCATACTGATTTCACTTTAAAATAATTTAATAAATATTCCATGCCTACAGTGCACTTGCTGATTTGGTAAATTACTGGAGGTAGAACAAAAAGAAGAAAGACACACTTGCTCCTAGTCTAATAGAGAAGACAGGTGTTAATCAAATAATCATTTACTATTTGAGTATAAACTAGACTTCAAAAGCTTATAAGTTTAATTAAATCCCTTTTATTTATTTTTGTTTTTATTTTCATTTTATTTTCTAGGCGGTGGATCAAGAAAGGTCTTGCTGCGATTTATGTCAGAGAGTGTTCTGCCTATGTTTTCCTCTAAGAGTTTTATAGTATCCAGTCTTACATTTAGGTCTTTAATCCACTTTGAGTTTGTTTTGCTGTATGGTGTTAGAGAATGTTTTAATTTATTATTTTACATGTAAAGGTCCAGTTTTCCCAGCACCACTTACAGAAGAGGCTGTCTTTTCTCCATTGTATATTCTTGCCTCCTTAGTATGACAAAGATTAGGTGACCATTGTTGCGTGGATTTATCTCTGGACTTTCTATCCTGTTCCATTGATCTGTATTTCTGTTTTTGTGCCAGTACAATACTATTTTGATTACTGTAGCTTTGTAGTATAGTCTGAAGTCAGGTAGCCTGATTCCTCCAGCTCCATTTTTCTTTCTCAACATTGCCTTGGCTAGTCGAGGTCTTTTGTGTTTCCATACACATTGTAAACTTTTTTGTTCTAATTCTCTGAAAAATGCTGTTGGTAATTTGAGAGAGATTGCAATGAATCTGTAGATTGCTTTGGATAGTATAGTCATTTTGACAATATTGATTCTTCCAATCCAAGAATTCTTCCAAGAACATGGTATATCTCTCCATCTGTTTGTGTCATCTTTGAATTTTTTCATCAGTATCTTATAGTTTTCTGAGTAAATGTCTTTTGTCTCCTTAGGTAGGTCTATTCCTAGGTATTTTATTCTTGGAAACCATCAATGAAATGAAAAGAAAACCCACAGAATGGGAGAAATATTTGCAAGCAAAGAGACCAACAAGGGATTAATCTCCAAAATATACAAAAAACCCATGCAGCTCAATATCAAAAAAACAAACAACCCAATCAAAAAATGGGCAGAAGATCTAAATAGACATTTCTCCAAAGAAGACATACAGATGGCAAACAGGCACATGAATAAAGATGCTCAATGTCACTAATTATTAGAGAAATGCAAATCAAAAGCACAGTGAGGTATATCCTCATACTGGTTAGAAGGACAAACTAAAAATAGAGCTACCATATGATCCAGCATTCCCACTCTTGGGCATATATCCAGAGAAAACCATAATTTGAAAGGATACATGTACCCCAATGTTCATTGCAGCACTATATACAATAGCCAGGATGTTGAAGCAACCTAAATGTCCATTGATGGAGGAATGGATAAAGAAGATGTGGTACATATACACAATGGAATATTACTCAGCCATAAAAAAGAATAAAATAATGCCATTTGCAGCTACATGGATTGTCATACTGAGTGAAGTAAGTCAGATAGAGAAAGACAAATATATCACTTATATGTGGAATCTGAAGAAATGGTACAAATGAACTTATTTACAAAACATAAGTTGAGTCACAGATGTAGAAAATAAACTTGTGGTTACCAGGGGGAAGGCAGGGGGAGGGATAAATTGGGAGATTGGGATTGACATATACACATTACTATGTATAGAATAGATAACTAATAAGAACATAGTGAATAGCACAGGGAACTCTATTCAGTACATTGTAATGACCTAAAAGAGTGAATATATGTGTATGTATAACTGACTCACTTTGCTGTACAGCAGAAACTAACACAACATTGTAAATAAACTATCCTCCAATTTAAAAAAAATAATTAAAAAATAAGGAATAATAGACTGTGGTCCTGGAGGAATTGCTGTGATTGCCTGTAGTATGGGTCTGGGCTTTAACTGGGAGATGGGAAAATGGCAGGGAAAGATCCTTGATATAATTCTTGGGAGTTTTTTCCTTTTCGAATATGAATCTCGGTTTTCCTTTTTCCCTCTTTAACTTTGCTCATACCATGGTGCTACATTATGTTCAACTATAAATCCCTGGCAGCAAAAATATAAAGCTATACATAAAGAAAAAGGACTCTCTTTTTTCTATATGCCATGGCTGTAAGAGCTGGGTATTAGCATACTTCTGTTCACATGCCATCCCATTATTGTAGAGACAAAAACACCAGAAATTTGTATTTTGTTTTAATAATAGCATAAAATCTATTTGCTGATCAACTACATGAAAATATTGAATGAAGAAAGCAAAGTATTAAAGATGGTAATGATATATGCACTATCAATAAGTGTTTTTTTTAATTCTCAAAATGAAATACAAAGAAGCTTACAAACTTGAGAAAATCAAACATTTTTGCATATATAGCAAACAGCTTTTCTTTATTTTTGCTAAGTAATTTTGAAAATTATTTAGTCTATTTTCCTTGTTTGGAGGGGAGATTTGCAAGAGTAGCAATTATGATTTTTAACCAGGTTTTTACAGATTTGGCAAAATTATACTAGAATCCAGGGGTCCTAAATAGTATCTTTCCTATTAAGGCATACTATCTCATAAATTAGAGTTATACAAAATTAAAAATCCATTTGATTTATTTGAATATACATGTCTGCAGATTAAAAAGTGCAAGTCTTTGTTTGCAGTAATGATCAGAAAAACTGGTATGTTTTTAAAGAAGTTTAACCTTTATTATTAATTTAATGACTACTGATACTTCCAAATTTGCTGAAAGTGATTTTGGTTAGTTTATGCCCATGTGTAAAACATGATTTTATATCTAACCCTAGAATGTTGAAATTGAGTCAATTTCAGAAATAGTAAAGTTTGGGAAGAAAGACATAATTCTATTTCAGCTACATTTTCACTTATTATTATCTGTCCCAAATATTCTACAGAGCCCCTCAACAGTACAGATTAATTGATTTTATGAAACACTTGCTTAACTGGAAGATGACAGTCACACTATGAATTACATAGTTAATGTCAAATTTGTGATACACTCCTATAAAATATTTTTATTTGCGTGAATATCAATAGCAGGTTTTCCTTCTATTTTTCATTTTGTCTCTCTGCGCTTTAAGTCTTTTGCGAACAGTTGATTTCTTTTCTCTTTCTTTTTGACTTTTGTTATCAAAACCAAATACAAAAAAATTTACTTTTTTCCAGAGAAAATTAGTTACCACACAAGATTATGCAAAACTTCTCTCCTGTTTGAGACAGATCTAAATTTTTTGTTTGTTTCTTTAGGCTTTTCTGGGAGAAGCAGTATGGCATTGTGATAAGAACACAGGTGTCAGAATCTTACAGGCTTGTGTTCCCATCAGCTATGGGTATCACTGATATTTTGTCCCAGCATGAAACATCCCTAGGGACCATGTCTATCATGCCTGATTGCCATGGAGCCATTTGCCCTCATGTGAAAGTTCCTAGCATGGTGACCGATATGTGCTCAATAAAGCAAGCTTCATTAAACACTCATAATAATCACTTCTGAACATCTCAGAACATTTCTACGAGCCTTTATGTTTTCAAGATATTTATTATATCAAAGAGTGAGAATTTATTTTATAAGATTATAAAAAGGACTATGTCATCCCTTAGCTTGAAATTTGACATTGATTTTAAATAATGCATCAAAAATACCTTTATAATTGTTATCTATTTAAAAGCTTGTTTAGTTAAAAAGAGAGTAATCAAATGACTTTGATAACAAGAAATGACACAAAAACTGTTCAGGTATAACTTGGCCCTTTTAATGATACTCCTGATGGTCTACATTTTTATATATTAATTTGTATACCTATGAATCTTTAAAAATACACTTTCCCATCCATAGGGTGAGACAAAGTAATATGGAGCCATTCTGATGATTTTTACTATTTTAATTTACTTAAAATACAATTTTGACTCTTATCCTAAGTATCTCTTAATGCATTATAAATAGACCTATTTACATACCACAAACAAGCATAGCATTTTCAGGGTGGGTGGAAAAAATATTAACTCTTTCTGGAATAAATATGTACTACTGCCCTGCAAGGGTGAATGGGATTCTGAGTTCTTGCCAGGGAGTAAATTAAACACTTGGAGACTCTTCATTTAATGATCTCATGAATCCTCATAATATTCCTTGTGAGGTAGATGACAAGCTGTATTAGCCTCACTTGTAATACAAGAAAAATGAGGCCTGAAGTTGTTGTGAAATTTCAGCACATGGATTGAGATATGTGTTTCTAACACAGTACAGTCTATAGTATTATATCATTGTACATGTGTTATAATTAGTTTGTGCATCTAGAATTACATTTGGGACCTCTTCAAATTGAATTTATAACCTTTTGCTCTGTGTTTTATATCATTTTATATATCTATAAGCACCAAGGCCCCAAATCTTTTCCCAAGGCTTGTATTTTTGCATTTGTCTGAGTATAGAGGCTTTCCCATTTGCAGAAATGGCTACGTTAAAATCTCCCAGGAGACAGCCCAGTCCTCACAGAAGATCAAATATTTTAGTCCTGAGCACTACTCAGCCTCCCTTTAAAACATCAATATTGCAAGGGGCCATGGAACCATCATTTAAGTAGTTCTGTAAGTAGTGGTAGTACTATCATTTATAGACTGTTGTGCAAAGACGTTTCTTTAGAGATTCAGAAACAAGGAAGACAAAGAATATTGACTATGGAAAGTTTGCTTATGTAGTTCTACTTAGCAAAGCATTGAAAAATGGAGAAAGAATGCTGCGATTAAATGAGAAAAATATTAAACAGAAACAATTTCATTTTGAACTGCCATGCCATTTGCTTTCACATAATGATACAGTCCCTATGGTCTTTTTATTCCTTTCTGAAGGTAAATGTTCTGGTGAAGCCTTTCTTTGATCATGGAGACATAATTTAAAATATTAGGCCTTACCAAATTTTAATTATAGTCTCATCTTTGCCATTTTTGAGAAAATAGTTCAGATAAACAATTTTATGAGTTTGATTTGCACATTTGCTATTACTTATTACAGTGGGCTATAAAATGGAATTTGGTATGGCTTTGATGTTCTATGCATTCATACCTTTCTAAGAAGAAATATATTGAGCATTTTGGAATGGAGATTTCACAGAAGTACATATAATTTACCTTGTTCAAATGGATAATTAGTTGCCTTTCTATTGTCTCCACTGAGACCCCTATTAGTTTGAAGGATGTGGCATGTATAATATTACCTAGTATGACATTTTCCTGCTTCTGGTCACATTCCTTAAGAGAGCTCTTCAGTTTCTGTAAAAGATATTCCCTTCAAAAATCTAAGAAAATAAAAAGTGGCCGTGAGAAGAATTAACAGTAGACTAGTGTCACACACAGTAATGACTTCAGAAAAGAAGAACAAAATAGATATATTTGTAACATGTATGTGAAATAATTAAATTGATGTGAAGTAATGCATAAAAGTTATTACCTTTAGGAAGGGATAAAGAAGACATGAGGTGATGATTAAGGAAACCATTAACTTTTTTGCTACTATATTATTTTCTTAGAGTAAAACTAAAAGCCAAAACAAATAGTTAATAGCGATTAATTCTAGAGTGTGGTAATATGATTGTGTGTTTTTACATTAACACTTTGTGCTTTCTGTATTTTATTAAATTTATTAAAAAGTAAATTTTAGAAAGAATTTATTGGAAGGAAATAAGAAATAAAGATGAAAAACATGGGATGAATTATGATTTTGAATTCTGGTTAGTACTTTTTCCATGACTATGAGAAACATCTTGATTCCTCATGCCTGTTTCCTCATCCATTAAGTGGCAAAAATAAATATCACTCAGCATTGCTGCAAGGAGTCAATGAAAAAAATGTCTGAAAAGCATTTATCACTCTACCTGCCAATTGGCAAGTTCTCATTGAATTATTTATATTTTTTTTATAAGGCAGAGGTATTATTTTTTAACATTTAGAAATTATCCATGTAGTGATTCAATGATCTTGTTACAATGTATATTTCCATGAAGATATATGTCTAATAATTCTCAGGTGTATTTTATATTAAATTCAATGGACTTTCCATTTAAGTATGTGAGCATTTGTGTTTGCATGAGTATGTAATATAAATTGTGTGTAATTTAAGGTAGAATATGCAAAGATTATGTAGAAAATGAAAGAGTCTTACTAAGAAAAGAATTATTAATTGGAGTCTTAAAGCATTTAAGGAGAAGATACAAATGTGCATTCAGATAGGGCTAGAAGGTAACTTATGGAAAAAAATGGAGAAGTATGAAGAAAAGGACTCAAGTTATTTAATATTTGTAGTAATTTACTCTAAAGAATAAGTGTTCAAACTGGGTTGGAAACTCTGGAATTTATGTGGTTTTTTTTTTTCCCCTTAAATTCTTTCTATTCACCTTGTTATGTTATTTTCTTTACTTCTTGGTTTTAATCATTTATTCTTTAGAGGCTTAAGTCTCCTTTTTTCTATGATAAATTTCTAGAGAAAAGTGATAAGTGGTATAGTAGCAGACTCAAGACAATTCCATTCTTTCATTTATTTTTATTTATATTAAAAAAATCTGAAATAGAAAAAAAAACCTTCTTTCTCTGTTATAAAAAGAATTGAGTTGGTGCTCAGTGAATAATAAATCATCCTAATAAATGAGATGACTAGATTTCTTGCAGAGTTGTTGCATTCTGGTTTCAATGTTGTTAGAGGATGTGTGTATCTTGTCCCATGTGTTACTGCAGCTAATTTAAGAAGGACACAGTATCTTCTACAGAAAAAAAAAAAAAAAAATATATATATATATATATATATAGTGCTTTCAATAAATGTATGAATTCTGAGCAATATGTCACAAATATATCCTTCATAAACTTTTTTTCTATTTTTATAAATATAGCGTCAATATACCTTATCCCTTTCTCCTTCTTTAGGAACTTTTTTTGGTCTTTTTGGTTGTTTATTTACTTTTCTTAGAGCCATCAATTTTGCATCAAGTCCTTGCTTTTCTTCTTTTCCTTCAATTCTATTATCAGTAGGAATAGTCCCTGTTCCAACTCTGTTTATGTTGCCATCTTGCAACCTTTTGATTCTTTCTAACCCATGTCACTCTCTGGTCTTTTTAAAGTTTCATTTCTGTAATAAGATCACTGCAGTATATTACAGCTGAATATAAAACGAAAGCAGAAGTAATGGAACTGCCACATTGCTCTTCTTCTTATGATATCAAAAAACAAAATCAAACATGTCTCAAATTACCCTACTCTGTCAGCTTGTCATTTAAAAAATTGTGAATAAGAAATGTATCAATACTTTATTATTTCAGAATGTTCTGCTATGTCTTTGATTGTCAACCTTATCAAATTCAACAATCTTTTAATAACAAATGTAAAATGAGTTTTAAAAATCTCTGCAATAAAAATAATGGATAATAAAATCTACCTGTACATGTAATTTTGTAAAATCTATACAATGCCCTAAATGTGTGAAAGAGGAATGAAAGGAAAGAAATGTATAAGACAGTACACATTTCAATATGCAAATACACAGATATGACCTCACTACACGATGAGATAAAAGAGCCAGTTCTGTGCACTGTATTTCTGACAGCTACAAATGCAGACAGATACAAACAAATTTGTAATGACTCAAATACCACAAGTGGTATTTGATTGGGGATGTCATCTTCTGAAATCATGAACAACTCTTGAAGGAGTTTCAAACCAAATGTGTATAGTCCTTTCTGGATTTACACAGTTTTTGCATTTCTGGAAAATTTAGCATATATAAAATTAATAGAACAAATATTGTGTGTTTACATGTACAATGGTTAGATTTCAGGTTCAGTTAATTACAAACAGTTTTAATCTAAATAAATATTGTGTGACATTAAAATGTTGTGTGGTTTGTAGGAATATTCTTCATTGTGTAGGACTGTCTCACCCAGACCATTCTCAACTAAGTGTCATTAGTGTCCCCTAATCATTGTGACAACAAAAATTTTACAAAATTACCACAGTGCACTCTGGAACACATTGAAAAGTGATTCTCAAGGGAATACCTATGCTAAGGAACCATCAACATTGAAATATCCTAATAGGTCTATAAGAAAACATTTATAGTTTCTATGGGTATCTGTAGAATGCTATCATAACACTATAATTCCACTAATTTCTTTTTCTTTCTACATTTTCCACTTAGGTGATCGGGTATATTCTGCACAATGAATAGAGACAACAATGGGAACAATAATATTCCCTTTCATAAAGTTTACTTAAGGACTTTTAAAAAAATCAATGCTCCTTTATTTTTAGTAGCCTAAAAGATGCAAATTAGGATTTCAACTGTGCACATTTTTAATAAATTATAGTTTCTTAAACCCTAGAAATACTACTTTTCTATGTAATTTCCCCCTGTTTTACAGGTAGTGTCTTTTATAATATGCATAATTAAATGAGAGTTAAAGATATCTTCATATTCACCAGCATGAGCCATGAAGTAAAACTGGTTGTACATTTTACTATCATTGCAAATATGAGTTTTGAAAGAACTTATGCTTCAACCAAGAGGGGATTTATAAATACAGAAAGATGGTCACATAGTGGCATAGCCATCAAGGAAAGTGAAAGTTTGATAGTACTCCTCAGAGCCATCTCAGTAGACTGACAAAAGGGACAATCGTGATGCAAACAGTTAATAAAAGAATGGATGGTGAAAAAGTGGAGGTAGTGTTCGATGTTATTAATTGTTTGAGGATACCTGAAAGTAAAAGGATGGTAAGAAAGTAGATAATAGTTTGTCAAGTAACCGTTTTGATTTGTGTAATTTTGTTTTTGCTGAAAACTACCTATTTTTGTAAATTAGCATTCTCTGGAGATGTTAAAAATTGCAGTATTAGACTGATTGAGGACAAAAATAGGAAAGAAGATCTACAATTAACAATATTGTAAATTATATTTATCCTTATTATATATATTAATATTCTATCTCCGGTCAAGATTGAAAATCTAAGGTTGACTATTATTTTAATATTTTGGATAAAATATTTTATTCAGTCTTCAAAAGGGGAAAGAATACATCAAAAATCTTCCTTATACCAAGTTTTTTTAAATGAAAATATATCTAATTTGTACAAACATAATTTCTCAGACAGCATGTCATTTTATCTCCTCATACCTATGCACAGAGGCAGAATGTTAATATATTTAGACCTTTTGATTGGAGACTTAACATTTACACTGACATAAAACGTTAATACTATCATCCAAGCATGAAAATTCCAAATTAACAGAAACCAGTACTGCTCTTCAGGCAAAGTGGGAGTTACTATGAGAAATGGAAGCAATTCTATAAAACATGGGTTAGTAGGATATTAGGAATCTAGGTTTAAGCTCTATTTTTCACACATGGTAAGACAAGGCATTAACCCACCTACTATCTCTGCTTTGAATTCTATGCCTTCTTTCTATGAATTTAATATTAATACCTGCTAATGATGCCCGGCTCTGGATCCAGACTCTTTGGCTTCAAATCTGGCTCTGCTGAATCACAAGTTCCTCCAAAATTCTGTGCTTTGGTTTCCTCATCTTTAAATGGGATAGTAATTGTGCTGCCCTCCAAGAGATGACGTCCCTAGCACATGAGAAGCATTCAGTGAATGTGAGCAATTTTGTTAAAAACAAAAAATTTGATTGAAAAACCCAAAATGATTAATGATAATCTACAAGAATAAATGAAAAAGTACTTGTATAGGTAGAAACTACTACATATTAATGAATTAAAATTTTATCATTTACAAATTAATAGTAAATATATAAATTACTTTAATTTTCTCTAAAATTGATAGACAATGTCATTTTGCTATATTTAAGCACCTTTTTCTCTTTTTATATATCAATTTCAGCAATTTTAGTCAGTAATTTTGTGATCATGTGCCTTCAATATTATATATATTATTTATATTCATTTTACACATTTGAAATTCACCCATTAGATTTTGTGTTTGCAATACTTTCTCTGTGTACTCTTAGAAAACTTATGAATAGCTCAAGTGCCTTTGCTCTCAAAACTTTAGTTTTCAATGATGAAATCATTCTGAGCCAGGCATCTAGTCCACAGGAAGGGAAAGCACTAATGAAAATTAGCATTCCAAAAGAATCTTCTGCAGCTGTCATCATAAAAAGAAACTGATTAGTGGTTTGGACGGTGCTAACTCTGTAAATTATCAAACAAAATACTGCAGAAGCATCCACTTACGTATATGAAAATTACAATTTTAACATCACACTTAGAGCACATTAATCAACTTCATTCTTTGTTTTTATGGGTAATGAGGCTTTGCAGAAAGGTAAACAGGCAGCTAAATAAAGTAGCATTGGCAAACTGAATTAAATATATTCATACTTGAAAAAATAAAGAAATGTGCTAAAAGGTGTTTCAATAAAGGAAGCCTCCTCCTGGTCATTTATTTCTATTTTTATTTCCTACTTCAACTTTCCCCCCCTTCTGGCTTCTTAATTTTTTGTCTTCTGTGCATTTCAGTGTACCATAGTCAACCTATCAATAATGTTAAATATGACTTTTAGAAATTGATTAATATATTCTACCACCTTTTAGTTGTTATCTAACCATATAACCTTAATTAAAATATACTGGTTTCCTAAAGCTACTCAGATTTTAGATATTTGTTGTAGGGCTGTAGCAGTAACTATTTCCTGTGATGGAAATGGGATGATTTTTTTCTAACTTTTCCTGTCTTATATGTACTAATTTGAATAAAGGAAAACTTCTCTCATGGGAGTTGTATTTCTAGGGAATGGAACTAACATTGAATATGACTAAGTTTATGGTTCAGATAATCTATGTGAAAATGGATTAGGAAGATCAACAAACCAAGCATTCCCATAATGAAAGATCATTACTTCTTTAAATATTTATTGAATACCTAATATACACTAGGTACTAGAGATTTAGCAGTGGAAAACATTTAAATGATTGACAAATTTTTTAATAAGTGACACTTGCTTGTCTTGATCAATGATGGACAACCACGGAGAATTGAGAGTCCAACAAGTACTAGGTGTCAGTGAACATGTTAGAGGATTTTATATCAAATATGGAAGAAATTTGTAACGTAATTTTTTTGTCTTGGAAAATTTATGTATTATAGTGGATTACAGGGTGACACTTCAGCCTTTCTGTCTTATGTGTCAATTGCATGCATTCCAATATAACGATTGCTTGAGAGTCTCACTCTACTTTTTTTGGTTCAGGTTTTCAAATTTACCTCAGGCTTTCTAATTATAGTCTCTTAATTATCACTGTTACCTAAATAAATTCTTCAAGATCAAATTATGTCAAGTCTTCACTCTGATTTTCAAATATCTTCCCACCAGCACCACTTTAGAAAAATTCAAGAACATCAAAAATTGACATATATATTTGTATAAAACAATATTCTTCTAGTGTTTGTTTTCATATGAGACAATGTTTATTGTCACATAAATTATTCAAGAATACATAAGAGACATAGTAAAATTAAGGTTAATGATTTTGGTAGTCCAGTTTGGAGAAATTGGATAGCATTGTGTTGGATAAAGAGAAATTATACTCAGTAGGGAAAAATAATTTTAAGTTTTGCAGAAATATATTGACAACTTTATGGGTGACCAGAGACATTTTAAATTGTGAGACATAAATTTCATATTCTTCATGCTTGATATTTTTTAGTTTGATGTATAGAAAAATTTTGATATTAATCATACAAAATTTTTCCATTAACCATAGCCAAAATTTTTCCATTTTGCTTTTGGGTCTTGGTGTTCCCAGACCCAAAAGGAAAAAAAGGAAGGTTGGCAATGCTTATTTTATCCTTTTAGCCCATAGTGATTCTTATGTGCAAAATTGTCATCAGCTTCATCAACTGGTCTGTAGATGCAGAGGCACAGAATTAAATAACAAATATGCACTTGGATCTTTTACATCTTTTTGACTCATGTATTATATTTCCTTGAAAAGGTATATGCATATAGGAAACATAAAACAAATATCACTCACTGGTACTAACACCTGCCAATTTTTAATATGTTTTTCTTCAAAGAGCTTCTGTCTTTAAAATAATTTGAAAATACTTTTGTCTGTCACACCATTAATCAATGATGATTTAGCTAGCAACTTTATATATTAAAGATTGTATTCCAACTTGATTTTCTAAAATTATACCTTGTCAGCATCAAAGTGAACAGACTACTTGGTGGTGGTTCCTTCCATGATCAACATTATACATGCATTTTCACACAGCCAAAAGAAGTGTTTTTTTCATATGTCATTTTCATTATGCAGTTCTACAAAAAAATATCTTTCTTTTCCTGCATACCTTTACTTAATAATTCCTTCATTGTATGTAATAGCAATTTTCTATTATATTTCTAGTGTTGAGAATTAATGTTGTTGCTCTAATTAGAATGCAGTGACTTTAGAAATAGTGCTCCATGTAGCTATGAAGATATAGGAGACATTTAGTTAATGAAAAGACAGTGATATAGGTGTAGTGGTTCTCTCCGATTTGTCTTTCTTCCTTTAACAGCTAAGGAGTAAGAAATCTGAAATGTTGAAAATTAAATTTACCTTCATATAATTACTGAACACACTTACAAGACAATTATGGACCTAAATTGCAAATGTGGAGTTATTATTCTGTCTTCTGTGGAGAATTGTTTCCTGAAGCTCTTTGAAGTGTTTTCATCTCTACTATGCTCATCCCTAGAAGTACACTCCCCCTCAAAGAAAATATGTTTTCCGTATTAAAGATATTTCAACTTAAATTCTGACATTTTTGAGTGAAACTTATAATGCAGGAGGAACTATTAATCTGTGGAATAACTTGAATCCATCATGCTTTAAAATGCTTGTCTTATGTACTCTTTTACAAACTTTTGCCATACTATTATCTTTTTTTATAATGTATATTCCAGCTTCTCAAGTATTTGCCTACTTGTTTGTTATGCTGTCTTATTTGTTTCTTGGCTTCAGAATGAAAGTTTCTATCAGTCAATTTTGGTTAAGTTATGACACAGTAGTAACCAAATCCTAAATCTCAGTAACCCTTTTTTTTTTCTTTTTTAAAATTTTATTTATTTATTTATTTATTTATTTTTGGCTGTGTTGGGTCTTCGTTTCTGTGCGAGGGCTTTCTCTAGTTGCGGCAAGTGGGGGTCACTCTTCATCGCGGTGCACGGGCCTCTCACTATCACGGCCTCTCTTGTTGCGGAGCACAGGCTCCAGACGTGCAGGCTTCAGCCACGCAGGCTCAGTAATTGTGGCTCACGGGCCTAGTTGCTCCACGGCATGTGGAATCTTCCCAGACCAGGGCTTGAACCCGTGTCCCCTGCATTGGCAGGCAGATTCTCAACCACTGTGCCACCAGGGAAGCCCTCAGTAACCTTTGATCACAACTTCCTCATCAGATTTTTGTCTCTCCTGTACTGGATGGTTTCTGTTCCACATTATCTTCATTATTGGACTCAGGCTAAAGGCAAGTCCCGTATCTGGAACATTATAAATCTCAAGGAAAAAGGAAACAAGGGCATGATGAAATCATGTAATTGTTCTTAAAACTTTGGCTGAAAGTTGTTCCCAATGCTTCTGCTCACAATTATTGGCCAAAGCAAGAAATTGTGAAGGTCTGATATTAATGGGTAAGATAATGTTTCCAAAGTGAAAGGAAGTGGATAATTTGATCAGTAATGCAATTTACAGAGCAATTAAAAAGAAATAACAAAGAAAATATATCAAAAACATAATTGTCCAAGACCTACATGAGAGTAAGAACTTCTGGAAATTTTCACCATTTTATTGAGATATATTTGATGTATAATATTGCATAAATTTAAAGTACACAATATAATGATTTGCTATATGCTTATATTGTGAAAAAATTATCACAATAAGTTTAGTTAACACATATCACCTCCCATAATTATGAAAATGTTTCTCTTTGTGATGAAATCTTTTAAGGTCTACTCTTAGCAACTTTCAAATATACAGAACAGTATTGTTAGCTATAGTTATCATGTCTACATTACATCCCCAGAAATTATTTCTCATATAACTGGAAGTTTGTACATCTTGATCATCTTCACCAAATTCCCCCAATCTCCAACCCACACCTATGGCAACCACAAAATCTGATCTCTGTTTCTATGAGTTTGGTTTGATCAGATTCCACATATAAGTGGAATGATACAGTATTTGTCTTTGTCTGTCTGACTTATTCATTTACATAATGTCCTCAAAGTCCATTCATATTATCTCAGTGGCAGGATTTCCTTATTTTTATAGATAAATATTATATATATATATATATATACACACACACACACACACACATATATACACACATACATATTTTCTTTACCCATTCATCAGCCATTGGATATTTAGATTGTTTCTGTGTCTTGGCTATTGTAAATAATGCTGTAATGAACACAGGAGTGCAGATAGCTCTTTGAGATAATGATTTTTTTTTTTTTTTCCTTTGGATCTATACCCAAAAGTGAGATTGTTGGATCGTATGGTAATTTTATTCAGAAACATCCATACTGTTTCCATACTGGCTGTACCAATTTACATTCCTACCAACAGTATATGAGGGTTCCCTTTTCTCTAAATTCTCACCAGCACTTTTATCTCTTGTCTTTTTGATGATAGCCATTCTAGCAGATATCATTGTGGTTTTGATTTGCATTTCACTAATGATTAGTGGTGTTGACCACCTTTTCATGTACCTGTTAGCTATTTGAGTATCCTCTTTGGAAAAACTATCTATTTGGGTCTTGGCCCATTTTTAAAATTGGGTTATTTGTTTTTTGCTACTGAGCTGTATACGTTTCTTATATACTTTGGATATTAACCCCCTATCAGAATATGTTTTGCAACCAAATTCTCCCATTCCACAGGTAGATTGCCTTTTTGTTTTGTTGATTGTTACCTTTTCTCTGCAGAAGCTTTTTAGTTTAATGTAGTACCACTTGTTTACCTTTTATTTTGTTACTTGTGATTTAGGTGTCATAAATTTTAAAAAAAATTGCCAAAATCTAAGTCAAGAAGCTTTTATTATCACTACTTTTTCTTCTAGTTTTATGGCTTCAGTTCTTACATTTAAGTTTTTAATCAATTTAGAATTAAATTTTGTGAATGGTGTAAAATAGGGGTCAAGTTTCATTCTATGCATGTGAATATTTAATTTTTCCAGCACCATGTATTGAATAGATTACCTTTTCTCCATTGAGTATTATTTGTTTTCTTTTCATATATTAGTTTACCATTTATGCATGAGTTTACTTCTGCGTTCTTCATACTGTCCCACTGGTCCATGTGTCTGTTTTAATACCAGTACCATACTGTTTTGATAACTATAACTTTGCAATATAGTTTGAAATCAGGAATTGTGATGTTTCCAGCTTCGTTCTTCCTACTCAGAATTATTTGGGTTATTCATGGTCTTTTGTAGTTCCATACAAGTTCTAGGATTGGTTTTTCCACTTCTGTACAAAAGAGCAAAGGAACCATAGTAAGGATTGCATTGAACTTATAGATGGCTTTGAGTTGTATGAATATTTTAACAATATTAATTATTTTCATTCATGAACACGGGTTATTTTTCCATATACTTGTGTCTTCTGCGATTTCTTTCAACATCTTATAGTTTTTATTGTAGAGATCTTTCATCTCCTTGTTTAAATTTATTCTTATATATTGATATTTTATTGTTTTTGATGCCAAATGAGACTGCTTTCTTTATTTCTTTTTAAAATAATTTATTGTTATTGTAGAAACACTACTCATTTTTGTATGTTGATTTTGTACCCTGTACCTTTACTGAACATGTTGATTAGATCCAACAGCTTTTTTTGTATAGTCTGAAGAATTTTCTCTATATAAAATTATATCATGTAAGACGGCGGAAGAGTAAGACACGGAGATCACCTTCCTTCCCACAGATACATTAGAAATACATCTACACGTGGAACTGCTCCTACAGAACACTCACTGAACGCTGGCAGAAGATGTCAGACCTCCCAAAAGGCAAGAAACTCCCCACGTACTTGGGTAAGGCAAAAGAAAAAAGAAATAACAGAGACAAAAGAATAGGGACGGGACCTGCACCAGTGAGAGGGAGCTGTGAAGGAGAAAAGGTTTCCACACACTAGAAGCCCCTTCACGGGTGGAGACTGCGGGTGGCAGAGGGGGGAAGCTTCGGAGCCATGGAGGAGAGCACAGCCACAGGGGTGTGGAGGGCAAATCGGAGAGATTCCCGCACAGAGGATCGGTGCCGACCAGCACTCACCAGCCCGAGAGGCTTGTCTGCTTACCCGCTGGGGCAGGTGGGGGCTAGGAGCTGAGGCTCGGGCTTCGGTAGGATCGGTAGGATCGCAGGGAGAGGACTGGGGTTGGCGGCATGAACACAGCCTGAAGGGGTTAGCGCACCACAGCTAGCCGGGAGGGAGTCCAGGAAAAGGTCTGGAGCTACCGAACAGGCAAGAGACTTTTTCTTCCCTCTTTGTTTCCTGGTGCGCGAGGAGAGGGGATTCAGAGCGACGCCTAAATGAGCTCCAGAGACGGGCGCGAGCCGCGGCTATCAGCGCGGAACCCAGAGATGGGCATGAGATGCTAAGGCTGCTGCTGCTGCCACCAAGAAGCCTGTGTGTGAGCACAGGTCACTATCCACACTGCCCCTCCTGGGAGCTGGTGCAGCCCGCCACTGCCTGGCTCCTGTGATCCAGAGACAACTTCCCTGGGAGAATGCACGGTGTGCCTCAGGCTGCTGCAACGTCACGCTGGCCTCTGCCGCCGCAGGCTCACCCCGCGTCTGTACCCTTCCATTCCCCCCACCTGAGTGAGCCAGAGCCCCCGAAGCAGCTGCTCCTATAACCCCATCCTGTTTGAGCAAAGAACAGACGACCTCAGGCGACCTAAACGCACAGGCAGGCCTAAATTCAAAGTTGAACCCTGGGAGCTGTACGAACAAAGAAGAGAAAGGGAAATTTCTCTCAGCAGCCTCAGAAGCAGCGGATTAAAGCTCCACAAACAACTTGATGTACCTACATCTGTTGAATACCTGAATAGACAACAAATCATCCCAAATTAGGGAGGTGGACTTTGGGAGCAGGATATATTAATTTTTCCCCTTTTCCTTTTTTTGTGAGTGTATACGTGTATGCTTCTGGGGGAGATTTTGTCTGTATAGCTTTGCTTTCACCATTTGTCCTAGGGTTTGATCTGTCCATTTTCTTTTTGTTTGTTTTTTTTTTTTTTGTATTTTTACTTTAAAAATTATTTTTTCTTAATAAATTTTTTCTTAATAACTTTTTCCTTGTTTTTTACTTTAAAAAATTAAAAAAAATTTCCTAATAATTTTTTTATATTTTTTATTTTAAAAAATTTAAAAAAAATTCTTAATAATTTTTTTCTTATTATTTTAAAAAATTAAAAATTATTTTTTTCTTAAGTTTTTTCTTAGAAATATTTTATTATAATAGCTTTATTATATTATATTTTATTTTATCCTCTTTCTTTCTTTCTTTCTATTTTTTCTCCCTTTTATTCTGAGCCGTGTGGATCAAAGGCTCTTGGTGCTCCAGCCAGGCATCAGGGCTGTGTCTCTGAGGTGGGAGAGCCAAGTTCAGGACACTGGTCCACAAGAGGCCTCCCAGGTCCACGTAATACCAAATGGTGAAAATCTCTTAGAGATCTATATCTCAATATCAAGACCCAGCTTCACTCAACGACCAACAACCTACAGTGCTGGACACCCTATGCCAAACAACTATTAAGACAGGAGCACAACCCCATCCATTAGCAGAGAGGCTGCCTAAAATCATAATAAGGCCACAGAAACCCCAAAATACACCACCAGACATGGATGTGCCGCCCAGAAAGACAAGATCCAGCCTCATCCACCAAAACACAGGCACTAGTCCCCTCCACCAGGAAGCCTACACAACCCACTGAACCAACCTTAGCCACTGGGGACAGATACCAAAAACAATGGGAACTACGAACCTGCAGCCTGTGAAAAGGAGACCCCAAACACAGTAAGATAAGCAAAACGAGAAGACAGAAAAACACAGCAGATGAAGGAGCAGGGTCAAAACACACCAGACCAACAAATGAAGAGGAAATAGGCAGTCTACCTGAAAAAAAATTCAGAAAAATGATAGTAAAGATGATCCAAAATCTTGGAAATAGAATAGACAAAATGCAAGAAACATTTAAAAAGGATGTAGAAGAACTAAAGAGGAACCAAGCAATGATGAAAAACACAATAAATGAAACTAAAAATATTCTAGAAGGGATCAATAGAAGAAAAACTGAGGCAGAAGAAAGGGTAAGTGACCTGGAAGATAAAAGAGTGGAAATAACTACTGCAGAGCAGAATAAAGAAAAAAGAATGAAAAGAACTGAGGACAGTCTCAGAGACCTCTGGGACAACATTAAACACACCAACATTCGAATTATAGGGGTCCCAGAAGAAGAAGAGAAAAAGAAAGGGACTGAGAAAATATTTGAAGAGATTATAGTTGAAAACTTCCCTAATATGGGAAAGGAAATAGTTAATCAAGTCCAGGAAACACAGAGAGTCCTATACAGGATAAATCCAAGGAGAACCACACCAAGACACATATTAATCAAACTATCAAAAATTAAATATAAAGAAAACATGTTAAAAGCAGCAAGGGAAAAACAACAAATAACACACAAGGGAATCCCCATAAGGTTAACAGCTGATCTTTCAGCAGAAACTCTGCAAGCCAGAAGGGAGAGGCAGGATATACTTAAAGTGATGAAGGAGAAAAACCTACAACCAAGGTTACTCTACCCAGCAAGGATCTCATTCAGATTTGATGGAGAAATTAAAACCTTTACAGACAAGCAAAAGCTGAGAGAGTTCAGCACCACCAAACCAGCTTTACAACAAATGCTAAAGGAACTTCTCTAGGCAAGAAACACAAGAGAAGGAAAACACCTACAATAACAAACATAAAATATTTAAGAAAATAGGAATAGGAACATACATATCGATAATTACCTTAAATGTAAATGGATTAAATGCTCCCACCAAAAGACACAGACTGGCTGAGTGGATACAAAAGCAAGACCCATATATATGCTGTCTACAAGAGACCCACTTCAGACCTAGGGACACATACAGACTGAAAGTGAGGGGATGGAAAAAGATATTCCATGCAAATGGAAATCAAAAGAAAGCTGGAGTAGCAATTCTCATATCAGACAAAATAGAGTTTAAAATAAAGACTATTACATGAGATAAAGAAGGACACTATATAATGATCAATGGATCGATCCAAGAAGAAGATATAACAAGTGTAAATATTTACGCACCCAACATAGGAACACCTCAATACATAAGGCAAATACTAACAGCCATAAAAGGGGAAATCGACAGTAACACAATCATAGTAGGGGACTTTAACACCCCACTTTCACCAATGGACAGATCATCCAAAATGAAAATAAATAAGGAAACACAAGCTTTAAATGATACATTAAACAAGATGGACTTAATTGATATTTATAGGACATTCCACCCAAAAATAATACAATACACATTTTTCTCAGGTGCTCATGGAACATTCTCCAGGATAGGTCATATCTTGGGTCAAAAAGCAAGCCTTGGCAAATTTAAGAAAATTGAAATCGTATCAAGTATCTTTTCTGACCACAACGTTATGAGACTAGATATCAATTACAAGAAAAGATCTGTAAACAATGCAAACAAAAGGAGGCTACACAATACACTACTTAATAACGAAGTGATCACTGAAGAAATCAAAGGGGAAATCAAAAAATACCTAGGAACAAATGACAATGGAGACACGATGACCCAAAACCTATGGGATGCAGCAAAAGCAGTTCTAAGAGTGAAGTTTATAGCAATACAAGCCTACATCAAGAAACAGGAAACATCTCGAATAAACAACCTAATCATGCACCTAAAGAATTAGAGAATGAAGAACAAAAAAAACCCCAAAGATAGCAGAAGTAAAGAAATCATAAAGATCAGATCAGAAATAAATGAAAAAGAAATGAAGGAGAAAATAGCAAAGATCAAAAAAACTTAAAGCTAGTTCTTTGAGAATATAAACAAAATTGATAAACCATTAGCCAGACTCATCAAGAGAAAAAGAGAGAAGACTCAAATCATAGAATTAGAAATGAAAAAGGAGAAGTAACAACTGACACTGCAGAAATACAAACGATCATGAGACATTACTGCAAGCAACTCTATGCCAGTAAAATGGACAACGTGGAAGTAATGGACAAATTTTTCGAAATGCACACCCTGCCGAGACTGAACCAGGAAGAAATAGAAAATACGAACAGACCAATCACAAGCACTGAAATTGAAACTGTGATTAAAAACCTTCCAAAAAACAAAAGCCCAGGACCAGATGGCTTCACAGGCGAATTCTATCAAATATTTAGAGAAGAGCTAACACCTATCCTTCTCAAACTCTTCCAAAGTATTGCAGAGGGAGGAACACTCCCAAACTCATTCTATGAGGCCACCATCACCCTGATACCAAAACCAGAGAAAGATGTCACAAAAAAAGAAAACTACAGACCAATATCACTGATGAACATAGATGCAAAAGTCCTCAACAAAATACTAGCAAACAGAATCCAACAGCACATTAAAAGGATCATACACCATGATCAAGTGGGGTTTATTCCAGGAATGCAAGGATTCTTCAATATATGCAAATCAATCAATGTGATACATCATATTAACAAATTGAAGGAGAAAAACCATATGATCATCTCAATAGATGCAGAGAAAGCTTTTGACAAAATTCAACACCCATTTATGATAAAAGCCCTGCAGAAAGTAGGCGTAGATGGAACTTTCCTCAACATAATAAAGACCATATATGACAAACCCACAGCCAACATTGTCCTCAATGGTGAAAAGCTGAAAGCATTTCCACTAAGATCAGGAACAAGACAAGGTTGCCCACTCTCACCACTATTATTCAACATACTTTTGGAAGTTTTAGCCACAGCAATCAGAGAAGAAAAAGAAATAAAAGGAATACAAATCGGAAAAGGAGAATTAAAGCTGTCACTGTTTGCAGATGACATGATACTATACATAGAGAATCCTAAAGACGTTACCAGAAAACTACAAGAGCTAATCCATGAATTTGGTAAAGTAGCAGGATACAAAATTAATGCACAGAAATCTCTTGCATGCCTATACACTAATGATGAAAAATCTGAAAGTGAAATTAAGAAAACACTCCCATTTACCATTGCAACAAAAAGAATAAAATATCTAGGAATAAACCTACCTAAGGAGACAAAAGACCTGTATGCAGAAAATTATAAGACACTGATGAAAAAAATTAAAGATGATACAAATAGATGGAGAGATACCATGTTCTTGGATTGGAAGAATCAACATTGTGAAAATGACTCTACTACCCAAAGCAATCTGCAGAGTCAATGCAATCCCTATCAAACTGCCACTGGCATTTTTCACAGAAGTAAAACATAAAAATTCACAATTTGTATGGAAACACAAAAGACCCCGAATAGCCAAAGCAATCTTGAGAATGAAAAATGGAGCTGGAGGAATCACGCTCCCTGACTTCAGACTATTACAAAGCTACAGTAATCAAGACAGTTTGGTAATCAAGACAGAGATACACCCATGCACATATGGTCACATTTTCTTTGATAAAGGAGGCAAGCATATACAGTGGAGAAAAGAAAGCCTCTTCAATAAGTGGTGCTGGGAAAACTGGACAGGTACATGTAAAAGTATGAAATTAGAACACTCCCTAATACCATACACAAAAATAAACTCAAAATGGATTAAATACCTAAATGTAAAGCCAGACACTATCAAACTCTTAGAGGAAAACATAGGCAGAACACTCTATGACAGAAATCACAGCAAGATCCTTTTTGACCCAACTCCTAGAGAAATAGAAATAAAAACACAAATAAACAAATGGGACCTAATGAAACTTAAAAGCTTTTGCACAGCAAAGGAAGCCATAAACAAGACCAAAAGACAACCCTCAGAATGGGAGAAAATATTTGCAAGTGAAGCAACTGACAAGGATTAATCTCCAAGATTTACAAGCAGCTCATGCAGCTCAATAACAAAAAAACAAATACCCCAATCCAAAGTTGGGCAGAAGACCTAAATAAACATTTCTCCAAAGAAGATATACAGATTGCCAACAGACACATGAAAGAATGCTCAACATCATTAATCATTAGAGAAATGAAAATCAAAACTACAATGAGATATCCTGTCACACTGATTAGAATGGCCATCATCAAAAAATCTAGAAACAATAAATGCTGGAGAGGGTGTGGAGAAAAGGGAACACTCTTGCACTGTTGGTGGGAATGTAAATTGATACAACCACTATGGAGAACAGTATGGAGGTTCTTTTAAAAACTAAAAATAGAACTACCATACGACCCAGCAATCCCACTACTGGGCATATACCCTGAGAAAACCATAATTCAAAAAGAGTCAGGTACCAAAATGTTCATTGCAGCTCTATTTACAATAGCCAGGACATGGAAGCAACCTAAGTGTCCATCATCAGATGAATGGATAAAGAAGATGTGCACATATATACAATGGAATATTACTCAGCCATAAAAAGAAACAAAATGGAGTTATTTGTAGTGAGGTGGATGGAGTTAGAGTCTGACATACAGAGTGAAGTAAGTCAGAAAGAGAAACACAAATACAGTATGCTAACACATATATATGGAATCTAAGGGAAAATAAAGGTCATGAAGAACCTAGTGGCAAGACGGGAATAAAGACAGAGACCTACTAGAGAATGGACTTGAGGATATCGGGAGGGGGAGGGGTAAGATGTGACAGGGTGACAGAGTGGCATGGACATATATACACTACGAAATGTAAAATAGATAGCTTGTGGGAAGCAGCCGCATAGCACAGGGAGATCAGTTGGTGCTTTGTGACCAACTAGAGGGGTGGATTAGGGAGGGTGGGAAGGAGGGAGACACAAGAGGGAAGAGATATGGGAATATATGTATATGTATAACTGATTCACTTTGTTCTAGAGCAGAAAGTAACACACTATTGTAAAGCAATTATACTCCAATAAAGATGTTTAAAAAATTATATCGTGTACACTTACAGGCAATTCTTCCTTTCCAATTCTGATGTCTTTTTTTTTCCTTTTCTTGCCTGAGTACTCTGGTTAGAACTTTCAGTACTATGTTAAATCGGAATAGTGAGAATGGGCACCCTTGTCTTGGTCTTGATCATATGAGAAAAGCTTTCAACCTTTCACCATTGATTATGATGTTAACTGTGGTCATCATACATGGCCTTTATTATGTTGAGGTACATTTTTTTTATACCCATTTTGTTGAGTATTTTATCATGAATGGATGTTGAATTTTCTCAAATACTTTTTCTACTTCTTTTGAGATATTCACATAATTTTTATTTTTTATTAGATTAATGTGGTGTATCACATGGATTTGTTTGTATATGTTGAGCCATTGTTGCATTCTAAGGATAAATTCCTCTTTATCATGGTGTACAGTCCTTTTAATGTGCTGCTAATTTTGATTCACTAGTATTTTGTTGAGAAGTTTTGCACATATATTCATCAGGGAAATTGTCCTGTAATTTTCTTTCCCTATTGTGTCCTTATCTGCTTTTATATGAGTAATGCTGGTCCTGTAAAATGAGTTTGGGAGTGTTCCCTCTTCTTTGATCTTTTGGAAGGGTTTCAGAAGGATTGGCATTAAATTTTATTTAAACATTTGGTAAAATTCAAGATGAACATATCTGTTTCTGGGCTTATTTATTTATTTTGGTAGTTATTCGACCTTCCTTAGGGCATTGGGTTTTTATGAAGTTCCTCCTTGGACTTATATTTGTCTCTTCTTTACTTTTTCTTTATTTTTTCATGTGGAAGGTACTATTTTATTTTTTTAAACATCTTTATTGGAGTATAATTGCTTTACAATGTTGTGTTAGTTTCTGCTGTACAACAAAGTGGATCAGCTATATGCATACATATATCCCCATATCCCCTCCTTCTTGATCCTCCCTCCCACCCTCCCTATCCCACCCCTCTAGGTAATCACAAAGCATCGAGCTGATCTCACTGTGCTATGCAGCATCTTCCCACTAGCCATCTATTTTACATTTGGTAGTGTATATATGTCATTGCTGCTCTCAAAATTAAGTTATCTGTAATGAGGTGGATGGACCTAGAGTCTGTCATACAGAGTGAAGTAAGTCAGAAAGAGAAAAACAAATACTGTATGGCAACGCATACGTATGGAATCTAAAAAAAGGTTACTGTTGAACCTAGTGGCAGGGCAGGAATAAATTCTCAGATGTAGACAACGGACTTGAGGTCACAGGGGGGAAGGTGAAGCTGGGACGAAGTCTGGGCTTATTTTTTTGGGAGGTTTTTGATTACTAATTAAATCTTGTTACTAATAGTTGGTCTATTCATAGTTTTTTATTTCCTCCTGATTCAGTCTTGGTAGGTTGCATGTTTCTAGGAATTTATCCATTTCTTCTAGGTTCTCCAGTTTTTTGTTGTATAGCTGTTCATAGTAGTCTCATATGATTCTTTGTATATGTATGATATTAGTTGTTATGTCTCCTCTCTCATTTATAATTTTATTTATTTAGATTCTCTCCCTTTTGTTTTTGGTTGGTCTAACTAAAGTTTTGTCCATTTTGTTTATCTTTACAAAGAACCAACTCCTGGTTTTGATAATCTTTTATATTGTTTTCCTGATCTCTAGTTTATTTACTTCTGCTCTAATCTTTATTATTGACTCCCTTCTACTAACTTTGGGCTTAATTTGTTCTCCTTTTTATAGTTCCTTTAGGTATAACATTAGGTTTTTTATTTGGCACGTTTCTATTTTCTTAATGTTTACCTTTATAGCTCTAAACTACTCTATTAGAACCACTTTTTCTGCATCCCCTAAGTTTTGTATGTTTTGTTTCCATTTTATTTTGCCTCAAGATGCCTATTTCCCTTTTAATTTCTTCTTTGATTCATTGGTTTCTCAGGAGAGTGTTGTTTAATTTCTGTGTGTTTGTGAATTTTCCAGGTTTTCTCCTAGAAAATGTTCCATGTGCACTTGAGAAGAATGTGCGTTCTGCCACTGTTAGGTGGAATGTTCTCTATATGTGTCTTAGGTCAAATTACTTTCACTGTTGTTCAAAAGACATTCCTACTGGTCGAAATGACAAAAAGAAAACATGTTCATCCTGTTTTTGGTTTAGATGTGACATTTAAATATTGATTTCTCCCAATCTAGTGACGTATTGTTCTCTTTGATTAGTTATCCACAAAATGTTATTCTAGAACAAAACTAACATATTCCTATCACAACATCCAGCAATTGTGCTTTTTGGTATTTACCCAAAGGAGTTGGAAACTCATGTCCACACAAAAACCTGCAAACAGGTATTTATAACAACTCTATTCATAATTGCCCAAACTTGGAACTAACCAAAATGTCCTTAAGTAGGTGAATAAATAAATAATCTGTGGTACCTCCAGACCATGAAACGTTATTTAATTCTAAAAAGAAATGAGCTATCAAGCCATGGAAAGACATGAACAAGACTTAAATGCATATTATAAATTGTTTTCATGGTATTTCATAAGTCCTGTAGGCTTTCTTCACTCTTTTTCATTCTTTTTCCTTTTGGCTCCTCTGACCAGATGATTTTAAATGTCTTATCTTTATTTTTCTGATACTTTTCTTCTACTTGGTTGAGTTGGCTGTTGAAATTCTCTGTTAAATTCTTCTGTTCAGTCATTGTACTCTTCAGCTCTAGGATTTCTGTTTGTTTTTTGATAGTTTCTATTCATTGAACTTCTCATTTTGTTCATGCATTGTTTTCCTAATGTTGTTTAGTTTTCTGCCTGCGTGTTCTTGTACTCCATTAAACTACTTTAAAAGGACTATTCTGAATTATTTGTCAGATAGTTCATAGATCTACATTTCTTTAGAAGCAGTTATTGGAACTGTATTAGTTTCCTCTGGTGAAGTCATGTTTATCTGATTTTTTTTGTGATCCTTGATTCTTTGTGTTGGTATCTGCACATTTGAATAAGTGGTCTCCTCTTCCAGATTCTACATGCTTGCTTTGACAGAGACAGTCCTTCACCTGTCAGATCAGCTTGGGGTTCTGGATGTGTTAGCTGATAACATCCTTGGGCACATAGAGCTTTCTTTCAGGGTCTATATTTTGGTAAGACCACTGCCTAACTGAAGTCATGGGGTGATGTTGCTGACTGGGTATAGTTGGATGGGACTGCTAGCTTGGCTCCCTTTCAAGTGTGGCTGTAGGATATGCTCCATAGTTATCTAGATTCCCTGGTCAGGTTTCCTAGTCAGGTGAGACTAGATACCATACTCAGCAGTAGGCAGAGCTATAAATTAGCTTCCTTTCCTGGGAGGGGATAAAGAAAATATATCCCAAGGCCAGCAAGGCTCATTGTTTAGAGACCTAAACTGGGCAGAATGATGCACCAAATTCCCTGGCCAGATGGGACCATTGGCTTTGTTCTGAATATGGGCAAGTCTTTGGCAGGGCTCACTAGTCAAGTGTCACTCTATAGGAGCTGTAGGATGGGATATGCGGCCTTCTGTAAGTTATGGTTAGGCTTCTTGGTTTTTCAGGACTAAAAGTTTTATTCAACAGTGGCCAGGGGTACAAATTAGCTTCCCTGCCCTGGCAAGGCCTCAGAACAGTCCTCAAGGCTGGCAAGGCTCACTGATTGGGAAACAAATCAGGTGAAACTGCACACCAAGCTCCCTGGCCAGATGGGGTTATCAGTTTAGCTCTGCAGGTGGACATAGCCACTGGGCTGGCCCTCTGCTTGAGTACTGCAGGCTGTTTAGTTTTTCTGGTGCTTTGTCCAGGTTTCCTAATTGGATAGGGTTGGAGACTGCACTCAGCAGCAAACAAAGCTATGAATTATCTTCCTTCCTTTGGTGAGGTGGCAGAACAGACTCCCAGGCAGGCAAGGCTCATTTTGGGGGGTCCTGAATGAGACAGAACTATGCATCAAGCTCCTTGCTAACTTGGCTCTGCAGAGGGGCACAGCCACTGGCCAGGTTCTCTACTCAGGTACTGCTGAGCTACACAGATTCCTGGGTTTTCTGGTCAGATTTCCTAGTTGGGTAGGGCTGGTGGCTGTACTCAGCAATAGGCGGGGCTATGAATTAGCTTCCCTGCCTAGGCAGAGTGGCAGAACAGTCTCCAAGACCTGCAAGGCTCATTGCTTAAGATTCTGAATCAGGCAGAAATGTGCTCAGAGTTCCTTGGCCAAATAAGGCCATTATCCTTATGCTATAGATGAATATCACTGCTAACCAGACTCATCACTTGAATGCTACTGCATTATGTAGCTTCCCAGGAGCTCCCACCAGGCTCCTGGTTGGGTGGAACTAGGGGCTGCACTCAGAAGTAGGTATAACTATAAGTTAGTTTCCCTGCCCAGACTGGGTAGAAAAAGCCCCAAGGCCAGCAAGATTTATTGTTTGTTGTTCTGAATGAGGCAGAACTGTGCCCCAAGTTCCCTGGCAGAATAGGGCTACAGTCTTGGCTCTGCAGATGTGCAAATCCACTGGTTGAGCCACTTGGGTACTCCTGCAAGTAGGAACTCAGTCTGCCAAGATGTAAGCACAGGTTGCTCTAAACTTCACTCACCTTCTCTGTCACAACCTGATCTCCAGTGGTCAAGCCCCATATATTCGCCCTATATTTCCTGTGAGGTGAGACCCAGGTGCAAGGGCCCACAACATTGGGGAAGCTGGGTGTCTACCTTGAGCTCTCTTTTGCCCACTGGAGAAACTGTAAGCGCAGGAGTTTCTCTCTGTGTGGTGCTGTGCTAACCAGGGGGAGAGGCATTAGTGTCAGTATGTAGCCACTCCTCTTACTCTTCTAATGCGACCCTTCTCAGTCTCTGGTCCAGGGTGTACTTCAGACTCTGTGTTATAGGATTTGTACAATGATGTCTATGCATAGTTGATTGTTGGTCTTCTTGTGAGGGGGACTGAAGTTGGGGATGACCCGTATCACTGTCTTGCTGATGTCACTCCAAAAGTTTAGTGGGATTGTGCAAATGTTAAATGCTCCTTCTGAGGTTCTCTTCCTTGACAGAGGCTGGCTCCATGGCTTCCTAGAGTTTTCAACAGTGAGTAGCATTACTGAGGTTAAGCAATTTGGGTTTGTGCTTTATTATCTTAATCTGATGAGTATATCTGCTCTTAACTAGAAAGAAATAGAGGATATTATCTGTTCTTAGGATGGTTTCAGGGGGTGTCTTCATCATTTTTCTTTTTTTTACAAGGTATAAAACATATGACATTTCCTTCTTGGGTAGCCTAACTCATTTATTCAATGGATTATAACTGATTCAAAACATAGTTGCTGCCAATTATTAAGAACTTACATCATTGCATGTAAGGCTTGTTCCAGTGGCACATTTTAAATTTCATGTCACACCACTAAGATAATTTTAACTCACAGTGCTCATCAAAATACAGACTTACCTTTTTGGACTAGGGATTCTTTTCACTGCTCAAAAGTTGAAGTCAACTAAAGCAAGTCTCCTTACATCTTCCCTGCTAAAATATGTCTCAGCAGGTGGTCTCCCTTTGAACTACAAGGCACCTGCTTCAAGGGGCTCCTCCACATCTATTGATATTGGCTCCAGGGTTAAGCCTGAATGTAAGATATGTTTGCTGTCATTGCCACTTACCTGATTTTAACTAATTAACTCAGCACGGGAGATAACTTTTTAAAGTTTAATGTTATTGCAAAGCACCTTGAGATACCACAGCATGACAAGATGACATAAAAGTTAGTGTGTGTACGCCTCCATCTCCTCTCAGAGTTAGGCACCCTGGTGGTTTAGACAAATGCATTGGTTTTTCAAATGGAAACTAGATACTAAAAGTCATGGAGAGAAAAAAGACTGAATTCTAATTTGATGTTTCCAGTCTGTTAGAAACATAAAGAAATGGGGAAATCATTTATAATTCCTATGGATCCTTGCAATCAGATAGAAACTACTGAGATGTGGAATAAATTCCTGAGATAAGCATTTAATGATATTAATATTCCTGTTCCATGTCACCTATTTTTATATAAACTATGATGGACTATTTTTAGCTATCCTTTGTATAGGATAAACATGTTAAACCTTCTTTCACATAAATTACATTTAAATCTCGTGCAACTGTTTTATTATTATTATCTCTGTGTCAAAAACAAATAGGATTCTAAAAATTAAATAAAATTATACAAATATATATAAATTAGAAAAAAAAAATCAGTTTGGGCACTCAGACTCAGATATCCCTTTAAATCATGTTGCTTATATGGGTTATTTTGACAACTAAAATTGTGTAATTTTTGTAACAAGTGTATGGCCCTTGAAACAAATACTCCGTCTATAAAAACTACACTATTCTATGTCTTGGTTGGAATATTTTTGGGGCAGCTTAAAACATAAATAATATTAAAGCAACTTTGTATTACATGTCCTTATTTTTTACAAAAATAATTAGAATATATATGTAAGCATTAATAACATATGGAATATTGGTAGAAATGGTACTTGTTTTGCATCATGGTATACTTAGTAGAGACAGAAGATTTTAAATATGGGTATATATTTATAGAACTTTGTTAAAACAAGATGTTCTGATGCATTATGGTAGTGTTTTGGGGAAGTATATTATAACTACTTATGTAAAAAATCCTCTACTTCCTGTGTGTATATCAAATCATATGAAACAGGGCCAGTTTATTCACCTTTCCTATGTCTAGGGATGGGAAATTAAAAAAAAAAAAAAAAAAAAAAGATCAGGTATATCAAGGGCAACTGGAATATGAAATACTTGATGATGGGACATTTTAAGCCATTAACCTGTCAACTCATTTATTTGCTTATTCATTTACTTAACATAGCCAACATGTGTTAAGAATGCCTACTATGTTAACTGTGTTGGCATAGGTTTTTTTGATACAGAAAAGCCTGTCTTAACAGAATTTAGAAAAGAAGGTGGTAAATATTAAACTTTTAATCAAATGAATTTATCAATAAATACATATCACAAGATCTAGAGAAAAATAAACAACAAGCAAGCAAGAAGATCTGAAGAAGAACACATGAAAAATGTGGTTTAATAAAAAATAATATGTGGTGGTTGCTCAGGGTGGCCACAGATATCTGTGCCAATGACATGGTATTTAATATGATCTCTGAAGATTGAGAAGAACCAGCCAGATGAAGACAAAGAGTGAAGAGCAGAGAAAATAACTGCAGCAAAATTCTAATCATGAAAGAGATTGGCAAGTGTGAGAAACATAAAGAAAACATACAGTGAGTAGAGGAGAGATTAGTACAAGGTGAATCTGTGGATATAAATAGGAAATCAGATTGAGTACAGAATTCTAGACAATGGAAAGTATTTGGGATTTGACTGTATGTTTGATGAAAAGACACTGAAGGGAAATTAAGAAGAGCTTTATAAATGAATGAGTAAACAAATAAACCAACCAAACAACCAACTTCTGCCATTGATAAAGAATGAATACTGTCTTGCAAGAACAGAAGTGGACCAGTCAAGAAGTAAAGTATAAGTATGGAAACCAGATAAGAGATTATTATAACAGTCCTGGTAGATTGTAGCTTGAATGAGGATGGTGGACGTTTAAATACACAAAAGTGAAGAAATTTTATACTGGTTTATTATCTTCAGGAAATTCAAAATCTGGAAGAAGAAAGCCACAATCATTTTTTCTAACCTGTGTAATTTAAATTTGAAAATTTGTAAAGGCTTCAGGATGTAAGGAGCAACCAGACACAAGGAGGAATTAATGAACTTCAGGAAAAACTGTAATTACAGTTTGGGATAGAACATAATGTAAAAAAGAAAATAATAGGACATAAAAAATAATTATAAGAGAATATGCAGATCAATGCCACATATAAAGTCACTCTGAGAAAATGGAATGGATTAGGGACAGTATAAATGGAAATATTTTCTTAGTTTGTGGCTGGAATTGTAAATACCAAAACATAAAGTTGTAATTTTGATATTGAAGAAGAATAGAGCCCAGAGTACCCAAAACTCTGGGGCAGGAAGGAACATGTAGTTAAAATGAAGACAGAAGCTAAGGTAGAACAGATGTGAAAACCAAGAGACTATTGAGCTAGTTAAAAGGCAGTCTCTAGTTGGTATTTAAACTGGCTGGAGAGTAGTTTAAGAGAAAGAGGGATGAGTGTAGTTGTTTAAATGGAAATTTTAAACATGGTACACAAGCTGAAAGTGAGTATAACAGAAAAATGTCTAAGATAACATTTTAAAGACTATTTTTTAGACCAGTTTGATTCACAGAAAAGTTAAGGGGAAGATACAGAGATTAACCATGTGCCCCATGGCCCACACATGCATCACCTTTCTATTACCAATAGCTCCTACCAGAGGTGGTACACTTGGTAAAATTGATCTGCCTACACTGACAAATTATAAGCTCTCAAAGTTCATAGGTTACATTAGAGTTCATTATTGGTGCTATACATTCTGTGGTTTGGGGTAAATGTATAAAGACATGTGTCCATTATTATAGTATCATACAGAATATTTTCACTACCCTAAAATTCTTCCATGTTCATTCCTGACCCCAACCCCTGGCGACTACCAACCTTTTTCATGATCTCCATAGATGTGTCTTTTCCAGGATGGCATTTAGTTAAATCATATGCTATGCAGCCTTTCCATATTGCCTTCTTTTATTTAGTAATATATATTTAACTTTCTTTCATGTCTTTCTATGGCTTCATAGCTCACTTCTTTTTATTATTTATTTTTTATTTTCATTTTTTAAACATATTTATGGAAGTATAATTGCTTTACAATGGTGTGTTAGTTTCTGCTTTAAAACAAAGTGAATCAGCTATACATATAGATATATCCCCATACCTCCTACTTCTTGCATCTCCCTCCCACCCTCCATATCCCACCCCTCTAGGTGGTCACAAAGCACTGAGCTGATCTCCCTGTGCTATGCAGCTGCTTCCCACTAGCTATCATTTCATATTTGATAGTATATATAAGTCCATGGCACTCTCTCACTTCATCCCAGCTCACTCTTCCCCCTCCCCATGTCCTCAAGTCCATTATCTATGTCTGTGTCTTTATTCTTATCCTGCCTCTAGGTTCTTCAGAACCATTTTTTTTTTAAGATTACATATATATGTGTTAGCATACAGTATTTGTTTTTCCCCTTGTGACTTATTTCACTCTGTATGACAGACTCTAGGTCTATCCACCTCACTACAAATAACTTAACTTTGTTTCTTTTTATGGCTGAGTAATATTCCACTGTATATATGTGCTACACATTCTTTATCCATTCATCTGTCGATGGACACTTAGGTTGCTTCCATGTCCTGTCTATGGTAAATAGTGCTGCAATGAACATTGAGGTACATGACGCTTTTTTGAATTATGGTTTTCTCAGGGTAGATGCCCAGTAGTGGGATTGCTGGGTCATATGGTAGTACTAGGTTTAGATTTTTAAGGAAACTCCATAGTGTTCTCCATAATGGTTGTATCAATTTACATTCCCACCAACAGTGCAAGAGGATTCCCTTTTCTCCAAACCCTTTCCAGCATTTATTGTTTGTAGATATTTTGATGAAGGTCATTCTGACCAGTGTGAGGTGACACCTCATTGTAGTTTTGACTTGCATTTCTTGAATGATTAATGATGTTGAGCATCTTTTCATGTGTTTGCTGGCAATCTGTATATCTTCTTTGGAGAAATGTCTATTTAGGTCTTCTGCCCATTTTTGGATTGAGTTTTTTTATTTTTTATTTTTTATTTTTTAATTGAGCTGCATAAGCTGCTTGTAAATTTAATCCTTGGTCAATTGCTTTATTTGCAAAAATTTTCTCCCATTCTGAAGGTTGTCTTTTCATGTTATTTATGGTTTCCTTTTCTGTGCAAAAGCTTTTAATATTCATTAGGTCTCATTTGTTTATTTTTGTTTTTATTTCCATTTCCCTAGGAGGTGGGTCAAAAAGGATCTTGCTGTGATTTATGTCATAGAGTGTTCTGCCTATGTTTTCCTCTAAGTGTTTTATACTGTCTAACCATACATTTAGGTCTTTAATCCATTTTGAGTTTATTTTTTGTATGGCATTAGGAATTTTTCTAATTTCATTCTTTTACATGTAACTATCCAGTTTTCCCAGCACCACTTATTGAAGAGGATGTCTTTTCTCCAATGTATATTCTTGCTTCCTTTATCAAAGTTAAGGTGACCATATGTGCATGAGTTTATCTCTGGGCTTTCTATCCTGTTCCATTGATCTATATTTTTATTTTTGTGCCAGTACCATACTGTCTTGGTTACTGTAGCTTTGTAGTATAGTCAGAAGTCAAGGAGCCTGATTCTTCCAGCTCCGTTTTCATTCTCAAGATTGTTTTGGCTATTCGGGGTCTTTTGTGTTTCTATACAAATTGTAAAATTTTTGTTCTACTTCTGTGAAAAATGTCACTGGTAATTTGATAGGGATTACACTGAGTCTGTAGATTGCTTTGGGGAGTATAGTCTTTTTAACAATGTTGATTCTTCCAATCCAAGAACATGGTATATATTTCCATCTGTTTGTATCATCTTTAATTTCTTTCATCGGTGTCCTATAGTTTTCCACATACAGGTCTTTTGTCTCCTTAGGTAGATTTATTCCTAAGTATTTTATTCTTTTTGTTGCAATGGTAAATGGGAGTGTTTCCTTAATTTCTCTTTAAGATTCTTCATCATTAGTGTATAGGAATGCAAGACATATCTGTGCATTAATTTTGTATCCTGCTACTTTACCAAATTCTTTGATTAGCTCTAGTAGTTTTCTGGTAGAATCTTCAGTATCCTCTGTGCATAGTATCATGTCATCTGCAAACAGTGACAGTTTTACTTCTTCTTTTCAGATTTGGATTCCTTTTATTTCTTTTTTTTTCTCTGATTGCTGTGGCTGAAACTTCCAAAACTATGTGGAATAATAGCAGTGAGAGTGGGCAACCCTGTCTTTTTCCTGATCTTAGAGGAGATGGTTTGAATTTTTCACCATTGAGAATGATGTTGGCTGTGGGTTTGTCATATATGGACTTCATTATGTTGAGTTAGGTTCCCTCTATGCCTGCTTTCTGGAGAGTTTTTTTTTTATCATAAATGGGTGTTGAACTTTGTCAAAAGCTTTTTCTGCATCTATTGAGATTATCATATAGATTTTATCCTTCAGTTTGTTAATATGATATATCACACTGATTGATTTGCGTATATTAAAGAATTCTCGGCTTCTGGGGCTTAACCCCACTTGATCATGGTGTATGATCCTTTTAATGTGCTGCTGGCTTCTGTTTGCTAGTATTTTGTTGAGGATTTTGGCATCTATGTTCATCAGTGATATTGACATGTAGTTTCCTTTTTTTGTGACATCTTTGTCTGGTTTTGGTTATCGGGTGATGGTGACCTCATTGAGTGAGTTTGGGAGTGTTCCTCCCTCTGCAATATTTTGGAAGAGTTTGAGAAGGATAGGTGTCAGCTCTTCTCTAAATGTTTGATAGAATTCGCCTGGGAAACCATCTTGTCCTGGGCTTTTGTTTGTTGGAAGATTTTTAAACAGAATTTCAATTTCAGTGCTTGTGACTGGTCTGTTCATATTTTCTATTTCTTCCTGGTTCAGTCTTGGAAGGTTGTAACTTTCTAAGAATGTCCATTTTTTCCAGGTTGTCCATTTTATTGGCATATAGTTGCTTGTACAAAACTCTCATGATCCTTTGTATTTCTGCAGTGTCAGTTGTTTCTTCTCCTTTTTCATTTCTAATTCTGTTGATTTGAGTAGTCTCCCTTTTCTTCTTGATGAGTCTGGCTGATGGTTTATCAATTCCATTTATCTTCTCAAACAACCAGCTTTTATTTTTATTGATCTTTGCTATCATTTCCTTCATTTCTGTTTCATTTATTTCTGATGTGATTTTATGATTTCTTTCCTTCTGCTAACTTTGGGGTTTTTGTTGTTGTTGTTGTTCTTCTTTCTCTAATTGCTTTAGGCGTATGGTTAGGTGGTTTATTTGAGATTTTTCTTGTTTCTTAAGGTAGGATTGTATTGCTATAAAATTCCCTCTTAGAACTGCTTTTGCTGCATCCCATAGGTTTTGGGTCATTGTGTTTTCATTGTCATTTGTTTCCAGGTATTTTTTATTTCCTCTTTGATTTCTTCTGAGATCACTTGGTTATTTAGTAGCGTATTATTTAGCCGTCATGTGTTTGTATTTTTTACACTATTTTCCTGTAATTGATACCAAGTCTCATAGCATTGTGGTCAGAAAAGATACTTGATACAATTTCAATTTTCTTAAATTTACTGAGGCTTGATTTGTGACCCAAAATTTGATCTGTCCTGTAGAATATTTCCTGAGCACCTGAGAAGAGAGTGTATTCTGTTGTTTTTGGATAGAATGTCCTATAAATATCAATTAAGTTCATCTTTTTAATGTGTCATTTAAAGCTTGTATTTCCTTATTTATTTTCATTTTGAATGATCTGTCCATTGGTGAAAGTGAGGTGTTAAAATCCCCTACTATTATTGTGTTACAGTCAATTTCCCCTTTTATGGCTGTTAACATTTTCCTTATGTATTGAGGTACTCCTGTGTTGTGTGCATAAATATTTACAATTGTTATATCTTCTTAGATTCATCCCTTGATCATTATGTAGTGTCCTTCCTTGTCTCTTGTAATAGTTTTTATTTTAAAGTCTATTTTGTCTTATATGAGAATAGCTAATCAGGCTTTCTTCTGATTTCCATTTTCATGGTGTATCTTTTTCCATCCCCTCACTTTCAGTCTGTATGTGTCCCTAGGTCTGAAGTGGGTCTCTTGTAGACAGCATATACATGGATTTTTTTTTTTTTTTTTTTTGGCTGTGTTGGGTCTTCGGTTCATGCGAGGGCTTTCTCTGGTTACGGCAAGTGGGGGCCACTCTTCATCGCGGTGCGGGGACCGCTCTTCATCGCAGTGCGCGGGCCTCTCACTATCACGGCCCCTCCCGTTGCGGGGCACAGGCTCCAGACGCGCAGGCTCAGTAGTTGTGGCTCACGGGCCCAGCTGCTCCGCGGCATGTGGGATCCTCCCAGACCAGGGCTCGAACCCGTGTCCCCTGCATTAGCAGGCAGATTCTCAACCACTGCGCCACCAGGGAAGCCCTGGATGTTGTTTTTGTATCCATTCAGCCAGTCTGTGTCTTTTGGTTGGAGCATTTAATCCATTTACATTTAAGGTAATTATCGATTTGTATGTTCCTATATACCATTTTCTTAATTGTTTTGGGGTATTTTTTTGTCGGTGTTTTCCTTCTCTTGTGTTTCCTGCCTAGAAAAGTTCCTTTAACATTTGTTGTAAAGCTGGTTTGGTGATGCTGAATTCTCTTAGCTTTTGCTTGTCTATAAAGGTTTTAATTTCTCTGTGAAATCTGAATGCGACCCTTGCTGGGTAGAGTAATCTCTTTTGTAAGGTTTTCCCTTTCACCATTTTAAATATGTCCTGCCACTCCCTTCTGGCTTGCAGAGTTTCTGCTGAAAGATCAGCTGATAAACTTATGGGGATTCCCTTGTATGTCATTTGTTGCTTTTCCCTTGCTTCTTTTAATATTTTTTTGTTTGTATTTAATATTTGATAGTTTTATTAATATGTGTCTTGGCATGTTTCTCCTTGGATTTATCCTGTGTTGGACTCTCTGTGCTTCCTGGAATTGATTGACTATTTCCTTTCCCATGTTAAGGAAGTTTTCAACTATAATCTCTTCAAATATTTTCTTAGTCCCTTTCTTTTACCCTTCTTCTTCTGGGACCCCTATAATTCGAATGTTGGTACATTTAATGTTGACCCAGAGGTCTCTGAGACTGTCTTGAATTCTTTTCATTCCTTTTTCTCTATTCTGCTCTGTGGTAGTTATTTCCACTATTTTATCTTCCAGGTCAGTGATCCATTCTTCTGCCTCAGTTATTCTGCTATTAATTCCTTTTAGATAATTTTAAATTTCATTTATTTTGTCATTCATCATTGTTTGTTTGCTCTTTAGTTCTTCTAGATCCTTGTTAAACGTTTCCTTTATTTTCTGCATTCTGTTTCCAAGATTTTTGGTCATCTTTACTATCATTACTCTGAATTCTTTTTCAGGTAGACTACCTGTTTCCTCTTCATTTTTTTGGCCTGGTGGGTTTTTAACTTGCTCCTTCATCTGCTGAATATTTCTTTGTCTTCTCATTTTGTTTAACTTACTGTGTTCGTTGTCTCATTTTCACAGGCTGTATGTTCGTAGTTCCCATTGTTTTTGGTGTCTGACCCCTGTGGCTGAGTTTGGTTCAGTGGCTTGTTCAGGCTTCCTGGTGGAGTGCACTGGTGCCTGCGTTCAGGTTAATGGGGCTGGATCTTGTCTTTCTGGTGGGCAGGGCTGCCTCTGATGGTGTTTTTTGGAGTCTCTGTGAACTTCATATGATTTTAGGCAGCATTTCTGCTAATGGGTGGTTTTGTGTTCCTGTCTTGCTTGTTCTTTGGCATGGGGCATCCAGCACTGTAGCTTGCTGCCCGTTGGGTGGATCTGGGTCTTAGTGTTGAGATGGAGATTTCTGGGAGAGCTCTCGCCGATTGATATTACGTGTGGCTGGTAGTTCTCTGGTGTTCCAATGTCCTGAACTTGACTCTCCCACCTCAGAGGCTCAAGTCTGACACCAGGCCAGAGCACCAAGACCCTGTCAGCCCCAAGGCTCAGAAGAAAAGGGAGAAAAAAAGAAAGAAAAATAAATAAATAAATAAATAAATAAAATTTTAAAATAAAGTAATAAAAATAAAAGAAGAGAGCAACCAAACCAATAAACAAATCCACAAATGCTAACATCCGCTAAACACTAAACTAAGATAAACATAAAAATCACAAACAAATCAGTCTCTGATAGAACACCTCAAGTCTACAGTTGCTCCCAAAGTCCATTGCCTCAATTTTGGGATGATTTGTTGTCTATTCATGTATTCCACAGATGCAGGGTACATCAAGGTGATTGTGGGGATTTAGTCTGCTGATCCTGAAGCTGCACAGAGAAATTTCCCTTTCTCTTCTTTGTTCACCCAGGTCCTGGGGTTCAGCTTTGGTTTTGGCCCCACCTTTGAGCATAGCTCACCCTCAGGCATCTGTTCCCACTCAGACAGGTCAGGGTTAAAGCAGCCACTGATTAGGGGGCTCTTGTTCCTTCAGGCTGAGTGGGGGAAGGAGGGGTATGGTATTTATAATTGGAATGTAGGGGGAACCTGCAATGGCAGAGGCTGATGTGGCATTGCAACAGCCTGAGGCATACCATTTGTTCTCCTGTGGAACCTGTCACTGGATCATGGGACCCTGGCAGTGGCATGCTGCATAGGCCCCAGGGGTGTGTGGATAGTGACCTGTGCTTGCACACAGGATTATTGGCGGCTGCAGCAGCAGCGTTAGCATTTCATGCCTGTCTCTGGGGTCCGAGCTGATAGCTGCAGTTCGCGCCCATCTGTGGAGCTTGTTTAGGTGGTGCTCTGCCTTCTGTGGGCAGACAGGGAAGAATCACCTCTCCTCTTGCACCCTGAAACAATGGTCTCTTGACTTTAGGCAGTTCCAGACTTTTGCCACAACTCCCTCCCAGCTAGCCGTGGTGCACTAGCCCCCTTCAGGCTGTGTTCACGCAGCCAACCCCCAAAACACGAGCCTCAACTCCCAGCCCCCACCTGTCCTGGCGTGTGAGCAGACAAGCCTCTCAGGCTGGTGAGTGCTGGTCTGCAGTGATCCTCTGTGTGGGAATCTCTCTGCTTTGCCCTCTGCACCCCTGTTGCTGCACTCTCCTCTGTGACTCCAAAGCTACCCTCCCCTGTCCCCGTCTCTGCCAGAGAAGGGGCTTCCTAGTGTGTGGAAACCTTTCCTCCTTCACAGCTCCCTCTCAGAGGTGAAGGTCCCATCCCTAGTCTTTTGTCTCTGTTTTTCCTTTTTTTTTTTGCCCTACCCAGGTATTTGGGGAGTTTCTTCCCTTCGGGGAAGTCTGAGGTCTTCTGCCAGCATTCAGTAGGTGTTCTGTAGGAGTTGTTCCACATGTAGATGTATTTTTTTTTTTTTTTTTTTGTAGATGTATTTTTGATGTATTTTTTGGGAGGAAGGTCATCTCCACATCTTACTCCTCCGCCATCTTGAAGGTCCGCCCCCAACCTACTTATATTTTAATCTTATTCTTGCTTTGGTGAGAAATAGAAAATAATTAATTATTGGGTGAATAATGATATGAATTTTTATTTTGATAGGTAACTCAGGTAATGGCACTTTATTATATTTACAAACTACTAACAATGATTTAAATTATTGCTGAGAACTTTTTCAGTGTATTAGCTCCTGTGAGAAAAAAAAAGCAAACCCTACTTTCTAGTAAATTCCTTAGTGGAGGTTCATATATAGTGAAAAAATGGTCTTCCAAACACTACTACAAAGTTATTTCCAGCCTTTTTCAGGAGGCAGACTATATGTCTAAACATTCATATTCTGTTCTCTTCCTTTTTTTCTCTACTTTTTAAAATATATTTTCAGTGTCATGTAGAGTTGCTTGGCTGGCTCAGAATACATTCTCCTGATAGTTCAACCTCAACACTGAATTAAAATTCCTTCCAAGGTTTTTAATTTTTATTTTATTGCAGTAAACACACTTCACATGAGATGTGCACTCTTAGCAGATTTTTAAGTGTAACATACAGTATTGTTAACAATAGGCACAATGTTGTACAGTAGATCTCAGGATGACTTGAATAACAGAAACTTTATAGTTAATGATTAGCAACTCCCCTTTGTCCCTGCTTCCTGCCCCCTGGAAACCACCATTCTACTTTGCTTCTATGAGTTTGGATATTTCGGACACCTCCTTTAAGTGGAATCATGCACTATTCATACTTTCATGACTGGCTGATTTCACTTAGCATAACGTCAATGAGGTTTGTCCATGTTGTTGCATATTGCAACATTACCTCCTTTTTAAAAGTGAATAGTATCTCATTGTTTGAATATGCCACATTTTCTTTATTTATTCATCCATCTATGGGCATTTACTTTGTTTCCACATCTTGGCTATTGTAAATAGTGCTGCAACAAAATGAGAGTACCAATATCTTTTTAAGATCCTGACATCTATTCTTTTGGAAAAATATCCAAAAGTGGGATTTCTGGATCAAAAACAATTATAAAATTATGTGGAATCACAAAGGACTTTGGATAGCCAAAGCAACCTTGAGAAAGAAGAACAAAGCTGAAGGCATCATGCTTTTTGATTTCAAAGCATATTAGAAAGCCACAGTAATTAAACCAGTATAGTATTATTTTTAAATTAGGGTATAGTTGCTTTACAATGTTGTGTTAGTTTCTGCTGTACAACAAAGTGAATCAGTTATATGTATATATATATTCCCTCCCTCCCACTCCCCATCCCACCTATCTAGCTCACCACAAAGCACCAAGCTGAGCTCCCTGTGTTATACAGCAGGTTCCTGCTAGCTATCTATTTTACACATGGTAGTGTATATATGTCAATCCCAATCTCTCAGTTCATCCCACCCCACTTCCCCTCACCATGTCCATACATCCATTCTCTACATCTGCGTTTCTATTCCTGCCCTGCAAATAGGTTCATCTGTACCATTTTTCTAGATTCCATGTATATGTGTTAATATACAATAATTTTTTTCTCTTTCTGACTTCACTCTGTATTACAGACTTTTACACAGCAAAAAAAACCATAAATGAGGTGAAAAGACAACCCTCAGAATGGGAAAAATATTTGCAAATGAAGCAACTGACAAGGGATTAATCGCCAAAATATACAAACAGCTCATGCAGCTCAATATCAAAAAAACAAACAACCCAGTCAAAAAATGGGTGGAAAACCTATATAGACATTTCTCCAAAGAAGACATACAGATGGCTAAGAGGCACATGAAAAGCTGCTCAACATCGCTAATTATTAGGGAAATGCAAATCAAAACTACAATGAGGTATCACCTCACACCAGGGTGTGGAGAAAAGGGAACCCTCTTGCACTGTTGGTGGGAATGTAAATTGATACAGCCACTATGGAGAATAGTATGGAGGTTCCTTAAAAAACTAAAAATAGAATTGCCATATGACCCTGCAATCCCACTACTGGGCATATACCCAGAGAAAGCCATAATTCAAAAAGACACATGCACCCCAATATTCATTGGAGCACTATTTACAATAGCCAGGACATAGAAGCAACCTAAATGCCCATCCAAAGATGAATGGATAAAGAAGATGTGGTGCATATATACAATGGAATATTACTCAGCCATAAAAAGGAATGAAACTGTGTCATTTGTAGAGATGTAGATGGACCTAAAGACTGTCATACAGAGTGAAATGAGTCAGAAAGAGAAAAAATATATAATATATTAATGCATATGTGTGGAATCTAGAAAAATGGTACAGATGAACCAGTTTGCAAGGCAGAAATTGAGACACAGATGTAGAGAACAAACGTATGGACACCAAGGGGGGAAAGCAGTAGGAGGTATGGGGAGGATGAATTTGGAGATTGGGATTGACATATATACACTAAAAGGTATAAAATAGGTAAGTAATAAGAACCTGATGTATAAAAAAATAAATAAAATTTAAAAAAAAGCAACAAAAAAATGAGAAAGCAAGGAATGGAATGAGAAAAGATATTTGTAACCTATATTCTGATAAGGGGTTAATATTCAAAGTATATAAGGAACTCTTATAACTCAATAGAGGAAAATAAGCAAATAATTCAATTAAAAAATGAACAAGTGACATGCACAGACATCTTCAAAGTCATTAGGCCTTTTAGAATAGCTATTATCAATAAGACAAGAGATAACGAGTGCTGGCAAGTTATGTGGATAAAAGGGCACCTTTGTGCATTGTTGGTGGGAATGTAAATTGGTACAGTCACGAAGGAAAACAATATGGATTTTCCTAAATAAGTCAAAAATTGAGCCACCATATAATCCAGCAATCCCACCTCTGGGTATATATCCAAGGAAATGAGATCACTACTCCAAGAGATATCTGTGCCCTCATGTTCATTGCAGTATTATTTGCAATAGCCAGGACGTGGGAACAACCCAAGTGTCCAATGATGGCAGAATGGATAAAGAAAGTGTATTTTATATATGTAAAACCTTCAAACAATGCAAGTGTTAAGGGCACTGACTCCCCCCGAGTTTAAAATCTGTGTATAACTTTATAGTCAGTCCCCCGTATCCACTGTTCTGCATTTGCAGATTCAACCAACCACAGATCTTGTAGTAGTATTGTAGTATTTATTGAAAAAAAATCCACATAAAAGTGGACCTGTGCAGTTCAAAACTGGCTTGTTCAAGGGTCAACTGTATATATAATTTTTATATACATAATATATATTAAATGTATAAAATATAATATACATAGTAATATATAATATATAATGGGATATTTATTATTTAGCCATAAAAATAAGGTACTCCTGCATTTGTGACAACATGGATGAACCTTATAGACATTATGCTAAGTTAAATAAGTCAGAGACTATACTCTGAAATACTGTATGATCTCACTTTTACATGGAATCTAACTAAATTCAAACTTACAGAAACAGAGAGCAGTTTAAATTTGCAGTTATAAGATGAATAATTTCTGGGGATGTATTGTATTACGTAGAGGCCATCGTTAACAATACTGTCTTGTATAGTTGATAGTTGCTAAGAGAGTAGATATTAAAAGTTCTCACCACAAATGCAAAAAAAGTTAATTATGTGAAGTGATGGTTATGTTAACTAACCTTATTGTGGCAATCATTTCAAAATATATACATGAACCACATATCACATTGCACAGCTTAATCTTATACATGTTATGTGTCAATTATATCTCAATAAGGCTGGAAAAAATGGGCTAAGCACCTGAATAGATGTTTCTCCAAAGAAGAGATACAAATGGCAACCGGTATATGAAAAGATGCTCAATGTCACTTATGATCAGGGAAACGCAAATCAAGCTCAATGAGATATCACCTCACGCATGTCTTGATGACTATTGTCAAAAAAGTGAAAGACAATGAGGTTGACAATGATGTAGATAAAGGGGAACCTTGTACACTGTTGGTGGGAACGCATCATAAATTGGTGCCGCCACAATGGAAAGCAGTATGGAGGGTCCTCAAAACATTAAAAAAATAGAACCACCATATGATTCTTTTCTCTTTTGGCTGCTGATAAATACATCTTTTCTAATGTGCACTTGATAACATTTTAATGATTATTAATTATTTTCTATACTGGAATTTTTTTCAGTAAATTGGTCAATTTAAAGGTGTTTTGGATTAATAGGCATATAGAATCATTAATTATTTATATTTTTAAACTCTAATTAACCATAGTTGGGACATAAAAAATTGATTTTCTACTTTTAGATAGAGATCCTCTGCTATTATTGAATTATTCTGCACAAGAGTTTGTTATCAAGAATTTTGAACCAAACCCTAACTTTTTAAGTGAGTCTTTGCAATAGTATATCATTTCTAAAACAAGTCATTCACTGCTAATATAGTTTCTGGCTCCTCATATGGTATGTGTCCTTCTATAATTAAAAGTGTTATCATATGAAAACATCAACCAAGCTTAACTTTCATATATGTTTGCTAAAAAACAGGTATTGGAAAAGAGTAAATTGTTTGCAAAGGGACTTTGATTTAATCAAAACCAATTTGAGCAAATAATAATGTAATAGTAATAATCAAAACATATACTCATTGGATTTCCTATATATCTACATAAATATTACAAAATTGATGGTCAGGTCACAGCCAATTGGAGAGCATCAGGAAAATGTCATATAATAACTAAAATTACAATTAAAACAGAAGTTTATTTGGCATGAAGGAAGTAGAAGACCTTTCAAGTCAGGAGGAATAGCAAGCAATTCTTCAGAATTTTAAGAGTTCCAATTAAGAATGCATTTGAGAAAGATGGGAAATTCATTAGTTTCCTGGAATATTCACAAGTTCTCACTTCTTTCTACAATGGAAATACATGTATTTCTCCCTATTATATGCATAAGAAAATGTAGAGATATTGACATGCTTGGTTCAGAATACTCCTTCATTTCACAAAAGATCTGAGAAAAGACTATTTCAGTATTGTTGGAATACAATTATATTCAGAGTTTAATGTGCAACATGTTTCACATGGTCCATGGTTGCTTTTATTTTTTAATTTTTTTTTTCTTGGTTGCTTTTAAACAGCATTGTTTTTATGTTTGGATAAGGTCCTGAAATTGAGGCTGTTTGAGAATCTCACTAAAACCTTGCCTGACCCAGTTACCTCGGTCTTCCCCAGGTTGGCCTAGGTGACACTCCTTTACTTCCATAATATAATAAGCACTACCATATACTTCAGAATATTGTATGTAACTTATAATATCTGTCTCTGTGCCCATTGCCCCCTGTGTGAACTCTCACAAGGCTTATTTGTTTATATCTCTATCCCAAGTGTTGACCTTAAGTACTGAACTGTGTCTGGTATGAGTTATCCTTTCTCAAGAAGTAAAATAGTTTCATTCATCCATGCAAAAGCCTTTATTTTGTGACTATTAATGCCAGGGACTACTTAGGAGAATAACATAGCTTACTTTTGACTTTTAATATTTAAATGTTTTTACTTTTGCTAATCTCTGATCCAGAAATCAGAACACCCAAAGTAAAAACCAAACTTGGGCAAGTTAATTAATTATTGAGACTTAATTTCCCCACCTATAATATGAGGTAAGAATTCCTATGTCAAAGTGTTATTTTGAGGACTAAACCACTTAACATAAAAATAAATTGCAAAAGACAGTAATCAAATAAGTATCAAGGATTGTTACAGGCTGAAAATTGGTATCCCCCTCAAATTTATAATAAATGGTAAAGCCCTAATCCCACGATGTGGTGGTATTTGGAGTTGAGGCCTTTGGAGGTAATTAGATGTAGATGAATTCATGAGGACGAAGTCGCCAATGATAGGCTAAGTGCCCTTTTAAGAAGAGACCAGAAATCTAGCCCTTTCTTTCCACTCTCTGAGGACATAGTACGAAGACAGCCTTCTGCAAGCCAAGAAGAGCGCTCATCAGAAACCAAATCAGCCTGTACTCTGATCTTGGACTTCCAGCCTCCAGAACTGTGAGAAATTTATGTCTACAGTTTAAGGCACCCAGTTTATAGTATTTTGTTACAGCAGCCAAAGACTGGTGCTGTTTATCTGGCATACTGCTTGTGCACCTCTGTGATACCTTTTAACATTAAAAAGTGTTTACGTTAAAGTAGCTGTTTAATTGCTTTAGTTTTATTTCTTTGCTTAGTCTTGCAACACTGCTTTTATTGTTTTGGTTTTTAATCTTTACTACCAAGAAAGGACAGTCTTCTTACATACATCTGAAAAAATATCTACTTCTTAATATAGACAGAATTTACCATTTTAATCTCATTAAGTAGTTTTAAAAGGGGTCTTTCTTATAACATAAAGTAAATAGCAGCATATAGCATTTACCTTGAGTGATTTTTCTTTCATTTAAAGCTCAGATTTAGAAATATCCCATTACAGAATACACAGTGGAAAAAAAAAAAAAAAACTGATTGACAAGCAAAAACATGTATTTTATTCAGGAAAAAAAAAATCTTCCAAAGGCTCAATTTTTTTTTTTTTTTCATTCTGTTGTTGTGGTTGCCTAGAAACCAGTACTAGGATCATGATTTAAGGGAGTGCAATCTTATGTCTCTTTTCCCCCTAATGCAGAAAGAAGACTGCACTGAATATCACTCAAAATTAACAGCATCTCATTAGAACTTTGTGACACTTCCCTCTGGGTGGCCACACAGGCAGACCTGCTGCTGGCTGTCTTTAAAACTAAGGACATAGAAGCTTGTTAATTGGCCAGGAGGGTGTAGCCAATTTTTTTCCCCCTTCTAAACCAGAATTGACCCTCTTCTATCCTTTAGGCCCCCAGTCTCAGAAGTTTTGAGCACTGCAGACCTGGAAGTTATACCCTATTTTGTAGACTTTCTTTATGATCACAACCTTATTTGTTGAACTGTTGCAAATGATTTTTAAAACAGTGTCTTTAGTAACAAAGAAAAATGGTGAGGTCAATACACTGAAAGGTGTATATCATTTCATTTATCCTTTCCGATGTACCTGACTTCTTATTGAAGTAGAACTAAGGGTACACTGTTCAGAAAACTCAACTCCAAATGTGCTATTTGTGAAAAGCTAAACATAATAACATTGATAACAATTCTATAGAGGATGCACTATCCGGATTCATGTGAAGGACATGTGATCTGCTATTTAGTTCTATTGTGTTCAAGTACTTTTTCTTCTCATTTCAGATGATACCGGAGATGAAATTTAACCAGGCTTTAGCTCTCTCCCCAAGGAAAGAATGATTTGTATTTGAAATGATCTGAGGGTACTGAGGAACTAGAATGGTCCAACCCTGATTTGCTAGTTACAAAGGTGTGTTTCAAATCAAATGGGACTTGATAAAGCCATTTGACAAGAGAGATTAGCATTAAGTCTAAATGTAAACAGCTTGGGCAAAGAGTAAGACTGAATGTGGGGACAGAGGGAAGCTGATTAGTAATTCAGATTTTCTCTTGGCTGAAAAGAGACTGATAGCTAGAGTCCTAGCAATCTTCACCTTTTGTTGACCATCTGTACTGCGCGTTCCCCAGCAGAGAGCCAGCTCGTTTGGGGACAGGAGAGCAGAAGGGCATAGCTTCTCACAGGAGAGAGAAATCAAAAGCCACGCTAAACGCCATCAATTAAAAGACATTAGTCCTGTAGGAGCTGTCCATTAAGAGTGTTGAGCATGCACAGATGCTGCTGTTGCGAGCATGACACCAGCAATTAGGTATCACAAGTAGGAGGACTTCACACACTATTTAGCAAAAACATTGCACGGTTTTTGCATAAACTTTTGCCGTAACTTTAATTGCAGTGGGTTTCACCATTATGGGTCAAAAGAAATATCGCCATTTTATAACAGCCAGGACTATTGCTTTCTAACTAGGTTTAAGACACATCACAAAATAGATGAGATTACAAAAGAGAATGGGAAAAAAAAGAGTACTATGCTATTATAAGTACATTAGTTATGATAAATGTCTATACTTAGTCAAGAAAAAATAAAGCCCAATTTATTTTTATACATTTTCATGTTCTCTTGTCATTGCTGACTGATGGCTTGTCTTTTGAGTGCATCTGTAATGCTTTAAAATAAATAAAACAGGACTTGAATCTGCATTTCAATTGCTGCAGTACATTTTCAGTAGTACTGTGACATGTTCAAGGAATTTTCTTTTTCATTTAAGAAACTGTTCTTCCTTTTCTCATTCTTAATATCTCCCCCTCATATAGTATTATTTTCATAAAATTCAAAGGAAAAAAGATAAAATGATTCTAATTGATACAGGATCTATGGAATCTATGGAAATGGGATATTGAGAAAATGTCTCCTGTGGACTAGCCTCACTTTTCTAACTGAGAAGCATCATTCATACAAAAGACCCTTTTCTTCCTTCCCTGATGTCTCAATAAAAGATAATGAAAGGGTAGAATCCTATTCCTATTCCTGAAACCAGGGCTCTATAAGTACAAATCTGATGGTCCCAAACACCAGTGACACGTCACTGAAAACCTCTCAAAGGAACAGGGCGTGCAGCATGTAGATTAATAGAAAAGGCAGATTAAACAAATCATTCAGGCATCCCTGATGCTTCCTGCCTGCTCCCCACACATCTTCTTTGTAAGAGCTCTGTACATTACCCTCATTAGAACAATCTGTACAAGCCCCTATGTCACTTCAGAAGAGCATCACAGTAAGGAAACAAGAATCAATGGCGAAAGCTTCAAGAGGACAACCAGGAAGTCCCCAGGACAGTGAGGAAGCAGGAAAATAACAGCTTGTAAAGCTTGACAACCTCGAGTCAGATGCAGCTTCAGGACTCCTGTTGCTTGGCGTCTGCAACCTGCAATAAGAACATTTTTCTTAGGGGATGGCCAGGGCCCTGCTGTCTTCATTTAGGATGCATAAAGCTGCCCAAGGTAGAGTTCCAGGGCAATTTAGAGAGTACATTTCATATAGAAATAAGAACCAGACCTTTGGGAAGACTAAATATAAAATAAAATAAAGTAAAATACAATAAAATAAAGTAAAATAAAATAAAATAAAATAATAAAATAAAATAATAAAATAAAATAAAATAAAATAAAATAATAAAATAAAATAAAATAAAATAATAAAATAAAATAAAATAAAATAAAATAATAAAATAAAATACCTCAGAATCTGCAGCTGCATGTGCATATAGATGTGAGTGTATGTCTGTGTCTGTGTACTGGGACCCATTGATGAGCTGTGTGTAATCAATAATCTAGCAGCCTTGCACAGAGCTATTTAGCTACTAGTCCAGGAAAAGAAAAAGAAAGTGGACTGTACAGGCAAGAGATAAATATGGCCCATAATTTTATTTTTATTGTCAGTTGTTTTCCTAAATAAAATTATTTTGTTTTTAAAAATTGTATTAAAATTTTATGTACTTTGAGTCCCTTTTCAGAAATTAAGGTGTCAACTAAGATATTAAGCTTCATAAATTTTCTAATATATATAGTGTCTATATATAGTGTATATTACTATATATTATGTATTATGTAGATACATATAATCTTCAAAAACACTAAATGCATTCTACTAATTAGAGGTTCAATAAAAAAGACAACAAATGATATTCTAAGATTTCTTATTGCAAGTTATTAGTATAGAACAGAAATTGAAGTGGCAACCTAATTGCTTTGAATACAAACATTATATTATTTCATTGGCTTGGTATTTGCATAAGATGATTAGTCCTCTCACCAGTTGAAAGAAGCTATCAGCACTAAAGAAACAATTAAAGTATTTCTGATCCTATGAGGCGCAAGCTAGTAAAACTACTCCCTCTTGGGAGGAAAGTGCTTGTCCATATGAGGTAAATTATCTCTCCAAGGAAGCCAAATGATGATAATGATTTTCAGAGGCCAAGTAATAATTCAGAGATGAGTAAAATTTTTCCATGGCAAGTATGAGTTTAGGGTATTCATAGATTCTCCCAAGCCTTTCACATTAGCAATATAGCAAGTGGTCCAATAATTTGATATTTCTAAATGGAAATGCATTTACCCAACATGTAGCTGGTTATTAGAGATATAGCAATATTGATGATATGATTTTGCTGGCTCTGTAGGTGTGCACCACATAGAGGCTTGCTGACAGCATTTAAAACTTTAAAACATAATATATTAGGATATGGACTATTCAATATCATGTACACATACACACACACACTCTGATAATTGAGTAATTACACATATGTCACACACATCCATTCCCTCTCATAGGTACAACTAAAAAATCTCCCATCATTTAGTCAGAAGTGCTGCCACTTGTCATAAAATATTTTCCTTTGTTTTCTGTCATGGAGCTAACTACAGTGAATGCTGAGGTGATAATAGAAGGATATTTGTTTCCAGTGTTTTCTCCAGCTTCTTTCTTAGGGGTATTTATTATTGGATCAATCTCATTTTCAGGCCTTCCAAATACATTTACAGATCTCTATAGGGTTGATGGGCAATTATGCCTATGGGCAGTAGGTACCTCAAATGGTGGCAAGCAGTGAGTTTTCTCAGCTGGGACATTTAGTTCTGCTACAGTCAGTGAAAAAGAAAACATAGCTGAGTCTTCAATGAAAACTTAAGACACAGTCTTCCTTCAAAATTATACTTTGATTGAAGTGGAAAGGGTTAAAGCCAAAACAGCTAAATATATAGGAGAGAAAATAGTCCATGTTCTCAAGTAAGGAAAAATATATCAATTTATCACACACTGTATATTCTTCTAGTTTGACTTCTATTTTTTATAAAAGCAGAAAGAAATTTTGGACATCTTGCAAGGCAACTTGAGAAATTATTGCAAATTCATCTCAGGCACTGGGCCTGCATGTAAAATAAAGGAGAAAAAAAAAAAGGGGGAACTGGATTCAAATAAGTAGTAACCAGCAAAAGTGTATTTTTTATATTAAAACTATAGAAGTGACACAATATCATTATGAATTATTAGAGTCTTTCTTTCTTACTAATTAATTTCTTTCTTCCTAGTTTATTCATACTTCATTATCTCCTTTTGCAGGTCCTTTGAATAAGGGGATTGAAAACTTAGAAAACTTACTTTCTCTACTGGCCAAATAGTTAAAACCATATAGCAGAAACTTCAATAAATTTTAGAGTATTGAAGAGATTCTGAAATTTCTCCTTAAAGGTTCTCAGCAGAACCTCCTGTAATACCACTTTGTAGTTTCTTCCTGATTTACTATGCTATACTTCCACTAATTTGGGAAATATGAGCTCATCATCACCTTCATCTTTTCTTATTCTTTCCAAATAGCATTTTCTTGTGATTCAAAAAATCCCTTAACTAGGTTAATAATAGTTCAAAATACTCCAGAAATAACCTCTTTGCTGATAAAGTGACACAAATGATCATCCAGAAGAATAAACTTGTAGGAATCATCAGAAAAATGTTCTAAGAGTAACGAACATGGCATATACTACCAAATATTGATAGTATTGCAAAGTTTTGGTAATTGAAAGAGTGTGGTCTTGGTACTGTGACACAGGTAATTATAAATTAATGCAGAACAATTGAAGCATTTAAATTTAACAGAGACAATAGTGGTAACTTAATAAATGATGTAAATACAGTTGGTTAGCCATTTACAAAAATAATTCAGCCGGTTTCTTCACCTCACTTTTTATAGGTTTATAAAAATGCATGTGATTCAATGATATAGAGGTAAAATAAACACACACAAAAAACATAAAATTAGTAGAAAAAAAACACGAAACATGTCCAATATATTATTAAGTGGGGAAAAAAAGAGGAAGATGCGGGATGTATGTAACAGTGTGCTTTCATTACACTAATTTGTGTGAGTGTGTGTTTGTACACACATTGGATGTTTCTGAAAAGACCCACAATGCTGTTGATATGGTTGACAACACTGAGGGCCTCCCCCAAAATAGTTGTAAAAGAAATACGTTTAGAGAAATGACTTGCTTTTTTCAGTACACTGATTTGAAATTATTGAAATTCTTACCCTTAATGTGTAGATTTTTAGAGTAAAAATTTAACACTAGTTAATACAATAAAATGTATTGTACGTCAAGATTTCTCCCATGAAATTTTCCTTTTGCATGTAAATTTTTCCAATCACTAGATGATCATAATGATACTGATATTCTCACTGCCTTTATTTATATGTATTGTACAATATTTTTAGTTCAGTGTATTCCTTGGAAACATATACCAAACTCAGAGCAAACTCTGCCAAATTTTAAACACCTTGATAAAATGAACTTTGGTTTTTGAACATGCAATGTGTAGAAACTAAACTGTGTCATTTTTCCTTAGACTTTCAAAAACATTTACTCTTATCAAACTTGCATGGAAGACCTGTGCATGTCTCCTCAAGCACCCAGATCATTTCATTGACTACAAGGATATGCTTAATCTTAACCCTATTGTAATGGTATCCTTCCTATAAAAGGAGTGAAAAGAGAGTCAAGAATTCTTGTTGTAAAACCATCCTTTCCCAGCTCCACTTGCTCACTGGCAGGTTCAAATGAAGTTGTTGGACATCACCTTCTTCCTTACTGAAAATGTCACCACCATTATCTTCCAAGAAACTATTTAGGCCCATTTATGTGTGTTTTTCCAATACCATCTAGCAAGTTTCAAATCCTCAACAGACACTGACTGGGTGTCCTACAATTTAACTCAACTCTGACACTATCGACCTGGAGATAGCATCAGTTCCTGCAGGTTAAAAGCTCAGTCCCTCAAGACTGCACCCCCTTCCAACTTCAGATGCCAATTACAAGCACAGGTTGTCACCAGTTTCTAACCCAAGATGATATAGATGGGAGGAGGTTTCCATGACCCATCCTTGGGTTCAATGAACTTGCTAGAGCAGGTCACAGAACTCAGAGACTCAATTATTTATGCTTACCAGTTTATTATAAAGGATACAGATGAACGAACAACCAGATAAAGACCTATATAGGGTGAGGTCTGGAAGGGTCCTGAGCACAGGAGCTTCTGTCCCCATGGAACTGGAGTTCACCACTCTTTTGCCATGTAGATGGATTTGCCAAGCTGGAAGCTCATCAAATTTTGTTGTTCCAGAGTTTTTTTATAGAGTTTGATCTTCTGCTCCCTGCTTCCCCTTTCCAGTGGTTGGTGGGTGAGGCTGAAAGTTCCAACCTGCTAATCATTTGGTCTTTCTGTTGACCAGCTGCATCCTGAGTCTATCTAGGGGGCACCACCATAAGTCACCTCATTAGCATAAGCTCAAAAGTGTCTTTTTATGAATGACAAAAGGTAAAACTCAGGAAATTCCAGGGGTTTGAAGAGTTTTGTGCCAGAAACCTGGGACAATGGCCAAATATATTTCTTATTTTATCACACTCATTTTCCAGGATTTTCAAATTGATTACCACAAGGAGCTCTAAACTCTCAGTCCTTCACATTCAGTTCTTTTATTCTGTACACCTCTCCCATATACAAAAATAAACTCCAAGTGGATTAAAGACCCAAATCTAAGACTGGAACCATGAAACTCCTAGAAGAAAACATAGGAAGAACACTCTTTGACATAACTTGCAGTAAAAATTTTTTGGATCTGTCTCCTAAAGCAAAGAAAATAAAAGCAAAAATAAACAAATGAGACCTAATTAAAATTTACAGCTTTTGCACAGCAAAGGAAACCATCGACAAAATGAATAGATTACATACTGAATGGGATAAAATATTTCCAAATGATATGACCAATAATGGATTAACATCCAGCATATATAAACAGCTCATACAACTCAATATCAATAAAACAAACAACCCAATTAAAAAAAATAGATGTAACACCTGAATAGACATGTTTCTAAAGAGAACATACAGATGGCCAATAGGCACATGAAAAGATGCTCAACATCACTAATTATCAGGGAAATGCAAATCAAAAATCACAATGAAATATCACCTCACACCTGTCAGAATGACTATCATCAGAAAGAACACAAATAACAAATATTGGCGAGGATGTGGAGAAAAGGGTCCTTGTACACCGTTGGTGGGAATTTAAATTGGTGCAGCCAATTTACATCCTGGAGAACATTCCATGTGCACTTGAAAAGAATGTGTAAATGCTGTTTCTGGATTGAATATCCTGTAGATATCTTTAAGTCTAAATGGTTTATAGTGTCTTTTAAAGTCACTGCTGCCTTATTGATTTCCTGTCTGGATGATTTGTCTACTGATGTAAGTGGGGTGTTAAAGTCCCCTACTATTATTATTTTATTCTCAATGTCTCCCTTTATTCTATTATTGTTTTATATATTTAGGTGCTCCTGTATTGGGTGCATATATATTAATCCTCTTCCTGTATTTATCATTATATAATGCCCTTCTTGGTCTTTTGTTATAACCTTTGTTTTGAAGTCTATTTTTTCTGATATGGGTAGTGCTACATCTGCTTTCTTATCATTTCCTTTTGCATGAAATATCTTTTTTCATCCCTCACTTTCAGACTGTGCATGTCTTTAGCTCTGAAGTGAATCTCTTGTAGGCAGCATATTGAAGGGTCTTGTTTTTTTTTTTTTTTTTTTTTTTCCATAAGCCACCTGGTGTCTGTTGATCAGAGTATTTAGTCCATTGAAATTTTAACTAATTATTGATAGGTATATACTTGTTGCTACTTTATTGCTTGTTTTCCAGTTGTTTTTGTAGTTCTTCTCTGTTCATTTATTTCTTCTGTTTCTTCCCTTGTTGTTTGATGATTTTCTTTACTAGTATGCTTGTTTTCCTTTCTTTTTAGTTTTTGTGTATCTATTGTAGCATTTTGATTTGCTGTTACCATGAAGTTCATATATTACTTGCTTTAAACTGGTAGTCATTTAAGTTCAAACACATTCTACAAGATCTGCATTTTTGTCCCTCTTCTCTACATTTTATGTTTTTGATGTCCTATTTTATACCTTCATGTTTATCCCTTAACTATTTATTGTAGTTATAGTTGTTTTTACAATTTTTTGTGTTTTAATCTTTATGCTGGCTAATATAATTAGTTGACCATCGTATATATTTGCCTTTCTTAGTTTGATTTTTTCCCTTTCTATAGATTTTTACCTCTTTTCCACTTATAGAAGACCCTTTAACATTTATTTTAAGTAGGTTAAGTATTGATAAACTCTTTTAATTTTTGCCTATCTGAGAAGTTCTTTATCCTTCCTTATATTCTAAATTATAATCTTGCTGGAGGGAGTATCCTAGGTTGCAGGTTTTTCCCTTTCAGCACTTTGAATGTATCATGCTACTCCCTTCTGGCCTGCAAAGTTTCTGCAAAGAAGTTAGCTGATAACCTTATGGGGATTCCCTTGTACATGACTCTGTTTTCCTCCTGCTGACTTTAGAATTTTCTCTATCTTTAACTTTTGCTATTTTAATTATGGTATCTCTTGGTGTGGGTTGTTTGGATCCATCTTGTTTGGGACTTTATGTGATTCCTATACCTGGATATCTGTTTCCTTCTTCAGGTGTGGGATGTTTTTGGCCATAATTTCCTCAAATGCATTTTCAATCACCTTCTCACTCTCTTATCCTTCTGACACATCTACAATGAGAATGTTGATATACTTAATGTTACCCCAGAAATCTCCCAAACTGTTTTCATTTTTTAAATTTGTTTTTCTGTCTGCTGTTCTGATTGGGTGATTTCCATTACCTTCCAGATCACTTATGCTTTCTTCTGTATCATTTAGTCTGATATTCATTCCTTCTAGTGTGTTTTTTAATTTCAGCTATTGGATTGTTCATTTTTAATTGAGTCTTTTTATATTTTCTAGTTCCATGTTAAAATTTTCACTGTGTGCCTCTAATCTTTTCCTTAATTCAGTTAACATTTTTATTACTAATGCTTTGAATTCTTCATCTGGTAAATTGTCTGTTTTATCATTTAGTTTTTCAGGGGTTTTCTTTTGCTCTTTCAATTGAGAGCAATTCCTCTGCCTTTTCATTTTGCTTAACTTTCTCTGCCTCTATGAATTAGGTGAAACAGTTACGTGTTGCAGTCTTGAAGGGGTGTTCTTATGTGGGAGCATCTCTATACAGACTGTGTGTGTCCAATGCCTTTGGTTGGAGAGCTGGATTTGATGTGGACACAAGTCACATCTTTCCTCAGGAAGTGCTGGCAGCTATCACATTGGTAAGGTTGGGGCTGGAGATGGAGGGGCTAGAGCTGGAGCCTGGTGTGAGGCAGACTTCCACTCTGCTCAGTGGCCAGCACCACCCTATTGGTGGTGGGGTGTGATCCCAAGTTGCTGGAGCAGAAGCCCTGAGGGTTGAGCCTGAGCTGGCTCTGTTCCCTTTAAGAGTGTGTTTCCCCCTCCCCACACCGGGACCTTTGCTGCAGAGCAGGGAAATGTTGAAGCAAGTGGGTCGCCTGTAGGATCTCAGCTTATGTCAGCCTGCAGACAGAGGTTAATACTCTGCCTGGACAGACACTCACAATTTTTTCCCTTGCTCCACTCAGATGCAGCCTCGATTGCAAGACCCGTTTGTCCCTTATAGCAGATCACTGCCCCAGTCTCTGCTGCCACCATCTTGTTGTGGAGTCACACTGCAGAGCAGGTGGGGCCCGCGTGGACTCTCTGTGTGTGTCGGGGGTGGGGTGAGCTGTGGTAGAGTAGCTACTGTCTGAGATTTGGACTGCTTCTGATGTACTGCTTCAGTAAGGGCCAACAATGGCCGCTGCTGCCCCATCCAGGCTCCATGCTGGGGCCAGGTGTCCTCTGTGTCCCACAATTGAGTCTTATCCCTGGTTGTGGCCACTCCAGATCCAGTGCTGCACTGAGATGTGGAGTGAGAGGGGTCGGAGCTTTCACTTGGCTAAGGCTGGGGTGTGCCAGAGGCAGTGGCAAGAAACACAGCAACTGGCAACCCGCAGAGTAGCCCTCTCCCCGCTCTCTTCGGGGGCAAGTCAGCACATGCACACTCTTCCAATCATAATCCAGGTTTCCCACAGCCTTCCTGTTAATCCCAGTGGTCCTCCAACCAGCCAAAGGGGCTCATTCCTGCTGTGTAGGACCCAGTCTATGGCTCTCACTCTTTACTCTCCAAGGTGGGTTTCTGCACATTTATTCTCCTTCTTCCTCTGAGTCCCCTCCCAGAGGCACAGGTCCCAACTCAATCACTTTGTTTCCCCTTCTTAAAGGATTACATATATATCTTTCTTACAGCCTTGTTTGTACAGGAGTCCTTCTGCCAGTTTCCAGTTATGTTTCAGTGATAATTGCTCCACATGGGGATGTATTTTTTATGTATTTGTGGGGGGAAGGTAAGCGCTACATCCACTGACTCTGCCGTCTTGATACTAACACTGAATCTTTTAAATTAATTTCAAACTATAGAACATACTTATTCACTCAATTAATAGATTTGGTGTATCCCTTTTGAATATAAAGATCCCCAAATATGCTGGAAATATGCCTCTGAAAGTCTACTGAATCCATTAAAAAACAGGAAAAAGAAAAGTTCAATATATAAAAATTACTCTACATCAAATATGTAATATGTTCTAAAGACTGTTTTAATTGTTCTAATTATTTAAAATTATTTTGCAACACAATTTTTAAAAATTATTTGCACTTTTTAATGAAACAGTTACACGTTATTTATTAGAATTTCTCGAATGACAGCTCATTCATTGAAAAGAGTCAACGGTTCTGAGATTGTAACACATGTTATTTAATCATCTTCTCTTTAATTAATTTTGGTTTTATTAATCTTTTGTTCTTTCAAATGAATGTCCAAAATCCCATTTAAAGTAAGCTTTCAAATAATAATGTATTTGTCAAATAATCTCAAGCAATTTGTAAAATTTATGTACAGATGACCCTTTTATATCCATAGAAGTTTATTAATTGTATAAACATAATAGCTGCATTTAGACAATGTGAGAAACCTGACATTGGTTGGTTATTTTTAGCTAACACAATGACTTAATTAAATCACTCTACAGTCCATACAATTGATTGACTTGATGTGGAACATAAAGGGTTGAAAATAATGAACAGACAGGCTGAGTCCAAAATAAATATCGGGATGTATGCGTGAATGTGTGTGCCTGTACGAGTGTGTGTCGTGTGTGTCTGCATACATGTGTATAACCTGCATAAACACAATTACGCAAAAACTTACTGGAAAAGATATATGCACATGTAGTGATTTATCTCAAGATTCCACCCTATGATTAGTCATATATTCTCTTAGAGATTCATGATAGGATAAAAGATTGATATTTATTCCCTCTGCAGTTTTTCAGAAATGTTATACACTAATGTAAAGTGGCTTGTCACCTACCAGATGAGGTTTGAATGTCACCTCAATCTGTTCCTGACTGAAAGACAGTACTTAAAATCCCACTGTCAGTGATTCATTATTTGAGTTAACACTTCCCCCCTGTTAAAATAAGAACACCCCTTTGGAAGAGAAATATGCTCTACAGTATCCAGCTATCAATAAAATGGGTAAAAAATATGTTGGATTTCTATATAATATCTCAGTATTACAAAAGGTCAGTTTATCAAAATTCTAAGCTTATAGCAAGTAATAATGGAAGACAGTGTTTGTAGTTTTTGTAAGAGAGAGGCTAGAAAGTCCGAACGGGTGGAAAATTTACATGAATGGGGCATGGCAGTAAGAGGGTAAGATTACCCGGAGGCATGTATAAGGGGACCAAGGGTCAGTGTTAGTGGGTGGCAGTCAGGTGTACAGTCCAGAGAGATAGAAAGGAAGGTTATAAAGGTGAAGGAGAGAATGCCAAAAGCCACTGTACCATATTTAATTATTTAATCTAGTGCTATCTCTGCACGGCTGCATACCATGACACTTATGGAGGTAGTAAACATAATTATTAATATTATTTATGCTCTGCTACTGTCCCTGAGAAATTGGTAGATTTGCAAATGTCTTCTAACAGGAAAACGTAACCATTAGAAAAGCTAATTAAAATCTGGGATTTTTAGTTGGCTTGAAACCTTCACAGGTGTCAATCTTTCTTAATTAAGAATACAGTGAAAAAAATCCATATTACTCTAAGCCATTTGTGCACTGTGAAATTGCTTTTTCTTCTCAAGAAAATGTGAAATCATTTCTTTTCCTTAATACACATTCCAGACATTTTAAATAGATATTTCCTTGAAGAGCTGCAAAATCCACAAAGGATTTCCTTGAAGTTTTTCAGTTTTGTAAATAAGCAGACAAATAAAAACGTAAATCCATATATGTATGTAAGTGTGTGTAGTGAGAAAAAATGTTTGTAAAAATATGGATTTAATATTCATGCACATACAAATAAGAATCACCTATATGAATATATTTGAAATATGCATGTTATATGCACACTAATTTTTTCCATTGAAATGTTATTTATTTTTGTTATTTTTCTAAGGAGCTAAGATTACTTTAAGAACATCTAATTAATCTTCAGTATTTCTTCAAGGTAAGTAATAAAGTACCATTAGTTCTATTTTTTTTTTATGTTAAGTAAAAAAGAATCAAGTACATAACAACAGAACAAGCTCTTTATTGTCATTCAAAAAAGGGACATTTTTATACAGTGAACATACAAAGTTCATAAAAAAATATAGTGTGATATATACATTTGTTACGTGTGTGTATATGTATATACATATTGACTGACTTTTAGTATTCAAATGCATCTACATTGTCAAATATAAATTTGTTGACAAGCTCTTTCAAATTATTGAACATTAGAGATTAAACACTTATTTTCATGATACCACTCTTATTTTCTATTATTTATGTGACTGTCTCTCAGAATTTTCTTCAGATCCAGAATCATGTTCTTTGCTTTTCATCACTTACTCTGAATCAAAGGGAAAAAGTCAAATTGACTAGTGAGGAATTCTCAGTGGACAATGAGAGTTTATAACATTTGTCTGGGGGCTTGCAAAAGTGGTTTGGAATCCAGTAAGATTATGATTATGGACAGAAGTCAACCATTGGTTTAGAATTAAAAACAGTGCAAGCAGAAAAGATAACCTTAGGCCAGAATTCTTGCAGAAGCAGGGAGAATTTCTCATGAGCTTAGTCTTCCCTTACAGCCTGCACTAACTGTTGCTCACTACTCCCTATGGTTTTTACCTGAAAATACAACATCCTTTATATTCTAAAGTCTGTATAAATACAGACTTTATAATCTCATTAAGAAGAAAATCACAGTCTGGTGAAAGTTAGTGAAAAGTACATAGATTTTGTAAGGACAAACAAAAATCTGAATTTTTTTGTTACTATTTGCCAGAGGAGAAATATTACATAAATTATTTGGACCTTAGTATTCTTGCCTATAATACCAGGATGATAATATCTACTTCATATGATCACGATGGAAATTTGATACTATAATTCATGTGAAATACTTAGCCCATAACAGTTTCTGAAGAGATGTTATTTTTCTCCCTGATTCCTGCAAAGAGTCGGAAGTCAGTTTTTCACTGAATGAATTGGACACTAAAATGTGGACAAGGGCAAACGATCAAGCAGCAGGTAGATACAAGATGGGAAATGCAACGAGTGAATATATGAGGCTGGGTAGGTTGCTTCAATTTTCTCAGTCACAATTCTGGGGTTGCATTGAAGATTTCTTCTACCACTAATCAGTGAGTCTGGAATATGTGAAGACGGATGGGCAGAAGGGAAGAAGGGAACGATTGATGTTTGCTAAACTCCTCCCAGGTGAGAAGCACAATGCTAACTACCTTCTTAAAGCCCTCAATTTTCTATGTAGGTAGCTTTTCTTAGGGGCAAGCATCAGCATCATCAGGGGAGTTTTTCAAAATGTACCTATCAGTGCTCTACACAAAATGCGTGATTTTTCATCCTTTGAGGTGGGAAGCTGGATATAAAAAATGTATTTTAAAGATTTCTCCTTCTGATTCTGATGCCTGAATATTTATCCAAGACAAGTAAACAAATATAAATGATAAAGAAAATTAGGAATACTGGGTGGTGATCTGGAAGGTGGGAAGGATTGATTTGCTTGGTCCTGAGTTGGTGGCTGGGAGGTGGCAGAGAATGAAGTGTTCTAATGAGACAATATAAAAATATATTGATCAATATATTTTATATGCATAATCACGAACACCAGTCAGGTATTCCTACATTGGTTATCAGGCAAACAACCCAAAGTTTAGAAGAAACTACAAAACTTAATTTAGATTGATTTTTCCCTTAATATTTTTACTGGAGTATAATTGCTTAACAATGGTGTGTTAGTTTCTGCTTTATAATAAAGTGAATCAATTATATATATCTCAGCTTATTCCAGAAAGAGTTTTAAATGGCATTCAGTGTTTGGAATCCTGAATTTTATAGACAGAAAATTTTTTTAAAGTTTGCCTCTGTACCTTTCTTAGAATATCTGAAAAGAAAAGGGAAAATGAGAGAGAGACGCCTCTATGATGTAAAATGTCTCTATATTGCTCTTTCTCTCTCTCATGGATGCAGATCTTACACAGAGCTCTCAAGTCTCCCAGCCACACAAACAAGATGGATTACTCTGAAGGGAGACAAAATAAATCTCTTTTGAATATGTAGAAACCTAAGAAAGCCTCCAAGACCCATGTGGATTATGATTTCTGAAGATAGTGTAAGCATGACCATCACAGATAATGTACTAAATATCTGTGACTAACTTTGGAGAATGTTACTAACTTTTTTTTAAGTTACTAACTTTGGAGAATGGGCTTGAGATGATGAGAAATATTGTAAATCAGATTATAATCTTAATTTGTAAAGGTAGGAAATAAAATATAATGTTCAAAGCTGAGAAGTTAAATAAGAAAGATACATTAAAGTATAAATATGTGATATTATTCATACTGGTTAGCCAATAAATACTGCCTAAAGAAACAGAGAATTAAGTGTATGACCTTCCCTATCTTCACTAGACTTCAAGACCCAATAACCCAAAGCTCCAACAGGGCAGAGACTGTGTCTACTTTTGATAATCACACCCTTAATTGTTAGCGCTACTCCTAGGCATCTATCTCAATAAATATTTGGTGAGTGGATTAATCAACACATTCCTCACCCACTTTTCCTCTTTGCTCTTTTTTTTTTTTTTTTTTTTTTTTTTTCCATAGAGCCTAACTGCCAGGAGCTCATTTTTAAATCATTGCCTTCTCTCTGACTGGTATCATTAAGGATTGCTGGAAATCATTCACAGAATGTGAATTGGGGTCACTGCCAGCTCTTGGTCTTTAACCTAAACTGGAAAGTCTTTACAACGTCCCCAGGGAGTTTCCTTCCTACAGAGGCTATTATTAACGATTTTCCCCCCAGCTCTTTAGATTCCCAATAACCCTCACTCTCAAAAGATGACCTCTCCCCCATCTTTGTAGGACAAAATAGGTATCAACAAATGCAAACTTCAACATCTCAAGAACCATAAATGCTTTCTTGCTTCCATTCCATCTAAATCCATTCTGTTATGCTATAATTCCAAAGCAAAACAAAACAAGAAGAGCAAAGAAACATCAACCAAGCAATGTTTTCCGATACCATTTTTTCCCCTTGTCCGGCTAACATTCTTTCAGATAAACTTCTTGAAATAATTGTTAAATTTACTTGTGTCATTTACTTCTCATTTACTCCCTGGCCTTTGAAAGTACTCTCCTTAGCCTTTCAAAGAAATTCCAGTCAAGGAGACTTTTTTGACTTTATCTTGACCTCTCTGTTGTCTTTGGCTTCACTAATAGAGGATTTTTTCACCTTGTGACACTTTTCTTGTTTAATTTTAGTGACTTGATACTTTACAGCTTGTCTTCCTATTTTCCTGATGTCCCATGTTAGTCCTTTATATATATATATACGTAGTTCCCCTTACATTTGTACTTGACCCTCTCTTATCACGATATATTTAGTGAAAGCCTATAGTCATGTCTTCATCTACTACTTGTACATTGATCACCCCTAAGATCCATCTTGAGCTGCAGAGAAACATCCTTTGTCCCCAAACTGATTCGCTCAGAAATCCACGTCACCGTAGCCTCAAAGGTTGAAAAGTAACTCCTCTCCTCACTCTAAACCTGCTTATTTTTATCTCTATTTTCAGTTGATAACAGTATACAAATAAGAAAACAGGGGTGATCTTGAGTCTTCCTGGTTCCTTATTTCTCTGGTCCAGCCAACAAATCACATCGATTCTACCTACAAACCATCACTTGAGTTATGAATCTATCTAGTTTTAATATTCTCACTGTTGCCACCTTAATTTAGGCCCTGACCCTGTCTTGTCTGGATTCCTGTAACAGCCTCCTGTCTGGATTCCTTCCTTTTAGTTTTACTTTCCTCTAATCCATTATTTACACTGCTGCCAGAGTGAGCCTTCTAAAATGCAAATCTAATCATGTCTTTTCCTTGATTCAAAATCTTATAATGACTCCCATAGCTTTCATGATAAAGTCCAAACTCCTTAGCACAGAATTATAAGGCACTTTATGACCTGGCATCTGCTTACTTCAGTTGCACTTAATTTTTCCCCTGACTTTCTAATATTGAACAAAAGGCCATTCACAAGAAGGGTCCTGCCTGCTCCAGCCTTTGCGTGTCTATGCCTTGACATTTCCCCACCACTCCCTTTTCAAGTAATTTTCTCTCATCTTTCAGAAAACAGTTCAGGGGATACCTCATCCAAGAAGACAAGTTGTCTTGGTTCTAGTCTAGCTTAGAATATTTCCCTTCTGTCCCTTTAATTGTATAATGCCTAGCATGGTGTTAAATCACATCATATTTCTGGGACATATTTTCATTATTTGAACACAAGATATGGAGGGGTGTATAGAATGTAGCTTATTTTTCTCTCATATTCTATACATATTTAATGAAGAAGTGAAAGAATGTAAAACTAAAGATAAGTCTGGTAGGTGTACTTACATATTTGTTAGGGAGCCAAAGGAGGCATTCAAATCCTAGTTCTATGGTTACCAGTTGTGGGACCTTAGATAGTTACAGAATCTCCTGAAGCTGCAGTTATTTCATAGAGATAACCCATCATTCCTAACACATAATGGAAGCTAAAATGAGGTAATTAGGAGGAAGCACTTATGACAGTGCTTTAAAAAATGCTAACTCTTATGATCCTGTTGTCAGGGGATCACATGGGCAGATATGTTTGACCATAGGGAATGAGGATTAATGGTTGGTATGTACAGGGAGACATATTTTTCCTGATATAAAGAAAAACTTTGTAAGAGTTTTAAATTCCCGACAATCAAACAGCTGTCTTGTGAAAGTAGTATAGATGTACAGTAAGGGAGAAACACAACTTAGTATCACACTGTATTAAAAATAAGACAAAGGTTTCAATTGACAGGGAATTTAATGTGATTTAAAATGTGGTATGGTTAATAGAAGAGTAAATTATGACTTAAAGAAAATATAAGATCTAGAAAAAGCAATGATAGTTCAATTTATACCATGTTTATCAAACTATACCTGGAATTTGCAATCCACTCTGAATATTGTTTAAGTGAGAGGAGAGGGAAAATATGAGGATGCTAAAAATTATAAAAACCAGTGAAGTGAAGAATTCTAAAAGAGAACTGGGAGAGTTTAGTGTGGACAGAGGAAGACCACGGGTGGATACTACAGCCGTTTTCAAACATTGTAAAGTAGTGTGAGGCCTTAGCGGTTGGAATTTCGCTTCTGGCTTACTGATCTATAAGCAGTGTGAACTGGCTTACTGATTTATAAACAGTGTTAACTTGAAGAGATATGAAACATCTCTAAATTTCAATTTCCTCATTTGTAAAAGGGGAAAATAATAACTATCTCTAACATTGTTGGGAAGATGGAATTAGATAATTTTATTTAAAGTTGTTATCTTGGGGATGAATAAAGGTTAAAGGATAGAAATTATTTTTAACAAGAAGGTTTAAGCTTTTTCTCCATTGAACTACAAAATCACAATCAAAAGAGAGATACCAGCTTTACATAAGGTAGTATTTTCTAATTGCTAGAGGTGATGGTGCTGAGTTTGTTATTATATCTCAAAAGTCACTTCTTCAGGGAAGTCTTCTTTAAATTTTCTGTTCTGTGTGCTTCTCCTTCATAGCATATTAACTAATTTGTTGTCTCATATTTATGAAGCACACCTCTATTGTTTAAGTATAATCTTCCATGAAGGAAGGATTATTCCTACTTCACTTTACTATTGTTTTCCCAGAATCTAACACTCGAAGGTTTAAAACAGGATAACTCTTAATTACTATTTCTTGAAATACTGAACAAAGGGTGCATGAGGAAATTAATGCACTCACATTCAAACAATATTTCTTGACTTAAAGAATGACTGAGGTGAATGTCAAAGCTGTTGTAGAGAGGATTTAAGAATTTGAGAGTGGTTAGACAAATTACTTGCTCAATTTTTTCTAACACCAAGATTCATTTAATCTTGAGTGAGCTGCTATCCTTAGAAATTTCCAATAAGGCTTGCTCTACATCCATCAGAAATAATTTAGAAAAGAGTCCTTTACTACTTAGAAGGTTGGACTAGGTGGTCTTTCAGCCTCCTTCCAACACCAACATCCAGTGAATTATTTCATGATTACCTTTAGCCATGAATTGAAAAAAGACTTCTACAATATGCAAGAATAGCTACCAACAAAGAGTAACCATGTTCACATGTTTAAATTAGGATCCAAAGTAAATGTCTCTCTCTTTCTCAGGTGACCTGATTAATTTTAGTTCCTAGGTATAATAATTATTGGGATAGCCTTTGCTTTATAAAGACTGGCATCTAAGGAAGTTAACCATCTAAGTTAACTTTTGTGAAGTTACAATTTCACTAATGATAAATTAAATCTATTAATTTTTTTTTCATTAAGTCAGAAATAAGAGGTAGCTGAAACTGATTGCTTTTCTATCTGCAGTTACTTCATCTATTTTCTCTCTTATTTAAAGAGCAGGTAATATTGTAGGACAAACTCAATATAGTTGTTGATACAAACTCCTTGAGCCATGCTACAATTCTGTAATAATCCCAGGAGGGGGGACCTTTAAGTAGATGACATTTGTTCTCAACACCTTCAATCTCCACCTCTCCCAATCTCCCCTCATATCTCAGAAAACTGACATTTCTAAACAAATGGCTTCATGCTATCAAGAAAAAATCACACATACTGATTCACTAGCTCTTGTGTGCCTCTAGGATGAAATCTGGAAGCAGATTTTGTCTGTGAGAAAAAAAAAAAAAAATGGCAAGAGGCTGTACTTACAAATTAGGTAATTTGACTGCCACGGAAACAGTTGCATGTATGATGGCAGAGATATCCTGAGAAATACAGTCCTCGCATTCATGGGTTACACTGTGCACGTTTCTCTGACTTGGAACTATTGGCATTTGAGGCAGGATAATTCATTGTTATGGGGACTGCCCTGTGCATTGTAGGATGTTCAGCAACATCCTTGGCCTCTTCCCACTAGATGCCGGTAGAACCTCCTCCCCTCAGTTATGACAGTGAAAACTGTCTCTAGTCCTTGTCAATGTTCCCCACTGAACAAAGTCACTCCCAGTTGAGAACCACTGACTTAGAGTAATGGAAGAAATTCCTGAGACTAGGATAGTTTCCCAGTATTAAAGCTATAAGAACATTAAGCTAGATTTCAGATATAGGCAGGAAAGTGTCCCAGGTCTAGTTTCCCACTCAGAAGCCCAGTAGTTGAGAGTAATTCCATTTAATATCTGAAGGGTATCAAACCCCTGAAATCAGATTCAAATATCAAATTCTAAGTAAACACAATGTCTTTTGATAGTGATTCCCTCTTCTGACACCATCCTCCCCACTAAAGGCAAAATCAGCTTGTTTGTATTTAAGTATTGTATACTTTCCAGTTTTAAGTCAGAACATTTGTAACAATTTCTATAAAACGATGTTTTTCTCCATGCCAACAGGAAAATGTGAAAGGTAATAGAGTATAATGGTCCAACTCCTTTCTGACTAGGGTTTTCTGGAGTGTGTGTGGTTATATGTGTGTGTGTGTGTTTATTTATGTCTGTGTGTATTTTTCATACTTTTGAAAATGACAATGGTACCCGTTAACTTCAATTTTTTTTATTTGTTATTACAACTAGGTGTTTGCTTCTGGGTTTCTCGCATGAGGTAGTAAGTGGATTAGGGGAAGCTTTGATTAATTCATTCAGTGCATAGCACCTGAATTTGCTTATGTCAGATAACAAAAGAAACTTTCCTAAAGGTAGCTGGTAAATGTCCCGTATCGAAAAAGCTCCAATATAAGCATTTTGCAATTTAATTCCACATGCTACTCTATTCCGTATGTGCTTTATTACTCTCTCAAGGAATTCAATACCAGACATGAATTCTCTGCAAAAGGCTAACCACTAAGGAAAATAAAACTGACAAGGCACTGAAGCATTAAACAATCAGAAGAGTTTAGAGCCTTCTTTTTTTTAGTGAGATTTGTAAACGACTTCAGGTTTTTCCATATCTAGCTTCCTTTGAGATTTGTGTCTTCCTTACACAATCATTGTTATAAAATTATCTTTACAATATTCTTTTATATATCCAAGGTGACCTTGACTAATACAAAAAAAAAAAAAAAAAAAGAGAAAGTACGTCCTTTAATAGATTTTTGTTATGGTTACTGTTGGTGAGGAGAAAATTCCCAGGGATGCATAGAAATACACCACAGTGTAGATTATATATCTTGTAGGTGATTTGGTACATAAAATATGTGATTCATATTTTACAACACTGCTTAACAATAAAATGTTTTGTTTTTATAGAGAAGGACATATTTAAATTATATTTTCCTCTGATCCATTTACCTATTCAGCCACTCAGAAGGAGAATCAGATAGTAAATGCTGCAGCACTTCTCTGTTATGACCTGGTGCCCCAAGCAGCTGACCCTCTTGAATGTAAGAGGCACAACAACACCTTTTGTGAATTCTTTCTTCCTCGGATTATCGGTTCAACATTTCTCTGCAAAGTTCAGTGAGGTTCATTAGCTTATCTGAACAGAACGGGACCAGCACTTTTGAGACAGCTTCTCTCTGTGACTTTTCTAATTAAACTCCTTCCATCAGATGAAGAGCTGCCCTTTTTACTTGACAAACATTTGTTCTAATTTGGCCTTGCTTGATTTTTCAGTGCTTTTATGTCCCTCTCCCCCTCTCTATACCCACTAGCATCTGTTAGTCAGAAGATCGCTCTGGCTGACATTTACTCTGAAGGTGCTTTCTTATTAAAATATTTCAATGTTAGACAAGCTTATCAGTTGAAAAATACAATATAGTTCCAGAGCACTGGTGGAGCTCATCTTAAAGAAATGTTTTGTTGTACAGATGCATCTTTCTTATTTTTATGAGATAAGATTAAATGTACTCACTCATACACAGAGTCTATGGGAAGTAGAGAGATAATATGTTTCATAATACAAACTGGAACCTTTCTTTCCATTTGCTCTTATGTGTAAGAGTTGCATGTTGCCTAGGTAAACATAGGAAGTAAGCTTATGATTAAAAGAAAAATAACCTAAAGCAAGAGGACAGATCTTAGTTGAAACTAAAATTAAATGGTCAGGATGGCATCTGTCTGACTTCAGAATGGAAGGAGTTAACAACTTTAAATTGAATTTAAATGTTAAAAAACACTTAAATTCCCAGAATTTTCCACAGGCCTTGAAAACAGTAGCAAAAGTACCCAGATATCTGGGTGACTGGTGACTAATCCTTCAGGAAGGCTCTTCTACATAGAAAGTATGATAATATGTAAAGTTAAGGGCTTACCTAGGAGCAAGTGAACAACTGAGGTTTTGGGTGTTCACCCTGGGCTTCAGAAAGACATGCTCTGTCAGTGCCAAGCTTGCTGCATTCAGTTTATTCTCCTATTTTCTTTGACACTATCCAGTGCTATTAGCTTGCCTGCCATGTAGTCTGTAAGTAATAGGTTGCAATAGCAGCTGAAATTGACAAGTGCTTAGCCTAGAGCATGGATTGAATGTAATTCATAGGGTTCCTAAGTTAATTTCCAATACCTATTTCATCAAGGTAGACTGATAGATGGCTGCCACCATCTTTTGGCTTTATCTGTAAATCCCTATGTCTTTTACTGCCATCATTTTGTTTTATTTATACATTCTATCCCTTGCATTTGCTCCTCCCCATTTCCATAACTTCAAATGGAGCTTCTCTCTAGACACATTAGTCATTTAGTTCAGAAGCCCTTGCAGCTAAATGCAAGAACTTCAAATGTTGTTGAAGTGTATTTTTCCATGTGGCTCCCTGTTTAAAAGGATGTTTCTTTAGGGACTGCAGGGAGAAATATGAAGTTATCTAGGAGAGTAAATCTGAGATGTTGGACAGATGGTGAAGCATCAGTGCATCCACAGAAATGCATTTCATTTTAATACAGGGAACGCTCTCAATCAAATCAATTTTGGCTTGAGAAAACAGTTGCTGGTATTGCATCAGTGGCTCTTTTTGGTTTTCTTTAAGAGATCAATATTGAATCTTACAATTCTTTAATAGATTTTAAGTAAATTCTTTAAATAAATGTGGAACAAATATAAAATGGGAAAATTTCTTAAAGATTAAGAGTTTATTGAAAATGGAACAAAGGTTACCACTGAAAGATCACATGGAATGACTGTTGGTAAAACATAAAACTCTTTTACTCTATAGGATGGAAAGTTTCTTTTCTCACCTAAAATGTGCTTTGGGAACATCTCATCTTTACTAAAGTTCTTATTTGAACTTGGCAAAGTGACTTTTTTCATTGACGATCCACAGCTTCAATTTACACTACATACATTTAACAGCCTCTAAATCACCCATCTCAATCCTTCCCTGTTTCCTTGAGTCTTACTCCAGCTGCCATTGCCCTCGGATCACTGGTTTCATCTAGCATTTGGAAAATAACATTTGGAAGATTAGATATTTTATCTATTATAAAACTGCTATTTAAACTTTTTCAAATGATAATCCAACAATATTTTGGTGTGTGTTATTCATTCATGGGCGAGGTCCCAGACAATGTCTTTTATACTATGGTTATGATATACCATTTAACAAGTGCTTGATAGATTATGCTAAAACTGATTTCCTCAGTCAATATAAAATGTAATCAAACTTGGAAAAATATATCAAACAGAGGTAAACTAAATCACTTGAATTACTCAAAAGTGTACTCATATCATCACAATTATGTAGTTTCCAGAACTGTATGAAAAATGTCCCAAAGTGCTATTTCTGTATTTAAAGAATAATTAATTCTTTATAACTGGTTGCTCTGCACTGTAGGAATTCCAATGAAATCTGTATACAAGGTGAAAAATTGTTTTGGTGATAGTATTGAGTACTAGAGGGGATAACTTAATGATATAGTTGCTAGAGCAGGGGTTGGCAAATGTTTTTCTGTGAAAGGTCAGATAGCAAATATTTTCATCTTTGTGGGCCATATGGTCTCTATTGCAGTCACCCAACTCTGCTGCTTATGGCCCAAAAGCAGCCATAAACAATGCATAAACCAGTGGGCATGACTGTGTTCCAATTAAACTTTATAAAAATAGAGGAGTGAGTGCTATGATCTGCGTGTTGTGTTCCCCCAAACTTCAGTGTTGAAATCTTAATGCCTGATATAATGCTATGAGAAAGTATAGCCTTTGGGAGGTGCTTAGGTGATGAGTGTGGAGCCTTCATGATGGGATTAGGGTTCTTATAGAAGAAATCTCACAGTGCTCCCTAGCCCCATGAGGACATAGCAAGCGGTAGGCAGTCTGCAAGGAGAGGACCTTCGCCAAAGCACAACCATGCTGGTGCCATCACCTTGGAGTTCCCAGCCTCCAGAACCGTGAGAAATAAATTTCTGTTGCTTAGCCACACAAGGCATGGTATTTTGTGGTAGCAACTCAAACAAACTAAGATGAAGAATTTCCTATCAGCTACTCTAGAATTCAGGTAAAGTCACATAGACCTGGTTTTGAAGCCTAACTCTCATTTACTAATTGTGTGACTTATGGCAAGTTACTTAACCCTTCTGCATATCAGCTTCTTCCTCTGCAATATGAAGATAGGAATAATACCCATTATGTAGGATTTTTAAATGAGGTGGTATCTTAATGTTTGTAACATATTGTTAGTGCTAATAAATGCAAGGTATTGATGCTAGAAGAGGGCAGTGGTCATCTACTTCAGGGACATTGAGGATCCAGAAAAGGAGGAATGGTTCAGAACAACACATGCAGAGGGAACAATTCGAACTTGCCAAGGATAGTCCTGTTAGGCAAGCAAAAAGGTCTTCACAAAATTCAGCAGCCCCTATGTAATGTTTTTAGAATTATTTCCTGAGAAGACAGTGAATTCAGAATTGATGTGGGAAGAACATAGTAAAATTTCACTCATTCAGAGTAATTGAAGTGGAACCCCTTCTGGATCATTCAAAAGTTTGAATTATGTGATGCTTTTTATAGAAGGCGGTTTTGTTGTTTTCCAGTACATACAGTAATTGGCAAAACATCCAAGAAAGTATTGCCAAGTAGACTTCCTGCTGGCATGTTTAAGTGAAAAGCTGAGACTCATTTAAAATTAGCATAGCATTATGTGTGTATGAAAATGGCCCAAATAAAGTTCTTGAAAAAGTTTGTTTTCTTAGGTTGTTTAGATATTCTCCTTAATTTATTATATGATCAAAAAAACAAACAAACAAAATCAGGCAGTTTTTAGTCATTGTGCTTCCTCAATGAGATTCTTTTCTCTGCACGTTTAACTTGTTTGGACTTGAAATAATGGTTAGACCACGTTCTTGGAATCCCAGCCTTTCTCTGACTCCTCCTGCCTTATTGGCACCTGGAATTCCCTTCCACAGTTCAAAATAGACTGGCAAGTGATTTTGAATGAAGACCTAATTCTTTCTATAGTGTGAGTGCTCATAATAATCACATGCACATAGAGTATTGTTGAGTTTAACTGAGTGTATAATTAAAACCTTATATGAATCCTTATAGATAGCAATTCTTGCCACTACTTTTTGTAATCCCTTTCTAAAGGCTTTCAATTTTAGAGGAATTATTCTAGGTAAAATTTGCCCTTCTTATGGCCCAGATTGATGCTAGACTTTTTCCTTCAAGTCCCTTCAAAGTTTTAAATAAATGAAGCCTTCATTCAATATTTATTCATTTAGTCAATAAAATTTTGCTGAGGGCTTCCCTGGTGGCGCGGTGGTTGAGAGTCTGCCTGCCAATGCAGGGGACACGGGTTCGAGCCCTGGTCTGGGAAGATCCCACATGCCGCAGAGCAGCTGGGCCCATGAGCCACAGTTACTGAGCCTGCGCATCTGGAGCCTGTGGTCCGCAACAAGAGAGGCCGCGATAGTGAGAGGCCCGCGCGCCGCGATGAAGAGTGGCCCCCGCTTGCCGCAACTGGAGAAAGCCCTCGCACAGAAATGAGGACCTAACACAGCCATAAATAAATAAATAAATAAAATTTAAAAAAATTTTGCTGAGTTGCTATTGTGCCACTATGGGCCTAGGTACTGAGAATACAAGAATGACTATACAGTTTTATTTTCAGTGGGGTTTTTCTCAGAGACATGGGCTGTGTCGTTGTAAGACTTGAGGACTCCTCTAGAGTCATTTTAACTTAAAGCTTGGAATAGTTTTCTCAATAGCCTCTGCTCAGTGGTCCCTACCTCCGTTGTCCCTAATTTGCTCCACCAAAATGAGACTCTAGGTTCACTATTCTTTTGTGAGGATAAAACTATCCTTCTAGTCGCCATTTACCACAGCAAATAAGCCAGTTTCTTTTGAATTCTGACTCTATAATCCTTGGTCGTTAGTTTTCTCCTTTATTGAACTTTCTTCTCAATGTATTAATCTTGGGGTCTTAGCCACTTTTTTCCTCTTTAGTCGTTGTACATAAAAATATTGTTATTGTAATTTTTTATCTCATTCTAGACCACACAGTCTTGCATTCAATTCTATATTTCTTTTTTATGGTGGTCACTTTTTACTTATGTCTGCCTCCTGAAATTAGCAGTTTTTTGACCCAGCTTTGTGGTGTTAACCCTGTGCTCATGGTTATGAATGACTATATCATCTTCACAAGAAGGCTCATAACTCAAATACACATCCATAGATTAATACAGCCATTGGTCTAGAAGTTGCCTCACAGATAGTTTTTTAGAGGAAAACCTGTTCATTTAGGATTCTAGGTTATGACAATTATGAACTCCAATTCAAACTGACTCAACCAAGAAAGGGAACATTTGTTGATGCACATGAATGAAAGCAGTCTGAGTGGCAAAATATAGTGGCAAACATCAGGTATAAACGTCTTCACTGGCCAAATGATGTCTTCAGGACTCAGTTTCTCTGTTCCTCTACTTGGCTTGGATTTCCTCCCTGTGTTGGTTTAATTCTTATGCTGCACATAGTGATGAGACGGATGCTGCAGTTCCCATTTTACTTCCTCTTGGTTCAAGTTTAGAGAAAGAGAACAAACACCTCTTCAAGGTACTCCAACAAAATCCCTGTGATTAGCAATAAATGGGCTTCATGGAGCCATTTTTAGAGTAATTTCTGTGACCAAAATAAAGGAATACACTGACCTAGCTAAGCTTAAGCTGCCTTACATCCAAGTACACAACTTGAGAACTGGAGATAGGTGTTGACCGAGATCATGGGCTCTTAATAGCAATAAAATGGGTGGCTGGATGGAATGCTGACTTTAGTCCACAAACTGTAGATATCCACTAGGAGAAAACTTACTGTAATTCAGATGTTATTTCATGTCCTAGTCACCAAACATAATAACTGAGTAATTTTAGCAAATCACTTAAAGTCTCTAAACCTTAATATATTTCTATTTGAAATATGATTAAAGACACTTGCATGATAGCATTGTCTTAGGTAGTAAATACAATAACATACATGAAAATACTATGTACTGATAGACATACAAATTTATTCGTAGTAGTAGTAGTACTATTTATGCCAAGATGATTGAAATAATTAATTTTTAGAAATGGAGAGAAGACCCAAGTAGCAATATTTCACTGGAAGCACAGGTAAGAGGCAGGGCAATACTTGGGAATTTAACACTTAGACAAAAGGGGAGGTTTAGACCCAAAGGAGGAGTTTTAGTCTGAAGGACATTGACACTATAGTATGGAGAAAGTTGTGAGATAAAATCAGAATAAAACTGATAAGAAAGGACAAGGCAAAGCCATTTGTTAAAATTTTTGGTACTTATTTTCAGAACACAAACACAAAATTGTGAGACAATAATTTACTTAGCAAACTTTCTACTTTATCTTTTAATACATAATTCAAGTGTTTGTTCTTCTCCACAGCTTTCTGCTATATCTGTAGAGAGAATGTTTTATTCTTTGCTCTAGTTTTTCCATATCTATCTATCTATCTATATCTATCTATCATCTATCTATTTATCTATCATCTATCAGCTGTCTATCATCTCTATCTAACTCATTAGCTTGGACTGTCATAACAGAATATGACATTTTGGGTGGCTTAAACAACAGAAATGTATTTTCTCTCAGTTCTGGAGGCTAGAAGTCCAAGATCAAGGTTCCATCAATACTGGTTTCTGGTGAGGCCTCTCTTTCTGAATTGCAAATGGTCACCTTCTCATACGGCCTTTCCTCTGTGTGTGTGGAGAGAGAGAGATTTCTGGTGTCTCTTCCTCTTCTTATAAGGACACCGGCCCTATCAGATTTGGGCACACAAGTACAACCTCATTTAACCTTAATTACCTTCTGAAAGGCCCTATCTCCAAATAGCACATTGGGGTTTAAGGTTTCAATATAGGAATTTTGTAGGACAGGGATAGGGTGTGTCCACAATTCAGTCCATGTTACTATCTAATATCTGTCTCTTTTCTCACTGTAGTTCTTAAAACTACTTTGCAATCAATTAAATGTTTTTCTTATTTTCCTTAAGGGTACTGATCTTGTCTAACTCTCTTTATATTTTTAACTTATACTGTGTTTCCTGGTATGCTGTGGTGCTCAATTAAAAAATGGTTTGTTTCTTGACTTGAATTGATAATAGATAAGATGCTAACAACAGGAGTTCTTTTACTTTTGTCTTCTGGGAAAGAACTGATATTGGCCTCACTGACACACCTGACCACTCTTCTGTGTTATCAGGCTCCTTCAATATCTCATTTAATAAACTTGATGGAGTATAATATTTCCCCTGGGAAATCACACTCTCTCTTCTATTAGAGTATGAAAAAATTTTAAAATATAACATGTAATTTTGCCTCTTTCTAACATAATTCTTCACATTTTGTGGGAGGTAGAAGGGAGTGCAGTTGTAAAAAAAAAATGTACACAATAAATGCATTTAATAAAACCTCACGTTTCAAAGATCACACACACACACACACACACACACACACACACACACACACATACATTTTAACCTGCCTAGAATCTTTCAGAAAGGAATTCCAAACTAAAAGCATCAGATTCAAATGAACACAGTTTTGAAGCACCAAAAGAGTAGGCAGTCACATTCTGGTATTCTTTAAGCAATTGGTAGTTTGGAGTTTCCGCATTTGTAGAGTGTGCTGCTATGCTAATTGCCTTTCACATTGTGGATGGTTCTTTTTGTTAGATAGTAAATTTAGAGATCCTTTCTCCCCAACCTTCAAAATATTTTGAATTTCTTGCAAGGAAGAAATGAAATTACACTTAAAAACCTAGCCAGTATTTGGTTTGTCAACTTGAGTTAAGCCACTAGATAATCTAACCCTTCAGACTTCTCATTTTGAAAACTGTTATGATGGTACTTGCAACCCACTTTTAAACACACATAACAGGAGGACTCTGGGGGTTAATTACATTAAAAAAATCTGCAAATTGCTTGGAGTTCCTTGGGGTTGGAGGCCACATTAATATAGCTGTCATTCTTTTCCTAGGCCTTGACCACATTTCTTTTAAAAGAAAAAGGTTTTCATCTTGTTTTCTAGAAACAGGACCTATGTTAGTAGTCCTGGTGCTTTATAGCATTGATGCAGCTGCCTACTGAACCGTTCAGAGCAACTTTCGATCTGGAAACTTTGATTACATTTTATGATCACTCTCATAAGTTCAAAGAATTTGATCTGCATCCATCAGGCAAGTAGAAAGAGAAAAATATTTCCAAGCATTATCACCAGCTTATCTTAGGTGAATCCTTCCAATAACATACTTCATGCACATTCAGCTTTTCATTGTTACCTTGAATGTAGATGTTTTGTGCTTTTGTGCTAATATTTTTAGAACTTACAGACATAAAATCATGAGCTTTGTAGAACCCGGAACTAATGTAGAATTTTGATATTAAGTGGTTTTAGGTCCTTGAGACCCATTACCATTTTGAAAGGTTTCAGAAAGCAGAAGTACTTGTTTGATAAAACCAAGTAGCCACACATCAGACAATCATTTTGTAAAGGGCATGGAGCTTGGTGGAGCCAATATAATTTAAACTGCAGATGCTACACTAACCTTCTCCTGGGATTTGGAGGATCAGCTCTGGAGCTGCCATTTCAGAAGCTGTCTACTAAGCCACATGTGGGAAAACTTAAAACAAATTAAGTCTTGGAAACATTTAATCCTAATGTTCTTCACTAACTTTATTAGACCTGAATAGAGAAATATTTGTTATCTGAGGACTACCACAGATACAATAAAATTTGGAGAGCTGTGAAAGTCAGAGGGTATCAAACTCCACTTGCAACTTGACAAAGAAACTTAAAAACACAAAGAGGCAGGCAGCTGTTTCATACTCTGGGAGACAGAGAAAAGATGGAATTTATGCTTGAAGGATGGCTGTTCACATAGGTTCATTTGACTTGATGCAACTCGATGTCAAATTGTGACGAGAGTAAAGGATATCAGAAACCCTGAATTTTATCAGATGGTTTATGTAGGCTCTTTACAAGGTCACCTTAAGTTTCACTACAGAACTACCAAGATTTCCTATTTTGTCAGAATACCATTACCACCTCTTGCAGCATCTATAACATTTTTTCAAAAACAATTTTCTTCGAAGTATTTATGCCACAGGCCTCCATATTTAATAAAGATGTCTCACTAAACTTCAAGGCATTTCTGAGCCCTTCATTTTTGTTGGCTTATTCTACAGTTAATTGGTAATCAATCTCTGTCAAGATGAGCAATTTGATCTACCTTAATGGAGTAGCAAGTTCAGTGGGGAAGTGATAAAAGTCATTTCATTTTAATATGACCTACACTGCAGGTATCGCATGGGTTAGCACAGACATTCTGTTTGCTTTTATGTTTTTTTTTTTTTTTTTTTTTTTTTAGAATGAGAGAAAGGTTTATATTTATTTATTTATTTATTTATTTATTATTTTTGGCTGTGCTGGGTCTTTGGTTCGTGCGAGGGCTTTCTCCAGTTGCGGCAAGTGGGGGCCACTCTTCATCGCGGTGCGGGGACCGCTCTTCATCGCGGTGCGCGGGCCTTTCACTATCGCGGCCCCTCCCGTCGCGGGGCACAGGCTCCAGAAGCGCAGGCTCAGCAGCCGTGGCTCACGGGCCCAGCCGCTCCGCGGCATGTGGGATCCTCCCAGACCAGGGCTCGAACCCGTGTCTCCTGCATTAGCAGGCAGATTCTCAACCACTGCGCCACCAGGGAAGCCCCTGCTTTTATGTTATAGAGAAAGAAATATCCAGATTTATCATAGCTGTACTGATACTACATTTATATATAAAATATACATTAGTATGGTATATGATTATATATTAATTACAAATCTTTGGTCAAGCATTTACTGGTGCCTAGAACCATGCTATAATGTAGAAGTGTTTGGAATTTTAACAAATGACAGAGGCTATGTTTCCTTGTTAATCAATTCAGAAGTCTCCGTAGAAAAACAAATGGGACAATGCTTCAGGATTGGTGACACAACGAGAACAACTTGAGAGTTTGAATGTATAGTTTTATTAGCTTCTGTAGCAGTGTGTTTAACCTCTGATATGTAATTAAACATCTCTCTGTCCTCCATATTGCAACTGAATTGATTTCATTACAGGAATCAGTTTCTTCATCTAGCACGAAAGGAAACTGTTCAGGTGACAGTCAAGAGAATATAAATGTAGTCCAGATGTTGACTTGAAAGGTTAAGAAAAGAATGATAATTAAGAAACATTTGCCTCTGATGTAGGGTTGTTCCAAAATCAGAGGGGTGAGAAGCAAAAGTCATGAAGAAATGTATTAGTATGAAATATCCAGTTCTAGAGCAATTTCTATATAACACAATGTTAGTTGAATTACCAAGGATGAAAAATGTATAGATTCAATAACTAACCTATGGATGTCATTATGTATGTAATGTAAAGAATCCTGTTTGTTGTATGTGTATGCATGTGTATGCATATGTGTGTACTTCAGAGCCAGGAATAACTATGTATCTAGTGATTTATGCAGTGTCAAAGTTTATAGTTGTATTTTTGTTCTCATATTATGCTCTTAGTAATCACTATAATGCATCTAATGTTGAGCCCATGATCAGGAATACAGCCTATACTTAAATTGATTTATTTCTTTAGAAAATGTAAAGGTAGTTAAATTGTTAAAAGTAAACAACTCTCAGAAAGATATAAAATCCCAGGAAACATCTTATAATTTGGTTATATTAGTGTGTGTGTGTGAGAGAGAGAGAGAAAGAGAGAGAGAGTTTGTGTGCTGTGTGCATGTATTTGTATTCATATTATTTGAGTTTAATAGCAGGTAACAATCCCATGTGTTTGCACATGTGTAATTTTAGAATATTTAGAAACAGATCAAGCAATAAAATTAAATTATCTTGTCAGAACAACCAATATACAAGACTGAAGACTTTGCATTTTGGATTAGTTTTATTGAAACAATAGCTAGGGTCCTGTGACTTTGTGCATGCTCAGCTTCATAAGTTACTTTGCAAATCAGTGGTATAAATTGTTAATTTTACAGTTTTTCCAGTCAGTCCATGAATCTTAATCTGTGCTTTTGTTACATATAAATCATCAATAAATTGTAAAATTGTTGAATTCTGGTATAAGGGGATTCTGGTAAGTGTATAAGATGCAGGTGACTACCTGTTGTCTAAATGTAAACTGAGTGAGTTAAACAACTTTATGTTGTTTGCTTGAAATACTCTACATAACAACAAAACATGTTTTCCTACTCAAACTCACCCCAGAAAAACAATTAATTTATTTTCTGGACATTTTAAATCCTGTATCTTAAAATTATTTTATATTCAATAATATATGAAAGTACATAACATTTTATAGATATTAAATTTTGAGGTTTTTCCTAGTATTTGATCTTTTCTATTTTAATTACTAGTTTCAGCACCATTGATAACTATATTATCCTCCTGAATTTGTTCATTTGCAAACATAAACTTAGTCTTGATTTATTCTTTTCTATGTATTTGTTGTTGTTGTTGTTGGCAAAATTTACCAATATTGTTTGGAACATTTTTTTTTCACTTTTCCTTTTGTTCTCATTATCAGAATAACTGGTTGAATTCTAACTAACTACAGCAGTTTTATGTATTTTTTCCCCATCCTTTCAGAATAATTAACCCAGAAGCATTTATAACTTTCATCCCTATGTTAGTCGGTGTTCTCTAGAGAAAAAAACAATAGATTTGTTGAGAGGAATTGGCTCACACAATTATGGGGGCTGAGAATTCCCACTATCTGCTGTCTGTAAGGTGGATACTCAAGAAAGCTGGTTGTGTAATTCAGTTCAAGTGTGAACACGTGAGAACCAGGGGACCAATGATTTAAACCCCAATCTGAGGGTCAGAGAAGATAGAATAATGTGTTTCAGCTCTATCAGTGAGGCAGGAAAAAAGGGATGAATTCCTCCTTCTGCTTTTTGTTCTATCTGGGCCCTCAGTAGATCGAATGATGCCCACCTACACTGGGGTGTGCAATCTACTTTACTGAGTCCACCCATTAGAATTATCCTCAAAGACAACATCCAGAAACAATGATTAATCTATGTATCCATGGCTCACTCAAGTTGCTGCATAAAATTAATGATCACAACCTTATATCTTCTTTTTAAATATTTGCCCAGGTTTCCCATTGTGCATGAATTCCAATTTTCCTCTTATGCTTCTTTTTTTTTTTAACATCTTTATTGGAGTAAAATTGCTTTACAATGTTGTGTTAATTTCTGGTGTATAACAAAGTGAATCAGCTATATGTATACATTTATCCACATAACCCCTCTCTCTTGAGTATCCCTCTCACTCAGCAATCTCACTACTGGGCATATACCCTGAGAAAACCATAATTCAAAAAGGGACATGTACTACAATGTTCATTGCAGCACTATTTACAATAGCCAGGACATGGAAGCAACCTAAATGTCCATTGACAGATGAATGGATAAAAAAGATGTGGCACACATATACAGTGGAATATTACTCAGCCATAAAAAGAAATGAAATTGAGTTATCTGTAGTGAGGTGGATGGACCTAGAGTCTGTCATACAGAGTGAAGTAAGTCAGAAAGAGAAAAACTAATACTGTATGCTAACACATATATATGAAATCTAAAAAAAATATATATATAGTTCTGAACCAAGAGGTAGGACAGGAATAAAGACACAGCCATAGGAAATAGACTTGAAGACATGGAGGGGAGAGAGGAAGCTGGGACAAAGTGAGAGAGTAGCATTGACATATATTCACTACCAAATGTAAAATAGATAGCTAGTGGGAAGCAGCTGCATAGCACAGTGAGATCAGCTTGGTGCTTTAAGCTTCTTGTTGAATAGCCTTCTTCATAATCCATATATTGTATATGATTTTTTTTTTCCATGAAGCATTCCATGCCTTGAATGAAGGTTGATGATTCCTATTCTCTCCCCAAATGTATATGGAGTATTATTTTTTTATTTAGATTATTATAGTTAGAATTTGGATTTTCTAGGCTAGTATGTCTGAAGCTATTTTCTCATCTCTCAGATACTATACTAACAAGGCTTTTATTCTCTTATTCAACAATGCTATATCAAATTATTCCTGTGTGGTACCTGCTGCCCCACTGTTTGAAATACAGTGGTTAAAAAGCATTCAGGTCTTGGGATGCAAGAATGGTTCAATATCCACAAATTAATCAATGTGATACACCACATTAACAAATTGAAGGATAAAAATCATATGATCATCTCAATAGATGCAGAAAAAGCTTTTGACAAAATTCAACATCAATTCATGATAAAAACTCTCCACAAAGTGGGTATCAAGGGAACATACCTCAACGTAATAAAGACCATATAAGACAAGCCCAGAGCTAACAACATACTCAAAGATGAAAATCCTAAAGCATTTCTTCTAAGATTAGGAACAAGAAGGTTGCCTACTTTCATCACTCTTATTCAACATTGTATTGGAATTCCTAGTCACATAAATCAGAAAAGAAAGTGAAAAAAAAAATACAAATTGGAAAGGAAGAAGTAAAACTGTCACTGTTTGCAGATGACATGATACTATATGTAGAAAATCCTAAGAACACCACTAAAAACTACTAGAATTTTTCAATGAATTCAGTAAAGCTGCAGGATACAAAATTAATATACAGAAATCTGCTGTGTTTCTATACACTAACAATAAACTATCAGAAAAAGAAATTAAGAAAACATTCTCATTCACAATCTCATTAAAAACAATAAAGTGTGTGGGAAAAACTCTAACTAAGGAGGTAAAAGGCCTATATTCAGAAAGCTATGACACTGATGAAAGAAATTGAAGATAACACAAACAGACAGAAAGATATACCATGCTCAAGGATTGAAAGAATTAATATTGTTAAAATGACCATACTACCCAAGGCAGTCTACAGATTCAATGTAATCCCTATCAGAGTACCAATGGCATTTTTCACAGAACTAGAACAAATAATTCTAAAATTTGTATGAAAATCCCCAAAAGGCCAAAACAATTTTGAAAAAGAAGAAAAAGACTGAAGGTATCATCATGTTCCCTGATTTCAAACTCCAGTACAAAGCTAAAGTAATCAAAACAGTATGTTTCTGGCAGAAACACAGACACAGAGATTAATGGAACCAAATAGAGATCCCAGAAATAAACCTAAATTTATACAGGCAATTAATCTCTGACAAAAGAGGCAAGAATACACAATTGGGAAAAGACAACCTCTTCAATAAATGGTGTTGAGAAAACTGGATAGCTACATGCAAAATAATCAGACTGGATGACTTTCTTACCTCATATATAAAAATAAACTCAAAATGGATTAAAGACTTAGATGTAAGTTTTGAAACCATGAAACTACTAGAAAAAAGCATTTGCTGTATGCTCTTTGACATTGATGTTAGCAATTTTTTTGATATGTCTCCCTGTGAAAGGGAAACTCCAGTTAATAAAACTGGAAACTGGAAACTCCAGTTAATAAAAACAAAAATAAACAAATGGATTACATCAAATTAAAAAGGTCTGCACAGTGAAGGAAACTATCAACAAAACAAAAAGACACCTGCTGAATGGGAGAAGATATTTGCAAATGATATATGCGATAAGGGGGTAATATCCAAAATATAGAAAAAAAGGCATACAGTTCAACAACAAAGAAACAAACGACTTGATTAAAAAATATGCAGCATATGTGAATAGACATTTATCTAGAGAAGAGATATAGATGACCAATAGACACAGGAAAAGATGCTCAACATCACTAATCATCAGAGAAATGCAAATCATAGCCCCAATGAGATATCACCTCACACCTGTCAAAATGGCTATTATCAAAAAGACCACAAATAACAAATGTTGGTGAGGATGTGGAGAAAAGAGAACTCTTGTGCATTGTTAGTGGGCATGTAAATTGGTGCAGCCACTGTGGAAAATAGTATGGAAGTTCCTCAAAAAACTAAAAATAGATCAAGTGAGCAATTCCAGTCCTGGGTATATATCCAAAGAAAACAAAAGCACTAATTCAAAAAGATACATGCTCATCAATGTTCACTGCAGCATTATTTATAATAGCTAAGATATGGAAGCAATCTAAGCACTCATTAATAGGTGAATGGATAAAGAAGATGTAGCATATTCACCTGTAGTATATTCACACACTGTGTGTATGTGTATATATATACACATACACACACAATGGAGTATTACTCAACCATAAAAAGAATGAAATCTTACCGTTGTGACAACATGGATGGACCTAGGGGGTATTTTGCTAAGTGAAATAAGTCAGAAAAAAACAAATAATGTGTAATTTCCCTTATATGTGGACTCAAAAATAACCCAAAACAAATGAACAAATACAACCAAGCAGAAACAGAATCATAGATACAGAGAAAGACAGATAATTGCCAGAGGGGAAAAGGGGTAAAGGGAGGCAAGAAATAGTTGAAGGAGATTAAGAGGTACAAACTTTCAGTTACAAAATAAACGAGTCATAGGTATGAAATACACGGTGTGGGGAAGTTAGTCAATGATTATGTAATGTCTTTGTATGGTGACAGATGACCAAGAAAAAGCATTCAGTTTCCTTACAGTCTTGGAGTTTTCATTCTCATGAAGGAAGTTATTTTTTGAGATAATAGTTATTAGACAATAAGTAAAGTATAATTTCAAAAAATAATTTGAGGCTGTGATAAATGCTGTAAAGGAAGTACACAAGGTATTGTGTAAATGAAAAGCTGCTTCAGGCTGTGTGTCTAGGTAGGGAAGCTTCTGTGAGGAACTGAATGAGCTGATATCTGCAAAGAGGAGGAACCAGTCACTCAGAGGTCCTTAGAGAATAATTCTAGGAAGGAACATCGTAGGGGCCAAGGCCCTGAGGTGGGAATGATTTTGAGACTTAGCTGACCTGCATGTTATGAGGTAGTAGTAAAAGTGGGGAAAGAAGTGCCACATAGAATCAGAAATGGACAGAGTCCAGTTGTGTAGGACCTTCTAGGCCATGGAAGAGAGTTTGGATTTTATTCTAGTGCAACCATAGCTTAATGTACATTTCTAAATGACCATGTTGTCTGTTTCCTCTATAGAAGGAATTCTCCTCTATGGCGAGGAGTCAGGGACACCAGGTGGGCATATACTTCATTAGCCTAAGCAATAATAAAAGCTCGCACCACAAGAACAGTGTTACCTCACTTTTTCTATATAAAAGGAGAGAGAAAATGTAAGAAAAAGAAGGGAGGTCAGAAGAAAGTTTCTTTCTAAAATAGAATAAGTATTTATACTTTATAATCATTTTATAATATCGTTTACAAAAGATAAACATAAATTTTAAAGGAAGAAATAGCATCAGTCTTCCTAATAGTCAACCACTGTTTTTAATCATTTACTAGCCAACAGGTTTTATTCCGAAGCAAGAATAAAGCAACCTTCGGCTAAGAAAGTAACTACTCGCCAGATTTTCTAGAACAACATCTGGTTGGCAAATGCTATCTCACCATCAAAATCTAGTATTGCAGTGTTCATATTTATCCTTTGATGTTGTGATATAATTTCTTTTTTAAAACCAAGGTTCTGTATTTGGGGTCAAAAATGATTAATATTGTCCTCCTTGGGTAATTGTGGTTGCCAAGAAGTCGAGAGGTAAATATGTGGTCTCAGTGGTAGATGTGCAGAGGACTTCACATCCCGCCTGTTCAGTGGTCTATGTAACCCTCGAAGCAGCTGAGTAATTTACCTGCACTCTACCCAAGGAATACTTTTTACAGTTTAAAAATATTTTGCAAGACAGATTCAATATATCTATGATTTCTTAACTACCTCCTGTATGCCAGGCAATATGCTAAGAATTTCTATAATGTTATCTCACTTAATTTTCAAAATAGTCCTGTGATATGGGTATTACTAGCCCAATTTAAAATATTAAAGGAAGAAAGAAATTAAATTTTTGCCCACGGTGACAGTTTGTAGATATCACAACTAGGACTAAAATCCAGATCATGTTGGTAAGCAGAGATCTCCTGACTCCAAAGACCATCCTCTTAAGTAATATATCAATATTATCTTTTTATGATAGCTAAAACACTCTATTTAAAACAATTGTAATATGTAATTTTGTGTATATATATATGTAGGTGTATCATATTATTTATTTATATAGAAATATATAATATATTAATAAATGAATACATTTAAAATTCACTTGCAACTTTAAACATTAAAGCTATTTGCTACTTACAAAATCTTAATTTTATTTACTTCAGATAGACCTCTAGAATAGTTGTTAAAAAATTAAATTTAGTTAAGCTCAATATGTTAAATTAATTTTAAATAAAATTCAGTGTAGATAGTATTTATAATAGTTATTCAGGCTTTGCCATTGAATCATTTGCATCTTCAGTATCCCTTTGGGTATGTCTTACCCTGTTTTGGAAATTCTGCCCTAAGGAAGAAGTATGTGCATTCTTTTTATCATCTGTCCCATAGAATTTAGTCTTCAATTCATTCACTTAATTGACTTACTAATACAAAATTAGAAAGCTGTATGACTCAGAACACTGAAATCCACTCACAATGGAACCCCTATGTTACCTAGATGTAGGAAAAACAAAAACAAAAACACTAAATCCTTCATCATACATTTTGAGTGGTTATCAGATGGACAGCAATTTTGTGAACTTAGAGTGGTTCCTTCAGTATTGCATTCTCTAATTGTGACCTCTGCACTCTGCAAATGCTTCCTGCACTATCTATGAATATATCACAAAGCCCCTCCCCCTCCCTTTTTTTTTTGTCTTCAACCTTACACAAGTCAGCATCCTTTTTCTGTGTGTATTTACTTTCATAGAAAGTTAAAGTGAATGAACCCTTTCAGCCACACTACTTCCCATGAGCCAAACAGCTTTCTTACAGTTTCCATCCAATGGGTAATGTTGATAAAGTATATATCAGGTAATAAAGGGGACTTTCTCTAGACATCTCTGTGGCTAATATTTCTTTTAAAAAATCATTCACATCTTGCACTTCTAAGTAGTGAGGAAAAGGTTCTCTGCAAGACAGGTGAGCAAGTTAATGAGGATGAAGGCAGTAGCTGAAGAGGAAGATGGACAATCTGACACCTGCTGGTTTTGTCTTGCTGTAATCTCAAGTTTGCACCCGCCCATTGGGAAATTAGAAGGGAACAGCAATAAAGCATTACTTGCTGATAAAGCAGACTGCTCTGTGAAGGCATTCCAACCTATTGACAAATACATGGCAAACTGTTAATTTATCACAGTAAATCGTAGTTCATTTTTTATTCGAGGGTCAGTCTGACTACTTGTCTAGATGTGAAGATGCATAACCAGATCAAAGTTAGGAAACAGTATAAAGGCAAGCAGATAGAGTTAACAGTTGAGAGTTACATAGTTTATATGAATGTATATATATGATTTACATATTATTTATAGAAAATATTTTATTTTATTCATTATATTATTTTTATTTTTCATAATTAAAATCTAGTCTAAATCTTATACAACTTCACTTGCAGGAAGAAAGGAAAACAATGAGAATTTAAGAGGGACACTGATTTTTGAACATATAAAGGATTTTCTTTGCCTATTCCTATTTTCCTTAGGTTGAAGCCAACTTTTAAGCTCATTCCTATCTCAAGAAAAGTGTTTAAAATAAGTTTATGCTGCCACTCTTCCTCTTGTGTTCCCACAGTGTCATAATTCTAAGGTCTTTAGTTGATGTTGAATATAAGGAAAGACAGTTTAGAAGCAGTTTGCTATCAATTGCAATTAAAACATAATACCTCTTTATCTTACTCTCATATATTCTTATGAATATAATATCTGGATCCAAGAGAATTCAGCTATTGCATTTTCTGAGAAGTAGTACATCTTCTGATGTTTTCAGAGCCTTTTCCTCTTTCTTCCCAGCTTCACTTTGGATTCTATGAGGCCAAAAATAGTATCTAATTTCTCTTAATAATAGTAGTCCTAGTTGCTTCTCAAGTTTCAAATAGCTGGTTTAATAGAGGTATCCTTTCTAACTTGCAGTTATAGAAAAATATCTGCTTTCTATGTGCTTAATTTTACCAATTAATAACAACTTCAGTTCTGTCAACTATTTTACATACTTACCTATTTTCCAGGAACCACATGATATCCTGGGAATAGTAAGATGAATAAGAAATCTCCTACTGATGAAGAGCTTAAAATCCAGTAAGGAAGTTGGACTTGAAAATATGGATACAAAAATCTATTTATAATCTAAACAATATCAGAGAAGTTTGTAGAGAAAAGGTGATTTTTGATCTAAGGTTTGAAGATGAGTAACTGTTCACTGGGCAATTTGGAGATATTTAGAGTGTTTGTGTGTTGAGGCTGGGTATGAGGCGAGAGTCAGGCACAGGTGCCTGAAACAGTCTGTCCCAGTGGGAAATCTGTAAGGGATCTGGCATGGACAAAGAAAGGAATGTGAAGAAAGAGGAATCTGAGGTTGTAAGGTAGGGTCTAGATCAAGGAGAGCCTCATGTGTCATACAAAGGAGTTTTTATTTTATCCTGTGGTAAACAGGGAACCATTAAAGGGTTTTAATCAGGAGCAAATGTGATTAGATTTGAATTTTAGAAAAATCAATCTAGCAGTAAAAGCCAGATGGATTGTGCAAGACTGGAGGCAAAAACTATTTAGGAGCTTATAATTATAAATCAGGCTGTGGCTAAGGTCTGCACCACGGTAATAGCAGTAGCAATTAGAGAGGAGAGACCAGATACAAGACAGGTTAAGGAGGTACAGTTGAGAGAAACTGACAACTGATCTGTCTCTGATGCAGTGGCAGGAATGGTAGACACTACTGAGGAGTTAATCATTTGTCCAGTTTATGGGCTTGAAGACAGGGTTGGACTCATGTTGGAAATTTGGAAACCAAACATCTAGTATAAAGGTAGGAGTTGAAGAAATAAAAGTGGTTAAGATTACTCAGAGATCTTTTTGACTAGAAAGAGAAGTCCAAAGATAAAAATACTGGAGAGAAAAACAAATACATAAAGAAAAAGCAGATAAATTGGAGCCAGCAAAGAAGACAGAAAACATAGTTAGTAAAAATTGAAGGGATCTTGGAAAAAATAGTGTTATTAAAGCTAGTGGAGGAAAGGGTTTAAGAAAGTAGCTCAAGTATGAAATGCCTTGTAGTGGTGAAGTAAGAGGAGGGCCAAAGGGGTCTTTTAGATTTGGTATTGTGGGTGACTGTCACACTTTTAAAAAGTAGAGTCAATGAAATAAGGGTATGGCCATGGGATGGCAATGGATAGACATAATGGACAGGAATGGTAATGTGTTTTAGTGGAGTGTTTTAGGGGGAATTGAATAATATAATTAAGGAAGTATATAAAAATAGAGGCCATGTGTGGTGATTGTGTGAAATAACAGCAACTTAAAAATGTTTACAGGATGAGAAAAAGAGTGAGTTGAGAGGGAGAGATTAAGAAAATACTAATCGTTAGAGATTATAAATAGAATACTTAACAATAAAGCAGTAAATTATGTTGATATTTTGCTAGTCTTTATTTCCCTTTCTTATGAAAAACATCTAGATGAGATGTAAAAGTTTGAGGTTGAGGATCTTTTTGTTTTTCTTAAATGAAATAATATAAAGAAAATATTCTGGTAAAAGCACATCAATTGCTTTACAAAATATCTGTACTGTATTTGCACAAATTATAGTACAAAAGTCGTGAATGGAACTTCTTTTTGGTAGATTCCTAAAACCCATTTATTTGCATGTAGGATGTCATTGATCTACCAATTTTATGTATACATATACTTCACATTGGATGTGTCATGTCATTTTATGTTTTGGTCATCTATTGCTTGAAGGGATAGTGTGAAGCTAATTAGAGGTTTGAAAAAGCATAAATATTGAATGTCCTGCTATTATAAGATCGTAGAACTGCTGGTCTCCTTATTAGACTATGTGAACATTGAATTCCTATTCTCTAAAAGTAATTCAATCCATGCTCTTTAATTGTATACCCTCAGCGGACAATAATACTCATTTGCAAAATTTTCTGATTAGAGTCTGTGAAAGGAGGGCAAACTGTGCAGTGGAATTTGGAAAGATAATTGACCCATGTGGGGATTAAACTTGTGGCCTTGGTTACATTAACATTTGCCCCAAACAATCATGCTAAGCAGCCCAAGGCACAAAAGCTAATATAGTATTGGTGGTTAATATACAATTTCAAATGAAAACATGCAGACATCACCAGCCTGAAATAAGGTTTTCAAATTAAAAATAATAAATAAATAAAATCCAGAATTTAGCTTTTATTCTACAAACAATCATTGAGTTTTAAGAGGTTTGCTCATAAATCTTACCTGGGGTTATTTCTGGTTGCAAATTAGTACATGTACATGGCATGTGAATACTCATGATGAGGATAATAATGATAGCAGCTCACTAACTTCACTAACATATGAAAATGGTACAAATTAGAAATGGTATTAAAATTTAGGCAAGATGAGAATTTGAATTTAGTTCCAACATGTAAAGAGCTTGGGAATTGTCACTTCACCCATACAAGAAAAAAGGAAAAAAAAAAATTACTGAACATAGTGAAAATCAACAACTTTTCTTGGGCCTACCAGAGAAATGAGGTTGCAGGGCACATCTCCATCTGGAAATTTAAAGAGGAAGGTGAACATAGAGAGTCACAGATGAGCTCTGCTATGTAGAGCAGAAGCTGTTAGTGCCATAAAGTGGTAGGGATACCAAAATGATAATTTGGCAAATTGATGGAGGCTGAGTTTGAACTTGCATGAGAATCAGAAACTCCTGGGGGGCTGCAGTTATAGAGGAGCCCCACACTTTTGAGGGGTTTACCTCCAGGAACCTCATCAGGTTCTAAGAGTGAAGATTCTAGAAAGATGACCTCCTGGTTCTGGCAGGGGAAGGAAAAAGTAGGCATTCTGAAATATACCTAGAATGTTTTCTGTAACAAAGGTGTATTCTCCAGAGGGGGGGAAAATTAGCAGAGCCTTTTCCCACATGGAAGAAGGATATTCCCCCTAAACATGTCCCTCCCAGCCTTCCTGTATTTCCTTTGTATTTCTTGCAAAAAGGCAAGAAAAAACACAGTCTTAAGAGGCAAAGCAGGCAAGAGAACTAGACTCAGATATGACACTGATGTTGAAATTATCTGATAAAGTTTTAAAAATAACTGTGATTAATATTCAAAGGACTCATGAAAAGTATGAATAATATGTGTGAACAGATGAGTAATGTAAGCAGAAGGATAGAAACTCTAAGAAAGATTCAAATGGGTATGCTATAAATAAAAAACAAGAACCATACTGAAGAATAGTTCTGATGGACTCATCAGTAGGCTTGACATAGCTGACGAAGGAAAAAAATCAGTGAGTTTGAAGATAGGTCAATAAAAATTCCCAAACTGAAATGCAAAGAGGAATAAAAAAAAAGAAATGAACATTAAGCACTGTGGGGCAATTTCAGAAGTGCAACACATTTGTATTTGGAATATCAGGAGGAGAAGAAAGAAAGAACAGAATAGAAGAAATATTTGAGAACTTTCCAAAATTAATGACAGGCATCAAAACACAGATCCAGCAAACTCAGGGAACACAAACCAGGATAAATTCCAAAAAAAGAAACCGCAAACAGACAAAAATCCAACCGCATCTAGGTATATCATATTCAAACTGCAGAAAACCAACGACAAAAAAGAAATCTTGAAAGAAAGCAGGGAGAAAGCCAGCATTACCTATAAAGTAACAAGGATAAGAATCAATGTGGACTTATCAAAAAACCATGCAAACAAGAAGAGTGGAGGGAAATATTAATTAAAAGTTTGAAGGGAAAAAATGTTAACCTAGGATTCTATATCAATTAAAATTATACTTCAAAAGTGAAAGAGAAATACCTTCTCTGACAAACAATAACTAAGAGAATTCATCATTAGCAAATCTTGTGTCTTAGTTCTTACTGCTATAACAAAATACCATAGACTAGATGGTTAAAACAAAAGGAATTTATTTATTGAAGTTCTGGAGATGAGATGTCCAAGATCAAGGTACCAGCAAGGTTGGCATCTAGTGACAGCTCTCTTCTTGGGTTGTAGATGGCTGTCTTCTAGCTGTGTCCTCACATGGCAGAGATGGAGAGCCCTGTTTTCTCTTCCTCTTCTTAAAAAGGCACTAATCCCATTACAAGGGCCCCACCCTCTAGACTTCATCTAAGCCTAATTATCCACCAAAGACTCTGCCTCTGAATACCATCATAGCGGGGGTCAGGATGAACATTTAAATTTTGGGAGGACACAAACATTCAGTTCATAACATCTTCCTTGCAAAAAATGTTTAAAGTAGTTCTTCAGAGGAGAATCAAAATTATATAGGTCAGAAACTTAGATGTACAAAAAGAAAGGAAAAGTATTCAGTAGGAATAAATAAAATAAAAATAAGATACATTATTTTCTTAATCTTAATTGATTAAAAGGTAACTATTTAGAGTAATGATAGTGACAGCATATTAGGTGATTATAGCATATGGTTAAGTTAATGACAGCAAGTCAAAAGGGATAGAAGGAAGGAATTATAAATACTGTTATAGGTAACTTCACTAAATATGAAGTGGTATGGTATTATTTGAAGATAAACTCAGGTTAGTTAAAATGTATATTAGAAGCTCAAAGGCAATGACTACTTTTTCTTAAATAAGAAGTAGAATTGATATGCTAAGGGAAGAGATAAAATGCAACCATATGTAATGCTCAATTGAGAACTGAGAAAGCAGAAAAAATGAAAAAAAGTGAAATGGATACAAAACAGTTACAAATATGATAGACATAAAATTAACTATATAAATAACAATTTTAAATGTGAATGGTCTGAATGTACCAGTTAAAAGACAGAGAGTGTCAGAGTGGATTGCAAAACAAGACTCAATTACACGTTGTCTACAACAATTCCACACTAAATGTAAAGACATGGATAGGTTAAAAATAAAGAGATAGTGAAAGATATACCATGCTACGACCAAACAAAAGAAGGGTGGAATTGCTGTATTAATTTTAGACAAAGCAGACTTCAGAAAAAGGGAAACTATCTGGGGTAAAGTGAGGCATTACATAATGAAAAGGGATCAATTTTCAAAGACATAACAATCCTAAAAGTGTATGTGCCTCCCAACAGGGCATCAAAATAAGTGAGATAAAACACAGAAGTGAAAGTAGAAATTGACTCCACACTATTATAGTCTTAGCTTTTGACACTCTTCTGTCAGTAATTGATAAGTCAAGCATGTAGAAAAATCAGTGAGGATATAAATGATCTCAATAGCACTACCAGTATCCTGGTCTAAGTAACATTTATAGAGTACTCCAACAACATCAGAATATACATTCTTCTCAAGGTCACATGGAAAATTCACCAAGATAGACCATATTCTAGGTCATAAAACGTACCTTAACAAATTAAAAAAAAAAAAAATCATATGAAGTATGCTCTCAGATAACAAAGGAATTAAGCAAGACTCAACAGCAGAAAATAGTTGGGAAATCCCTAAGTATTTGAATATCAAAGAACACACTTCTAAAAGCACAGGTATCAAAGAGAAAACTTCAAAAAAATTTTAAAAATATTTTGAATTGAATAAAACTGAAAATACTACTTACCAAAACTTGTAGGATGAGGAAAAGTGGTGCTTAGTGGGAAATTTATAGCATTAAGTGCAAATATTAGAAAAGAAGAAAGATCTAAGTTCAGTTAAACTTTTACCTTAGGGAACCAGAGAGAAGAACAAATGAAGTCTAAAGCAAGAAACAAATAAATAATAAAAAATAGAGCAGAAATTAAGGATACTGAAAACAGGAAAGCAATAGAGAAAACCAACAAAATCAAAAGCTGGTTTTCTGAAAAGATTGGTAAAATTGAGGAACTTTTAGCCAGGCTAAGCAAGAAAATATCAAAGAAAAAAAATTACAAATATCAGAAATGAAACAGGAGGTATCATTACTGACCTCTAAGACATTAAAATTATAATAAAATAATATTATGAATAATTCCATGTCTCCATTTGATAATTTAGATGAAATACATTTTTTAATTTTTATTTTTAATATTTTTTTCATTTAAAAAATAAGGTGTATTTGTAATAACTATCTTTAGTAATTCTATATTTATTTTTACTCTGGGGAATGCACAAGCACAGACAAGGCTAGCTTTAACATTTATTGAAAAGATGTTTTCTTTATACTAATGCAAAAGAATAAGCCTCTTCTTCCCACTCTAAAAGCCTCTTCTTTACTATAAAGAATCCTCACTGCATTTGAACTAAGAATCTGGAGCACCTGGCAGAGAGGAGTTTGGGACGACCAGCTGGAATCAGTCAGTAGATTTTCTCTCCTCTCAATTAGGTAACTGAAATAGGAGCTCTAGTTCTAAATATTAGAAGCAAATTTTAAATCTTAGAAAAATAAAAAGAGGGAATATAACAAACTGTTGCAAATACATGCCTGAGGTGAGAATCAGCTTGTACTTTCATGTTGTAGCAGCTTCCAGACAAAATCTTCAGTTTTTAATCTTCAGGTTCGTATTTTGCAGGTCTTTTTCTCAGGTCTTTGATTTGGTCATTCTTCTTCGCAAGACTCTCCACTTTCTTGATACACACAAACTACCAAAACAAACACAAGGAGAAATAGATAATCTGAATAGAACTACAGCCATTAAAAGATTGAATCATAGTTAATAATGTTACCAAAAAAATTCAATTCACCAGGTTAAGAGGTTTCACTGATGAATTCTACCAATATTTATGAAGAAATTATAATAATTCTCTACAATCCCTCCTAGAAAATAAAGGCAGAGGAGCACTTTCTTATTCATTTTATAGGGCCTTCCTAATTCCAACACCAGAAAAAAGAAAAACTACAGACCAATATCTCCCATGAATATCAATGCAAAAATCCTCAAAAATGTTAGCAAATCAAATCCAACAATGCATGAAAGTTTTATATAGTACAATGAAGTGAGATTCATTCCAGATATACAAGCCTGCTTCAACATTTGAAAGTCAACCAATGTAATTCATCATATCAACAGATGAAAGATGAAAAATTGTACATCAATTAATGGAGAAAAACATTTGAAAAGCTCTAACAGCCATTATAATAAAAAGTCTCAGATAACTAGGAATAGAGGGAATCTTCCTCAATTTGATAAAGAGCATCTACAAGAAACCTACAGCTAAAATCATCATCCTTGATGAGGAACTGAAAGTTTTCTCCCTAACATTGGGAACAAAGCCAGGATGTTCTTTCTCAACATTCCTATTCAATCAACATGTTGGAAGTACTAGCTAAGCAATAAGACTCGAAAAAAGAATAAAATGTATATGTATTGGGAAGGAAGAAATGAACCCTTTTTTTGCAGATGACATGAAAATCTATTTACAAAAATCCCAAGGAATAGCTGAAAACCTCTTGGGACTAGTAAGTGAGTATACTGAGCTTATAGGACAGAAGTTAAAAACATGTCAATTGTGTTCCTGTATAGAAACAATGAACAGTTAATATTCAAAATTACAATAACACCATAAAACTGAAATACTTAGGCATAGGTGTTACATAATATGAACAAGATTTGTGTGAAAAACTTCAAAGCTCTGATAAAAGAAATTTTAAAATCTCTTAATTGTCATCTGTATATATATTTTTGTGACATGTTCTTTCAGATCTCTTGCTCATTTTTTTATTTGGACCTTTTGGTTTTCTTATTGCTAAGTTTTAAGAATTTTTGCATATAAGTGTATTTTGCTTATAACCTATATTTATCAGATATAGGTTTTGCAAATATTTTCTTTGTATGTGACTTGTCTTTTATTTTACTAACAGTATCTTTCTCAGGGCAGAAGTCGTTAATTTTAATAAAGTCTAATATCAACAGTATTGTACCCAATATCTCATTGCAAAATCCAAGGTCATCCATATATATAAATATCTATCTATCACATCTTCTTTATCCATTCCTCTATCCATGGACATTTAGGTTGCTTCAATGTCTTGGCTGTTGTAAATAGTGCTGCTATGAACACTGGGGTGCATATATCTTTTTAAATTAGTTTTCTCCAGATATATGCCCAGGAGTGGGATTGCTGGATCATATGGTAACTCTATTTTTAGTTTTTTAAGGACTTCCACACTGTCCTCCATAATGAATGCACCATTTTGCATTCCCACCAACAGCGTAGGAAGGTGCTCTTTTGTCCACACACTCTCCAGCATTTATTATTTGTAGACTTTTGAAAATGGCCATTCTGACCAGTGTGAGGTGAAGCCTCATTATGATTTTGACTTGCATTTTTCTAATAATTAACAATGTGGGGCATTTTTCATTTGGAAAAAATGTCTATTTAGGTCTTCTGCCCATTTTTTGATTGGGTTGTTTGCTTTTTTGATATTGAGCTGTATGTATATTGTGGAAATTAATCCTTTGTTGGTCTCATAGTTTCACATATTTGCTCCCATTCTGTAGGTTGTGTTATCATTCTGTTTATGGTTTCCTTTGCTGTGCAAAAGCTTTTAAGTTTAATTAGTTCCCATTTGTTTCTGTTTGTTTTTGTTTCCATTACTCTAGGAGATGGATCCAAAAAAAAAAAAAAAAAATGCTGTGATTTACGTCAAAGAGTGTCCTGCCAATGTTTTCCTCTAGGAGTTTTATAGTATCCAGTCTTACATTTAGGTCTTTAATCTTTTTTTTTTTTTTTCATACATGGTGTTAGAGAATGTTCTAATTTCATTCTTTTACATGTAGCTGTCCAGTTTTCCCAGCACCATTTATTGAAGAGACTGTCTTTTCCCCATTGTATATTCTTGCCTCCTTTGTCATAGATTAATTGACCATAAGTGTGTGGGCATATTTTTGGGTTTTCTATCCTGTTCCATTGATCTAAGTGTCTGTTTTTGTGTCAGTATCATACTGCTTTGATGACTGTAGCTTTGTAGTATAGTCTGCAGTCAGGGAGTGTGATATCTCCAACTCCTTTCTTCTTCTTCAAGATTGTTTTGGCTATTCAGGGTCTTTTGTGTTTCCATACAAATTTAAAAATTTTTTGTTCTAGTTCTGTGAAAAATGCCATTGGTGATTTGATAGGGATTGTATTGAACCTGTAGATTGCCTTGGGTAGTATGATCATTTTAACAATATTGATTCTTCCAATCCAAGAACACAATATACCTTTCCATATGTTTGTGTGGTCTTCTATTTCTTCTACAGCATCTTATGATTTTTGCAGTACAGGTCTTTTGCCTCCTTAGGTAATTTTATTCCTAGGTATTTTATTCTTTTTGATGCAATGGTAAATGAGACTGTTTCCTTAATCTCTCTTTCTGATATTTTATTGTTAGTGTATAAAAATGCAACAGATTTCTGTATATAAATTTTGTATTCTGTCACTTTACCAAAGTCATTGATGAGCTCTAGTTGTTTTCTCATTGCGCCTTTAGTATTTTCTATGTATAGTATCATGCCATCTGCCAACAGTGACAGTTTTACTTCTTCCATTCCAACTTGGATTCCTTTTATTTCTTCTGATTGCTGTGGCTAGGACTTCTAAAACTATGTTGAATAAAAGGGGAAAGAATGGACATCCTTGTCTTGTTCCTGATCTTAGAGGAAATGCTTTCAGCTTTTAACTGTTGAATATGAAGTTAGTTGTGGGTTTGTTATATACAGCCTTTATTATGTTGAGGTATGTTTCTGGGTGGCTGGTTGTGAGGCCAGGGGCCCCAGATTGAGTGTCAGCCTGCTGGTGAGCAGAGCCAGTTCCTGACATGGCTGGCTGGGGGGTCCAGTGTATCTCAAATCTGGGGCTATCCTACTGGTGAGTGGGGCTGGATCCTGGGTCCACTTGATAAGGGATCCAAGGTATCTTGAAGCTGATGTCAGTCTTCTGATGGGCGGGGCTAGGGTTCTGGACATCTTGGGGCTAGTGCTGGCCCACTAGTGAGCAGAGCTGGGTCCTGGAGTCCATGGCTGCTGGGCCCTGGGCATCCTGGAGCTGGTGTTGTCCTGATGGTGGGTGGGGCTGGATCCTGGGTCTGATCTATGAGGAGTCCAAGGTGTCCCAAAGCTGGTGCCAGCCTACTGGTGGATGTGCTGGGTCTTGACATGGCATGTTGTGGGGCTGTGATGATCCCAAGGCTGGTTTCCACTTGCTGGTGGGTGAGGCAAGGTCCTGGTGTTAATTGCAGCCCACTGGTGGGTGGTTATGGTTCAGGGTCTGGGTTTTGCAGAGTTAGTGTTGACTTGTTTGTGGGTGGGGTCGGGGTCCAGATGTTCCCAGGATCAGGGCTAGCTCTCTGGTGGATGGAAGCAGACCTCAGGGTCTCTTGCTGAGGGTGCTGGGCGTCCTGGAGTTGGCATTGACTTGCTGGGGGGAAGAGCCAAGGCCCAAGTGTCCTGGGGCTGGTGCCTGCCCACTGCAGGGTGAAGAGAGTCACAAGGCTAGTGCCAGCTACTGGTGGGAGGAACTGTGTCCCAGAGTCTCCAAGTGTGGGGCCCCGAGTTCCAGGGGCTTGTGTGAGTACATTTGTGGGTGGGGCTGGGTCCTAGACCTTTTGGTGGGTGGAGATGGATCCCAGGGCGGTTGTGTGGTAAGGGGTTCCTAAGTCAGCTGGTGTGCCAGTGGGTGAGGTTGGCTCCTGGGGTGGCTGGCTGAAAGGCCTGGGACTGGTGCCAGCCCACTTGTGGGTGAGTAATCTCTCAATGCTAATAGGCTAGAGGGAGGACTCCAAAATGGCATGTGACAACACCAATGTCCTTGTGATAGAATGTGCTCCCCATAGTGGCTGCCACCAGCGTGTATGTCCCCAGGGTGGAGTCCAGTTGCCTCCTGCCTGTCAAGAAGCTCTCCAAGGTCAGCAGGTGGGTCTGACCCAGTCTCATTTCAAATTAATGCTTCTGCCCTGGGTCTTGGAGCATGTGCGATTTTGTATGCACCTTTTAAGACTGCAGTCTCTATTGCCCACAGTCCTCTGGCTCTCCCAAAATTAACCTCCCTGGCTTCAAAGCCAAATATTCTGGGAGCTCCTTTTCCCAGTGCAGGACCTCTGGGCTGAGGAGTCCGATGTGGGGCTTGCACCCCTCACTTCTTGGGGTAAACCTCTGCAATTGTAATTATCCTCCCATTTGTGGGTTTCATACCAAGGACTATTGGTTTTGACTATACCATGTTGTGTCTACCCCTCCTACCCATCTTGTTGTGGTGTCTTCTTTATATTTTTAATTGTAGCAGATCTCTTCTGTTAGTCTTCAGGTCTTTCTCATCAATAGTTGCTTTGTATTCAGTTTTAATTTTGGTGTACCCATAGGAGGAGGTGAGTTCAGGGTCCTCCTACTCTCCCTTGAAAATGTAACATTTAAAAAAAATGTATTAAATATGAATGTGGGAAATTCTCCTGTGAATGTCAAAAAAGAGAAGAGACCAATATCAACTATCTGTTGGGGTCATATTTCCTGTGTGCCACTAGGATCCATGTAAGAGTGTGAAGGCCGTTTTGTAGAGGGTGCAAAAGAATTCAGTAGACTCTTACTTCTCTGTACAGCACTTTTCTTCTTTCAAAGCCTTCTTAGTCAACTTATACTGTATGAACATCACCATAGTCACAGGTTTTGTTTAGAAAAGGAATATTATGTTAATTTTTCAAATTAGAGCATTTAATTTCATAAGTTAAACATGACAACCAATACTATACTACAAGTTGATAAAATAAGGGTAGACATCATCTCCCTGGCCTCATTAATTGCACGATATATATTTAGCTATTGCATGTTTGATTCTACCCTTGAATATATGAAATATATAACATATATAACAACAGCTTTTTAAGTGCTATTGTACAAAACACTGGGCAATGTAATTGGAAATAAATATAGCCATTCTTTGAAAAGATTGAACAATGTAAGTCACTAATTATAAAATCAAATGCAAAATATTTCTATGGGAAAAACATAGAAAGAATTTTTAGGTAAATGTTTTATGACTACATAGAAAATAAAGGCATGAGCACAAGGAAATATGGCCATTCTAAGAACAATTTGTGCTAAATTGAACTTTATTAACTTTTTAGATATGGATGAAGATCAGAATACATTTAAATATCATTGATCAGTTAGTGTTATATTTTAAGAAGGACATTAAAATTAGAGTGAATCTAAACAATGCAGAGTATGATGAGAGTCTTATGAGAAGCAATTGAAGGGACTGGATTTCTTAGCTAGGATTTAAAGACAAGAGTTAAGGTAGACATTAGACTTTTTTTTTTTGACATAATTATTATTATTTTTTTTTTTAAAGGAAAGGAGAAGAAAATTGTGCTCTACATAGCCTTATTAGACCAAATAGGGAAATATAGTTTTGGTTAAAAAAAAAGTTTTTTGTTTTTTTTTTTTTTTTAACTGGACAAAAATTCAAAAGTAAGTACTAGCTTGTCAAGTGATGAGCTCATATTATTGGGAGCACTAAAGCAGAAGTTGTCAAGACATTTTTTCAACATTGTGGCATATAGTTTCTTTTCTTTAAAAGATATTAACAGGGTCTTCCCTGGTGGCGCAGTGGTTAAGAATACGCCTGCCAATGCAGGGGACACGGGTACGTGCCCCGGTCCAGGAAGATCCCACATGCCGCAGAGCGGCTAGGCCCGTGAGCCACAACTACTGAGCCTGCGCGTCTGGAGCCTGGGCTCTGCAAAGGGAGAGGCCACGACAGTGAGAGGCCCGCGCACCGCGATGAAGAGTGGCCCCCGCTTGCCGCAACTGGAGAAAGCCCTCGCACAGAAACGAAGACCCAATACAGCCCAAAATAAATAAATAAATATATTTATTAAAAAAAAAAAAATTAACAAAATAACTTCTAAGTTTCCCTTCAAATCTAATAAATACCCATCTTGGACATATAGACAATGAAATATGTATAAAACATGTGTCCAAACATGTACAATTTGACAAATAAAAAATTAAGTACACTGACTGGTGAATTGAGCAAAGTGGGAGGGGCTGCTTGTCAGGGAACAGGGACTCAGATTTGGTGCAGACGTGTTGTAAAAGCTGTATTGACAGTGTGCTACGGAGACCCTGGTGACTGGATTTGAAGAGGAACTTATAGGCTTTACCCTGGAAAAGGTACAGAGGCAACTATGGGATTGATTAAAAAATAGATAATTAAACAAATGTAGTAATGAGGAGTAATGAAGGGACAGACATTAAAATATATTCACTAAATTCATTCCTTTCCTATACACAAAATGGGAGGAAAAGTCAATATAAGTTTCTTGGGGCAATTTGATAGTAGATAACAAGAACTTTAAAATGGGAACAGAGATTATCTTGAAAAGGATAAAGGTTTGTGTTTCTTTTTCTTATTATTATTTTAAAAATATTTTCCAAATGCCCTACACTCTATATATATATTACTTTTACATGCTAAATAAAAATGCTAAAGTAGTTTGGAAAATATAAGAGTGTAGAGGTTTAAATTATGGTGTAAATTCTTCTATTGGTGAAAGCCAAGCATTTTATTCATCTCCAAGTCTTATCCATAAGTAGATCATGAAGCAGTGATTGCTTAATAATAACTCCTCTGAAAATAATATTTCTTCTTAATGTGAAAAGCCATGTTGAGCTCTTACCAATGTTTAGGGTTCTTCTAGTAGCCTGGGCTCAGAAGGAACTTTTGAAGTAGCAGCTGCCCAGTTGATAACAGTGGGTGCAGGGGGGGCCACTGCTGAAGACTATAATCAGTGGTCCACCTTAGTAGCAGGTGGGCTACTGTGTTGTAGTAGTGTAGTCTCTGTGTTGCTGGATGGAAAACAAATACCAAGTGTGGTCAGGTCATCAACTAGCACCTTACCTTGTCAAGGAAAGGTAATGTTTCAGGACATTTCCATTTCCATTTCTTTCTTGGCTCTTTGCTTTTGGGGGTCATCTCTTTTATTCCAGTATTCTTCCTGTTGTCACTTTTCTTGTCTTACTTCTGCTCTTCTTCAAGTATCCCTTTTTCTTCCTCTCCATATCCACATTCTCCCCTCATCTTTTCTAAATGACATTCTGAAAAGCATTAGTGCATAGAAAAATAACTTTTGATATGCAGCCTTGGTCCCTAAGTAATAAGTTACACTTTTAATAATTTTAATAAAAACAGTAGAACATGTTGTGAATCTTTCTGGGGCATCAGATCTTCCACTGATCTCCAGGGTTGTCATAGTTCCCCATATTAGCAAAATGTTGTCCCATTTACCTTCATTGTTCCTTGAACACTTTTCCTAAACTTTGCATTTGTTGCAAGGGCATTCTGAGATAAAGAAGGACCGTTCGTTAGTAAGATGAATACTGCTGGTTTTAAAGAGAAGAGAGTTTAAAGTTTCTAGCTCTTTCTCTTTCTCCTCCAATTATCACAACACCCATCGCCACTACATTTTACCACCACCAAAGAAAAGTGTTAATTGGATCGATCAAAGGACACTAATTAGATGACTTTTGTTGTGGTGTATCATTAGCTGGAGGAGTAGTCTATATTGGGGTAGAGATGGCTTTTTCTCTCTGGAACTTTTTAATACATGCAGAGTGATAAAGTGGCTTGGGCTCCTCCCTCACATTTCTCAAAAACTCTCTCTTTCATCTTACTCTAAGTGTCTGTCTCTATGTCTTTTTCACTGTCTCTCTCTTTTTCTCTTCAGTGAGTCTAGAGAAAAGTGACATAGCCCATCCCCTTGTCTGTGTGAGCAGCCAGGATAGATTTCCTGCCATGCACATTGACCCACTCTTAAAAATCTTTAAGTTTGAAGGCTAGACACCTTTCCATAAACAGCAGGGAAAGCTCTTTGCTTTGTGAGGACTGATATGATCCAGGGTTACCCCTCGATGCTGGAAGAAGACAGTCTGAACATGGGTGTAAAAAGTGAAGGGTGAAAGGGCAGGTTGTTCTGCAGCTGCAGTTCTCAACTTAAGGCACCTTGTGTTCAAGTAAAAAGAGATTTCCATTGTTCCCAGTGTAGCTCATTAAACTTTCACACTTGGGTTTGGATATCCAGCCTAATAATAATTTATCTCTTTTGTGAACTGCAAGAGAGGAAGGTCTAACTGTTGTAAGATAAGATTCAGGTTTTTTTCTGTTTCCTCTTGCCTAAAATCAACTTAATATCATTCTGTTAATGTATATAACAAACTCTGTGTTCACTCTTTTCCTCCTCTGCATCCTCACTAAAGTATCCAGACTGTAACTTCTGTTATATTTGAACCAAATGGAAAAAAAAATAGAAAGAAATTTCTCTCAAGAAAAAAAGATTTGCGTCCTCTGATGTATTATAAATATTACAATAAACCTGAAACTTGAGTTAACCAAAATTGTTACACACTCAGCTTTTTAGGAAAAAAAGTCAAATGACTCCAAAAAGGCATAAGAAACTAGGTTGATATCAGGGCTTTGGTAAAAATGCAATTTCCAGAGTTTTACTTATATTCACTAGAGTTTCTGTCTGATCTGTGCCCATAAAATTAGGATTGATGTTTAGAATGATGTCCCTGAGGCACTGAGGATTCTGAATCATAAAAGATTCAATTACCTTCAATAAACTGAACTTAACTATCTCAAGGAAGGTGATGAATACAAATTAGAAACATCATCGACAAGCAGCGCTGAAACACAGAAGTTTTTTCATTAAGTATTGGGTAACTAACATTTCTGATTTATTAGAAACTCTTCTCTACATACCCTAGAAAACTGAAATTTTCTGTATACACTTCACTGTGGTTCAGCTCAGTGTGGTACAGCACCAATTATATTATATTTATATTATCCAGATTACTGTAGATAATAAATGACTACCCAAAGCCCCAAATATTTTGAGTTAAGCCTACTCCATCTCCTTTGCCACGTTTTCTTTGACTTGGTTCCCTGAATTGGCCTTTTAAAAGGAGTCTTCTTTCTTCTCTTTCTCCATATTAAGTACCTGTACTGCAGACATTATTTTTTTAACTGCATTAACTTCTGTACTTTTAATTTATTTTAGAAGAGTCTACAAGGCACTTTGTGATCTGATTTTATCTTCTTATTGAAATTCAGTTAATGCTACTGTGTCCCTTCTCACTCTGGTAATGACAAACAGGCTCATTCACTTTCCTCAAACTATGCTTCAAAGGGAATCTAGAAATGGATCCTTGTATGCATGAGGACATAATATATAATGATGTTTCCAGTCAGGAGCAATAAGATTCATTATTCAATAATACTGACCCAAGTGGATAGGTGTCCAGAAGAAAGCAAAGTTAAGCTCTATCATATATTATTTACAATGGAAATTACAGATGAATTAAATATTTATATGTAAAAATCATAATTATCATACTATAATGTAAAAAAAAAATAGCACTATCAGCATAAAAATAAGAGGCATAACAGTATAGGAAAATCTAGTTGGATAAATGTAAAATTAGGTAAGTAAGTCCCCAAACCCATATTCACAATATAAAAATTGAATTTTCAGGGAGAAGTTCCTGTAAATTAAGTCAATAGAGAAACAACAGATTTATGGAAAATATTGGCAATATGGAGCACTGAAAATATAAGAAGTACTTAAAGATTGATAATAAAGAAATTAACAATATAAAAGGAAAAATGAAGAAAAAAATATTAACAGAACAAGCATTTCACAGAAAAGCAAACCCAAATTGCTAAAAAACGTGAAGAAAAGCTCAAACTTAGTGGCAATCAAGGAAGTAAAATCAAAATCCCCTCATGGTATCACATTTACTTATCAAACAGGCAAAATTTAAGTCTAAAAGGGTTTATCTTTGTCACTGCCAGTGACCCAGATGAGAGAGTACTTTCATTCATTGCTACTGGAAGCATGAGCTGTTGCAGCCACTTTAGAAAACAACCCAGTAACAACTATTAAAACAATAAAGGACATTTGACTAAGCAATCAAATAACAGCAATTTTCCCCCAAGGAACTTTAACCCAGCTCTAAAACCTGTATGCATGCATGCCTGCTTGCAAGCACTTGTGTGATTTCAAAAATTTTTATAGTGGCAAAACCCTGGAAAATGAATATATGTGTTTATGTATGTAAGAAATAAAATATGGAAGAAAACATATTATCAAGACAAATTATGGTGAGGGGAAGAAATAATGGGAAGAGAAAAGGCAAAAATGAAAACAATGAAACAGAAGGGCAAAAACACTGATTTAAAAATAATTCACACGTTTGTTTATGTGAAAGGGCAAGAGGCTTTTCTTTTTAATAAGAGTAAAACTAGAATTCTTCAGAATTAAAAGAAAAATTTCTGAAAACAAAATATACTGTCAGTGTCATCAAGTCACCCATGTAAAATTAGTGTATTTTTATGTAATTTTTTTTTTTTTCTTGAGAAAGGTAATTTCATAAGAAACAAAATTCACTCCTCAGGTAATTTGTACCACATGGAACTTGTTCTCCTGGCATCTTCAGGTTTGAGCACTCTTTCCTGCTTTGCATGGCTGTCTCTCTTCCCTCCAAACACTATTTTTTAAGTGTTCACACCATCCCAATGTCCTATTTGTTTTTCTTCTTAGTGCCTAACTCATTAATCATCTATATATTTATTGCTTTTTCTCTATACCATGGAAGTAAGTCCTGTGAACCTTGTCTGTCTTGTCCACTATAGAACGTCTTTTCAGAGTACCTTGACTGCACAAAATAGGCTGTCAGTTGATGTTTGTCAAATTGAGGAGTAAACATTTTTAATCCCTTTTTGCCTCTGCAGATCTCTTGTTACCCACTCAACTGTAAGGCAAGATATAAGTGTTACTTTGAAAGAGAGAGAACAGAATTTGTTCTATTCATATTCCATGTCAACCACTGGGCTAGTTAGTGCCTTATAAATTTTGTCTCATTTAATGTCTTCTACAACCCATATCATGATCCGCATACTGTGATAACAAAACAGGATTAAGTAATTTCCCACTGAATTATTAAAAGGTGGAGACAAAATTTGCAATAATATCTCTTTGTTTTCCCAGTCTTCAGCATTAGCATTATCTCTTATTATGTGGGAAGAAAAAAAAAAAAAAAAAAAGAAGAGAGAAGGGAATGGAAATAATTTATTTGCTCCTGCTCTGTGTCCTGAAACTTAACTCACTTTTCACATGCATTGACTCACTTAATTCACACAAAAAATCTCATAGAATTTATTTTTATTTTATGGATGAGTTTACTTATAATAATTGGGGTGAAGTAATTTACCTAAACAATAGTCATAGTAGTTGACACAGTAAAGACTGAAACACAGATCATTCATAATCACATCAAGTGTGCTGTGTAATATGCTGTACTTCTTCAAATCTTACAATACACTTTGGAGTGTGAAAGTTCATTAAATCCTAGCTGTATCCAAGCTTTTAGAAGTTAGTGTTATTACCTTTCTATTAAAATCATGGACAATTTACCTAACTTGTCTAAGCCTCAGTTATCTAGCTGATAAATGTGGATAGTAATAGTATCCACTTCATAAGATTGCTTTGAGGATTATTAGTTAATGCTGGTGAAAATGCATCTATTTTGAGGAAGCATTCAAAAAATACAACAATGAAGTTCTTTTCTTAAGGTTATGATTGGCCTCTGAAACTCAGAAAATTAAGTGATCTGTGAACACAGGATCAAAAATAGATGGAAAAAAGACTTGAATTCATGGTATTTTATTATAAATCTTGTGCTTTTTTCCAGTGTCTCACACAAAATTGCCCACTGAAGGAAATGCATTACTTGATTAGAATAGTATTCGGATGGTCAAAAGTGAGTTTCATCTCTGAATCAGAGCATGGCTTCCAAATTCCCTTTTCACTCTCCAGGGAAAGAAAAATCTGAGACAGGTACTGCTTCTGTGTTTAACAGTGTTTTGGTAGTTTAAAAAGTGGATGCTCATAATAGTGATTGTGGCATGCCCCAGGATACTTCACTATTATCAAATCTGTCAGATTCTGTTAGATCCTAATTCTGCTTCACAAGGGTCATTGATGTAGTCTCTGTTTGTAATGATTGACAATTGTAGGTATTAAGAACCTGGGGTTGTGAGACTCTAGATCAGGGCTGCTGTAAACAAGTGTTGACAATTTGGGCTGTTTGACAGTGTGCAGGCAGAGGGTCCAGCAGATCATCTGGGCCTTAATTAGTCATGTTCACCAAACTTCAAGTGGCATTTGCTACTCATTTTCTTTCAATCAAAGATCCAAAATATGTTTTCCTTTTAAAAAAGTAACTTTTAACTACAAGCTGTACTTATTAAAGCCAAAGAAATTACATTCCCTCTATTGTATCAACTCACAGAATGATACTGTTCCTTCAACATTTTAGAAGCTTTTTATAATATGAGGAGAGTTGGATTTGTCTTGGGTGTATCTGGCCTTTGGAGGACAATAAAAAAAATTATTAAAATTCTATTAAATGGTATGTTCACAAGAGAATACACAATCAACTGCTATGCAAAATCTTGTGAACTGATTTATAAATTGATGATACTTCTTCACTTATTTCACTTTCTCCAAATACAACATTTCTTTCAAAATACTAGTTTTCAATTAAAATAAAGACTAACTTATAAATCATCTTGAACAGGTTCATTAACTTAAAGTACATATGTATGTATACCAGTTGCTAGAGTTCTTACCCTCATTGATCTTTCCAAAATGTTCTGTACATGAAGTCAGAAAGAGAAGATATTTTGTTACTTGAAGTGAGAGGAAGATCTTATAGTTTGTGTTATTTTTAGTTGGTTCCCTCTTAAAGTTCATGGTAATGCATAGAATTCAGAACATTTTCTGGTTTGTGAAGTCTTAGGAAGCCTTACTAACCTAATGAGATGTGCTGATATCTTGAGAGCAGGCAATGCAAAGTGTGGCTCTCAGCAGACCTTTTATGAACATCATAATAATCTACACTTTATAGCGTGGTTGGCTGAAAATGAATCCCAAATAATCTACATGGCTCCAAATGATATCAAGGTCCTAATCCCCAGAAACTGTGAACATGTTGCCCTACAGGGTCAAAAGGACATTGCATATGTGATTAAGTTAAGAATCTTGAGATGGGGGAGATTATCCTGAATTATCCCAGTGGGTCCAATGTTATTACCAAGGTTCTTATAGGAGGGAGGCAAAAGGATCAAAGTCAGAAAAAATAGATATAAAGATGAAACTATCAGTTAGAATGATGCAGGAAATGGAGATGGAGGAAATGACCACTATCCAAGGAATGTAGGCAGACTAAAAGCTGGAAAAGGTTAAAAAAAAAAACCAAAACAAAACAGATTTTTACCCCATAAGCCCCTAAAAGAACATAGCCCTGATGACTACTTGATTTACCCAAACGGGTAAACAAAAATAATTTATATTGGTTAAGTCACTGAGTTTGTGGTAATTTGTTACAGCAGCAACAGGAAATAATACGGATAACATTCAATGGTGGTATTATCACAAAATGTGTGAGTAATGAATCTACAAATAGGCCATCCTTCCCATTATGGATGTTTCTTATTCGGGGAATTTATCTTTTTCATGTGGGCTTTTGATAGCGTATAAAATTATGGCTATATATGAGTAAACATGTTTTTAATGGCAAGCAATAGAAAACTCTAGTTTATTAGATCCAAAGTTAAAATGAATTAGAAAAATAAAATATGTAAGTCTTATGGAAACCAAGAAAGAGCTTTAAAATCAAACAGCTGGAAAACAGGAGCTAGAGCTGCTCTGAGGAACTCTACAACAGGGATTTATGGGGTAAACAACAAGAGTATTAAAATGAACATTATCTGGGTTCTAACAGCTCTTAGTATCTATGTCTCTCATATCACAATGTTAAAGCTCTAGGTTGACCTAGGTTGGACCAGATGTCCCCACTCTGCATCTGTCAGTCATGGTCAAGAAAAAAAGCCATAGAATAACAATATGGTGGCCAGAGGACCACTTCTTTGTGTTGCAAGCTATTCCCAGAGAAGAGGCATTCATGCAAGCTAAACAGTGACCCTGATAACTGACTACTCATGGAGATTATGACATCATGGATATTGCTAGATCCACCTGTTTCTTTCCTGTGGCACAGATTTCTGTAGAAAAGGTGGGGAAAAACCCTCAGATTTAGCTCAATTACAATAGATAAGAATGCATATTATGACTTGATAGATAAGTTAAAAAAAAACAGAATGTTAGCCACAAAACTGCTTAGGAAATTTAAAAAGTAATAAATAACTATAAATATCACATAAATATAATTAAAAAGGAAATAAAAAGAAAAGTAATGGGAGGGCCTCAGATATTCATCACTGAATCTATATGTCCAGAAAGTTTATCTCAATTACATTCATGTTGTCTTCTTTTTAAAGGCAAACCTAGCCCACTGGGATAAGAAAACCTGGGTTAGAATCCTCTTCCCACTGTTAACCAGCTGTGTGACTTTGGGCAAGTCACTTAACCTACAATGTCTCAATTTCTTAAGATGTAAAAAGAGGATAATAATTCTATGAAGCATTATTAGAGTTAGAAGACATGTGTGAAAATGCCTGCTACATAGCAAGTTTTCAGTAAATATTAGATCTATTTTCCCTTCCCTCAGCATAAACTAGAGCAAGTCAGAGTGTATATGCAGTAAAAAAGCATGGATGATTGAATAGGATGGAGGGGAAATTTTCCTTGAAATACTACTCTGTTCGTAAACCTCTCTATTTCTAAGACACATCTCTTTCACTTTTCCGAAAATATAGTTAAACTCATAAAAAATTTATATACTTAAGGAGTGTGTGTGCTTATCTGTAGGGGTAGTCTGCTTTTAGAAGTCACACTGGTGTTTAATAACCTATTTAAATATGCCCTTTATAGTTACAGTCTTTCTCTTTCATGCTTCTAAGGAGACAATTTACACAAGCACATGCAAAGCAAATATCTATGGCAGTCTCCCCGGAGAAATGGACTTAAGACTGATGCAGATATAGGATGGTGAGGAGTGAATGAAAGAGGTGTAGTATTTTCAGTAGCTGGTGTTCTCACGTAGTCAGTTTTGGATAACTATACAGATAATCTCCAGAGGATAAACTTTTATGTGGGAGGTGCCTCAGCCCAGCAGTGGCAGTGCAGTGTAGTGGTTAAGGAGAGCCTCTGGAGTCAGACTGCCTGGTTGAAAATCCCTGATGCCGCATACTAGATGTATGACCTTGAACAAGCTTATTAATCTCTTGGTGTGTGTGTTTTCTCTTTGTTTTACTTCTTTGTAGATTTATTTATGAAGATTATGAGTAAACATTCTAGGCACTTTGAACAGTACATAGCATATGGTATGTGTTGCATAAGCCCTTGCTTTAAGCGTAACATTTAAAAAATGTTGATAATTATTAAGATGCATATTACTAAATAATTTAGCATTCTTGTGTATTTTAGACAACTAATAATTCTACTATAACCTGTATATGAAAAAAGACGCAGTTCTGGATTCATTTCTTCCTTCCTTGTGCCCAGTCCAATCGTTGGAGAATAGTAGATGCTTACTGTGAACTTTCTTGCACTGAATTTAGATTACATGAATCATTAACCAAGTGGAGCATATGAACTGGCAGTTGAAAATCTTACCCACTTCAAGCACCTACAAAACACCAGTTTCCTCACATATAAACAGAAAGCATTCTAACTTCCTTGTAGGGTTTAAATGAGGAGTTTTATACTGTCTGTAAAAGACCTGGCATTATCTTTGGTTGTTGTTGTTGTTATTTTTGAAATACTAGAAATCTTGTAGGATGGGGTGAGACTAAAGGATGATGGATTAATTCTAATTAAGTGAATAAGAGAGAAACTCAAAACTCTTCAAATGGTGTCACCAGTTTTGTATGATATATGATATATTTTAGAATATGGCAAATAATCTTGACACTTTGTATGCTGGTTCAACAAAATTCAAAGAAACTCACAAACCAATAAACAGACTCATTTGATCTGGTGTGTTAGGTATGTTTTTATCATATCCATTTGTACCCCTTGTTTCTTTGCTGGAGTCTCTTCTCCATTGTCAGAGACAGTCTCAACCTTTGTTGCTTTCCCGAAGACCAAATTTACCCTGTAATATTAAATGAAACACCTGCATATTTCATTTGCTGAATGAACTGCATGAGAAATTTAGGGGTTTCCCTCTATGCTATGTGTGTCTGATTATACATTTATTCTGCTCCTTGGCACCCACCAGCCTCTTAAGTAAATGTGAAAAGTACTTTAACTCAGTAAATCAAAAATAATTAAAACAAGTAGAAAAAAATTAAAAAGTGGGATAGTTTTTATAATGGAAATAAAGTTAAATATTTATTAAAATACTTGATATTCTTTCCTACTTTATTTAAGTAAACATACAGAACACATTATAAATAGTGAAATTTATGCTTTTTACCTTCCATCCAAAGCATTTTATAACATGGAGTAGATACATTTTGAAGCAGAATGTCAGGAATAAACATCATACAGTTTCTTTAGAAAAAAAAAAAAAAACTAGCTTAAAGGCTAAAGAAATTTATACACATATTTAACTAAGCAATATCAATAAACTTGATTCTCAAGGCTCTGAGAAGTCAACAAACCAGTTAGTAGTGACAGAAGGTAAGACAAACTGGCTTAAGTATCCCCATAGCAATCTCAAAATGTACAACTATTTTGGTATATACATTATCCATAACACTATTTGTCTCCAATTTTGAAGTTAATTTTTATAAAGAATGCATTTAATTTTAGAGCAAAATGTTATATATTAATTAATTTAAATGCCAATGCCATATTTCTTTTGTAATAATTCACAACTCAGGATAGGCTTGGAGAAGCTAGAGCAATGTTTTACTGAGATGGCTTCTTTAGGGAATGATACATCAATATTCTTCCTAATAACTAAAATTTGGTCTCCGGTTTTCATGAATTCTATCTAAGTTGTGCATAGAAGACAAAAACAGTTTAATGTTCTCCTCTCTTCTCTCTACTTTTCCTTTCCTGAGTCTTCCTTCCTTATTTCCTTCATTCTCCCACTCTTCCTCCTTTTCTTTTCTTCCTTTCTTCTTCAGTTCTTCCTTTTTTCTTTCTCTTAACATCTGCTACATGACAAGCATTGTTCAAGGTCCCAAAGATATACAATAAACAATACATAGTCCTTGACCTTAAGAAGCTCATACACAAGAAATGAAAACTTGGTTTTCAGTTCAGAGATACACTGATTATAAAGTAATAATTATAAACTAGCACAAATTTCTATTGTTTGTTTAATTTTTCCTTGTCATTCCTCTAGCTTCTCGAATGTAGCTATTCTTCTTCTTGATGTCATTGTGACTGATTTTAGTGAGTTACTTCATATAACTGCTTTCAGTTATTTTTTTTTTTTTAATATAATGTTGGATGGGTTTCCTGGGGCTGTTGGAATCAAATACTACAAACTGAGTGGTTTGAAACAACAGAAGTTTATTCTCTCAAAGTTCAAGAGTCTAGAAGCCCAAACTAAAGGCAACAGCAGAGCCATGGTCCCTCTGAGACTCTGGTAGACTCCTTCCTTGCCTCTGTCTAACTTCAGGCAGTGGCAGTTAATCCTTTCTGTTCCAATGCATTGCTCTTCAAACTATGCCTCTGTTGCCAAATGGTGTTTCTCCCTGTGTCTATCTTTCCTCTTCTTATATAGACTTTTGTCATACTGGATTAGGGGCCCATCTTTCTCCAGTATGATCTCATCTTTACTTAATTCATTATATTTGCAATGACTATTTCCAAATAAAGTTACATTCTGAGGTTCCAGGGTTAGGACTTTAATATACCTTTTCAGGGAACACAATTCAACCCATAATAAATGTGAATGGAGAACACAACTGAGAAGTGTTGTCAAACACACTTGATAATATAGAGTCCTTGTGGCACTGCATGACTGTCTGAGGAATCACATGTTTGGTTTCACAACAGGGATTTGGAGGCACCATTCAATTCTCTCTGGATTTAGCTTACCCCCAGTCTGAAGACTGTTATTATAATAAATAAATGCACTTAGTTTATATATTTGCCTTATCTTATATTTTCTGCTATTAGGAAAAAAAAGTATTTACTTGCCTTGACCTCAACATGCAAATATTACCTCTAGAGTTAATTCGGTTTCACCTAGAACACAGAAATGTAGAGACAGAGGAGATATTATCCAACCTCAGAACAAATCTTTCCCCCAATACAGAAAGTCCTACAGCATTTCAGTTTTACCATCATTTCATATCTACTTGAACCCTCTCAGTAGTTGGAAAGCTATGGTTGGAACAGAGAGGGTGTGACACATGTTGAATGTTGTACATATGGCAGTGTTTCATATACTATTTTATTTCATCTTTACATGTGAAGGAGCACTCATGACCCCCATTCTGAGATGAGAAAACAGTCTGCAGTAGTTTAATTGCTTTATGTGTCACAGTGCATAAGGGGCATAACCATGAATTGAAGGAATGAAGCATACATCTACCTGCCTGCAAAACCCTACTCCTTTCCCAATAATTATTACCTTTCAAACAACATACACAGACACAAACCATTAAAAAAAGCTATAAATGTAATAATTAAAAACACAATGTGTGAGTTTCAAGAAGAAAAATGATATTATAGGGCTATAGTATAGACTATGTCCTAACTTTCCTACATGTTATGTAAACTAATGCCAAGGGAAAGGAGAAAATGTTGAATTATGAATGCCACAGTATAAAAAGGTAAGCATGATTACCTAAAAACTTAAGGTGTGTTTTAAATTACCATATAATCATCTGTATTCACAATGACTCATATTTTAAAAATTAAAAGACATGAGCAGTAACACTTCTATTTTCTAAGGAATAAAAGTTCACGTAATTCACTTTAGTAAAGGAAGTCAGAAAAATCAAGCTTAAAAATCAGAATTTCTCTCTCACTCCTATGCTTCTGGAGTAAAGGATAAAAAGTAAAAGTTTGTTTATTTCTGTACCTAATTCATATGAACAGACAGGGCTTCTGTATGACTGTAGATTCTATTAACAAGGTGTGATATTTTATATCTTTCCATCTAATTAATTTTCATTCTTGAAGAGTGGAAATCAGCTTATTTTAAGTAAAAATAAAGGGCATTGCTGTTTGTAACTAATTGCTAATTGAGCAATTACTTTATCATGTGGCACTGGTAAAAAACATTACTTGAGGTTTTCAGCAACTTCTGATTTTAACTTAATAATCATTTGAATCAAAATTATTTAGTAAATTATGCATTTCTTTACCAGGAGCTCTTTATACTTCAAATAATTTCTAATTGTTCTATCTAATAAAGTAATTATATCATTAATTAGAAATTTGTGAGAGTAGTAAGTCTTTTTTAAAATAGTAATAAAGTGTGGTGATGTTGTTTTCCATAAAAAGAAACTATAAAAATATGTCATTAAAAATGCTTGCCCAAATGTGTGTCTACTTCTAGCCTGTGGAGAGGGAATTCAAGAGTCTTGTCCTTACCTTTGGCTAGTACAGATTCATGGTAGATTAACCAGAAGGTTAAATGGGATCAAATACTCAGTCTTCACTCACTTACTCTCATTTTCAATTTCCCATCCCTGCGCTGCAGTTACCTTGCAGAATCTGAGTTAGAATCAATTGGCCTAGGCACACAGCCTGTTAGGTCTTCTACTAGGAACATTTGGAAATTGTCAAACCGTTGGTGCAAGGGATCAAAAATCTCCCAGTGCTCATCAAACCTGACTTTAGAGCCGAGAAAACTATTACAGCTCTGCTAGGACTCATCTTAATTATTAAAACTTTCCAGCAAATAGAAATATACCCTGGCAAACTGCACTTACAAAGTACTGAACAAAAGGCATCTGAAAATGGAGAGAACTTTCAACCAATTTCCTCTGCTAAAGAAAATGTTGAATTATCTGCACAGAAAATTGGCTATTGCTACTCCTTCTAGCCTCTGTCCTATAAATGCTGGCAGTTCATTTAGCTCATCAGCCAAAGCTGAATCAGAAGCCACCATCATTTCTGCTCTCACTTGTGCTTTTTCCAATATCATTATTACATAGCAGTGTTGGGATGTGCACTAGATTTGGCAAAGGAATTCTTGGATTGTTTGTGCCCATTAGCCACAACTCACTTTTGTTAATTTAGAAATGCTTTTGTCCCTGGACTCATGTCTTCTATTTTTTAATATTTACCTATTAAAAATTTCTATGTTCAATTTTATTAAGAAAAGCCTTTGGTTATAGATCTCAAAATATTGTAGCACCTGACTAACATTATGCAGATCATCTCAAAAAGGTGAAGAAAGCACAGGATCAAGCTATATTTTCATTAATTTTCCCAATAAAGTTGAAGAGATCAAGAGTAGACATAATAATGTCGTATATACCAAGTATTGTATAAAGAGGCCCTGCTGCCTCCATATCTGTGATACATAGTAGGAAGAAGGCTTTACGGAGTATTCAGCTGGTAAATGAAGACAATAAGTCCTGGAGTCTGATTGTCTATGCTACTGAAGTGATCTTTGGATTAGCTTGTATAAAATTTTACTTTGTATTGATGATTTTCAGACACTTATGATTTTATATTTCAAATCTTTTGATTCAAATGATGATGCTTTATCATTTGGTAATTATTGATAACATGATCCAACTTTTGTTTTCTATTTTACTCTACCACATTTAAATCAATGAATTAATTCAAAATTATGTGCTAATACGCCCAATATGTTCCAGCTGGTGAATATATATTCTGGTTTACAAATAGAATATGTTTATCTTCTCACTCTAATGAAGAGAAACAATCAAGGATACAAATAGGTACACATTGTAGGATTGTGACCAGAATCACTAAGGAAATACAACAGAATCATGTGAGAAATTGTCTGCAACAAGAGGCTAGTTTAGCTGATGTGCTCAGGTAAGGTAAATTCTGAACTCTCAACTGAAGGGTAGGAGCAGCCATTCAAAGATCTGAGAGAAGCATTAAAAACAAGGAAAAAGCAAATGCAATGATATTGAGACAAACTTGGCCTTGCCAAGCTCATGGTGGTGATAGAGAAGATATGTAGCTGAGGCTAAGTGAACAAGAGAGGAGTGGGTGATGAGGTGGGAGAGGCAGAGAGGAGCCATGGCATGTGGAATAGGTAGAGGCAAAGGTTATTCCTGAGATGTCACTCCGGACTCTACATTCGGTTAGGTTAAGAAAAAAAACAACTGGATTTGCTTTTGTTTCTGCCTATAAACCTCCCAGAGCAGTCACTTTGGCTCCATGTACTGCTAACACATGAAAAAGACATCCTTATCCTTCATTCCTGGGAGTTACCTTGAGGAAAAAAATAAGTTAAAAATGATCTTTCCGAGTGCTGGAGATTGATGTCTGTGTGTCAGAAGAATGACAGCCCTATTCAAAGCCTTCAGCAGGATGGGCAGCCTGGATGTGGGAAGCGTACCTCAAGGATGACGTAAAGAGTTGTGAACCTGCTGTCTGGTTTACATGCCGCTAGTTATGTTAAATGTTGGCAACATATTTTACATGTGTTCTGAAGTTTGCAAGGGGTATACAAGTGTGTTTTAATTTTAGTTGCCCCCAAAGTTGGAGTAAACACTGTAGCAAAAATTCACTTATTTGGACATCAACATAAAAGAGACAAGTGAAAAGTTGACTGGACTGAATTTCTGTGCTTTTTTAAAAAAAAAACAACATTTCTTATGTTTTTACTTTTTCCCCCTGTTCAATGCTATGATAGTTGAACTAGACACTGAAAGGAGAAAAAAATTGTTTTTTAAGAAAGAAACCATAGTGATATATTCTTAGGGCATTTCAAATATTAAGGTCAGATAGTAATCTACTGATTGATATTTTTAAGACGACTCATACTTGGAAGATGACAGTAAGTGATAACCAAAAAATTAAGGTGGTTTTTATTTTACATTTTTAGGAAGCCACTGCAACCATCTCCAGATAAGTCCCCCAGTGTAGTATAGGCTCATCTCTGTTGTAACTTCAGAGATACTTTTCATCATTAGCTACCTGTTTTTGTTTTTGTTTTTGTTTTTATGATTTTGCACTGCTATACCACAGCAATACTTTGGGAAAAAAAGCTGAAACCACTCTTAACTCTGAAACACAGATAAAGGGAAGGCTGCCACTTTGCTGCTCAGACTCCCTACTCAATCTGCCAATTTGCAGAAGTGGGTTACCAATTTTATTGCTAATGATGAGATCAGAAGATGCTGAAGCTGCTCTCACTCCAGCAAGAAATAGTTATCCCCCTGTCAAGAACATGGTTTTCTTGAATTTTTCTAAAGGATCAAGCTGTTAGTACTACTGCTAAATGCCAATATCAGAGAAGAAGTTTTCAAAACTGTGGGGTACATTCGTTCTCTACTTCTCAGAAAGGAGGAACTCCGCCCCTCTACAATTAAAAAAAAAAAAAAAATACACGATAAATGTCGAGGCATTCCGAAGTGAAAAAAACCTGTACAGGTGGAGACGACGTTTGCAAACATTAGAACTATTTCTATACCGATAAAAGCCAAAGCTGTCATAGAACTCCAGAGATGTAAAAGGTCTCCTGCGGTGGCCCTGTGTTTTCCTTTAGGAAGCCTGAAATTACAGGAGAAAGCAGGTCACCCAGAGTGCATAAACTAGTAGGAAGGGGGAATCATGAATATTTTATTATCTGAATCAACTACAGTAGGTTTTTTTTTTTTTTTTTCTACTAACTTGTCTGAGCAGTTTAGCTGTCCTCTGAAAACTCCATTTTTATTCATGAAGCCATCTCAATCAAGTAATTAAACAACAAATGGTGACTACAAGCTAAGGAATTGTAATATAACAAAGACAATTCCTGCAATGTCCAGTATGGCTGGGGAATCTTCAGTGGCAAAGTGAGCTGAGGGATTCCGCGTGAGCCCTGGCTTTCATCTACTTTTAAAGGTCAGGCTGGAGCAGAAATGTGTTCTACTCTTTGATAAGATTTTTCTTATCAGGAGCAGAATAATTCTCAGAATACCTCTAACCACAGTAAGAAAATGAAGTCTCACTATGTTTCCAGAAGTGTCCTTGTTAGGCACAAAGCAAAACAAAACAACAACACATTCCAGTCAGAGGAATAGAGATAGATAAATAGACAGATAGATAGATAAATTATTAATAAATATATAGTACACTTGAAAGTGATAAGGTCTACTAAATAAAAATGCAGCAGTGATAAGTGATTTGAGGTGTAGGGATAAGAATTAGAAATTGTAACTAGAGGGGCCAGAAGGGTGATGACCATATTCTCACAAAGTCACTCTAAGGTGCTGAGGTGATTGCTGTAAATGAGAAATCTTCTCTGGAGGTTCTGGTTCACTCTCCTGGGATAGAATACTAGAATGCAGATGGATTACAGGAAGTCACTCTTGCTCAGTGGAAATAGAAGCACAGGATTGGAAGGGAGTGTTTTGGATTGGATTCTGTCAACAAGGGGAACATATGAGCACAGTGACCCTATGAAATGGGTATACTGGGTCAGTTGCTTTAGTCACAAACACACACACACACACACACACACACACACACACACGCATTGATGAAGACACCTCTTTATCTGAAAATGCGCTTTCAGCAAATTGAAAAAAAGATACTAAAAGAAATAATTCAAAGAAAGAGACTGCTAATGAACTGGCTGACTCTTGGCTACAGCTGAAGTCCTTTCCAAGCTTGCAGTCAGGAACTGCAGTGAAAGGGAAAAAGAGCAATTGTATCAGGACAATTGTTATCAGCAGGTTTTAAAATCAAGGAACACATTCATTTGACAGTGTAAGAATGCAAATTGAACTATCGACTTCGCATGTTTGTGAAAATACCCCACACAAAAGATTTGATTGCATTGTTCACTTTGGATGATATCCGAAAGTAGCACTTGTCACAGACATTTGCCAGTTTTTAAATTTATTTTTTCCATCCTTTCCAAGAAACCCAAAAGACCTTTTAGTGACCATTCTTGTGTGCTACAAATCCTGAAAAAAAAATTAAATTAATATTAGAAATTGACTTGTACTTTACAATGTCTTCTTTTTCAGCTTTATTGAGATATAATTGACAAAATTGTTGTGTATTAAAAGTGTATGTCCAGGTGATTTGATAAACATACATTGTGAAAGGATTCCACCATCAAGCTAATTAACACATCCATTACCTCACATATTTACATTTTCTTCTTTTTTGATTAGAACACTTAAATTTCACTCTTTTCAATTATACAACATAGTGTTATCAACTATAATCATCATGTTATACATTAGATCATCAAACCTTATTCATCTTATAACTGAAAGATTGTATCCTTTTACCAAACTCTCTCTGTTTTTCCCACCCTCTAATCCTAGACAACTGCTATTCTACTCTCTATTTCTATGAGTTTGACTTTTTAAAATTCCTCCTGTAAGTGATACATGCAGTATTTGTTTCTCTGTTGGCTTATTTCACTTAACATAACGCCATCCAGTTTCATCCATGTTGTCTCAAATAACAGGATTTCTTTCTTTTTTAGTCTGTATAATATCCCATTATATACATACACATTTATACATTCATCTCTCTATGGACACTTAGGTTTCATACCTTGGCTATTGTGAATAATACTGTAACAAGCATGGGTTACATATATTTCCTTGAGGAGATCCAGATTTCATTCCTTTGGATTAACCAGAAGTGGGATTGCTAGATTGTATGATTAACTCTATTTTTAATCTTCTGAGAACCCTCCACACTGTTTTGCATAGTGGCTGCAATTTATATTCCTACCAACAGTTCACAGAGGTTCCCATTTCTCCACATCTTCGCCAACACTTATCTCGTCTTTTTTTTTTTTTTTATAAATTTATTTATTGATTTATTGATTTATGGCTGCATTGGGTCTTCGTTGTTGCATGAGGGCCTTCTCTAGTTGTGGCGAGAGGGGGCTACTCTTCATTGCGGTGCACAGGTTTCTCATTGCTGTGGCTTCTCTTCTTGTGGAACACTAGGCGCCCGGGCTCAGTAGTTGTGGCACACAGACTCCATAGTTGTGGCTCACGGGCTCTAGGGCACTGGCTCAGTAGTTGTGGCACACGGGCCTAGTTGCTCCACGGCATGTGGGATCTTCCTGCACCAGGGATTGAACCCGTGTCCCCTGCATTGGCAGGCGGATTCCCAATCACTGCGCCACCAGGGAAGTCCCTATCTCGTCTGTTTGATAATCGCCATTCTGACAGGTATGAGGTGATATCTCATTTTGTTTTTGTTTTTGTCTTTTGGCCATGCCACATGGCTTCCGGGATGGGATCTTAGTTCCCCGACCAAGGATGGAACCCATGCCCCCTGCAGTGGAAGCATGGAGTCCTAACCACTGGACTGCCAGGGAGTTCCCCTCATTGTGTGAACAAAATCAATATGCATTTTGATTTGCATTTCTGTGCTGATTAGTGATGTTGAGCACATTTCTATGTACCTGTTGGCCATTTACATGTCTTCTTTGGAAAAATGTTTATTCAGTTTCTGTGCTACACACTGCACATATACAACTACACACACAGCTACACATAACAGTTCCCTCTGAGAGAAACCCAGAAACTAGCTGAGTGGCTCCTACACTTCAGGTGACTGAGAAAATATCCACATTGAAATGAGTAGGAGAGGCTGAGACACACACTCACCATAAACCCCACCCCTGGCACATTGCTATACCGTTGTGAGGGAATTCCAACTCCCAGCTTCTCCCTGGAATTTATGTATTTTTTATAGGCATCCATAAGTGATAACACCAAATCTGAGTCCCTCAGCTTTTGTGTTCAGCTGCCTTCTGGACAATTCATATCTATTTAAAAACAACAGGCAAATCACACTCAATATATCTCAAACTTAACCTCTAAAATTCCTCTCTTTGTGAATGATCCCACCCCCTCACAACCCCCAGCCCCCAGATATTTGTCAGTCATCTTAGATACTTCCTTCTCTTTCAGCCCATATCTAGACGATCATTATGTTCTAAATATTTCAGCAGTATATTCCCTAATTCCCATCCCCTTTGGTATAACTATGGTTTAGGACCTCATCATCTCTTGCCTAAACCTTCTTTTGGGATTCCTAACTAGCCTTCTGTTGATAAACATAGTGCCTTTGGGACAAACCAGATGCTGAGGATCACATAACAAATAAAGCAGAGTTCCAGCCATCAGGAGCTGCATCCTGAGAAATGATGAATGCAGTAGAGGAAGGAAAGAGGTCACAGTAAAATAAACATGTACTCATCTAGTAGACTGATAAGTGTCATTTTAGATCAATACAGAGGATGTTTTCAGGGTATAAGAGGTGGTCACCCAAACCTGGCCATTCTTGATAATTCTGGTTTCCATTCACGAGAAGAAAAAAATGCCTACTTTAAATTGAATTCTCTAATGGTTCACCCATTGCTTAAACCTTACTGTCTAGCACAGCCTGCAGCTTTCTGGAAGAAGTAGGATTTCATACTCTCAGTTATGAGTATGGACTTAGATGGCATAATGCCTACTGCACATTTCAGCTTTAATGCTTACCAGTTGTGTGTCTCTATACAAAGTATTTAACATCTCTGTTTATTTCAGTGTAAAATGGAGTGAACATTATGCCCTCATGGTGCTGTTAATGAGAAATAAAGGATCTCATATATATAAAGTCCTTAGAACAGGTTTATAAGTACCAGGGTTTGATCTTAATATCATCACCACCAATCTTGTAAGAGGAATAAACACTTCTGTATTATGGGGTTACAAAATATTATTTGAACAAATTTCAGTGGATTAGAACCAATATTCCTCTCTTACTTTCTTTACCTGTCAAATGCCTACTCATCTTTCTAGACTTAAGTTAATTATCATTGGAATTTAGAGTTAGAATAGACTCTAGAATAGATTGACATTGGTTTGACTCTGAGATATACACTAGCTAATGGTCTTGGGTAAATTTACTTTTTCTGAGTCTGTTTTCTTATCTCTGTAGATCATATTACCTAGCTCATATAGGATTATAGGGAAAAAGGTAATTTCATCAAGATACTGGACAGATATAGCCCCTCAGTTAATTTCTATTAATGTAAAGCTAGGCAGGCTTTATGTTCCTGCCATAACTAACTTGGCTATATTATTAACTTTAATCATTTATTTTTCCATTTGTTTCATTTTTTATCTCCTCCTTTATACATATAAGCTCCTTTTGGGCAGACATTTGTCTTTTCTCTTATTTCATCTTTAAAACATAGCCAGTTCTTGCATACAGCAGGCATTTAGTAAGTACTTGACAAATGAATGAAGAGTTAAATATGGAAAAATATGAAATGATTTATATTTATTGCTTCTTATAAATATAAATAAATAATTCATTTTTATTGCTTCTACTATTTATCTTTAAAGAAAGTCCACTTTTATTGTAACCATATATTGATAAGGCTTAAGGTTTAAGCTTCTTAAACACGGAGCTGATCTTCTATAATATATTTAGTATATTTTATTTCAGTTTAAAGCTAAGTTGACTTTTATCATATAACATATATATATATAAAGTTTATATTATGTGTATTATATAATAAGGGTAATAAGATATTACTGTTGTAATAAATTTACTAAATTAGAAAATAAAAACGGTATAAATGAATAAACCTATAGTTGTAACCCAATCTAACTCAATAATTAATATCATATAGGTATTTTTTCATCGTGCTTTAAAAATTTCTCCAATGTTTTGTTACACAGTTGTGAGCACAATAGGCATATATGTACATTTATATGTAGGAATATACCTATGCATTCCTATATGTTCACAAGCATATATATGTATATCCTGATTTTTAACTTAATGATTTATGCATATCTTTTTAATCTTCAAAACCATCATTCTCATGACCTGTCTCATGTTTTAAGTTTGCATCAAGATTTCCTTAACTTAGTCCCTCTATTTTGAATATTTAGGTTACTTTCATGTTTTGCTTTTTATTGATTTCACTTGTATAAATGCTTATATTATACAAGATTTTACTAATTATGGGATTATTCACCAGAGTAATTTGTAGAATCCAAAATAATTTTCAAAACTATTAACATTTTAATGTTTTTGTCACATTGCCAATACGTTTCCCCAAAGGTTTATGTGTATCAGTTTCCATTCTTAAGAGTAATGTATATGAGCATGCTTTGAATATGCTTTTAAATATAATTTTGTACCATATATTGATTTTAATTTTTCAATTTTTGTTGACAAAAATGTGCATTTTGAAAAGAAAAAAATGTACATCCAGAGTATTGTAGAATTAGGTGAAATTCAAAACCATATCTATTACTTTCAACCTATTTGGAGATTGCTCAAAGATGATTAATGACTCTTTGAAAACTCAGGACACCACAAAATCCTGAAATACTATTTATATTTTCAGTTAAGGACTAAAAAATTGATTTATTTGTAACCTTATTATAAAAAAATTCTCAAAGGAAAAATTATATATTAACTAAAAGATGTACCTAGCAAGAATCTATCATTCTGGGTGAATGATTTATTTTTGCAACAGTTACTGATTATAATTTCAAAGTTTCTTCAGTTCCTAATTGCCTATTGTTAGTTAAATACATTGCCAAACTCCAATTACATAGAAAAAGAAGCCAAATAGTATTTAAGAATATAAACTATGAAATTGGGAAAAAATTGAAAATTACCTGTTGAAACCAAAGTTCATGATCAACAACCCTTAATTTATTAAAATCAGTTAGCTGAAAAATTAGGATATAAAAAAGAGAAATGATAAAATTCATTAAAGGACAAAGACTTTTCTCCCGTGAAAGATAGCATCTGGCAAAGATAACATGAGGTTTTTATGCCAACTATCTGTGGTTGCCACAACATCAGTTTCAAACATCGTGCACAATGTAAGCCACTTACAGTCAAAAATCAATTTCTTTAAGGGATCTCTGGAACAAATCCAAATTTAATTTGAAAATTAAAGAGTGCATGGTCATGGCAACCCTAGACAACTGAAGGTTGGTGGAAGCAACTGTGGTGTTACATTGATTTCCTGACCCATATTGCAAAGGCAACATGCAAGTCATATTTCTACAAGGTGCAAACATTGATCCCCAGAACAAAGTTCTTATAGGCAAAGTAAAAGCATGCCGTGTAACATCTTACATTTCTTTTTCTCTGGCTGCTCTTTCTCCAAGAGCAGGTCAATAATAATACATATTTTCCCTTAGGAAAGGGGGTCTCAGTCCCTCCCTGGAGACTAGCCTTTTCAAAATAATAATTCAAGTTATTGAAAAATATGCAACTGGGGACTTCCCTGGTGGTCCAGTGGTTAAGACTTCACCTTCCAATGCAGAGGGTACGGGTTTGATCACTGGTCGGGGAACTAGGATCCTACATGCCTTGCAACCAAAGAACCAAAACATAAAACAGAAGCAATATTGTAACAAATTCAATAAGGACTTTAAAAATGGTCCACATCTAAAAGAAACCCTGAAAATTGTCCAAAGAAAAACATCAATTATTTTTTTAATAACATATTAAGTTTGTTTTCTTCTCTGTTTGGATTTCATTATATGGACCATAATGAGTTATAGCATTTCTATGACCAAAATATTATCTATATCTATATCTATATATCCAAGTGTGTTGGTGAATGAATATGTGTGTATGTGTATGTTTGTCTGTATTTATAGTCATTCACCAGCTTGATATTAGTGGTCATCTCTAGTTTGAGAAATTATATGTGGTTACATATATATAAATAATATATAATATATATATATATGTATGTATACACACGCAGTTATCTTCAGTCCTCCAATGTGTTAAAATGTACACATATTTTCTCCTATACTTATATTTATGCACATTTTAAAGAAAGAATCAGCTAGCTGTGCCTTTAATAATTATTATTTCATTAACTTAAATATGTTTTTACAGATTAATATAAAAATGAGTAAACCCATCTCTACACTGAGCCTTTACTTTAAATAGAATGATGACTTAAGATAATCACTTTTCTTGAATACTTGATATGCTGCTCAAGAGGCTCAATAAAAACTCAGTGGACAGTTAAGACTGCATGATTCCAAAACAGGAAAGCATAAATCAGTGTTGGTATTTTACAGCTTGTACTCTGAGTATAACTGAATGACCAAATTCTTCTGTTCCAACAGTGTACAAGAAAACAAGGTCCTAGTTCAATTGTTGTAGAAAGTGGAATCTTGGCATGGGATTAAAAGCCATATATTAATCACGTAATGGTAAAAATCTAAAAGACAGAACAAAAGGAATTGAATAATTACATAGAGAATCAAGCTACTAATCAAAATTTTGAATTACACTTAGGCAATGTGGAAAAGATCCCTGCTCAAGGAAACTCTTTTTCTCTTTGTTTGCTACCTGACAGAGTAGCAAAATATGTTTAAGTGAAATAAAATTTTAGAGCTTGAACTTCCTCAAAAAGGTGATATCTTAAAATAGTTTTCTTATTCATTTGCCATAACACCCGCCAGCCTATCATTAGAGATTCGTTACTTTGGCATTGATATTACCCTCTTCGGGAGGATTCTTGTAATAAGATAAAATCTAAGTTATGTGAAAAGCCATCATGTAATGGGAAGTCATTTTTCAGCCAATTTAGTATTGCTTATAGGTACCATAAGAAGATTAAAATGTTGGAATTAGTGTAGAATTATAGAGAGTTGAGCAAAGCATTCTAGCTTACAAATTTTCATAGGGTCATTTATGCACCTGAGTGTAGTTAAGAAGATATTTTATATAATTTGCCCACTGTTTTCTGATATGTTTAGTTAAACCTGTCTAACACTGTTGATTTTTAACTTTCTGGAAAGAAGATGGAATATGCCTAATACTTGGCACCACTATTTTATTATATCACTAGTTTTCACTTACCTACTACTGGAAATTCATACCATCTTTTTTTCTTATTTGTATTCTTAATTACTCATTTTTTATCTTTTGGTACATAATTCATCTTCATGGATAGTTCTCACAGTAAGTTAGCACATGTTTATCCTTGATTATTCACCATCTCTCTTTCTGAATTATTTTTCATGATACCCTCCCCTCATATGCATAGAAAATGTAGTATAGTGAATGACAATTTATTGACACTCTGAGAATATTGTCTTTTTATATCCCATGAACAATAACAGTTAAAGTGATGGTCTTTCTTAGAAATTTTGTCCCAGTTAATATAATACCAACATTTCAAATGTCAGTAGAATTGTCACACATTTTCTTCAGGTCTTTGAGAACATCACATGAATCATTTTCTCTCTGAAATGAAGAACTCTATCATGACATTGTCCTATTGTCTCATTATACATGCCACTGCTGTGTTTCCATCTGGTGGATCTTAATATAAAGTCAGTGGGAACCATGGGAGATTCAAAATTTTTATAGGAACACATAGGTGATAAATGAGTATAGAGATTAAAGATAATACAGGAATACCTAGAAAATATCTAGACTGAAAATGTTTTATAAGCAGACCTGGTAGATAAACCCTTCCTAAACTAATAACTAGTGTATGCCCAGAACTGGGTTACATGACCATTTGTCAGCAGCCAGCCAAATATCTTTTCGTGTTCAACTATCTATGCTCTTCTGAAAATGGGTTGCTCACATCCCCTGCACAAAGAGAGATTTCAACTACATTACTTATTTTCTCAGTTCACCCTAAAGTTCTCCTGCATTTAAGGAGACTAGAGAATATCTACGTGCATCTAAGTAATGTCAGTACAGAAAAAAAGTAGAAAATTCAAAACTATCTGCATCATTCAGACAAAAATGCAAAATGGTTAAGAGAAAGAACCTCAATTTTAAATTGCACTTTTAGGGTTGAAGCTAGTTATTTCAATATTGATTGAGCTATATTTGCTACACGTGAATTATTTATAAAGTTAATGACTATATAACACTTTTCCTGTTATAATAAAACTCAAATTACTTTGTTCAACCAAGAAATATTCATATCAATTCCTTTGCTCTAGGTACAGAGAGGGAATTCCCAGTTCATTGTGCTATCAATTCTCCAATCTTATTATTTCTTATTCTTCTCAGTAGTTTTCAATTTAGGTTATATATATATTTTTGTCTTTTCCTTACATGATTTCTCTTTGTTACCTCAGTGTAAGAATTTGCGAAGTGTCCTCAGGGTAAATATCCACCTTTAGATATTCAATTCAATTTCATTATGTTTGTAGATTTCACTCTAGAAATAGCAAAGCCTGCAGCATATGGTGGAGCAATAAACCTTGCACCTTCTGGTGCACTCAGAGGTATGAATGTGATGACTCCTATTTTACCTGTCTGAAGCAGGTACGGTTTTCAATCCCAAGATACCAAATTTAAATTCTAAATGTTATGGGGTGGAGAGGAAGAGTTACCCTGAATAGAAACTATATACTAAGTGTCTGTATTTGGAAATGACAAAAGCGTATTTATATGTCATTGTTGGAGAAAAAAATGCTTCAAGTAAAAATACATTCATCATTTCACACTTTTACCCCACAACCTGCAAACATTTTCTTTCTATAAATGCCATACTCAGTCAAATGGCATGGTACTGGCACTTGACTCTGGATTTTTAACTGTGGTAATTGTGCAATTGAAAACTTTCTGGAAGGCCGAACATCCCTTCTGAGTACTTCAGATAAAAAGTAGCAATAGTATTTGACATATATTATTTCCAGAAGTGACCAATTTTTCTCTGCATGTGGAGACCAATAAGAAAGAACATATGCTTTTTCTAAGTGTCATTTATTCAAAAACCATAAATAATCACATAGAGCACTTTGTAAGCTCCAGTGGAAAGGTGAGATTAATAACATGGAGTCCTGGAGTCAATCAGCCCACTTTCTAATGGGAGAGAGAAGCATATAGGCATGTGCTTACAACTATATAGTCCACACTAAAATAGGGTTGTATATATACACAGTGAGAACAGGGAGAGTATATAATTGTTTTTGACAAGTGTGAACTTCACAGGGAGATGATAGTTTTGCCTTAAAGTCATACAATATATGCATGAAAGGTAGAGAGATGAGAAGGACTTTTCTGGCAAGGGACAGGTGGTATAGAGTGACAACACCGAATGATTTCTACTTCAGTATTCTCTCAGAATTCCTTGGTATTCCCTTACTCCCTTCAAATGGTAAGGCTAGTAGGTAGATGAAATTATCAGAACAGAAGGAATTGGGGAATAATGTCATGGCACTAGGCATTTTAACAGAATTTTTTTTTTAACTGCAATCCATAGAGGACCGTAAAGAGCGCTGACAGAAAATACTTCAGATAAACAACATCCAAATTTACTATAAATTGTCTTTCAAATATGTTCTGATTCTTCTTTGAGTCATATATATATATATATATATATATATATATATATATATATATACATATATATGTAATAAAATGTAAATAATATATGATATTATATATAAATATATGTAATAAAAATATATTTTATGCACATGCAAGGGAATCTCTAATTATATCTTGACCATGGGTTCAAAAAGGAAGTGGGTTATATTGTGCTCTTTCTTGATTTTTATCCTTGACTCAAGAACTCATCTGGCAAATGAGAAAAGTTTGCAGGACACATGACAGTGAGAAAAATAAATATGTTCATCTTGATAAAAATATTTATTTCTTTGATTTTTTTTGTTCTCTAAAAAGAAATCAGGGAGAGTGTAGGAATAGAATTTTTATTATGATCTGGAAAAAAAAAAAAAAAAAAAAAACACCAGAAAATTATTCTTCTCTTACATGAAACTTGGTGTCCATTCTTAAGTCCTTTTCCTTTTTTCAGAGGGAGAGTCTGGCAATTGGGTATTGAATTCAATTCTGCAGTTCTTATGAGTCCACTATATCTATTTATGTGGACTTGTAATTGCATGCTCATAACAATGCTGTGAATCCTGGAATATAATGGAACCAGATCAAAAGGGTTTGGCGCAAAACAAGCTATCTCAGAATCTCATCATTTCAAGCATTTCTTCAGAGTAATTGTCACACATATAGCAACTGAAGAAAATAGGTCATTTGTTATACCACATACCTTGTGTTACTGATCCAAATGCACAGCATAACTTTCTCTTAAGGGAAAACAATATACGGCATTGTGTACATGTGAAGCTAGCTTACAAACTGATTTTTTTGTTTGTTTATTACCCCCTAGCCTTCCCTTCCTACTCTATGTGTTAATATAAATGTGTAGCTGATGGATAATATTTCTTGAGCCATAAATTGATTTTATCTACATTATCAATTTGTAATATTATAATGTGTATCCTAAATCATTCATGATCTCCTGGTATCTCATTAATGAAATAAACCTGCAATAAAACTTTGGCCATTTGCTGTATTTACCATCACATAATTTAAACATTAAGCACAATGATTTCTTTTAAGCAATGAATATATAGTTGAATCGTACTGACCCTATTTCCTGAACTATATAATATTTTTTTTTATTAATTTTTATTGGAATATAGTTGCTTTACAATATTTTGTTAGTTTCTGCTGTACAGCAAAGTGAATCAGCTATAGGTATACATATATCCCCTTTTTTAGGGATTTCCTTCCCATTTAGGTCACCACAGAGCATTGAGTATGTTCCCTGTGCTATACAGTAGGTTCTCATTCGTTATCTATTTTATACATAGTAGTGTGTATATGTCAATCTCAATCTCCCAATTTGTCCCATCCCTCCTTCCCCCCTTGGTATCCATACGTTTGTTATCTAAGTCTGTGTCTCTATTTCTGCTTTACAAATAAGTTCATCTGTATCATTTTTCTATATTCCACATATAAACTATATTATACGATATTTGCTTTTCTTTCTGACTTACTTCATTCTGTATGACAGTCTCTAGGTCCATCCACGTCTCTGCAAATGGCACAATTTCATTCCTTTTTTTTTTTCTTAAACATCTTTATTGGAGTATAATTGCTTTACAATGATGTGTTAGTTTCTGCTGTATAACAAAGTGAATCAGCTATATGTGTACATATATCCCCATATGTCCTCCATCTTGCGTCTCCCTCCCACCCTCCGTATCCCACCCCTCTAGGTGGTCACAAAGCACCAAGCTGATCTCCCTGTGCTATGCAGCTTCTTCCCACTAGCTATCTATTTTACATTTGGTAGTGTGTATATGTACATGCCACTCTCTCACTTCGTTCCAACTTACCCTTCCCCCTCCCCGTGTCCTCAAGTCCATTCTCTATGTCTGCATCTTTATTCCTGTCCTGCCCCTAGGTTCTTAAGAACCTTTTTTTTATTTTAGAGTCCATCTATATGTGTTAGCATAAGGTATTTGTTTTTCTCTTTCTGACTTACTTCACTCTGTATGAGAGTCTCTAGGTCCATCCATTTCATTCGTTTTATGGCTGGGTAATATTCCATTGTATATATATTACATATATATACACACACATATATATGTATATACATTGTATATATATTATATATATATTATATGTATGTATATATATGTACCACATCTTCTTTATCCATTTTTCTGTTGATGGACATTTTGTTTGCTTCTACATCCTGGATATTGTAAATAGTGCTGCAATGAACATTGGGGTACATGTATCTTTTTGAATTATGGTTTTCTCAGGGTATATGCCCAGGAGTGGGATTTCTGGATTATATGGTAGTTCTATTTTTAGCTTTTTAAGGAACCTCCATACTGTTCTCCATAGTGGTTGTATCAATTTACATTCCCAGCAACAGTGTAAGAGGGATTCCCTTTTCTCCACATCCTGTTCAGCATTTATTGTTTGTAGATTTTTGATGATGGTTATTCTGACTGGTGTGAGGTGATACCTCACTGCAGTTTTGATTTGCATTGTTCTAATAATTAGTGATGCTGAGGATCTTTTCATGTGTTTGTTGGCCACCTGTATGTCTTCTTTGGAGAAATGTGTATTTAGGTCTTCCACCCATGTTTTGATTGGGTAGTTTGTTTTTTTGATATTGAGCTGCATGAGCTGTTTGTATATTTTGGAGATTAATCCCTTGTCTGATGCTTTGTTTGCAAATATTTTCTCCCATTCTGAGGGTTGTCTTTTCATCTTGTTTATGGTTTCCTTTGCTGTTCAAAAGCTTTTAAGTTTCATTAGGTCCCAGTTGTTTATTTTTGTTTTTAATTTCGTTACTCTAGGAGGTGGGTCATAAAAAGATCTTGCTGCGAATTATGTCAAAGAGTGTTCTGCCCATCTTTTCCTCTAAGAGTTTTATAGTGTCCGGCCTTACATTTAGGTCCTTAATCCATTTTGGGTTTATTTTTTTGTATGGTTTTAGGGAGTGTTCTAATTTCATTCTTTTACATGTAGCTGTCCAGTTTTCCCAGCACCACTTATTGAAGAGACTATTTTTTCTCCATTGTATATTCTGCTTCCTTTGTTGGACTATATAATATTGAAAATAGCACCTAACTATAAGATAACTAAGAGTACAGCAGAGAGAAACTATGGAGGAAAACAAGAAAGTATATTGGATTTCTCATTAGTGTAAATAAAAATTAGAAAGAAAAACGTTATTAGTTGACATTCATAATGCTGTTAATTTAAGCAGGTTAGTCAACAGGTATTTCTTTTAAGAAGCTTCTTATTTTGGAAAAAATGTTAGATTTACAGGAAAGTTTCAAGGAATTTACAGAGATTTTCTGTACACCTCTCACTCAATTTCAATTTTCTCTAAAGTTATCATCTTCCACTCTTGGTTCATTTGTCAAAATTAAGAAACCATTATTAGTATGTTACATTATCTAACCTCCAGAGTTTATTCAAATTTCACCAGTTTTTCCATTAATATCTTTTCTTGTGTTTCAGGATCCACACTGCATTCAGTTATCATGTCTCTTTAGACTCTGCTGGTCTGTGAGAGCTTCTCAGCCTTTCCTTGATTTTTGTAATGACCTTGACAGTTTTGAAGAGTACTGGTCAAGAACACCCCTCACATTTGGTTTGTCTGTTTGTTTAATGATTCAGAATGTAGATATCGTATCACAGAAATGAAGCACCCTCCTCATCACATCATATCAGTACATCCACATGATATCCCTGATGACATATCTTCCATCACTTGGTTAAGATAGCGTCTGCTGGATTTCACCATTGCAAAGGTGCTATGGGGCTATTTTTCTCTTTCTTAATCTACTGTTTGGAAATGAGTCACTAAGTCCTGCCAATACTCAAGGACAAGGGAGGGGTGGGGTGGGTTGGGTGGGGGGATGTCTAAGCTCCACTTCCTGGCAGGGGGGGGGATGTCTGCATATATCATTTGGAATACTTCTGTAAGAAAGATTTGTCTGTTGTTCCTTATTTTTTAATGTATTAATTAATTTATTATTTATTGATATCACTATGAACTCCTGGATATTTATTTTATGCCTTGATTTATGAACTAATACTATAATATTAATTTTGTTAATCAAAGTGTCCCAGGTTTGGCCACTAAAAATTCATTCTGATTGGCTCTGCTATCCCTTTGACAGGTCTCTGTTCTTTATTTTTGAACGCTTCTTTACTTTCTAGTGTAATGAGTTGTTCCAGAACTATTTCATGTTCTCCCTGTTCCAGCCCTAGAATCAGCCATTTTTTCCATGGACTCCTGATGCCTTTGGTCAATATATATTTAATAATTAAGTTATCCCAAAACTTATGAAAATGTAAAGACATTCCTTTTCAAAATATATCCAAATGAGCATATATTACTTTGTATCTATCTGGTATTGACTCACAAGTGGTTAAATTATTTTACTATTTTCTGAAAGTAGTTAACCCAGCTATATTTCTAGATTTAATTTGAACATTTGCACCTCTTTACATGTATCTTGTTCCTTAAAAACTGACACAATGGCTTTCCTTGGAAATTTTAGAGCTAGAATTCTATTTAAATCAAATATTCTTTATCATTTGACTTTCTAAACATAGTTCTCTCAGGTGGCTTATTGGGAAGACATTATTTCTGTAAATATTTTTGTTTCCATAACCTTTTAGGATAAACACACAATAAAGGCACGTAAAATCATCTTATGATTAATGCATGTTCTGTGGCTTCAGTATTTCATGGCAGTGGTGAACATCTTGCCTCATGATTGGATGGTGATGTTCCTTATGACTGTTTATTTCTCTTGCATTTCCTTTCAAGACTGTGCAACAGGAAGTCTGAAAGAATGCATGTAGATGATTCATACTGATTAGATAGAGGAGAGTTCAGTGAGCAGCCTCACACTCTAGAAATTGATATCCATACTTTAATTTTTTCCTTCTGATGAAAAAAGCGTAGTAACTATACTACATTATTTTTACATTTCCTGTAATATAAGTAATCCTTTCTGCAAATATTTCTAATTTTCTCAGTAAATATATCTTGTGTCTACCTCACAGAAATAAGTATTCCTTTATGTTGGTATTTTCTATGTCCATAGAAGTTTATTATTTATTTCATTTTGGAAATGATCAAGGTAAGGTTATTATGCCTAATTATATGTGAATGCTAAGTATATTTTAGCCATTATAAACTCATTTAAAGCTACTAAATTCACCATGTGAAAATGAAATGAAAGCACACACATCTAACTCACACAATATATAATACGTACCTAAAATATCTACTAAATTTTTTCATGTCCCAAAGTGCACATACGACTTTCAATTACAAACATTAGTTCTTGTATGTCACAGTGCAAATGTTGGTTTGGACATTTGAAAATAATATTTATTTTTAAGGAATACCAAAAACGTACTTGGGGAAAAAATTGTTTGGAAAAAATATGCACAGTATCATGCAATTCTACAAATAGTTTGGGAGGTACAGGCAGATGAATTCTTGAATCCAAACCATTGGCCCCAATTGAAGAAACCCTGTTGTAGGTGTGTTCACAGACAGTTCTTTTCTCCTTCTGAGACCCTCATGAGCAGCACCAATGTAAACTGTTTTCTTACAGTCAATGTCTTTAAACATGTGCAATTCTGTGAAGCTCTGGAAATTTATCTATGATGCACAACGGATTGAAACTAGAGAAGATTGCCTCCATGCTAGCTTCTGGAGCCCTTTGAAAGCTTGGGAGAACACTGTAATTTATTAACCTTTATAATTTTGGGGCTGCTGAGAGTCTCCAGTAAGGTTTTGTGTTGATGTTTTTGTCTGTGAAACTGGGACTCCATTAGAAATAAAGATATTTTCTACATGCAGACCCCAGGGTAAAATAAAACTGAACAGGACCTCTCCCTGGCCAAAACTCAGATGGCTTCCCAGATCTGGCTTATTTCAGATTAAATGCTATAATAGAGGTGTGAAAGGGAGACAGGATGGGATAGGTTTGCAGAAAATTACCAACAGACTAGTCATTCTCTGTAGTCCATTGTCTTTTTCCTATCTGGCATGTGAATACTTGCCTAAATGATTTGATTACCCTTGGGAAGCACATAAATAAGATTTATTTTTAATGTTGTCTATTTTCCTCCACACTCATTTGGGATGATAAAAATAACCAAAAAATATCTATGGCCAACTAAGACAAAAAGACGTCTGTGTAAACATTATCCTGGTCAGATTAGCTGATTTGTAGCAAATTCTATAGAACATGTGTCCAGTACATCTTGTATGTGATCTCTGCCAATGACAAGGCAAGGTTTAGAAAGACAGTATCCCCCTCTGTCCCTGTGTACAAACTCTAGAGATTAGAATTAATGGAGCTAATAAGCTTCAATCACTGTTAGTGCGACAAGCACTCCTAGGGTCCAGAAGAAGGAGCTGATTCCTAGGCAACCAGTCCCAACTGAAATGTAAGTAGTATCCTTGGGATAAAGTTCACTTGTCCAGATATTGGTACCCAATGAGTCTGTGGTATATATGTTTGTGTATTTGGGAATAATGAAGATGTGTTGGAGCCACTTTTATTATTTCAACAACAAAATAGTTTGTAAATATTCTTATCAGTTGAGGTGCCTAAAAGTCTGTCTTTTACAATTAACTATAACAATTGGAAAAACAAAGTTAAATATAAAAGAAAAGTTTTTTAAAAAGGAGAAGGATAGAAAGAACTACTTAGGATTTTCAAAGTAACCAGACACTCTTTCAAGATAGGAAATTTAAGACAATTTAAATCTTGTTCTTGTCTGAAAAAGAAAGACATTTGAAGACTTAGAGAATAGCTACCATTTTAGGAGGAGGAAACCAGAGTGAACCTGGAGCTCCTTTCACACTTCAGTTCACCCCAGGGAAGTGGTGGGTGAAGTAAAACCCCTGATCTCCCACCAGGATTCCCATGGAGTTGAATTTCTTTATGAAAGGATTTTGTGTTATCCTTTGTGCTCTGATTTCAAGTTTTGAGTGAACACGCTCTTTATGTCATTCTTAATATTAGCTGACATGTTCTTCATCTACCTGACAGCTGCTGCATTTGCAGAAACCTTGACTGAACTGTAAATGATCCTTTATAGCTTTTTACTTCACGAATTATAACTATTGCAGAAACTCCATACTATGTGAGCACTTGATTTTAAATAGCCTCTTCCACAGAAAATTCTAGAATAAAAAAGTCAACAGCAGCTATAGACACACAAAGAGGAAATAGCCAGCCTACATCTTTGAGTCAAAGAGTGATAGTTTGGTCACCTTGAACAATGTCTCATTGCATTACCATCTTTATCCGTTGTGAGAACTAGGCATTGGGCAAGACATAAATGTCTATTTTAGAACATTCTTATTATCACTGAGGTAGTCAAAGTATTTACATGTCTTGTAAAATAATATGAGAGATATTTGATTTGAAATATATTAGGCACACATACAATACACAATAAAGAGACTAGGCATTTTGCATAATTAAGCTTATCTAAACGTTTTCTCCAATAATTATCATTGGTATGTTTTAACAAAATACATTTAAGCATTAGTTATAGTTAGATGATCCATTTCTCATAAGTATATTTTGTCTATGTATGTGCTTTTTCTTCAGTAAAAGAGTTAAACCTCTCTCTCTCTCCCTCTCTCTCCCTCTCTCTCTCTCTCTCACACACACACACACACACACAACACATTTCAAAGAAATTACTGAGTAGTTGCATCTGCCTTTATTTCCCTGTCATTAACTTCTGACAATTTCTTAAATTAAGAATAATCTGTGTACAGGCTTTTATCAAAAGCTGGACAGGTTTCTTTCTTAACTGTGCAAACACTCAACAGGGTTCCTCTATCATTAAGCAACTTGTGGAGGATATTAATGAGTGTGAAGTGTTGCACAGATGCTGTCAAACAAAGTGACCAGAAAGCAAGAAACAATAGAAATGATGGAAGGGAAACATCCAAGGACAATTCTTACTTAGACAAATGAGGAAGCTAAAAGTCACAGCCAGGAAAACAGATGAGTAGGCAGAGAAAGAAACAAATGAGCAATAATACAAAACACACATGCCACAGAGGCATGTCTGAGCTAATGGTGGCCAGCTGTATATTTTGAAGGCACAACAGGAAGAGAATTTTATACAAAACTGAAAGAGCCTCAAAATGATTGCAGTAAGAGCAAAGATCAGAAATAGATTCATTATCACCTTTATCACCAATAACAAACATTTAAGGAAGACATATTATACATTGGACACTGTACTAGTTATGATTTTAAAATGCACTCATCTCGACCTCTTTAAACAAAAATGTATGATCCACTCTACCAAACTTCAGTGACTTGTATTCTGATTTAATATGCTTAGTAGGAATGTAAAAGCAGTTCCTAACTCAGATTGAAACAGAAGCAAAACTCCAATTTCACAAGAAGTTACTGTGTGTATTTGGAAGCATTTTGGTGAAACTCAGGAGTAAATGGACTCTCCATCATTAGAAGCATATAATTATCAACTGAATGAATCCTTGGCAGAGAAGTCACAGAGGTTTAAACATAATAATATTAATGATGGCTTCCATTTTCAAATTTCAAGCATTGTGATTAGAGCAGCTGAGCTTTAAGTGCCTTACAATCTCGAGTCTAATATTGTATGTGAAGAATACTTGTCACTCTTTTGTAAACATCACCAAAAACATTGTGATAGATCATTTACATGTATTTTATAATGTACTATTTACAGCACTGCTTCCAGGTAGATGTTATTTTCTTCATTTCACCAAAGGAGAAAGGAAACTTGGCTCAGAGAAATCAAATGATTTGCCCAAGTGCACACAATAGTCATTGTCAGAGCCAGATGTCTTCTGATCTCTCTATGGCATGTTTAGACCATGACACACATATTTGCCCTCCTTGGATGAAGTGTTTGACTTCTGGCTTTTCTCATTACTCTTCCTACTGCTGAACCTTCAGACTTTCACAATGCTTCTAATTCCGTTACAACTTTACACCTCAGGATCATTTGTTCATCTGGTGTTGGGAACCCAAGTTTACCCATGCACATTAATGTGTTAGAAATTCTTATTCAGTTCACACAGTCTGCACATTTCTGCCTTATTCCTTGAGCTACTGTATTAGTATTCTGGCTAAATTTAATCACACCCCCCTTAATCAGTTGAGTTCTCCTGGCCATCCAAAATTATTTTCTGGAACCAATGTGTTTGTACAATTACTTTCCCACAGATTGGAATATTTACTTTTTGGAGTTCTTTCAATTAACATCTGCACATGAACATTATTGTCCCTTCCATATTGATTTTATTTCTATTGCTTTATTACTTTGAAAAAAAAGAGAAAATACTGTACGATATATATGAGGAGTTTTGGAAAGTGACTTCAGTCATGGCTATATACCAGGGAATTCTTTTTAAAGGTTTAACATGATAGGATCAGAGGGTGAAAGTGAAATGATTACCTCATTTGGGATTATCTGGGGAGAACCGTAGACTATTTTGTAGCGGCCTCTTATTCTGTAATCTCTAACGGCAAAATCTAGTTTATCAAGAAGAACTCTGTGAGCAGAGGCAAACAATTTGCCTTTATTGATTTTACTGCTAAGTCTGACTGACTGCTTCACCTCAGCTCCAAACTGCCCTGGGAGGACCACGCTCCTTCTCTTGAGTGCTTCCCATCTATTGAATTAGAAGTCATCTGCCACCTCTCCTGTCTCTATAAAAGCCTAGCGACCACTTAATTACTCACTTCCTTTACCAAGAGACATCTTGAGGACAGTTGCAATGGGTAGAATAAGATAGAATATTAGCCTTATTTAGTCTTGGATTTAAATTAAAAAAATGGCCGGAATTCGTAAACAAGACAGATAGAGAGAGAGAGATTATGGACTACAACAGATTAAAGAGACATAACCAGTTTCAATGTGTGAATATTATTTACATCTTGATTCCAAAACACATAAACAAATTGAAACAAATTTTGAGACAATTAGAGAAATTTGAACATTGACTAGGGTTGACGTTAAGGAATTATTGTTTTAGCTGTGAGAATGATATATAGAACATGTTATTTTTTAGAAGTCCTGATCTTTTAGAGATATATTCTGAACTATTTATGGATTAAATGATAGGATGACTGATATTTATTTTCTCATAATCCATTGCAGAGGAGAGAAAAATTAGGATTTGAATATAGAACCACAAAGTTGTTTATTATAATATTTTCTCTGTTTTTGAATGTTCTTTAAACTTTCAATATTAAAAAGATACTAAAACATAAATTAAACCCGGGAGTTTTGCAATCAATTTAGTAACAATATAAAAATACTCATGATGACAATTGCTGACATTTTTGAATGCTAAGCATGTGCTATATCAAGCAGTTTGCATACATAATTTCATTTAATCCTATAACAATCCTGTGAGTTATATATAAATATCCTTATCTTATAAATCACGAAATCATAGCTTAAAGAATTTAAAATTTGCCCAAAGGTACTTACCTGATAAGTGGCAGAGCCAGAATTCTAGATTACCTCCTACTATTGCTATATTTGAAGTATGTAGTCTTTCATTACTGTTTAGATCCCTTCTCTATTTTACATGTATTTTATAATTAATATTATTAAAGGAAGTTTCAAGCAGATACTTTATGAACGAGTTTTCTTCTAAGGTGCCTTGGTTGGTAACTGAAACTTTATTTTTCAAAATGTATAGAATTCACATCTCAAGTTTGTTTTCAATTTTTCATTACTAATGACTTCTTTGTATTATAATTTACCACTGAAGAATTTTCTTAAGTCTTCCCATTTTTTATAAATGATTACATTTTCTGATGTGAACTGATTAGATTTTCCAGTTGATAATTCCTTAGCATTCTTTATTAAAGAAAAACACAACTCAACAAGCAAATCACACTGATTGATTATTGAATAGTTTCCTAATAGAAAAACCTTCTTCATTTATCTACGGAAGTCATCAAACTATTCTGAGACTCAGTTTTCTCATCTGAGCAAGAAGGAAATTGACTCTTTTAAAAGACCTCATGCATAATGATGTTCCATGGAGAAAAATGTCTCCTGATGCTCCTGAGACTTTCCAAGTCCAATGACACATCAAGGATTTTTCACACTGCTATTTCTTTCATTTCTATGTAATCCATATATCCATATCTGTCCTTTCCTTCAAGTATCTTTTCAGATATTTCATTATCAGAGAGAAAATGTTGAATACCCTACATAAAAATAGTACATTTTTTCTCTGTCTCCTTATATTGCTGTATTTTTGTTTTTTAACACTAACACCTGTCAAAGCAAAATTTGCACTGGACAAAATTAAACTGGTAAGAATGACTTTTTTCAAAGCTATTGCTTTAGGGGAGAAGCCCGAACTCAGGTTGAACTCAACTCCTTTGAAACGAAAGACGGAAGGGTTATTAAGCACTAGAGTGAGGGTACAGTCTTGATCATCTCTGTTGGCTAATTGGCCTTATGCAGAGGAAAAGTAAACTACTCATATCTTCATGACACAAAGTCATTTTACAACTTGGAACAAAGTGCCCTCCAATGTTAGTCTCCTACCCTCCCAGGAAATTGGAAGATAGGGCTGCTACTTCTTCATATTTACATTTTTAAAGATGGTTCTCAGGTCCGTGAAAAAGACATTCTGGGTTGTAAAACTGAGAAGAGAAGTTTTAAAAGATTTATTTCTCAAATGGGCAGAGAAATAATTTACTATGAGGTGTTCTAAAGTAAATGCTCTAAAAAAGAGGGAGGTGGGGTAGGTAGGGAGGATAGAATCAGGAAGAAACCTGTCCAAAGTTTAGTCATGCTGCATGAAGCTTCTTGGTCAACCCTCATACTGAGAAGTCAAGGAAAAATCTGTACACTTTTCTTTGTATATATTTAACATTTTCAATAAACTTATACTACAATGGAATATAGCTCCTGCAAGATATTTTGGAGGCAGGAGAGCTGCTGACATTTCTTTACCATTGTTCCCCCTCATACATAAAAACTCAAATTTGAACATTTTCAAAAGTCATATACATTAAACTATTTTAATAGTGAGGTTTGAAATGACCTAATGTTTTAAAAAAATTATCTGTATATTATAAATCAATTGAAAATAGAACACTAGATTTACAATGAAAAAAGAGCATTCTTAATTCTATTAAGTAGTGAAAAGTTATTTTAAATCAAGTCTGAGGTGAATTCTTCCTAAAATTAAGCATTCCCATCAGACATGGTTCATATTTTAGCTTTCATGCTTTTGTCATTTTTTGAATCATTCTTAAATTTTTGTTGTCAAGGTCTATTTATTTGAGGTAATTCTTTCCTCCAGGTAACTAGTTTTGCTCTGTTTAAAAACATGCTTCTTTTTTAATGTATTCACATCAAGGTTTTTCATACTATGAATACTATACATTTGATAGTCCTATTTTCCTAAGCAATTACTCAGTTGGTTTTTCTTTTTTCTCTTTTTTTTTAAACATCTTTATTGAAGTATAATTGCTTTACAATGGTGCGTTAGTTTCTGCTTTATAACAAAGTGAATCAGCTACACATATACACACGTTCCCATATCTCCTCCCTCCCGCATCTCCCTCCCTCCCACCCTCCCCATCACACCCCCTCAGGCGGTCACAAAGCACCGTGCTGATATCCCTGTGCTTTGCGGCTGCTTCCCACTAGCTATCTATTTTATATTTGGTAGTGTATATATGTCCATGACACTCTCTCATCCTGTCACATCTCACACCTCCCCCTCCCCATATCCTCAAGTCCATTCTTTAGTAGGTCTGTGTCTTTATTCCCATCTTGCCACTAGGTTCTTCATGAACTTATTTTTTTTTTTCCCTTAGATTCCATATATATGTGTTAGCATACTGTATTTGTTTTTCTCTTTCTGACTTACTTCACTCTGTATGACAGACTCTAACTCCATCCACCTCATTACAAATACCTCCATTTCATTTCTTTTTATGGCTGAGTAATATTCCATTGTATATATGTGCCACATCTTCTTTATCCATTTATCCGATGATGGACACTTTGGTTGCTTCCATGTCCTGGCTATTGTAAATAGAGCTGCAATGAACATTTTGGTACATGACTTTTTGAATTATGGTTTTCTCAGGGTATATGCCCAGTAGTGGGATTGCTGGGTCGTATGGTAGTTCTATTTTTAGTTTTTTAAGGAACCTCCATACTGTTCTCCATAGTGGCTGTATTAATTTACATTCCCACCAACAGTGCGGGAGTGTTCCCTTTGCTCCACACCCTCTCCAGCATTTATTGTTTCTAGATTTTTTGATGATGGCCATTCTGACCGGTGTGAGATGATACCTCATTGTAGTTTTGATTTTCATTTCTCTAATGATTAATGATGTTGAGCATTCTTTCATGTGTCTGTTGGCCATCTGTATATCTTCTTTGGAGAAATGTCTATTTAGGTCTTCTGCCCATTTTTGGATTGGGTTGTTTGTTTTTTTGTTATTGAGCTGCATGAGCTGCTTGTAAATCTTGGAGATTAATCCTTTGTCAGTTGTTTCATTTGCAAATATTTTCTCCCATTCTGATGGTGGTCTTTTGGTCTTGTTTATGGTTTCCTTTGCTGTGCAAAAGCTTTTTAGTTTCATTATGTCCCATTTGTTTATTTGTGTTTTTATTTCCATTTCTCTAGGAGCTGGGTCAAAAAGGATCTTGCTGTGATTTATGTCATAGAGTGTTCTGCCTATGTTTTCCTCTAAGAGTTTGATAGTGTCTGGCCTTACACTTAGGTCTATAATCCATTTTGAGTTTATTTTTGTGTATGGTGTCAGGGAGTGTTCTAATTTCATACTTTTACATGTACCTGTCCAATTTTCCCAGAACCACTTATTGAAGAGGCTGTCTTTTCTCCACTGTATATGCTTGCCTCCTTTATCAAAGATAAGGTGAACATATGTGCGTGGGTTTATCTCTGGGCTTTCTATCCTGTTCCATTGATCTATTTTTCTGTTTTTGTGCCAGTACCAAACTATCTTGATTACTGTAACTTTGTAATATAGTCTGAAGTAAGGGAGCCTGATTCCTCCAGCTCCATTTTTCGTTCTCAAGATTGCTTTGGCTATTCAGGGTCTTTGGTGTCTCCATACAAATTGTGAAATTTTTTGTTCTAGTTCTGTGAAAAATGCCAGTGGTAGTTTGATAGGGATTGCATTGAATCTGTAGATTGCTTTGGGTAGTAGAGTCATTTTCACAATGTTGATTCTTCCAATCCAAGAACATGATATATCTCTCCATCTATTTGTATCATCTTTAATTTCTTTCATCAGTGTCCTATAATTTTCTGCATACAGGTCTTTTGTCTCCTTAGGTAGGTTTATTCCTAGATATTTTATTCTTTTTGTTGCAATGGTAAACGGGAGTGTTTTCTTAATTTCACTTTCAGATTTTTCATCATTAGTATATAGGAATGCAAGAGATTTCTGTGCATTAATTTTGTATCCTGCTACTTTACCAAATTCATTGATTAGCTCTAGTAGTTTTCTGGTGGCAGTTTTAGGATTCTTTATGTATAGTGTCATGTCATCTGCAAACAGTGACAGCTTTACTGCTTCTTTTCTGATTTGGATTCCTTTTATTTCTTTTTCTTCTCTGATTTCTGTGGCTAACACTTCCAAAACTATGTTGAATAATAGTGGTGAGAGTGGGCAACCTTGTCTTGTTCCTGATCTTAGTGGAAATGGTTTCAGTTTTTCACCATTGAGGACAATGTGGGCTGTGGGTTTGTCATATATGGCCTTTATTATGTTGAGGAAATTTCCCTCTATGCCTACTTTCTGCAGGGCTTTTATCATAAATGGGTGTTGAATTTTGTTGAAAGCTTTCTCTGCATCTATTGAGATGATCATATGGTTTTTCTCCTTCAATTTGTTAATATGGTGTATCACGTTGATTGATTTGCGTATATTGAAGAATCCTTGCATTCCTGGAATAAACCCCACTTGATCATGGTGTATAATCCTTTTAATGTGCTGTTGGATTCTGTTTGCTAGTATTTTGTTGAGGATATTTGCATCTATGTTCATCAATGATATTGGCCTGTAGTTTTCTTTCTTTGTGACATCTTTATCTGGTTTTGGTATCAGGGTGATGGTGGCATCGTAGAATGAGTTGGGGAGTGTTCCTCCCTCTGCAATATTTTGGAAGAGTTTGAGAAGGAGAGGTGTTAGCTCTTCTCTAAATGTTTGATAGAATTCGCCTGTGAAGCCATCTGGTCCTGGGCTTTTGTTTGTTGGAAGATTTTTAATCACAGTTTCAATTTCAGTGCTTGTGATTGGTCTGTTCATATTTTCTATTTCTTCCTGGTTCAGTCTTGGCAGGTTGTGCATTTCTAAGAATCTGTCCATTTCTTCCAGGTTGTCCATTTTATTGGCATAGAGTTGCTTGTAGTAATCTCTCATGATCATTTATATTTCTGCAGTGTCAGTGGTTACTTCTCCTTTTTCATTTCTAATTCTATTGATTTGAGTCTTCTCCCTTTTTCTCTTGATGAGTCTGGCTAATGGTTTTTCAATTTTGGTTATCTTCTCAAAGAACCAGCTTTTAGTTTCATTGATTTTTGCTATTGTTTCCTTCATTTCTTTTTCATTTATTTCTGATCTGATCTATACGATTTCTTTCCTTCTGCTATCTTTGGAGTTTTTTGCTCTTCTTTCTCTAAATGCTTTAGGTGAAAGGTTAGGTTGTTTATTTGAGATGTTTCCTGTTTCTTGATGTAGACTTGTATTGCTATAAACTTCCCTCTTAGCACTGCTTTTGCTGCATCCTATAGGTTTTGGGTCGTCGTGTCTCCATTGTCATTTGTTTCTAGGTATTTTTTGATTTCCCCTTTGATTTCTTCAGTGATCACTTCGTTATTAAGTAGTGTATTGTGTAGACTCCATGTGTTTGTATTTTTTACAGATCTTTTCCTGTAATTGATATATAGCCTCATAGCGTTGTGGTTGGAAAAGATACTTGATACGATTTCAATTTTCTTAAATTTACCAAGGCTTGACTTGTGACCCAAGATATGATCTATCCTGGAGAATGTTCCATGAGCACTTGAGAAAAATGTGTATTCTGTTGTTTTTGGGTGAAGTGTCCTATAAATATCAATTAAGTCCATCTTGTTTAATGTATCATTTAAAGCTTGTGTTTCCTTATTTATTTTCATTTTGGATGATCTGTTCATTGGTGAAAGTGGGGTGTTAAAGTCCCCTACTATGATTGTGTTACTGTCGATTTCCCCTTTTATGGCTGTTAGTATTTGCCTTATGTATTGAGGTGTTCCTATGTTGGGTGCGTAAATATTTACAATTGTTATATCTTCTTCTTGGATCGATCCATTGATCATTATATAGTGTCCTTCTTTATCTCATGTAATAGTCTTTATTTTAAACTCTATTTTGTCTGATATGAGAATTGCTACTCCAGCTTTCTTTTGATTTCCATTTGCATGGAATATCTTTTTCCATCCCCTCACTTTCAGTCTGTATGTGTCCCTAGGTCTGAAGTGGGTCTCTTGTAGACAGCATATATATGGGTCTTGCTTTTGTATCCATTCAGCCAGTCTGTGTCTTTTGGTGGGAGCATTTAATCCATTTACATTTAAGGTAATTATCAATATGTATGTTCCTATTCCTATTTTCTTAAATATTTTATGTTTGTTATTGTAGGTGTTTTCCTGCTCTTGTGTTTCTTGCCTAGAGAAGTTCCTTTAGCATTTGTTGTAAAGCTGGTTTGGTGGTGCTGAACTCTCTCAGCTTTTGCTTGTCTGTAAAGGTTTTAATTTCTCCATCAAATCTGAATGAGATCCTTGCTGGGTAGAGTAACCTTGGTTGTAGGTTTTTCTCCTTCATCACTTTAAGTATATCCTGCCTCTCCCTTCTGGCTTGCAGAGTTTCTGCTGAAAGATCAGCTGTTAACCTTATGGGGATTCCCTTGTGTGTTATTTGTTGTTTTTCCCTTGCTGCTTTTAATATGTTTTCTTTATATTTAATTTTTGATAGTTTGATTAATATGTGTCTTAGCATGTTTCTCCTTGGATTTATCCTGTATGGGACTCTCTGTGTTTCCTGGACTTTATTAACTATTTCCTTTCCCATATTGGGGAAGTTTTCAACTATAATCTCTTCAAATATTTTCTCAGTCCCTTTCTTTTTCTCTTCTTCTTCTGGGACCATTATAATTCTCATGTTGTTTTGTTTAATGTTGTCCCAGAGGTCTCTGAGACCATCCTCAGTTCTTTTCATTCTTTTTTCTTTATTCTGCTCTGCAGTAGTTATTTCCACTCTTTTATCTTCCAGGTCACTTACCCATTCTTCTGCCTCAGTTATTCTGCTATGGATCCCGTCTAGAGTATTTTTAATTTCATTTATTGTGTTTTTCATCATTGCTTGGTTCCTCTTTAGTTCTTCTACATCCTTGTTAAATGTTTCTTGCATTTTGTCTATTCTATTTCCAAGATTTTGGATCATCTTTACTATCATTATTCTGAATTCTTTTTCAGGTAGACTGCCTATTTCATCTTCATTTGTTAGGTCTGGTGTGTTTTGACCCTGCTCCTTCACCTGCTGTGTGTTTTTTTGTCTTCTCATTTTGCTTATCTTACTGTGTTTGGGGTCTCCTTTTCACAGGTTACAAGTTCGTAGTTCCCATTGTTTTTGGTATCTGTCCCCAGTGGCTAAGGTTCATTCAGTGGTTTGTGTAGGCTTCCTGGTGGAGGGGACTAGTGCCTGTGTTCTGGTGGATGAGGTTGGATCTTGTCTTTCTGGTGGGCACGTCCACGTCTGGTGGTGTGTTTTGGGGTGTCTGTGGCCTTATTATGATTTTAGGCAGCCTCTCTGCTAATGGATGGGGTTGTGTTCCTGTCTTGCTAGTTGTTTGTCATAGGGTGTCCAGCACTGTAGCTTGCTGGTCGTTGAGTGAAGCTGGTTCTTGATGTTGAGATGGAGATCTCTGAGAGATTTTCGCCATTTGATATTATGTGGAGCTGGGAGGTCTCTTGTGGACCAGTGTCCTGAAGTTGCCTCTCCCACCTCAGAGGCAGAGCCCTGATGCCTGGCTTGAGCACCAAGAGCTTTTCGTCCACACGGCTCAGAATAAAAGGGAGAAAAAAATAGAAAGAAAGGGGATAAAATAAAATAAAATAAAGCTATTATAATAAAAAATAAGAAAAAAAATATTAAGAATAAATGTATTCAGATTTTTTTTTAATTTTAAAAAATAGATTAATTTTTTTATAGTAAAAAATAAGAAAAACATTATTAAGAAAAAAAATATAATTTTTTTAAAATAAAAATATGAAAAAACTTATTTTTTTTATTTTTTAAAAATAGAAAATAAGGAAAAAATTATTAAAAACACATTTCTTAGGAAAAAAATTTTTTTTGATTAAAAAAAAAAAAAAAAAAGCACGGATGGACCTAACCCTAGGACTAATGGTGAAAGCAAAGCTGTACAAACAAAATCTCACCCAGAAGCATACACATATACATTCACAAAAAAAGAAAAAGGGGAAAAATTAATATATCCTGCTCCCAAAGTCCACCTCTTGAATTTGGGATGATTCATTGTCTATTCAGGTATTCAACAGATGCAGGCACATCAAGTTGTTTGTGGAGCTTTAATCCGCTGCTTCTGAGTCTGCTGGGAGAGATTTCCCTGTCTCTTCTTTGTTCGTACAGCTCCCGGGGTTCAGCTTTGGATTTGGACCCGCCTCTGCATGTAGGTCGCCTGAGGGTGTCTGTTCCCCGCCCAGACAGAATGGGGTTAAAGGAGCAGCTGCTTCGGGAGCTCTGGCTCACTCAGGCCGGGGGGAGGGAGGGGCACGGATGTGGGACGATCCTGCGGTGGCAGAGGCCAGTGAGACGTTGCAGCAGCCTGAGGCACGCCGTGCGTTGTCCCGGCGAAGTTGTCCCTGGATCACGGGACCCTGGCAGTGGTGAGCTGCACAGGCTCCCGGGAGGGGTGGTGTGGAGAGTGACCTGTGCTCGCACACAGGCTTCTTGGTGGCAGCAGCAGCCTTAGCGTCTCCTGCCCGTCTCTGGGGTCCGCGCTGATAGCCACGGCTCGCGCCCGTCTCTGGAGTTCATTTAGGCGGCGGTCTGAATCCCCTCTCCTTGCGCGCCGTGAAACAAAGAGGCAAGAAAAAGTCTCTTGCCTCTTCAGCAGCTGCAGACTTTTTCCCGGACTCCCTCTCGGCTAGCACCGAAGCTCGAGCCTCAGCTCCCAGCCCCCGCCCGCCCCGGTGGGTGAGCAGACAAGCCTCTCGGGATGGTGAGTGCTGCTCGGCGCCGAGCCTCTGTGTGGGAATCTCTTCATTTTTCCCTCTGCGCCCCTGTTGCTGTGGGATCCGCGGTGATAGTCACGGCTCACGCCCGTCTCTGGAGTTCATTTAGGCGGAGCTCTGAATCCCCTCTCCTTGCGTGCCGTGAAACAAAGAGGTAAGAAAAAGTCTCTTGCCTCTTCGGCAGCTGCAGACTTTTTCCCAGACTCCCTTCCGGCTAGCTGTGGCGCACTAGCCCCTTCAGGCTGTGTTCACGCCGCCAACCCCAGTCTTCTCCCTGCGATCTGACCGAAGCTCGAGCCTCAGCTCCCAGCCCCACCCGCCCCGGCAGGGGAGCAGACAAGCCTCTCGGGCTGGTGAGTGCTGGTCGGTACCGCTCCTCTGTGCGGGAGTCTCTCCGCTTTGCCCTCCGCACCCCTGTGGCTGTGCTGTCCTCCGTGGCTCCGAAGCTTCCCCCCTCCACCACCCACAGTCTCTGCCCACGAAGGGGCTTCCTAGTGTGTGGAAACCTTTCTTCCTTCACAGCTCCCTCCCACTGGTGCAGGATCCATCCTTATTCTTTTGTCTCTGTTATTTCTTTTTTCTTTTGCCCTACCCAAGTACGTGGGGATTTTCTTACCTTTTGGGAGGTCTGACGTCTTCTGCCAGCGTTCAGTGGGTGTTCTGTAGGAGCAGTTCCATGTGTAGATGTATTTCTAATGTATCTTTTTTATGAGGAGAAATTCTGGAGAATCATTTCAGAAACTGAGGGGGGAAAGTGAATGAAGACAAAAAAGACCCTTTTCCTGCAATCCTTGGCCTCCTGGTATCAAGACACTAGGACAACATCAAAGCAACTTAGGGGGAACATTTTAGGGGCCTATTGTCTGCTCTGGTCTCAGTTGTTTTTTCTATTCAAAACCATCAACAAACCAGAATTTTCTCTGAGACTTTGCATTCATTTAGAAAATTCTTTCATAGTGGACACATTTTGTAGATCATTTTGTTTTTCAAAAAATAAATCCTAATAATACAGGTGGATAAGGTACATTTGTAAGCATTCACTACATTCTACAAAAAGAGTTGTCTTTTTATGTTATTTTTCTTTAATTCTCATAATAACCCAAGGACAGATGTCCAAGGTCAGATGCCCAAGGATATCTGGCTAATTATTGCTAAAGCTGGAAAGGAAACCCTTAAAACTAAAGCTACTGCTTTTTCCTGTTTTTTCTTTACCTATCTCCTGCTGACCATGCTCTTGTTTATTACAACATTTGTGGACTTTAGTGTAGTTCACTATATTACTCAAGTACTGTAAATGATTGTATGACCAGGCTGCAGAAAATATTTTACATATATATAATTATACCTCTGAGAAGTGTTAGAAAATAGAAACTTTAAGTAATGCTTAAAGTGTATTGATTATAGAAGTAAAAACATTGATTACCTGCCATAAATTATATATAATCTAAATAGGAGAATATGCTAACCAGCTATATAATATGTTAAATGTTGAACAGAAAGAAATTATATGAATATCTTTTCTTGTGAAATATTCTAGCATGTTAATTTGTACCAAGTTCTTCTTGCTGAGTGACCACAGACTTTCTATAAGCTGTGAGAACATACCTTTTCCTGACTCGTGATACTGACCTTCACATTTTCCATGTAAGAGAAGATGTTTCCATCCATAACTAAGTCATATCAAAGGGACTAGTGGAAGTTAAAGTTTTGATCAAGAATTATAGGTGGGGAAAATGTAGTGTTTTTCCTTTGATGAATTATAGCTGGAAAGAACACAGATAAAGAACTTATAAAAAAGAGAAAAGAAGCAGAACCTACTACGGCATGCTCCTGGATAAGATTAAGAGCATGTTGTTATCCAAAGAACATGGAATTTCAAAAGTCTTTTGTTTAGAAATCTAGATATTTCAACAAGTACTTTCAGGTTCCACACTACTATTTTGAAGTGCTTGTGGAGATTTAGGGGTTGCCAACCCTTGCACTTGAAAAGTTGGACCTTAAACTTCGAAGTGAATACTGGCTCTTACAAAACTGAAGCAGGTCTCCAACTGAGTGGAATGGATAGGACAATTCTTCTCTATTATTTAAGACTTTTCTGTAGGAATTGTGATGTGCTATGAACCTGAGAAGTCGCTGAGGAAATGTTGCAGGACAAGGATGGTAATTAAATGAAGGACATGCACTTTCAAGGAACAATGGCAAGGAATACAGCAACAAATTAAGACCCTGTGCACATTGCCTTAGAGTAAGGACTTGTATTAGGCAAAGTCTAATAATAAACGATGAATATTATTATAATTTAAGAAAAAAATGTTATTAGGATATGGCAGATGGGGATATTAAGCTGACCCATGATAATTTGACTTTGTTGCTGTTTTTAAATAGCTATCAATCGTTAGGTCTTATGACTGAAGATAGGTGAGAGATCTAGAAATGCCAAAACAAGCTTAACACCAAATGAAAGTCTCACGTTAAGGTAGCTCACACCTACAAAACACCTCTTCATTCGGGCAGAAATGGGCAGACAACCCTTTTCTGTAAGCTTGGTGAAGTCCAAGAAAACTATCTTTTAGATACGGCAACATATACCTTGCTTAAAGATTCACTGGAAGCAGATGTAATGATATTCTAGTTGTAACATCAATTATTTCCTCAGTGAGAATCAGGGCACATAATCTGCTGCAATTGGCAGAATGAGGGACTGAACTAGAGTCTTAGAGTGGAGCAGGGGGTGCTCCTACAAAGAGTGTTGGCTGACGGTGCTCACCAGGGTCTTCTTTCCGTCACCCAATTGTGGTAGTGCCTGTAAAATATGTCTAGATAATTTACAAATTTTAATGCTGCTCATTTTATTAATGAAAAACTATTTTCAACATCCCTTATGCTAATTAATGAACTCCTCATGAAGGTGCAGTTAGGTTCAGTTGAAGCAATTGTACTGGTCACTTCTAGAGTGTAGATGCCTGATTAGTGTTTTTCAAATGTTAACTAACCATCGCTAGATTGCTGATTCCATGTTTGAGTACTTCAAAATAAACCTACCTCCCCTAAAACAGAGAATAAAGTTCATAGACACTAATACATAAATATCAATTTGTCTGTGTTGAAAATATTAAAATTAATTATAGGCAATCTAATGGGTGATATATCAGTTACAGCACAAGAATAGGTGGTTTATTTGGAGTCATGGGAAATGAAGCAAGAACTCCACTGACAAAGTTATTACTCTCTCATTTCCACTATGAGGTTGTGAGGTCTGTTCATATTATTTCATTCAATGAGGGCATCAGGATTGGAAGTTGTTTTTGCTCACATATTACAAAAGGCAGACAAGGCCACTTCTATGTTAATGGTGGTGATAGAAAAGACCAAATAACAAACCAAATCAGAGTTTAGTCAAACTTCTAGTGCCAAATGGTTTTCCCCCAATATTTCTCATTCAAAAACACATCTATAGATGTTCACATTTTTTGTTTCTGCTTCTGAACTCTGAGAGGAAGAAACTATCATTATTATAACTCTTAATATTTTCCTGGGTGATACTATGAGTGGAGTGCATAAAATAAGCATCTGAAAGTGGGGTTCTTATAATATGTCATGAAAGTAAGGTAAAAAAAAAAAATACCTGTAATATTGGAAGAAAACATGAGATTTGGAAGAAGTTTAGAATTGTGGGGGAAACTCAATTTTTAAGTCAAGAGGCCTGGCATATTCCAGATATACTAACTGCATGAACTTAGACAGGTTGTTCAACACCATAAAAGTAGTTTGTTTGTGTCCATAAAATGTGGTCAATGATATTTTCTCATATATCATATGGGGACTTGAATGAATAAGAATAAGACACATATACCTGACAGAGCAGAGAGACCAATTTTGATTGCTGTTGTTGATGCTAGTAATAGTGATAGTAGAGATGTTCACCTTATCCATCTGGTCTTCACTTTCCCTAATGATGGAGTGTCCATACAAATTAATTATTCTAAACCATTTTAATACTGCCTGAATAACCCAAGATTTCTGCCAATTACATATGTGTATTTTCCTCTGCTGATTTTTTTCATTTAAATTCTGAAAACTGATTAAATGATCTTGCCGAGACTCCTTTTTCCAATAAATAGTGAAGAACTGAGGATGGAGAATTAACTCAGGGAAACAGGAAATAAATAATAATTATTATTATGGATCATAGAAAAATGTTGACTTTAAAAAATCTAGTCATCATAGAGTACTATCAAATGTGTTATCCAGGGGCTTCCCTGGTGGCGCAGTGGTTGAGAATCTGCCTGCTAATGCAGGGAACATGGGTTCGAGCCCTGGTCTGGGAAGATCCCACATGCCACGGAGCAGCTGGGCCCGTGAGCCACAATTACTGAGCCTGTGCATCTGGAGCCTGTGCCCTGCAACGGGAGGGGCCGCGATAGTGAAAGGCCCGCGCACCGCGATGAGGAGTGGCCCCCGCTTGCCACAACTAGAGAAAGCCCTTGCACAGAAACGAAGACCCAACACAGCCATAAATAAATTAATTAATTAAATAAATAAAGTAGCTATAAAAAGAAATGTGTTATCCATTGCTATTGCATTTTCTTTATTTTTAGTTGACTTTAACACAGGATAAATTGTAGCAAGTAGGTATTTCCACTAGTCCAAAAATTGGAAAAAGGAAACCGCACTGTAATTCAGACTACTGTAAAGAAAAACAAAAATATGCTGCTGGTTCATCTGTTTTAAATGATGCTTAACCTCATTGGTGTGAATCAATGAATGAGTAGAAAAATGGTAAGAAGTAAAATGTAAGTGCTTATTAAGCTGAGTAAAATGAATAGAGTGGTAACAAGAAAAATTGCAAAAATTGGGAACTAACTTTTTAAATGTCATTCTTCTTTAACCATGACCAGTGAACTAGAGGAATTCTAATGGTCCATTCAAACCTTATGCCTCCTGAGTTAAAAGTGGAGGATACACAGCCAATGCTGTGAAATTTATATGATTTTGTGTCTACCCTTGAAAATTAATCTATTTGTTTGAGAGACATTCAGAGAAGCGGGGAGGCAGACATAGAGCAGAAGAATATATGGCAATTTCCAATGTATAATATACCAAAGATATTATACCATACATATCATACCACTTCAATATAATATAATATACCAAAAATATGTTGTGCTGTTAAAATTCAGGCTTAAAAAGATAGCTAGAAATGAATAGTTCTCCTTTTTTTTTTTTTTTTTTTAAAGAAATTCACGTTCTTTTATTTATTTATTTATGACTGTGTTGAGTCTTCGTTTCTGTGCGAGGGCTTTCTCCAGTTGCGGCGAGTGGGGACCACTCTTCATCGCGGTGCGCGGGCCTCTCACTGTTGCGGCCTCTCTTGTTGCGGAGCACAGGCTCCAGACGCGCAGGCTCAGTAATTGTGGCTCACGGGCCCAGTTGCTCCGTGGCATGTGGGATCTTCCCAGACCGGGGCTCGAACCCGTGTCCCCTGCATTGGCAGGCAGATTCTCAACCACTGCGCCACCAGGGAAGCCCCTCCTTTTTTATGTAGGTCTACAATTAAGTGTTATGGGCTACTTCCAATATTAGAGAAATGATTACCAACTTGAGGAAAGATTGGCCTGTAATCGGAGGAAGACATCTGAAAATCACTTGTAGAACTCTTTCCAGTCACAAACTCTCATACACCAGATTCTGATATGTCTACCTTTCCACATTAAACAATGAGAATCCCTGTTTTTTGAGCCGTGCTACTGGGGGTGTATTAGAAGACCTAGATATGTTGGAACAATGGCAACAACAAAAATGTGAGAATTTTTTCCTGAAAGATTAAATAACTCAATTCCCTCCATCACGACTAAAATTTTTCAGGCTATTATTATTTATATTTATCTATTTAACTTTGCTTATTATATTATCTGATTTTAAAAGGAAATTCTCTTTATCATAATAATTGTCCATAAGCAAACATTACTTAACATTGTTTTCTAAATTTTAAGGTATTGTTAAATCTGCTGGTTAACTCAAGCAACTCAACTATGAAGATACCAAAGATGATAAGAGGGTAATTGAAGAGTCTAAGGAATGAACGTAGAAACTCTAAAAATCCCTCAGTGGAGGAAATTATAGTCTAGTTAGAAGAAAGCTAAGCAACACTGATAAGTGGGATAAAATATGGACAACATCATAGTTTTGCTCTTGTCCCCTCCCTTCCAATCCCCATAATTTGCTTAGGATATTGCTGCCTTTATTATCTAAAAGGTAAAAAGTGTGTGCTAGCAAGGAGCCAAGTAAATGTGGATGTGGTGTTCCAGTTTGGCTGTCATGGGATCAGATAATTGTTTAGGTGATTTTAGCACCCCAAGTATTCTCCCCAGCTCCATGTGCTAAGGCACAGATAGATGATTAGAATCCAGGGAGCGGTGAGTGAGGTGATGAAAGTTTCCTTGACAGAAACTGGAGGAATGAACAAGACATATTTGTGATGGAAATCACTTTCCCCTTGTAGGTGAGTTCCCTCATTGTGATGGTTAGTTTTATACATTAACTTGGCTAGGTTATAGTACTCAGCTATTTAATCCAGTCCTAACCTAGAGGTTACTGTCAAGGTATTTTGTAGATATGATTAACATCTACCATTAGATTAGTAAAGGAAATCAGTAAAGGAAATTATCCATTATGAAATGTGACCAAATACTAATTAATTAAGAATTCACTCAGAAAATGAGAAAAAGAAAATCATTAACTTCAAGACAAAATTTTAAAAAGGTACAATAAATAGCAAAAAATAATAAATTAGAGAAAAAGCAAAAGTTAGAACACATAAATTCAAGTGAATTCTCTGAAACAACAGTGACAACAATAAAATACATTATTAACCAGCTAATCAATAGCAAAAATAGTTTTTAAAAGGACTAATTAAAAGTTTGAAAATGAAATTGACAAATAATACAAAAACAAAGGAAACTGAATAAATTCTAAGAGAATGCTACAATCAATTGTATACAAAAAGAGCTGAAACCCTGAATTTGGGAGGGGCAGAACATTTTTTTTTTTTTTTAACAAAGCAGTTATCATAGCTAAGGGTAAGGAATTTGATAAAACTCCCCCTTTGTCTACCTGTTCACCACAAGAACTCACAGCTCCCACTCCCAATCCCACAAAATTAAAAATTACAGAAACCTTTATAATGGATTTATATCAAACTTTCAAGAAACAGATAAATTCAGTTATATTTAAAGATCCAGAGCACATAAAAATAAGAAGCACCTTTAAAACTTTTATATATAAAGCAAGTATAACACTATGTATATACCCCCAAACATGCAAACATATACAGTAGAATACAACAAAGAAAATCAGAACAATTTAATTCATAAATACTTATGAAAAATTTCTAAATAGCATATAAGCAAACAGAATCCAACAATAAATTTTAACAAGTCAAAAACAAGAAAATTAACCCAGATATTCAAAGATATTTAATGTCAAGAAGTCTAAATAATTAAAAGGAGAAAAGTCACGCATGCAATCAATAGTTTATGAAATACTAATATCAATGCCTAAAAAGGTGTATCAGAAATCAATGCAAAAGTGGTTTAAAAAAATAGATAACTACTTGTATTATGCCAGGAACAGAAAAAAATATTCAAGTATTGCTTAAAATTTATCTGCAAGTATAAGTCAGTGCAATTTTATGAAATATAATAATGAGGTGGAATTTTTTTAAAGAGGCAAAATAATCATTGTTTTGATGAACAAACCCCAAATAATCTACACATTAATAAATTTGTTATTTTATAAAGTTATTGAATCTAATAATATATTTTAAATCCAGTAAGGTGTGAAGATATAAAATTATTTTAAATTAGTCAGTAAGCACTAAGAATAATAACTCTTATGTATTTACTATGAGCTAATCACTTTTATAACATTTTTTTACATGTATGAAATTTAATCTTCAAAACCGTGTTATAATTATGTTCATTTAAAGGAAAAAAAATAAAATACTTATTGATAAAATTAATGAGAATGTTCAGTATTTATGTGAAAAAAAAGAAGAAAACCTCTTATAGTCATGGAGGGGGAAAATATATAATTATATACATGGAAAGATGCACATTGTTCTTTACAGTATAATTTGATATTTTATTATTCTTAAACTTTTTTCAACTTGATGTAAGACCCAACATATAGCCAATTGTTTCTTTACAAACACAAATCAGTTGATTCCAAATTCCATGTAAAAATTTAGACTTGGAAAAAAAAAAAAAAAAAAAAACTAGTGAGAATATGTCTTTTTGTTGAAGTGATATTACCCTAGCCTGTCAGCCATTAAAATATATTGTCTTTGGAACTGAGATAATTTGGATTTGCTGTTTAAATTGAGAGAGATAGATAAATGATACAAAACAAACACCAAATCTATCTGTGCATCTATCTATAAAATTGAACATATCATAATTATAATGTTTCAAATCAAAGTCTTGGGACATTGGCTAGCCATTTGGAAAAAAATAAATAAAACAACATTCCTATTTGTGTCACAAAAATAAATTCTATGTGAAAAAAATTAGAATAGAGAAAATGAAATACGGTTGGTCCATCAACAAAAGTAGCCAACAGCATAGTCTTTTAAATAAATATGGAGAAGAATCAAGGTTTTAAATAAGACACAAACAGTCAGAAGCAATAAAGGAAAAGATTGATGATAAATTTGACTCATAACATTTTTTAACTGGCAAATAATTCATAAACACATCAAAAGATAAACAGGACAAGATGTATGCAGCACAAATGATGGACAAAAACCTAATTTCCTTATCATAAAAGAGTATTTTTAAATCAGCAAGCAAGTGATCAAAATGACCAAAATGCAAGAGAAAAACAGACACAGCATGAAGATGCGGTTCACTGTAATAAATAAAAACAAAGATAAATGGCTTTTAAGCATATGAAAACATAATCTTGCACGTAATTAAATGCAAATTAAACAAATAACGAGATGCCATTTTTCACATTCCACTTTGGCACAGATCAAAAATATGTGATAATATTGTGTAGGTGAGGGTATGAGGAAACAAGTCACTTCATATCTTGTCTCAGAGTGGAAATAGGTAAAAACTCTTGGAAAGTAGCGCGGAAATTGGAAAATTCAACCATGTACACTCACCCGGAAATTACATTTCTAAGACTTTTGCAGACGCGTATGTAAAGATGCATATATGCATATGTAAACTACCGCATTGTCTGTTGATAATTAAAGACTAGAGAAGAATAAACTCCATCAATAGCAGGATGATTTAATAATTAGGGACATACATTGACAGACTATGCGGTTATTAAAAAGACAGAGGCAATAGATTTACATATACATTGAAAAATAATCTTCAAGCTATATTTTCATGTGTGACAACAGGTTATACATCTGGAAAAATAGTCTTATGTCCCTGTGTATGCTATGCTTCTGCTAGTATACAAAAATATCTGTGTACACACATGCAGACACACACACATATGCATTTACATTGTATAAGTGTGTATATTTCTGAGGGTATGCATAGTAAATGAATCAGTATTAGTGGTTCCCTCTAAATATGGCATATAGAGATCTCCTGGGTGAATATAGGAGGGATATTGATCTTATACAGTATTGTATTTTGTATTGTTTAGGGCTTTATCATGTTTTTACCATTTCACCATGCATCCCTTGACTATTTCAATGAAGAAACATATAAGTAAAGAATAGTGAAAAATTTTGAGCAGAAATTAAGATGGAAAACACAAGCAACTTACAAACCAATCTTACCATTCTTTTTCGTTGTGACTATTAAACCTTTCTCCATGGCTTTGATAAGAGTAGTTTTAAATTTTTGCTTTCCATGGAAATAATGTTTGAGAGCAAAGAGATCATGGGCTTTGAAGTGCAACACTCAGTGTACAAATCACAGTTCTGTAGACGTTGTGTGATCTCAGCAAATAGTATTTAACTCATCCTCACTGCCTCATGTTTGGTTATCTAAAATAAGGTTTCAATTTTTTTAAATGTGTACTTGCAATGAAATGAATTCAATTCTGTAAAGTTCTTAGCACTCTGTGAAGTCCTGAAAAATTGTCCATGGTTCTTGGGTATCCAAAGTCCTTGACTTATATGAAAATCCCTTTGCTTTGCAGTTCACATCTTTCTTTCTCCAACATGGTGTTAATATTTCAAACAATACAGACTTGTTCCTGGGCTCAATCAACCCAGAAAAGACAACTCAACTTTTCTAAATCATGGTCAGCTACTATAGTCCTAATTTTTCTTCCATGGATATAGGGGAAAAATAAAACAACAAATAGTCACAACAATAAAACAAGTTTAAATAGGCCAATGTTTGTCAATATCACTTCTTCATTTTTCATACCCAGAGCTGGAAAGTTTTTTCTCTTTAGGAAAGCCTCTCTTCTTTAGTCATTTATCCCTTTAAACAGTAGCTTGCTTTATTTTACTTTGCTAAAAATGCTTAACTCGTTACTTACTAATGCTTCTCTGCCACTATTTCAGAAACTGACCTCTGAACAAACAAAGCTGAATTTTAGCAGGAGGACATGACACTGGAAATACATAGCATGGCAGAATCAGCTAGTTTAAAGTAGCTGTATCTAACTTTTGGAATAAAACCCAAGCAAACCAAAAATTGCATCCATACCAACAAAACTGAGGTGGTGGTTAGCAGTTATATATGCAAAGAGGAGTTAGGAATTTTGAATATCAAAAAAGTCTTATATGATTCTACATCTAAATATAGATGCATGAAAGGACGCTGTCCCTACAGGTGGCATTAAAAGATATTTTAGCAAGACCCATAGAGATGATTGAAGCTCAACTAAAATCTTAATTGAATCTGAGTCCTGAGTATCCTCTAAAGTGTACATGGTGTGAATGGAAGTTTAGGGAAATGTTTCAGCAGGGACATTAAGAAACTGAGGGAAATTTGAACTAAAGACTTTTATTTACATCTTATAGCAGGCCACTAATGACCTTCCAAAGCTTTCCATGCCTCAATCCTGAAAACTGTGAATGTTATATTAAAAGGCAAAAAGGACTTTGGAGATATAACTTTACAATAGGGAAATTATACTGGGTTGTCAGAGTAGCCCTGACATGATCACATAAAACCTTAAAATGGAGGACTTATCCACCTGCAGTAAAAGACAGATGCATCAGAAGAGAGAAGCAAAAGAGATGCAATAGATGGGCAAGTCAGAGAGATTGCAATTCTGAGAAGGATTCTGAGTGTTCTTTAAGACTCTGAGATGTACAGGTCCATAAGCAAATGCAGTGAGAAAGCAATTTAGGGAGTAATAAAGGTCCCTATCTTACAACAAAGCAGTGGACTTAGTCCTACAACTGCAAGAAATGGTTCTGCCAACAACATGAATGACTTTAGAAGCAGGTTCTAAACTTCCATCCACACCAGAATGCGGTGGCTGACATCTTGGTTTCAGTTCTGTAAGGCCCCAAAAGAGTACCAAATTAACTATGCCACGCCCAGACTTTCAACCCATGGAAACTGTAGAATAATAAATGGGTATTGTTTTACAGCTAATGTGGAGTAATCTGTTACAGTTGCATTAGAAAACTAATACACACCCCTTCTAAATTAGATTCTTTGATCCCTGGAGACTCTAAACAATGCCACCCTAAATCAGGGAGTTGGCTAGATGTTTATGGAGAACTCAGAGAATAGAACAGACAATAGTAAAATAATGAAATACAGGTGATGGAAGGCACAAGTATACATGATTGAAGTCTATTAAAATATCTCATCCTCATTCCCTCTACACCCATAGTATTTCACAAATCTTAAGGGGCTGACATATCACCAAAGACCTGTTACAAATTCAAGTTTCTAGGCCCTGTCCCCAAAACATTACATTCAGGAGGTCAAGTTTTACAGCTAATTTGGATACAAACTGCTCTCAAATTACATGTTCATAAGCATTTTTCAGAACGACTACTCTCACAATTTCTAAATATCCATTTTATTTATCATACCTGTATGTGAGTGTGTGTGTGTGTGTGTGTGTGTGTTTAACAGACATTCATTGAGTAGCTACAATTCAAAGCATTATTCTGGGTTTCAGAATGACAAGTGCCGATAGAGTGTCTAACTTCAGGGAGTTTCTATCTAAGTAAAGAGCTAATTGGGTACACTAAAAAGTATAAAACAGCAGGACAGCTGTAAGCACAGTAAGACACAAGACCAGTAATAGAAGTATTCAGGAGGAAAACAATTGCAGGTAAGGTCACTTACCTGCAATTGTAAGAAGTTAAACTTAAACTGACATTTAATGTTGGTTCAAATTACTGCAGGTGTAGAGGGAGAGCTAGAGCCATTGCAGAAGAAATGACATAAGCCAAAGCAGACAAGTGGAAAGAGACCACATTATGTTCTGTGTTTGTGTTCTGTCTCTAGCTCCTCCTGGATGTCTGCAACATAGGGCTTCCCTGGAGTAGTCAGGATGAGAAAGAGAGCTTTGCTTGTGGTGTGGAGTTCTCATTTCAAATGCCTGTTCCTCCAAAAAGTCCTTTAGTCTCCTCTCTGGGTCTTACTGACTTTGGGGTATATTTCTATTTCTAAAGTTCTTTGGTTGTATCCACCTACTTAATATTCATGTGTGTATTGTTTTAAAACACCAGGACCAGGGTCATGAAAGTGAATTTAAAGACAGAATAAAAAGCATTTGGAAAAGAGGAAGGTGAAGAAATACAATCTAATTCTTGTTTAGCTATAGTTGTTAACATGATTCTTTAAAAATATAACCACAGGGTCATGTGCAGGCCATGGTGCTATTGTTTGTATGTGTTAATAAATCATAAGAAATTTATTCTCAAATTTATTATTTAAATTATTTTACATTTCCCACTATTTAACACTGGAATAGACTCTTTTATCTATTTATTTTTTTGCATCTATGCAAATTCAACAGTTATCCTCCTCTTTCTCATGGACTTTCTTTTTTTTCTGGGAATCTAGTCAGAAAGCTCATTCGACTAACAAATGATGTCAGCCTTCACCATTCAGTCCAACTCACATTTTCGGCCTCGACTTAGGTGACACAGGCGCCTTGTTCATTGCATGAATCACTGCCCTTACATTTTCTTTTCACTGCATACGCCATGTTATAAGGAAACATAATAATCCATTTAAACACATTGACAAGAATATTCAGGTTGTTCAGTGTTATCTTTCCCTTTGCAGTGACCTGCAGATGTCTTTTTATTCTGGTGCTCTCCACATTTTGAGTAGGGATAAGAAAATGCATTTTATAGTGGCCAAACCAAGAGCTTTTCTGCATTGGCTGATTCTGATTTTTGAGCTAAGTATGGGTATTCAATTGTATTTATTCATACAGTATCATTTAAAGCTCATATTGGAGATGCAAAGGTTTGCTGAACATCAATAGGTGTAAGAAAACCAAGCTAAACAGCATAAATTATATTTTCTGTAAATTATGTGTAGGTTTGAAATTAAGTTAAAATAACCCATTGAAATAACAGTAGTAAGTTATAAACACTCACTCTTAGAGAAAAAGCCATTTTCTTAGCCTAAAATGTATCCAAGTTTCTTCCAAGTTGAAAATTCCAGTATTAATTCTAACTTTCCTTCTTTGAGAATAAAAGTCACTTCATATAATTTACTCTTGTGTTCCACTGGGGCACCCATATCTTTAATGCTGAAATTCACTTTTTTTGCTACTTCACTATATTTCCCTATTACAGATTTCATTTTCAGATGTTTGCATATCTAGTTTGTAAGAAGACTGTATGGAGTCTCAATATTCAATTTATATGTAATAATAGCACCATTTGTATCAAATGCCATTTTATTTTGTGGACTTTTTTCCTTTCTTCATTTTTGACAGACACAATGAAAATCAATTCCATTTCAGAGGTCCAGTCATTTTGAAGTGTATATTTTTTTATTTCTATAATGTCAAATGCCTGCTTAATAATGCTTTAAATATTTTAGGTATTAGACATTTGCCTTAAGTCAGATATTGGATGATAGTCTGCTGCTGTCATAATATTTGATTTTAATTTTAAACTCTTTGGTTTTATACTTTAAAGGTAAACTATAAACCTCTTTTTTCTTTGCTTATTATTGAATTAATTTATACCAATAAATATGCTATAATGTGTTACTTTTTTTTTTTTTTTAAAGAATCATTTACCACCCAAACATCTAAGCAACAAGCAATTTTGTATGCCTTCTATAGTCAGAGTATAACCTGTCTCTGCTGATTGGATAGATAGAAAGAGAAGATGCAGCCTATACATTGAGTTGAACTGACCCTGCCTTTTAGAAATATAGTCATTACATATAGGTGTTATTTACTTCTTACTTATTTTGTATTCTTACTTTATCTTGAGTCAATTTAAATGACCCAAAATTGAAACACTCTTCTGGCATTATCATTTAAAGCATATAGATGCTTTACAAGAACCTTTTGAAGAGAATAGAAAAAGGTGACTTTGGGGGGAAGTTCTGCCTCTATGTCTTCATGCATTCTGTATTTTCCGAGAAGGACATTACCACAAAAGAGCATGACGTTGTTTAAAATTCTCAACTAGGTTTGCCTCGCTGTCATGGCAAAGGAGTGTGAAACCTTATCCTGTTTTAGAGAGAATATATCCCTTAACCAGTGTATAAAAATAATTCTCGGTTCAACGGGATACTCATTTATATTTTAAGTACATCTGTTTAGAATTAAGAATGAGATACCATTTCTAATATTGATCCCAACAGAAAAATATGTCCAAATTCAAAACATCCATATGTCACATGCTTCATGGCATAATGAGAAGTATGGGTATAGAATAGCGGATCTTCACACGTGACTCAAGCTCAGGTATCAGGAATTTCTAAGAGATAGCAGAATATTTCAAGCACCTATCTCAAAACTGATGAAAAATATAGAGACTATGCCCATTGAAGGTGATGGCACACATTAACTTGACCTAAATGAGATGGGATAAAAGGTGAATCTACATTTATATTTTATAAATATTATCTTTTGGAGAATCACATCCGGGATGTCGTTACATTTAAGCTGAAGGAAAGATTTTGCTGATTTAATTCAATATCTACCCTTTAGAACTGTCTAAAGAGCAAATGATAACCCCACATACTGGCATTTTATCCTCTGATGACAAAATATATAAACTAACTAGAAATGTAAGTCTTATTTTTTTCCTCCTCTAGCCTACCAAAGTGGTCAAAAAGGATTAGTACAACAACAACCAATATAAAAACAAGAAACTTTTGTAAGATAATTTATATTTATGAAGTTTTTCACATATAAACTTTTGGCTTACCAAAAGAACTCCATAAACCTGTTGGGGGGTGTCATGATTATTCTCCTCACTTTGTAGATAAGAAAATGGAATTATCATAAGTTACATAACTTGATTAAGATTAAAGGTTAGTAATGAGTACAGTCAGAACTCACTTTAAGCCTTCTGAGACCATTACAAAACCCTAATTTGTCTAGAAAATAGAAAAATGAGATTTCTGAAAACCTCTAGATTATACAATTTGGGAACATAGATTCTTATCTTTGTATGGACCTCTTTAAAATTAATCAAGTATTATTTCACCAAGTTCTTATTGTGAGAATTAGTCTGTTTCATGGGTTAATGCTGAGCACTTACATAAAAAGAGCAACTCATTTACGCCTTATGTAATATAAAATCAGCTGCCTCTGAGATTTGTAAAATTAGAATACATAGTACTCCCAATATGTTAAGGCTCTTAACATATGAGGAAAGAGAGCATCTATACTTTCCTGAAAGTATTTAACTATTCTTTAATCCCTAAATGTTGGCCAATTAGGATTGCCAGTGAGAAAGGGGAACTATTTCTTTGCCATCCACATATCTTGTGTATTCCATGCCAACAGGCATTGTTGTTGTCATTGTTAATGAGTGAATGGATGGCTGGAGGGTTAACTATTCTTAAGAGGGAAAAGAAAATGTCTCAGTAAGAAAAAAACAACCTTAAGTCTTGTGGCTCTATTTTGTTAAGGTTAATCTGTCTCTTACCTTTTCTATCTAAGTAAGTTTTATTCTCTAATTCTTTGCCATTCTCGAAATGAGGATTTGGTTTATTTATATCTAATGCTAGAGATGCAACAGGCATAGCTCAACAAAGTGCTAGAGGAAACAAGGCATGATCTTCTCTGGCTTATGTAAATGGATGGTTTGACTCAGGCCATTACTACTGTGACCTTAGTGACTACTTCAACAAGCCTCTGGAGGACAGAGCCTGAATTGTTCCTTCATGAATTTACTTGGCATGAGCAATTGCCTGCATTCAAAATAGCTTGTCCTATTAATTGGATATTACCCAAAAGCTTCCTCTATTATGGAAAGAGTGAGATTTTCTCTTAATGTTAGATTTTTGTTCTAAACTGTATTTGCATAAACAGGGCTGGCTCTAGGAAATTGCTAATGAGCCTTTGGATACAGTCATCTGAATGTTTTCTAAATTTTCTTTGCTGACTTAGAAACCACATACTGCTCAATTAAAGAAGTGTGCAAAACATGACCCATAGACAAATTGCCCACTTCAGGTGGCATGTAGCTTGCTCAGACCTTATTACTGGGAAAGAAAAACCGAAGAGAAAAAGAGACTAAGGGGTGAACTACTCAGTAATCTTGTCATGCACCTCTTGCCACACATTCATTAGAGAACCAGATATTTTAAAGCTGAACACGTAGATTGCTACTCACTGGTAGATATTGGTTAGTGAATGAGAATCCTTGCAGTCTCTGAAGTGGTTTGAGCAATGAAAAACTCCAGTGGGCTAAATGATTACAGATAAAGCAGAAGTTCGTGGATTCAACATCATGCCCATGATCATTTGGATCTTTTTCACTTTATGTTATCAGAGCCTTGGAAATAATTTTTGTGAACATTTGTTAAGATGTCTGAGTTCTTCAGACATGTTGTGACTTCTGAAATTAAAAATGGCTGAGCAATGTCTCCTGCAATATTTATGGCAAATGTGTATTTAGAACGCTGATTATAAAATGATTTTGTGGTATTTTCTTCATCCCTAAAATCTCCTTGCAGTACCAGATAATATCATCTGATGGGAATTTGCCTGCATGCTCTATTATTGATTCCTTTGTTTCCCATAACTCTGGGTTTGTTTATAAATGGGAAATGAAGACAAGGATTTATCATTCAATAGCTCCCCCACCTTACTGGAGATCTCAATGATTCCATCTCACTGACCCCTTTCTTTTTACCTTCTGAGCTGAGAAAAATATTTTAAATGACATTAATTACATGAAATTATGTGTATATACATATATATATATATATCAATTACATATATCAAATACATGTATATATACACACATACATAATTTAGACCTGATGTAAGCATTTGTAGTGCTAACCCCTAACTCAATCCAAATTATATCAATTGTCCATCAGTGCATTTAGTAATTGGTAGATAAGAGCAATCATAATGATTATCTGCAAACAATAAGCAGTATGGCTTCCCTTGTGTGTAATAGCTGACAACCAGCCTAGGAAACAACCAAGAAATAATTAAATGTAAGGGATTTGTAAACAATCATTATCATAAGAAATTATTATTTATGTAGTATTACTAAAACCTTGATTAACAGTAGATTAGGTATAAAAAGCAAAACATTAATGATCCCTAGTGGTGTGTAGTGTACCAAAAGGGATAAAGGTAATATGTGTGGCAAATGCCGATTACACTAGAATCTAAGAACCTGAGTTCTAGTCCCTTCTCTGACACTACTTGCCCTGGGAATATCAGCGTATAAATTTCCCACTGTGCATTTGGTTTCCTTAATGAAATTGAAATACAGCAGCTGTAAATGTGGTGGCATCTTAGATATTGAATCTATTGTTCACAGCTTTAAAATTCTGTATAAAATTTTAAAAATTCCAACTACTCTTTGATTGAAGTAATAAGACAAAGGGAATGCATAAATCCCAACATAAGCAAAGAGCTTGTTAATAATCAAAGATGTGCAGGAAGCTGTGGAGCTAGAGCACCTTGTGCAGGAAATGGGAGGGTGTTTTACAGTGAAGCTCTGAGAGACCAAGCAGCAGCAGATCCCAGAAAGAACTTACAAAAATATGTTCTCAAAGATTAATTACCCATCCTGAATTGTAAACGTCAGAGGGCCAAGATGTAACAGGAAACTTTCTGCCCAGGAAATGTAGACGATGAAGACATGTGAAGTATGTTTCTGGTAGGTTTCCAGTGGAAGAGACTGAGGAGGAGTCCTGATAGAAAATATCAGAATCTTCAGTAAAATGACATGTCTTAAGTGCATATCATTTACCTTGGAGTCCAGCAAAAGTTGGTTACAGTAGTCATTGGGAACTTGGGCTGCACAGGCAGGGACAGAAGGCTTCCTGAACCTACCTGTCTTCAAAAAGACAAAATGAAAACTGATAGAGGGGCCATATTTTGATAAGACATTTGTACATCTAGGCAACAGAAGAGGTAGCCTTTGAGATGGAAAACCTGGAGGGCAATCTTGGATGCCATCACCCTCACCACCAGCCAAGAAGAAAAATAAAAATAAACCAAACAGTGCAACTGGTTCAAAAAAGCCCGACTCCTTCAGCTATTAGTAACTAAAAGGGATCCAGCACAACAATACTATAATAAAAATTGTGAGGAAGAGCAGTAAAACTTACTGAGAGAGGAAAAGCACTGATTGGCAAATACGTTGTTGCGTATTAGAAGAAAATTTTAACTGAGGATTCCACCATGAATTATACAAAGGAAAGAAAAAGACAAAACTCAAATACAACAACTCAGGGAATATATGGTTTGAACCTGAGAGAAGCAGAGTAAGGGAACTGGCAAAATTATGACCTAGCAAAATTCAGGAAAGGAAATGAAGGAAACTCTTAAGAATTTCAGATGAAATTGAGTGAAGCCCAAGAGAAGAGATAATGTGGGACACAGTGGAAAATATGGAGAATAGAAATGAGGAATCCCCCCTCCCAAAAACAATACATGCACACACACACACACACACACACACACACACAAATAATCAAGGAGTAAAGGAAGAGTTAGAAAATGAGAGAAGACAGTGAAAAAAGAATATATCACACCAATGAAACAGAATTAATGTTTCAAAATATAATAATAACAGGAACCCTTTAATCTACATATTGAAAGTTCCACTGTATACCAGGGGAAATGAAATACGATGGTTAATAGTAAGATATATCCTAATAAAGTTATTGGAATTTTAAAATAAACATTTTGGCAGAAGAGGCAAAAAATCAAGTCACTTGTAAAGTGAAAAAAAAAAAAAAAAAAAAGAAAGAAAAGAGAGAGTTTTTCCTCAGGTGACTCTAGCCAATTATTCAACTCTAAAAGACACTGGGCTTGAAATATTCTTAAGAAGATGAAGGTTGAGCCAAAGATTTTATATCCAGCCAAGATCTTTCAATTATAAAAGCTACAGTTTTTTGGAGTTTTTTTTTTTTTTTTTCCCAAGAATATCCTGAGGAATCTAATAGAGAATGAATTCAGCCTACCAAGAGTTGGTGGTTGAAAATTTAGCCAAAGCCACAAGAGCAAGCATTAAATATATTGAACAATAAAACTAAGTTCCTTTAGTTTCCTTTAGGAAAATGTAGACCAGAGTGGCAAAATACAGTATAAACATGATTAAACAACTAAAAATATTGAGAAGGGCATGAGGGGAAAAGTTGAGAACTTACAGGTTGCCTCACGTGTTACAGCTATAAGCCAAAACATAACATAAACCTGACAAATCAATTAGTAGAAGTGTATTTGACTGTACACAGTTGAACACTAAGAAAGAGTATATCATAGGTCAAATCTTTGAATATAAGAGAATGATAGAGAAGAGAGGAAAAGGACAGAAAAATATTATTATTTTTCATAGGATGAAACTAACAGTTACTCTATACAGAAATACAGAACTAAGGCATGATATAAAGGTAATCTCTGGAACAATCATTGAAACTTTGTAAATATTAGAAAATGCAGCAAACAGGGAGAAAACAGAGAAAATACATTTAAAAAGGAAAACACCTGCAAACATAAACATAAAATAATTAGCAAAAATTAAGATCAGACATATTCTTCTCATCAATACATGTAAGTGATTATAACTGATCTATTAAAGGAAATGAGAAAAGACTTCAGTTTATATTACAAAGCAAAAACTAAAGCTATGAAGTATAAAAATGATTTACCAAAAACATTATATAAATCTTGAAAAAATTGAGCAACGTTGTTTCAAGTACATGCTTCCAGCTAAAAAGCAACAAAGATGACAAATAAAGGCACTTTATAACATACAATGAGGAAAATAATTTTGAAAATCTATATACCAGATTACATGGCAGCAACTTGGTCAAACAAGAAATACAGGAGGCAGAGGGAAAAATAACAAGAAATACGAAGCTTTAATAAATCTCTCTAATTTCAAAATAAATTATGTGAGACAAAATAAACCAGAATATATAAAACCTTAGTACTATAATTTATAAAGATATCTGGTTAATCTTTATTTAACTTCAGTATCCTATAAATCAGGAACACACTTTTTTTGAATTCCATGGGGTATGTATATACAATAGATAATATATTGTGTGTGTGCGTGTGCATGTGTGTGTGTGGAGAGAGATAGAGAGATTTTAAAGAATTGTCTCACGTGATTGTGGAGGCTGACAAGAGCAAAATCTGCAGTAAATACAGGCAGGCTGCAGACCCAGGATGAGCAGATCTTGCAGCTTGAGTCCAAAGGCATCGAAGGCAGAATTATCTCTCCCTCAGGGGATTCAGTCTGTTTTCACTTAAAGTCTTCAACTGATTGGATGAAGCCCACACATATTATGAAGGGGGATCTCAGAGTCTAGTTATTTAAATGTTAATCTCATCTAAAAAAATACCTCACAGCAAAACCTAGACTAGCGTTTGACCAAATATCTGAGGACTGTGGCCTAGCCAAGTTGACACATAAAATTAACCATTAAATTTAGATGTGTGAGTGTGTGTGTGAAGTATGACATAAATGTTTTTTAATGCTACACATTTTTGGTACAATCTTTTGCTGATGTTACACCATTCCATAAAAATATGTACTTCAAAATATACTGACAGGTATCTCTGTTGTTAGACTTGGTGGCATCCATTCTTATCATCCCAGTATATTTTCCCTCCTTCTTCCTTTCAATATTAGAACAATTGCACCACCAAGTTTAAATGGGTACATGGCCACTCACTTAAAACACTAAATTTTACAGTAACCCTTGTAGGTAGTTATCTCGAGGTCATTTAGTTTTGCCAATTAGATACAAATGGAAAGAGTGCATGCACCTACCAATCTGCATCTCTAAAAATGCAGTTACTTACTGTTCCTGCTTTTTCTTCCCACTTTTCTCAGTCTGGATGCCAGAAGTGGGAGTGACTCAACTAGAAACAGAAATTCCATGTGGAGATGGCAGCAAAATAAAATGGAAAGAACCAAGGTCTCAGAATAACCTCATGGTACAGAGCTATCCCACTCTCTCCTAGATCAGCCAGATGCCTATGCAGGATATGAGTAAACTTTCTTGTCTAAACTATATCTGGAGTCTCTTTACTATTGTAGCATAGTCTTTATTCCAGTAATAAACAGTACACTTTTTACCAAAATTTCCATTTTACAAGTAATGCTGTGATGCATAGGTCATAATTTTTTTCTGTATTTTTGATATTTAAGAACTTCTATTTATAAATTGCTTTATGAAAAGATCGGATCCACTTGTACTGTCACCTTCTGTTTATAATAATAGTGATATCATTGAAACCTAATTCCATGAGACTCTTTTATGGCCTGAGAGAGATCAAAGCTATCTTCTCTTTGTGTTTAATCAGACTTTTAACATACTCTATTCACTCTGCTTCTTTCCCTTAACTCTTAGAATTATTTAAGTATAGGAAATACCACTGAAGTTGAAAGGGCTGGGAAAGAAAAACTGCATTTGGTTTTCCTTAAGGACTTAGAGGAAGAAAATAATCATCTTCATTACATGGTATTTTTCATCTTTAACCTGACTTTCAGTAATTAAAACCTCTAATTACATTAATTAAAAGGCTACTCTAAGATGAATTGTATTTGGAGGGGAAAGTATTAAGGAAAATTTCTTTTGGATTTTCCTTTGACTTTAAATGTTTCTTACTGTCGACTCAGTTCAAATGGCCCTCCATGTGCTGCTCTGATTACACTGTTCTTTCCATTTCAGATGAAGGGAAGCTCAAAGCCCATCTGGAGCTTTTATCTTTCAGCCCTCCACCCACCTCCTTCACCCTGTGTTGCTTTGACCTACAGTCAATTGGACAATTCCATTATTGTGAAAATGCCTTGTTGAGAATTTATAATTTAACTCTATTTTAATTTTTTTATATGAATATTTTTCATAAGTTTTTAGAGACCAAGATTTCTTCTTTTTTTTTTTTTAAAGGATTTTCTTATTTATTTATTTATTTATTTATTTATTTATTTATTTATTTATTTATTTATTTATTTATTTATTTATTTTTGGCTGTGTTGGGTCTTCGGTTCGTGCGAGGGCTTTCTCCAGTTGCGGCAAGCGGGGGCCACTCTTCATCGCGGTGCGGGGACCGCTCTTCATCGCGGTGCGCGGGCCTTTCTCTATCGCGGCCCCTCCCGTCGCGGGGCACAGGCTCCAGACGCGCAGGCTCAGCAATTGTGGCTCACGGGCCCAGCTGCTCCGTGGCATGTGGGATCTTCCCAGACCAGGGCTCGAACCCGTGTCCCCTGCATTAGCAGGCAGATTCTCAACCACTGCGCCACCAGGGAAGCCCCGAGACCAAGATTTCTGACAGCAGCCACGCTCCCACAAATGTAACAGTGACTCAAGTGGTGAAGATGAATCCCCGGCAAGCGCGGATCACAGCATCTCTTAGCTGGCGGCTTGAGGAGCTCCAAGCCTGCTTTGCCTTGGCCTGTATTGCTCTCAAGGAGCCGGCAGGTTCCCAGACATTTGCTCAGGCCCAAACTGTCATAACTGAGGCAATTAATGTGGTAATGAGTGTCTGGCATCCGAAATGTTATTTCCTGCAGGGTATGTCACATATTTCAGAGAACATTGGGAGCAAGCAAAATTCTGCTTTGTCCCTTCCTATCCCCAAATTGTTGGCCCTTGAAAATCTCATACATTAAATGCATACCAGGGAACAGACAGACAAAATAGGGGGAGAAGGGAGCACTTGAAATTTCCGAGATGGAAGATGAGCTCGTGAAAGTAGGGTGATACCGAGAAAAGAGGTCAAAGAAAATGTTAAATATAATTGTTTTCTCTACTGCCAACTTTTACAAACTAACATTTCTTTAATTCAGATTAACTCTAAATTTCAACACATATTTATGGGAGACTGACCTTCCTCCTGAGAATCAGAGGGTCTCACCTTTTCTGTACACATGAAACTGCATCATCACGTTGAAGAAGAGTGCACAAGACTGAGAACAGGTCTCTGGCAAATTTCTGACACAAACTTACAGTTTTCTAGGCATCTATGTCTCTGTAACTGAACTCGATTTTAAGATAGGGAAGTGTTTCATTTAAATTGTGAGGTGAGAAAAGTTACGGAAGGTTCACTCCTATAAAATTTCCTGAAGCAAATCTGCAGAATGTCTTGTCCTCTGATGGGGTTTCAGTGCCACGTGTAATAACTATTCTCTGAAACAAATACAGCAGACTCATCAATGTGATACATCAGTTAATTACTAAATTAACTAAACATTGATGATGGAAATCAGAAAACAATAGATAATGCTTGGGGAAGTGGCGTAGTTTGTTAGGGCCATTTTCATCCCTTTTTAGCATTTGGGATATTTTGTAATGAAGCCGAGAGTGTCCATGTCAGGTTTAATATTCTAAGGCTCTATGGCCTGCATGATGTAACAGATTCTCCAAGAATGGACAACTGTTCTCGTTCATAGGTATCTTCCCATTATGTATGACCCCATGGGACATCTGGGGTATCCACATGTACCGTTAGGGAACACTTTCAGGAGAGTAGTGTTTTGTGAATGGAGCTTCATAACTGCAATGCAGTGGCTGTGCAGATGGCCACATTTTCCTAAATCCATGTCCTTTTTCTAGCTCTACAGCCTAAGAAATCTGACATAATGCAGCTGTCTCCATATGTGCCCACAGAGATGGAACCATTGTCTCTTGCTTAAAAGTCTGCATACCTTTCTCCATACCTATGGCCTTGACAATAACCCACAATCCTTCACTCTCCACATCCCTTAGCCTCTTACACATAGACCTACAAGGAATACAGTATCACAATTTGAAAGTAAATTTTTCTATACTATTCATAAAAATACAATTAAATTACTAAGATGTTGAAAGGGAGAGAGCAAAAGAGCAGAAAAATAGAATGGGGTGACATAGTAATAGTGTTTGGGTAATCTACTGCTGCCTGAAAGCTCCCTCCCAACTGTGGCTTGAATAATAGCACCATGCTCAGATCTCTCATCAGTGACAGTCAGACTGCTGGGGTGGGAATCATCATGTATCTGGTTATGGACTGGAAACATCAAACAGCTAGAGGATGAAGCACCAGCCCTCCGTGGTCTCTCAAGCTCTATGTTATTTCTACAGCATGGTGGCTCAGGGACTTCTTCCATGACTACTCAGAGCTCAAAATGCATGTGTACCAAAAGAGAGAGAGAGTCAGAAGGAAACTTCACCACAATGTATGAATTAGTCTTAGAAAGCACACAGCAACTTCCAACACATTCTATTTGTTAGAAATGAGTTACTAAGGCCAATCCATATTGGGGAGAGGATTAAACTCCACAAAAAGTAGGACGGGTTGTCAAAGAATTATCAGATGTATCTTAAAACCACCACAAATAAAAATGTCATTTATTTTCTATTCCTAACATTAATACAATAACAATCGTTAATGATAATATCTACTTTTTCAGATGCTTAGTACATGCCAGGCATATTAAAGATATCATCTGCAATATATCCTCTAAAGTAGCTACATTAAAAAAAAAAAAAGTAGCTACATTATTATCCTCAATTTAAAGATGAAGACTGACATTTAGAGAGGTTCATAATGTGCCCACGGTCCTACTGCTAGTAGAGGTGAGAAATAATTTCTACCAGGACCTTCATACCCCAAAGGACTCTCTCTTCAGCAGTACCCTCTACCCACTACACCAACTTACATATCCTTTAACTTGATAGTCTACATAATATTGATGCACGGGGCAAGCATCCTACATGATTTTCTTTGTTCTTTGGTTATATCATTTTACATCTTGCTAATCTACAAATCAAATATTTACATTGAATGAAAATTCTGTCATGGATATGAAAGATGTTGCTGATGTTCGTGAACTCATGACACACTCTCAGAGAAAGTAGTGGATAGTAAAAGAAATTAACTTGTAAAACCACTAATTTATGTTGACACAGAGTGAAACTGAAAATAAGGAGGTATTTGTAGCTGATAGGTAACACCTGGAAAAACTGCTGAGTGGTTCTCTCTTAATGGGAACATTCTGAAGTATTGTATGGCAGATGACAGTATTGTCCACTATTATTACCTCTTCTTCAGCAGGAGTTATTAAAAGAGCCTCTAAGCCAAGTTGCTTAAATCATCAATAACATTCATGTAAACACCCACCACAGTATAACCAGATACATCACTCTGGGGAAGCACGACAACTGACTCGGGGCAAACAATGTGTTAAAACTAGCCATGAATATATCTTGCATAATAATGTAAGAATCAAATATACTATATACCAGTCCTAGAGGTTTGAAATGATGTGTATGTGTATGATGATGACTTTATTTTAATGAATTATGCACTAATAAAGGATAATAAGAAAGATCAGTCATGGCACTTAAGCAATTCTTAAGTATTCTTCATTTTACTGTTTCATGATATTTTACCTTCAAGCTATAGAATGTCAACAAAAGTTTGTAAATCTAGTAATAAAGAACTATTCACAGTCAATTTTATACATACTTAAAGTATCTGAGAAGGTGAATATGAAAAACATACACTGCACATTTTAGTCTAATTTTATATTAACTACTTTACATTTCCCACATGTTCTAATCTTTAAGGATTACCACCTTCACTCTTAGATTTGAAAATTACCTGTACCTTCAATTCATAGATATTTAAAGATAGAGTGTTAGCTTTTGGTTATTAAAACATGAGTTTTGAAAAATTAGATTGACTCTGCATGAATGAGGGATTTTAAGCTAAGAATTCAATGGATAAACTCAGTCTTTGTTACTCAGTGTGTGTAATACTTACGGCAAGTCTCTAAATCACTTAGTGGTTCGAGTTCACATTTAAAGATTGTACTATTAGAGATTGTATTTCAAATGTACTTTTCTCTAGAATGCCTTATACATGATATGCATGATTATCTTTGACTCCTGGAGGAAGAAGGAGTATCATCACTCTGTAAATTGGGAAATGAGACATATTCAGTGTATGTGACTTATCACAGAGCCAGTTAATAAAACATTTCCTGGACGTCATTCTCCTCCCCACCCCAACAAAAAATACATCTACTGACCCTCAATCTGGATTTCTGTTTATTACATCATTTCCATTAATGGAAATCAGAAGCACAATAGCAGGAATTGTTCCTCAGTGCACCAAGATTGACTCTTTTACTGTACCAAATATTCAAAGAGGAAAATTAAGGATCTGTGTATTTTTGGTACCACTTCTAGCAGGGGTGACATGTAAGCCTTCTTTACATCCATCCTTCTTCCACATAAAAAGAGATGAGACAAAAGGAACTCTTTTTTTAGAGGCATTAGAGTTAGAATTAGACTACCAAGTTCTAATCACATGGAAAAAAATGCCTAAAACTCCTCTTTGTTATTAGATACTCCACCATAAACATTATAAAACCATTTATTGAACATTATAAAACTAAATTAGGTACTCCACAAATTCAGGGTGAATACACTATTTCATCTTTTTTTCGCAGTTACTCCTTATACACTGACATGTCTTACTATCATAAACTTCACTTTTTGCAAGTAATACTTCCCACTCCAAAATTATCCATAGACTCAAAGGTCTTGTTTATTCTAACAGAAGTTAGAATTTTGCATCCAAAGTCCAAATGTCTTTTTCTTAAATTTTGCCACTGTGATCTAAACCAACATCATTTTTCTCTTGAAACAGCATCCTAAATTATTTACCTGAAGTCCCTCTTGTCTGTTCAACACAAAGCACACACCATGATAGCTGTTTAATGTAAATCAGATAATATATTTCCACTTCTAAAGAAACTCCATGGTTTTCCATTGCACATGCAAGAAAATTGAATCTCCTTAGTGTGGGCATAAGAGTCTCATTGTATGACCCTTGCCTACCTCTCCAAGTTCATCCCCTTCTACTCTTTGCTGATAGACCATGAGTCAACAACACTAAACTTCTTTCTGTTCCTTCAATACCCCAATATTGTTTGTGCCTTTAGAACTTTTGAACTTAGTGCTTATTCTTGATAGAAATCTAGGTCCAAAAATGCTAAGTGTGGCTTCTTTATATCACTCAATATAACGTGCACACCTTCCTTCCCCACAAACCCAGCCATTTTCCACTATATCAGTTAATTTTTATATTGTTTTGAAGTTATCATTAAGATAAATTTTTGCCTCTCATTTATTTATTCCCCTATTACCTCTGTCCTTATTACTAGAACCTAAGTTCCTGAGAGTCAGTTTTCTAGATTGCTAGAATATGGAAGAATGTCTGTCACATAGTAGGCTTTTGTTAAATGTTTGATGAGTAAATCTTTAGTGAATTTTTAAATAAATTTGAGGCATAAGGTGCCTGATGAAAATCTACCTCCTTCACTACTGCTGTTGCTTCATGTTGTCACTAAAGTTAGATGCAGGAGACCAGACAGGTAGACCAAGGACTACTGACTAAAACAAATGGCAAGAAAAGACCAATAAGTCCTCAAGAGTCAAGATGCTGGAGGAACAAGGCATAGCTTAGGCTGCTGATGTTATAGGAGGAATAGTCTCCTCAGGACTCACTGAAGATGCTGGAAACTCAGCTAGGCCTGGGCTGTGAATAGTTTTCACTTTTTATCCTGACTAGATAGAACTTTGCCACTAAGGTCTGTTTCTACTGGCTCTCTTAGGCATTGTATTGCTTTGCCTTAATTATTCTTTAAGCACTCACAGTGTTTGAGTGTGTGTCTTATTTTAAAGGAGGAATTTGATCTTTCTGCTGAGTTTTTGCACCAGATGTGACTTACTTCTTCAAAAGGACTCTCCTTCCTTCCTGCATGTCCAGCAAACAACTCCCATCATTTGACTTTCTGGACAAACATCTCTGATTTTTGTGAATACAAATATAGTTCTAAGCCACCAGAAACAACAAACAGCAGTAATAATAACAGCAGTTAATAACAAGAACTAACAGTTATGGTGTGTTTAATATGTGCTTGACACTATGCTGAACACTTAAGCATTATGAAGTGATATTACAATTCCAATATTATAAATGGAGAAACTCTGTGTGTATCAACCAAAGTAATGTTTTTAATTGGAATTCTTACCATGTAACTTTCTAGCTTAGAACTCTTAGATAACTTTTCAGTGTTCTTGGAATAAAGGGAAAACTCTCTTAATGCAGCCCCAAAAGCCCTACAGGTCCCATCTTTCCCTCTAGTTTCATCTCACATCCCGGCCCTCCTCACTATCTGTATTCCAGACACACTGGCATCTTTCATAGTTAGCATGTTTCCTCATACCCAAGGGAACTTTGCACAGGCTATTCTCTTTCCTTGGAACCCTTTTTTCTTGCTCGCTTCTCAACTTTATGATTGTTTTTTTGAATATTTGATTAACGTCTGCTCCTCTCCATTTTTTCACCTTCATTATGAAATCATGTTTTAAAATACCTGAGAGTTTGGATATTTACATGATAGAAGGATATGCCAATCTGTTTCATTCCCATCCCCCACCCCTGCCCCAACAGCTCCCAATGAATCATATCTTTTACTAGTCATTGCTAGTCATGATCTTGTGCAACCACTCCCCTTGGATTTGTAATCAATAAATTATTTCAGAAGTAATACTCTCAAGTTCTAGCCTAATATGTAAGAATGCCTGTTAACTTTTACATTTGAAAGCCATGGAAGCCATCCACCATGTAAGAAATGCTAGTATCCCGAGACTACACTTTACAAATCCAATCTAGACTAATAGAGACACTGCAGGGAGAAAAATCAAGACTCCTGCTTGAATAGCTCTGGCAGAGCTCCCATCTATCACCCAGTACAAACTTGCCAGATGCTTGAATGAGGCCATTTTGAAAATGGATCTTCCAGCTCCATTTGAGCTTCCTTTGCTGATGCCACATGAAGCATAGAAAACCTGTCTCTTCCACGTTGTGCCCAAATCAGAGAACTGTGGGCAAATAAGTATCTGTTGTGGCTTTAAGACTAAATTGTGGAGAGGTTTGTTACATAGTAATAGACAAAGTGAAAAGCAAACATTAATAGTTGACAGCCCAAAAGGCATATGCTAAAGTTGAAGTTGGTAGTGGAGGAATCAGAAGTCATCTTGGCCTACACGGGGACTCATATTTTAGAAGTTTGTTTTGGAATAGGAAGAGACTTTGGAATATCTGCAAAACTGGTAAGAGAAAATTGAGAGTGAAAAGTCTTAAAACAAGTTTGCTAACATTAAAGATATATAACCTTTTGAGAAATTTTCTAAAGAAGATGCAATAAAGATTAAGTATTTGAATTGTATTCTTTGGAAATGATTTCAAGCCAAGAATAGACAATGAAGAAAGAGCTTTAGGTTACTCTTGATAGAAATGTCCTTAGTGATGTTCCATTTCTAAAAAAAAAAAAAAAAAAAAAAAATTCTATAAAAATGATAGGCAGCATTATAGAATCATCACTTCATGCTGCTTACACACACATTTTATAGTGCTTTTAAAATTAATTTATTCAATTTGAATAAATTATATTCTGAAAATATTGGTTTAAATTGGACTAGTGAGGTTCAAATAAATAGTTATGAATAGTTATGGATTTCAGATTATAAACTCAATTGTGCACAAAACATAATTCCATTTTCTGCATCTGAAATTAACTTTCTATTATGAGCTCTCTTCCTTGGGATGGGAGAATTTGAATACTTTCAGTTCAGGGTCTATTCTACTCTGTATTCTGAGTTATGTCAGGGTTCCTTAGAAGTTCATATAGTGGCATTTTATGGGGATTTCTGGCAGTCATTCTTGTGTTCTTCATTTCTACATTTGCTAAGAATGCTTCAAGGATGACTCTCAATATTAGGATATAAATAATCAATCTAGCAAAAGCTACCATCTCTGGAATCAATTGTCTTCAGATTCAGATTCTTCCATTTCACTAGCTGTGTAACTTTGAGCACATCAAGCAACCATTTTGAATTCATTGTCTTAAGTGGAATAATTATACAACCCACTTCTTAGGACCGTTGAAGGGATAAATATAAAATACAACTGAGAAATGTATCATACAGATATGACCATAGTAAACTCCTAATGTATATTAGCCATTGTGCTTCATGAAGGTGTCTCCTGAAGAGTTTTCATTTCCAAGGTATGAATAGTGTCTCCACAGAGCTCTGTTAGGCAGGGTGAAGGGAATTAGTCTCCTCCATATCACAGTGGAATACAACCACTTATGGGTAGAACCATTGTATGCTTCCTCTTGTTTTTTTAACCCTTCTGGAAGACAAGAAAAACACATTTCCAATTAAAACGCACTAGAAATGTTATAAACCAAATGTAATCACCAAAGTTGGAACTCTACCAGGAAACCCAGAAAAAAGAAAGAAAAATGGCAAGCTTCTATTGCAGAGGAACTCTAAAAGGGGCACTGATTTAGTTTATTTCAGTTCAATTCAAAATAATTTTTATCTATTGCATATCAACCACCTTGATACAGTCTGCAATGTATAATGACAGAATAAAACAAAGTGCAGAGTCCTTGTTGTCTTTTGGGGAAATAATGCATATTCATAAAACAAATAATAATGATCTTAATAAATAGCTGCATGGAGCACTTACTGTGTACAAAATACTATCAATATTTTTGCATCTTTTCTTGTATTTAAACTTCACAAAATATCTATGAAATGGGAAAACTGGGGTACCAAGTGGTTAAGTGACTAGTTTACGTTCATATACCTAGAAAGTGGCAAAACTGAGATTTGGCTGAGGCATCCTAATCCCAGAGCATTCTCTCTTCACCAAGACACTGTGCTACTAACTTTATAATTGATATAAACAAAAACTAAAAGCAAACATATAATACACGATATATATCTCTGTGTTAAAATACAGAGAAGGAAAATTTCCCATCATATAGAATTGCAAAAAAGGCATTGAAGTATATTTCCATTTGATGAGGGCTTTGAAAGATGGGTGTAAAGACAGGTTAAAAACATCAGTAAGAGTGATTTAGGTAAGGGAGAGAATAGATGAGCAAAGTTATGGAAGAGGGAAAGTATAGGGTATGTCAGGAGACAAATGAAGTTGCCACTTTAGGAAGAGTCTAAGTTAAACAGGCAACACAGAAGGAGATGATTTTGCAGATAGCAATGGGAACCATAAAAGGTCTATGTCTGACGACTTGTTTTCTGTAGCTAATGGGTGGTGGATTGCAGATTGAAACATAGGATCTGTCAAATATAGAATGAAAATAACTGCCTAAATCTTTACCTCCTTACAGAAGGACTATAAAAATGTAATAATAAACATTTTAAAAGGTATCCAAACTCTTTCTTCACATGAAATATCTTATAGAAATATTATGGAATTATATATAAAGGTGGAACTACCCTATTTGAAAGAGGAAGCAGGGGAAGGAAGTATAAATCTGACCATCTGGCTAATCTTCCTATTTCTGTTTTTTCTCTGAACACAAGGGCTCTGTGGAATGTATCTGAAAAGTATAATAATTAACCTGTGTCCAGGATGCCACCAAAATCATGTAAAAACATAATAGTTTTACTCACTTTATCTATTATTTTATCTATTTTTCTCTCATTCCTTCCATTTCATCTACTTTTACATTATTTTCTTGCCTTTTTTTTTTTTTTTTTTTCCTTTTATTTTTCTACTCTTGAACCTGTCACTATAGGCTATGGTCACTTAATTGCAATCATAGGCAAAACTGTTTGGGAAAGTTCCTGATCCACTGGCCCCTCAGTGTTGGCTATTGATGCACCATGTTAAATGCTACTGGTACTAAATTAGAAGAGATTTTTTTCCTATAATCTGCTCAGTTCTTCCGTGTAAAGGTGCCATTTCAGCATAAATATATACTGGCTTACAGAACATGGTGCCAATGATGTCAGTCAAGCCTAAAACTTCTGATTTTCCCTAGATCAGATTTGTATAGACAGGATGGGCTTGTCAGATTAAATTAGAGCTTCTGGAACTGATTTTATTTGGTCACTCCATGTAAAAATTGTCTTAATAACATTTATTCCTTCATTAAACTTACATTTTCTGGGAGCTTACCTTGGGTATGAATTTTGTGCAAGACACCAGAGCACGATGATATATTTTTGCTGTCCCCTGACCTCTAGAATCCCATCTTGGAAACTCTAGCTCTATTATATACATAGTTGGGGGGGGGGAAGATCCTAGTGCCTCAGAATCACTCAGTGTTGCTAACTGCAGCAGTTTTAAAGATCTTGGATGGACTGTGTATGCTTGATATGGCAGCAGCAATTCATCTCCATTTTGAAGCTAGACCATGGTAAACTGCACTGACCGGCTTCCCTCATTTGGTTTATTTTTCTGAGATGCATAAAATGTGGACTGAATACTGACTTATCTAAGAGTGATGTTGTACAAAAATACCTGCAATTGCTAAACACTTCATAGTGACTAAAGTTCCACATAATCATTAAACACTGTTAATATTAAGTACTTTATGTAGAATCATTCAAAATTACTGTAAATATTTAGACATCAAAGAAAGAGTATAAAGTTAGTAAATTGACTTTTCACATTTTTCAATCAGAAAATAATTTCCCAACCTCGGTATTCTGTAGAAGAATCCAATTTAAAGAATAACGATAGTTTTTGAACCAAGATGAGTGGGTAATTAGAACATTCACATTTTCTAAGACAGAAAAGAACTAGTTCTGAACAATGACTTACATAGTCATATTATATTTGAGAAGGATAACAGGTTGTTTTTAAATGGATTGTTGTCATTCCAAATTGCTGTTGAGACTGATTCAAATAAGAGCTTCCTAGTGTTACAAAATCAGAATGCAGATTGGAACATATCCTTATAATTGCGCCAAGCAACATACATCATTGGTCAGTTCAAATACAAGTGCATATGTTTATTCTCATGAATAAAGTAAAAATTCCAAAGTACCTGATGCATGTTCATAGTAATAACCTTTTCCCTTTTTCCTTATTGTCCTGTATTTATTGATTTTGAATAAAATAAGAGAACAGAGGTTTCTTATTTCTCCATCTTTCTGTTGAACTGCAAAATCCTGTCACCAGAACTATTCTATAAAAACATTTATTTTTCCATTCAATTATCAAACAATAGGCTAAATCTTATATTTTAGGAGTGAAAAAAAAAAGCACTAGGTATTAGTAATACAATCCACTAAGTTAAGAGATTATATGAAATATTTATGAGTCAGCAGGTCACTGTGACAAATGAAATTTTTGGATCAACCCACAAATGGGGCATGCCATTGAGCAGATAGATCCGACGAACATATAAGAGTACTATGTGGGTATATACTATGTATTATATATGGAATTGACTTGAATAAAAGATGTCAGTAGCTTCTTCCAGAGTAATTTCACATAAAAATGTACTTTATAAAACAAAAGCAGGTGTTGCCCAGAGGGCATCTCACATATTGTTATTTCCTTCTTGGCTTCATTACTAGAATTCCATACTGGAATTTCTTGTTTATTTTTGAAAGTTCTAAAAAATAGTTAATGTTTCATGTGGTGTTTCCAGGAAAGCAATAATGAAGTCTACGGATTTATTTTGCATAAAAAGTGTGGATTATTCACAATAATTGAATTCAAATTCTGACTCTGACTTCTTAAAATTTTGGGTTCTTGGGCAAATGAGTTACAGAGAGTCCTTGTTTTCTTTTTTTCCTCTTCCCGGTGTTTGTTTGTTTGTTCGTTTATTTAACATATTTATTGGAGTATAATTGCTTTACAATGGTGTGTTAGTTTCTGCTTTATAAAAAATTGAATCAGTTATACATATACATATGTCCCCATATCTCTTCCCTCTTGAATCTCCTTCCCTCCCACCCTCGCTATCCCACCCCTCTAGGTGGTCACAAAGCCTGGAGCTGATCTCCCTGTGCTATGCAGCTGCTTCCAACTAGCTATCTATTTTATGTTTGGTAGAGTATATATGTCCATGCCACTCTCTCACTTGGTCCCAGCTTACCTTAACCCTCCCCCGTATCCTCAAGTCCATTCTCTAGTAGGTATGCATCCTTACTCCTGTCTTGCCCCTAGGTTCTTCATGACCATTTTTTTTTTTTTTAGACTCCATATATATGTGTTAGCATATGGTATTTGTTTTTCTCTTTCTGACTTACTTCACTCTGTATGACAGTCTCTAAGTCCATCCACCTCACTACAAATAACTCAGTGTCATTCCTTTTTATGGCTGAGTAATATTCCATTGTATATATGTGCCACATCTTCTTTATCCATTCATCTGTTCATGCACACCTTGGTTGCTTCCAATTGTAAATAGAGCTGCAATAAACATCTTGGTACATGACACTTTTTCAATTATGGTTTTCTCAGGGTATATGCCCAGTAGTGAGATTGCTGGGTCATATGGTAGTTCTATTTTTAGTTTTTTAAGGAACGTCCATACTGTTCTCCACAGTGGCTGTATCAATGTACATTCCCACCAACAATGAAAGAGGATTCCCTTTTCTCCACACCCTCTCCAGCATTTATTGTTTCTAGATTTCTTGATGATGGCCATTCTGACCAGTGTGAGATGATATCTCATCGTAGTTTTGATTTGTATTTCTCTAATGATTAATGATGTTGAGCATTCTTTCATGTGTTTGTTGGCAATCTGTATATATTCTTTGGAGAAATGTCTATTTAGGTCTTCTGCCCATTTTTGGATTGGGTTGTTTGTTTTTTTGATATTGAGCTGCGTGAGCTGCTTGTAAATTTTGGAGATTAATCCTTTGTCAGTTGCTTCATTTGCAAATATTTTCTCCCATTCTGAGGGTTGTCTTTTCATCTTGTTTATGGTCTCCTTTGCTGTGCAAAAGCTTTTTCGTTTCATTAGGTCCCATTTGTTTATTTTTGTTTTAATTTCCATTTCTCTAGGAGGTGGGTCCAAAAGGATCTTGCTGTGATTTATGTCATAGAGTGTTCTGCCTATGTTTTCCTCTAAGAGTTTGATGGTGTCTGGCCTTACATTTAGGTCTTTCATTCATTTTGAGTTTATTTTTGTGTATGGTGTAAGGGAGTGTTCTAATTTCATTATTTTACATGTAGCTGTCCAGTTTTCCCAGCACCATTTATTGAAGAGGCTATCTTTTCTCCACTGTATATTCTTGCCTCCTTTATCAAAGATAAGGTGACAATAGGTGCGGGGGTTCATATCTGAGCTTTCTATCCTGTTCCATGGTTCTACATTTCTGTTTCTGTGCCAGTACCATACTGTCTTGATTACTGTAGCTTTGTAGTATAGTCTGAAGTCAAGGAGCCTGATTCTTTCAGCTCCATTTTTCTTCCTCAAAATTGCTTTGGCTGTTCAGGGTTTTTTGTGTTTCCATACAAATTGTGAAAATTTTTGTTCTAGTTCTGTGAAAAATGACAGTGGTAGTTTCATAGGGATTGCATTGAATCTGTAGATTGCTTTGGGTAGTAGAGTCATTTTCACAGTGTTGATTCTTCCAATCTAAGAACATGGTATATCTCTCCATCTATTTGTATCATCTTTAATTTCTTTCATCAGTGTCTTATAATTTTCTGCATACAGGTCTTTTGTCTCCTTAGGTAGGTTTATTCCTAGATATTTTATTCTTTTTGTTGCAATGGTAAATGGGAGTGTTTTCCTAATTTCTCTTTCAGATTTTTCATCATTAGTGTATAGGAATGCAAGAGATTTCTGTGCATTAATTTTGTATCCTGCTACTTTACCAAATTCATTGATTAGCTCTAGTAGTTTTCTGGTAGCATCTTTAGGATTCTCTATGTATACTATCATGTCATCTGCAAACAGTGACAGTTTTACTTCTTTTCCAATTTGGATTCCTTTTATTCTTTTTCTTCTCTGATTGCTGTGGCTAAAACTTCCAAAACCATGTTGAATAATTGTAGTGAGAGTGGGCAACCTTGTCTTGTTCCTGATCTTAGTGGAAATGTTTTCAGTTTTTCACCATTAAGGAGGATGTTGGCTGTGGGTTTGTCATATATGGCCTTTATTATGTTGAGGAAAGTTCCCTCTATGCCTACTTTCTAGAGCGTTTTTATCATAAATGGGTGTTGAATTTTGTCAACAGCTCTCTCTGCATCTATTGAGATGATCATATGGTTTTTCTCCTTCAATTTATTAACATGGTGTATCACGTTGATTGATTTGCATATGCTGAAGAAGCCTTGTATTCCTGGGATAAACCCCACTTAATCATACTGTATGAATCTTTTAATGGGCTGTTGGATTCTGTTTGTTAGTATTTTGCGAGCATTTTTGCATCTATGTTCATCAGTGATATTGGCCTGCAGTTTTCTTTTTTTGTGACATCTTTGTCTGGTTTTGGTATCACAGTGATGGTGGCCTTATAGAATGAATTTGGGAGTGTTCCTCCCTCTGCTTTATTTTGGAAGAGTTTGAGAAGGACAGATGTTAGCTCTTCTCTAAATATTTGATAGAATTCACCTGTGAAGTCATCTGGTCCTGGACTTTTGTTTGTTGGAAGATTTTTAACCACCATTTCAATTTCAGTGCTTGTGATTGGTCTATTCATATTTTCTATTTCTTCCTGGTTCAGTCTCAGAAGTTGTGCATTTCGAAAAGTTTGTCCATTTCTTCCAGGTTGTCCATTTTATTGGCATAGAGTTGCTTGTAGTAATCTCTCATGATCGTTTGTATTTCTGCAGTGCCAGTTGTTACTTCTCCTTTTTCATTTCTAATTCTATTGATTTCAGTCTTCTCCCTCTTTTTCTTGATAAGTCTGGTTAATGGTTTATCAATTTTGTTTATCTTCTCAAAGAAGCAGCTTATAGTTTTATTGATCTTTGCTATTGTTTCCTTCATTTCTTTTTCATTTATTTCTGATCTGATCATTACGATTTCTTTCCTTCTGCTAACTTTGGGGTTTTTTGTTCTTCTTTCTCTAATTGCTTTAGGTGTAAGTTTAGGTTGTTTATTTGAGATGTTTCTTGTTTCTTAAGGTAGGATTGTATTGCTATAAACTTCCCTCTTAGAACTGCTTTTGCTGCATCCCATAGGTTTTGGGTCATCGTGTTTTCATTGTTTTTTGTTTCTAGGTTTTTTAAAATTTCCTCTTTGATTTCTTCAGTGATCCCTTTGTTATTAAGTAGTGTGTTGTTTAGCCTCCATATGTTTGTATTTCTTACAGATTTTTTCCTGTAATTGATATCTTGTCTCATGGCTTTGTGGTCTGAAAAGATATTTGATACGATTTCAATTATCTTAAGTTTACCAAGGCTTGATTTGTGACCCAAGATATGATCTATCCTTAAGAATGTTCCATGAGCACTTGAGAAGAATCTGTGTTCTGTTGTTTTTGGATGGAGTGTCCTATAAATATCAATTAAGTCCATCTTGTTTAATGTATCATTTAAAGCCTGTGTTTCTCTATTTATTTTCACTTTGGATGATCTGTCCATTGGTGAAAGTGGGGTGTTGAACTCCCCTATTATGATTGTGTTACTGTCGATTTCCCCTTTTATGGCTGTTAGTATTTGCCTTATGTATTGAGGTGTTCCTATGTTGGGTGCATAAATATTTACAATTGCTATACCTTCTTCTTGGATTGATTCCTTGATCATTATGTAGTGTCCTTCTTTGTCTATTGTAATAGTCTTTGTTTTAAATTCTATTTTGTCTGATATGAGAATTACTACTCCAGCTTTCTTGTGATTTCCATTTGCATGGAATATCTTTTTCCATCCCCTCACTTTCAGTCTGTAGGTGTCCCTAGGTATGAAGTGGGTCTCTTATAGACAGCATATATATGGGTCTTGTTTTTTTATTCATTCAGCCAGTCTATGTCTTTTGATTAGAGCATTTAATCCATTTACATTTAAGGCAATTATCAATAGGTATGGTCCTATTCCCATTTTCTTAATTGTTTTGGGTGTATTATTGTAGGTCTTTCCCTTCTCTTGTGTTTCCTGCCTAGAGAAGTTATTTTTGCATTTGTTGTAAAGCTGGTTTGGTGTGCTGAATTCTCTTAGCTTTTGCTTGTCTGTAAAGGTTTTAATTTCTCCTTCAAATCTGAATGAGATCCTTGATGGGTAGAGTAATCTTTGTTGTAGGTTTTTCTCCTTCATCCCTTTAAATATGTCCTGCCACTCCCTTCTGGCTTGCAGAATTTCTGCTTAAAGATCAGCTGTTAACCTTATGGGGATTCCCTTATGTGTTATTTGTTGTTTTTCCCTTGCTGATTTTAATATTTGTTCTTTGTATTTAATTTTTGATAGTTTGATTAATATGTGTCTTGGCGTGTTTCTCCTTGGATTTATCCTGTATGGGACTCTCTGTGCTTCCAGGACTTGATTAACTATTTCCTTTTCCATATTAGGGAAGTTTTCAACTATAATCTCTTCAAATATTTTTTCAGTCCCTTTCTTTTTCTACTCTTCTTCTAGGACCCCTATAATTCGACTGTTGGTGTGCTTAATGTTGTCCCAGAAGTTTCTGAAACTGTCCTCAATTCTTTTCATTCTTTTTTCTTTATTCTGCTCTGCAGTAGTTATTTCCACTATTTTATCTTCCAGGTCACTTATCCATTCTTCTGCCTCAGTTATTCTGCTATTGATCCCTTCTAGAGAATTTTTAGTTTCAATTATTGTGTTGTTCATCACTGTTTGTTTGCTCTTTAGTTCTTCTAGGTCCTTGTTAAACTTTACTTTTATTTTCTCCATTCTATTTCCAAGATTTTTGGATCATCTTTACTATCATTATTCTGAATTCTTTTTCAGGTAGACTGCCTATTTCCTCTTCATTTGTTAGGTCTGGTGGGTTTTTACCTTGCTCCTTTATCTGATGTGTCTTTCTCTGTCTGCTCATTTTGCTTAACTTACTGTGTTTGGGTTCTCCTTTTCACAGGTTTCAGGTTCATAGTTCCTGTTGTTTTTGGTGTCTGTCCCCAGTGGCTAATGTTGGCTCAGTGGGTTGTGTAGGCTTTCTGGTGGAGGGGACTAGTGCCTGTGTTCTGGTGGATGAGGCTGAATCTTGTTTTTCTGGTGGGCAGGACCACGTCTGGTGGTGTGTTTTGGGGTGTCTTTGGCCTTATTATGATTTTAGGCAGCCTCTGTGCTAATGGATGGAGTTGTGTTCCTGTGTTGCTAGTTGTTTGGCATACGGTTTCCTGCACTGTAGCTTGCTGGTCGTTGAGTGGAGCTGAGTCTTGGCATTGATATGGAGATCTCTGGGATATTTTCGCTGTTTGATATTACATGGAGCTGGGGGATGTCTTGTGGACCAGTGTCCTGAACGTGCCTCTCCCACCTCAGTGGCAGAGCCGTGATGCCTGGCTGGAGCACCAAGTGCCTGTCTTCCACATGGCTCAGAATAAAAGGGAGGAAAAAAAGAAAGAGTGGAAGAAGAAGATAAAATAAAATAAAATAAAATTAAATTAAATTAAAAAGTTATTAAAATAAAAAATAAAAAAAATAATTATTAAGAAAAAAAAATTAAGTAAAAAAAAATTAAAAAGGACAGACAGAACCCTAAGACAAATGCTGATAGCAAAGCTATTCAGACAAAATCACACAGAGAAGCATACACGAACACACTCACAAAAAGAGAAAAAGGGGAAAATATATATATATATCTTTGCTCTCAAAGTCCACTGTCTCAATTTGGGATGATTTGTTGTCTATTCAGGTATTCCACAGATGCAGGGTACATTAAGTTGATTGTGGAGATTTATTCCACTGCTCCTGAGGCTGCTGGGAGAGATTTCCCTTTCTCTTCTTTGTTCGCACAGCTCCCGGGGTTCAGCTTTGCATTTGGACCCGCCTCTGCGTGTAGGTCGCCTGAGGGCATCTCTTCTTTGCTCAGACAGGACTCGGTTAAAGGAGCAGATGATTCGGGGTCTCTGGCTCACTCAGGCCAGGGGGAGGGAGGGGTACGGATGCGAGGCGAGCCTGCGGTGGCAGAGGCCAGCATGATGTTGCACCAGCCTGACGCGTGCTGTTTTTTCTCTGGGGGAAGTGGTCCCTGGATCATTGGACGCTGGCAGTGGCAGGCTGCACATGCTCCTGGGAGGGGAGGTGTGGAGAGTGACCTGTGCTTGCACACAGGCTTCTTGGTGGCTGCAGCAGCATCCTTAGCATCTCATGCCTGTCTCTGGTGTCCATACTGATAGCTGCAGCTCACGCCCGCCTCTGGAGCTCCTTTAAGTGGTGCTCTGAATCCCGTCTCCTCGCGCACCAGGAAACAAAGAAGCAAGAAAAAGTCTCTTGCCTCTTTGGCAACCCCAGACCTTGTCCCGGACTCCCTCCTGGCTAGCTGTGGCAAACTAACCCCTGCAGGCTGTGTTCACGCAGCCAACCCCAGTCCCCTCCCTGGGATACAACCTCCAAAGCCCGAACCTCAGCTCCCAACCCGCACCCGTCCTGCCAGGTGAGCAGACAAGCCTCTCGGGCAGGTGAGTGCTCTTCGGCACCGATCCTCTGTGCAGGAATCTCTCTGCTTTGCCCTCTGCACCCCTGTTGCTGCGCTCTCTTCCGTGGCTCTGAAGCTTCCCCCTTCCACCACCAGCAGTCTCTGCCCGTGAAGGGGCTTCCTAGTGTGTGTAAACCTTTCCTCCTTCACAGCTCCCTCCCACTGGTGCAGGTCCCATCCCTACTCTTTTGTCTCTGTTTTTTTCTTTTATGGGGAGTTCCTTGCCTTTTGGGAGGTCTGATTTCTTCTCCAGCATTCAGTAGGTGTTCTGTATGAGTTTTTCCACATGTAGGTGTATTTCTGATGTATTTGTGGAGAGTAAGGTAATCTCCACATCTTACTCTTCTGCCATCTTGAAGATCCTTCCTTGTTTTCTTTTTTCTTAAAGCTTCTGAACAGCAAAGGAAACCACCAATAGAGTGAAAAGGCAACCTGGGAATGGGAGAAAATATTTGCATACATCAGTTAAAGGGTTAATTTTTAAAATATATAAGGAACTTCTACAACTCAGTAGAAAAAAAGCAAACAAAAATCAAAAAAACCAAACCTAACAACCCCATTAAAAAATGGCTAAAGACTTGAATAGATATTTCTCTATCCCTTGTACACTCTTGGTGGGAATGCAAAATAATGCAGCTGCTATGGAAAACAATATGGACATTCCACAAGAAACTGAAAATAGAACTACCATATGATCCAGCAATCTCACTTCTTCATACTTTTGCAAAATAGCTAAAATCAGGATCTCAAATTGATATTCACACACCAGTGTTTATTGCAGCACAATTCACAGTAGCCAAGACATGGAAATGTCCATCAATGGATGAAACGATAAAGAAAAATGTGGTAGATATATACAGTGGGATACTATTCAGCCTTAATAAAAAAGAAATGAAAATCCTGAAATATGTGAAAATGTGGAAAATCTTGAGGATATTATGCTAAATGAAACAAACCAGTCACAGAAGAATAAATATTGATAATCCACTTATATGCTGTATTTAAAATAGTCACGTTCATAGAATCAGAAAGTGAAATGTTGGTTGTCAGGGGTTGAGGGGAGGGAGAAATGAAAAGCTACTCATCAAAGGTCATAAAGTCTCAATTATGTAAGATAATTACGTCCTAGAGGTCTACTGTAGGAGACTGTGCCTATAGTTACTATACTGTACTATACACTTAAAAATTTGTTGAGAGGGTAGATCTCATGTTAAGTGTTTTCATCACAATAAAATAACATTTAAACAAATAAAATATTTTTAAATGTCAATAATGCATATATTAATTTATTTATGAGATTGTGAGGTGCATTAATGAGAAAAAGATAAATATTTGGTAAATTGTAAAATACTAGGGAAACTTTTCATCTTATACTTGGCAATGTAGCTCAGTTGCCAGAGGCATGAGCTTTGGTCTCACACAAAACTAAGTTGGGGTGCTAGGGTCTGTGAATTAACAGAAATGTGACAACTTAATATCACTGAGATTCAGTTTCTTAATCTATAAAATGGGAAACGTAATACCTACCTCACTGAGCTATTCTGACAGTTTAGTGATAATGCATACAAAGCTTTTAGCAAAAATGTAAGAGATGTAAAAGCCCTCAAAAATGGTAATTTTGGCTTCTCTAATTATATTAGTCTCATCACTGTTATTTTACCATTAAGGGCAGAATTAACCACGATGATAATTTTAAAATGTCAAGTGACAAGCTAAAAATATTCCAATTTTATTGAACTTGTGCTTTTCATTAGAGAAAAAGAACATACTCTATTGTTGAGGGAGATTTAAACATTTTCTCTTCAACTGAAAATCAGTTGAGCCCTGTCAGGCACCCAGTCTGAGAAGCTCAGGTCAGGATTCTATGAATGTCTCAAACACATCTTACCTGCATTTTCTCCTCTTTCTTTTCTTTGAATTATGTTTTATTAGTGTCCAATGAACTATTTATAAGATTGGAAGTTAGAATAGATGATTAAAATCCTCACTTTATGCTTGGGACATTATTAGAAAATAAGAACTGACAAAATAAGTGTTGCTGTTCTCCAGATGCTGAATGTTGAGGATGAAGCACCTGTTGCAAGAAGATGGAACACCTGGATTCAGAGCATGGAGGTGGGGGCGATGGTTGGAAACACTGGTGGGAGGATTCCTATGTGCAGCACCCTATGAAAAGTAAAGATCACTTGGTTAAACTCCTTTGAGGACAAGTAATTTGAGATTTCAGATGAGGATAATTGCAGGCTTCTATTTCTGGTTGCTTATTGAAGAAGGTAAATGGTTTTGCCTGACTGGGAGAAGAAATGGAGGTATGATCTGATGAAAAGAGCAGCTTAACCTCCCTCTATGTGTAGATGCAAGAAGATAAAACATTTTATTTCCTCCTCTTCACACCTTCTCCTACCTCTCTCCTCCCATAATCCTGCTTCAAACTGAAGTTAGGATTACTAAAGGACATCTTTGAAACTCCTTGAAAGAATGCACATAAATATGCAGAGGAAATGCAAATGGGAGCTTGATCTTGGGTGTGGCTTTTTAAAAATTCATCTCCAATACCAGGGCGGCACTTCATCATTGCTCCCATCCTCTAAATTCAGCCCTCATGGTGCTTCCCATCTCTACCAAGATCCTGAAAAGTTGAGCCTGCACAGGCCCGTGGCCAATCCAAGAAGATGTAGGAACTTGTGTATAAGCAGTGGACATCTCTCTGCTGTCAACAAGAGTATCTCCACCCACGTCATCTAAGAGTGGAAGACCAATCTTCTACACCACTTTGAGGATCCTGGGAGGGTGAGTTGAATTTTAAAAAGCCACTATTGAATTCTGACTCTGTATTTTGGAATATGTCATTTAAACTAGAAGTGTGACTTGCATGCATTTTGTGGCTTCCATATGGTTCTTGACAGCATAACAATAATAACAATTGGTCATGATAAAGGAACGGAATAGAGTTTGTATTTAGCTTCATAAAACTTTCTCTTTGGGAGCTATATTTCATGAACTATACTGCCTGTATTTATGTTTATGGCAGTGAATATTATCTGATTATAGTGCTCCCTAAAATTCTACAAGTCAGGCTGAGCTCCATCATCAGCATTTTCCCCTGAGATTTCAAGAGACACAGACACTTGTTGCAATTTAGCCCCTGATCAAAAAGGTTATTAATGAATTTTTTTCCTCAATGAAATATTTTATTTATATTCCAACTTTTCCCACAAGATACAGCTTTTTAAAGAAAGGTGTTCTGTAAAAGGAAAATAATTTATGTCAAACTCTGTAGAAAGTATTTCAACTTATAGACCTGATATGGTGGTTACAAGATGCATATTAGAATGAATAAAAATTATATGAGATAAAAGATATTAAACAACATTAATATGACATTAAAAGAAACATTAATACAACATTAAAATAAAAAGTAGCATACCTTGGATGTTTAGTTTGAGCCAGAATTTCTGATATGCACTTTGTGGATGTTTTATCTTAGTCATTTAAGTCTAAATGGTAGATAATGTTGGCACCATGTTGTAGATATGGAAACAAAAATGTGAAAATAAGAACATAATGAATTATAAAGCTAGAATTCAAACCCCAAAACTGTATGGCTCCAAATGCATTGCTCTTTGTACCAATATTACTCAATTTTCTAGAAAGTTAAATATGAGCAAGAATACATCTGACAGTAAACTCAGCAAACACATTAAAAATTATATCCTAAGCTCAGTAAACACATTAAAAATTATATCCCTTTTTTAAAAAAGATAGGTTACTTTTACTTCTGATATCTTACTGATGACAAACTTTTATTTCTCCTTTACCACACGGGGATGTTATTCTAACAGTTAAAATTTCTTGTTGCTAATAGGATCTGTGTGACTCTGGCACTGGTCTATCTAGTTCTGACTTGAAATTTCTTTGGAAATAATTCTAAAATTAGAAAATTTATTAAGTCAATGTGTTCATAGACATTTTTCACCTTGAGTAATTTTTCAATAGTAGACAACATGTTGGAATGGTAGATTTTAGGGCCTAAGGATAAGATATTAAGGCTCAAAAGAATAGCTATAAGTAAAGAAAATATTTTTTATGGGCTAAAGTAATCTATTGAGTATATTTGGGCTGTATGTCAAAGATGATAATTTCACCAGAGAATTATTGTATATTGAATTGAGAACTTATGATGGCAAATTAACTTTTATAATGTATTCATTTATTAAGAGACTATCCATAAAATGTGATGCTATTGAACATGCCTCTTAAAAACAAGTTTTATTTAACTGCATTTCTAATATTTTAATGAGCTTTATCACATTAGTCTCTGATATCAGTACTTATTGCAACCATGCTTATTTATTATCTATGCTTTAGTTTTCTATGCGGGAGCTTTCAAGTATTTTTAGAAACAGAGAACATGCTCTGTTTTGTTTTTCTCATTTAAAAGTCTTTCTAACACTACTCTGTCTACATTATGTGATTGGACTTTTAATAAATTATTACAAAGAAATACCTCAAGTAAAATTTTAGGTGTATTTGCATTTTAACTCTGGAGAATATTTTCCGATGAGATATGTTTAACTAACTTACAATAACCTATTGAAATTAGACCAATTTAACCCTTATCTGAGTACTGGCTGAATTTTGGAGATTTCTTTTTCTATATGTCTGATAAACTTTTTGTTTGTTTATTCAGGATTTAAAAGTATTTATTGAGTGTCTACTGTATGCTTACATGGTAAGCAAACTGGCATATCCCTTCCATTTTTAGAATTTACAGACTAGTGATAAATAAAGACATAAACCAAGTTAATCTAAAAACTACTTAATTACAAACCTCGATAAGTGGATAGGAGCTCTGAGAACATTAAGAAATGAAACAGGAGAATATAGAACGTCAGAGAAATATTCTATTAAAAAAATAAAAATTTTACTCAATGTTAAATGATAAGTAGAAATTTAGGAATAATTATAGTCTAAGTAGAACTTCCACTTTGGCTATAATGGAACAAGTTTTGGAGAAGAAATTCTCTTTCCAAGAATAACTAGAAACACTGGTTGTAATATCAAAGAAAACAAGCAAAACAAACTAAAAAAAAAAAAAAAATGCCACCAAAATATCTTTTGAAAGTACCTGGGAGTTACTTAGGCAACCAGACCTTGGGGGACCACAATCTTAGAGAGACAAAACAATTCACCGAGGTGAAACTGATATTTGCTGATTTATAAATAGATGATGCCTGAGAATCTTGACAAAGTTTTTTGAAGTAGAACTTCCAGTAACACTGCTGAAAGAGTGCTGGGACACAAAATTTGGATTTCAGGGAAAGGATGGACCTTTGTATGTCCCAGGATGCAAGAAAAGAGTCTTGACTTGCTAACTCTTAGGAGTGAACTATAATGGGACTAGACAAGATCTCAGTGTCTGAACACCTCCATCTGAGACAGGATTAAGATATAAGGTGATCTGCCTTTAATCTAACTCTTTGTCAAAAGCAAAATTAAATTCTCTATGGAGAAGATACCATCATATAGAACATCAACAATTTCCTTACAGAATTTTTAGCATTCAGTCAAAAATGATCAAGAAACAAAATCAAGAGGAAACAGACAGTAGAAATAGGCCCATGGGGAGAGACCTTCAAGACAGCAGAGAAGTAAGACGTGGAGATCACCTTCCTCCCCACGAATACATCAAAAATACAACTACATGTGGAACAACTCCTACAGAACACCTACTGAACGCTGGCAGAAGACCTCAGACTTCCAGAAAGGCAAGAAAATCTTCACATAACTGGGTATGGCAAAAGAATAAAGAAAAAAAAAAAAAGAGAGACAAAGGAATAGGGATGGGACCTGCGCATCTGGGAGGGAGCTGTGAAGGAGGAAAACTTTCTGCACACTAGGAAGCCCCCCCCCCCACTGGTGGGGACGGGGGGAGCTTTGGAGCATCAGAGATGAGTGCAGCAACAGGGGTGTGGAGGGCAAAGCAGAGAGAATCTCACACAGAGGATTGGTGCCCACCAGCACTCCCCAGCCTGAGATGTTTGTCTGCCCATCTGCGTGGGTGAGGGCTGGGTGCTGAGGCTCAGGCTTTGGAGATCAGACCCCAGGGAGAGGACTGGGGTTGGCTGCATGAAGATAGCCTGAGGGGCCTAGGGCGCCACAGCTGAGGGAGTCTTGGAAGAAGGCTGGGCCTGCCAGATAGGCAAGGAACCATTGTTGTGGGCAACATGAATAGAAGGGCGGACCCGCCATAGGATCTTCTTGCTCTGTGTACTCACAGATGGCAGGGCACCACCTATATGAGCTCCAGGGATATGCACAAGCTGCAGCTGTTATCTCGGACCCCAGAGGTGTGCATGATGGCTAACGCTGCCACTGCTGCCACCAAGGATCTTGTGAGCAAGCGCAGGTCACTGCCCACACCTTCCTGGGAGCCTGTGCAGCCCAACATTGCCAAGGGTCCCGCGATCCAGGCCCAATTTCCCTGGGAGAGCACACAGCACACTTCAGGCTGTTACAGCTTTCTGCTGGCCTCTGCCACGACAGGCACTATCCACACAGCCCAATTGTGACTGCCATATCCCACTCTCTTCCCAGCCCAAGGGAGCAAGTGAGCCCTAATCAGCTGCTGCTTTTGCCCCCTCTTGCCTGGGTGAGGAACAGATGCCTAAGGGTGGCCCACATGCAGAGGCGGGGCCAAAACTAAAGCTGAACTCCAAGGGCAGTGCAACCAAAGGGAAATCTCTCCATGCAGCCTTAGGAGCAGCAGATTACATATCCGCAATTGGCTTGGTAAACCCTGCATCTGTGGAATACCTGAATAGAAAATGAGTGTTCCCAAAATTGAGGCTGTGGACTGTGGGGACAACTGTGAAATTTGGGGGCAAGTACACATGGGAGTAAGGCCAGATCAGAGTCTAAGCTAGCCCCAGAGTGCCCACAGCAGGTCCAGAGGCCTACCTAGAGGTATTGGAAGATTTCTTGGGTAGGCAGGGATTGGATGTGGCTCACTGTGGGGACAAAGACACTGACAGCTAAGGCCATAGGAAAATATTATTATTATTACTATTTTTTTAATGTTTTGTTCTGTTGTTATTTTTTACTATTCTTTTATTTTTTTATTTACTTTTTTCTTTTCTTCTTTTGTGCTTTTATTTTTAATATTTTTTTTCTATTTCTACTTTATTTTTTCATTATATTGTGTTTTTTCATATTTTTGGTTTTTTCCTTTGTTTTCCTTTGTTTTCATCTTCTTTTTAACTATATTTTATATTTTTCTAGTTTTACTTTTTTTGTTGTTGCTCTGTGTTTTTTTCTTTTGTTTTCTTCTTGCTTTTCTTTTATCTTTTTTTATCGTTTTTGTGTGTTTGTTTTATGCTTTCATTGCCTATTTTAATTTGCTTTCTGCTTTTGATTTGATTTTGAATTTTTGTTTTTGTTAGTTTAGTTTTTAGTGTTTGTTTTCATTTTTGGTTTTGTTGGTTGGTTGCTCTCTTCTTTTTGTTTTCTTTTTTTTTTTTTTTCTTTTGTGTGTGTGCATGTGTTTTTTTGTGTGTTTTTGTCTGTGTAGTTTTGCTTTTACCATTGTCTTAGGGTTTTGTTTGTCTGTTCATTTTCTTTTCTTTTCTTTTTTTTTTTTTTTTTCCTTTTCTTCTGTGCCATGTAGCTTGCAGGGTCTTGGTGCTCCAGCCAGAGGTTGGGTCTGAGCCTCTGAGGTGGGAGAGACAAGTCCATGCCGTTGGACCACCAGAGAACTCCCAGCCACATGGAATATTAATTGCTGAGATCTCTCCCACAGGTCTCAGTCTTAACACTAAGACACAGCTCCACCCAAAGGCCAGCAAACTCCAGTGCTGGACACCTCATGCCAAACAATTAGGAAGACAGGAACAAAACCCCACAGATTAGCAGACAGCCTGCCTAAAGTCTAAGTTCACAGACACCCCAAAACATAGCACCAGACGCAGCCCTGCCCATCAGAGGGACAAGATGCAGCTCCACCCACCAGAATACAGCAGTCCCCCCTAGCAGGAAGCCTACCCAAGCCGCTGGACCAACATCACTCACTGGGGACGGACACCAGAAGTAAGAGGAACTACGACCCTGCAGCCTGCAGAAAGGAGACCCCAAACACAGTAAATTAAACAAAATAAGAAGACAGAGAAATATGCTGCAGTTGAAGGAGCAAGGTAAAAACCCACAAAACCAAATAAATGAAGAAGAAATAGGCAGTCAACCTGAAAAATAATTCAGAGTAATGCTAATAAAGATGATCCAAAATCTCAGAAATAGAATGGAGAAAATACAAGAAAAGTTTAACAAAGACCTATGGAGAACAGTATGGAGGTTCCTTAAAAAATGAGAAATAGAATTGCCATATGACCCAGCAATCCCACTACTGGGCATATACACAGAGAAAACCATAATTCAAAAAGACACAGGCACCCCAATGTTCATTGAAGCAATATCTACAATAGCCAGGTCATGGAAGCAACCTAAATGTCCATTTACAGATGAATGGATAAAGAAGATATGGTACATATATACAATGGAATACTCAGCCATTAAAAGGAACGAAACTGGGTCATTTTTAGAGACCTGGATGGACATAGAGACTGTCATGCAGAGTGAAGTAAGTCAGAAAGAGAAAAACAATATCGTATATTAGCGTATATATGTGGAATCTAGAAAAATGGTACAGATGAACTGGTTTGCAAGGCAGAAATAGAGACAAAGATGTAGAGAACAAACATATGGACACCAAAGGGGGGAAAGGGGGGTTGGGATGAATTGGGAGATTGGAATTGACATATATACACTACTATGCATGAAATAGATAACAAATGACAATCTGCTGTATAGCACAAGGAACTCTATTTCACTTCGCTGTACAGTAGAAACTAACACAACACTGTAAAACAACTATACCCCAATTAAAAAAAAAAAAAAAAGGCCCATGGATGATTTAGCTATCAAAGGGGTCAGATATTGTCATTAATGTAACTGTAATTAATATCCTCAAGAAAATGCATGAAAAGATAGAGAACTTCACCAAAGATCAGGAATAGAGAAAAATAATAAAATGGATATACTAAAATTAAAAGATATAAAACTTGTCATTAGGATTGCAGTAAATGAGTTTAGTAATACATTAGACACTGATTTTTGAAAGGATTAGTAAACCAGATGTCAGCATTAAATATATTAAACCATAGAAATACAAATACATTTTAAAAATTGAGAAAAGAGACACAAAACAAAAGGTGACAAAATTGCACCCAAAATATATGAAGAACTTCTGTAAATCCATATTAATTGAAAAAAAGTTCAATAAAAAATTGGACAGAAAACAGCTGGGAAGTAATATGAATATTTTCATGTTTCAGAAAGTTAGAGGTTTTTGGGCAAAAAACCCTGCATCTTGGGTTAATGGACAGATCTTAAAAGTTAAAAAAAAATAACAATAAGTAATGAGGATTCTAGAGAGATTTAGCTGCTCTAGGCATGTTATTTATATTTCAAAATAGGATAAATTCTGAAACTTTGGAAACATTGTTTGGTTTATCTCCCTCTCCCAATATAAATAGACATTTACTTATGTTCCAGAACATAAAACCCCAGGCACCTCCCCTTTTTGTTCTCAAAGTGGAAGTGTTTACATTAAGGAGATTAGATTCCCTTTTCTCTCTCAGAAGACGGTAGAAGCTGGACAGCATACATATAAACTACATGAGGTTCCTAACTTCAGAGTTCCTTTCTTGTGACTTTAGAAACCCTCTTTATATTGAAGAGATAGTAGCATTCACATTTTCACTGCAGCACTGTTCACAGTAGCTTAGATGTGGAAACAACCTAAATTCCTATAGAGGAATGACTAGATTAAAAAAATGTGATATATACATACAATGGAATACTATTCAGTCTTAAAGAAGAAAGAAATTCTGCAATATGCAACAATGCCGATGGACCTTGAGGCCATTAGGTTTAGTTAAATAAGCCAGACACAGAAAGAAAAGTACTGCATGATTCCATTTACATGAGGTATCTAAAATAATCAAATCCATAAAATCAAAGACTGGAATGGTAGGAAGCAGAGTCTGGGAAGGAGGAGGGCGTTAATGAGAGTTATTAACAGGGATAAAGTTTTGGTTAAGTAAGAAGAATAAGTTCTAGAGATCTGCTGTACAGCATTGTACTTATAGTCAACAATAATGTATTGTACATTTAAAATTTGTGGAGGATGAATCTTATGTAAAGTGGTCTTATTACAATACAATTAAGAAAACTAAATAGACAAACAAGTAAATAAATAAATAAATCTTTGTTGCAAAGAAAAAAAGTAAAACCCCTTTGATGTACAAGCAGACCTGTCTGTCTGGCTCTCATTTACACTGCTGTAGAAAAAAAATAGGTCATTGAGTACTGGTGTAGTTATTGCTGGAAGTAATAATAATCCTTCCCTGCTCCAGAAACCTCATATTTACTTTTAGAATAATATGAATAAATGTAGACATGAAAAACTTACTAAAATCTTACTACAAAAAAGATATTTATAAAAGAGGATGTGCAAATTGCTAATAAACATATGAAAATATTCTCAGCCTCATTAAGCATAGGGCAGTGCAACTTGAAACTACAATGAGGGCAACCAGCCTGGTGAAAATGAAAAAGACTGATGACATCAACTGTCCTGGTGATGTTGTGGAATAATTGAAACACTCAAAAACTGTGGATAGACATGTATGTTAGAATGGCCACTTTGAAAAGTTGTTTGGCAGTACCTAATAAAGTTGAACATTGGTGCATCTTAGAATGCTTGGTGTAGTCCTAACAAAAACAAAATAAATGTACGTGCACAAATGGTCATTACTATTTGTAATATCCAAAATAGCCCTAGTCTAGAATCAATAAACAGTAGTGCTTTTATGTAACCAACAAAATGCCAATAAATATGCAAAAGACATAAACAAAAATAATCCTTGCAGCATTATTTATTTATAATCATTCCCAAATCGGAATAACTTAAATATCCAATAAAAATACACTGGATGCATACTGGTGTTGTCATACAATGGAAAACTACATAGCAATGAAAATTATGAACTAACACACACAGTTATGTGGTTGTGTCTAGAAAACATAATGTTCATCAAAAGAAACAAAATGGCACATTTCACATGATTCTATTTGCATTAATTTCAGAAATAAGCAAAACTAATCTGTGATGAAAGACGTCAGAATGATGCTTACCTTCGGTGAGCTGAGGAATAGTTACTGGGAAAGAGTGAAAAGGTGATTCTAAATTTTTATTTATTAACTTGATTACACTGATGCATTTATTTTGTGACAGTCTATACATATGAGCACTTATAATTTCTGCTCTAATGGATATTAGTTATACTTCACTTTTCAAAGCAGTTTATTTAGAGTAAGCACAATTTGGAATATCAAAATCTTACATTTTAGATAAAAATATTTTATTTCCAGCAACAAGGATGGACCTAGAGATTATCATAAGTGAAGTAAATCAAAGACAAATATCATATAATATCACTTATATGTGGAATCTAAAAAAAAATGATACAAATGAACTTATTTACAAAACAGAAATAGACTCACAGACATTGAAAACAAACTCACGGTTACCAAAAGGGAAAATGTGGGGAGGAATAAACTAGAAGTTTGGGATTAATGGATACACACTACTATATATAAAATAGATAACCAACAAGAGCATACCATATAGCACAGGGAACTATATTCAATATCTTGTAATAACCTATAATGAAAAAGAATCTGATAAAGAATATATATATGTATGTATAACTGAATCAATTTGCTGTACACCTGAAACTAACACCACATTGTAAATGAACTATACTTCAATTTAAAAAATTTAATAAGATGTTAGATTTATATTATTTTACCTCATTTTTATTGGAAGGAAAAGTTTTTCCAGCTTTCTGACCTTTAATGAGTTTAAGCATATAAAATATAAAATGTTAAAACTATCTTATTCATTCCAAAAATGAGATGCTTCTTTTGAACAATTTTTTAAAACTGTAAAAAGTTGATTCCAATTTAATCTTTAACTTTTGGTATGTGGACAAGATGAAGGGCTCTCCAGTGTTTTCTGGAAACAGAGAAGGATTCAGAACAGCAAGTAGCTTTTGGATTACAAATCTCATGCTCTATTTTCACAACTCTTTAGGGTTTTGCTACAATTGGTTTTCTTGCATATCCTCTTTTTGAGAATGTAAATGTATAGCAGAAACTATATTTCTTATATGATGTTAAATTCAAATGTCAAACGATAGAATTTAAGGCCTCTAACAGGACTACTGAAATGAATTCCATGTATATGAGAGATACTTTTCTTATATTGACTCAATTAATTTGCCTCAAATCTCTCCTCTAGTGAGTAATAGAACAAGAATTCTGACCCAGTTTGTCCAGCTCGAGAGCCCATACAAATATCACTGTGTTGCATCTAAACTCATTTAATTTTCAGTGTGAAACTTGTCAATTCTAAATATGAAAATCTTCATCTATAGACTTTTACAACAGTGGGTCTCATTTTAGGATAGACTGCAGCTCTTAGTCTGTATTAAAATGGATAAAAAAGGAATAGCTCCTACTACTACAGCAAGTGATATATTAAAAAGGTGTTACATAATGTTTGGGGAAAACATCAGTGAAGATCTGAATACCACCCTCCCAGTCATATAAAACTGCCAGCAAAACAAAAAGAGTTCACCATAACTTTTCTTGAGCAACCTATGCATGTTACTCTTACTCTAAGATATATGCATATCAGGATAAAGGATAATGAATAACCTAGACATTCCCTGATTGAGACATTTTGTGTAGCTCTTTTTGTTATGTACTTCTTCCTAAATCCATTAAAGAGTAACTCATTCCAACAAGGGCAGGGCTGTGATTGGTAGATAAGGTAGCGTTTGTAATTAAATTTCACCGGAGACCCACCATCTTGCCCTAGGGAAAAAAATAAAAGAGCTGACAACCCAACCCTAAGAATATAATAAAAGGGTAGGAAAACAAATTCCTTCTTGCTGGAATGGTGAAAGGAGTTTCCTTATTGGAGCTTGGCTGAGGACATTTTCTTTTGCAAATATCACCAGTCTCTTAGCAATGTCAGCTCCTGTTCCCAGTATCCTTCAAGTCATTGAAGTTTCTGACATTATGGCACACATCAGAAAACAGAGCCAGTGGTAGTGGCTATTGCTTAGATTTGTTCTTTAAAAGGGAGAAAAAGGGTATGCAAATCCCTTTGACCATATTCTTTCTCCAAATCTGTGGACCTTATATCTTAGTGTAATTTAAAAAATTAAGGTGCCAGCTGGGGATGGCACCTCCAAACTGGACAGACTCTAAATCTCACAGGAAGTGCAATGGCATAGAAAAGATGGAAGGCAGCTGTCTTAGTTTATTCCACCTGCTATAACAGGCATAGACTGAGTGGCTTATAAACTACAAACATTTACTTTTCATAGTTCTGGGGGTTGGAAATTCAAGATCATGGTGCCAGCAGATTCCTGTCTGGTGAGGACTTCCTGGTTCATGGACAGTCATCTTTTTGCTGTGTTCTCACATGGCAGAAGAGGGCAAGAGATCTTTCTGGAGCCTCTTTTATAAAGACACTAATCCCATCAAAGAGAGCTCTGCTCCCATTATGTATTCACCTTCCAGAGGCCCCACCACCTAATACCATCACCTTGGGGGTTAAGGGTTTCAACATATGAATTTGGAGGGAGACTCAAACATTCAGCCCATAGCACCACATCTTCAGATTTTTCTCAAATCAGGAAATGACTCAGTGAAATGGAAGGCAAAATAAAGATACATAGCATTCAATGTGGGGTCGGAACCACAGAGCTTAACACAAGAGGAGCCAAGTGTTGTGAATTGGGCTCTGTCCCTCCCAAAAGATATGTTGAAGTCCTAACGTCCAATGCTTATAAATATGAGCTTATTTGGAAATAGGGTCTTACAAATGTAATGAAGTTAAGATGAGATTGTATTTGACTAGGGTGGGCCCTAATGCAATCTTATATGGTGTCCTTATAAGAACAGGAGAAAGAGACACAGACACATAGAGGGAAGATGACCAATGTTCATGAGAGGGACAGAAATAGAAGTGAAGTGGCCAAGGAACACCAAGGATTGAAAGCTGTCATCAAAAGCTAGCAAGAGACAGGGAAGGATTCTAGCCAGTCTCAGAGGAAATATAGCCCTGCTGACAATTTCAGACTTCCAGCCTACAGAACCATAAGACCCATACATTTCTATTGTTTTAATCTACTCAGTTTGGGGTACTTTGTTAGGGCCATCCTAGGAAACCAATAGAGCATATGACCCAGGCCATCAGCATAGGCAGGCATCATGCAGGGAGCAACTCATACAGAGGTGGTGCAGGAAACACATTTTAAATACTGCCATCAGCTGAGACTGGGAAAAATTTTTCATGTGACAATAGGTCTATGTAACAAATTAAGATTTTTGGCTTAGAGGGTATAGACCCAATAAAACACCTGAAAACTTAGGTGAAAATGAAATCCAGAATCGATACATGTTCCTCCACTGACTAAGGCTTTCATTTATTTCTTACAGTAGTATAGAAACACTAGAAATTAGTATTAAATTCTCATTTTTACATCATTTACAGTTTACTGTATGTGTAAATGCCTTAGTTACTTGTATGGTAAAGTATGAATTAGTCTCATTTTAGTATACGTGTTTAGTCACTGCCTAGAAAAAAACAGTATAGTTATATTACAATATTTTAAGGAATAGAAACTTTCCAAATATTAAAAAATATGATGTCTGCACAGATTGTGTGGCCAATTTATGTGTTGCCAAGATTCTATAGTCCACAATATGGTTTAACTGATGTAAATAGCAGACTGTAGGGAATATTTCTTGGCAGTGTTAATTTTGTTTGCATTTCAATGCTCCACATTACACCACAGATTAATTCTGAGTCTAGAAAATGTAAAATCCAAATTCACAAATGAAAATGTCTAAAGCTAACTCATGGAATTAAATGGACCAAATAGAGTTCTGTGTTACTCTGTATGCACAGTGAAAAATAGGACTCAGTAAATATGGAGAATTTAAAGAAATCTTCATACCTTTAAATTTTCACATTTTTCTACTCAATAATGACATTTACTAATTAAAAATGACACATTACTCATATATTCATCAGCCTAATTAGGTCTATATCATGTAAAAGTAGGTCACGAGCAGATGTGACTACTAATCTACTGCCAAATATCAGTTGCATAGCAGAAAATGAAGAGATATTTGCCCTTCTGTCTCCCTCACTTATATTTAATGTAAGCAAATTGTGGAATTTCTTAAAACACTATAGTAGTGGATGCAAAATGAACATACAGATTGCACAGAACCAAATTTCAAATAAAACATTTACATTAAAACTGAAAATTTTATATAATACATCATGTTAACCTTAATCTATATATACTATTTTTTATTTGAAAGTAATGATCATCTTTAATTAGAAATACTCTAAAATATAATACAGGTTTATGTAGTAAATATTGTAGACTCAATACACTGTTGTCAACGTGATAATAGTTATTACTGAGGCTAAGATATAAACTATATCATCTTAAAAGAAATATAAAACATCTTTTAAAAAGCTTTTATTAGAGAGACCTACCTATCATATATTGTATACATATATAACTATATTAATTAATTCATTACCTTTGAACAGTTTTGTATTATAGTCACAGGTTTAGTAGACAAATGTGTTAATCTCCTTTAAAGTTAACATTGGAGGACTTCTCTGGTGGTCTAGCGGCTAAGACTCCATGCTCCCAATTCCAGGGGCCTGGGTTCCATCTGGTCAGGGAACTTGATCCCACATGCCACGACTAAGAGTTTGCATGCCTCAACTAAACAGCCCGCATGTTGCAATGAAGATACTGCATGCTGCAACAATTAAGACCTGGCCCAGCCAAATAAATAAATAAATAAATAAATAAATAAATAAATAAATAAATATTTTTTAAAAAGAAATATATGGTTAATATATATAAGATTTTGCCATTGATTATTTTTCTATTTTCTGTTTCCCTAATCCATTTGACTCATAAGCAAAATCATCATCAATGAACCACTGAGTACCCCTAAGGACTTAGCAATATACTAGGTGTTTGATCATTGAACACTATAAAGAATATGTTTAGTTACCATTAAGTTGAAATGCTGAGTGGTCCATTAGGCAGAAATGAGTAATTCATCCATCAGAGGCATCCATGGTAAATGATCACTCTGACAGTTCATATGTTGAACATGAGAGCACTCATGAGAATATATGCACTGGATGATGTGACACTAACTCTTCTGTTATTCCAAAAGTCTACTCTTCAGTAAAGGGCTGTAAGTCAATCTTAAATCACTTGTGCTATACTTAGCATATGCTGTAAATAATTCTGACCCACCCATTATATCTATAGAAAAGTATCTCAAGTGTTTTGATTTATAACATGAAGCCACTAAAACCCTACATAACATGTGAGTCATCTGGAATTTGAATTGTTAAGGGAAGAAGCTATAAGGACATTAGTGACATTTACAGTATTTGAAAAATTATAATTTGCACACTAATTAATAACTATGTAGAAATGATGCCATAATATAACCTTTACTGCACCAAATCATCTGTAACTCAAAAGCAACTGGATGTTAAATTATATTGAGTGAGATATCACCTGAAAATAAAAGAACTGGACTCAATGACAGCCTTTATACATATTCCTGACTAAATTATTCTTGCATTCATAACACTAAATATTAATAATTCTACATACTAAATAAAAATCTTTTATAGTTATATTAATTTATACTATAAAAATATTCCAATTAATACTAAAAGTGAATACTACATACTAAAATATGAGTAAATACTAAAAATGGATAATTTATATTGAGTTTAACACGTTCATCACAATGGAAACTACAGTGGACCCAGTTAACAATAGTGATGATTTTAATGAATATGAATAATAATGGTAACCCATGGAGTCTTCTCCTCCATGTTTGAACAATTTGACAGTAGAGGTTAGTGTGACATAGATTAGTTGGAAAATAAAAATGTGTTAAAAAAAGGGAAGAACAAACAAATGAATGAAAATAAGTATAAAACCAAAACAAAATAAATGTCAGTTTATTAAAGTATATGAGCACTTTGTTGCATGTGATTGGAGTTTATTTTAAAAAGTCAGGAATATTTGGTTTGTACTCATTTGGGAGAGATGGGCAATAATTAGTAGTTCTGTTTGTTGCTTCATACCAGATCAAATATTAAATAGACTTACACTGAATTTATCTATATATCTACACACCACCTCTCTATATAAGCCTCTAATTTATATGTATTTAATATATATGTTATATATTTAAAATATAGGATCTTAAATAATCACAACTTTTAATGGCTGCATAAAGAGAGAAAAAATGTGTTAAGTGAGGGAAACACACAAAAAAGAAAAAAAAATGCAATATAAAATCCTCACAGAGATCTTATACGACTAATTAGAGATTTGTCTTCATAGGTTAAAAAATATTGGGCTTCCCTGGTGGCACAGTGGTTGAGAATCTGCCTGCCAATGCAGGAGACACGGGTTCGAGCCCTGGTCTGGGAAGATCCCACATGCCGCGGAGCAACTAGGCCCGTGAGCCACAACTACTGAGCCTGCGCGTCTGGAGCCCATGCTCCGCAAAAGAGAGGCCGCGACAGTGAGAGGCCCGCGCACCGCGATGAAGAGTGGCCCCCGCTTGCCGCAACTAGAGAAAGCCCTCACACAGAAACGAAGACCCAACACAGCCAAAAATAAATAAATAAATTAATTAATTAATTAATTAATTAAAAAAAATATATATATATATGTAGCTATTTTTAAACTATTTTATAAAGAGGATCATTTCTGGAAGAACTAATTCATTTACTTACTCACTCATTCAATAAAGAAACCTAGTGATTATTGAGTATGTCCATGTGTCAGACAGTGGAATGTAAGCTCCTTGAGGGCAAGCATTTTTGTTTTGTAACCTTAGAAAAGGGTCAGACACATAGTAGGTGTTTGATAGGTATGTGTTAAGTGAGTGAATGAATGCTAAGTGCTAGCATATAATGATGAATAGATCATGAACAGCCAATGTCTTTCCAGTGTTTCCAGTGCCGTGAGTGAAGTTCAATGATGTTCAAAATTACTATTATATATTTTTGCAAAGTTCATAGCCATCACCCAAAAGCACATCATATTTTGGTTCAGCAATATTAAAAATAAGTTAACCCAGATGCAAGATGTTAAACATCAGGGGCAAGAAAATGGAATTGCAAGAAGGACCAGATTTTAAATGAGTGGTTTCCTTCCAAGAAGTCCCTTAATGTCTATGCAAAATAAAGGGATCTCCAGGCCTCCTGTTCCTCTGTTTATACTCCCTCTTCATTAGCAAGGTGTCTTCATACATGCGACAAGTACAGGCAATTTAAGAAAGATCTTGACTATAAAAGTCTCTAAATAGTGGATTTAAGCACAGATTGGCTGTTTATTCACCCCCAAAAAGATCCTCTAGGGAAAGATCAGGAATGATTCAATAACCCAGGAGAAAATTCAGTGGTAAGCATATCAGCTCTTCAGAGGTATTCCAGTAGTCAGATATTAGATCCACATTCTAGTGTGTTTATTGAAAAGTTAGAAAGAATTATGGAGAAATTCAAAATAGTCAATTACATTAAAATATAGAACATATAAAAAGTCAAAGAAACAGGAAAGTTTTTTGTTTATTTTTTAATGAAGTGTCCATGAAGCGGTGATTACAACCTTCAAACGTTTTATAAGGATTATGTTGCAAACTATAGGAACATTGTCTATTTCTATCAAAAAAATGAAAAAAAAGCACAGATATAATATGCATTACAGTTAATTTATTAAACTTTATAAATTTCTTCACAGTGAAGGTTTTAAAACATTTATAAGTGACATTTTGAAAAATGACAGTCTCTCATTGAAAGATACTTGTGAATCATATATATTTTCTTCTTCCAGGTATGGATATAATTCTTCCCAAAACAGAGGAATGGACCTGCTACATCATTGTAGATCAACCCCCAGGCCACGGACCACTACTGGTCTGCAGCCTGTGAGGAACCGGGATGCACAGCAGGAGGTGCGCTGAGGGAGAGCAAGAGAAGCTTCATCTGCCACTCCCCATCGCTCCCATTACAGCCTTAATCTTCCCCCACATCGCTCGCATTACCACCATCCCCCTCATAGCTCGCATTAACGCCTGAACCATCCCCCGCTCCATCTGTGGAAAAATTGTCTTCCACGAAACCGGTCCCTGAGGCCAAAAAAGTCAGGGGCCGCTGCTGCAGGTCCTTTCTAAAATGAGACTTTATCATCTTAATACTCCCTCCATTAATTAATTACCTTCAGTTAGCTAAATATGCTCTTTGTTTCTCTTTTACTTGCTCAACTATGAATGTTATGTTGCTGAATTATGTATGTTTTTGTAAGTTATCTAAATATTTAAAGGGAACAGTGAGCAGTAGCCAAAATGTAACTCACGTAGGGTACCGAGGAACCAAATAGTATTAAAATGGATCACTAGAATCCAAACATTTTGAATTTCCAATTTCAATTCTAAAGTTCTTTATTTCTTAAGTCTGGGTTTTGGGATAATTTACAGGAAAAAAAAAATACTTGTTAATAATTGGCTTTAAAATACTAATCATAAGAATTAAAAGTCAATTTAGATTTTAAAATGAGCAATTCTTAGTCTCTGATTCCATAGTAACGCTCAGATAACATATTTGGAGGGACCTTTTAGGAAAGCGTGCCAGACAGCATTGTGGGGAAAGAAGGAAACATACCTACACAGAGCCATTTTAGCATCAGCATTATTGATTCCCATGTTAACTGAGCCCTTTGAGAGCTCTCCTTCAAAGCCATAAATCAGAGAAAGGTATACAAATCATCTAGATTCTTTCTAAATGAAAAGAAGATGTGATATGATTTAAAAGAGCAGGGTAGAGATGTATAAGCAGGATCCCTATGATTAATCCTCCAAAGTAAACTTTATTATTTAAGAGCTATTGGATGATAAAGAAGCTGATTTTTTTTTCCCAACAGTGAGGATTAGATTTACATGGTGTCATAAATATTGGCAACATTATGTTAGTCAAGCATTCTGATTTTTCTTTCTTCCTGAGAATTCTATAGAAATAAGGATTATATAAACATTTTTAGTATGGATGCACCCAGGGCTTGGAATGATGGGACCAGTGACTCTATGACTATTAAGTTGTTTTCATGCTGTTAAATATTATGTGTAACAGTGGGAGCTGAGGTACAAAAGGCTGTTTCAGCATCTCTTACTACAACTCTATTTTTCCTACAATTTGTACATAGATTAAACTTAATAGTTTTGATTCTTTTCCCATGTTCTGTAAAGGATAAGGTTAATACATGAAAATGTTAAATGCATGTTTTTTTTTTAGAATTCTAGCTAAAATCTAAAGCTGAAGACAATAGCTTTAAATACCCACCCATTCTAAAAAAAAAAAAAAAAAAAAATGGTTTTCCAATAACTCCATGCCAGTATTTATTAACGGGTAGAAAAGCTGGTCCAAACAAAATCCATTCAAAAAGAATTATATGATAGAAGACTAGAAAACTGAAAAAGATTATTTCAAGTGAATTTTTAGAGTAGAATGGGGATTTCCTGTAGAATGGTGAGCCTGACCTCTCCCTGCCTGTCAGGATTTTGACTATGCCATGGCATTGCAACTATGAGGTTTTGCACCATACAATACTTACAGCAGATTGACGTGGGCTTGATAGAGATTGGCTCACACATGAACATAGAAAGTGATGCTTGTTTTCTTTTATCAGAAGTTTAAGACAGGAGTCTGGCTGGAGACACCCAGACAAAAATGCTATAAGAGAGATAACAGAAATTTTCCCATTTGCTGAGATAAAGATGCATGAGGTGTTGTGGGGCTATCAGAGCCCAGCAGCTCATCCTGAGGAGACTCTTTTGGACTGCACAGGACAGGTGATCCAGCAAAGAAGAGGATTTGTCCCAGGGTCAGGAGGAGAATGAAACTCAGGAGGTAGCAAGGGAGCACTTCTCCCATGAGGGAAGGAGTTAGTGTTATTACAACCAAGGGTGGATCTCTGCATTCCACAATGGCTCCCATGAAAGAATCAGACTTTGGATGCCGGTCATAATGACAGCATGATGCCAGTCATTATCAGCTAACATAAAATTAGAAACAATCCTAAATCTGTCAATACTTAAACTGGTACTCGGTTCTATTCCGCCAGTTACTTTTATTGTAGTCTACACTCATTTCTAAATGATACATTTGAGATAGAACTATGGAAACCTTTAAGGTGTCTGAAAATCATGCTTCATAAGGGTCAATGGAAAAAATATGGTGGCGAGGGAAAGAGAACTACAGATAATGGAAGGAGGGACGTGATAAACGTACTCAGATATTTAAAGGATTCTTATGTGGAAGATAGATCATTTTCTAAGTTCAAACTTAAAATCAATGGGTAAAAGATAAATGAGTGAAAGTTTCGATGAATATAAATAAAATATCTAATAAGAAAAAAGTCTGTTAAGGAATAACCTGTCAGGGAATTTCCTGGTGGTCCAGTGGTGGGGAATCCGTGCTGTCACTGCCGAGGGTCTGGGTTCAATCCCTGGTCAGGGAACTAAGATCCCACAAGCAGTGCGGCATGGCAAAAGAAAAAAAAAAGGAATAACCTGTTACACAAGATATTTTTCTCCCATCACTGGAATTATTCAAGCCAAAACTAAATTATCATAGATGGAATTGGAAGAATGTAATTGACCACATGATTTTTAAAACATATACCTCAGTTTTCCAAGGATGTTCTAGCTTTCCTTTCATTTCTAAAAGGGTCCATATAATAAAATTAAAATATGGTCACAGTACCTAAAAGACCCTTTCCAAATCTAAGAGCTTGTGAATGTATTCTTTGGATAAAGTCACTGACCCTCTTTGAATTTCATTCTTCATATACAAAAAGAGGATAATATATGCCTAGTTTCCTTTTTGAGTTATTTTTGAATCAAAACTGATAGCATCTTAGGAAGGAATTTTAAAATATTACATACTTTACAAATTTATATTGTTTTGCACCTATTAGTTTCACTGTTTTAATCATTTCATAAAAAGGGTTTAAAGTCCGTATATTTAGCAAAGTCTATATATTTCCTGCAGCTGAATGACTTGAAAAATATCAATGCATCATGGGTGAGAATTTTGAGACCCTCTCTCTCATTTAAGAACATATTTATATTTATTTATATTTATATTTATACCTATATTATTCACCTGTGGCCAAGAAGTTTAACAGAGCAAAATTAGTATTAAAATAGTGATTGAGATTATGTTAAACTATACATGCTGGGATGATTCTCTCCAAACTCTCAATTGAAGAACACTGAGCTTACCTTAACCAAAGATGCAGAGAGCTATGTTTTGTTTCAGTTGCTTAGTATTTGTACGATTTTCACTGAGCTTCCTAGAAGAGTGACAAGAGAGCTGTGATACTGGATTAACAGAAGAAACTATTCTGATCTAATTTTACCATTTTATCCATATTCCAATCATTTCTTGAATTAAAAATAATAACTACCCAGGTCTACCTTAACCACACACTCCTGGTTCACTTCTCTTACCTGATAAGAGGAATTAAGTACTCTGTTGTCAATCTGTAGAAACAATAGTAGGCAGAACAAAGAAGACATTAATATTCTTGGGTCTACTAAAAAATAAAATAAAAAAGGTAACCATATGTCCTATTGGAGACAGTCTTGTTTTACAGCATTGTTCCAACATCCTGTCCTCTTACTACTCCTTTTGACTTACAGCTGTATACTGATTAGAGATTAAGATGTTCAAAGAATATATTTCCTGGTCAATTTATAGGAAAGGAAAAAACAAAACAAAACATTTAAACCAGTTGCAAAAGTTTATGTATAAAAATTAGTTTAATTGGTTTTTTTAACTTTGCTTTATGGACACTTTGAAAAGTTTCACCATATAAATCAACTAAACTTTTGGAAGGCAGATACATATTTATTTCTTCCGTACATGATGTATCTTCCCCAAATAGTTTGATAGTTCCCTGAGAATAGGATCCATGTCTAAACCTCTCAACACATTTACATTTTCTAAATAAATTTTAAATCAATGAATGAAGATGAATGAAGAGTGAATGTGAATTCTGTTAGAAATTTAGGAGTAAATCTGGAAAAAATCAGTCTCAGCTTCAGAAGAGTTGTCCATGGGTTTAAATTACATTACATTATAATTAAATATGAGTCATGACATTATTCTAGAAATACATTCACAAAGCCATCTGAAATTATTTATGTCTCTAAAAATAGACTAAGTACTGACATAATTCACTTTTCAGCTTAGCCTTTTTTTTTGTGTGTGTGTGTGTGTGGAAACATCTTTGTTGTAATAAAAACTGAGATGATTGACCTGACCTGAGAGAAATAGCTTCTGTTCAGGTGGATGTAAGGCAATGGCAAATAAGCATGAAAAGACAGGGGCAGTTTACAGACTGTCCTTCCTCTGAAAATATGAGATTAAAAAAAAAGAGTTGAAAAAAGAACATTTCAGGAGAAGCAAATGCCACTATTACAGTGTCTATTAAACACTGGAATTGTTTAACAGGGGGGAAATACTAATTAAGATTTCACTGCCACCAAGCAATATTTACTGTAGTTGAACGGGATGAGTTTTAAAGCAGCTCAATCTCATTTCCTTGTTAAGATCTTCACACAGAAACCCAGCGTTCTCAGATTTAATCAGACTCAGCTCCCTCGCTTTCCCCTCCCCTCAGGAGAGAAGCACATTAGGTACTCCACGACCTCAAGAGATTATTAATCTATAAAAATGTTTTTGCCCTCCCACAACCTCCCAGCCTATGACAATAATTATGATGGCTGCTGCAGAGTTGTATTGCTGTTAAAAATGGCAATAATAATGATGGAATTAAATCCTCTTTCCTATGTATAAATGCAACGCTTATTTCCATGCGTTTTGGAGAGAATCCATTCTTCTCTAGCAGACATGGCTATGTAACATTCGTAAATACACTGTAAATCTTCTAATAATTAATAACTACTAGAGCTCAGTTCCTTAAAAAATGAATTTATATAAATTATGAATCACCTGTAACTGAATTCATTTTTCCCTTTCCTCAGCTGTGAAGCCAAAAGGAAAGAGAGAAGTTGTCAAATATGCATGTAATTTAAAAATGTGTTTCTCTTTCAAATGTTTTGGTTGTTTAGGTTGGCTTTATTTTTTATTGGACTAGTTCCTTAGAACCATCATTTGACTCCCATTTTCAAGGGGTATATTTAGTTATGTTTGGTTTTTCAGGCACAGTTTTTTGTTTTAAATGTGAATTTCCTTTTATTATGAAATGGATACCGTTTATTTAGGAAAAAAAATTAAAAGAATCAAAATAAATAAATATAATATTATACATAGTTACCATGTAGTTTTTGCAGTATATCCATCTGGAGTATTCTCTGCATGCATATCTACATATCTATACATCTGTATCACTATCAATATCAACATAGAGGTAGATATGTTGGTGGGATTATACCATACATTGTATTTTTAATTGAGTTTTGTTTTAATTGAAACACATCCTTCACATTATTGCAAGTTGAAAGGTGTACACATTGTATTGTATACTTCATTGCTACTTAAAGACTTCAGGCTATTTTATTGAATAGGTAATTTAGGTAACCAACGTTATAATTCATTCTATAGTTTTTTGTTTTTTGTTTTAGTCACTAAAAAGGGGGCAAGTAATAAACCAAATAATGCATTTTTTACACTTTCCAACTTACATATTCTTAAATTTTCATTGACATTTCTTCCTTCTTTTGTTCCTATGCTGCTCTATATATTAGCTACAATTTTCATCTTTTAAAGAAAACTGGGGTTCAAAATGGTTTAGCAGCTTGTCCAAAGTCACATAGCTAGTAACTGATTACAAAATTTGTTATCTGCTTTCAAAATTAAGAAATAGTTTCTGGCATTTGGCATAGAGTTTACAAATGGGCAAAATTATGAGTAATAAGTATATGAGCTCTAGAGGATCCTGGATGAAAAAGCAGAAGTGTTGGTAAAGTTACTCTAAATTTACCAAGAATCTGTAACTTGGCTTCTTTCTGGCTCAAATTTTAATTAATTAATTTATTTTATTAAAAAAAATTTTAAATGGGGTATAGTTGTTTTACAATATTGTGATAGATTCTACTGTACACAGGAGTTCCCTGTGCTATATGCAGGTTCTTATTAATTATATATTTTATGCATATTAGTGTATATATGTCAATCCCAATCTCCCAGTTCATCCCACACACACACACCCCACTTTCCCTCCTTGGTGTCCATACATTTGTTCTCTATATCCATGTCTCTCTTGCAAACCAGTTCATCTTTACCATTTTTCTAGATTCCACATATATGCATTCATATACCATGTGTGTTTTTCTCTTTCTGACTTACTTCACTCTGTATGACAGTCTCTAGACCCATCCATGTCTCTACAAATGACCCAATTTCATTCCTTTTTATGGCTGAGTAATATTCCATTGTATATATGTACCACAACTTCTTTATCCATTCGTCTGTTGATGGGCATTTAGGTTGCTTCCATGACCTGGCTATTGTAAATAGTGCTGCAATGAATATTGGGGTGCATGTGTCTTTTTTGAAATGGTTTTCTCTGGGTAGATGCCCAGTAGTGGCATTGCTGGATCATATGGTAATTCTATTTTTAGTTTTTTAAGGAACCTCCCTACTGTTCTCCATAGTGGCTGTATCAATTTATATTCCCACCAACAGTGCAAGAGGGTTCCCTTTTCTCCACACCCTCTCCAACATTTGTTGTTTGTAGATTTTCTGATGATGCCCATTCTAACTGGTGTGAGGTGTTATCTCATTGTAGTTTTGATTTGCATTTCTCTAATGATTAGTGATGTTGAGCAGCTTTTCGTGTGCCTCTTGGCCCTCTGTATGTCTTCTTTGGAGAAATGTATATTTAGGTCTTCTGCTCATTTTTGGATTGGGTTGTTTGTTTTTTTAATATTGAGCTGCATGAGCTGTTTATATATTTTGGAGATTAATCTTTTGTCTTTTGATTAGTTTGCAACTATTTTCTCCCATTCTGAGGGTTGTCTTTTCGTCTTCTTTATGGTTTCCTTTGCTATGCAAAAGCTTTTAAGTTTCATTGGATCTCATTTGTTATATTTTTGTTTTTATTTCCATTACTCTAGGAGGTGGGTCAAAAAAGATCTTGCTGTGATTTATGTCAAAGAGTGTTGTTCCTATCTGACTCAACTTTATAGTGGAGAAAATTTTCTGTGAGTAATAACTATAAAGCTTAATTCTCAAGTGAATTTAAATGCATGATATACTATTTTAAATACTGTACAATTCATTTGTTATTTATCTTTAACTTTACTTTTACAAATTAGGAAACTAAGACCAAAAATTTTAAATGACAGTGTTCCCAACATTTCCCAGATAATATGTGTGCATTCCCAACATTACCCAGATAATATGTGTGCAAGTATAGAATCTCCATTACAATATTTGAAATATGTAATATTGATATATGAAAAAAAAACCAAAAAAAAAATTAAAAGGAAGGAAGAAAACCATTAGTTTACTCCATCTCCTGTGTTTGGCTCAGCCATTTGAAGATATATGCTGTATAGTGGTCATTTAAACATGAAAATATTCCTCAGTTGTATTTTCATTTTCTTCACAATCAATGGGGTGTCTACACTCCATTCAAATTCTAATTCTGGGAAGAAGAGGAGAGGTAAGGTGTGCTTGTGTGGAGGGGGAGGCTGCTTCAGACAGCAGTTACTAGAACACTTAATACATCCATTAGCTTTTAAATACAGAAATGATAGCCCTTTATCCAAAAAATATTTTCACTCTCTGCTTGATTTTTCCAAAATCTTGAATGTGTGGATTTTTTTGTTTGTTTGTTTCTATGTTAAGTGTGTCAGTGTGAGAGCCGATTAAAGTTTAAACATCACTTAACCTTAGTTGAAATCTCAAACCTTTTTTTTTACCAGCATGTTGTAGTACAGGGGAGGGGTCAGATAGGAGGAAAATTTGACCCCTACTGCAGAATTTAGCAGAAAGTGGATCAGAGGCTTCTGGCCAGAGACAATCATCATAGCATGGTAGCAGTTTTCAATTTTTTACCTTTGCTGTTTTATATATATATATATATATATATATATATATATATATATATATATATATATAAAATTTAAACCTTTACAGGTACCATATTAACAACAAAACTCTGACACTAAAAATACTTAAGTATTTGTATTGGGAGCCAGAAAGAGATGTCAATATGAGGAAACGGCTTCAACCAGATGCTGAGGGTAAAGCCCAGAGGCACATTGGGCCACAGCAGCTTTACAGAGGGGAGGACACAGGATGCATCCCTGTGGCCAGAGGCAAGGCTGAAAGGAGCACACAGGGAGTTGGCCAGGCCTGAAGTGGCATCCACCACTCTGAAGAAAGGCCTGCCTGTTTCTCCAGCAGACCGCCCTGGAGAAGGAACATGACTTTGCTTGGGGAATTGCCTTACTTTACACAATGAATGCAATCCCAGAGGAAGAGAATTTAGCTCAGGTTTGCCTGAGAAAAACTTTTTAGTGATAAGTGGAAGAACTCACAGCTTTTAAGCAACTACTTCTAAAACAAGGTCAGGCAGAAGGATCAAGCTTCATCAAACAAGTAAGAAATAACCAGCAAGGAACTTCCTGAAATAGTGAATATAACTGAAACTGAAACCCAGAAAGTTCAGGTACAAAAGAAGATCTAACAGAGAGAGAGTACCAAGTATTGCTAATGAGTAGGTTTATTACAAAATTACTGATTAGAAATATTTTCAGACTCTGGAAGGGAGCCTGAGTTGTTTCTGTGCATCCTTAGGTGTTTATCTGGAACAAAATTCATTGCCCTAAGTTTTTTTTGCTAGTTTTGAATACTGACACTAGGTTTTAACCTTAAAAATCAATCATAAGATTTTAGGTATAGATATTGAAAGCAGTATAAGATTAACAGTGAAACCAAGCAGTACTCTGTGGGGCTCCTGGGCACATAAGTCTTTCTGTGTCCCCTTCCCAGAGTTCCAAAGGACAGGTTCAAACAGTTGCTAATCAGGGAAAGGAAGGGATGCAGAGATAAGGGAGGAGCAGTCAAGAAACAATACTGCAGCCTTGGGGCAGGGTCCTGGTTTCCCCTCAAGGGATACACATAGCAATACCTTTGAGCTCTTTTGCAGCACTAAAACCCGCACCAAATAGAAGATGTTAACTACAATACTTGATGAAGCACTGTTCATTCCAGAGAAGGTCACAGTTTGCCCGTTATCGCCTGATGTCAGATGATCTCTGGATTGAGGAATGAGGGTCCTTCATGCACCCTGATCCTTATCAGCAACCCTGCCCCTTTGAGGCAAGAGAGAGATGGGCCCCCAGGGCAAATGGTTTGAGTTCATTCCTTGTGGACCGATACTCCTAGATGGAAATAATAGGACAATTGAGAGAGGAGGCTGGGCCCTGTCCAGATAGAAAATAAGAGACCACATATTCCTCATTCTTGAAGTCAGGAGACCTCCTTGACTACACATGCACAGAAAGGCTCCTTGGAGGTCAAAAGTGGAGTGATGCTAAGTGATGGCAACTAATGCTCACTACCCATAAGCCTCTTCGGTAGAATCCATCTTGGCTAAAAGCCACACACTGCAAGCACACATGAGAAAATCCTGAGATACACCAAATATGGACTTTGAACTAGGCAAATCAAAATGATTGGTCAAAGGAAACCTGGAAGAAATGCCCCATAAAAGTGACTCAAACTGCCACGAGAGCGTGACTCTTTCTCTGAGCCTACCCGTGTGTCTATTTACACGTATTGTACTCTTTTTTTCTCTTAATAAATACTTTACTTGTTTCACTACTTTCCATCTTTGTGGGAATTCTTTTTCTGCAAAGCTGTAGGGCCAGGGCCTTGTCACTGACCACTGGTCTATTGGCTAGGATTCAGTGCTTTTGCCGCCACAACCCGACCTCAATCACTGGCCAGGAACTGAAACCCTGCTTCAAGTCACTGCAGGCCAAGGCCACCCAAGATCACCTTGACTATAAAACTCCTCACAACTTTCACCCCCTGGGTTGGGACACAAGTTTTGAGGGCATTAGCCTGCTGTGGCCCCCTTTGCTTGGCAAAGCAATAAAGCTATTCTTTTCTACTTCACCCAAAACTTTGTCTGCAAGATTTAATTCAGTGTTGGGATGCGGAGGATGGATTTGGCTTTGTTACTTTCATTAAATTGGCATGGACTTATTGATACATTCATAACTATGTAACTGCCTAAAATAATTAATTGCATGGTAACGTTATCAAAATTTGGAATAAAGTTAACAATACTACATAAAGGTAGGGGCTAGTGAAAATAATCACTTAATCTGTTGAAATATGGTCCAGCTCTGAAGTCATATCTACAAAATTGTTCCAATTTGCATGCTTTTAATTTAGCATAACTTTGTTTGAGCTATAAACAGCCATGCAAAAAACAGTGATAAGTGAGGATAGTACAATATAATTGTCAAACTAATTCCCAGTATCTCAGAATGTGACCTTATTTGGAAGTAGGACCTTGCAGATATAATCAAGTCAAAATGAGGTCATACTGAAGTAGTGCAAGCCCTAGTTCAATATGACTGGTGTTCTTCTAGAAACAGAAGAGACTCTGAGACACAGTCACATGAGGGGAGAATGCCTTGCAACAATAGTGGCAGAGATTAAAATGTTGCAGCTGCAAACCAGGGACAAAGATTTGCAAGCAAAGATTACAAGCTAACCAAAACCACCAAGGAAGGAGAAAGACAAGAAAGGATCCTCCCCTACATGTTTCAGAGGGAGCATGACTCTATAGACACCAGGGCTGATTTTGAACTGCTAGCCTCCAGATCTGTGAGACAATACATTTTGGTTGGTTTAAGCCACACAGCTTGTGGTACTTTTTATAGCAGCCCTAGGAAATGAATATACCTAACTTCTAAATAACCATCTCATCAAGTTACAGGATAATGGGAAATTTGCAAATAATTTAACAATATTCAATCTTATTAACTATGTACTTTTAGGATATAATTTACACACAAATAGAACAGTAATATTAAAATCTATCAATCCTGAGATTGATGAATGAAATTAATGTGATATTCATCAGAGTTCAACAGACCTTAAGGCTAGTGTCAAGACAATTTAGAAAATAAAAATTCTGAAATGCATCTTTACCTTAAAATATTATGATTTCTTCATTTATAGTGCTGGTTCTTCTTCATTTGTGCCTTTTGCATCCTTATCCACCCTTATTTATGAGTAACTGGATATGATGAATATGATAAAGGGGCAGGGTTGCATGTGTGGTTGGGAATTGGACAACTGTAGCAAAGTAATTTTACATTACAGTAATTTTAGATTTGTATATGTTTTATGACACTTTTGTGTCCAAAGGACAATACAATTTCTCCAGAAAAATAGGTCTGTATTTTATTTATGTAAAAATACTAATAACAACTCACCAGAGCAGTGTTGTTTTCTAGGTTTTGATTTAGACCTTATTTGGACCTGGAGAGAAAACACAGATGAAGGGGAGCCTAAAAAGTAAATTGAAAATCCTCTGTTTACCAAATCTACTGCATTCCATTAGCCCTCGTTCACCTATTTTCTTTGACTTAAACAAATTCAAGATTTCCAGTTCTTATCCTCCAGAGATCCTGCAGTGTGTGAAGAAAAAATAAGAATGAAATTTAGATTGCTCTAATTCTCAGAATTGCAAGGAAAATAAAAGATTTAAGACAACATCATTAAGTCTAAGCTACAAAATAAGGGAAAATATAATTGTTTAAAATTGCAGATCCTTAAGACAGCATATGATGTCTGGATCTTAACTTATTGGGAAAGTCATAACATGAGACTTTACAATAATATTCATGGATTAAACCTTGCTCATCTTCTTGCCATTTTAACTCTGAATATTTTTGATCATATTCATTTTGACCAAAGTTTATACAAAATATACTTTAGAAACCTAAGAATCTTTGATTTATTTTAATTGGGTGAACAAATAAGGCTACCTTGAGTCAATTCAGGAAACATTTTTTAAAAAAAACAGTGGGTTATAAATAGAACATAAACGATTTATTTGATAAAGGGAGATCACGTTTATGGTTGGATTTTTAAATAAGGTTTAAAATAATTTATCAACAAGGTTTATAGAAACCGGATGTAAGAACGATGCCTGCCTCCTACCTTCAACTTTAGTTCTGGAGGTGCACAGCACAGGGTTTAAGGGCAGGGACTTTAGCATCAGGCAGGTTGGCTCTGTCACTCATTAACCGACCTCAAGCAAACCCAATCAGCCTCAGTTTGCTCATCTGTATATTTAATCTTCCTTATAGATTTTGTGGGGAACAAATGAGATAATACATATAAAGTGTATCTCATAGTAAGCTCTTGACATTGTTGTTATTATATTATTATGAAAGAAACAGCTATATACACAGAACACAAAATCATTAAGCTCTCTAACACTGGGGGAATGATACTGACCCACTCTAATGATTCTTCTGTTCCCTTTATAAAAATATCAAAAGTAATAATCATTGTATAGCATACAGTACTTGTAGCAGCAAGCATTTTCTAAATATTTGACATACATTAACTCATTGAATCCTTATAGCTGTCCCATGTGGTAGACATTAGTATTAAGGCACAGAGAGGTTTAGAAACCTGCCTAAGAATACACAGCAGAGCTGAATGTCGCTGCTGAGGAAGTCTGGCTTCAGAATCTGTGGTCATAACCTTAAGCTTCAGTCCCGTCATTAAAACGCCCATCACTCTGTGGATTGCTATGAGATGTGCTTTTTTGTTCATTCATTTGATGTGAAGATTTCTATAAAGTTTAATTTCATACTTACATTCTTCTCTCTTACTAGCTAATGTACTTGTGTCTTGATGGTACTTAACCAATGTAGATCAGAGAGTTTGACCTTCAGCCAACTTAAAGAAAAATATTTGTCCACAAATCTGACTTTTAACTTTAAAAGCCTTTTTATTCACAGGAAAAGAGCTGAAAGAAGACATGGGAGTGTGGCAGGTATGCTTATACAAGGGAGCCCTTATAGTTTAAACGTTTATGTCTCTAACAAAGAGAGAAGCCAGTGATTATAATTCACAAAAGAAAGTTGTTGGCAACTGGGATTCATAATAAAACTCAGGGTCAGACCACAAGCTCACAGAGGGAAAAATTATATAGAAAGGAGGAAGAACTTTTTTTTTCAGCATATCATTTCCTGCATAGAGAGTTTTCCTATGAGATTTATGCAGAGTCATATCTGTAGCAAGAAGAAAAGGGTGCTCTGTCCTTAGAATCAAAGCCAAAAGAAGAATGAAGAATAGAATAGCAACAATAAGTTGTATCTTCTTATAGTCTTGTATGAAAAGGAAGTGAAAGTGTTTCTGACGCTCCCATTAAATGCAGTAAACTGTTTTAGGAGGAAGATTATATTGAAACCATTTCAACAGGCTTAAAGAAATAATACTATTCTCAATTTCATTAAAACTTCAGGAGATTAAAATGTGTTCACGTTTTTCAACTTTATATTCGAAATTTTTTAAACAAGCGCGACATTGATAGGAGTATTTTAATCAGTGTGTTTTGCTGCAGTCATCCAAAATCAATTCAATTTTCTTAAAAACAACAACAACAAAAAAAAACCCTTGAACTTGTTCAGAGTATTTACTTGAATAGACAGTTTTCACATAGTTCTTTACTCTCAAAATGTTATAATAACACTATATTTTCCTTTTTAGTGTACGCATATCCATTGTAAAAATTCAAACAGCTTTTAACAATATGAAGACATAATATTAGCTGAATTCCTGTCACTCTATTAAATAACCCTATTAACATATTTACACACTATACATCATCCTTATTCGTCATTATAAAAGCACATTTTCCTTATATATATAATCACATCTTAACAACAATGATGTTAGCATCATAATTTTTAAGCAATTATATATTGAAGGAAATTGAAGTTGCTTTTTAGCTTTCTCTTATTATAAACAAGGCTACACATAATATGTTTATAAATATATCTTTTCACATGTTTCCAATTACTGCTTTTAGATACATGATTGTAAGTGAAAATAGTGTATTAGAGACCATTCATGTTTTAAGCTTTTTAATACATATTTCAAAATTATACTTCAAAAATGTATTAACATACATTTCCCCCAATAATATATGAGAATGCCACTTTTCAAATATCCTCATCAATACTGGAAATAGCCAAGGGGAAGCTCTCTTACCTATTCTTTATGTTTATTAAAAAGAAGTTTCAAAAAAAAAAAGAAGTTTCCATAAATATTCTGGACCTGTTGACCAACCCCTTACTCCATCCTACAGAGAAGCGAGTTTAGTTTGAAGCTAACAGTCATTGTTTCATCTTTCTTGATGGGAGAAACTAAAGTTGGGGCAGGGGGTCCTTTGATGGTTTCTACTGTCTATTAGTTAAACTAGAATTACATTTCTCAGAATCCCCTTACTTGTTGATTCCAGGTTATGGTTGTCCAACAAAGAATTTATGTGAGATTTTAAAACTAAAATCAGAATCCATTTCTTTAAGATCATGCAGTTGGAGGCAATGCCAGTGATCACAGAGGCACCTCGTATTTTCCTTTACCCTATGACCAGCTCTTCTTCCAAATTACTAGCCTTTCTGACTGAGAGTCATCACACCCTTCACAAAATATTTAGTTGCAGAACCACAAAAGAAACACCTTCTTTGCCAGCATCTCTTAATGGTCACACATTATTGGTTAGACATACTTCGTTTCTCAGATCAAAAGGTTGGTGACTTCTCTGATAATTCAACCCTCCCTTTTGGATATTCATCTTCTCAGCTCTTTCCACAGTTGAGTAAGGTTTAATTTTTATAATAAATCCTTTGTCTGATAACTCATCTGATAACTCTCTTCCCTGTGTAAACCCTGCCTGGTTCTTTCTTCTCCACCTGGATCAGTGAGAGACAGTAACTTGGGTAAGTGTTGGTGCTCTACAAAATCAAACTTCCTTTCCCAAGGCCTGGACTTGGGGAAAAGATTTACTATAGAGTTAGCAAGTTCGTTTTTATTCTCATAGAAAAGTACGTTCACCAACCAGTTCTTTATCAGTAATAAAGGGGATGTTTGTTCTCCATCTGTGGACTTTTAAATTATCTCAATTGCTAAAGAATGAGGGTGAGAAAATAAGTGTTATCAAATGGCCCATTCTTAATTACTTCAAGAGGTATCATGATTATTTTTTTTTTTCATTTTACTGGTTTAATAAGCAAAATACACTAGCATGAATTTAGAGTTTACATTTATTTGAATAGTAATGAGATTGGATATTGTTTTCATTTGTTGACTCAGTATTTGCAGTGTGATTTATCTTAAATGTTGGTTCAGGCATTGTAGCCAGTGTTTAAACTATTTATTAATTCTCTTATTAATTTGACAATAATATTTGCTAATATTTCTCAAGTTGTTTTATAAATTTCTTTATTGTTTTATGCCAAATAAATAGAAAACAAATAGTAAAATAACAGACATAAAAACCCTCTGCACCTCACAGGACACCATTAAGAAAATCAAAGTACATGTCACAGATTGGGAGAGAATATTTGCAAATCATATATCTTATAATAAGTCCTTGATAAAGAACTTACAGCCAGAAGATTAAAAAATGTTATTACTCTAATAAAGAGGCAAATATCCAGTTTTACCAATGAAAATATTTCAACAGAAAAAATATATGAATGATCAATAAACACACCATATGATGCTTGACATCATTAGACATTAGGGAAAGGTAAATTTAAACCAAAATGAGATACCACTTCACACCTACTATAAAGGCCATACTCAAAAATACAGACAATAACAACTGTTGGTGAGAATGTGGAGAAATTAGAATCTCATACACTATTGGTCTAAATGCAAAATAATGAAGTCACTTTGGAAAAAACTTGACAGCTTCTTAAAAAGTTAACATACGTTTATCATGCAATCCAGCAATTCAGGGTTATCTACCAAAGATAAATGAAAACATATGGCCACATGAGACATGTACATGATGTTCATAGCAACATTATTCAAAATAGCCAAAAAAGTGTAAACAACATAATTTCCATCACCAGATGAATGGCTAAACAAAACAGGGTATACTGATACAATGGAATACTATTAACCAATACAAAAGTATGAAGTATTAATACATACTAAAACATGAATAAAGTTTTAAGCAGTATGCCAAGTGAAAGAAACCAGGTGTAAGAAACCAAATATTATACAATTCCATTTATATGAAATGTCCACAAAAGACAAATCTGTAAAAACAGAAAGTAAATTAGTGATTGACTGGGGCTAGAAGTGAGAATTGTAACTGCAAATAGGCATAATGGACCTTTTTTTTGAGGTCATATAAATGTTCCAAATTGCATTGTGTAGGTGGGTGCACAACCATAAATTTACACAAAACCATCAATAGTACACCTAAAATTAGTGAATTGTATGGTATAAAAATTATACCTCAATAAAGCTGTTAAAAATAGACCAAAAAATTTAGTTAGTGTCATCTTTTTTGGGTTGATGGCTATAAACATGATTGATTTTTACCTATGAAATGGTTAGCTGATTTGCCTAAGAACACTAAAAAGGAAGGTCCAGAAAATCAATCTTGCTAACACATTGAGTACTTAATTTCCAGAGAACATCAGATCGAAATAGTAAATCATTATCAAATACTAAAATATTTAACTTTGTTTTTCATGTATTTTAAAATAAATTATAAAGCATTAAATGATTTTAGCAAAAACTTATGTATTGAAACAAAGATAACTTTATTAAAATAAATTCCAACACTTAAAAAGCTGACTCCACAATTCTTCTTGTACACCGCTGTGAAATGAGAGCTCATGATTATTTTAGATAAAGGCCACTCGATGCACTGTAAATAAAGTATCAAATTTAAACTTTCTTTGACTGAAACTTCCTTTTTAAATGGCAAAGTTCTGTAGTGCACAGTCTAAGTCTTGTTCAGAAACTCTGAAAACATGCGTCTTTGGGGATAAAAGCATCATTTACGGATCTTGCTTCAGATCCAGGTTTCTTGATAGAGATCCAGGGGGAAAATAAGCAAGTCAAAGTAATGAATAGAAGATACAGAAGCCAGAGAGAGAGGATCAAAGTCCTTTATTTATATATTTATTTTTAATCAATGATTGTCTTTGAGAAACAGCAGAGGAACCTGAATAACAGGAGCTAGAGGAATAAATTGGAAACAATACAAAATAAATGCAGTTATAATAGACTCTTAGTGTTTCAGTATCTGTGTTATACAGTTTTCTGTTGTCTTCTCAGATTTTCTTTTTCTTTGTGGAGTTTCTGTATAGATTTATTTATAGACATGTTCCTCTGTTTCCTTATTCAAATTCATTCTTATCTTTCTCTCTCATTCAAAAGATAACAATAAAATTTCCACTGTGATTTCCTAAAGCGCTTTTATGGGTATCAATGTGACCTGATCGTCACAACAAGGTGTGATGTAAGTAGGCAGATATAATTATTCTCATTTTCTACACAAGAAAAATAAGAGAGGTAATTTACCAGGTAATGTCACACAGCTGATAACTTATGAAGTTAAAACTTAAAACCAGGTCTTAAGAATCCAGGACTTAAAATGTAGTAATTTTTGTTTCATTTTGTTTCACTGTTTGAACATTACTTTCACAAACAGTACGCCTTTATTCTCGTTTCAAAATTTTGTGACCAGTTGTGGACACAACTGGTCACAAAATGGTCTCAGAACAAATTCGACCATGATTTTCACTGAAACTAATTGAGGATTATTTTAGAAAATGAAACATTTGTTTTATACAGAAGCCCTCAATTGTTTCTGATATAAAGTGTATCGAGATCTACCATTGAACTGAGATTTTGAGGCATCAGATATTTTATCTAAAAAATTTCCTTATTTTTCCATTTATGGAATATTAACAAGAATAAATATGCAGTTAATAAATGTTCAAACTTCTAGTACCCTCAGAATTCTACAAGTTAGCACTTCATTTTTACATTTTTCTTAATTTCTTTTTTATTTTTTTAATTTAAAAAAGAACACAAAATTTTTATTTTATTCGGAAAAAAAATAATCAGTAAGAATTTATTATGCATTAATTCCATTTCCTTAACCCCAACCCCACTGCCAAAGCAAAACATACTAATACATGGCCTTAAGCAATACCTTTTCCCTCAGTTTCTGTAGTTGACTCACTGCCTAAACTTGAAACAAGGGAAGGCATTGCCACTCTGTGTTGCTGTTGCCAAACTCAAACCCAGTGGGTCATATTGAGGAGCATAGCTGATTTATTTAAATAGAAAGCATATTATGCACCTACAAAGCACCATAAGTATCATTAGAAACTTTAAGAGAATACTTTTTTCTTATTAGGATGAGTTTCAGCCATCAGACTAAAACTACTGTCAAGGTTAAATCTTTTATTTTCAATGATTCCAATTATTTTGAATACCAAATGCTTTAATTATCTGAAGAAGGCTATTAATAAGCTCCATTCAACAAATCAAAAATCCCCATCCGTTTCTGCAGCATGCAAATCTTCTTTCTTTATGTTGTAAATGAGCACTCTCCATAGACTACTTTTTCACTCCTTTTCATTTTTAACCTTAAGTGTCAAGAGGACGGACATTGTACCTTAAGTCAATGGATTTTCCAATCTAGGTTTGCTTTTTCATTTGAGCTGCATTTGCCTGAGCTCACAAAGAATGTGGGAAATGAATTCATGGTTTATCTTACTGCACAAGGAAAATAATATTTTATTCTTTTGAAATGGAATTTTATTTTCTAAACATTCTTCTTAACCATCATAGGAACTGATTTCTAGGATCAGCTTTGCCACTCACTAGTTCTGAGATGAAGGAAGTGTCTTTCAATCATTTATAAAATGGGAATTTTCCAATTAAATTCTCTTCTACCTCAAAAGTGTTTAATAATATATAATTATTCTAAAGCAAATATATTCTGGATAAATAAAGAGTGATTCCTATGACATACTAAAATGTCTTGACAAATCCCCTAAAGAACTGTCCTATGAATAAAGTCTCAGAAATTCCAGAAATCCCTTTTAATCCAGATTTTCTTATAAATGGAGTTTGTCCTATAATAAAATTTAAAAGTGTATCAAATTATTTGTATCTGAGTTCCATTTATATCTAACATGAGTTTCTTTTTTCATTATTTTGCTAGAGAAGATGTTTTCAACATTAGAGAGAACCTTGCTAGGTGAAAAAAAGAAGAAGTAAAAAAAGATTAGACTATAGAAATCAAAAAGAAGCTTCTCTTGAACAATTTTGGCACAGATTAACACATTTCTCAACTAGCATTTCTTAACTTTTATTTTTCAAAATACAAGAGAGGCATTAGAATATAGTGAAATAGATTATGATACATCATGCTTAGAAAATCAACTAAAAATTAAATCCATGAGTATTATTTCTCAATTTCTTCCTTCAGCAGTTAGTTGTGGCCTTTAATGTATTGTTTTATTCTTCATGAACCACAAAGAAAAGTAGTATATGCACCAAAGCATAAGTTTTGCTTTCCTCTGTCATTATCTATGCTTTGCATACAACGAATGTTATGAAGAGTCATAAAATTATATAGCCATAGTATCGGGCTCAGTGATCTCCCATGAGACTGAATTCAACATATTGACTTCATGAAGCATAGAGCAAAATTCTTTTATTTTTTTCAAATTTGCAAGAGTTAGCCTTCTATTTGAACTAATCTACCTTGGTTAAATTCAAATCTGTATATTTGCCACTTAACCCAGAGCATAGAAAAATCAACAGTTATACTATATAATTCTGGGAACAAAATTTGATTCAGACATAACCAGAGAAGATTTGCTGAATGATGCAAAATCATATACTTAATATTTATGAAAAAATCAAAATTATGGAGGCAGATATACAAAATTGAATCATTTATTTCTTATCTAGACACCTGTATTTCTCACTTACAATATGAAAAAAATGAGTATTCTTTTTCTTTTCATACTACTCTTGTAACCTGAATAAGAAAGAATATTCAATGGGGAAAATCCTAGCCAAATACTCATATCTTAATAGGCTGCCTTCCTGTGCCTGAGGCTTTTGGGTACTAACAGATATTTAGTTGGGAAAGGTAGGGGGTAAGTGATGTTTAATAAACTCTTTGCACCTTTGAAAGTTGAGAAAGACCCGCAGGAGAACACTAGTTATCCTCTCTAAATTGCATCTAAAGCAGCAGTGCTCACTACTGTGTCACAGGGACTATATCACAAATTATACACAAGTGAAGTGTGAGAATGCTAATTTAAATAAAATGACAGCAAATTCATTCATGATTGTCCCTATGGTATTTTACTAACTTGCTCTTAGATAATTCAGCTCCTAAGCTAGAGGAAACAGAGAAACTTCATTTCTGTGGCTTTTAAAAAAAATTCTACTATATATTATTTTATGTCATTCCAGAGTATTTGCAATTAACTTCTTTTAAACATTTCAAGTGTTGTAGGGTTTGGCTTGCATATGAATTAGAACTGTGCCAAACAATCTTCCGATATTGGCTATAGCAGCAAGTGGCCTCACTCTACAGATCGCTAAACTTATATGATGGCTGAAACTATCATATTAACCTCTCACCCTCATTTAGTTTTCCCACAATTTTACTCTTTATCTGTGAAACAGTCATTGACTGTGAACCCTTTTATCGAGATTTTTGAAATAAGGTTAAAGAAATCAAATGAGATTGATGTATGAATCACTGTACCAGAGAAAATGAGGATCCCCTGGCAATATTCTGGCCATCCTATCCACTACAGTTAGAGAAAGAAGTTGTGTATAATCCATAGAGCTCCTGGTTGTAACAATATCAATAACATTTAACAGCAATAGGGTAACAGTTCCAAGTGTCAGTTATTTCTTCTGACATTACTCATGGAGACTTAAAAAGATGAATAAAGAATATCAGCAATTTCTCTTCCGAAGGGTCTTTTTTACCAGCTTTGAAGGCATTAGATCAACATTATGTGGACCATTTGGAAGAAAGTTGCTTAAAATGCAAACATATTGACTCTATAAAAGTAGAAAACTAAAGTGTACATTAATCTGATTATAACAATTACCTGGGTTGCTGATAACGATATTTGTCAAAGAGAATCTCAAGTACCTATATCACCTCCCTATAACGTTCCTTGTTGGAATATATTTCCAATGCAACTTAATATGGTTAAACGTACCCATAATAAGAGCATAATTTTGAAATTCAATTTGGAAATTCTCTATTTTTTTAACCATTAAAAACTCAATTGTGTATTTTATTAAGATGGACTCAAATTCTGCATTTGGGAGTAGCAAGTAAAATGTCAGCTTACATCTCTCTAAATACAGAAATCAATTCTATAATGTTCACTGACATCATACTTCATATGTATTAGCACATGGAGGTTTTATATCCAGCTAAGGCTGATTAATCATTTTGTATAAGAATCTCCTCCTGACATGGTGGGAGAGAACATTTCTGCAGAAGAGCTTTTCCGGATACTTCATCAGACTTTGGATACAGCACACACACAGCTCATTTCTGAATCTGGAAGCCATGATAATAAAGGTAAATAGTAGAAAACAGAAATATTTAAAACTGCATTCTATTTTTAGGTTTAAGCTGGTTATATTGTTTTGTTACCAGTTGCTAGAAGTGAATATAAAATCTGATGCTGAGTTTCCTAGTTGTCAAAGAGAAAAAAGAAAAGGAAGAATAACAATATGTGAGGGAAAGCGATGATCTTCTCTTTCTTCTTCTCTCCCAGAAGGGAATGTATTTAGAGGATTTTGATTGTTACAGTTGTCAAAAGCCTTTTCTTTTAACATCCTTAGATAAAGCCAAAGGCATAACATTGCAACTGAACTTAGAGAAAGTGATTCTGTGAGAGGCTAAATTGATATGATATGATCATGTATATAGATTGTGACTATTTGGCTTTATACTGTAATAAGATTTAGCTTGTCCTTTAAATTATCCTTTTAAGGTATAATTCCTTTTCAAAGAGCATTCAATATGAACCAATAGCAGACTGAGAATGATTCTTTAACCAGACTGGAAAGTTGACTCTATTATTGGTTAAGATCAAATCCATGATCATTGGATGCCAGATAAGAAGCATAAAGTAGAAAATAAATCAGTGGAAGAAGAAGGCAAACAGAAGTAAGAGGAAAACAGGAGAAAAGATGAAACTATTTTGAATATAGGAAATAGAATAACCAGATAAGAGGGAAAGAATCCAAAAAAACCCACACACAAAAACAAAACAACAACAAAAAAACCCCGCAGATCTTAGAGAGTTAGGAAAAGAATGTGAACTAGTCTTGTTTTAGGTAAATTACTTTGTACTAATTGCCATTTATACAGTTAACAGCAAGAAGCTGGAGGGGTAGACTAGTGTGGCAGCCAAAAGTAATGCTGATTAATCATTTTGCATGAAAATCTTCTCCTGATGTGGCAGGAGATAACATCTATGCAAAACAACTAAATTGGATATTTCATCAGACAGCTCTGTTTAGTGATTAGCTCATTCTTCTTAGAACTGCCCTTGGATATTGCATTGTCTCAGAATAGTTGCTTACTGTTGGGTCCTTATTGTTAGAAGTCATAAATGCTATTTTTGATGCTATTATATTATCTTTCCAATTACCAAGAAGAAATAAAAACAAATGAAAAATGATAATTTGTCACTTGTAGACCATTAAACACAGACTATACAAGCATTCTGCAGTTTAGGACAGCAGCTGAAGCCCTTGTGGACTAGTTTTCTCTTATAAAATTGCCTTTTCTTCCTCACAGGCTTTGTGATACAGGTTATCCTACTTTTCTTGGTTTTACTTTTCAGTAAAACCTGCCTGTTATTTATTAATACACCTTGTGTTTCTCACTGTCATTTATTTTTCACCTTCCTCAGAATGTAACATTTTTAAAGTTAAAAACATTAGTTATATAGATATTTACTTTGGAAAAAAATTGTTTACATAGCTTTTCAGTTTAATGCTATTTATTTATTTTTGCCTTTTTCAGTGTGATAGTTCAGTAAATGTGTATTCAAGGCTTAACTTGTGCCAGGAACTGTGGATATAAGAAGTGGGCATGTCACAAGCTCTCCCATTGAGCAATTTGTTTAGCAGGAAATGTGAACAAGTAAAATATGATTTCTGAGACTCAGGCCAGTCCTTGGATGGGACAGTGGGAGTATCACACAAACACACCAAAATTAGGGCTAGAAGAGGACCTGGAGATGATCTGGTTCTCTTTTTGTAAATGAGAAATCTGAGGAGTGCAAAAGTTAAGTGATTGGCTAGAAACTATATAAGGTGTTTGTAAGTTGCCAATCGTCGAGAGTAGAACAAATAATTGTTTTTGTTTCTGTTGTTTTGGCCACGCAACATGAGGGATCTTAGTTCCTCCACCAGGAATTGAACTGGTGCTCCCTGCAGTGGAAGCGTAGATCCTAACCACTGGACTGCCAGGGAATTCTGGAGAGTAGAACAAATAACTTTTGACCACAAAGCCTGTATGTTCTTTACAACAACACACAACAATTTGATTAAAAAGTTGGAGAATTAATTCAACCCTTTAGGGTTCTAGTTCACACTTGGTTTCTTCACTTTTCTGTCCTGTTTCCCTTCCCCTCATCTCTCTTACTTCCCTCTCTTTAAATATTTTCCTATTTGTTCATTTACTTAGTTAGTTAGTTAGTTGTACAAGAAACTATTGGGGGGGGAACATCAAAAATCTGTAAAACACCAAAGAGTTATCTTGAAAAATTAACTGATCCTTAAGAGTAACATCTTGATGATTTAAGTTTAAATTAATCAGAAAAGTAAAGGTAAAGGGCCAGATTGGCATTCCCCTCTGCAACCGCCTCATTTCATCAGTGCACAGAGCTCCAACTAATTGCAGCAAGAACACCACGTACAGAAGCAATGAATAGGGTGCCAGGTGCATATTAATTTTGCGTATTTCCCCCAGTTATATTTGTTTTTTTTAATTGAAGAGGGAAGTGCTTGGTTACATAGTTCAAGACATCCAAAGAACACCAAACGTAGCTGGGATCCCTAATTAATATATGTTTTACAGATAGGTATGCTTGTAAGTTTGAAAGCATTGGGGAGTTTGATGTTATTTTTAAAATAAAATTTTAATTAAATTATTCTTAATTGAGCATACTGAAACTCCCGTAAAGGATGCCTATAAAGTACTCCTTGGGGTGTGGAGGAGATCCACAGAGGTGTGAAGAAATATGTGAACTGAGCTGAGCATCTTATTAATTTTCAAAACATCCTGTGAAGAAGATGGAAAGCATAATGTGTAAGGCATAATTCACTGCAGTAAAATGACCTTGGAGGGAATATGAAAACCTTTGATGTCTGGGGACTAAAAGAAGCTTAACATGATTTCTTCCCACCAACCTACTTCCTCTCCCTGTGTTCCACTGCGTGAATTAGGCAGAATTCTAAGTATGGTGAGTTCCTACCCCCTTGGTTCATATGGCAGAAGCAGATTTTTTAATAAAGACAGGTAAGATATATATATTTTTTTCTTAGAGTAAATAATTCAACTTAGCATTTATTACTATGTTAAGGCACTAAGTGTGCTCTGTTGGGGGCATGAAAATGAGTAAATCTGCATTTCTTCTATGTCTCTGTCAACATGTCACACTTTTTAGTCACAATTCCAACAATTGCAAACACTGAACTTTTTCCAGTCCTTTCTTAATGTAGTTTTCATTAAGACACTGATGTCATAAATGGGTGAGTTTTCACATAAGATCAAGGGCTGTTCAGAACCAAGCTAGATGTCCAAGTGAAGATGGGAGACACAGAGGGAATTACTTTGCCTTTAAGGCACCTATGAACTGATGGATAGGAACAAAAAGAGACAAGAAGAGGTGAAATAAATAATTGCAGCCTACAGGAATTTAGAGAAAAGATAAATCTGTGATATGTGTTAATCATGTAAGCTTCGTGGACAAGATAGGATTGATATATGATGATCAGATTCTTAAGTCAATCTCAACTTTCATTCCACCAATATAAGCCCTAAGCCTAATCTTTTTTTTTTTTTTTTTTAGCATCTTTATTGGAGTATAATGGCTTTACATTGTTGTGTTAGTTTCTGCTGTATAACAAAGTAAATCAGCTATACATACACATGTATCTCCATATCCCTTCCCTCTTGCGTCTCCCTCCTACCCTCCCTATCTCATCCCTCTAGGTGATCACAAAGCACGGAGCTGATCTCCCTGTGCTATGTGGCTGCTTCCCACTAGCTATCTATTTTACATTTGGTAGTGTATATATGTCAATGCCACTCTCTCACTTCTTCCCAACTTACCCTTCCCCATCCCCGTGTCCTCAAGTCCATTCTCTACGTCTGCATCTTTATTCCTGTCCTGCCCCTAGGTTCTTCAGAACCATTATTTTTCTAGATTCCATATGTATGTGTTAGCATACGGTATTTGTTTTTCTCTTTCTGACTTACTTCACTCTGTATGACAGACTGTAGGTCCATCCACCTCAGTACAAATAACTCAATTTCGTTTCCTTTTATGGCTGAGTAATATTCCATTGTATATATGTGCCACATCTTCTTTATCCATTCAACTGTCAATGGACACTTAGGTTGCTAAGGTTGCTAAGCCTAATCTTCTTAATATTTATTCTTGGATTTTCACCCAAGTAACAATCACAAAATCTGACTTATTCATTTCAAATGTCAAAGCAAAATGAAATCACTAGGACCAGGTTTAGTGGCAATTTGCTGATGCCAGTAGGAAGAGTCCATTTTGCCTTCTAAACTTGTAGTAATTAGTGTGAGGTTCAGGGTAGATGTAAACATAAAACAGAAAGTTTGAAAAATTGTGACTCCATTGCTCTTTCTAATTAATGAATATCATGAAAAGGAATCAATGGTAAACTACGGTTCTAAAATATATATAATGTAATCATTTCCCTTTTTTTGAACTCTAAACTTCTTGAGAATAGCTTCAACCTTTATTATTTTGTCTAAGAACCTTGCATACTTATGAATGGTAAGTATTTGTTGAATAGGTAAATGAACGTATTTTGTTGACTCTCTCTATAATATTAATTACCTGTCATAATAATACATTTTTGTGAACTATTTAAGCCAAAATATAAAAAGGAATATAAGAATATTTTTATTTGTAGAACAAATTTTAATTTAAGATTTATCAAAATATGTTTTTTAAAGTTTAGGGCTTTATCAGGTATATTAAAAAGTAAAATTTAATTTACCAAGATTAATATACATAGTTTTCTGTCAAAATAGCCATTGCATAGAGAAAGCTGTCTGTATTGAACAAACAGTATCAATTATATATAATTGATATATAATAACCATTTGATTTATTATTTGCATTGTAATCCTATACAGATTATAGCAGTGGTCTTTTTTAAAATAAGTCACATTTGTTTGAACAGTTTCATTGAGAATGCAATAAAAATTATTTTATGTTGAAATTCAGCCCCAAACTTCCACAAAACACAATACTATTTTCTTTACTAAATTACATCCTACTTATCTTTTCTTAGCCCCTATTTTCTTTTATCTGATCTATAGGTTATGATCGTCCTATTCAAGGAAACCTCTAAAATTCATTCCTAAGTTCATGGATAGCCTTTAATATTATATCATGCTGAGATTTAGGAAGTTATTGTTCCTTTTTTGTATTATGTTTTACTAAACAGCCTCTTGACCAAGTGTCTAGATATCATATGTTAGAAACATTTATGAATAGATATGGATAGATGTCTGTTTTCTGAACTTGAGAAGTATAACTATCAACCTAAACTAAAAATGATCATCATAACAATAAAAGTAGTGTTACTTTTTATTTGTATAGCATCATACCAAGCAAGCTATTTATGAGGCAATTTCAAAAACGAAGACAGAGAATAGGTGAGTCCGAAGAAGATGTCGACGAGAAAAGAAAAATTATATTTTGCAAAATATCACATAAAATAAATTTTGAAAGGCTCCAGATTATACTATATAGTTTCCCACACTGGTATTTCTGGTTTTCTTACCTCACGGAAAAGTTATGGGAATAATAGTATGCAATTTTGACATGTTTAAAATTTATAAGTGATATCAGAGTTGTGACATTCATTGCCTTTTTTTATTAAAGCAGATAAGAATGGACTATAGGTTATGATATTCCTTTCAAAGAAAATTCTAAAAATCACTCTTAAGTGTGCAGATAACCTTCAATATCATATCACACTGGTTCTTTGGAGAGAATTATTCTCCCTCTTTTTTCTGCACTTTTCTCACATAACATACTTGTCAAGATGTCTAAGGAATACATGTTGCAGCATTATACCAATAGATATAGCTAAGTGGATATTCTTTGACTTTAGAAATAATAAAATCCAGACTAAAATAATGATGAATATAATAATAATCAAAACATTCTGGTTTTGATTTGTAATAGCTAACTTCTTTTAAGATATTTAAGACAGATGTAGAATCAGAATCTTTTTCACTGAAAACTTTCATTTGGAACCAAGTTGGTCAATTTATAAATCTTGATGAAGGACATAAAATTAAAGGTGTACTTGAAGTGTAAGAGAGATATTCTGACTCACAAATAAGATATTGTTATATTATCACTGGAGATGGGAATGAGTAAAACCAAGAAAGAAGAACAAATTGTGTCATAAAATGAGTGATGAAGGATAAACACAGAGAAATAAAAGAGCATGAGATTCCTGTGAATGTAACAATAAAATTTTGAAACGTTGTTATTAATCATGGCAACTAAGTCTTAGTGATATCTTTGGGCCTAGAAATAAGGAAATACCTGGCAAGTGAATTTTTTATCCAGTTACCTCATGATAACAAGTGCAACACCTAATTTGGCCAAGCCAAGAATAAAAGTATATAAATGACCCCAGAATCCTCTCTATGAATTATAAGTAAGTATGCTAAATAATTATGTTATATCTAAGACAAATATTCTCCTTCCATTGTTTTGAATTAATATAAGGGAAATAAGTTATAAATGTAAATATTTTAGTTGTGCAAAGTAGAAGTATCCTATATCAAGATACTGGAAGAGAAATTAAAAAAGAGAAAAATAAAGGATTAGGAGTTGCCTAATGTTGTGACTAGAACTGACAGTACACTGTTGAATAAAAGTGGCTACAGTGAGCATCCTTGTTCCTGATCTTAAGAGGAAAGAATCCATTTTTTCTCCATTAAGCATGATGTTAGCTAAGGACTTTTTGAAGATATTCTTTATCAGGTTGAAGATGTTTCTTTCTCCTACCAATCATTAAGTGTTTTATTAATGGAAAAGTGTTAGATTCTGTCACATGCTTTTCCGACCAATATTGAAATGAGTGTGATTTTTATGCTTTATTCTGTTAATATGATATACTACAGTGTTCGATTTTCATTGTGAACCATCCAAAATATTCTACATTTTTGGGATATTCCCACTTGGTCACATATTATAATCCTTTTCATGTATTAAGTACTAGATTTGGTTTGTTAGTATGATGTTGAGAATTTTTTTATCCATATTCATAAGGGATATTGGTCTATAGTTTTCCTTTTTTGGGATGTCTTTGTCTGGTTTTGGTATCAGATATAACAATGAACAATTATTGGTCAGAAGATTTCCCTGGACCTGAAGATAAATGTCATGGACCCTGCTGTCTTACTGAGGTTCAGGACTTTCTCTTGGAGAGATGATTTTCAGTTTATTCTGTGGGTTTGATTAACTGTTAGCATTCTGAAATGGTTGATTTTAGTGTTCTTTTCCATATTATTGTTGTTGTTTTAGAGGGCAATGAGTTTATCAAGGTCCTTTCCGGCCATTCTGGAAGTCAGTCTCCTACATGCTCCTTTCTGTATGTCATACTTGCAGTTATCATTCTCTAGTTATCACTGGACTTGCCTAGAACTGTTAAAACCACTCATATCACTCCTATCTTCTGAAGAGCTGCTGCCAGTCTACTCCAGGCCTATAGTCTACCTCATCTCAGTACCTATGACATGAAAGTCAAAAACACTATGGACCAGAGTAACAAATAGAAGCCAAATATTTTCACTGCCCATTACATCTATTTCTTGCATTTCCCTTTGTTAACCTCTATACTTTGAAGATCAGATTCATGTATCCATCCCTGTGAAATGTATTTCCCTCTTCCAATCAGAGTTAATCTCTCTATCATAATTCTGTTCAAGTATTTACTGCAATGCTTATACCCTTGTACTGCATTTATTGACATCTATTCCCTCCTCCATACATCCGTATTCTCACTTTGCAATTAGAACACACAGTCATTCAAGGAACCAGCAAATTCTACAGGCTTATGTTTTTGCCCCAATTTGGGAAATTTTCAGCCATTATTTCTTCAAATACTTCCTCTTTATCCCCAATACACACACACACACACACACTTATCCTCTCTTTTTGAAACTCTGATGGCACAAATGTTAAATCTTTTATTATATTCTAACATGTCTCTGAGGCTCTGTTAATTATTTTTTAGTCTATTTCCTCTTTGTTAGTTTAGATTGGGAAATTTCTATTGTTCTCATCAAGTTCACTGATTTTTTTCCTCTGTCCTCTCCATTCTGCTGTTAAGCACGTCCACTGAGTTACTTTAATTTCAGCTATCATAATTTTTAGTTATAAAATGGCCATTTGGTTCATCTTTACATATTCTATTTCTTTGCTGAGGTTTTCTATTTTTCCATTGTTTCAAAAATGTTTGTAATATTTGTCTAAGCATTTGTTATAAGTGCTTTAAAATTCTTGTCCTATAATTCTAACATCTGCACCATCATGGTGTCTGATGGTTGTCTTTTTTCATCCAGCTTGAGATCTTCCTGGTTCATGGTACAATGAGTTATATTCAAGTGAAACCTGAACATTTTCAGTATTATAAAACTCTTGATCTTTTTTAAGCCCTGTGTTTTTGCTGGCTTCGTCTTGTATTGTCTGATGAGTAAAAGGTGGGGAGTGCTACCTTGTTACTGCCAGGTGGGGTGGAAGTTTGGACTCAGCCTCCTTTAACACTTAGAAATGAGGGACTCTTTGCGACAGCTGGGCTGGAGTATGAATTCAGGCGCTCCCACTAGGGCATCTGCTGATACTATCTTTATCTGGGAGAGCGAGGGCTAAGGGAGAGGGGCACCTCTTCACTGCTCCACACTGGACTTCACTGACACTGGGGTTGGGAGTCTTTCTATTCAAGCTGGGATGAAAGTTCTAGCTCCCCACTCAGTCTTCTCTGACACCAATGTAGCAGGCAAGTTGGGTCATCCTGCTACACCCTGGCAAGAGTGGAAGTCTAGGTTCACCATTTGGCCTTTGCTGGGGTGTAGTTGCAATTTGATCTGTGGTGTTTGACTAGAGAAAAGTGGTTATCATCTAAAAAGTTTTCTGTCTTGCTTGGCTGCCTCTTTCCTGGTCTTTTGGTCACAGAGAACAGGCTTTTTGGATGGATTTTTGTTGGCATCTGTTGACTTTTCCAGATTGCCAGCTTCTTCATGATTCAGTTCAGGATAAATGAAGTTACACAAAAATCTAGGGAACTCACTACCATCATCCCTTGGGTCTTGAACTCCTTAGCTGGTCTGACTTAATCTCTTCAGTTTTCAGGGTAATCTTAAGTTTGTTTTACATATATTTTCCAGGACTTTTAGTTTTTCTTGGTGGGAGGTACAGAGAAAAGTAGGTCTAAAATCCATCTTTCTAGATATGGAAGTTATCTCAAGATCTGTCCATCAATATTTTCCTAACACTTTACATAGTGACTCCCAGCTCATAAATATTTGACAAATAGTTGTTAAATGAATGACTTAATAGCTAAACTTTATGTCTGTTATTTTGGAAATTCCTGGACTCAGTTCAACTCAATTCTGTTTCGGGAACACTTGAAATTTTCAGGAAACAGAATTCCAGATGAATGGAGGTATCACTGAATTTTATAAACTTTTATAGTAACTGTCATAATATTTTATTCAGGTAAAATATTTGATTGGGAAAAAAAAGCATTTTTTTTTTTTTTGCTATTGTTGTTGCCTTCATTTGCACTTGAATATCCCCTAAAACACTTTACTCCTTAAACTTGTTATTATTTTTTGTGCTGATTTACAGCTTCTAAATAATTTAGAGAATGTAATTTGTAATTAAGAACATTCTCACTCACATATGCAAATTCTAATGACTACTTGTTATGATCTTGTTATTTTTAATAACGTTAGAACTGCTGGGCTGAAATTTCTTAAAGATCAGACTAATTTTAATAGCTCAGTGTTCTTTTTATAATTCTCTGAATCATTAATTTTGTTTACCATTGCGTGGATGTTGGTTATTTTCTTTAATATTGTGGTGCTTATAGACTATGACATAAATACCTTGGCACTTAACGATGAAATGAACAATTGTCATGTAGAGGCTCTGTAGTCCTGAGAACCAGCAATGAAATTTATTTAAAAGACTTCTCCAGTGGAGATGCTTTGACAGGTTGGGACTTGATTGTGGCATTATTTCATCCCTCAGCTCCTGTAACTAGTTTTAGACTAATTTACACCTTTCAAATGCTATTCTTAGTGTTTCCATTGAACAAATCAATTAAACCAAGTTCGGTTCAAGTAACCTTGCTTTCGACAGAAATCACTTGCCAGAGAACCATGTGGTTACAGTGGTTATACTGAACTTAAGGCAACAAAAAGAGCAATTATATATATTCAGGAGATTTTAAGACCAAATAAACATTGTTACAGGAGGACATCTCTGTGAGGCATCATTAATATTGTAGTAAAGGGTAAGATACCAAATGGAACCCAGCCAGCACAAACACTAACACTACTTTTCTAACAATCTTAAAACAGTGGCATAAAAATTATTTGAAAAATTTAAATATATAATGGATGTTACAGGGTTGGCACATATATCTAGAGCTCCCAGTAGCCCTATAGGTATTATCATCCCAATTTATAGGGTAATAAATGAAACTCAGAAAAGTTAAAACAACTTTTCCCTGTCACATTGATAATAAATATTTTGATCTAGGCCCTATGGTTTTAGGTCTCTCAAATTCCAGAGTTTGTGTTTCTTCCATCATTCGTCCTTCTTTGTCACATCTTAAAATTCAGAAGTCCTTATTGTTGAGAATCATGCTGCTTTTGTCAGATTCTGGGTCATGATCTTCTGTAACTCATCTTAGCTCTCTAATCCCTCCCTTCACTAGTCAAAGGGTATACTATATTTCATCAAATCTAAGATGCCATCTACTATAATATACAAAGGTTTGAATGTGCCCTCAAGAAAGAAAATGTCTTGTCATTGAATTTACATAAACCATCAGTTGTGGGATACAGTCAGATTTCATAAATATTAACATGTAAAAATATGTCTTGGAGTCAATAAAACGTGATTGTTTCTTGTTTGGTGTCTGACCTTATCACAACACTCTTTATTTATGCAACCCTGTGCAGAGTAGTCAGGAGAGAGTTAGAAGGAGGTGCCAGAAGACCATTTACTTTGTCTGAGGAAATTCTCCAACAGAAGCAGATATTCAGATTGTTATTTTGACATGATTGTCATGAAGATCATAATAAATTGTTTACAGGAAGCAGTGCTGCCTTAAGATCATAAGAGTTGTATCCCTGAGTCCTTCCTTGAATTTAGGTTTCCTCTACTCATCTACCCCTCTTCATTGATTCCCATGTCTTTTGGGGTGTCAACACTCCCGTTGACTTAAATTAAAACATAGTCCTACAATAAAATTTCCCATTTGAGTAGAATCATATGAATTCCTTCACTACACCTGAATTCTCATTTGACAAGAATGAATCACTGAGAAAATTTCCTCCTTTGAAAATACAAAGTAGTAAAAAGTTACAAGAAGATAATTTTTATGACATGTCCTTGGTCTACCTGCAGCATACATGGTATTTGGTCAGGTCCCTCAAGACGGCTGTTCTCTTGCTCTCTCTACATCCACTGCCTGACCAGTGCCTCCTTCACCTACACCCTACTCACCTGACTGACCTTCTTACATACTTGCCCCAGGCACCAGCTGGTGATTTTTCTTAACTAAGGGACAGTGAGAGGCATACCCCTCTGCTAGTTTTCCTGGTAACCAAAGAGCCAACCTGATATAATTCCCACTATAACTTGCAATCTCCCCTTTCCCCCGGGAGAAAAGACTGCTTCCATTTTCTGCCCATCGTCTGCCACACATGGTGGGATGTTGCTCCAGGACCTTGCTTCAGATGTGTAAGATACCCCATTCATTAAACCATTGATGTCTCTGTCCCTGACTCTGGGCTCTTTATTCAGTCTTGAAGCTCACCAAGCACAGGGCTTGTAGGTCTACGAGATGCAGTTCAACACATAGACAGGCCAGAGCGGACCAAACAGAGTTGCCATAGGTAAAACTGCAGTGTCCTTTTGGTGGCAAAATCCAGACTGTGAACTGTAAATATTTAATCAGTATCCGATCATGTTGTTGATGGAACTAAATGCAGTGTTTTCTATATTTTTTAAGACCAGAGTAATCTTAATATGTTCATTTATTATATACTTAGTGTAATGCTTTTGAGGATGTAGAGTTAGGAAAAGATTAAGAAGGCAGGATACGAATCAAGGTCTCCCTGACTCCAGATCCCTCATTTTTAAATGTGATGCTATATTTTTTCATCAGGATATTTTGATGTCAAGATCTCCAACTCTGCAACGTGGGAATTAACATGTCCCAGGACATCGGGAAGACAAGGTGGTCAACATAAAGTAATTTAGGTTGGAACTTAGCATTTTTGAGGCAGAGGCAAGCTACTTCCTTATTCAGATCCAAAGGCCCGTTTCAGACAGCTGCACGTGGAAAGCTGTCTTCCAACTGTGATAAGAAGAATAAATAATATGTGTGCTCAGCGTAAGCTATGTGATATGCTTGCTGGAACATCAAACAGTGGCATGAAGGTACTGGCTAGGATCCTCAGGTCTCTCTGGCTCTGGGCAAGGAAGTTTTGGGCCAGAGGGTCTCTCACTGCTGACTCTTCTCACACTCACCACTGCCCCCAGGACTGGTGGCGCTTTCCCAGCCTTGACCTCCTCTGTCAGCAACACCTTCCCCTCTTCTCATTCCGGCCTGAGGAGGGTAGTCCTGCTTTCCCTGAATTATCTGCCAGGCTCTTCCTATGATATTGTCCTTAATTCCAGTTTTCTTTTGATTACAAAAGACCACTGTGACGAAGTTCCAAAAGCTGGGCACTGCCGTTGTCCTGAAATTGTAACAATCTTAATTCTCCAAGATCCAAAGTGGATACCCTTGTTTATTAGGAAAGGGCTCATAAGAAGGGAAGAATGAGAAATTTTAAAAGACACAGGATACTCTTTTAATAATTATCTTTCTACCTTCTCACTAGTGAATTTTGAGTTTCCAAAATTATCTGTGATCCCATCTAGGTGCTCTGTGCCCTAATCCCTTCCAAATGGGAGTCATAAAAAAAACTTCTACCTTGAATCTGATTAGAAATATGTAATCCTATTGCTACTGAATCAGAGCAGTGATCAGAGGTCCCATCTCTTTGGAGATATTCAAATTCCTGGCTATCTTTGGGCATATCCTTTAACTCGAGAGGGTTCACAAAAACTCCTAGGGCCAAGGTGAATATTCTACCCACCATTCCAAGTTATTAATATAACTTCTTCATCCTGACTATGGCTTGACTTACCATTTTGCTCCTCAAGAGTAAGGGTCGGGAGTGTTTTCTTAATTTCACTTTCAGATTTTTCATCATTAGTGTATAGGAATGCAAGAGATTTCTGTGCATTAATTTTGTATCCTGCTACTTTAGCAAATGCATTGATTAGCTCTAGTAGTTTTCTGGTAGCATCTTTAGGATTCTCTATGTATAGTATCATGTCATCTGCAAGCAGTGACAGTTTTATTTCTTCTTTTCCAATTTGGATTCCTTTTATTTCTTTTTCTTCTTGTATTGCTGTGGCTAAAACTTCCAAAACTATGTTGAATAATAGTGGTGAGAGAGGGCAACCTTGTCTTGTTCCTGATCTTAGTGGAAATGGTTTCAGTTTTTCACCATTGAGGACATTGTTGGCTGTGGGTTTGTCATATATGGCCTATATTATGTTGAGGAAAGTTCCCTCTATGCCTACTTTCTGCAGGGCTTTTATCATAAATGGGTGTTGAATTTTGTCAAAAGCTTTCTCTGCATCTATTGAGATGATCATATGGTTTTTCTCCTTCGATTTGTTAGTATGATGTATCACGATGATTGATTTGCGTATATTGAAGAATCCTTGCATTCCTGGAATAAACTCCACTTGATCATGGTGTATGATCCTCTTAATGTGCTGTTGGATTCTGTTTGCTAGTATTTTATTGAGGATTGTTGCATCTATGTTTATCAGTGATGATGAAAAATCTGACAGTGAAATTAAGAAAACACTCCCGTTTACCATTGCAACAAAAAGGATAAAATACCTAGGAATAAACCTACCTAAGGAGACAAAAGACCTGTATACAGAAAATTATAAGACACTGATGAAAGAAATTAAAGATGATACAGATAGATGGAGAGATATACCATGTTCTTGGATTGGAAGAATCAACATTGTGAAAATGACTCTACTACCCAAAGCAATCTACAGATTCAATGCAATCCCTATCAAACTACCACTGGCATTTTTCACAGAACTAGAACAAAAAATTTCACAATTTGTATGGAAACACAAAAGACCCCTAATAGCCAAAGCAATCTTGAGAATGAAAAATGGAGCTGGAGGAATCACGCTCCCTGACTTCAGACTATATTACAAAGCTTCAGTAATCAAGACAGTTTGGTACTGGCACCAAAACAGAAACATAGATCAATGGAACAGGAGAGAAACCCCAGAGATAAACCCACACACATATGGTCACCTTATCTTTGACAAAGGAGGCAAGCATATACAGTGGAGAAAAGACAGTCTCTTCAATAAGTGCTGCTGGGAAAACTGGACAGGTACATGTAAAAGTACGAAATTAGAACACTCCCTGACACCATACACAAAAATAAACTCAAATGGATTAAAGACATAAGTGTAAGGCCAGACACTATCAAACTCTTAGAGGAAAACATAGGCAGAACACTCTATGACATACATCACAGCAAGATCCTTTTTCATCCACCTCCTAGAGAAATGGAAATAAAAACACAAAGAAACAAATGGGACCTAATGAAACTTAAAAGCTTTTGCACAGCAAAGGAAGCCATAAACAAGACCAAAAGACAACCCTCAGAATGGGAGAAAATATTTGCAAAGGAAGCAACAGACAAAGGATTAATCTCCAAGATTTACAAGCAGCTCATGCAGCTCAATAACAAAAAAACAAACAACCCAATCCAAAAATGGGCAGAAGACTTAAATAGACATTTCTCCAAAGAAGATATACAGATTGCCAACAGACAAATGAAAGAATGCTCAACATCATTAATCAGTAGAGAAATGAAAATCAAAACTACAATCAGAGGGGCTTCCCTGGTGGCGCAGTGGTTGAGAATCTGCCTGCCAATGCAGGGGACACAGGTTCGAGCCCTGGTCTGGGAAGATCCCATATGCTATGGAGCAACTGGGCCCGTGAGCCACAAATTACTGAGTCTGTAGGTCTGGAGACTGTGCTCTGCAACAAGAGAGGCCGCGATAGTGAAAGGCGTGCACAACGCGATGAAGAGTGGTCCCCACTTGCCACAAATAGAGAAAGCCCTCACACAGAAATGAAGACCCAACACAGCAATCAATCAATCAATAAATAAATAAGAACGTGAATTTCTAAAAAAAAAAAAAAGAAAACTACAATGAGATATCATCTCACACCAGTCAGAATGACCATCATCAAAAAATCTAGAAACAATAAATGCTGGAGAGGGTGCGAGGAAAAGGGAACACTCTTGCACTGTTGGTGGGAATGTAAATTGATACAGCCACTATGGAGAACAGTATGGAGATTCCTTAAAAAACTAAAAATAGAACTACCATATGACCCAGCAATCCCACTACTGGGCACATACCCTGAGAAAACCAGAATTCAAAAAGAGTCATGTACCAAAATATTCATTGCAGCTCTATTTACAATAGCCAGGACATGGAAGCAACCTAAGTGTCCATCGATAGATGAATGGATAAAGAAGATGTGGCACATATATACAATGGAATATTACTCAGCCATAAAGAGAAATGAAATGGAGGTATTTGTAGTGAGGTGGATGGAGTTAGAGTCTGTCATACAGAGTGAAGTAAGTCAGAAAGAGAAAAACAAATATAGTATGCTAACACATATATATGGAATCCAAGGGAAAAAAAAAAAAAAAAGGTCATGAAGAACCTAGTGGCAAGATGGGAATAAAGATACAGGCCTACTAGAGAATGGGCTTGAGGATATGGGGAGGGGGAGGGGTAAGATGTGACAGGGTGAGAGAGTGGCATGGACATATATACACTACCAAATGTAAAATAGATAGCTAGTGGGAAGCAGCCGCATAGCACAGGGAGATCAGCTCGGTGCTTTGTGACCACCTAGAGGGGTGGGATAGGGAGGGTGGGAGGGATGGAGATGCAAGAGGGAAGAGATATGGGGATATATGTATATGTATAACTGATTCACTTTGTTATAAAGCAGAAACTAACACACCATTGTAAAGCAATTATACTCCAATAAAGATGTTTAAAAAAAAAAAAGAGTAAGGGTTGGGCATCCCTGGTGGCGCAGTGGTTGAGAATCTGCCTGCCAATTCAAGGGACATGGGTTCGAGCCCTGGTTTGGGAAGATCCCACATGCCGCAGAGCAACTAGGCCCGTGAGCCACAACTGCTGAGCCTACGCGTCTGGAGCCTGTGATCTGCAACAAGAGAGGCTGCGTTAGTGAGATGCCCATGCACTGCGATGAAGAGAGGCCCCCACTTGCCACAACTAGAGAAAGCCCTTGCACAGAAATGAAGACCCAACACAGCCAAAAATAAATTTTAAAAAAAGAAAAAAAAGAGTAAGGGTCACTGATTTTTATGCATGATAAGAGACAGTCCCTACCACATTGCTTAACAGACCTTAGCTAAACAGAATGCAGGATATATTTTCATTTAAATGTCCTCCTAAACTAGTAGACATTCCCTTCAATTGTTTTTGAACAAAGATCACAGCAGTAGAGTCACCGTTATCTGCTTTCATCTATGAGTTTTTATTCATAGAATTGCTAAAATTAAATCCAAGAGCTAATTAAGAAGGACAATTAATTTCCAAAGGATAAAATAAAGAGGAAAAGTGTAATTCAAGAGCAATATATATATTTTTCTCTCTCCATGAATGAGATGTTCACCATGTTTTCAGTGGAACTGGATGAACTGCAGTCTTTCCAGGAAAGATATAGATAGCGGTATAATATGTAAAATTAAAAAAACATGTGAGGGGTGAAGAAAATGGGTGAAGGTAGTTAAAAGGCACAAACTTCCAGTTATAAAATTATATATTTCCTGAGGATGTAATGTACAGCATGGTGACCATAGTTAATAATATGTATAACTGATTCACTTTGCTGTACAGCAGAAACTAACACAACATTATAAAACAACTCTACGCCAATAAAAATTAATAAAAAATTAATACTCTACTGTATATTTGGAAGTTGTTGAGAGAGTAGCTCTTAAAAGTTCTCATCACAAGAAAAAGAGATTTATAACATGTGGTGGTGGATGTTAATTAAACTTAGTGTGAGGACCAGTCACAATACATACAAATACCACATCATTATTTTGTACACCTGAAACTAGCATAATGTTTTATGTCAATTATACCTCAATTGAAAAAGAAGTACATTATTATTGTGAGACAGTTCATTACTAATTAATGACATTATATCCAAATCTCAGAGTCCAAATGCATCGTTCATGAGAGTGGTATGAGGAAAAAAAAAAAACTCTCAAAATATGCAAAATGAGGAAATTATAGATATACCTAATGACATGTATCTGTACACTATCCTAAATTCTAGATTTCTTGTAATATGGAGCCTATAGTTCTATATGTTAGACATGAGGACTAAGAGTTATCAAATATTGGTGGTTTTCAAGAAAAATTTTAAAAAGGCTTTCATACAACTTAAAATTATGAAGTTTTATCAATTGAAGTGATATCACAAGTATTTTAGAAACTCTGCTTCTTTCTAGGAATGACTTGGGAAAAGAAATTATAATGAAATATTAACCTATTTAGGTTATTGTTTTTGACAAAACATAAACTAACACTTTAATGTACTAGACCTCTTAAAAGGACAATGATGACATTGTCCTTGATGAAGACAGCCTTACCATTCCCCTCAGTTTAACTAAACTTTAAACGGCTTCTTCTTGACTTTAGGTCCCTGACTGCCCTCTTCTTAGATTATTTACTTTAGAAAATTTATAACTGAAAAATTTTTTCCACCTGTTTGAGATACTTTAAAATACTTCTTGTCAGTTTTACAACACAATAATGTTTTTCTTAAGGACCTGAGGGCTATTCTTCAAAATATAACTAGCAAGGAAGATAGTCTCCTTATTTCTGATTCTGTGGGTAGGGGGAGACTAACTTAGGTGGACACATCACTCCAAGTTGTAAAACTACATACCATCATGAAGATACAAGAAAGTTTATTTATCTTTTTGGTATAGTCAATTAGCAAAAAAAGATGGTCTACAACCCCCATCCCCACCTCAGTTCTTAAAAACTCTCCCACCTTTTGTCTCAGCAGAGTTGAGCTCAGATTGATTTCTGGCCTCTCTATCACAATGACCTTGAATAGAGTCTTCCTTGCCCACTTAAATTTATCTGGTGTGATTTTTACTTTGACATCCTTATGTAAGTTCTGGTTTTGCCAATGATCCTTGAAATGAATTTGACATATAGTGGTATATCATAGAATGGTCACTGCCCTAAAAAAAAACAAAAAAATACAATAAATTAACTCAAGGTGGTTTGTAGATCTAAATGTGAAATGCACACTATAAAACTCCTAGAAGAAAGTATAGGAGAAAATCTTTGTAAACTTGATTTTGGTGATAGTTTTGTTTTTTGTTGTTATTTTTTGTTTATTTTGTTTTGTTTTAGATAAAACACCAAAAGCAGGATTCATAAAAGAAAACAAATCTATACATAAGTTTTTATGACATCACAGGAGAAGAGATACTTTCAGCTGAAATAATTTTAAAAATAAAGATACAAGATTTTTAAATTACATCTTGAAATTAATCAGTTTTATATATCCAGAGATTAGGCAGAGAAGGCAAATTCTCACAAAAAAAGTATGAAAAATTATCCCAGGTTTTCATATTCAGTTCATCATATTTATATTGAAGATTTTTTGTCATTTAGTTTCTGCTGCTCCCAAAGTAAAAAATATAAAAAAATTAATAACGTTTTGCTATGTAATACCCCCATCTGTTAAAAGTCAAGGAATTGACCTAAATACCTGTATGGTAGAATTAGATGAATAAGACCACGTTCACTATGTTCATATTCTTAACGGCATCTCACATTTTAAAACATAACATCTTATATTAACCCTGATTTTTCTAGACTGCTTCATTTAACAGTTCCGTATCCTAGCCCACTGAACCATCTTTACTGTTATTTGCTTTTCTTGAATATTATAAATATGTCAGACTTTAACTGTTTCCTGGTATCAGTGGATATCAAAGCATTATCAAGGATTAAGATTCGTTGTTTATAACTAACAGAACCTTTAAAAAAAAAAAGGAATTTATCTTAAAGGTTCTAGGCTGTCTAATGAAGACGAAGATAGAATTGCATATGGACTTCAGGAAAAGATTGAGACAAAAATTAAAAAGTCTTTATATACCAGGTAGTTTCCACTCTCCAGTATCACTACTCTGCTACACTATCTCTCACACTTTTTCTGCTTTTCATCCTCTTTCTCTCTGGACAAATTTCTTCTACACCCCAATCTACAAGTCAGAATCACACCGCCACATATATATCTCTGTGACCCCTCCAGACTTGGTTAAGTTCTCTTGTTCTTATAGCACTCATATCTCCCATCTCATCCATAATTGTTAATTTATTGCTAAACTTTTCCTGCAATCTCACTGAGGACTTCTGAGTTATTCAATACATAAGATGATTCATTTTCACAGTGACAACCATAAATTTCATATCAAAGCCTAGGATGCATGATGTGAGATCTAATCTGAGAATAAACTGCATATTTGAAATTATGACTGGCCTCCAAGGTCTGGTTGATTTGTCCCATATTATTTCACAATCTTGAAGTGTTATTTATTCCTTCACTAATCACTAATCTTCCTCAATTTATTCTCTTATGTCTCACATATTTGTTAGGTCAGCTTAAGTGATCTAGTCTATGTTTAGTTTTTCTACAATGCCACTGAGTGTTGGGCTTGCCCTCCCCTTCTATATCTGTGTTTGTAATTGTGTTCTGCCTCTGACCTGAGGCTGGAGTGATCATTTTCTTTCTGTCAGTTACTACTGTGTTGAGTGTACCATTAACACTCAATAAATTACAATAATAAGGATACAGCTCATCATCATAATTATCTTTACTCCCTTAGGCAAATCTAGCAGGGAAAGAGAAAATTCAGAGGATGCTTTGTTTTCTACAATGCCCTCTAGAATGTGTGAGGACATTCTATAAAATCCCTCTAGAATGTTTTTAACTTTACTTTTCATCAAAACAAAAACAGAATGGTGATTATTGAGACAGCATTCTTTGAAACACAGGAAAATGAGATAACATGGCCCAATTTCCCTTTGCAAACTCCTGAAACATTTACTGTCTTTATCATTTATGTGACATGTCGTATTACTCTTTCATTTTACTTACAAATAAGTTATTACCCCCTTAAGGAGAAGAATAAGGTTTGATTCCACTTCATAAAACAATGGCAGCCATTAGCAGATTCTAAGTAAACAATTACTGCAAATTATGGATAAAAATAATAATAGGTTTTATGTTTATTGATTCCCTTATGTGGGAAAACTCTTCCATTTATGAGATCAGATAAACTGTGAGTTCCTAATAGTTTGTGAACTCCTCAATTACACAGACATTTTCTTAATAATCTAGACATCCACAGTAAATAACCCATGGACTGATACAAAATGCACACAATAAAATTTTGGACTAAAAGCAATCAAACGTAAATTGAAGTTTTAATTGTAATGAAGTTACATTTAGTTTTTGTGTAACTTGCCTTATCCTCAAATCAAAAATGATTCCTTTGTCCTAAATATCTCTAAACAGCTTTCCTTTTCAATATTTGCACTATCCCTTGGGTCTATTCTCATGTAAAAACCACTCTTACTTTGAATCCCAAGCCATTGGATTACACTGCCAGCTATACTTCCTGAATAAATTTATTACTATTAATAACTGGTCTAGCCTTCCATCAGTACTTTGCATCTAGCTTATTGACTTCTTTTTATTTCAAGGTGTGTGGCACCACTTGGTCCTTTTAATACCTATGTGGAGAACCTCTCTTACATCTTAGATTAAAAAGTAGTTTGATCCTAAACAACAAGAATTTACTATAGCACAGGGGACTATATTCAATATCTCATAATAACCTATAATGGAAAAGAATCAGAAAAAAAATACACATGTGAATCACTTTGCTGTACACTTGAAGCTAACACAATTTTCTAAATTAAACATACTTCAATGAAAAAAAGTATACTACTGGAATTGAAATGATCCATTCAATTCCAGTATTTTTCACCCTTGTGTGTTTAGCCACTGACTTTCCATAGCCATATCCTGAGGGTTAACATCTTTCTCCACCTCATACATATAAAATGCTAATATCTCACTACCTCATCAAATCACTTATCCCTTCTATCTCATGCTCTCAGTTCATTAATACTTGTACTGTAACCTCCTAAAAGTCTCTAACTTCTTGATCTTTCCCTTATCACACAGCCAGAGACCTCCTGGCTTTATTTTAAGCATCCCAAAATACGGTCATCGGAACTGCTCAATTAATTTAAACACTTGTTTTTATTTATTTATTTTTTTACCCTAAATGCCTAATCCTAGAATTATTTATCTTCTTTTTCAGTCTGTCTTATCTGGTATATCTAGTCTTTGAAGTCTCTTAGCTTTGTAAATAGCTTATATTATAAACTGATGATTTTAACTTCAGGTTAAACTTTAGTACTGCTTATCAATTTTTTTTCTTGCCTGTTAACTATAATCTTTCTCCTTTCTGAAATTTCACAACTTTTCTTACAATCTTTACCCAACTTCCTGTTTTTTACCTTCATGATATTACTTTGCCGCCTTCTATATTAAGAAATATTAAATCTGTGTTATACTTATGTAACACTTTGGAAATTTCCCTCATATGCACTGATCTATATGACATCTAACCACAATTCTTTCTCTCCAGGGTTAGGGGATAAGACTGCCACACTGTTAACCTTCATGTTATACTCTGTCAATGTCTTAGACTTTGTTTCATAATTTAGCTCTCCACCAATTCTTATATACTCAAATTTTCATTCCCTAACGCTGAGAACATCTTTTCAATTTCTACACGGAAATATAAGAAAATAAAATTTTTAAATATGGCATTCCCCTGTGGCTTTGACTCAACTTATTTTCTTCTCCTTTCAATTCCATTTCTGGAAAGAATAGTGATGAATCAGACAGTCTCTATCTATCTGTTAACACACTATTACTGAAAACCTTTCTTATGTGAGGCTCTGTGCTACACATGGGGATACTATGAAAAACAAGATAGAGCTGGTCCTACTGTCATGGCACTTCAAGCTCTATGTGCTCACCTCCCATTCATTCTTCAACCTATGGTAATTATGAATCTCTTCCAACCACTTCACTGAATCAGCTTTGCTCTTGACCTCTTTATTACCAAAGCAAGTAGACTCTTTAGTACTTGTCTTCTTATCTGTTTCTCTTGTGCTTTAAGATATTTACCTTTCTTTTTAACTTTCTCCACTTTAAATGTATGTAACCCCAAAACATACCTTGTTCTATTTCTGACTCTTTCTTCTCAGTGTCTTTCAAGGCATTCTTCAGGTTTCTGGTACTGCCCTCATTCTACCTCTTTTCTCATAATCTTATGGCTTCAACTATTAACTAACATCAGATTGCTGTATTAAAAATGTGAAAATTAAAGATACCCTTGGGCATCTCCAGACCACTACAAATTCCTAGTGCTTTCAGATAAACTCATTATATTTCTCATCTTTTTGATCTCAGTTTGTTGTACCCCTTTCCTATTTATCAAACCTTGTTTATTTTTATTTCTAATTAAGGTTTGTGTGTTGCATCCTCTCTACACATAGTGCAAATAGCCTAGACAAAAAGTTATTTGAGTTGTCTCTTCACTTGTCTAGATTTGTCAACAGAATGTACTGGCTAAAACTCATATTTGACACTTTGTTTAATGTTCTTGTAACATAAATGAGCAGAGATATACATCATTAATCAAACATACCTTATTTTAGGCCATAGTTTTTATCATTTCTCCTAAACAAATTTCTAAGCAATCTAGGAAAAAAATTATGAAGGATGGCATAAAGCTTGATATTGAATAGTAATATATAAATACAATATACTCTCTTTTGGCATTCTTCTGAAGGCAAGTGGAAATCAGATTAGACACACTATGACATTTGAACTTACCCTAAAGGAAATAATGGCCTTCATCCATTGTTCATGGACAAAAACCATAATTTCATCCTGAGCAAAATTTAAGAAATTTTTTTTTACTATGTCCCATAGCAGGCCCATATACCTTACTTGTTGCTTGGAGTAATTATTGTGTCCTGACCAAATTAAGTGACTTTTAAGTTCTTTATTATTCTAATTTTCAGTGATTCTGTGTAGCTAAAAATAACTTCTGTTCTGATTGCATGATTTATGCAGCTTATCTAATAAATTCAAATCATTCTTTTTTACTTCCTGAAAACATGCATGTTACAAACATGAAATTACTGATTCAGAAGACAGTATTACATCATTTAAATTTTAATTTTATTTCAGATAAAAGACTCTTAATTGGGGAAGGATTAATAGTTCTCTATAACTAGAACATTTAAACAAGTTATATAGTCCTATTAACTCACAAAAGGATGCATGAAAAATGTTAATAGTCTAGAAAATCCACCACAAGAATAATATCTTGAATTTAAAATTTCTATCTGCAGTGAATTTTTGTGGCCAAGTTACAAAACATTCAATCTAGGGACTTATAATGGAAATGCAAAAAGACCTTTAAATACAAGGGCAAGACAAGATACTGCTGTAATATAAAAAAGAATCCTTTTCCAAAAAAAGGCTGAATATATGTCATTGTTATGAAAAATACTTTTCTTCTTAGTTATATTCAATCTGCAAATCATAAACTCATTCTTGCTAGCAAAAAGTGACCTGGATTTGATTTTAATGTTGATTTTTTTTCATGCTTCTCCTATTCTACATCTGTTCTGACTCTTCCTTTCAATCATTCCCTTTATGATTGCTTAGCTTCATGCTTCCTATATTTTGTTAGACTAAAATGTAATGTACTCAAGGTTTATATTGGCAGGTCTATGCAGCTAGTCAGCTCTGAAGCTAGCTTTCACCTCAAATGGGCAGGGAAGGGGAGGGTTGCAGAGGGTAAAGGCAAGCAGCAGAAAATGGAGGCAGAGGGGAAGAAAAACGCTATTTATATCTCTGAAGTGACTAATGTTCCTTCTTGCACAAGTTATTCCAGAAGAGAATACCTCTCTTCAGATAAGTACTAACAGCTACGCCATCTGCAGAGCAAGATACCTACCTGGTTTAAAACACTTAACTGGGATTATTTTTAATGATGTAATATCTGTCTTCTATTTAATTATATTCGGTCAAGTATCCTCTGGTCTGCTGGCTTCATTAGCTCCCATTTCCTCTGTTATTGGCTCACCTTGTGCTCTGCTGTCCACAAGTAACGAATAGGCTTTAGGGAGGCATCTAGTCAGAAAACCTCTTCAACCTGAAGCTCTTTAGGGTGTGCCAAGTTGTTTGATCATCATATTAGCCAATGGAAAAAAGGATTAGGTTTTACTGAACAGTTTTATTTTTTAATATAAAAGTATAATAAACGACTCTCTATGCACAGACAGAAAAGACTTTATTTTTATTCCTCTCATTAAGAACCTTCTTGGATTTCCAGGGACTGCCTGAGCAATAGAATACTAAATTCTGCCTGTTTATGTGAGCAGTAATTATATATTCTGGGTGGCAGAAAGCACTCGGCAGGGCTCTGAGGAAGTCTGTTAGTCATTTCATCATTTTATGCAGCCTTGGTCTTGCTGACTGCACAGAGCACTAATAGGACAAGTTAATGGAGTTTATTCTGTCATGAATGCTGCCAGTTAAAGAAGATGATTGCCATGTATGGAAAACCAGGCTCTCTAACTTCTTCTTAAAGATGTATAGAAATATTAAATCTGTTATCTGCCATAGAGGAAATGCATAAATTTTGCCTTCCTAATATGAGCACAGGTGGACTTTAGTATTTCAAAGTAGAAACTGCAGAAGTTTTTGAAAATCTGAGTGAAAAACCTATAGTAAAATATAGCTGCTTGATTTTTTTGTTAATGAATCGTACATCAACATGATAGTTTTTTTTTTTTTCCAGAAAGTCAAATTATCTCAAACAGAGAGATGAGAAACTCATATTTGATGAGCTGAATTTAAACCAAATTGTGCTGTTTAATAAGTAACAAGCAGCCTTGGATTGATGTTGATAAAGATGTAAAAACCAAATGTTGTTTCCCAAGCTGCAAAATTGCATGTTATTCATGCTAAAATATGAAGCTGATTATAAGATTCAATGGTAGTCAAGCTAAATTAATAGGAGTCCTTTAATAAACCTTCATTTTCTCAATAGTCCTGACAATTCAAGTAAATAAAAATTGAGAGGATATACCAGTTCAGAAAATGAATTTAGCATCTTACTTAATGCCTAAAATATTTCTCCAACTGATCAATAAAACTACTTAATTAAAATATTCTTTTATGGGCTTCAAAGTTTCTGAAAGAATATAGATTCCCACTTACATGAATATAATATATATAGTTGAAGCTAATCAAGAACAAAAGAGATGTGTGGATATTATCAGCATAGAATAAAATTCCTAATTGTGATCTGCACAATATATCATTATTTGATTTTAACATTTCACTAAGTAAGACTAAAGCCTTTGGCTTTCTTCCAGGTAGATAAAATCTAGTAGAAATTAGTTCCTGAAAGTAAAGTCTCGAGTTCACAAAAATTTTTAAGTGTGTGGTTTCTATTACAGCATTTTTTAAATGCTTTTCTACTCATACCTCTACCAGGTAAAAAAAAAAAAAAAAAAAAAGGATTTTTTATTCATAAATTACATAAATACACTCCTTTACAAAAATGTTTATACATTATAATACATGTACAACTTTAAAGATTGAAATGAATTCATTATAAAATTTGTTACTGAAAGTACAGCTTTAAAACTAGACCTATTAAGATTTAGAAGCAGCAGTAATCATCTAAGAGAAGAAAGTAATTTCATGACCACAGTTTTGGTGTTTTCTCATAACATCCTTCAACATTCTAATTTGTGGGTCATTCTTCTGTCTCCAACTCAGTATAGATTAAATTTTAGATTCATCAATTTAGAGGTCAACGTTTTAATAATTCATCTTTTAAATGAAGCATACATTAAGGACAATGATAATGGATTTGCATTGGGAGGATATGTAACTTATTTATGCAGTTAAGAAGTAAATGGTTCACTTCCGCTTCCGGATATGGGAGAGCATTCCATCAGAATAATCATCTTAACAAAAATGAGTAAATGTCAGATCTATCACAAAGTCATTCTTCAAACAATATTGGAAAGCAGCTAAAATTTCCAGGAATTAAGGACCCAAGGAATTAAAGATCTCAGAGAGAAAGGGAGCATATTGAGTTTTGTATTATTCAATGTTTTTCTCCTGAAGGTATTTGTTAATTCCTATGCTAAATAGTATGAGAGGATAAGAAAGTAAGCAGAAAACAATAGCTAAGAGACTAAAAGGGTGAGTCAAGATCTCATCAGTCTTACAGAAGTGGGTGTTAAAATTTGGAATTCATGGCTTACCAAAGAAAGGATACTTTGGGTTTTCAGTTGAGTTCCCTGAAACGCTATACCCTACAAGTAGACCTAGAAATAGATTAAGGAAAAATAATGGTATTCACAAAAAGTCAAGCCAAGCCTTAAATAACTTCATCTTCTGTTTTATTAAGGTGATGTGACACCTCCCTAACTGCCTCTCAGAAATTAAATTCTCTATGAGGCAAAAAAGAAATCATTGTCTCCAAAAAATATTTTAATAAATATCTAAATTTCAATCAAATATTAACAGGCATGCTAGGAGATAGGAACAATGTTTGAAAACTCAGAGAAAAGGAGACCAACAAAATTGAAACAGAGGTGTTCATGATATTGAAGCTATAGGATTTAGATTTAGAAATAACTATGTATAAGTTCAGGAAAATAAGTTAAAAGGCAAAGAATTTTACTAAAGATTTGAAATCTATGAAAAAATAATTAAATGGAAATTCTAAAGTTGAAAGATATTATAACTAAAATTAAGAACTAAAATTTACTTTAAATTGTTAGGATATGCACATTATATATTGATAGAAGGATCATTGAATGGAAAGATAGAATAGTACATAACATTGTATATGCATTGAGGTGAAAAGATGACATCATGAGAGATTTTTATAATTTGTGCAATGGGAGTGGCTAATAGAGAAAAAAAAAAGGGGGGGACATTTTTCAGGAGATATCAGACAATAGTTTCCCAAAGAGAAAGACATCAATCCACAGGTGAAGATGCTTGACAAACCTCAAAACCTTTACAGTCAAAGAAAATCAAAGATGTGGAGAAAATCTTGAAAGCAGCCAGAAGAAAAAAGAGAACATACACAGTACCTTCAAAGGAGTAATAATAAAACTGGCAGCTGACTTGTTCAGAGACAATATTAAACAGAATAAAACTGACATAATTAGACTGTTATGAAAAAAAAAATAAGTAAGCCAATACCAGAATTAAATACCCAGGTAAAGTACATCTCCAAAATGTATAGGGACTAAACATAATTTCAGAGAAACAAAGACTGAGCACACTCCTCATTATCTGATTTTCACACAAAAAGACTCAAATATTGCTCTATGCATAAGGAAAATGATATAAGATGGAGGAACAGTAAAGCAGGAAAAACAAAGAAGAGTACATAAAAATTAATATCTGCTTAAAAATAAAATATTTTCAGCTAAGCTCTTTGCATTACATGGGAAGTGGTGGAACTGGGTGAGTGAAAAGACTCCAAAAATTATTGACACTTGCTTTCATCTTTAAAGTAGCTAACAGAATGATAAGTAAGGTAAACAACCTAACAATGGAGGACTATATTAATACAATATACTTGATTTATTTCTCTTCTGTCATATGGCATAACTGTATTAGATTAGCCCTCTAAGCATAAACAACTAGAAAACTGGACAAAATGTATGAAACCACTATTTCTGTCACTGGAAAAACACAATATTAAAATGTAATCCCTGAGAGAGGGAAATGAATGACATCAGTCTTACAGTTGTTTTTGCTTTCTTCCTGGATGAACTTTCCAGAGCACAGATATAAGATGTAAGATTCAATTTGGAAAATCTGAGGTGTCTAGAATTTTGGGGGGTGAGTACTTAGATAATAGAACTAAGAGAGAAAGAGCTCAAACATAAAGGTCCACTTGAGTCTTTGACTGACTAATAAATTTGATTTATATAAACTGAGATTCCTTAGGTCAGCCAAAGAACAACTGCCAGGTAATTGAACAACAGAGGATCCATAAAACAAATAATTTCTAGAGCTCTCATCAGAAAGGAGATATATGAGTTCTGACCAACCTGAGGAAAAAACATTCAATAGAGATCCTGGAAAGACCACAGTTTATAAGGAGGAACAAACAATATCTAGATAAGAGACTACTGGAGGGCCACCCTATCAAAGGTTTAAATAACAGCCTTAAAAGAATCAATCTAATCCACAAGATAATTAACTGCCATGCAGCTAAAATCTCAATACTTTTAAAGAAATACAATGGAAAGCAGAGTATAAAACCGTGAGCACAATATCTACCACCCAAACAACAATTAATAGACATGTAAAGAAATAAGAAAAGGAGACCCGAAACCAAGAGAAAAATCTGTTCATAAAAACGTGTCTAAAAATGTTAGAAATGATGGGATTAGCACACAAACTTATTGGAAGAGCTATTATAAATGTATTTAAGAACCTACAAAAAAGCAGACATAATTAAGAGAAAAAGTGAAAATATAAAAAATAACCAATTTGAATATGTATAGATTTAAAAAATTAAATTATTTTATATTATTGAATTTATACACAAAATAGGCACTGAAGAGAAAGGATCAGTGAACTTGAAACCATAACAATAGAAACTCTTCAAACTGAAGCACCGAGAGAAAGAAAGCTGAAAATAACAATAAATGAAAAAAGACTTATTGGTCTATAAAACTTTTTCCAAGAAATTGGAACTCAGAGGGAATAGGGGTGTGTGTGAAAAATGTTACAGTGTAATAAGTAAAATATTCCAGATTAGATGAAAATTAGTACTATATAAATTAAAGTGTCTCAACAAGTATCCAAGGAGAATAGATACAAAAGAAACCATGACAAAACATATCACAAAAGCAATCTCTGTAAACCAAAAGTAATTTAAAAAATGTTAAAAACATCCAGAAGAAAGAAAAGATACATCACATACTGGGAAACAAAGGTAAAATTTTTCACTATCCCATCAGAAATAATGTGTGTTAGAAGACAATGAAAGGAACACTTTAAAATGCTGAAAGAAAAACAACCTACACTTGTATATAAAGAAAATACCTTCATATAAAAGAAACCATCATTTATATTAAAAAATCATGAAAAATGAAAGCAAATTGAAGATATCATGACACAGATACTGAAAAAAATCACAATAAAATTTTCACAAGAAATGTAAAAGAAAATTATTCAAGCTTATTAAAAAATTATACCAAAACCCACAACAGAACCAACAACAACAACAACAAAACCCCCCAACAAATCTATACAAAAAATAGAATGTGTGACGTTGGCAAATATGCTGGTATTTTTTTTTTTTAAAGACTAACTGACTTTTAAAGTTAAAAACAATAGGAATATATTATGGAATCTGTAGCATAAGTAAATCTAAAAATCTGGGTAGTGGTATGGGGATATATGTATCCATATAGCTGATTCAGTTTGTCGTACAGCAGAAACTAACACAACATTGTAAAATGATTATACTCCAATAAAGATGTAAAAAAATAAATAAATAAAAAATAAAAATCTGAAATATCATCAGAAAAGAGGAATAAGGAAATAAGGAGTGTATTTTTTTGAGGATCTTACACAAAAGTGTGTAATATCTTTTGAAGGTAGATTATAAATTAAAAATGCATATATTATAAACCTTAGAGAAACCAACTAAACATAAAGAAAAATAAATAGTAATAAAACCAATAGATGAGACAAAATAGAATATTAATATAACCTAATAAAAGACAGGAAAGGAGAAAGAAAGAAACAAAGGATAGTTGAAACAAGTGGAGAAAAAATAGAGGTTTGATGGAAAAATAACCTTTTCTTTAACCTTTCCAATTAAAATAAGTGTATAAAACACATCAACTAAGGGCCAATGTTGTCAGATTAGACATTTTTTTATATATATTTGCCAAGGAACTTTTTAAAAATTGAAGTATAGTTGATTTACAATGTTGTATTAATTCCTGCTGTTCAGCAAATTGATTCAGTTATATATATATATATATATATATATATATATATATATATATATATATATTCTTTTTTTAATATTATTTTCCATTATGGTTATTCATAAGATATTGAATAATTTCTCTGTGCTATACAGTAGGACCTTCATTGTTTATCCATTCTACATATAATAGCTTACAGCTGCTAACCCCAACCTCTCACTCCACCCCTCCCCTAACCCTCTCCCCCTTGGCAACCAGAAGTCTGTTCTCCTTGTCCCTGAGTCTGTTCCTGTTTTGTGAATAAGTTCATTTGTGTCATATTTTAGATTCCACAAATAAGTGATATCATATGGTATTTGTCTTTCTCTGTCTGACTTACTTCATTTAGTATGATAATCTCTAGGTCCATCCATGTTGCTGCAAATGGCATTATTTTGCTCTTTTTTATGGCTGAGTAGTATTCCATTGTATATATGTATATATATATATACCACATCTTCTTTATCCATTCATCTGTCAATGGACATTTAGGTTGTTTCCATGTCTTGGCTATTGTGAATAGTGCTGCTATGAACATAGGAGTGCATGTGTCTTTTTGAATTAGAGTTTTCTCTGGGCATATGCCCAGGAGTGGAATTGCAGGATCATATGGTAGCTCTATTTTTAGTTTTCTGAGGAACATCCATACTCTTCTCCATAGTGGCTGAACCAACTTACATTCCCACCAACAATGTAGGAGGGTTCCTTTTTCTCCACATCCTGCCCAGCATGTTATTTTTAGAGTTTTTAATGATGGCCATTTGTTAGACTAGATTTTTTTAAAAAAAGAGAGAGACAATTATATTTTCTCTTTAAAAAAATAACCTTTGTAACTCTGTATGGTGACAGATATTAACTGGACTTATTGTGGTGATCATTTTGCAATATATAATACAAACATCAAATCACTACATTTTACACATGAAGCTAATTTAATGTCAATTTTACCTACATTTAAAAAGAGAAGAAGAATGAGAAGAAATTAACCTTAAATACAAAGACAGAGAGAGATACAAAGTAACTAGATGAGGAAAAGTATAAAATACCAATAAAAATTATAAGAAAGCTGGTGTAGTGATATTCATATCAGGCAACATACACTTAATAGAAAAAATATCATTGAGAGAAATTTCATAATTATAAAATAGTAACTTTTTATAAAGATACACAGTACTCTACGTGTATATTCTTAAATAACACAGCTCAAAAATACATGAAGCAAAATTGAGAACAAAGATGAGACATGGACACACACACAATTATAATTAGAGATTTTAAACTTCTCTCTGAGCAATTTATTGAAATATAAAACGTCAGAAAATCAACATGATGCAAGACACTAAAACGATAATACTAATCAATTTGACCTAATTGTTGCCTATGGAATGCTTATTTTTCCAAAGTGCAGACTACACAATTGTTTTCATATGGACATAAAAATTTACCAAGACAGCTCAAATTTTGGATCACAAAACTTAGAAATCTGACAATACGCTTTTAATTAATTTGTGCATGTAAGAAGAAATCACAAGAAAAACAATAAAATATTTGAGAAAAACAAAAATCAAAATACTATATATTGAAATTTGTCAGATGCAGCCAAGCTGGCTTGGGGGTTAAATATCAAGTTTAAAATATTTATAAGAGAAAAATAAGAAAGTTCAAAAATCAGTAATCTAAAATTACTGACGATGGAATCTAAAATTCATAAGATGGAAAAGTAGAGATATAAAAGCCAAATGGTAGAAAAGAAGGGGATGAGAAAAATAATAACAGAAGCCTTAAATTATATACAAGATGTTGAAATCAATATATTCAACAACTTGGAGAAAATATATAATACTTTTTGTAATCCAAACTACCAAAACTGCCACAAAAAGAAATAGAAAAATTAAATAGCCCTATATTTATTAAAGAAATTGAATTCATAATTAACAACCTTACCTCCAGAAGTAGATGACTTTATTATTGAATTCTATAAAAAATGTGAGAGAAATAATCTCAAAATAATACAAACTTCTTTTGCAGATAGAGAATGAAGAAACACATATCAACTCATTTTATGAAGACAATGTTCGACCCATACTTAAACCTAACAAAGAAATAACATTTTTTTAAAAAAGAAATAAAACTGAAAAAGAAAGGTTACATGACAATATTCATCATGAACATAGATGTAAAAATCCTTAATAAAATACTATCAAACCAAATCCATCTCAGCATACTATAAAAGTGATAATGTATCAACATTTAGTGCAGTTAATACTAGGTAGTCAAAGATTTGATCAATAAGTATAATTCATCACATAAATAAGATAAAGGACAAATAAAAAAAAGATTATCTCAAGTAGATGCAGATGAACAATTTGACAAAATTCAAAAGCCATTCACAAAATGTCTTAGCAAACTAGGGATCAATAAGATTTCCTTCAACCTTAGAGGAGTATTTATGAAAACATCTTCAGTGGCATAATGCTTAATAGTGAAATACTGAATATTTCCTCCTTAAAGTCAAGAAATGACAAGGGTATCTATTCTCACTCTTCATTTTCAACAGTTTTCCTGGTCAGTTCAATAAGAAAAAGAACAACAACCATCACTTTCAAGAATAGAAAGTAAAAATTAACATTTTCTTTATTTTAGGATAACTGTATAATGTAATTAAAAAATCTTAAAAATTAAAAGAAAGAAACAGAATTAATAAGAGACTTATACAACATCACAGGATACAGGCTTTATATAAAAATCCATTGTATTCATTATATTAGCAACAAAATTTGGAAAGTAAAATTTTAAAAAGCATCAAAATATAAGATATTTAAGGATAGATTGAAAAAAATATGTACAAAATCTGTAGACTGAAGAACTATACAATACTGTTAAGGAAACTTAAAAAAAATCTTAATAGTAAAATCATATTCATGGATTAAAAGACTTAATATTGTTATTATGCAAAGTCTCCCAAATTGATCTCCACAGATTCAAAGCAATTTCAATAAAATTCCAGTAGATTTCTTCATACAATTTGACAAACTGGTAGCCAAAATTATATGAAAAATTAAATTACCTAAAATATATAAAGTTATTTTTTTTAATCAGAGGACAAACTATTTAGTGTTAAGATTTACTGTATAGTTATAGTAATCAAGATAATGAGCAACTAGCATAAGGACATAATTATAGGTTAATGAAACAGAAAAAATTGTCTGGAAATAGACTCTCCTATACATAGAAAAATTATGATTTATTGCATTTATGATTATATACGTATATACTATTTACTATATGTATACAGTATACATACATATATGTATGTATACTGTATACATATAGTATATATTATACATAATATGTAAATATATAGTATAATATATTCTAATATATTATACTATATATAATATATATGATATTATATGATATTATATTATAAAAATATATTATGTGTATAGTATATATAAAAATATACTATATGTATATTTTTAATTGATTTTCAACAGAGGTGCCAAGTAAATTATTTGTAAAATAATGGTGGTAGAACAATTGAATATGTGTATCAAAAAATCCTAGAATCCTACTTCTCACTATATACAAATTTAAACTTGATATTAGTCATAGACCTGTATATAAAATCCAAAATAATAAACCTCCTAGAAGAAAATACAAGAAAGTCTATCTTTTAATTTGGGGTTAACAAAGACTTCTTATACAAACAAAAATATAAATAACAAAAATCACAAGACTCTATTAAGAAAAAGGCAAAAGGAAAAGACTAAGAAAAATTTATACCTACATTCATGTATACTTACACATTCATATACATATGTGTGTGTGTATTTGAGCTTCATGTTTAAGCTTTTTAAAAACTCAGTTATTTCACCTGATTTGTTAGCTTCAAAGAAGAGGTCAGAATTTCCGATCGGCACAAAAAAGTGTAGGGTTAGTATGTCTTGTACTGACCATTGTGCCATATTATTGTTGGAGATGAACTGTAGCACCAGAATCCATTCTTCCTTGTCCATACTGACCCAAATATATCACTAAACGTAACTGGTGTTGATTGGACATTTTTTTTTTTAAATAAAGCAAAACTGCTTCCTTGTGTCTTACATTTAACTTAAGGATAATAAGGTAAATAAAGTACCAGTTGGAATATACATATATGTATACATATGTATATATATATATATATGTACACACACAGGTAAATATATATATACTTATATACAGGGAAAAAAGAAGCCTATGAATACATTTCAAAAATACTCTTCAAAAATATTCCAGCTATTGCAAAAGTACTTATCAAGTGAGAAAGAAAACTTTAGTGAAACCTAAAAGGTGGTAAATTTATGTTGAATTTCCCTGTTGACTAATGACATTGAATATATTTTCATTAATGTGCAATTGCTATATCTTTTTTGGTGAACTGGTTAAATATTTTGTCCAATTTTTATTGTGCCATTTATCATTTTAATATTGAGATCTAGGAGATATTTATATATTTTGAATATAAATCCTTTGATATATATTATATATATTATGTAACACAATAGAGATGGAAACTTACATTTTACATATTTTTAAATAAGGATTTCCTCACTATGATAGAAAAAAGCCAGAAATTCTCAGGTGCGTTCTACTACATTAATGGAGTTATTTGGCCAATGTTGTATTTAATGGTATGCTAAATGCCTCACAAGAAGGAAGATGAGACAGAGAAAATGCTATTTGGAACTCTAAAAGAAAATAATAACTACAATCTTTTGTCTAATAGCTTTGAATCACTATTAATTTAATGTCTAGTGTTTTGAAGACTTGATAATAGGGAAGAGACTTTTGTAATGTAAAAAAATTATGTTATTTGCTTCCCCTATACACATGATGCCAAAAGGTCAATGAATATCCTTAAAAGTCTGTGTGCTGGATGGTCACTGTCCTTTCAAAATTACCCAAGGACCAGAGGGAGATGAAGATTACAAAAATCAGACAACCCCATAGCTATGATATTACAACACAAAGATAAATAAGGATTCCATGTAGAGAAGTTGATGGTGAACCTTCAATGAAACTGTCACACTTGCTAAATGACCCACATTTGGACACCTGCTTGACAGCAGGCAATTTGAATGTGTGATCAACAGAATTATAACTCAGTACTTACCATGAACTTTCACTATTGCTTGAAAGTAGTCTAATCACAAATGTTAAAATTTCAAATTTCAAGAATTTGACATGCTTGTGACTATCATTCAAACTAGAATTTTGTTTCTTGTTCCATTTCTTAAAAATATTTTTTTAAATGAGATCATCTAAAATAAGAATATAAAATAAGAATATCAGAAGTTATAGAATGGAAGTTAGTCCACTACACCACTCTAAGTTTTAGGACTGATGAGTGTATTTAGAAGGGTTGAATATTAATAATAGCTTATTAAAACTAACTATGAAGGAAAAGATATTTAAATACTGCTATTGATTTAAAATCATGAGTGAGAAAGGGCAAAACTTTACATAAGTGCCTTCACAGTCCTTATATTTTTACATTGTACTGTGCATATACTCTACACATTTCCAAAGGATGGGATTAGCATGCATAAGATGAGAAATTTCCAAAAACATTGAATGTGAAGAAGCTACACTTCTTTGCCAAGAAGTTTTGAAATAAGATATCACTGAATATCATTTATGCTTTTTTATCTAAAAAAAAAGTACATTGATGATAACAAAGAACAACAGATTTGAAGATAAGTGGAAGTATCTCAGTCTATTATATCCTATTATCCTTATTCATTGTGAAGTATTTCAATAAAATTTTATCCCAAAGAGTAAAGGGAATAAAAGAAAAAGTAGACATGGGGAGGGGGAAGGGTAAGCTGGGACAAAGTGAGAGAGTGGCAAATAAAATTTTTTATGCAGACCCTAGTCATTTTGTATGGCGATGGCTTTCAGGATCAGTAAACAGTACTCTGTGCGATGGTCATTGCCAAGGAGACCTGTTCTCTAGCTCTTGTTAAAAGTGAATATTACCCAGAAGCAGGGCCGTGATTCACACATAAATGAAATTGATTGGTCTTATTATATTTCCATAGTTTCATATTTGAAGATGTAAATATATCTACATATGAAAAGCCACATAGAAATTCATAATGAATAACCCAGAATGAATAGCACATTTTTCATAAAAAGATTTTAAAGTTCTTAATGATATTACAGTTACATTGACATTTTAAAAGTAATTTTAACACTTGGAAACAGGTAAGTGACCATCTACTTCTAACCATCTAATTGCAATCCTCAAGTTATTTCTTTCTTTTCTTACATTAAACCACCTTAGGTATTTTAACTTGAAAACCATGTAAATGGCCACCTAATCTCAAAACAATAACAAAAACTTTTTATGAAAATCTTTTTTAGATACATTGTTTTGAATAAGAAGAAAAATTCATACCTTAGAATCTATGATATATCAGACTTTGTATTCTTTTAGGTAATATAATTCCTCTGGGTATGTGAAGGTAAGACTTTGGCTTTCTGTACAACTACAGTAAAACTGGGTTCCACCGTATATGATTTATTGGTCTATCTCATCTCTCAATGCTTCTGAAGGGAATTACATCTCGATGTATGTGGTGTAAAGCCACTACGAGTTTATTAAAGCCCGTTACTCTCCAGTTATTCTCCACTTTACTGCTAATTTAATACAGAGAGGAAGGAAGGTAAAGCCACAGTAAAATATTTTCCAGAGATCTATGCTCTTCCTTAAATGCTTCTTAAAAAAAAAAAATTCCTAAGGAAGTAACTGCCTTATTTTTTACTAAAACAAAGGACAAAATTTAATTTCTTATAACAAACTGTTATTGTGATTGATGGAAACAATCCAGCATACAAAGGCAAAGGAGAGAAATATCTTTAATATTTATAAAGGATGCAAGGTTCAAAATTATATAAAGACAATTGTACAAAGCAGGAGATCCACAGCATTTTCCTTTTGCTGTTTCATGTCCCAACAGAGATGTCCCATTTCCAATGATGCTACCTGCCTAGGGTGAGGATTATATGGACCACCAACTAGATGATCCCATTTTACCCATATTAAATATTCTCAGGGAAATAGACCTTTACTCCTCCATGGCTATTCTCAACTGTTTTATGAAGTATGCAGTCTCTAGTAATCCGGTGGCCTTTTGTATAGTGCAACCAGAAGTGAAGAATGGGTCAGCTGTATTAGGGGACAGGAACATTTTCCTGAGACTATTCATGTTCAAGTCTTATCAGGTAGCAAGCTGGTAATTGCAAATTGCCAAAGAAACTGCATAATCTTGTACTACATGGTATTTCTAGGCATTCCCAAACTCTGACCACCCCAGGCTATTCTTAAGCTTCATGGTATCCATACCCACTTTCAGAGAAGTCATTGATTCCTATATGTATTTGTCTAGTCCCTCAAAATAAAATCAAAAAGAGAGAAGTAAAATACTCTTGGCACTTTCTTTTGACTTTATTTTTTAAATTAATTTTTATTGGATTATAGTTGATTTACAATGTTGTATTAAGTGCTGCTGTACACCAAAGTGAATCAGTTATACATATACATATATACACTCTTTTTTTAGATTTATTCCCATATAGGTCATTACAGAGTATTGAGTAGAGTTCCCTGTAGGTTCCTATTAGTTATCTATTTTATATATAGTAGTGTGCATATGTCAATCCTAATCTCTCAGTTTATCCCTCCCTCCCTTTTCCCCCTTGGTAACCATAAATTTGTTTTCTACATCTGTGACTCTGTTTATCTTTTGTAAATAGGTTCATTTGTACCATTTTTTTTAGATTCCACATATAAGTGATATCATATAATATTTGTCTTTCCTTGTCTGATTTACTTGACTTTATTTTAATGAATCACATTTGAAATGACTTATTTCAACAGAGGTATAGATATTAAAAAAAAAGATTTTAAAAGTTGCTACTCTTTTTAAAATTTAGATCCAAAACAGATGAAGAAAGTCAGTATACCATATTTCATCAAATCTATGACTATTGCATGTAAGGATATGTCATTATTTTAATACAATTAAGAAACAAAGAATAATGCTGACAATTAAACTATGGTTTGATGTCAGAGATGTTAAGCTAAAAAATATGGATTTTTGACTTGAAGGAAAAAAAGTATATCCTTAAGAGGTAACTTTAAAAATGAAAGTTGTTTTTCTGCAGTCCATTATAACACAGTAATAGTAATAATAATAGCATTTTTCTGTGTGCTGTTAAAATTACATTTACCAACTAAATAGGTAACAGAATTAATACTTACAGCATGCAAAACACTACATTTAGAAAGGTTTAGGAGTTAATATTTTGAGACAAGGCTTTATAGAATCCTACAGCCCAAGATTGGAGGTTTTACTACTTTCTGATGTTGTCCTAAAAATTACAACACACTTTGCTGAGGCCCAATAAGAAGTGCAATGCTATATCTCTGCCAAGGTAGTAAATCTTATATAGTGTAAGACAAATGAAAATCAAAGTATTATCTTTATTAAGGAGCTAATTATTGTAGAAAGTGGTTTATAAGTAAGAGTTGAATGGTCTTCTTCATATTAATCCTCAGAGTTAGATTATTCAACCAGCAGTGATGGGCTGACTGTGAAGAAGCTAGAAAAGCAGAAAAGACTCACTTTAAGGTAGCCTCTCTCAAGAGGAAAGAGAAAATAAAAAGCTGAGCTATATGTGACCAATTTCTTCACCCAAACTTGTTAATCACATTAAGTCACTTCACTTCACTTCACTCTCAGGGAGGAGTTGGTGGAAGGATGAACAGGGACCAAGAGTGTTACACTAATGAATTCATCTCTACTGTAAGGAAACAGGCAGAGAGCGAGAGTGTTGACTCCCATTCCAACAATTCAACCAGAGTTTGTCTAGATATAATCTTATATATGGGACTGTAGAACACTGTTAATGCTTCCTGGTTTACAGTACTAAAAAAGATCTTCAATCACCAGAATGACTCAGATTCATGCGCCCAAAAAGTTTTAACTCACACTTGATTAGTTTAAATGTATGGAACCCACATTGACTTTGGTTGCATCCTAGCATGGTACAACCTTGGTCATTTGAAGAATGTAGAATCTTAAGAGGAGGAGGGGAAGGATGGTATATAGCTTTTATTTGGCAATGATAGGTGGGTGGTAGGGGTAGAGGTGGTGATAGATGGGAACATGTACCTAGGAAGAGATTTTAGGCACTCAAAAACATAGTGAATTTTAATTTAGTTTTGGCTCCAGTATCTGTAAAAACCAGTAAGTTAAAACAGAAAGGTAGCCTGCTGTTTTTAATGGGTTTTTTGTTTTTTTGGTTTCAGAAGAGACTTCTGGGAAAGTACAGCTCTAAAAACTTTTATAAATGTGCAACTATGAGTAATTTGTAATCTATTATCATTTTTGTGCAGTTGATAATTAGAACACTTTAGAAAGTGGTTAAACACTGTATTTTAAGATAATACAGTATAAGAAATATGCTGATATTTTTGAATACTAAAAGTATTTTTTAAAGATATATTATCATTAGGACAATATAGGAACACAGGAAAATGCAGGACAGGAAAATTCAAAGAACAGTAAATATATCATACCTGATCTCCCACAAATTTACCCAATCAACATCTGGCAAAGATAATTTCTGATATTTAATGTAAACACATGTTTATAGGAGGAGAGATTGATGATATTTTAAGAAAAATAGACTACACTATACATGTTATTTTAAAAGTATTAATTTCAATAAAATTTAACAACTACAACCACGGAAGTGTAAGGGAAGGAACTCTTGACTTTAAGTTAAATGTTTATTCACACATACACATACACTCAAAAATACGGTATTTTTAAAATGTCCCTCTAAAATTAGCTAGTGAAAATGGTGCCAATATCATCGTGTCTTTTAACTGTATATTTCAAATTAGACTATAATTATTGACTCCTTGTTTAAAAACATAAGGAAATAATCACAGCCACATAATTACTCTTTCTCCTTTGTTACTTTACATTCTATTCTATTAAAAATAATTCCAATCATTTTTAGTGTTTTATAATTAAATTGCTTCAGTGGGTCATTTAAGAGTCATTTAAACACAGTTTCTCCATTCCTAAGTTATATAGACAGTCTCTTTGGTGGCTGTACTATTTGGTTATTTCCCATTTCACTTCACCCAAAACCTTCCTTCCCTCAAAACTCCCCTTTCCCCAACCCTCTTCCGGTTTTTAAATTCCTTGTGTTTATGAATATTTACTTTTTGTTTCCTTTGTTTCTGAGAACAAGTGACCAATACATTTTCACCTCCAACCTGTGTCTGTATATTTCACTACCTTCTGTTATTGTTTTTATGAAGGAATCTAATGCCATTCTGAATTTCTGCCCTGTGTACCTGTCTTTTTTTTTTTTTTTTTAAGCCCTTTAAATTCTGTAGCTTGACCAGAATGGTTGTGATTATTTTACTACAAATTTTTCCTCCCTTATACCTTGCATAACCATGGTGCTCCTTTGTGCCTGTGATCTCCTCATGTTGATCCACTTCTGCCTGATGCTTTTGTCAATCACTTTTGTTCTCTTTTTTGTGGCATTAAATGCCACTTTCATCCCTGTAATATCTTCAGTTCTAGTTTCGAGTTTCCCTCTCAGCTCTTCCAGATTGATTTATCCCCTTCCTTTGTCTTATAATCACTTCCTTGAACCTCCATTTCTCTTATCTGAATGGTGAGCTCGTTTTGAAAGGTCATATTTTGCAGAATTTTTTGAGACTAAGACATAGTACTCGTTTGAAAGCTCCCATCAAAACTCCTCTTATTCTTTCCAATAACTTATTACTGTTCTTCAAAGGCCTTTTTCTTAAGATCATTTTCTCATTTTTCAGTACTTGTATATGTCTTACTGATGATTTATTTTTAAAGGAGACAGTGACTTGATGAAGAATAGACTGGGAAATGACAAAGAATGAATGGGCCTGTGCCAGGCAGTAGCATTGATTTGGGTTGGTTGTCTTAGAGACTTTCTCACCAATGCTATTTCGTGTGATCTTTACCCTGGGGGCATGGGTCCAATTAGGTTTTGTTATAAAGTTATGTGTCTCCCAGTAATGCGCCTTTGAGCCTGTGCCCTAGGTGTTGGGCTCTGTTGGGTTCTTTCAGCTGCAAGGCAAACTTATAGGAAAATACAAAGTTTGAGCACACATTTTCTTTTAGATTCTCTTTTCCGGTTCTATTGTGGCAATCTGCTGGACCATCACAGAGACAGGATCCAAACCTAAGTCTGCTTGACTCATGCTAGGATTTTTTACATTGTCCTCTGTACCTTTTTACCACAGACTCCAAAATTCTTTGAAAGTAAATCACATAGTAAACCTTCATTAACTAAAATATTTGGGGGATGGAATATTGTGGTAAATTATATTTCAGTTTAACTGAGACAAACAGGAAACCCTTTGATTTCAAAATGTATTATTGAGAATGTATTAGTCAATTTCCTTGACCTTCATAGTACATTATACAAAAGGTAATTGATTCTTTTTTGGATGATTGAATGTTGTTTAGAATTACAATGTTCATATCATAAGGTGAGACTCTCAACATTGTGCATAGTGGATGTGGGTGATTGTGCTCAAATATTAGAACATATTCTAAAAGTGTGCAATAAAATATCATTAATTTGTAATATCAAACTTTTTCAGTGAGAGCTACTTTCTATGGAAGTTAGAGAGGCAAAATATTCATCTATATATCAGTAAGAAATAAAAATTTTATATAGTGGTATAGGTATTATGTACAATTATATTTATTATATATTAAATATTATATTAAGTACATAATTATCTACCTACATAGTTCTATATATAAAACATATTTATATAATATGTATAATTATAAGACATATTACAGGTAAAATTATATATATGTGATTGCTATTATACATATTTACAATTTTATTTGTTATCACTTATCAATGTTTTAATGTAATATATTTTATTTTCTCCTCCTCTTGTATTTTAAAGTCACAAAGCAAGACGTTGAGAAAACAGAAAGCTGAATCCATTACGCTGAGTATTAGACAAAAGTCTTGTGAATACTAGATAAACAGATATGATCAACTAAAATAAAACAAGGGACACGTCTTCTATGCCATACATTATGCTGATGCACCCTGTCAAATAGCTAAAGTATGTTTCACAAAGAATTTAAAATTTCCTTTTTGACATAAGGATACCTGGATAAATTGTGAAAACTGAGCTAGTTTTACTGTAGGTGTTCACAGCTAGACATTAAGAAATTTCTGAAAATTTGACTCCATTCCTCGTTTTTCCTTCACATGTTTAGCAACTTGTAAACACAACTGCACTCTGATAAACTGTGGTTTGCTTGTATTCTGACAGTATTTCAACTGATGGCTTTCACATCCTATTCCTTGATTTAAGAAGTTTTTATACCCATATACATTTTAGGTTATTTGAGAGCTCACAGAAAAAAAAGGACCAGTAAAAATATCTGAAGACTCTCTCTTGCTCTTATCTTTCAAAAAGAAAGCTTGTGCTGAGGAGATGAATTAAAAGGAGGTAGGGAAGCCCAGACTACAGTTTAACAGAAGTCATTGATCTTTACAAATTAGACTGACAACAGAGATCCATTAAAGTCCACAGTATAATGAAAAAAATTCCTTTCCTTTGGCCTTTCTTTTATCTTCACTCTTCCTAATTCTGATTCCTCTCTTCCATACTCTCTTGTCCTTCAGAAGAGACACTAAATGCTGATGAGGTAATGGCCGTTACACACCTCTTTGAATCTCATTTGAGAAATGACTCTGATTCCAAACATTAATTTTTGGTACCTATCTGAATAACAATAAGCTTGCTATAGTGTTGATTAAGCAGTGGAAAAGACAAGAGGGGCTGCTCATTTAATACAGCTATGCCAGTTCAATGAAACCCATTATGACTTAAAACAGGATGCCCAAGACCACTTCTTATACCACTTAGCACAATACTTAGCATTTATCACTTTCTGCATTTCATTGTTTTTATTTATTTGTTTGTTTGTTTTTTTAATTTTTTTTTTTGTAAAGTAAGCTTCTTAAGGTTAGTAACCAGGTCATTCCAGGCCTGCTCAACTGAAACAAGTCTGAGTCACAGTGCCACCCATTTGCTTAGTCATTTGAGACCTGCTTTTTGGATATCTTTAAGAAGGCAAGACTGCTTACATATGCTGTTTAAATAAGTGGATTACTAAGGATAAGTAAGTAATAAAAATGGAGTAATGAATGTGATATAAGCTACAAAATGGAGAAAAGGCCTGCATTGGAAAAATGCCACTCCATTCTCCAACTCCTATAGACAAAGGAAGAAATCATTCTATCCCTGTCCTCTTCAAATATATTTTTTTCATCTATTATAGCACTTACCTGATTGTGTTGTAATCCATCTTGTCTTCAAAGTGAAACCACAGGGCCCTGAGAGGAAGAGGTCCTGTCTCATTCATGTTCATAGTTTCAGTGCCTGTTTTAGTGCTTGTTAAGAATGAAAGGTAAGTAATACAGGTGTCCTGGTGTGCGTAGGTGTATATGTATCTATATTTATTCACAAACGTAGCAATAAATAAACAAAATCTTTTGGAAAAATAACATAGCATATCACGCAACCTCTGTCTCACCTGTCTGACCCTGTCACAGAAAAGGAAATCTAGTTTCAAGAATCAGCAGTGTGTTTCTGGACTCCGGTTGGTACGAAGCTCAGCCCCATACAGTATCTCATTCACACAAGGTCATTCAGGGAGGTAATCCACACATCACATATGAGCATTTGAGTCAGTGTGTCCTTGGTTTGCCAGTTGCCTCTTTTGCTTATGAGTTGTAATAATTTGAGGAAGACATTTAATCGCTCTGATTTGGGCTTTCTCCATACATTAATAAAATTATAAAGCCTACTCCTCGATGTGCTAAGGGGGTCTTTACCAGAAAATGCATCTTGAACAGTTTGTAAAATATCTGGCATATAATAAACACTCAGTTAATATTAGCTTCTGCTGCTGCCAGCCAGACCTGAGTGGAATTTGCAATTCAAGGGTGAGGAATGTGGATCTGACCTTGCAATTACAGGAGAGAGGATTTGTGGTAATTATATTAGGGACTAAGGAAGTACAAGGCAGCATTTCATTCTCTTTTCAGAGCCAAATTAATACTCTAGGGCTCATGAGTTTCTCTAAGGAACAGAACCCCACAGATCTGCCCAGGAAGTAGAAGTTTGAGAACTAAAACCTACATCACTCCTGACTTTCAAAACTTGGCCTGAAATAAGTTATGTAATTGCATTTGGGAATTAGACCCTGATTTGTTTGTCTTTTTTTTGGGAATTTTGGAATAAGATTAGAATATTCCAAGCCACAAATGTCTTATATATAATAGTATAAGACAAGTGTACTACATTTACCAATCCTGTGGCCATTGACAGCTTTGCACTTTTTTTCTATAAAAGAGAACAGATACGTTGCAATTTGTTTTTCTTTGTATTTCTTTCAGTTTTTGGCTGAAAGTCATCAGGTGCTTTCATGACTCTTCTCTCATTTCTTTACAAGGCTATTCAGATTGTTCTACCTCCACTTCTTTTTGGAGACTGCACCCTTGGCAATTTTGGGAAGTCCTTCCTCAGCAATATGACTTCCTACATCACATCTCATCAACAACCTTTCCCAACCTCTGAGCAGATTGTTAAAAAAGGTAGTTAATAATCAATACCAAATATTGACCAAAGTTTCATAGGAACTTAGGAAGTTATGTAGAAATGCTTACACATAATTCTTCTCCGATAATGTAAACTACTGAAGTGCTCCCTTGAATTTGGCTTTTTTGTCTCTTTGCCAACTTTGAAGGGGAAAAAACAAAAGTCTGATGTTGCTTCTATTCCATGCCAAACATCTGAACACAAATGTGAAATTAGCTATACATGTAGATGTTTCTGCAATAACAAATTTTTAATTTCTGATTTCCAATTTGATATTAAGTCTAAAAACATGTAGAAACAAGCTAAGCTTTTTTTTCAGATTTTAGCACAAATTAAGATGCATGCATTTAGTTGGGTTTTGGGATTGCCAATGGTAAGGATCTAACTTGATATTGTTAATGCCAAGGTTAGAGCAATGATTTAATTTGTAGTCAATAGTTTGCTTTCTCTCCCAAAAACCAGATAGTGAAATAATTTTTTAAATCATTTCAATGTCTAATTAGTTTCTAAGTATCTTCTCCCTAATAGTCTGCATCCAAATCAGAGTCTATACCACCATTTTTCAAGCAACTTCTGAACATTTGGTGTTGTATAAGCAGTTTCAAGAAAAAAAGTACTAGAGTGTTTGGAACAGGATTATGTATGGTATTCTTCCCAATCTTACTTTTGGTTCAGAAATGAAGACAATAGAAGTTAATTCCAAAGGCATGTATCCCACAAAATCTTTAAAGTAGGGGTCTGAAAAGTAATTAGATGGCTCTTAAAACTTTCACTCAAATTGAAGTTATGAAAATATTATCCAGAGGGCAGAGATTTGCAACACAGTGGGTGATGGAGATTTCCTTAGAGAGAGCTGTAATATGATTGGTCTCCCACTCACCACGACCCCCCACAGAGTGGGAAGGAATAAGTGTTGCTTTCACTGTCCTTTCAAGCCGAGATGAGGGCTTCAAGGGAATACTTGGAGAGCTTAATATGTGGACCTGATGTTTGAGATGGGTGGCGATGCAATGGACAGTGGTCTGAGTCAAACCTGAGAAATGAGGAGTGTAACAGGCTCATAAGCTGCTATGGACAAGCTGAGAAAAAGCATCTGCTTCTCAAGAAGCTGACACTACAGTAGTTTGGAAAGACAAAGTATGAAGGCATGTTCCCACTGGCCACTTCCATGCCAAAAACACCAAAAATTCTGAATGAGCTTTACCTTATTGCTTAGCAGAGAACGGCTACAGGAATCTCTGACCTCACAGGCACTGCAGTAAAGGCATGGATTGTGCTATTGGAGTACGTATCAAAGGTATCAAGAGACTGAAAGAAAATGGTATCAGTGATGGGGAGGACTCTTTTCCCCATGAATCAACTTTAAACACCTGTGAGGCCAACTGAGCACAAAGCCATCTTATAATAGTAGAAGTGCAGTACTTTTCTGACACCCTTTGCTTTTCTTGCTTGCTTTTCTTGCTTGCTTTTCCACTCCCAAACCAAAGGGACCAACAAGTTGGGATAACATATGAGGGAGAAGCAGTAGGTATGGACATCAACCAAGCCCCATGCTTGGCCTTAGGCTTCCTGCATAGAACAGACCCTTGCCAGGGAAGGGGAAAAAGATTAAAGTCAATTGGATGGAACCATGTAATTTCCATGGAGGACAGCTTGTTTATTGACTTAGCGTGATCATAGAACTCTTTATTACCTACGTGTGAATGGAAAAGTTATGGGCCTGTCTGTGTTATCATCCAGAGGCAGGGGGGAAACTTCACCCCTGAATAAACATAAGGGAGATAAAATAAACTTACTTTATGATTACACCTAATGAGCCCTGCTTACACAATGTGCTGTTTAAACCCTCCATTGTTCTAACCAAAATAAATCGTGCACTGCCCTTTGGATTATTTATTTTAAAAACTATGTATATAATGACTGTGTATAATGACTGGCAATCTGTAGGGTCATTCCAGGAGTTGGATAAACACAGCCCAATTTCCTTTCTACTACAGTTTCAAAATACTGGGAAGGAAAACAGGCTAAATTGTTACATCCACTGGTGGTAACTACACTAAACTGATATTTTACCAGAATGGATATGTACCCTTTCTGTTAGTTTCAGATTCCCTTCACTCTCTGGTCAGAATTTCTGGACAACATTATTTTCATATAACTGTTTGAGACTATGCATTTTTTTACATTATTTTAGGTATAAAATATACACAATACCTGTTTTATTGTCATTCCAAGTACATTCTCCTTGGAAGGTGAAAGTCAATTTTATTCTAGTGTCCCTATGCTGTCTTCCCATTGAGATACCTTTTCAGGTATCCCTTACAGAGGGTGTAAGAATTGGACATGTTATTTTTAGGAACAGAGAAAACATTTCTCCAAGGTAATGGGACACCATGAGGTGTGCTCTTGCATATTGCTTCCTTTCCTAATTAAACAGAATGTGAGAGGGAAAGTACGTTGACATTATTAAAGTAAATGACCCAATGCTTTAGTAATGAAGACATCTAGGCTGAAGTTTATTGTTTTAATTTTCATCGTGAGCAATTTCAGCCCTACAGATTAAGCTGCTCTAAGTGTCCTGACCTGTATTGTTTCCATTATGCTAACAGTGAAGCCCACTGACGCTATAAAAACAAAACTCTCTGTAAGAAGTTGTATTTTGGAATGAAGTGTTATTTTTATATGGAAGGTGTATTAATATTGGATATTTATTAAATCTAGTTTTTAACAGACTGTCATAAGTGGGGTTCTTCAGAGGGCAGAGATATTGGGAGACTAAAAGTTGCATAAATTATGCCCCATAAAAATATAGATGAGGCTCAGATGCCTTTGGATTAAATATTCATTACTGAATATTTACATAATGCATGTGAAAGTGCTTTTAAAATAAAAACTCTTTTTATATAAATGGAAACTATAGCCAGATTCTCCCACATTATACCTTGTAGAGTACTTCAAAGCATTCTCTGGAGCCTTAGAGAGGAGAAATTCCTTCTATAACTACTACAAAGGAAGGAAAAGACTGATTTGTGCTATACTGTCCAAGTCTACCCTACTTAAATAGTTTTGGCAATCTAAAACTGTTCAAACTTTACTCAACCTTTAGCAGAAGGCTTAACTTTCTGTGGTTTATAAATATATGATTCTAAAAAAAAACAATTTTTGAACTTCCATTCTCCATCAAAAAGTATTACATGCTTGACAGGTAAATTACACATAACCATTTGACTATAATAAACAGACATAGAGAGACCTGGATTTATATTCCAACTCCACTATTTACTAGTTGCATGATCTTGGACAAATAATTTTAAGTCTGTGCTTTATTGTTTTTCATCAGTTTTTATGAGAGTCTAACATCTACCTTGAAGGATTACTTGAGAATTAAATGAGATAGTGCAAGCAACATTCCCAGAATCTGACACACTCAAAAGGCTGACAAATTACTTCCTTATACCTAAATAAATAATTAGCTCCATATTGAAAGCAGCTAACTCTCAACTCTCAATTACTTATGTTAATCTATGGAAATCTCTATTCAGAGGAATAAAAATAATATGAACATAATTTTCACACAGTTTTATGATCTATTTTGACATTTTATATTTCTAATATCTCACTATAGAATTTAGACATGAAAGGGTATCCCCCTTAAGAACGGAGTGGTTTAACACTCTCATTTTAGGGATAAAAACATTCAGACAGAGATAACAAATTCAATTATACATGTAATCCAGATAGTTAGTGCTAGAATTGGGACTGCAGATCAAATCTCCTTTTTTTTTTTAATTTTTATTTTTTGCTGTTCTGTGAATTCAGAGTACTTCAAATAAAATGATCAAACTCGTGTTCAAAATGAAGATCTTAATTTGAAGTAGCCAAAAAGATGCCCACCTCAGTCACTATGATGCTATTTATTGTTATACTTTCCCTGTGACAATCTCATTCCGTGTGTGTGCATAGTAATTGCTTACACTTGTCCAAAGCGGAATATAGGGATATCATTCAGGAATAATTCCAGTCAAAAGTTTGACTTAGTTTAGTCTAAACTTTGGGCTATTTAGGACAGTTGTGGATTAACAAAACACAAATATAACTGTCTAAGACCTCGAATAGTGATTGGATCAATTTACCATATAACAGATTGCATTGTTGACTTCAGGTGTTAGAGGAAGAGCAGGGATGAGGGCTGCTTTTGAGGCCGAGAACATATGCACCATCTGAGCTTAATATCTTATAACTTCTTTAGAGGCAAATTAAATATTTTGTTGTAAAAGTCCTTCTATTGTGACTCATAAGTAGGTAAAACTAGCATATGATAAGAGTGAGCAGAGCTGCTGATAATGACATAAGTAATGATCAAGTAAGAAGAGCTAGTAATAATTTCTGCAAGAACTGGAACTAAGATTTGCTTTGAAACTTCATGTGTCCATGAGGACATAATGTATAGCACATAGAATTCAACTCAACACACTGTAATAACTGAAAAAGAATACGTAAGACTGGTAAGAATCTGAAAAAGAATATATAGATGTCTCTGTGTAAGTGAATCAAGTTGCTGTACACCAGAAATAAACACATTGTAAATCAGCTATACTCCACTATAAAAATAAAGTTAAATTACAAAAAAAAAAAGAGAGAGAGAGAAAAAAGAAAATTCATGTGGGTAATCATATAGTGAAGGAGCCTCATTTCCCATTTCCCTCTATCTTCACTTCTCTAATGGCACTGGTTTTCTACCTTGCACTGGAGTTATTTATGCACATCTTATCTCTGCTTATACCATAAACAGCTTGGGGACCAAACCCCTTTCTGCGTCTTTCTTATAATTCCCAAACACCTAGCTTATTATATTCTGAAGTAGGTATTTATCAAGTACAGCTTAAATGAATTAATACATTAATGTCATGATAATATTGAAGTTGTATTTTATATAATGGAAAGAGGAAATAATTGTAAAGAGCTGCAATCTTTCCTGGAGGAAAAGAAAATAGTAAATTGCAACAGTTCAAGTTTCTCAAATAAAAGTAAAAGAAATAAGAATGATTGTCTCAGGCTTCCCCAGTGGCACAGTGGTTGAGAATCCGCCTGCCGGTGCAGGGGACACGGGTTCGATCCCTGATCCAGGAGGATCCCACATGCCACGGAGCAACTAAGCTAGTGTGCCACAACTACTGAGCCTGTGCTCTAGAGCCCGTGAGCCACAACTACTGAGCCCGCGTGCTGCAACTACTGAAGTCCGCACGCCTAGAGCCCGTGCTCCGCAGTGAGAGAGGCCACTGCAATGAGAGGCCCGCGCACCGCAACAAGGAGTGGCCCCCGTTCGCCACAACTGGAGAGGGCTCGCGTGCAGCAACGAAGACCCAACACAGCCAAAAATAAATAAATAAATAAATAAATAAATAAATAAATAAATAAATAAATAAAATTTTTTTAAATGAAGAATGATTGTCTCAGTGACTTAAAATATATTTACTTTAATATACCTTATTTTATAATTCTATAATTTAGTTGAATTATTTCCAATGAGGTATTCATAAATGATACAGGAACTGTGTATTAGGAAAAGAAGAAGTTCAAACCCTTTTGTATGTGGCTAATTTTATTGCATGATTTCTATACCTGCCTACCCATAGCAGATACTAGGCTACATAGGCAATCTCTATTTCCTCATCTTCCTTTTTAAAAGAATCTTAAACTTGTTGAGGGATCCACCCTGCTCCAATGTACCCCAAGAGACTCAGAAAATGCTGACTTAGTGTGCAGCTCCAGGAAAAGGTCCTGATATGATGCTGTATTCCAGTCATGGTTTGCCATGATTGTCACCTGTGATGGGTTAGAATCTCACACTGAGGCAGTCAGTACATGACTACTAGTGCCCTCCCTGAGAGACTGGTCCATCAGAGAGATTTTTGAAAGGATCTCTCCTCTCTTGCATCCCATCTTGTCTTTACTCCCTCCATCCCACCCTCTTTCCCTCCCTTCTTCCACTCTCTCTCTTTCTTCTCTCTTCCTCCAACCCCCTTCTTTTCCCTCTCCCTCTTTTTCCTACTCCCAGTTCTTGCTCTTATTTTCCCCTCTCCAGTTGAATATGTAAAAGGAAGCAAGCAGTGCAGCAGTTTGCAGATACCAACAACCTTTTCACCTCCACAGAGAGAACTAACCCTGCATGAAGCTGATGTTGAAGGTGACAGACTTGAAAGACAAAAAGAATCTGGGTCATCCCTGAGACACTGTATCTACTAACCCTGAACCCCACACTCCATATGGACTTCTACTTTCTTAAAATGATAAACACACTTGTAGTTTAAGCCAGTTTGTTCCAATATTGTTGCAAACTAATTTTGATGCACTCCTAAACCTCAATCCTGTACCACATTTTTAAATTTCCTTCCTTCCTCACTTATTTCTCTATACGTGCCATTATTATTCTCAGATAAAGAAACATGTCTAGCTTTATGGTACTAAATGATTACCATTAAATACTGACAATAGCAAAGGAAAATAGTACAAACTCCAATGAAATACTAACAGCTAAAAGGCTGATTTTATAATGTGCATTTGTAGCGGCCATTTGAGTGAGTCTACATAATGGTTTTAAAGGACTTTCAATAATGTTTCCTGAAGCTGTGCAGACTTATAACTTTTAACTCTTCATTTAAAAAATGCATCTAAATATAAATCAAACATTATACACTTCCAATTTAGCTGTTTGAATGGAAAAAGAAGGTAGAAAGCTGGAGCAGTCATGAGTAAGTGCTATAGAAAGCTGTAGTCGACAGTTGAAATTTAAAACAAATCAAGTGGGCAGGGGAAGGGGAAAAGGGAACCTGAAAATAAATGGGAAGCTTAGAAATAGTTTTAAAGCAATAGCTACCCTAATAATGATTATGGTTAATTAGTGATTCAAGAGTACCATCCTCTCAGCAAGTAGTTCAAGTGCAGCCTTTTGGTTTCCACTAGCCCAGCAGTAATCAACTGAGCCAGCCTTCCCCACACAGGGTATTCTGCCTTGTTCCAAAGTGCAGAGTATGGGAAGGTGACAGTTACATAGTTACATGTATCCATACTTCACAGTTCTTTGAGCACTGACTCAGACACAGGACAGGAAAACTAAGACTTTTTCATTTTGATGATGCATATACCATACAAAACACTCTCAAGAGTGTTTATTCCTGGGATTATGTGTCTAGAATATGCAACATGCTACTTTCTATACTTTTACCTCTAGCCATTGTGTCTTGAAGAAAAGGGGGAAAAAGCCATTTTAGATCTAAAGTAATGCTTTCTCCTTTAGCACTGTGAAAGAAAGTAGGCTGCTTTCATTATTCTTTTACTGGTATCTACTTGTAACCTGGGCAAATCTTTTAAAGCCTGTTTCTGAAGACAGAGAACCATCCTCTACTTACCTTACAGGAAAGTTTGTTAAGCAAAATTACATATGTATATAATTTTTTTTTTTCCAAACTGGAAAACACTATATAGATATTATTAGTTGGAGTCATCCTTATCATCAGGTTTTCAATTTCAAGCTAGAAAGAAATCAGGAGTTATGTTACATCTTTGGAATTTATTATATGCCACGGGAATAATCACTGGATTTAAGGGCGTATCCCACATAGAGAAGAAATCACTGTTAACATATGGCAGTGTATAGTTCATATATAAAATGGAGAACAGAAAATAGATTGTATTTTCTAAAAATGGCATAGCAATATTTCTGGTCCCACCTGCTCCTCCAAAACCTTGCACTTCCCACCAGGAGATGGACTCTCTTTCCCCTCTCCTTGAATATGGATGGGACTTGTGACTGCCTCAACCATAGAAGATGGTAGAGCCAGTGCTATGTGCCTTCTGAGACTGGGTCATAAATGGTGACATCTCAGGATGTTTATCCACCCACCCCAGGCACCATGTGGAGAAGAAGCTCAGAGAGACCAACCTCAGCGAGGAACCCCTTGGAGAGGTCTGCTTGGAGAAGACCTGAGATGCCTCATCAGTATAGGCTACCAGATATTGAATAAACCAGCCCTCAGGTGATTACACTCCCCAACCTTCACATTAAACAGCTGAAGCCTAAACATTGTGGAGGAGAAACAAGTGGTCCCTACTTGTCCTGTCAGAATCGCTAACTTACTGAAACCATGAAAAATTGTTACTTTTGAAAATAAACTGTGATTTTTTATACAGCATTAGATAACTGTTTCTCATATAGAGAGTATCACATGAATATTAGCATTGCTTATTGTATTCATGCTTATAGAAACCTTTTAAAAATTTGACTATATATCACAAGTAAATGTAAAATATTTTATGTCAAGTATTTTTGGAAATATTATGAATATTTTGACATGACAGAGGGTAATTTTAAGATTTTTTTTCCTACTTCAAAGACTGTCATGGAATTTTAGCAATCATGGGGAAGAGATACATTTATTAAAATGTATGCTTAACACTTTTTCTAGAAATGGAACAAACTGTGTTCCATTCTTCCACTTCTTAAAGTAATAAGTAATGTTGAACTATAATAGAGGGTGGAGGAGAGAAATAGAGAAGATATGTAGATGGTAGGGAGAGGAGAAATGAGCCAGAGTTGTAGGTGGTGAGGAAGGGAGAACAAGACAGGAATACTAGTAGAGAAGAAAAGGAAAAGACTCAGTAGATTCTAAGATGACAATGTAGAGGAAGACACGTGAAGATGTTTAATACACCAACCCCATGCTTTTACTGCCCTTTGAAATTTGAAGTTACTATCCCAGGGTCCACAACTTTGCAATGGCAAAATTTCAAGCTAGCCAATTCTCCAGCAAGTAGCCACAGCAACCTATCAGTGAGAAAATTATTCTTAAGGCTGGGTGCTCTCACCCCATGGAGCTTGAAGTCCCAGTTTGATGGAATTAATGCAAGAGCCAAATGGGGCCTATAGATGGAAGGCCACCATCTCTGATTTAACAGTAAGAACCATCCTAGGTCAATAATGAGTAAAAAATGTTGTGGGCAATATTATTTTTAATCATGTAATTATAATATACCCTTGACACAACAAACAACATTTGTTAAAAATAAACACATGTAAGATTCATTTCTCTTAATTCTAATATAAATCCAAGCATAGAGTTTTCCAGCAACATGTTTATTTTTCTTTATAACAATTTAGAGGTCTGTTTTAGAGCACATCAGACCACCTAGGCTGATAGCTCAACTCTATTGCTTGCCAGCTCAGTGACGTTTGTTAAGGTGCTAAACTGCAGAGACTTATTTCACCTGTAAAATGGGCAGAATTATAGAATCTTCATTATCAGTTTGGAGGATTTAATGAGAGACTACATGGCATGTACTTAAAATGCCCAGCACAAAATAAGTGTTGAATAATATAAGCTCTCATTATTATTGTTAACCATTTTTAAAAAATTTAAGCTGCTTAGTGTCTGCTTTTAGCCAATTATCCGATGATTTTTTAGTTTTCGAATAGTGATCATTTGCTTTACAAATTATTCTTTTAAAAACAAAATGATTAGATAGCAAAAAAAGTTAATGTCCTAAAGTAGGAGCTCATTTCTAACACTCCATAGAATTGAAAAACCTCAGTACAACCACCCATATTTGGCAAGTGAAATTTACATAATTAAATACATTAAGTTAAAGGAAAGGTCTGCTTCCTTTTGAGGAATCCTTCAAGATTAAGGATTGTAAGTACAGGTTACAAGCGCCAGAAAGTGCGTCTATTTTGGCCACCATCGCCTCCCTCTTGGATTTTCACAATTAAGGGTATTATTGATGGGAAAGGAGCTGAAATTTGTATGTACCAAAGTATTTCTCTGTTAATCATTTTAAGGGCACAAAATGAAGTTAACTTACAAGGGCATGCATATAGAATAGCATGTAATGTCTACATTAAAATGATTATAATGAATACCCATCAATTTAATAATGATTAGCTACTTGTTATACTGTATGTTCCTCAAATGTTTCAAGGGCAAAAAGAAATGAAGTTAAAACCACTTGCAAATGCTATTGCAAACTTTCAGATTTTATTTTTGTGCTAAAAGTAATGTATAGAGAGAGCTTTTAGGGAAAACATTTTACTAGTAGTAGGACTTGGGGGTGTTTGTGGGGAGGTTGATAATCTAACATTAAAAAAGACAATTGCTGTCCTTAAAGAAACTTATAATTTAGTGTGGGAGATAATGACATAAGACATAACGTGAGGGAGTGAATGAAGAGGAGTTGGAGAAAAGTGTGAGTTATATATAAAAATACCCAGCTGATGGGGCTTAAATAAGACATTTAGCTAAAATTTCTCTAGGTAAGCTGTAACACTGAAGTTGTTAAGGCTTTTCTTGGATAACATTCCATTTTTAAATTGAAAATAATTCTGGGTGAATAATTTTAAAATTATATAACTAAGAAATTGTAAGCGTTATAATTACTGCAAATCAAAAAAAAAAAAAAAAAAAAAAAGGACAAGATAGAATTTATTGTAGCATCCTGTATATTTTTTCTTAGTGTCACTTTTGGCAAAACATCTAGCAATATCAGAATTTTTTTAATTAATTTTTTAAAGATTGGCCTTTCTTATTCTTAGATCTGTATTTCTTATCCTTAAGATTTTGTGTGTCAATAGAAAACAAACTTATAATTACCAAAGGGGAAAGGGGTGGGGAGGGATAAGATAGGAATTTGGGATTAACAGATACACACTACTATATATAAAATAGATAAACAAAAATGACCTACCATATAGCACAGGGAACTATATTCAATATCTTGTCATAACCTATAATGGAAAATAATCTGAAAAAGAATATATATAAATATGTATAACTGAATCACTTTGCTGTACACCTGAAACATTGTAAATCAACTATACTTGAATTAAAAAAAATATCATTTTGAAACCCTGCAAATAAGTTATTAGAAATGAATATCTTTTTTCAAATCCATAGCACTTGACTATGAATATGAATGAAAAGCATATTTTGGTAAAGCAGTAAAAGGAAAAATTGTGAAAATATAGTGGATGATTACAAAAGGCCGTGACGTGAATACATAATTTTATAGATGCTAAGTACTCCAATACTATAAATCAAGCCTTCAGTTAGCCGTTAGGGCTTATAAGGTGTGGTCCAAAGTGCCCTATACCCATCACCTCACTGGTTGATGTGAACAGAAGACTTTCATAGGAAAGAACTGATTAAAGTTGGAGACATTTTAGGAGTCATAAGATCCTGGGGAGATTTATCCTGCCTTTCCTATCTTTTTTCATCAGCAACAATCCTCATGTCAAAAAAGAGGGCACTCACAGGAGCCCCTTATAGACTTTGTGATGTCTTGTTTAGACACTGTATAGCAGATGTTGTTGGTGCCCTGTCCATTTCCCCTTTCCATTCCCACTTCAGGAATACTCACTGGATTTCCAAATGCCAGAACCTTAATTACTTTGCCTGAGAGCTTTTTCTGTGTCTTAGATTTTGCTTTGCCACTTGCGTAGCAGCCAAAAGTGCCTGGGAATGAACACACCTCCCCATGAGCAGTGCCCGGGAATGACTGATAGGAGTTAGCGTATAAACATATTAGCTTCAAAGCCCTTTGGGTTGAATAGGTCTGAGGTATGGGTTTTACACTGACTCCTAGAGCTGACCCAGTGGGACGAAGGCTCATTCCTCAGAGCAGCAGCTGGCTTGATAAAACACCCTTTGTTTGCTGCTTTCTTTCATTGTGTCACATCCCACTGCTATACCTTCACCTCCTTAATTGTCTATTTGCTTCCAAACCCATTTGAAGGCTGCTAATTAAGTATTTCAACCTGAAAAAGAGGCAGGAAAGTGACTGATTTACCCTTATCTTATTTAAGCAAAGAGATAAACACTTTCTAAAGAAAGCAGAGTTATGAGAGAGAGAGGACCAACAATGGACAAGCTGTATCACCCCAGTATTTATTATGTCAGCTTATGCAAATATATGTCAGTTTACTGTGGTTCATAAATTGTGGATGAGGAAATTTACCTGGTTTGAACAATCTTGGCAAAACCCAATCCAAAGTGACTTGCCCATCAGGTAAGAGAAAGAGGTAAGTACGTTGAATTTGATAGAAAATTAAAGTGAATTAGATTATATTTGATTTTTAAAACTCTGAATGAGAACACAATTATATAGTTTTCATAATGGAAAGTTACTGGAAAGCTCTAAGATTTTTCTAGATGTTAGTAAGAATCTGGAAAGGAGATCTGATAGAGCATAGTTGAAGCAAGTGGTGGGAGGAAAACAAAATTATTTTATGTTTGCCCCCTACCTAATTTCTTCACAACCCCTTGTGAATGAAAAATATTGCCTGCTATATCAGTAAACAAAAGATGTTGCAGCCATCAAGCCATCACATTATAGCTGCCCAGATGGTGAGCCCTGAGGGAACTCAGGATGGAGACAAATGGGCTGCCTACTGCCAAGCCCTAGTCACTGCAGTCACTTCCAACTGTACACCCTGAGGGGACTTAGGATGGGAAAGGACAGGATACTCGCCCCAGATAGCTGAGGTGCATATCAAAGGAATAATTTCAGTGAGGCCAGACCCTTGCATCTTCCCATACATAGAAAAGAACTAAATTCCTTAACTTGAAATATCCGATTTTCTTTAATTAGCAGTAATCTTTTGGTGTTCAAGCTACCTGGTCTTTGTTGCAAAATCTCCTATAGATCCTGTCTCCCCCCTTGTCTCTTTGGAACAGTCCCTCAGAGTGATCTGAGAGTCCTGTCTCCCAAGCTTGAAGTCCTCAGAATGTCTGCCAAATAAAATATAACTCTCAACTTTTAGGTTGTGCATTTATTTCAGTTGACACCCTCCTTTACCCATGGAAGACATTGCTGATTAAACACATCTTTAAGTTCACCCTGGTGCTCTGAATGCCTCTCAGTACCAGGGTCTGGAAGTCACTATCAATCAATCAGAGTTGGCATGCAGTCACAACCCTAACCATGGGGAAAAAAATCTTAATTCCTTCACATCATATTTAAGGCTTTATCATCTGTCTCCAACTTATTTTCCAGTCTTATATTTTACCAAACTCCCCCATGCATACTAAAATTAAGCCATCACAACATGTTTAGAGGTCCTTAAATAATTATTGACTCACAACCTCCTAATTTAGAATCCATTTGTCATCTATTTTTTTCTTGGAAAAGTTCTATATTCAACCTTCAGTGGAGTTCAAATGCCACTACACCACTAACTACTTTCTCAGTTAGAATTGATTTCCCTTTATTTCATATAAATTTCATTAAATTTTAAACTCTATTTTAAAATTTAACCCATTTCACCTTATGTCAGTCTTTCTTGTGCATTATAATTTACTTTAGGAATCAATTATATTTTATTCATTGTTCATCCCCAAGGCACCTGCCACAAACTTTACATATTTTATCAAATCATGTTAAATTGATTTTAAAAATAATTGATCTTAGTTGTCCTTTGGACCTATTAAATATCTCCCCTCACAAGATATGCTGTCCTACTCTTGTCCTGCCTAGTTTTATGTTCTTTGACTTATACAAGAAAATGATTATGGTATTTACTGATCCAAAGTGTATCAAGTGTAGACATTAAATCATAAGAATTAGTAAAGATTCTCAAGATTTCTAAATTAGAAGTTAAAGTTTGCTCAACTAGTCCTGGATGTTCTAGCATTCATAAACACACACACACACACACACGTTCACATACACAGATCAAAAATAACTATGTGTAGAAAAACATTTCAAAATTCACCCTGACGAGCAAAGAAGTTGCTCTGATTTGTTCTGTTCATGCTGAGATTTATTTTGATTTAGTTTTCAGAGACTTTAAAAGCCTTTACATATTCATTAAGCTCCAAGAATTGCCTCTATAGAGTTTTGTTAGCAAGTATGTGCTCACTCAGTTCCTTATTTTCCTCTGAGTGGTATGTTCCTGACATATTCTAAGACCTAAGTAAATCAAGACATTTCTCAAGACTTAATTTCTTCATATGTAAATTGGTAGCTATAATAATTTCTATCAACTTACCTATTAATCCTAAAGAGCAATTATGGGGATCAAAACAGAAAGTAATACACACAGACACACACACACACACACACACAAAATTCCAAAAGTATACTCTTGTTTAATATTGTACTCAGTATTATTAGTCTTCAGTAATTCAAATTCTAATTCTTAAAATGAGTTATCTAACTGAAGACATGATTAAACCATGAAAGTTTCCGAGATTATTACACCTGGCCACAGGGATGGGAGCAGTGTACCAAATGAAACCTTTCTTAATCACTTGGGTAAAAAAGATCTTTGGAAAACAGTTAGAAATGCTGCCAAATTTCATGCTACTAGGCTAATATTTTGTGGATCATAAATTCTCTCAGAAGCCTTTAGGCAAACTTAATTCGATTAAAAAAATTCCTCTACTAAGATTAGTTGATGCTTTAATTAGGTGGACACAAAATAAAAACTGTTTTACTAGATTTATCAGATTATTGCCTGAAATATTTCTCCCCTTCAAAATTTTAAAAGGAAGCCTCATGCTGAGGGTTTAACACCACCAAGGAGACTGGGGAAATCTTTATATTACCAGAATTTGAAGTACTAGCTCATCTTACTTCTCCCTGCATTTTTTTTTTTTCCATTCAAAACATCATTTCCAGTCATGCTGAAGATACCCATTTGCTCTTGCAAATCATCTGAACTTGTCTATTCAGTCAATACATAGAAAAATATGTACCCTTGACAAATGTGGAGAAAGTGGAGATGGATGGAAGACATATTTAGGAGATAAATATCAATACAACTTGGAATTGATTTCACATATCTGAGAGATGTCAAGGGCAATTTAGATGGCTGGCTTATACAGCAGGAAGGGTGCTGATAAGTATTTACTGATTTGGAAAACAGAGTTACCAGGGTTGGAGTAGACAAACATCAGGAGAGATATGGGGCTGATTTTAGAATATTTTCTTTATGTCTAGCCTGAAGTTCCTAAATTGCAAAATTGGAAAATCATTCACATATATTGAAATTAATCTGTGCTTTTTTTTCTAACATGACGCCCTCTGAAAAGTAAGAGTACCACAGGGTGATCTTAATAACTTAGACTGTGTGAATGAATTTATCAAATTGTTATTCTATGGAGTAAGACTGTCCAGAACTTGTGACAAATAAGAAAAAGACTGTAGAGTGGACAGAAGATCGCCAAAGGAAAAAAAAAAAAAAACTACCTACTTCTAATATTCACCAAGACTGACTCTAGTGCAGCTATTAGAATTGGGTAACGTTCACATTTCTTAAAGTTGGACTCATCAGTATGTAAAGTTTTTAAATAAATGTAACAACTTTTCAAGGTGTGTGATTAGAAAGAATTTACCTTAGATTTCCTCTCTGGTCTACATACCATAAATTTTCTTGTTCACTATGTTCAAACAATCAAGTGGAGCTGGTCATTAACAAATTGAGCCTTCTGAAGTGTGTATTTCAAGCTCATGCTCATGATTTTGAATGAAAACCAATTATGTTCTCACATCTGTTTCTCGCATCATCAGCTGTGGAATGTCAAGACCCACTTGCATATGGTGTGTATATATGAGAGCAGAGGTTCAGGGGTGAACTGTTCTTCTTAGCAAATGCTTTTGTCAATATCCACTGACACCCATCAGCTGATTCCTTTATTCTTGGTAGGAGCTCATTTGTTTCTTCCAGGTATTTTGACAAAATACTTTTCTACATTAGAGGATTTAGAGGATTGTCATTCCTGAATTTTAAAGAGTTTGTTTATTGGATGGGGCAGGAGATTTAAGACATCATAATCCTTATGTAAAACATATATGCAAAAAAGTAGTTTAAGAAAACATAGGTAAATAAATGATAGTGAGAAGAATAAATCTTTTTTTTTTTTTTTTTTTTTTTTTTTTTTTTTTTTTTAAAAGCTGAACTTTTTTTTTTTTTTAATTTATTTATTTATGGCTGTGTTGGGTGTTCGTTTCTGTGCGAGGGCTTTCTCTAGTTGCGGCAAGTGGGGGCCACTCTTCATCGCGGTGCGCGGGCCTCTCACTATCGCGGCCTGTCTTGTTGCGGAGCACAGGCTCCAGACGCGCAGGCTCAGTAATTGTGGCTCACAGGCCTAGTTGCTCCACGGCATGTGGGATCTTCCCAGACCAGGGCTAGAACCCGTGTCCCCTGCATTGGCAGGCAGACTCTCAACCACTGCGCCACCAGGGAAGCCCGTGAGAAGAATAAATCTTGTATATAAATTATCCTATGACAGACATAATTAAAGTTATAGTAGTATTTACATAAAAGTGAAAATTATAGTTTCATAAAAATAACATAAATTAAATTGCAAAATACAAACTGGTATTTAAAAACACACACAAATGTTTCCATTATTAACACCTAAGATTTTTTTTCTCTCTCACACAACACTAGGAATTAGTAATACTTTTAATCTTTTTAAAAAATTATATACTAAAATTTATTTCATTTTGTTTCCTTATTTTGGTTATTGGGCAAACTGAACTCTTAATGTTTCTGTGCCATTTGCACACTTTCTTCTATGGTTCTCCTATTGCTGTCTATTTTTTATTGATTTTTGTGAGTGTCTTATACATGAAAAAACAACTATTCAACTGTCAGTACATTTTAAGCTCATTTTTTTTTCAACTTTGTTATTTTCCTGTGGACTTTGTTCATGGGATATATATCTTTTTTATTGGATAGACATTTTTTTCCTTAATGAGGACAAATTTAACGAACTTCTTTGATATGAAGAAATAACCTCTGAATACTTGGTATCATTGAAAATACTTACAAATACTTTAAAGCCATATGAGTTTACTGATTTGAGAACATCTATATTTTATATTAGCATCCTCATCTTATCCTTTATATGATAGTTGAAACTATTTCTTCTGCTCTCTCAAGGAAAGGTATCTACCAACTATGGTACCTTTTATTCAGTAAGTTGTTGAACTTTCATCCATTTAGGCTCCTCATAGCCTCAGCCAACACCTAATCCAGGCAATTTCCTGTTTTCCCACTGGCTGTTCAATTATATTTTAAGCAAGGCTATCAGGCATAATTCAGGTCATAGCTTAAACATACTGCAGACAATTTTTCCATGTCCTTGGCATTTTTTGCTTACGAGGAATCACAGCCAAGCACATTTTGTACATGATGTTCTAGTCCCCTTGTTCTTTCTTATTATTCTTAATATCTCTTTACTGGAAGCATGCTTTTTTTTTTTTTTTTTTTTTTTTTCCGGTGATTTCCAGATTATTCCTGATTCCTTCCAAATTACATAGAATTAAACATCATGCCCACTTTGGCCTTCAAAAAGAGTAAAAGGGTTATAATTAGCTAAAATTACATAAGTAAAACACATAATACAAAAAAAAAAAAAAAACAAGGGGGATGGTATTTACATGTACATTCATTCTGATTGAATCTTGGAATGAGATTCTTATACAGAGAATGCACAAATTAAAGAAGCATCCAGCCTTCACACAAAGGAAACTTAGGGGACCACATATTCTTAACCAAAAGCTAAAAGACATTTTACAAAGTAGGATTTGAGATATGATATGGACCCAATACATTATTTAGAAGGAATTTCCTCTTTCTTAACACTATTTTTTTCTCATTCATTTCTTTCTTCACTAGTGCCATTTTCATTTACTTATCTCAGATAATTCATCTTCAATCCTTTTTTCCTTCATTCAGTTTTATTACCATACAACTTCCAACAATCTTAAAATCTCTTCTTCATAGCCCAGCATAACTAAATCAGAGTGCTTCATGTAACACTATTTTTCTTTATTCCAATATCCATTAAATCTACTTTTCCAAGTATTCTGGAAACCATTTTTGAGGGATAGTTTAAAGTGCATAACAAAAACAAATAAATTATTCCCAGAGGCTTCAGGGGGGTTTCTTTAATGTAGAAGAGTGAGATGTAAAGAACAAGAGCTATTAGTAACAGTAACCACAAATCTTGCAGCTTTAGTCTAATTTAGCGGTCACAGGTGAGGAACACCTGGAGAGGTTTTTAACACACTCATTCTCCTGTCCCTTTCCAGACCATTTACATGAATTTGGATTCTGGACATATGTATTTTTTAAAAATACCCAGATGACTTTAATGTGCAATTAGGTTTGAGGGCCACTTCCTAATCATTGATTATATAAGTAACTAAACAGTTTAGAGTAGCTCAGTGAAATAGATATTCTTTGAGAATTTATTGTCCATGTATACATTTATCTCCTGATTCTAAAGTATAAATATTCAGTTATAGGGAATTTCTTTACAGAAGTCATCAAGAAATTAGAGAAAAAAATTCAAAGGGAAGAAAATGTACCAAATAAGGCAATTAAATAAATCTTCTCCAATATTTGAAGTTGAATGTCATTGTTATCCACTTAAAGTTAAAGCTCAAAATAATTAAGATTCATCACATTGTAATCATGAAAAACTAACACCATGGTTTTATTGATGTTGCATTCAAAATTCTGTAACTCTAAATACACATTTGTATAATGTTAAGTTGTCCTCTAATTTCTTTAAAAATAATTTTCAATGATTCACAGCAAAATTACACTTTTTTAGAGAAAAAAAGGAAAGAATTAAAAAAAGAAATTACAGAGTAACAATCTTTAATACTATACAGGAGCTACTTTATAGTACAGATATTAAACTTTTATACACCTAAATTAAAATATGTACACACCACAGGACCACACAGACTTAATGTGTGCATTTATATCTTTATCTATATCTGTATTTATACCTTTATATCTATATCTAACTGCTTTCCAAATTTCATCAATAAAATCTCTCTTTTATATGAGGATCATCATAAATTCCCCAAAATGCTGAAAATTTTACTTTTATATTATATTCAGAGATCGAATTTTCCCATTGCTGGTAATTCCAAAAATGCCTGCATATAAATTAGTAAGATTATAGAGAAAAGGAACACTGACTTTTAGCTTTCCTCTAATTCCAAATGGAGCACCCTTTTTCTATTACCTTTAGCTACTTGTTTGGAGAAAATATGTTATAATTGTGCTCAAAGACCTTCTTACACAAAAACAGAAAAATGCAGATAGGAAATTCCAATTTATTCACCCTAACCTCAGAACAAAATTAACTAGCTCTGAGGACAATTATGCCTGAAAGATTCTTAGGAACCACACCTTTATAGGATTCTGTCCCTGCATCATTTTTTCCTTCTTACATTTCATGGCCTCTGGAGCCATGTTTTACAGATCCCAAGATCATAAGAATATACCTTTATGAATTTGTGACTATTTCCTGAACTAAGTATTTTGAAAGGAAATGGAAAAAAAAAAATCACTTGAGCTTGTATGAGTGGACTGGATTCAACAGAATTCAAACAGTAACTTTCTACAATACTATATTTAAACATTTTTCTGGCTGATATATCATGTGCCCCATATCTTTTCAGCTCACTTTTTGGTATAAAACACTCATATTTAGATATGAGAAAGCCTAGTCTGAACCAATTTCAAAACTTCACTTTCTTAGCCAATTTAAAGTAATTCCCACTCCCCCAAAGAGCCTAACACAATATTTTGCTGTTTGGCAGTGTGCAAGGGAAAACAGTCTGGCCTTTCACCATGTGAGCTCCACCTCCTGCTTCTGTTTGTTGATAGCTCTGGAATCTCTATGGTTGGGACAAAGGAAGGGTGTGATTAGACAAAAAGGCTAATCCCTTTCTTGACTGGTGCTAATCTCTACTTTAAGTGGTCAGTTGCTCACTTCCCCACTTAAAGTGACAATTTTATGGATTCTTTGGAAATTTATTTCTCCCCCAATCCTGAGGAGGGCCCCCTGTATCATTTCTTGGGGCAAAAAAATGGGCATCCACTATCTGCCTCTTGCTTTCTGCTCTAACCAACATTACACCATCCAGCTTCAGTGGGTGGCTACCCCAGTCAGCAGGACCCTTGAATTAGTCCTGTCAAGATGACTTGTATTAATCAGCGTTCTCCAGAAAAACAGAAAGAAAAAGAAACAGAGAGAGACAGACAGAGAGAGACAAAGAGAGATAGGGAGAGAATCCTGTCTTTTTCCACCTTTTTGTTCTATTCAGGATGATGCCCACCCACATTAGGGAGGATTGCTTTACTCAGTCCATTCTTTCAAATGCTAATTTTTTTCTGGAGACACCCTCATAGACACACCTGGATAATGTTTAACCAGATATCTGGGCATCCTGTTAGAACATCAAGTTAACCCTACTACATCCTCAGGCATCCTCTCCAGCCCATAGAAAATCCCACAAAATCTGGAGCCTGGCTAGCAACTGTTTCAGCCTTTCCTCTAATCTGGTATCATGGGTTCCTCCAGCCCATTTTTCCCATCTAGATTTTTCTATGTAGAATCACACACTTGTCTCTGTGCCCTCTTCACTAAACTCTAGACGACACCATTCAAGTTCTTCCAACAAATTTTACCATCCCCTGTTCTAGTCTTCGAACACTGAGCCTGCACAGCCCCATCCTTTAACTGGTAGTGTGATGGAAAATTAACTATTATGTAAAAAATCTCCTCAAAGAATTAGTGAGTGACAAGATCATTTTGGTCAAATTCTAGAGTAGGTGAATCAGGCAACCTAATGTAGAATATGTGGATACTTCTTGCCTAATTATTTTTTTAGGTTTTTTTTTTTTTTTTAACACTTTGCATTCTACAAGTCTCTGTAATAGTAGAAACTGTCCATTTAGGATTATCTCTAAGATGAAAATGAGTACTTAAAATAAATTATAATTTACAATAGTGTTAATTACTTTAGTGACATTGTGTTTTATATCACTAAAATTTGAAAGCTGACTTGACTTATTGGATGCCAGCAAACTTATATTATTTTTTTTTAATTTTTATTTATTTTTTGGCTGTGTTGAGTCTTCGGTTCGTGCGAGGGCTTTCTCCAGTTGCGGCAAGCGGGGGCCACTCTTCATCGCGGTGCGGGGACCGCTCTTCATCGCGGTGAGCGGGCCTTTCTCCATCGCGGCCCCTCCCATTGCGGGGCACAGGCTCCAGACGCGCAGGCTCAGCAATTGTGGCTCACGGGCCCAGCCGCTCCGTGGCATGTGGGATCTTCCCAGACCAGGGCTCGAACCCGTGTCCCCTGCATTAGCAGGCAGATTCTCAACCACTGCGCCACCAGGGAAGCCCAAACTTATATTATTAAACAGATATCAATAAAAATATGATGTTTGGTGAGTACATAGTTATAGAGAGAAACGTTTGTAACTCAACTGCAAACTGAGCCCACATTTGTGACTACTACATACTAACACAAAGAGACACCAGTCTATTTGTTGTTCTCCATAAATAACATAAAATCACTTCTTTTTGTTTGTTTTTGAGGGAGAAGGAGTTCACATGACATAGTTGGTATGTTTTACACACATAAACAAAGGCGCCTCTAGACTTTTTCTTCTCTCCAGTCTCCCCCTCTCCTGTGATTTCTAACAGCTCTATGTCCAATCTTCTCTCCCCCAGTGGGGCCTGTATGAAACAGCTTTGGTTTCTGTTTCCTGATTCCAGGGAATTTCCTACTTCTGAGTCACTGTTGAGTTCTCATTGTGTCGAAGAAGAGTTATCCTTTCATTAGGCAAAGTATGAGTTTTACTGTAATACTTGCAACTAAGGACAAATTAGCATGCAAGCTTGGTCAAACTTTCCAGCAACATGGAATCAAAGATGAAAGAAACTTATCAATTGATGTTTTACATGCAAACAACCAGGAAATTCCTGAGGGGTGCAGAGAGGAGAAGAAGTGTGGAATTAGAGTGTCTTGGTGAGGGAAACTTGTTTTGCATGGTAGTCATTTTAGAACTGAAGTTTTTTGTTTTTTGTTTTTTTAACTTAAAAAGCAAATACAACTCAGGTAGGACCTTAATGGACTGTCCGTCTATTTCTGTACTAGGGACTGTACATTGATCAGTGACAAGCAAACATTTCTCAGGGTTAAACTACTTTAGTTTTGTCCTTAACCATGATACCTATTCCATTAACAATATTATTTCTTCTGGCAATTAAGTATTGCTACTGGTCTCTGTTGCCCCAGGATCTCAAAATACACATTATAATGAGAGAGCTTTGTTCAGGGGTTGGGTCTTCTACTTGTATCCAAAGCCCACAGAGGACCATCCTTATAGAACCTCTCAAGTTCATAGTACACTTCTCACAAATGTATGTTCAATATCTTAGTGAAGGGACTATCCTACAGGCATTTTCAAGCTGATTGATAGGAGATGACTAAATAGGTTATGCAAAAGTAATCCACTCCAACATTCCCATTCCTAAGTGTTTAGCATTCTTCTGGGCATCTAACCTTCATTTAACTGAGAACACCATTGATAATGTGTGCTGGTATTCAAGGTCAGCAGAAATTAGAACCATTTGTAGCTCCTCAACATCATTTATTGAATCCAGAGACTCCAGTAAGTGTATACATAGTGAAACGTTTAGAACACTCTACAGTTGTGTTTCTCTCTTCCTGGTTCTGCACTCATGGTATTCATCACTATGTATGGAATATTCATCACTATGTATATTTCCAATGTCAAGGTAGATATAAATAAGGAAATGCTTACAAATCTATTTGGCATAAAAGTCTTATTCTGGGTTTGATAGTATAATTGGGCCCTGATATCTAAAGGGAGTATAGTAGAGAAAATGACATGTGATAAGCAACTTTCCCTTGCAAGATACCTACCTCAGGGAAAGTCATTACAGAGATTTAAAGAAGACAAAACAGCCACAAGAGATATGAAAGGAGAGGAAGTCCAAAGGATTCGGGGATTTTTTTGTCATCCACTTTCTCTCACTTAGCCACATTCCAGTTTTATGCCCCACTTTTCCACAGTAAACCCTTTAATTTTCACATAGTGACCTCATGAAATTCTGAATTCAACCACAGCAAATCAGAAATCCAGGGTTTCCTACCATGGATTTGATTTTCAGCTATATAATCCCTACAATTAAATGATGTAAAGATATTATTTTAAGGAAGTCTGGCCTTGCAGAAACCAAGAATTTTAAACTCTGAGCTTAATATGTCCTTTAAGTGCCTCAGCACTACTTGAAACATCTGGTCAACTAAGCGTTCTATATATATTTCTTGTATCTTTCTCAATGGTCTGTGCTAACAGCCATTCAGTCAGCCAAAACCTTGATTTCAATAAGCAAAGTGAAAATGTCCAGGGTGATCACTGTAGTCAAGGACTTCTAAGTTCCCACATTAATACTATTCAGTCGGTTTGGGCTGCTAAAACAAAACACCACAGGCTGAGTATCTTATAAAAAATAGAAATTGATTTCTCTCAGTTTTTGAGGCTGGAAGTCTGACTCTGAGCTGACAGCATGGTCAGGTGAGGGCCCTCTTCTGGGTTGCAGACCATCTTCACATTGCAGAAGAGTTTAGGGATCTCTCTAGGGTCACTTTTATAAGGGCATTAATACCATTCATAAGACCTCCACCCTCATGAACTAATCCCTCCCCAAAGCCCCTGCCTTTTAATAACATCACATTGGGTATTAGGATTTCAACATATGAATTTTAGGGGGACACATTCAGAACATAGAAAGTATAAATTGTATCCTTATGCCTCCAATCCAAACCAGTTGAAAAACTCAATTCTACACTCATTTATTTCTGGGTTCTTTGCAACCTGTCTTGTTAGCAATTATTGTGTTGCACAGAACTGTGAGGTGTGAGCAAGAAAACACTTTTTAGACAGTTTAAACAGGAAATAATCTTATTAAAGAATAAGGAGTAGTTAATACATCTCTGGAAATGCTAGATAAGAGCAAAACTATATAACCAAGGAATATGTCAACCTCTGAGTAGTTTTTCTACTTGAAAACTACATTGTCACCACCTCTAAGCATCTATGATTTGCAGGACTGTGTTGCAGGTTCACTTCTGCCCCCATTGACCAAACTGAGTACCACTGTGTTTTTAACATCAGTTTCCCTATAAGAAGTCATTACTCCATTAACTACTTCTGAATCTCATTCTCATGAAGATGATTCTGACTGATAGACTTCAAGTCACCTATGTGGTTTCTAGATGCAAGGGAATATGAGAAAGAAACTTCTTAAGTATTATTAATCCTGTTTACAAAAAATTACAGTAAGCATTATTGCAACTGGAAAAACTACTAAAACCATATTAATTAAATATAAGGAGAAGAGCAGATATAGGCATTATTGCTATTATATTTCAATGAAATTTTAATGGAGTTATTATGAAATTATTTGAATTTCATTTGATATAAGTCAGATTCCAATTTGATTTTGATAAAAATCAAATTCAAAAAGATAAGGAAATTAAAGACAGTATAAACATTGGGGAAGAAGAGATATAACATTTTTGTTGTTTTAATTGTGGATGTCATGATCATATACCTAGAAAACTCAAAAGGCACCACTAAAAAAATTGGTACACTTAACAATAGATGATATTGAAGTAGACATGGATACAAGAAAAATTGTAAAATTGGTGTTTTATTTTAGTCCATTCTTTGTCACAAAAAACATGTGAAATACATAAGGAGGAGTTTAATAAGAAATATGAAGGATCTATATAATAATACATAATCATATGTAGTATTGAAAACAAAATCTTAACAAATGAAAAGAAATCCCTGTTTTGGGAGGTGATGTTTTAATATAATGGAAATATCAGTTATGACTAAGGAATGTTTAAGCTTGTGACAATTCCAGCAGATATTTAAAAAAGGAAAATGGGAGATTGCTTTACTACACATCATAAAACACTATAGAGCCATTCTAATAAAATTTATCTGGTTATCAAAGAGTAAAAAATATGTAGCTTGAAGAAATATGGAGTTTACAAATATATCACAGAAAATGTGAGAATTTAATAAATAATAGAAACAGTATTTCAGTTGAATGGAAAATAAAGCATGATTTATTCAATAAATGATGACAATTGACTATCATTCTGGAAAAGAAAGTTTGGTATCTATCTCACATAAGATACTAAATTCACTTGTAAATAGACTGTAAATTGAAAACATAATAAATATTATAGAAATAATTGTAGAAGACTATATGAAATTAAAAGTTGGGAGAGAAATTCTCAACTAAGGTAGGTTTTACGTACTTAACGTTTGTGTCCCCCCCCCCCAAAAAAAAAGCCAAATGTTGAAGCTCTAACCCTCCAATGTGATGATACTTGGAGGTAAGGGATTTGGGAGTAATTAGGTTTAGATTAGGCTGTAAGGGTAGGGCCTCCATGATGGAATTAGTGTCTTTATATTGTAAGAAGAGAAAGAGACCAGAGCGCTTACTCTCTCCACCATGTGAAGAAGGTGGCCATCTGCAAACCATGAAGAGAGTCCACACCAGGTACTAAATCCGCTGGTACCTTGACCTTAGAACCCTTGGCTCCAGAACCATGAGAAATTTTAAGCCACTTATCATATTTTATTATAGAAGCCTAAGCATAGTAAGAAGGAAATTGGTACTTAGAAGTGGGGTGCTGAGGTAACAAATACTTAAAAATATGGAAGTGGATTTGGAAGTGAGTAGAGGCTAGAAGAGTTTTGAGATGGATGAAAGAAAAAAATCAAGATTGCCATGCAGTCTAGTGAGAACTCAGGATGAAAAGAAGAGAGCTGGGGGAAAAAACCTTCTTAGAGAAAAATCTAAATAAACATAAAAAAAATTTATACAAATATGGATGGCAAAGACCATTCTGGTGAGATCTCAGATGGAAATGAGGAACTTGTTATTGGACAATGGAGAAAAGGCAAAAAAGGTAATCTTTGTTATAAAGGTTGAAGAACTTGGCTAGATTGTGTTCCTGTTCTAGTGCTTTATAGAAGGTAGAACTTGCAAGAGATGAAGTTGGATATTTAACTGAGGAGATTTCTAAGCAAAGTGTTGAAGGAGTGACTTGCTTTCTCATGGCTGATTTTAGTAAAATGTGAGAAGAGAGAAATAAATGAATGAAAACATTGTTAAATAAAAAGGAAGTGGAACTTAAAGATTTGGAAAATTCTCAGCCTATCCATACGGCAAAAAATGAGAGTGTTTGTTTGGAAAAGAACACCAAAAGTGTGGCTTAACAGTCATTTGATAAAGAGATTCATGTTGGTGTGAAACATGGACGTAGTCAGCCACACCAGCAGAAACATGGCCAGTGTTAATTGAAGAGGATGGAAACTGGATGGAATGAAGGAAGGCTGCCAGACTTATTTGATCCTGTAGGACCAGTCCATAAAACTGTTTGGTTGTGCACATGCACTGGTTTTCAAGACATGGGAAGAATGACCCAGGAAGGCAATTTGGGAATCATTAGAACTGCCTCCTTGGTTTCAAATGGGGAAACATCCCCTCTGTTTCAAGAGACCAGGCAGCAGTCATCCCCAAGCCTTGAAGGCAGGCTCACTCAGAGCCTTGGGGGGATGAAGCCACTCAAAAGAAGCTGGAGTACAACACTCTTTTAACTCTCCCTACTCCCTCACACTCCATGTGGCAGAGCCACCCCTCATATTTGCAGGAACGTAACCACTGTCCAGCAGAGGTGGGACTACCACCTCAGTGAGTCAAGAAGGTAAAATATTGAATCAAGGAGGATTATTTTCAAGTCTCACGATCTACAGATATTTGCCTTGCTAGTTTTTGGACTTGCTTGGGGCCCATCACCCCTTTCTTCTGATGTCTGTGTTTTGAAATGGGAATGTGTATTCTGTGTCTGTCCACCATTATATTTTGGAAACACATAACCTGTCTGGTTTCACAGGTTCCCAACTAGAGAGAAGTTTTGCCTCAGGATGAATTGCACCTCGAGTCTCACCTATATCTTATTTAAATAATATTTAGATGAAACTTTGGACTGTAGACTTTAAATTGATCCTGGAATGTGTTAGGATTTGGGGGCTGTTGTGATGATATGAATATATTTTGCATGTGAAAAAGACATGCATTGTGGGGGACAAAGGGCAGAATGCTATGAACTGAACATATTTGTCTCCCTCAAATTTATATGTTGAAGCCCTAACCCCAAATATAATGCTATTTGGAGGTGGGAACTTTAGGAGGTAATTGGGTTTAAACGAGGTCGTGAGCATGGGGCCTCATGATGGAATTAATGTCCTTATAAGAAGAAGAAGAGGCTAGAGCTCTCTCTCTTTCTGTCGCTGCCATGAAGGCACAAAGAGTAGATGGCCATCTGCAAGCCAGGAAGAGGGCTTTCACCACTAACTAAATCTGCAGGCACTTTGATGTAGAACATCCCAGGCTCCAGAACTGAGAGAAATAAATGTCTGTTGTTTATGGCATTTTGTTATAGCAGCTCATACAGATTAATACAGTAGGAAACTGAAAAATTATTTTTAAAATCTAGAATTAATCAATTATAAAATATTTTTTAAATTGTATGGCAAAGTACTCCAAGGAGAGACAATAGATGCTTAATTGATTTGGAAAAACTAATTAAAGGCAGAGACTAAGAGTAGTATTACTCAAAACTTGTATGATATTATGAGAAGAGGATAAATCAAACATCCCAATACTACCATGGGAAAAATATGAAAACATTTTTCTCAGAAAAGCAAGTTAAGGTTGTCAAAAAACAGAAGAGAAATTAAGTACAGAGAGGAAGGAGAGGAGAGAGGGAAGGAGGGAGATAGAAAAGTTTAAACTCATTAGTAGTAATGAGAATGCAAATTAAAGTAACAATGTAATGACAATACATATCAGACTAAAAAAATTTATAAAAACTGATATCACTCAGAGAAGAAATGTTGGTTAAAAAGTATTAACTCTGATTCTTGAAAGAAATATGAAGTATTGATATCTTTATGGAAAGCAATTTGGAAACATTTACCAGAATTACAAATGTGCTTTCCCTTTGACCCAACAATTCTATTCATGCCAATCTATTCATAGAAATGAAGTTGTTTCACACAAGTGTTTCACACAAGGAACACAAGTTCCTTACCATTAGTATCTATTGTTATGGTGCTGCTCCCACTACATGAGTGGCTAAATACTTTGATATCACTTAGAATAAAAACATCAAACCTTAAGGATATATGTATAATAATGTTTACTGCAGCATGATTGGTAGTGTCCAAAAAAGAAAAGGAAATCATGTGAACCACCCCTCTGTAGAGGAGAGATTAAATGAATCAAGGTATATATAAATCATAACATCCTATATGGGTATTAACAGGAGTCAATTATAGATATAGATGTAGGGAAATTTACCTATGAATTTTTTCTCTGAGAAAAGCAAGGTACTGAAATGTATAGATATAATGATAATGATTTTTAAAGGAAACATTAACTAAATAAAACATTGAATATATGCATAGATGTGTTTAATTGTATATGTGTGCATGTGAATATGTAGGTATGTGAGAGAGAGGGAGACAGAGAAACAGAGATGGGAGAGAGAGTATTATATGTCACAGAGAAACAATTCAAATGAATATATAGAGTGAATGGTAGCATGGATTATATGGGTGGCGAGCTGAAGGGAAAAAAATCAGAAGAGTGAACTAAAAGTGATGGTATGATAATAATTTATGTAATATTATAAATATGTACCTGTACAGGTAATTTTTAAAAATAGACTTAGCCAACTTTTAGAGAGAAGCTAATTCCAAGATACTCAAAAGTAAGTAGATGATGATGAACTGCAGATAGCAGATAAAAACTATTTTTAGGAAAAACTTTGACAAAGGCAGAACATAAGGAGTGGAGACTTAAAAGAGTATTAGTTTCAGAAAAAGTTATTTATGCTGAAAAGGGTGATTTGAGCTTATTTTCATTTAGAAAGAAACAAAATTATTTAGCTGAAAGGATAAGGGTAATGGTACAAAAAATAGAACAATATTTACACACACATATACACAGAGGAGAGAACAGCTTTTGGGACACTTTAGTAAGTTAAAAGGGAATGATTCCTTTCTGTTAGATGAAAGCAAAAGAATAGAGGAACAGTGACAATAAGGAAGTATTCTGGGTGAAGAGAATACAGTAGGGTAAGGGAAGTTGCTGTTCTACTGCATGATTTTTCTTCTGTTTCCTTCAAAGCACAGCCTCGGAAGTGAATGTTTTTTTTTTTTTAATTGTCCAGGGACGAAGATATTAGTGAGATAGAGACATTAGAGATATTGATGACCAGCTATGATTCTTTGAGTTTGATATCAGCCTTTGCCCACCTACTTGCCGATCCTGCGTGGGATCATTGAGAAAGTGATATGCTATGATAAGTACTCCTCATCATTTAACTAGTTACAATGCTGGCGATTAAAACAAAGTCAGCCATCGTTCAAACTTATTGTAATTTCTGGATATCCATTTCACATATAGATTTGTGATACAGTAAAAAAAACTTCCAGTGTGCAATATATATTGAAATTCTACCAGAGAATTGAAGTATAGATGTATATTTAAAAGCAGTAAAATGTTGCAATAATTAATTATAACTTCAAACACTGATAGTTCTATTTCCAAAAATATTAGTAATAAACTTAAAAGGAATTGAAAATTTGAAAATAGGCTGATAACCTACATAAATATTAGGAACGAGCACATTAGCTCAATAACTTTCGGAAGGACATGGGATTCTTTTTGAAGCTAGTATACTAATTGGATAATATGATTTTTCTATATAGGAATTGCTGTGTATCACAAACATTAAAGAAAATAACCTTTCCTTACATCAGATACTATGAAAGAGAAAGGACATTTTACTGCTTTGGTGATAATATTACCATGAGCGGTGTCCTGCCTCTGCTGAGTAAACCAGAAATATAATGTTTCACAACTGACCTCCGGTGAAGGAAAGCATCTGTTTGGCATTGTAAACATTCAGTGTAGGAAAGACAGAGTCAATCTAGCAGCTAATAAATCTGAGAAATGATTGTTTCTCCATTATATCAATGTTTTTTTAAAAAGTAATCAACTACTACAATGTTAATAATTGTTATATTTTGTATAACATCAAATTTATTCTTCAGTCTCTGTATAATGATGATACTTTATGATGATGATATTTGTCTTCTGCCCGGGGTTCATATGAATATTAATGACACTCATCCATTCAGCATTAAAGAAAATTTGCATCTTTATTCTTTAACTAAACATTGACAATTAGATTAGGTGAACTAGCAATGGGTACAAATAGTTATGCACATTTTCTTTCTTGAAACTCCTTCCATTTCTGGGAGGAAGGATTAAGGTTAAAGGAGAGAAGTGAGAAGTCAATGAATGTGGATGGGCTCTTGTGAAGACAAAAAGTTTGGAAGAGCTACTCCAGGGAAGGCAGAATATGTCAACAAATATTGATAAAAGGATGTTTACCAACTGAAACCAAACAAACACACCTAACCATGGCTGGCTGGTATTTTTATGGAGGCATTGGTCATGAGCTTGCAATCAGCAAAAAATCAAAATTATTTCATTTATTTATTTGAATATCTGCTTGTTTGATTTTCTAAATTTACATAAGCATGTAGAAAAGAAAGGTATAAAATGTCATTATCGCTTTTTAATCAAATAATCTTGGAGGATGATAGGTAATGCAGAGGAGAGTAGATGTTAAAGCAGGAGGAATATAAGAACAGAATTAATTAATTAAAAAAAAAGAAAAGAAAATGATACTTGCACACAGAAGACCCCAGAGAAAACATAGATCCACATTTATGACCAAGTGTGTGGAAAGTGGGTGAGGAACAGTTACCATACGGATTTTCACTAGGGAAATTGCATGGCTGTCCATGTTTTCTACATTTGTTAAACCCCAAAGGTCACATTTGTTCATTCACTGAACATATTTTGTTTATTCTCATCTTTATTCTAGGTGCCCAGTGTGAGTGTGCCTTGTGTTGTTTTACTAGAAAATGTGGCATTTCTCACAGTTTGACTTCTATGATTGTTTTTTATTCCAAAATGGATAAAAGATAATTGTGATGATCATGAATCACTTAAATGAGAACGTTTCTCTGTATATTAAATTTCATAATGAAAATTCTTACTTATTTGTGTATAACATGTATTTTAATTATATATTTCTAGGTGTCCTAGTGTTATATTTAGAATTAAAAGTCAATATGCTCTTATTGCCTTCCAATCAATGAACAGGGCTAAACTCAACACCTCTGTCTTGTATTTCATATTCTTGAGATTTTTCAACTGCATTAAAATTTTGAAATGTTGGATAGCCTTCATTATTCTAGTGAGATATCTGATAATCACTTATATGTTGTGAGCATGTGGTAAAAAGCAGGCAATAGTTTATTTGGACAGCAGATTCTCAAAATTATTTTTTAATAGCAAACCAGCAAGATTTCAAAGAATTGCACTGAATATAAATAAATGAATAAATATATTAACTGTAATTAAATATTATACTGTATTTCACAAAAAAAGAAATGATTTCAATTTATTTTATCATTTGATCGCTTCTGTTAATTATTCTTTTTTTTTTTATTCAACAAACCTATGTGCTACTTCCTATAGGCTCAAGAATGAATATGACACTCAAATGAGGAAATAATAATAACAATAATAATAGTTGTAATCACTATGCTAGTGGTCTATAGCAGATGCAATGATAACCTCACAAGAGAGCTGGGACCCCAGGAAGGATTGTGAAAGGATATGACAGACTTGGCAAATATGAATAAATAAATGAATTAATAGAATATTTAAATCATGAGCATCAGATGAAACTGATTCATATAACCATACTCACTATGTTTTCCCTAGATACATTATATTAAATTGCAAAAGCTATTTTGCTCCCAGTTTGCTTGAAATCATCCCTTGAGCAGTTTGCTTGAACCTTGGGTGAACTGAGGATAATAATTCATCTGGACCAGAACTTCAACCTAACTCCTCTCTATTCTTTTTAAAGAGAAACGTTCTATTTTCCCATGCTGGAGACTATTTGCCTTAAGCTCAAAACCCTTACTTTTGGAAAAAAAAAAAAAAAAAGTTGCAGTTCTACATATTTTAATCGAATAATCACAGTGAAATAAACTATTCTTTCTCTCATGAAAGCTAGTAAAGTTCCACTGTAGTGCATTTAAAGGACTTGAGGAGAAGAGAAAGATAAATATTTCATGAAAAGCATAGGTACCAACATGAAGAAATTATATAAAATGTCTCAATTTACTAGTGTTTAGAATTTTAATATTTTTATTATAGAATGAACATTAGCCTGTATTGCATTGACATTTTGCTTTAATTTTGTCAAATCATCTTGGTTTTATTAGGAACTAACATGCTGCCCAATAATCTTTATGGACTAATAGGGATCATAGCTTTTAGCACAGCTTTCAGTATAAAAATAATGTTGCCATCAACTCTAATTAAGATCTCCTGTGTTGGGTAAGATGATAGAAATTGTTTTGTTAAAAGGAAAAAATCTCATTCTAAAGTTTCCTTTTCCCTCCCATTAGTAGAAAGATACAGGTATGATTAGATTTTTGTTTATAATGAAAATAGATATAATGTAGAAAAATAAAATTATGCATTAAAAATAATTGGAAACAAAAGAGAAGAGAATGTGCAGTTCTTATGCAACAATGTCTAGATCAATTGTTTAGAATCTAATTTAATTATCTTATAAAATGAGTCTAGTGGGATAGCAAGTTTTAATCTAATGCTGAGCAAGGCCTTTAGAGTTGCTGTTACACAATTATTTTGACTTTTATTTCCCAGTGATGGGAAGTACCTCTGACTCTCATACAATTCCTTGTTACTGGATCATTTTATCTTTTCATGTACAATTCTACTTCATTCATTTTCCATTACATTCATCATAGTCTTAGCTAATATGACAATATTATTGAGCATATGGGGTTTGGATAAAAGAAATAAGTATACATTGTATAATTTTAGCTGATATTATAAAAGGGAATCTGCAAGCTTTTCCCTGGCTACATTAATATTTACAAGTTAGCAACAGCATGCAGTTTCATTGGATTATTACCAAAGTTCTACACTAGTTGCCCAGGAAATGTTTGACCATAATCTTTCTTATTTCAGAGGAAGGGTCAATTTTTGCAAAATTTCTAATTGATCTTACTGAAATGTTAGGGACACAGTAGCAAAATACCCTTAATTAGTTCTAACATCTTGCTTCTTAATATTTTTGGTTAGTGGCACAATATCTCTTGTTTCATACAATGGTATTCAATCTAATTTCCAGTCCTTCCAAACACTTCAATCCACATATCTACCCTATTCTTGCCCTGGGCCCTTTTTTCCAAAAACTTGTTTTCTGTATGAGTACTTTCCCTTAACTTCCAAGGCTTAGTTAGGCACAGATTACCTCTTACCTGCTATCTTGGCTTCTTTCTCATTGGAATGTTGCTACACTTCTTCATTCACTCATATCCACCCTCAATTTTTTTTTCTTTCTGTAATTCATCTGTTTTGATAAGCTTGCCTCTATCCTGCTTCCTTCCTTGTCTTAATATGGGATAGCATTAGGCTATCTATAATCAGATAAAAACTGGACTCTGCTTTAATAACATTTGCTTAACTGCTTTGGACATATTGACAGGGAGAAGACAATAGATCTTGAAGTTCAAAGCAGTTGAGTGAATAATATAAAAATGACTCCTATTACTTTGAGCCTGACTCATCAAACCACTGAAGAGGGCATTAGAGGAATTAAAATTAATGAGCATTCTCTTGTTTCCCTAGAAAGACACCTGAAAAGTCCCTAAGTATTATGTATTACAAGTCAAATCTTCAAAGCTAAACTCTTGGCTGCCTAGAAGGAGGCTGAATGTTTAACAGTAAGGTTAAGGATAAGTTAAAGAATTTTTGTGGTGGTTCACATCTGTGGGTCACTACTTTCTTTACGTTGAACATCCACACAACAGTTGGTAAAGTTTCAGTCCCTTGAGGGTAACACAGAAGTGACTGTAAGAAAGTCTCATACATCATTTATAGCAGGTCTGAAGCCTCAGGAGGTTCTATTGGTCCACTTTCTTGTCCCAGCTATTAAATCCAGGTGAGTCAGTAACCCCACTGACACCCTGACCTGACCCTACCCTCTCAGCAGCTCCCTTGTCATCCAGCCTATACACAGCTAGAAAAAATTAAAGGGAACATTGACCATAGTGACCTGGCAGGATTGCTGTGGGGCAAAGGCCATACTAAAATACCCATGCAGCTGCAAGATATGAATAAATTAGAAAGAGTTTAGAGAACATACACAAAAATGATAAAGCACTTTAAAACCAGAATTATGTAGAAAGACTAAAGGGATTTAAATTATTTAGCCTTGAGGAGTAAAGGCTGAGGATTAATAGAATAATGATCTTCAAATAGTGAAGCAACTGTCCTTCATTTAGTTCCATTGCAATCAAGAGTACATCATTTTAACATCAGGGATAATTTAGAAAATTGGGTTCTACAATCTCCTCTCTTGGAAAGAAGTACATGACTACTGCAGACACTTTAAATGTGATCTTTTGTAGTGTCTGACAAATTATTTCCACCACTCTATCCCAATACATACTCCAGAAGTTAAAACAGATTAAATCTGATTATCCAAAGCTTATATGTATGATTACACTGGGAATCACAGACTCCCCAAACACTAGCCTTATGACATGTGGGTACAAAGTGCCAGGGTACATCAACTTGTAAGTCTTGAAGTTAATCATGCAGTTAGAAAAATAGAGCAAGCTTGGAAGCAATAAGTAGATGACTATTTTTAACTATTTGTTAAATAGATCTTTAAAGATTTTAAAAATACAAAATGAATTAGAAAATGATCACCGCAATTACTATTTCTAGTTACAAAAAAAAAAAAGTTTGGGATCTAAGTTATTTAAGTGTGTAGAACACTAATGAAGCAAACATCTGAAGTGCAGGTGAGACCTACAATCTGCTCTCATTTGGGGGAACATATGCTTTTGGGTGGACCAGCGTTTTCAAGATTAATGGCTCCTAGTTATTGCTCTTTGTTTCAGCTTTGCTTTTCACTCCTAACTTGTAGGACAGCTTAAATGGTTGACTTGTTTAAAGTGCTTAATTACTCATGTGGTGTCTATTACCAATACAAACTGTCTACAGGATACACAGACAGCTATTGTGTCCCAGATGATGTTACAAGACTAAATGGGACCTGATTACTGTACGTTGCTTTTCAATGCTGTCAATTTGCATGTTTGAATAAGTCTGTTGGGACTCCATTTTACAGCTATTGCTTTTATGCACACTGCTTGGGATCGCTTTGGGAAACAGTCTGTGACTGGCTTTTTCTATTCATCCAAATAGAGAGTTTGGGGCTGCTGACCTCATGGCCATTATGCATGGTACCTATGGGTTTTGTGGCCCATTTTTTATTGGATTGATGCACTTGCTTTTTCTTTTTCTTTCTTTTTTCCTCTTAGTGCTCAGTTTCTGCTTATGATTGAACATTCTTCTGAAATGTGAAAGCCACCATTAGTATATGATTGTTAATTGAGAAGTGCAGAAGGGTTCTAACAACAACAACAAAAAAATTAAAATATTTATCTGGTGTGTTTATGGTTTCTAACATTTCATCAATCTTAATAAAAATCAATGTTTTTTTCTTAAAAACTAGGTAAGCAAATGTTTTTGGTTGCTTCAACCCAATGACTATTCAATCCATTCAGACTCTGTGAGAAGTTGACAAGTTAGCCCCTGAAAAAAAATATTTGAAACTTGGTGTTTCCATTACTCTTGCCAGCTAATTAAGTTAAAAAAAAAAAAATTGACAATATACAAACCTATTTTAAATGTAAAAATTAGTCAATGCATTTAAAGTAACATGATAAACATTAAACTTGAGTTTAAGAGGATGAGTTGCCTTGAGTAAAAGAACCTCTCTAAGACCTCTCAGGTCAAACTTCTCTGCTTGTTTTGTGGGCTCCATAAGGATTAGAAGACATGACTGAAAGGATTGTTTTGTACTTTCACCATTATGTGTATTTGGACAGGTAGCAATAACAAAAATTAATAACGAGCTATAGTATATATAGCAAAAAGACAAAGCCTAGATCATCTGATTAAGAAAACAATTATTTGCCCTGAAAATATTTATATTAAAAGAGAAGAAATAAGCATAGAAGATAGAGCAATGGCCTAATGAGATGGAGTTTTAGAGTAGTAATCATACAAACACACACACGTTCACAATAATCTCATACTGTGGCTAATTATACTCCCAGGCAATGGTTTCTAATTATAGTCATATATAGGTATTTATTAAAATAGGAGTTTCTAGGTCCCACCTCTGGAAATAACTGATTCATTTATCCTTGGATAAGGCATATGTATCTATATTTCTTCAAAACTTTTTAAATGATTTTGATGATCAACCAAGAGTTTGCATATCTCTAGTCTAGAGGGCAAGTTTCACTATAGTTACATAAAAGAGTTGGAGTATTCCACAGCCTCTGCATTTCATAGATAAACCAAATAGAATTAGAAGAAGAAATGGAAAAATAACAACAAAAGCAACAGAAATGCAGTTACTACATTCCTATTGAAGCAGTGTGAGCTGTTTAAGAACACTTCAGATATCAAGAAGCAATGGACCAAGGCAAGCCAGCTTGGGCTGCAGAGCCAGATACCCAAGGAAGAGACCAGAAGCCATAGCACAAATGAGACGATTTGAGGCAATATCCATCAGTACCCTTGTCCACATACGTGGTCTTCTATGATGATTATATTGACTTCTCACTTTCATTTACTGGGTTGATCAAATAGATTCAAACATTCTGTAAACATCAGCATCCATTCTACTTAACACTATATTTGCATATGTATAGCAATGTAGAAACTGTATACTAGCATCTAGGCATGTATTTGAAGAAATGCCTTTTTAAAAAATGAATACAAAATTTTCTTGAGATTATCTTCCTAATTTTTCAAAATACTGCTCTTAAAAGTTAATCAGGGACTTCCAGAGTGGCACAGTGGTTGAGAATCTGCCTGCCAATACAGGGGACACGGGTTCGAGCCCTGGTCTGGGAAGATCCCACATGCCACGGAGCAACTGGGCCTGTGAGCCACAATTACTGAGCCTGTGCATCTGGAGCCTGTGCTCCACAACAAGAGGCCGTGATAGTGAGAGTCCCGTGCACTGCAATGAAGAGTGGACCCCACTTGACGCAACTAGAGAAAGCCCTCGCACAGAAACGAAGACCCAACACAGCCATAAATAAATAAATAAATAAATAAATAAAAATTAAAAAGAAAAGTTAATCAAAGAACAGCTTTTTATATTAAAAATTATATAATCCATTAAAAACTAAGAATAGAGTATTTAGGAACCCAAATAAAATTAATGTGTTTTTTCACTCTCTCACTTATTAAAAAATGCAAAAATAAGTGAAAAATGAATGGTAACACATTGCAAAAATATTTGGTAGTAATGTATAGTGAGAATAATATTCAAAATATATTTTCTCAAACTGGAATATTGTATTTTTTTAAATAATAAATTTTGTTTTTTTGTGCAGTTTTAGATTTAAATAAAAATTTAACAGTAAGGACAGAGAGTTCTCATATACCACCTCTTGTCCTGTGTACAATCACCCCTATTATTAATGCTTGCCCCCATTATTAATTATTAGTATAGTTTACTTGTTACAATTGATGAACTAATATTGAGTCATTATTATTAACTGAAGATCATAGTTTACATGAGTATTTACTCTTGTGTGGTACATTCTATAGGTTTTGAGAAATGTATAATAGTGCTATTTTTACCTTTAATGTTTCAGTGTATCTCATAATGGAGGAAATCAAAACCGGTAAAGAAAAAGAAGTAAAATCAGGGAGTACTCTCAGGGGTGAAATTTTTTGAATTATTGGAGAAATGCTAACTTCACTGTATGTGCTGAAAAACCAAACTATCCATCACATTGCTCAACTTCTTTAAAATATAAAAATGTCACTTTTTACTACTTTGCGGCACAAAATTAGCCTTTTCTTCATTAAAAAAACAAAAAAAAATATTTTAGATTATTCTGAACTGTTTGTAGAAATATTAACACATGCTCACAAAAAATGCAATCATGGATATTACCAAGATTGTTGATTCTGTGTGTAGTTGTCAGCTGGGTGATGGAATTACCACTGACTGGGTACAATTTTACCAGATGACACCATATTCTTCTTCTATACACAATTTTTCTAGTGAACAAGGAAATACAGCAATGTTTAATATAGATTATTCACTATTTAGTATATCTTTGTGCTCACTGTGAAGCAAAGTGAGTTATAGTGTAGCTGGCATTTGTCAATAACATATTTCATCAGAGAGAAGCACTGAAAATGTGACAAATAGGTGTGTTGAGTAATCTTGGTTTAAATGTTGAAACCAGTTCTTTTAGCCCTGAAGTATATGTTGAAAGAAATAGAAACTCTCTGGACACAGCTGGGTGTATTTAAAACAATGTCCGAATAATCTAAAGGTTAAGTTGCTTCTTTTCAATAAATGGAGATGAAGTCAAAAGGTACTAACATGAGGTGTTTGAAATAACATATATTTACACTAGTGGGAAAGTGGCCTTGTCTCTCACACTCACTCTTCCTGTTTTTGATTATCTTTTTGACAAATCTCTTGTGGTACTCATTCCAGGAACAGAGAAGTTTACAGCAAGGCAATTAATTAAAGAGTATGTAAGATATAGCTCACCCTAGTGCAACTCTTCCCAGTAAAAGAATCAACAGAAAATGTAATATAGAGCCACAGATGGTGGGCTGGAGTGGGTTGGTGGGTAACTCTGTGTGAACCATCATTTGACCTGTCTGAAGAAAAGAAAGTTTATCACAAAGAGCATCAGAATTTCTGGATGATACTGGTAATTTAAAACAATAAAGTTGGAAATGAATGCATTGGATTGATAAGGGTAAGTCACATATATTGATAATGCAAATAAATAGATGACAACGCATGTAAAATGGCTGGTTACCTAAAATGTATATGTTTTTTTGTTTGTTTTTTTGTTTTTTGATAAGGCAGGCTTTGGTTTAGGGTTTTTATTTATTTATTTATTTGGCTGTGTTGGGTCTTCGTTTCTATGCGAGGGCTTTCTCTAGTTGTGGCAAGCGGGGGCCACTCTTCTTCGCGGTGCGCAGGCCTCTCACTGTCACAGCCTCTCTTGTTGTGGGGCACAGGCTCCAGACGCGCAGGCTCAGTAGTTGTGGTTCACGGGCCCAGATGCTCCACGGCATGTGGGATCTTCCCAGACCAGGGCTCGAACCAGTGTCCCCTGCATTGGCAGACCGACTCTCAACCACTGTGACACCAGAGAAGCCCAAGATTGCTTTTTATATTATAAAAATAGTCCTGTTTTTGTGCGTATCCAAATGCTGTTAATACCATCTTTACCCTTTCCCTAATTAGAATTCCTTGATTTCAATAACATTTGTTTCATCTTTTATTTCCTGATTTTCATTCAGATGAGTTTTCTTGCATTCCTGAAGTGAGTGAACAGGGAAAAAATATAGAACCTACATGTGTGTTTGCAGATGGAATACTTGTGAGAAGCTATGACAAGGCTTTACTATAAAATCTAAGTTTCTCTTCTATGATTGACACTTCATGTGTGTGTTCTCTCTTCAAGTTTCTTGCACTAAGGGATTGCCCATGGTCTCAGAAGCAACTAAAACCCTGACAAAAATACTGACTCATCTTTTTAGAAAAAAATATATACATGTTTAATAGACTATACTAATTTTTAAAATAATTATATTAGAAAGTACATGTGGTAGGTATCTGATCTACATTCTACCTCAAATATAAAATACTATTTACATGCCTCTCCTCTCTCTCCCTCTTTTTCTTTTTCTCTCTCTCCATATATATATATATACACATACATATTAGTTTTGTGAACAAGAATATTAAGTTGCTGAAATAAAGAAATGCCACTAGAAATATGAAATATATAAGATTAAAAATGATTAAAATTAGTTTTATAGGTGTATATAAATAAAATATTTTGCACCAAAATGTTTATACTGAAAAATGTCTTTATATTATATGTGTATATAAGGTTTTCAAGTAAAATAATCTCAAATTAAGCTGTATCCTGTATGATTTCAAAGAAATTGTTTGAAAAGTTAATAGTGTCACTCAATTGGTTGTTTGGTTTAGGTGATAAAAAAAGTAGATTGACATTTTTGTTCGTTTAATTGACTGAATTAGTTTATTGTTTACATCATATTAATGAAATGATGAATCATATTGATGCCATTAATCATACTGATGTTAACCATGAAAGAGTGGATTCTCTGTTCACAGTGGCTCTGGGGAATGGAGTGACCATCAACTCACTAGATCAATTTCATGTCAAATGAATATGACAAGACTGCTGAGTTTATTAGATGGTTTATATCATCCCTAATTATTCTAGTTTTATAGATGTTAGAAGGAAAAATAATGGTGAGAAAAGATGGTAAGGCCAATTCTCATGTTAAAACACTAAAAACAATTGTCACGTTGATTAGTTTATCTCACACATGTAATTGGTTGTGTAAAGTAGAAACAGTAACAGAAATGTGTAATATTGAATACTTTTTATATGTACACATGTAAACTGGAAGTAAACGGAAGTAAACTGGATGGAATGGGATTTAAATGGGAAATACTATATGATGCAAAATTCAGCAATAATGACCATGTGAACTTCAGCCTTAGTTTCTCTGTGTAAGGAAAATAATAACAGAGCAAGAAACTTGCCTCCCAGGGCTATTTTGATGATTTAATGGATTAAAATCTATGAAATCACTTTATCAATTATAAAGCAGAGTATAAATATGATGATGATGATTATGCCTGGTTCAATTGATACAGCTATAGATCCACATAGCCTTATTGAAAAGAATGTGTGCTTAATATTCTTAGAGATTTTTTAAGCCCTAGAAAACTGCTGATATGGATAAAATGATAAAAGCTTGACAACCTGTGTTAGAAAACAGTTGTATGTTTGAAACAATATTTAAACAACTGCCTAACAATGAAAGTACCATAGTCTATTAGGTAAATTAGCCTAATAGAGGATCCACATATTACCTAATTAATGGGATTATGCTGAAAATGTAGAGCACTAATAAATATTACTTATTTATCTATTGTTGCTCTATATTTAGAGATGAAGAAATTAAAATTTTCATTTGTAAAAAAAACATGCTGCTTTCTTTTAATGTAGGAGTATATTTGAATTTATTGTTAGAAATGTGTACTCATATTTATTTCTTCTAGTCTTTATGTTTTGGTAAATTTTATTTGACTTTTCATTGATTATCTATTCAGATAAATGCCAGTTATATTTCACCTCTTCCCAAATGAAAGGCACATTTTTGATATCAGAGCATAGTGTCTTTTGTTTGTATTATTTACAGTACTACCATGTCTCTAGATGTTTTATGCCATGGAGTGCATCTATTCATTGGAATCTGTAAGTAATATTCTACAATACAAATGTCACTTAAGATCCTATACAAAAACAGGTGAATGGGATAAAAAAAAGGGCTCTTGAGTAAACTAGAGGAACCTGGAGGATGACATAGTGGTCAAGATTATATCTTTTGAAAGCCATAGTCATACTCTCATTGAATTTATACACTACAGTGGGAGATACACACAAAATTTTATTTTTCACTTGAATAAAAAACTTTAAGTATGTAGTAATGCAGCATGTGATCAGTTAGCTAAAATATGAAAATCATATGTATTATTTTAGTGATAAGAAAAAGTAGCCCTCCTCTTAGGTTGAACATAGGAATTTAAATTTCAGTAACAGTAAAAATAAATAGATTAATTAATTAAGTAAATTTCAGTAACAGTAAATATTTCAGGAGGGAAATTTGTCACTGTGTACCAGAAGACTTTAAAAAGTGCCTTCCTTTGACTTGGCTGTGTACTTTAGGAATTTATCCTAAGCAAATTATCAAGGAAACATACAAATTATGTAGATACAGATGTAGATATAGATATAAAAGGATGTTCTTTGAAGCTTTATATATGAGCTAAATTTTGAGAACAACAAAAATGTCCAATAATAGGGGACCAGTTCAATACAGAAAATTGTTATATCTATAAATGGAATGTAGCCATAAAACATTTAAAACTTGACTTTGTGTATATGTGGTAGGAGTGTGAGGCAGCATGGGGTGTGGAGAGAGAGAGGAACAAATATTCCTTGTATTTTTCAAGAGAATAAAGCAAATTGAAAGCATATATTGTAATCCATTTTCATTTTATAAATTATCATTATGATCTGGGTTTATGGGATACATTAAGCTTTTTAAAGAATGACTCCTGCTAATTTACTATAGTAACACATTTATTAATTATTGAAAATGTCATGTTTAAAACTCAGCTATAATTCTTTCATTCCATGATAACCAGTTTTAACATTTAGGTGTTTAATTTTGCAGGTATTTACTAGACATGAAAATATATGAGTAATATCCTATTTCTTTACATTTTTGAAGTTGATACACTATATTAAAAGTCAGTCTGTTTTGGGCTTCCCTAATGGCTCAGTGGTTGAGAATCCGCCTGCTAATGCAGGGGACAAGGGTTCAAACCCTGGTCCGGGAAGATCCCATGTGCTGCGGAGCAACTAAGCCCATGTGTCACAACTACTGAGCCTGCGTGCCACAACTACTGAAGCCTGTGTGCCTAGAACCTGTGCTGTGCAACAAGAGAAGCCATCCCAATGAGAAGCCCGTGCACCACAACGAAGAGTAGCCCCCACTTGCCTCAACTAGAGAAAGCCCGCATGCAGCAATGAAGACCCAAGTTAGCCAAAAATAAATAAATAAAATAAATAAATTTTTAAAAAGTCAGTCTGTTTTCAAATACCAACATAATTCAATGTGAATATCAGACTTTAAATACAAACAGAAATGCAAATGTCAGGAACCCTGTACTTTAAAAGTAGGTGGCATTTATTGCCTCCTGTTTTTAAAACATCTTTCTATCTTCACTAACAACAAGGGGGGTGGGACGGCAAGCTGCTATATATTTAACACTACGCTTTAACTTTAAAGAGCTTATAATATGTATTTTTTTGATGACTAATCCCTAAGGTGATTCACTCTCAACTGCATAGAAACACTCAGCCTTATTTTTAAGAGAAAAGAAACTGCTAGTTTAATCAAGATTATATTGTTGGCAGGGAACCAAAAGCCAGAAACAGATCTTTGTTTTCTTTTCTAAAGAAGGTATTGACAATTTAACAAGTATGCAGCTGTAGATGTAGTGACACCACCTTTAAAGCCATGTCTTCATAGAGCAATAGACTTAGCTAGTTTCAGTAAAACCACTTAGATAAGGTAAGCAGCTATATTCCATATGCAGATAAAGAAATATCTATATTATTATTTGTAGGCTTATATGAATATATGTTATACATTATTTAATTTACATTATGTAATTTACATAATTAGCTATAGTCAGACCTTTGAACAAGTTTTCTTAACCATAGTACTATTGGCATTTGGACCAGATACTCTGTTGTTGGGAGTAGGGACCTGCCCTGTGCATCGTAAAATATTGAGCAGCATTTTTGGCCTCTACCTGCATCACCTCAGTTGTGATAATCAAAAATGTCTCCAAATACTGCCAAATGTTCCTTTAGTGGGGCAAAAATCACCACTGGTTGAAAACCACTGCCTTAGAATATATCATGGAATTCTGTTTTTATCCTTCGATTGGGGCTATAAGAAGAAGGAATAGACGCTTTTTCTATATTTAAGGAAGAGATGTCATCTCCATATTCCTTATGAAGATGATGTGGTACTAGACCACAGACCTACCTATCTTGCCCCCAGAAATCTTTGTCAGGTCACAAGGACAAAGGTTCTATGTTGATGTTTAGTCTAACCTCCAAGCTTTTACCCAAATATTTCTTGGCTGGGACCTTTCCTCTTTGCCTAGGTGATCCTTGGGGGGACGTGGTTTCTGGATGTGACCTGGATATGTAGTATCCTCAGAGCTGATAATAACATGGCTCAAATTAACAGGGCTACTAATAACATAATTTTACTAACTGTCTACATAATATTTAAGTACTTCATTTGCTTCTTTATGAAAAACATATCCTGTTCTTTTCAGTTTTCATTTAACCTTTTTTGTCTACATTTTCTCAAAATATCAACTTCAGTTTTACCTGCATGTCACATTTTTCACACTTTTGACAGTATCATGAAAATTACCTCTTAGCCAGCTACTGAAAATAAATTGAAAATGCATTTATTGGAAATAAAATATCCAATAATCTACCCCATGCACTAAGTAATTACTCTTTATACATTAGTTGTTTTGTGTAGTAAAGTTTATTTTCATCACTCATTCACTTGATAAATATTTTCATGGATGGCTATTACTGAACACTACCTTCTCTGTGCTCAAGAACTCTTAATGAGGAGAGAGAAATAAGTAAGAAAATGTTACAGGGATAGTAGGTATAAATAACCATTGGATGTTATATTAGAGCACTTGAGAGGGATGTTTCATCCGGTATCAAGAGTTTCTCAAATAAATGAACCCTTCTTGTCCCTATAACTCTATATTCAAATTTGAATCCTTAAACATAAAAATAGCAAATTAAATTATTTTTCATATTCTGGACTTCAATACACACTATAAAAGACAACTCACAACTCATTTCTTCTCAGGAAAGTTTACTCACAGGTTAAATTCTCACTTTTCCTGTTTTGTTTTATTTGTTTGCTTCTTTTTTGTCTATATTTTTTTTTGTGGCTGCTATTATAAATATGATTCCCAACAGATATTTTAGGAAATGCATATATTTTCTTCCCAGGAAATATTATGTCTTCATTGAAATAGTGTTGCATTATCATTAGCCTTTTATGACATCCATTAGGGTTTTTTGTCTGTGTCTGAAAACTATTTCCTGGGCAATTTTAATAAGTATTTTTCTATTTATTATGGTTGCTTGCTTGGGGATTTTCTAAACCATGGCGCCTGATCCAAGAACAGCACTCACTGTACACAAAGTTGTTAGAATAATAGACAATCAGATTGAGAAAAAGATATTTGAGGAAGACAGGAACAATAATAAGAACCTCTCAAAATCAAGGAAATAGTGTTTTTCAATTTTTGTTACTGTATATCAACTAATTTTTAATTAATGAAGCAGTACTTGAAGTACTTAATTGCAGTACTTAAAATTTGTCAGAGAAAATTCCATGTCTTCACTGAGTGTCTCAGATCTGCCTCAATCAACAATATAATATGAATTCTTTTTGTATCTTAGAATATGTTACAGAATTTTGGGTATGAGAGTATAGCTAAAGTTTAAATTCCTACTTTTTTTTCATGCTTCTTGTTTGTTGGATTCATGTGATCTTGGTTTTGTTTGTCTGGTTGATTGCTTAGTTGTTTTTTTGTGTTCATTGATGCTGAATATTGCTGAGAATGATTTAGAGCTGTATTCTGGCACCAGGATAGCAAGAATATCTAGTTCCAGAGAGGGTTAATAAATCTGAATTGTCTAGTGCTTCATATATTAGTATACCAACAAGCTATAAAAATAAAAATAACATAAGATGAACCCTAAGAGAAAGATGCCAAAAGGCTTTAAAACAACCTATAGAATAATGCCCTTAGTTATGTGTGTGTGGATGGTGAGAGGATGTGAATTTATTGCAATAAGGAGATATTTATAAAATATTTGTTGGAAGCTTTCTCTTGGAAGCTAGACTTCAGGCTTTCCTTTGGGAAATTAGAGCCTAACTCAAGAAAAGTTGAATCATCCAGATTTTTCAAATCAGACTGGATTTTGTGTTGACTATCTTACCCTTAAAACACCTAGAAAGCCTTAACTTCTGGAAGATAAAAGTCATACATTTTATAATTTTTTTTCTAGATAAAAAAGCTCCTTATTATCAGTTTGATAAGATTTCCTATTTAATTTGGTGTTCTGACAATATATTGTTATAGTAGAAAGCAACATTATTATTATTATGGTGGAAAGCATAATACTATCATTTTTACTTGTTTCAAGGTCTGTGCTAGTTTGGCTTTCACTTGAAAATTCATCACTTAATGATGATTAGAAAACAAGAAATATTCTTATAAATGGGAGAAAAAGTTAAGAAACTGCTAAAAACATGCAAACACATAATACTTTTAAAAATAGACTCATTGGCTTTAAGTGGATTGATTCTCCTTCGCATGTTATGTTTCAGTTTATAAAGAGAATTGCAAAGTAATGCAAAAGCTAGTTTGAAGGTGCCTGAGAAGTCATGGAAAATGGGAGAGATGCTAGAAATTTGAAACTGATCAGAGAGGAAGGTATGTTTCAGAATCGAAGGCCACAGATGTTTCTATGACAAAAAGTAATGATCCATTTATTAAGGAAAAAGAGTAAGCCCAGCCTCCTTCTCTTATGATATTTCTGAATCAGAGCAGGGGAAAAACCTGGTAAACACATTATTTGTAGATCTGATCAATGCTTCACCACAGTGTCACATCATATCATTTCGGAGATGAAGATAATGTGATTAAGTAGGTAAACTTGTAAATGAAAGTGCAGGAAAGTACAGGAAAAAAATCTGTAAAACATAAAAACACATGGAGGTTAAAAAATACCCTACATGTGGAACAACTCTTACAGAACACCTACTGAACGCTGACAGAAGACATCAGATTTCCCAAAAGGCAAGAAACTCCCCCACGTACCTGGCCGTGTGGCTGGCAGGGTCTTGGTGCTCTGGCTGGATGTCAGGCCTGTGCCTGTGAGGTGGGAGAGCCAAGTTCAGGACATTGGTCCACCAGAGACCTCTCGGCTCCATGTAACATCAAACGGTGAAAGCTCTCCAAGAGATTTCCATCTCAATGCTAAGACCCAGCTCCACTCAAAGACCAGCAAGCTACAGTGCTGGAAACCCTATGGCAAACAACTAGCAACACAGGAACACAACCCCACCCATTAGCAGAGAGGCTGCTGAAATTCATAATAAGGTCACAAACACCAACAAACACACCACAGGATGCTGCCCGCCAGGAAGACAAGATCCAGCCTCATCCAGCAAAACACAGACCCTAGTCCCCTCCACCAGGAAGCTTACACAAACAACTGAACCAACCGTAGACACTGGGGGCAGACACCAAAAAAAATGGGAACTGTGAACCTGCAGCCTGCAAAAAGGAGACCCCAAACACAGTAAGTTAAGTAAAATGAGAAGACAGAGAAACACACAGCAGACGAAGGAGTGAGGTAAAAACTCACGAGACCAAACAAGTGAAGAGGACATAGGCAGTCTACCTGAAAAAAAAGAATTCAGAGTAATGATAGTAAAGGTGATCCAAAATTTTGGAAATATAATGGAGACAATACAAGAAACGTTTAACAGGGACCTGGAAGAACTAAAGAGCAAACAACCATGATGATCAACAAAATAACTGAAATTAAAAATGCTCTAGAAGGAATCAATAGCAGAATAACTGAGGCAGACGAATGGAGAAATAACCTGGAAGATAAAATAGTGGAAATAACTACTGCAGAGGAGAATAAAGAAAAAAGAATGAAAACAATTGAGGACAGTCTTAGAGACTGCTGGGACAACATTAAACACACCAACATTCTAATTATAGGGGTCCCAGAAGAAGAAGAGAAAAAGAAAGGGACTGAGAAAATATTTGAAGAGATTATAGTTGAAAACTTCCCTAATATGGAAAATGAAATAGTTAATCAAGTCAAGGAAGTGCAGGGAGTCCCATACAGGATAAATCCAAGGAGAAACACGTCAAGACACATATTAATCAAACTATCAAAAATTAAATACAAAGAAAAAATATTAAAAGCAGCAAAGGAGAAACAACAAATAGCATACAAGGGAATCCCCATAAGATTAACAGCTGATCTTTCAGCAGAAACTCTGCAAGCCAGAAGGGAGTGGCAGGGCATATTTAAAGAAATGAAAGGGAAAAAACCTACACCCAGATTACTATACCAAGCAAGGATCTCATTCAGATCTGACAGAGAAATTAAAACCTTTACAGACAAGCAAAAGCTAAGAGAATTCAGCACCACAAAACCAGTTTTACAACAAATGCAAAAGGAACTTCTCTGGGCAGGAAACACAAGAGAAGGAAAACACCTACAATAACAAACCCAAAACAATTAAGAATATGGTCATAGGAACATACATATCAATAATTACCTTAAATGTAAATGGATTAAGTGCTCCAACCAAAAGACATACTGGCTGAATGGATACAAAAACAAAACCAGTATATATGCTGCCTACAAGAGACCCACTTCAGACCTAGGGACACATACAGACTGAAAGTGAGGGGATAGAAAAAGATATTCCATGAAAATAGAAATGAAAAGAAAGCTGGAGTAGCAATTCTCATATCAGACAAAAGAGACTAAAATAAAGGCTATTACAAGAGAAAAAGAGGGACACTACATAATGATCAAGGGATCAATCCAAGAAGAAGATATAACAATTGTAAATATTTATTAACTCAACATAGCAGCACCTCAATACATAAGGCAAATGCTAACAGTCATAAAAGGGGAAATCGACAGTAACACAATCATAGGAGGGGACTTTAATACCCCACTTTCATCAATGGACAGGTCATCCAAAATGAAAATAAATAAGGAAACACAAGCTTTAAATTATACATTAAACAAAAATGGACTTAATTGACATTTATAGGACATTCCATCCAAAAACAACAAAATACACTTTCTTCTCAAGTGCTCATGGAACATTCTCTAAGGTAGATAATATCATGGGTCACAAATCAAACCTTGGTAAGTTTAAGAAAATTGAAATCGTATCAAGTATATTTTCCGACCACAACACAATGAGACTAGATATCAATTACAGGAAAAAAATCTGTAAAACATAAAAACACATGGAGGTTAAAAAATACCCTACTTAATAACCAAGAGATCTCTGAAGAAATCAAAGTGGAAATAAAAAAATACATAGAAACAAATGACAATGAAAACACGATGACCCAAAACCTATGGGATGCAGCAAAAACTGTCCTAACAGGGAATTTTATAACAATACAATTCTACCTCAAGAAACAAGAAACATCTCAGATAAACAACCTAACCTTACACCAAAAGCAATTAGAGGAAGAAGATCAAAACAAACCCAAAGTTAGCAGAAGGAAAGAAATCATAAAGATCAGATCAGAAATAAATGAAAAAGAAATGAAGGAAACAATAGCAAAGATCAATAAAACTAAAAGCCTCTTCTTGGAGAAGATAAACAAAATTGATAAACCATTAGCCAGACTCATCAAGAAAAAAAGGGAGAAGACTCAAATCATTAGAATTAGAAATGAAAGAGGAGAAGTAACAACTGACACTGAAGAAACAAAAAGGATCATGAGAGATTACTACAAACAGTTATATGGCAATAAAATGGACAACCTGGAAGAAATGAACCAATTCTTAGAAAAGCACAGCCTTCTGAGACTGAATCAGGAAGAAATAGAAAATATAAACAGACCAATCACAAGCACTGAAATTGAGACTGTGATTAAAAATATTCCAACAAACAGAAGCCCAGGACCCGATGGCTTCACAGGAGAATTCTATCAAACATTTAGAGAAGAGCTAACACCTATCCTTCTTCCAAAATACAGCAGAGGGAGGCACACTCCCAAACTCATTCTAAGAGGCCAGCATCACCCTGATACCAAAATGAGACAAAGATGTCACAAAGGAAGAAAACTACAGGTCAATAACATGAATGAATTTGGATGCAAAAATCCTCAACAAAATACTAGCAAAGAGAATCCAACAGCACATTAAAAGGATCATACACCATGATCAAGTGGGGTTTACCCTAGGAATGCAAGGATTCTTCAATATACACAAATCAATCAATGTGATAAACCATATTTAACAAATTGAAGGAGAAGAACCATATGATCATCTCAATAGATGCAGAAAAATCTTTTGACAAAATTTAACACCCATTTATGATAAAAACCCTTCAGAGAGTAGGCATAGAGGGAACTGACCTCAACGTAATAAAGGCCATATATGACAAACCCACAGCCAACCTCGTTCTCAATGTTGAAAACTGAAACCATTTCCACTAAGATCAGGAAGAAGGCAGGGTCATCCACTCTCACCACTGTTATTCAACATAGTTTTGGAAGCTTTAGCCACAGCAATCAAAGAAGAAAAAGAAATAAAAGGTACCCAAATTGGAAAAGAAGAAGTAAAGCTGTCACTGTTTGCAGATGACATGATTACTATACATAGAGAATCCTAAAAATGCTACCAGAAAACTACTAGAGCTAATCAATGAATTTGGTAAAGTAGCAGGATACAAAATTAATGTACAGAAATCTCTTGAATTCCTATGCACTAATGATGAAACATCTAAAAGAGAAATTAAGGAAACACTCCCATTTACCACTGCAACAAAAAGAATAAAATACTTAGGAATAAACCTACCTAAGGAGACCAAAAAAAAAAAAAAAAAAAAAAAACACCTTTATGCAGAAAACTATAAGACACTGATGAAAGAAATTAAAGATGATACAAACAGATGGATGGATATACCAGGTACTTGGACTGGAAGAATCAACATTGTGAAAATGACTATACTATCCAAAGCAATCTACAGATTCAATGCAATCCCTATCAAACTACCAGTGGCATTTTTCACAGAACTAGAATAAAAATTTTCACAATTTGTATGGAAACACATAAGATGGCAAATAGCCAAAGCAACCTTGAGAAAGAAAAATGGAGCTGAAGAAATCAGGCTCCTGGACTTCAGACTATACTACAAAGTTACAGTAATCAAGACAGTATGATACTGGCACAAAAACAGAAATATAGATCAATGGAACAGAATTGAAAGCCCAGGGATAAACCCATGCACATATGGTCACCTTAGCTTTGATAAAGGAGGCAAGAATATACAATGGGGTAAAGACAGCCTCTTCAATAAGTGGTGCTGGGAAAACTGGACAGCTACATGTAAAAGAATGAAATTAGAACATTCCTTAATACCACACACAAAAATAAACTCAAAATGGATTAAAGACCTAAATGTAATGCCAGACACTAGAAAACTCTTAGAGGAAATCATAGGCAGAACACTCTATGACATAAATCACAGCAAGATCCTTTTTGACCCACCTCCTAGAGAAATGGAAATAAAAACAAAAATAGACAAATGGGACCTAATGAAACTTAAAAGCTTTTGCACAACAAAGGAAACCATAAACAAGATGAAAAGACAACCCTCAGAATGGGAGAAAATATTTGCAAATGAAGCAACTGACAAAGGATTAATCTCCAAGACTTACAAGCAGCTCATGCAGCTCAATATCAAAAAAAAAACAAACATTCCAATCCAAAAATGGGCAGAAGACATAAATAGACTTTTCCCCAAAGAAGATATACAGATGGGCAGCAAACATATGAAAACATGTTCAATATCACTAATCATTAGAGAAATGCAAATCAAAACAACAATGAGGTATCACCTCTCACCAGTTAGAATGGCCATCATCAAAAAATCTACAAACAATAAATGCTGGAAAGGGTGTGGAGAAAAGGGAACCATCTTGCATTGTTGGTGAGAATGTAAATTGATAAAGCCACTATGGAGAACAGTATGGACGTTCCTTAAAAAACTTAAAATAGAGCTACCATATGACCCAGCAATCCCACTACTGGGCATATACCCTGAGAAAACCATAATTCAAAAATAGTCATGTACCACAACGTTCATTGCAGCTGTATTTACAGTAGCCAGGACATGAAAACAACCTAAGTGTCCATCATCGGATGAATGGATAAAGAAGATGTGGCACATATATACAATGGAATATTACTCAGCCATAAAAAAGAAATGAAATTCAGTTATTTGTAGTGAGGTGAATGGACCTAGAGTCTGTCATACAGAGTGAAGTAAGTCAGAAAAAGAAAAGCAAATACCATATGCTAACACATATATATGGAATCTAAAAAAAAAAACCAAAAAGGTTCTGACGAACCTAGAAGCAAGACAGGAATAAAGACACAGATATAGAGAATAGACTTGAGGACAGGAGGAGCGGTAAGGGTAAGCTGGGATGAAGTGAGAGAGTGGCATGGACTTATATATACTACCAAACGTAAAATAGATAGCTAGTGGGAAGCAGCTGCATAGTACCGGGAGATCAGCTTGGTGCTTTGTGACCACCTAGAGGGGTGGGATAGGGAGGGTGGGAGGGAGATGCAAGAGGGAGGATATATGGGGATATATGTATATGTATAGCTGATTCACTTTGTTATAAAGCAGAAACTAACACACCATTGTAAAGCAATTATACTCCAATAAAGATGTTTAAAAAGAAATTAAGCTTAATTCCCCTACTAGATCCCTCACCTTCAAAAATTTTGTGATAGAATAATATGTTGTCATTTTATAATAATGTCTTTTATAACATACATTGTTTTTACCTGCTTTGTTTTAAGGGTACTTTTATATGCAGCAATAGAAAATTAATATAATAGCTATGCTACTTAGCATCAGGATGTATGAATTATAAAATATGGTTGTAAGGACCTTAAAGTTAATATATCCCAGACTGATTTAGCAGACAAAGAATACATAGGATGATAGTAATACCTTGCTCATTGTTCAGTTTTGAATGCCCAGCTGAACAAAGAAAAGGGTTATCTGTGTAAGTGTTACTAGAAAGAGTTTGAGATGCTTAGCCTTGTGAAAAAAAAGTCTGGTAGGCATAGTAGAATGGTTAATTGTTTGAAATATTTGAAAGATCAGCATGTGGAAAATCAATAAAAATTTTTCCCACCTTCCAGAGCTATTCGTAGAATGGGCTGCCTCAGTTGGAAGTGCTCGAACATATGCTGAGTCAGTCTGTGTTGTAGACATATTTGAATTAGATAATCTCTAAAATTACTTTCAGAACTTAGATTCTATGATATAATCGCATATACTCATGGCTTTTCTTAACTCTGGCTGTACACTGGAAATACCTAGGGAGGGTAAAAGTAAAATGCAAATGCCCATGTTGACCATAGACTTGAGTCAGAATATCTGGTGATAGGGCCTGGTCATCCGTATTTTTTTAAAACTCCTTCTTTACTCTAATATGTAGTCAGAGTTAAAAGTATATTTATTTTTTGACTTTCTAATTTACAGAAATAATATTTTATACATTTCATCATAAAAATAAGATTTTCACTATCAAATATAATTATATATATTTAGAGAACAGAAGCAAACAGAAAAGGTGACTAATTTGAGTAAAGTGATTCGTGTAAGTATTGTATTGTGTTGCCATCAAATTCATTAAGCTATTTATGAAAACAAATGATTTTTAACAGTCCTTTTGTTAGCCTGTTAGAAAATAAATTCAGAAGCCAGCTGTGGATAACAATAATAATAAATAATAGCTAATTTTTATTGTGCAATTACCATGTTATTGACAAGGTAATAGGGATGTAATAATCTATAATTACTTATCTAAATTGTACAACAGTCCTATGAGTTAGGTATTATTGTTAGGTTCATTATTATATTCATTATATGTCATGTAATGATATGCATTGATATACCATTACATTCTTATTATATTTATTGTATTCATATAATCATTCATTTATTCAGTTATTATAGTCATTGATAATACATAATATTTATAATATATAACATATGTGTTTATATATGCCCATATATATATTATATATTTACCAAAAAACAAATTAGGACATTTGTCCAAGGTCATTCAAACAGTAACTTGTAGGGAAGCTCTTTGGATCCAGGCACTCCAGCCCCTAGAATTCTCACTCTTGACAATTATATTTAAGTGATTCATGTATGACAGAGCAGTATCATTTTTGTAAGTTTCCTGCCTTTTTCTTCATTCCATCAGCCAAAGACAAGTCTGTATTTGTCCAGTAATTTTCTCTGCACTTTTACTTCCTGAAGAAATACTATGGGTTCCTAAGGAAGCAGCTGGATCAACTTAAGGAATTAAGGAGTGGAAAGAAGAGGGAGAAAAGCAGAGGACAAGGGGTCTATGTCTGAAAAGTGAGGGCTCCAGAGCATATTGAGGGTGTAAAGGACTTGAGAAGAAAGGCAAAGAGATATTACCTAAAGTTACAGGGAATTATAAATGAGGTCCTCTTTGATAGAAAGAATACAAGTGTACTGTGTTTCCCAGGGCTTTTACGCTCCTCTTTCCCTCTTTTCCTCTGGATGGTAAGCTTCTTGACAATGTCTTATTCATCTTTGATTCTGCCAAAGACTCAAAGAATGTATATCAGATTGGGCTTGTCTCAGGTTGCAATATGTTTAGAACAATATAGTAATTACTTCTTCACTGCATTCTTAAAAGATGTTGAGGTTACTGCCTAGACAGCCTGGAGAGAAAAGGTAAGGAAAATCATATACACTCAGGCTAGAGGAAACAAGGAGTGAAAGATTCTTGTTAGCATATCATTATCATATTAATGCCATTTTCAGTAGCAGTTAAATCCCCAGTTCCAAAGTGTGAAAATACAATTTTTAATGCATTGCACTTGAGTATAAAAACTAATTTTTAGTTTTGCCCCTTCTTACATGAAATTTTTTTAAACCCCCCAAATCTCTAATCCTAATTTTAAAACATAAGATTGATGTCAGTTTTTTCATAGTAGCTCGTTATTAATTAACTTGTGAACACAGTATTGCTACTGTTATTTGATTATTGTACATTTATACAGCAGTTTTTATCAGTAGGCCAAATTAACACATATTTTGCAAGTATTTATTAGCTATTCTGAGAATTGAATGAGTCACTTTAAGTTACAAATAACAAACCAGAGCCATTATTACTATTGTATCATTAGATGGTAGTGCTATTCTTACTATCATGAATAATAATGATTCATGGAGCATGTTTCCATCTCAAAATGAGAGCTTATATCCATGTATAATCATCAAGATCTAGTCTATGCCTCTTCATGAACTTCTTTAGAAATAGCTGTGTCTGGAAGATTCATTTGTGGCTAATGTGATTGGCAGAACTCTTGAAATACAAGCCACTTTATTTGTAGAGCATTTGTGACAGGCTGCCACGAACTGAATACACAGAATCTGATGGTCAATTCCAATTCTACTTAGGTTGTATAGATATGGATGTAAAGCGATGTTAGGTCATTGTGGCTGACACAAAGCATAAAAAGCAGAGCCTTCAAGGAGTTATTCTGAATTGAAAGTGACATAAAAAAATAAGAAAATTCTAGGCAAAACGAATAGTAGCAACAAGAAACATGAAAGAGGAGAGAACAGAAAATGGAAAGACTAATGGTTGATTTTTGGAGGGGAGGGAAAATAGGTTTATCCTGAGTGGGTAGGAAAGGTTGGAAAAGAGTTTCCTAACCTAACCAACAAGTTAAGATAAAAATTTATCCAGCTCTGGATTTTTCAGATAGATATTTTAGCAATCACAACCTAAATGCATAATTGCAATTAGTAATATTTTTGCTAGTCAATTTTATTCATTAAGGCTATACATTAAAAATAAAACAACAGTTAAGATATAGTCAGTTGAGAAAGATACTAAGAATTAGATAAGGATAGAACTTGTACAGGCATGTAAATTAATGTAAATTTTCTCCAGCAAGTCTTAGGTTCCTATGTCCATATGTTTAGCTTTAAAACTTAGGTCCCTTGGTGTGACAAAGAATGTTTATGTCCCGTCTGGGTGCAAGAAATAATGTCTAGAAGATATTATTTATAACACTGAAGTACTGGGATTCCTGGGATATCCTTGTTTTGCAGATAAGTCACAATTATTAAAAACCAGAGCTATGTTTCTAAATACAGGATTTGGGGGGCACTCTAGCTAACAAGCACAATGTCCTGACAGGGTCAAAACCTTTGTTAAGTTGCTGCTAAGTTGTTAATGCTCTACTACTTCTAAGAGTTTCTCAAAATAAACTTCTAGACTAGAAACATATGCTTAGATCTGACAAATTTTGCCCTAAGATGTCGACACCGTTAGTCCCATTGTTCAGCTTCCCTCAGCAATTCTGAGGTTCAAGCATGCATGTAGATTGTGTCTTGCTTTTTCTAGACCACTCTTTGGAATTTCTGCCAAGGGATAGTTATGGGTGAGTCATGATTACAGGCCTATTAAGTTTCTTAGTATGGGAGAATACATCATTAGATTAATTGTAACACAGCCCTTCTAAGATAAAAACAAAATTTTAGCAACTCTGTTTTACTTCTAAATACTGATTGACAGTAAAACTGGTGATAATGGCTTCTTACCAAGTTGAACTTATCCATATAACATGAAAAACTCATCTCATTATAATACCTTCACAAATTTAAAAAAAAATCTATCAGGGAGGCACAGTTATTTGGCTGTTTGCCATTTGTTTTTATTTTATTTTCTTCTGGTCCTTTTTCTGTATGTGTTACCTCATCTCTCCTCCAACCCGTAGGACTGCTCTCAGGAACCTCTGAATCTACAGCTTCTCTCTGTCAAAGGATCCTCTTCAGCTTATTTCAGCCAGGCTCCTAAAAATCCTAAAAAAATTATCTTCAGAGAAACAGCTAGAATAGTGTTTAACCAAATATCTAGGTGCCATGGTATAGCCAAGCTGACACATAAAATAAACCATCCAACTTTGTTCCAGCTATTTGAAAATTATGTCTCTTTGAATTACTGCAAGTTGAGGAATAATAGTGAGAGGTAATGGCAAAACTAACTAAACAAACAACAAAATACAAAAAGATGTTTGTCTGGATCATCACCTAAAATCTGTTTCATCCAGAACTTATTTTTTCTTTAGTGTCAATAAAATAAAATTTGAATATTGTATAGAAACGATAAGTACAGAGGTTAAAGGGTAACTTTCAAGCTACAAGTATGAGATAAACGTGGTAATCCAAGGTGAAAATACAAAAAGCACTAACTTCAGTTGACATTTTTTTGAACTATAAAAATAATGTAGTAAAATGAGAGTCTCAAACTCCTTCTTTTAATCTCAAGTCTTTGTTCAAATTTTCAGTCTTGCCTGCAATGGCTCCCTATTTAAAATTCTAACCTACCTGTCCTCTCTTATAGCATTTCTCAATCCCTCCTCCCTGTTATGATTTTTTTTCTCCCTCACACTTATAATCTCTTGACATACTGTAATTTATGTATCTGTTTATCAATATAAAACAAATTCAAAGAGGGCCGATGTCATTGCACATTTTCTTCACTGATATATCCCTTGTATGTAGAACAGTGTATGTAGAATATACTTAATAAAGGTTTATTGAATAAATGAACATATACATTATCTGAACAACATCCATCCAATCATATGTCACTTTCTACATTTCCAATTGCAAAATCAAATTCCATTTCCTCTCATGACTTACAAAGTCATGCATGAATTGCTTCCACTTTTCTCAAGTATTTTATCTCACACTACTCTTCCCTCCCAACTAGACTGACTTTCTTTCTGTTTCTCACATAGGCCAAATTTGCTCATGCCTGGGGGCCTTTTTTCAAGCTGGTCCCACTGCCTGGAATCCTCTCCAAACAAGTTTTGATCTTTGCCAACATGGTTTTGTTATTCAGATATTGGCTGAAACGTTACCTCTTTAGCAAAACATTTTCTGCCTACCCAGTCTAAAAGAGCCACCCTGTTACTTGACAGAACTGCATCCTATTTTAATTATTTACATGCTATTCATCATTGACTGATTTTTTTCAGCTTGTCTTTTTTCTATTTTCTGTCTTCTTTCACTAGCATGCAAGCCTAACAAGCACAAGGATCTAGCCAGTGTTTTTCTCTTTTGCATCCCCAATGCCTTGAACAGTTTTGACACATAGTAGATGCTCAATAAATATTTATGACATACATTAATAGATCTGACACTTAAGTCTTTAATACAGTGACCCTTTCAATACATTCTCACTCTTCAATTAATTATACTAATTAGGTAAATTAGCAGATTTTTCAGTGATAACTCTTTAATAAGAATTATAAGAGTATAAACAAATTTAACTGACATATTACTGGAAACAGCTACTTCTACATTCTGGCCACCCTGATCTGCTCAGGGATATAAAGTATTATACAATCAAGCAACAAAAGATAAAATCATTTATTGGGGTCTGTCTTGGTAATATGATCAAAAGGAGTACAAATCACTTCAGCTTCACAACACATTTCAGAAGTGTCTAAGCAGGTTTTAGGTTTTCCAGCTTCTCCCCATGGTCAATGTTTCTTCCAGGTGAGAACACATTTCCACACTTGTCTTTGTCCAGTTATTTAAAATTAGGTGCCAGGATTTTCAATACTCCTTTTCTGCATTTTTGGGATGTCCTCCCTATTTGTTGCCCAATCCAAGACCAGGTATATTTCAGCTAGAAAGTTTTTAAAAAAGAGTTACATGATGTGTCAGTAATCTTACTTTTCAAAAATGCTAAACAGAGGCAGGAGATGCTTTTAATATAGGGCAGTAATTTCAGAGGACTAAGAAACTGGCTATACAAATATCATAAGTAAAGTCTACACAATAGAAAAAAAAGGTTGTAGGGCAGCATGAAATAGCACCAACAGAATAGCCATTGTCTTTTTTCATAGGTAGGACACAAGTTGGGGCATTTAGTTAATTATTTATAAAAGAAGTACAATTACAATTAGTTTTAGAGAATGGATAGAACTTGTAACTCAATTCATATGGTATAGTAAATAATAAATACTTGCTGAATGCAATGAGATTAGAAAGTAGATATATTAAATTGGCTTTGAATGACAGTTGAAGGAGCTTGGATATTTGAAATATCCAATGAATCACAATGAAATATGTTTGAAAAAAGGAAGTGAAGTGAAATTAAATTAGAGAACAATAATGGGAGTTATCTGTTATATAATATGTGATGTTTGAAAAGCATATTAATTAATTATAAATAGAATCTGTTTGGGAGAAACTATGCCACTAAAGGAATGCTGGCTTTTATAGAACAACAAAAATGAAAGAAAAAAATAGAAAAAGGATAATGGGGAAGATAAAGGACTCATAAGAGTGTTATATACAATTCTAATGAACTGTAGACAAATCTTGTAGAGCCAGCCAGCTGGACAATGAAGCAAACGACCTCATAACAGTAAGCTAATCTTATGACCTGCAATAAATGTGATATTTTTCTCAGTAATTAAAAAAAAAAATACAACTGATAATATTGACACTCATTACCTTAAACTTGATTATGCTTTTCGTCTCTTGAAATAGAAAGTAAATTTTTAAGAGTTACTTACTCATCCTCTTACTAAAGCAAATAAAACACCCATTTTAGTGTCACCACCAAGAATTTAATTTTCTCTCATAATTTTAAGGAACTTTACCATAAGACCTCAAGTGTGTTTTAATAAAGGATGGCTTAGCAATTTATTGAAATTATATCAAAGTTAGAAATTGTGATTAACATAAGTCTTTGATCTCTGAAATTATAGTCATGATTCATATTTTTTCTCTTTGCATCCAAAGATGTTGCTTTGTTTTGTTTTCTAAAGTCTATCTGAACTGCTTTGATGTAGAAATATGCCAGATCCACAGAAATATAAAAATAAATGGTAGAAATGTGCATAGGGCTCATAAAAGATAGGAGTTATTCAAAAAATACAAAACCCTTCACTGCTTCTTGATTGAGAGGCTACCCAGAAAACAGACACAAAGGGATTTCATGGCCCTAATTCATTTGGAATTCTAAGAAATACAACTGGGTGTGAGAATAAAGCTGAATGTGGCAAAGTTGTAGAGAAAGAGAAAAGTGTACTTGGGAATTAAGGATGATTGAAGCACTTGTTTTATAAGAACAGACAATGAGTCCTAACTAGACTGAAACATCTACAGGGGAAATGAGAAATAAGCTGGCTGATGGCACAACCCTGGTGTCATATTCAAGAGAGATTCTGATGCAATTTTCAGAGGACAAAGACGTGTTTAGATTGTCTGTCAATTCTTCTACCTGAGGAAGAGCCTGCTAGGAGATTTGGCTGTTGATTTTGATATCCATCTTCATTCATTCATTCATTCAGTTGATAAATATTTATTCAAAGCCTGTAAAGTGTGCTGAACAAAGCATAAATAAATCAATGCCTTCATGAAGCATGCATTTGAGTGGGGTGTAAAGACAAAGAACATGTTAAGTAAAAACAGTAGATAACCTAATTGCAGGCACTAAAATAAAATTAAAGCAGGAAGGGAAATATGTAATGTAAAGGATATGAGAAAATTTGAAATTTTAGATAGGAGTCCAGGGAAGGCCTCACTGAGAGGGAAATTTCTGTGCAGACTTGAAGGAAATAAAGGAGTTAGCCATGTAGATATCTGCAGGAAGGACATTCTAGGCAGAGGAAAAAGCAATTGCATATTCTCTGTTCATTTAATCCTTAGGTATTGTTATTATATATATTTTACCAATGAAGAAACTCAAGCTTAGAGAAATAAGTAAATTTCCTAAGCTCTAAAATCTAGTTAATGACATAACCAAGATCTAAACCCAATGAAACCTTAAATCCATAGTAGAGTTCTTATTATAAAATAATATAATTTTAATATAATTTTATTCTTTCTACTTGTTCTTTTCTCTTTCCAAACATTAGGTCAGATCACCCTATAACAGTGGTATGTTTTTCTTGCTTTTTGTTACTGTCTCAAGTTGCTATCCTTTAATTTTTTTTCTTTACTAGTTATAAAATATTAGTTTATTACTTTATTACTTCTCTAGATGAAGTAGATTTTCTCTTTTGTCTCCAGCTCATTACTACACCTTCCAAACTCGGTTCTTTGAAATCTGACTTCTCTTCTTGGAAAGATACACAACACCTTTCACATATCAAATACAACAGTTTTTTCTGAGTCTTTATCTTCCTTGATCTCATTAAAGTAATAACTAAGAGCACATGGCCCCTGGCATTGGAAATATCTAAGTTTGAATCATGGGTCTGTCATTTCCAAGCTAGGATAGAAAAGGTGATGCCTAATACTCTGATACACACTCATCTTCCTAATCATAATTGGCTTATTAATACTACCTCTGTATGTTTATTATCATCACTCAGTAAAGCTTAGTAAATATAGATATGAAGAACTACATTTTTTTCCCCCTTGAAACTTCTCTTTGACATACATTTGTCAAGTCCTTCACTGAAAAGTCTGCCAACTTTTCTGACTCTTCTTCCTTCGACACTACCTGTACTTGAGTCTTGGCAAAAGCTCTGTTCTTGGACTGCTTTTTTTCCCTTCTGAAAAAGTTTTACACTCTGTGATATCATTCACTATCAAAGCCCCAACTGTCACTTTTATGCAGAGGACTTCCAAATCAGCTCCTGTCGTATATCTTCTCTCTGAAGTGTCAAGCCCATATTCCCAAATGCCTCCTAAACATCTTCACTTGAGTTTTATGCCAGCAAATAAAAATCACAATCTACAGATAAAGATGAGAAAAAAGCAAGACTCTTCCCTCCAAATCAGTGCCTTTTCTTGCTCTCCAAATTTCATATTTTTAATGCTGCTTTTCTGTCTCTCACTAAAGTTTGAAATTTTGATGCTGTCTTTCATCTGACACCCCTGCTATCTATCTAATCTAATCATGGATGTTTAATATTAAAACCAATTGAACTGGGAGATTTATTATTCTATTGCTTATCACAGGTGAGTAAATATACAGCAGATATGCAGCTAGATGTGGGGAGTCAGAATGAGAACCAAGGTTTCCACACCCGTAGGCCACAGTTGTCTCCTGTACAGAACACTGAATCTGTTGCCAGTTTTAGATAATTTTGTTCCCAGACTGTCTGCTAACTATCAATTTCATTAATGCTACCCTACTCATGGTGTCCTTACTTGTAGTATCTCTATAGCTGTCAAACTAGTTTCATTTTGAAATATGTACTGAGTAAGGAAAGTTTCTTAAGATACATCAGCCCTGCTGAGAAAAATGTTCACTATTTCTATATGTTGTAGTGATTAATGAAGCTCATTTTTATTGAGTCTTAGGTACGAGGAACTATAATAAACATACCCTATAACCATAATCCTATTTAATCTTTATAACAAACGGTGATATTCTTTTTTTTTTTAAAGCAGCATTAGTTTTAATAGCCAAGTAGTTCAAATAACCTAAATGTCCATCACCTGATGAAATGATAAATAAAATTTGATATTCCATAACATGCAATATTATTCATCTATAAAGTGAAATTAAGTACTGATACATGCTACAATATGTTAAGTGATGAAAAACAGTCACAAAATACCACATATTGTATGATTACATTCATGTAAAGTGTCCAGAATAGGCAAATTTATAAAGACAGAAAGTAGACTAGCAATTGCTTAGAATTGAATGGGATGGGGTGGGGGGCAAGTAGAGAGGAGAATGGGGATATACTGGTAAAGAGTATGGGGTTTCTTTTAGTGAGGATGAAAATATTCTAAAACTAGATTGTGGTGATGGTTGAACAATCCTGTGAATATGCTAAAAATCATTGACTTGTATACTTTAAATGGGTGAATTGTATTGAATGTGAATTATATCTTAATAAAGCTATTTATTTTTTAATCTTTAAAAATAAAGCTATTTTAAAAATGGAAATTCAGAGACCTTATTTTACATCTTACTGTTCTAATGTGATCATTTATTACCTCTTTTTAAAAGGCTTTATCCCCATTCTTCCTTTCCTCCTTCTCCTAATGGCTTTTTTATAAATAAGCTGATGGGGAACTCTTTACCATCTCCTTCAGGAAAAAAGAAAATTATAATACCTGCTTAGTCATTTAAAAGAAGTTTCATATTACAAATCTCAATGTCACCAGAGGCTCAACTTCAAACCCACGGCAAAGGGGAGATTCGAGTGGAATCTGTGTCACTAAGAGATGTTGTCAACATTCTTTTGATATTAAAATAACCTTCTTCAGGACTTGAATTCTTGGAACATAGCATCCACTTAGCTAAGTTTCTAGTTTGTCATTTTTACTATCGGCTGGAAACACACCTTAAAATAATTCCATGTTGTTCTGAAAAAAAGTTCTTACCAAAAATATTCTGTTCTCATGATTTACCTCCTGAAAAATACGGGTACTACACAATAATTTACATTGGCAGTGGGTTGGGAGGTGCAAAAGAGGAAGTTGGGGCTGCTGAGTGCTGCGGAAACAAACTGTGATATTCTTGATGAGATCCCTTTCACACACCCACAGAAAATTAATGCAACCCATATTTGCCTAATTTATAAACTGCAGAACTGGAATATGATGGTTTGTCTGACACCAAAGCTCTTTCAAAGGTGAGAACCTTCTGCCTTTCCAAATTTGTCTACTGAGTGTATATTCAGCCTGAATCCACTGTTCATGAAATAGATTCAATTCTTTAATTCATTTATGTGTTTTGATATGATATTACCTGGAATACTTCCCTTGCCTTTCACAGATACATCTTTCCATATCTACTAACTTTTGAGAGTCATCAAAGTAACTAGGTCACAGTATCTTTTGGATTTTAAACTCCTGTGGTTACCTTTTCATCAACAAAAGCATGGTGGTCAGTCCTTTATACATAAGTACTTGCATATAAACTACTAAAATAGGCATACAGTGTCAACCAAACCACCTGATAGTCTTGAAAGTAATTGGAAGAAAATTTTGAGAAAAGAAGAAGGAAACAAAGCAAAAGCAGAATGTTATGATTTACTGAATGAAGCACGTGAGGTCAAGTAGCATCGGTATGGCTTAAGTGTCAATAATATTACTTGAGCACCTGGTAGACACTAAGTAATGTGAGGAATAGATGGCAAAGTGGAGAAGGCATAGCTCTTACTCTTGCTAAGCTCACAGTATAATATAAATAAAAGACACACAATCAGAATAGATCAACCTAAGCAAGGTTAAATGCTAAAATTATGTACTGGGTAAGGAAATTTGTGAATTTCTTTGGCCATGTATGGCTCCCCAGAGCTATTTACTTTCCAAGGCAGGTGAGAGTTCTTCCTATGGCTATACAATTTCTTAACCTAGATATTTCATTATATCTTTCTCTTAGGCTATGATTTATTAATAACTACAGCCTATCCTTTAGGAAACGCTGACACCTGCATAAACAACTAGACATTGCCTCATATTTATAGATGCATGCTTGAAAGCTTAGGTGTAGCACTATGAGAACTGGTTATTTTATCTTTTCAGTTAAGTAATTATATGTATCCTTACCTTTCAAAATATTATTTGTTGGCTTCCTCATGTACAATGGTGTTCCAAAAGTCTATATATCATATAGTTGTATATCCTCTAACTCTTCCTCTTTGATTTAGTTAGAGGCTGCCACATACTGTAATGTTACTTCAGGATAACAGGGTGCAGTTCTTTTCCATTAGTAACAAAAGCAATTATTCAAATAGCGGCACAGTATCTTCATTCTGCCTCTGTTCTGTTACCCAAATTAGAGTTCCAGTTTTATGAGAAACTGCCGGCTTCAAAAATTGCTAGCTTATTGTAGTTAAACCTGTTTGATTATGCCATAATTGTGATTTATGTATTTTTATGAATTTCAGTTATTTTAAGACTGCAAGAATATGGTTCATATGTTTTGAAGGAGGAATCAAGCTGTTAATTCTTTGATGAACTCTAAGAGTTAGGGAAGTTTCTCACTCTTAGCCTCCAGCACTGCTTCTCTCACGTAACTTTGGTTGTCAAATAATATGTTTTTAGACTTTTGTTTTCACCATGCACCCCTGTTCTTAGAACATTGCCATATTGAAGACATTGTCTTTCATTCAGAACCTGAATGAATACGCACTTCCCTGATTCTGAGTAGTTTTGTCCTCCTTGTGTGTGCTTTTTCCATTGTAGACTCATAAAATGCAACTGATCAATTTTAGCATTACTTCTTTCAATTCTCTCTCCAACAATGACTCCTTGACAGAAGTGACCATGTCTGTGCCATTACTTTGTACAATTGGATGAATGAATGAAGCTTTTTAATAATCTCTAAACACTACTAGTTGTCATTGGAATCTCATATATCACATTTTATCCATCCTCCTCATCCTTTTCCTATGTTGAGCATCTTTTAACATATTTCTCTTTCTAGCTTTTTTCTCCCTCAATTCCTACCTTCTTTCCCATCTAATTTTCCATTTTATTGTTTTTTTAAAACTTTCATCTTTCTTTTTCTTTTTCTTTTTCCCTTAATATGCTAACAACCCTGCTAATTTATAAGCCTTAAGATCCTTTATGGCACATATGGATAAATGTAGCCTTGTGACTACAGCTCAGCTCTCTGATGTTTATATGTCAACTATTCTTTAGGCTACGCTGTAATCCCTCGTGTTGTCTCAAGCTAAGTAATTGAAATATTAGTTGCTTTCAAACTAATAAATAGGTTTCAGGCCCTTTGTTGGGATTTTTGCTTAGGAAATAAAACGTCCTCCTTATAATTCAGCCCTTGGCATTAGTCATGCTCCAAAACAGAAGGATCAGCGAGAACCATAGTAATGCTACTCAAATACTCCTTAGCATCACTTTCAAATTCTTGCTGAAAAATCCTACCTGTCAATTGATATAGCCTTGTATATCAGCAACAATCTGGGTTCAATAAACTCCTTTATCTGGAGATTTGGACAAACTGATGACACTCCTTGAAAGCAATCTGTGGAAGAAGGTATAATAGAAGCCCATTCTCAGCTTCTTCCACTTTCCTGTAAAGTCTTCTGAATTCTGTCACCATAACCCAGAGGTCCTCTCACTTTATAATAACATATAATAATTAGAGATACTTTAAGTTTTATGTTTATTTCAATAAAAATGATTGATCTGCCTTAGAATACATTTCTGATCAAAGCTGGAATGAAGAAAAACAATAAATCTCTCAATTTTATAGGAGTCGAATGTGTATGGAGGGTAATGAGGGGTCAAGTAGAGTCATGTTCACAGCATGAAGTTAGAAAACTATAGTTCTTATTAGGATATACTATATCCTGGTCAAGAGAAACACAGTTATTTACTAATTCAAAGTTCTTGTTGTTTATTCAGTAATGATTAAAATTTATTTTCCGATGGTGATTCCTGACGTTGGAGCTGTAACAAAAAGAGAAGAGAAAAAAATTTATTGAATATTATAAATCAAAATTTTTTGCAAACTGCATACTAGTATTCTTCATTACAATGGAGTAGAAGATATACTAAATGATGTAAGTAAATTTTATTGAATAACAATGGTAAACACTGTAACTGCATGATCTGGCTTCTAGTTTACACCATATCATGGCTGTATGCTCATGTGTAATAATCATTACCTTCATATAAGTTTATTATAAACATCATTGCTTTTGAATCACTTACCAAACTGCATGTTATAACTATATCATCTCTACATCATCTTTCCAAGTATTTTTCTTACTTTGTTCTTGTTTCTACTTTGTAAAATTTAACTGGTAAATTATAAAAGATATAGTCAATATCTGGGCTACTACCATAGGAAAAGGGTAAATGCATTACCATAGTCTAAACATCGTATTAAAGTGACATGATGAGATTGAACACAGCACTGCTGAAGGGAGAGGAAAATTTCATATTTATGTCTACTTTGTTCATGGAAATTTAAGGAAAAAAATGAACAAATATGGAGAAAGGACATGATAATATTTGGAATAGAACATTTTCTAACTAAGATTTTAAAAATCTCCTTAACTTATGATAAAATCACTGGCACCATTCAGCTCTTTGTTAACTAATCCTAACTGCTTATTCTCTGAATGTTGCCATATATAGCAATTGACTTTTATTTTTTTATTAATTTTTTTGAACATACACTTTCATTAAAGTATAGTAGACATACAATATTGGTTTCAGGTGTATAACATGGTGGTTTGAAATTTATATATATTATGAAATGATCCCCACAATAAGTCTAGTAACCATCTGTGTCTACTCAAAGTTATTACAATATTGTTGACTATACGCCTTATACTGTATATTACATCCCCATGACTTATTTCTTGTATAAGGAGTGGAGGTTTGTACCTCTTAATCTCCTTCACCTATTTCGTCCGTTCTCCCAATCTGCTCCCATCTGACAACCACCACTTTGTTCCCTGTATCTATAAGCCTGTTTTGTTTGGTTTGGTTTGTTCATTTTTTCTGTTTTTTAGATTCCACATATAAGTGAAATTGTACAGAATTTGTCTTTCTCTATCTTACTTACTTCCCTTACTATAACTTACTTCCCTTCCATATTGTTACAAATGACATTATTTCATTCTTTTTTTATGGCCGAGTAATATTCCATTGTGTACAAATACCACATCTTCATTAACCATTCATCTGCTGATGGACCTTTGGGTTTCTTCCATATCTTGGCCTATTGTAAATAGCACTGCAATGAACAGAGGGATGCATATACCTCTTTGAATTAGTGTTTTCATTTTCTTCATGTAGATACCAGGAGTAGAATTGCTGGGTTAGTATCATAGTTATATTTTTAATTTTTTGAGGCACTTCTACCATTTGCCATAGTGACTGCACGAATACAGATTCCCATCAATCGTGTACAAGCATTCCTTTTTCTCCACAACCTGGCTAACACTTGCTATTTGATGTTACTTTGATGACATTCTGACAAGTGAGAGGTATTATCTCATTGTGGTATTGATTTGCATTTCCCTGATAATTAGTGATATTGAGCCCCTTTTAATGAGTCTGTTGGTCATCTCTATGTCTTCTTTGGAAAAATATCTATTCAGGTCCTTGGCTCATTTTTTAATCTGATTGCTTTTTTTTTTTTTTTTTTTTTTGATATTGAGTTGCTTGAGATTTTTATATATTTTAGATATTAAGACTTTTTCAGATATATCATTTACAAATATATTTTCCCATTAAGTAAGCTGCTTTTTTCTTTTTGTTGATGGTTTCCTTTACTGTGTAAAAGCGTTTTAGTGGATGTAGTCCCATTTATTTTTGTTGTCACTGTTGTTGTTGTTTGCTTTTGTCGCCCTTGCCTGAGGAGGCAGATCCAATAAGATATTGTCTAGACCAATATCAAGGGTTTATTGTCTATGTTTTCTTCTAGGAGTTTCATGGTTTCAGGTCTTACATTTAAGTTTTTAATCCGTTCTGAATTTATTTTTGTATATGATATAAGAAAGTGGTCCAGTTTCAATTTTTACATGTATCTGTCCAGTTTCTCCATCACTGTTAGTTGAAGAGACTGTCTTTTCCCCAACTTTATAATCTTGCCTCCTTATTCATTGATTGACTATATAAACATGAGTTTATTTCTGGGCTCTCTATTCTGTTCCATTGATCTATGTGTCTGTTTTTGTGCCAGTACCATATTGTTTTGATCATTAAAACTTTGTAGTATAGTTTAAAATCAGGGAGTGTGACACCTACAGTTATGTTATTCTTTCTTAAAACTGCTTTGGCTCTTCAGGGTCTTTTGTGTATCCATTCAAATTTTAGAAGTATTTCCTCTAGTTCTGTGAAAAATGTCATTGGTATTTTGATATGGATTGAATTGGACCTGTATATTGCTTTGGGAAACATAGACATTTTAACAATATTAATTCTTCCAATCCATGAGCACTGTATATATTTCAATTTATTTGTGTTTTCTTCAGTTTCTTTCATCAACATCTTACAGTGTTCAGAGTAGAGGTCTTTCACCCTCTAGGTTAAATGTATTCCTAGGTATTTTATTCTTTTTTGCTGTAATTGTAAATGGGATTATTTTCTTCATTTATCTTTCTGATAGTTTGTAATTAGTGTATAGAAATGCAATAGATTTCTGTATCTTATATTCTGAAATTACTGAATTTATTTACTAGTTCTAATACTTTTTGGTGGAGTCTTTATGGTTTGCTATATATGCAGTCACGTCATCTGAGAATAGAGATAGTTTTACTTCTTCCTTTCCAATTTGGAAAACTTTTGTTTCTATTTCTTTTCTGAATGCTGTGGCTAGGTCTTCCAGTACTATGTAAATAAAAGTGGCGAGAGTGGGCATCCTTGCCTTGTTCCTGATCTTAGAGGAAAAGCTTTCAGCATTTCTCCATAGAGGATAATGATAGCTGTGTGTTTGTCATATATGGTCTTTATTAGTGGAAGTGTATTCCCTCTATGCCCACTTAGTTGAGAGTTTTAATAATAAATAAATGTTGGATTTTGTCAAATGCTATTTCTGCATCTACTGAGATGATTATATGATTTTTATCTTTCCTCTTGTTAATATGGTGTATTATATTGATTAATGTGTGAATATTGAAACATTCTTGTATCCCTGGGATAAATCCCATTTGATCATGGTGTATGATCCTGTTAATATATTGCTGAATTTAGTTTACTAGTATTTTGTTAAGGATTTTCATGTATATGTTCATTAGGGATATTGGCATATATATATATATATATATATATATATTTTTTTTTTTTTTTTTTTTTTTTTTGTCTTGATCCACTTTTGATGTCAGGGTAGTGCTGGCCTTGTAGAACAAATTTGGGAGTAATCTTATTCAATTTTTTTAGAATAGTTTGAGGAAGGTATGTATTATCTCTTCTTTAAATGTTTGGTAGAATTCACCTGTGAAGCCATCTGGTCCTGACTTTTATTTGTTGGGATTTTTTTTTTTTTTTATTACTGATTCAATTTCACTACTAGTAATCAGCCTGTTCAGATTTTCTATTTATTTCTGATTCAGTCTTGCAAGATTTTTTCTAGGAATTTATCCATTTTTCTAAACTGTCCAACTTTTTGGTGTATAATTATGCATAGTGATCTTTTATGATCCTTTGTATTATATTTCTGTGCTACTGGTTGTAACTTCTCCACTTTCATTCTTGATTTTATATTTTGGACCCTCTCATTTTCTTGAGTCTGGCTAAAAGTTTATCAATTTGTTTATCTTTTCAAAGAACCAGCTCTTAATTTTATTGATCTTTTTTCCTTTTTTTATTCTTTATTTGTTTCCTCTATGATCTTTATTATTTCTTTCTTTTACTAACTTTGGGCTTTGTTCTTCTTTTCTAGTTCCTGTAGATGTAACGTTAAATTGCTTATTTGAGACGTTTCTTGTTTCCTGAAGTAGGCCTGTATTGCTATAAGCTTCCCCCTTAGAACTGCTTTTGCTACATCTCATAGATTTTGTAATGCTGTGTTTCTATTTTCATTTGTCTTGAGGTAATTTTTATTTCCTCTTTGATTTTTTTGTTGACACATTGGCTGTTTAACAGCATGTGGTTTAGCCTCCACATGTTTGGGATTTTTCCATTTTTCTTCTTGTAATTGATTTCTAGTTTCATACCACTGTGGTCAGTAAAGATGTTCAATATAATTTTGATCTTCTTAAATTTATTGAGAATTGTTTTATTGATTAGCATGTGATCTATCTTGGAGAGTGTTCCACATACATTTGAAAAGAATGTGTATTCTACTGTTTTTGAATGTATTGTTTGTATATATCTATTAAGTTCATTTGTCATAATGTATTGTTTAAGGTCAATGTTTTCTTATTGATCTTCTGTTTGGACGATCTGTTCATAGATGTAAATTGGGTGTTAAAGTCCCCTTCTCTAACGTGTTACTGTTTAGTTCTCCTTTTATGTCTGTTAAAACTTGCTTTATATATTTAGATGCTCTTAAGTGTTATATACTCTTCTTGGCTTAATTCTTTCATCATTATGTAATGTCCTTCTTTGTTTCTTGTTGTAGTTTTTGTTTTCAAGTTTATCTTGTCTTATATAAGTATTGATACTCCATCTTTTTTATAAATTTCCATTTGTGTAGAGTATCTTTTTCCTTTGTATCACATTTAGTTGGCAGTTGACTTTTAGAATTTGCTGTCATGTAGAAAATAAATGTTGGTTATATTGTAGCTGGAGATTTGAATAAGAAACTCCTAAAAAAGTAATACTTGGATGAATTTTAAAAATATATATATAAAGGATATATCCAAGAGAATAAAAGGTTTTCTAAGATTCCCTAATAAAGGGAGACACATACATGAATGTTTAGAGGTAAAGAAGTACATTAGGATTAAAATTAGAAATGAGACTAAATAAGCAGGGTTAGATTATAGAAACATATTGAGAACTATATTTAAGGAGATTAGATTTTATCTTGAAGATAATTTTAGTATTTTAACCTGAAATTTATTGAAATATTTTAAGCAAAAAAAAAAAAAAAAAAAAGACATGCTTATATTTCCATTTTAGATGAGGTCATCTGTCAGGACAATGCAAAAGGGGCTAGACTGATAGGGCAACCAGGCGGCTATCACAACGTTGAAGGTGAAAATGGACAAACTTTTTTTTTTTTTTAAAGATTTATTTATTGATTGATTGATTGCTTCATTGCTATGTTGGGTCTTCGTTTCTGTGCTAGGGCTTTCTCTCGTTGCGGCAAGCGGAGACTACTCTTCATCGCGGTCCGTGGGCCTCTCACTATCGCGGCCTCTCCAGACGCACAGGCTCAGCAGTTGTGGCTCAGGGGTGTAGTTGCTCTGCGGCATGTGGGATCTTCCCAGACCAGGGCTCAAACCCGTGTGCCCTGCATTAGCAGGCAGATTCTCAACCACTGCACCACCAGGGAAGCCCTGGACAAAGTTTTAGACCAAGTAGTTGGAATGAAAGCAGGGGGAGATATCTAAAGTAAGGGTTGTGGGAAACCTGGATGAAAATAAAGAATTTGTGGAGAATATTTTCCAAAAGATGAATTGAACAACAAATTTTCTAGTTGCTATGCACTGGGCAAAAAAAAAAAAAAAAAAAAAAAAAAAAGGAGTAGACAGGCTTGAAGAGAAAAAGAGGCACTATGAATTCAGCTTGGGAAATTTCAGGTTTTCTAACTGTAATTATGTGACTGTAAGCTAATTCTCTACTTAAACATTAATTATACAAGTACCATATGTTTACAAAATGCTTCCTGCAGCTGCCTCTTAATGTTTGGGGAATATTGTATTTCTCTGCTGGTCTAGTGAAAGGCTTCCTTTTAAGTCTTTTGTAGAAAGAGAACAACATCTAGGCAAACTGATCCCTGCAAGGGTTACCACTACTGCTCAGAAATGCTTGGTTATATTATAATATTTTAAGTTTTTCTGTGATATAGTAGGTAAGAGCACACATTCTGGATTTAGATTGACTTAGTTAGTAATCCCAATTTTTAGATCTAGAAGCTGTGTGGACTATGCCAAGTCTTACACTTTCTTTTCCTCAGTTTACTCACCCACTAAATAAATAAAGAAAATGAAAAAAATAGTAATAGTTCCTACCTTGTAAATTGTGTTATGTGTAAGTGAGCTCTCAACAAATGTTAGGTATTATAAATTTCACCATCTGTAACTAAAACCTTCACTCACTCTTTTCCTTAGATTTCGGAATTAGGTATCAATCCCCAATATATATAGTTACACACTCATAGATAAATTAAGAACTTCTAATTAGCTTGTTAAAATTATAAGACTATGTAAAATCAATTTTTGAATTTTGAGATTAAGTCTTCCAGCATGATTCTGAAGTAAAGATGAGGAATCAAAAAATAAAGGATGAGTGCTGAAAAAGTGAATCTCTTTTACCCAAGGGGATGGTTACAAGTTCAGGATTTTAAAAGTTTAGCGATCTTGCTGAGATAAATTTAGAGAATAAATTAGTAAGTGGAGATTTCATAGATTGTTAATTGCTGCTGGAAATCAATCCCTAAGGTAAGACCATTAATTCTGGAAACTCACTGTGCCCATGCATTAGAATCTGAGTTTGATTTCATTGATCTGGGGTGTGACCTGGAATCTGATTCTGATTTCATTGGTCTAAAGTGTGACCTGGGCAGTGGGATTTTTTTAAAAACTTAATCATTAGAATTTTATTTTGTTCCCCTTTCTCAACTAACTGTGCAACTCTTTGATTGTCAGATCTCTAAAATAGGTAGTTGACTTTAATCTTTTTTGGAGGGTGACAAGGAGGGGCATTGAGATTTTTTAATGTCCTTGGAGATACGAATGACAGCCAACTTTGAGAACCATTGCTCTAAAGTGATTATTTCACATCCTCCCAATCTGAATTCCTGCTATAGAGTTTCCCAAACAGTTGTAAACACAGAGGATACTGGACTTTACTCAATTTTTTTATTATTAATATTATATATTTTCTAAATAACAGCAGCAAATATAAATCCTAGATCATGACAAATTTTTATTGTCCTTTACTCAAATTGGTACAGAGGGTTGGAAAACAATAGGAAAGATCTAAGGTAGTCTAATACTGCTACTTTAATTAAAATCAAGTTTCTAAATCATTGAAATAAGTTTCAAAAGCAAAAAAAAAGTAGCACTTTTATTTATTATATACTATATATTAATGCTGTTTATATTTTATACGTTCTTCCCAAGTCACACTAACATCGTTGAGAATTTTCTTTCTTTTTTTAACAACTATTCTTCCTCTCATTTTCCATATATTTTAGGGTTTCAGCTTTCGTATATGAATCAGTCTTTAATTCATGAGTGCTAGATAGAATAAAGCATTTACCTCAGGTGGATCTGAAAATTATATTAAACAGATAAGAGAAAATGTAATATTTTACATAGAATAAATATTTTATAGCATTTATCAAAGTATTTTAAATAGCTGGAAATAATGTGTAATATTGTAGCTTGTAAATATGTGTGTATATTGGCCTATGGAATTGTGGCCTATGGAATTATTCTATCTGAATAATGTAAGTTGCATTTATTTAATGAATGTTACTGAGAATCAGCTGTAGATAAAAATCTGTTTCAGGCACTGAGGGGAAACAGTAAAAGTTAAGACAAACTACTTAACCACTTATAATCCACGTAAGAAGATTATGTACCCCAAAGAACATCTCAATTATTATTTACCTACTTTTTACTTATTCACTATTTTATACATTTTACTTATTTTATACATTGGTTGTCATACTTTAGTTCAAAATAGTTTAAAGTATCTGTTGTAGGCAAATTAATGATCCCACAGATGTTCACATTCTTATATCCAGGAACTATGAATATGTTGTGTTACAAGGAAAAGGGGAATTCAGGCTGCAGATGGAATTAAGGTTGGTAATCAGCTGACCGTGAGATGGGGAAATTATATTAGATTATCCAGTGAGTCTAATGTAATGTAATCATGAGAGATCTTGTAATGTGAATGAGGGAGGCAGGAGAGTCAAAGTCAGAGTGAGATCTCTTTCTGACCATCGCTGGCTCTGAAAATGCAAGGGAGGTATTTGCAAAGAGTGAGGGCAGGAGCAGCCTTTCAAATCTGGATAAAACACAAAAATGGATTCTTCCCACAGCTTTCAGAAAGGAACACTGCACTTCTAACACCTTGATATTACCTCAGTGAGACCCATTCTGACCTCCAGAATGGTAAGATAATAAATATGTGCTGTTTTAAGCGACCCCGTTTGTGCTAGTTATAGCAACAATAGGAAATTAATAAGTAGTTTGGAGTATTTTAAGAAATATACTTAGATTTAAAAAATTGGAAGTATGTAGCAAATATGGCATAGAGGGAAATTAAAAAGTAATATGGTGCCAGGAATAAGGTTAATACAGTAATGAAAACCTAAAAATTCTAGAAATCAGCACAAAGAAGGAAATATGTTCAGCTACAAAATTAAAATGCCTATATGAAAAAAAGGATAATTCAAGCTAGAAATATATCTTATAAAACTGTCATAAACAAATGTTTTCCCACAATGTGTTTGGTGGAATGCCAGTACCATTAGATGCTTTGTACAACATGAGTTCCACAATCAATGCTGCATTCCACCTAACATGGCTTGGAGAAATGTTGATAAGAATTTTTTATAGTATATTTATATCAGGGTTTCCAAAAGTCATTAGACATTTGTTATTAACATTTATTTTCTCATAGAATTAGTGTTATATCACAAACTATATTATTTTAGGAAATGTAGTAGAGATAATTAGTGCTCTGGTTACTCAGAAAAAAGAAGGATGATTTCCTGGTGTCGTCAGAGAAGTCTTCATCTTCATCACATAAACATGATGGAGTTGCTGGGGTCTGCGAGATGAGGAGCAGGATGGCCTTTAAAAACTGGATCAATGTGAGCAGGAATGTCAAAGTGGAAAAATGCAATGTGTGTCACAGTGATACTAAGTAGACTTGATTAGGGGAATCAAGAGAGATATAGAAATATGTGAGTTGGAAAGAAAGTGTGTGAACACCCCTGTAGGGAACCTGAATACAAAGATAAGGAGTCTGGAAATTATTCTGTTGATACAGGGGTTGGGAACTTGATGATGTTCAAGCAGGGTAGTAAATTGCCCAAATCCTTGCTTTAAAAAGACTAGCCTGGCATTTTTATGCAGGATGATGGTTTAGAATTGAGAGAATCTGCAGGGTGGGGGCAAATTCTGAACAACCTATTCAAGGTATGAAATAATAAGACTTTTGACTAAGATAGAGACAGAGGAAATAAGTAGCAAATCTGAGAGATATAGAAGAATAAAAATAATCAACAGACATTTTCAGTTAAGTAGATGAAAACCACTATTGGGGGAAAATTTGGCAATATAACTAAGCTGTATGTGCATGGATACTCTATCACCTAGAAATAGCATTTATACTATCGTTATTCTCAGCTCCACAAAATGATCCACAATTTTTTATTATTTCATCTAATCAGTATACTTATTCATTGGTTTGGTCATGTAACAAGTACTTCTTGAATTCATGTGTCCCACATACTATGATGAGCCTGGGGATACAAGAAACATGATTAAATGTATGACCATTATTTATTTTCTTTTGAAAAGGAACTTGTCAGTTATTCAGTCTGACAATATATTTTGATTTAAAAGGACAATAACTTTGTGGGGGGCAGGACAAAGGTTGCAAAATCTGTAACTCTCTATAGCTTTATTTGCTTTTTCATTTTTCCCTTCAATCAGTTTATTTTTTAAGGTAATAATCCTGAATACTTGCTACTTGTCATGGATGTGTAGATTATAATGGTCTATTGTGTGTGTGTGTGTGTGTGTGTTGTGTAAATGTGTGTTGCATGCATATTGCTTCTGTTAAGCCTGTGTGTTGTTTGTGTGAGCGTTATATGTGTGAGAGTGAATGTATGAAACTGTGTGTGGATAACTTGGAGACGGAGGTCTGTATTGTTCGACTGATGTGCTTGTTATGAGCCTCCAAGACTTTGCTAATGACATGGATCAGTGAAGCAGGCCCTTTTTTTTTGTTTGCAAGTTACTAGTTGTCATACAGCTCTTCTTCCCCTACAAGGATTGCTTTCCCAAATAAATGCATAGTAATGAAAAGGAGAATATTCAACATTAATAAATCATCTTTATAGCAGAAATTGTGTGGCCTTTGTATTCTTCATTCCCGAGGTATAGAAATATGATTAACATTTCCAGCTGAAACAGCATGCAGCGTTAGGACTGTTTAGATTACTAGCTTGTGAAAAATCTTATAGAAAACACATTGAAAGACACTGCAATACCACTTTTCCATGATATTTATAGTTCTCTAACAAAATATACAATATAAATGTCACTGATGGAAAAACTATAATGTCATTATAATATTTTACATTTCTAAATACTCATTTTTTTTATTTACATACTATTTTTTAGAGTAGTTTTAGGTTCACAGCAAAATGAGAAGATACAGAGTTTTCCCAAACACTCTAAACACATGTAGCCTCTCCCATTATCAACATTCCCCACCAGAGTGGTACACTTGTTACAATTAATGAACTTACACGGACACAGCATAATCACCCAAAGTCCAGCATTCATATTAGGGTTCACACTTGGTGTAGTACTTTCTCTGGGTTTGGACAAATGTATAGTGACATGAATCTATCATTATAGTCTCACACAAAGTATTTTCACTGCCTTAAAAATCCTCTGTGCTCCACTTATTCTTATTTTCCCCCACCTCAAACTCTGGAAACCACTGAATTTTTTGTTAACTCCATAGATTTGCCTTTTCCAGAATGTCATATAGTAGAAGTCATACACTATGTAACTTTTTCAGATTGGCTTCTTTCCCTTAGTGATATGCATTCAAGTTTCCTCCATGTCTTTTCATGGCTTGATAGCTCATTTCTTTTTAGTGCTGAATAATATTCCATTGTCTGATGGATCACAGTTTACTTATCCATTCACCTACTGAAGGGCATCTCGGTTGCTTCTAAGTTTGGGCAAGTATGACTAAGTTGCTATAAACATCCACATACAGGTTTTTGTGTGGACATAAGTTCTGCACTCTTCTGAGTAAATGCCAAGGCATGTGATTGGTGGATCTTATGGTAAGAGTATATTTAATTTTGTAAAAATTGTCTTCCAAACTGTCTTCAAAAAGTGACTATATCATTTTGCATTCCCATCAGCAATGAATGAGAGTTCCTGTTGCTCCACATCCTCTCCCTCATTTGGTGTTGTCAGGGTTCCAAAATTTGGCCATTCTGTTAGATGTGCAGTGGTAACTCATTGCTGTTTTCATGAGAATTTCCCTAAGGACATATAATGTGAAACATCTTATCATATGTTTATTTGTCATCTGTTTATCTTTGGTGAGGAGTCAGTTAAGCACTTTGGCTCATTTTTAAATTGTGTTGTTTTCTTATTCTTGAGTTTTTTGAGTTCTTTGACTATTTTGAGTAACATTTCCTTATCAGATTTGTCTTTTACAAACATTTTTTTCTAGTCTGTGGCTTGTCTTCTTATTCTCTTGATGTCTTTTGCAGAGTACAAGTTTCTAATTTTAAGGAACTCCAGCTTATCAAATTTTTCTTTCATGGATCATGACTTTGGTACTGTATCTAAAAAGTCATTTCCAAGGTCATCTAGGTTTTCACCTATTCTATCTCTTGGAGCTTTATAGTTCTGGGTTTACATTTTGGTCTATCATCCATTTTGAGTTAATTAGTTAATTATTGTGAAAAGTATATGATCTATGTCTAGATTCATTTTTTTTTTGAATCTGAGTGTCCAGTTATTTCAGTATCATTTGTTGAAAAGACTGTCTTTGCTCCATTGTATTACCTTTATTCCTTTGTCAAACATCAGTTGACTATATTTATGTGGCTCTATTTCCAGGTTCTGTATTCTGTACCATTGATCTATTTGTCTATTCTTTAGCCAATAATACACTCTCTTGCTTACTGTTGGTTTATTAAATTTTCAATATCATTTTTCACCCCATGATCAGGACATAGGCTCCTATCAATTAATTCCTACAGGCTGGTAAATGAGGAATATTGTATAAAGTCACCTAGAGAAAGAGTCAAATTCTACAATTAGTAATGCAATGAACCACCTCTTTAACTTCAAGCTCTCAGTTAAAGAGGTTTTTCAGGTCTGGGTATATCATGGAATGTGTGTATGTATGTGCTTCTGTGGGTGTTTGTGCATGTGTGTGAGTTGGGGTCCAGTACATCATTTACAGGTTGCTAAAGCATTCTGTTCATCTTTGTCAAGGCTACACCAATACTACTTGATCAACATGGATGTGTTTTCCTTTATTATAATCTGCTTGAATTTTGGGATCATTAAAATTCAGGGAAGCATTGTTTCTTTGTTTATAATTAGATCAAGCATGATATTTGTTTATACCTGTTAAAATAGTGGACAATTTTGGAAATTTATTTTCAGTATTTTTCCACCTAAAATATGGATGAATATTAAATCTAAAATAAAATTGTAATTGGTATTTACTAAGAATTATTTAAACTTAAGACTATTATAACTTTTCTCTTTAACATTTAATATTTCTTCACTTATTATATCAATATTATTTGTAGTGAAAAACAAATTCAAAAAGGGCTATCAATTTATTTTTCATGCCTGTCATAGCTGGTTCAGTCTCATTACTATCCCATTAATCTACCAAATATAGATTCTGTCCCAGACCCAGGATGGGGCTTTGGTAACAGTATTCAAAGAACTATCAAAGAAACCTAATTGATTCTCGTTTTTTGCTAGGCTGGCAAACTAATGCGAATTGCTGTTTCTCTTATCCAAAGTCAAAACTAGAATGCAAGGGAAACTGATTTTTTTTTAAAGAATCAATTTTATTGTGATCAAATTTCCATCTAATAAAATGCAAACTTTTTGTTCATGTTCTCAAACATTTAACTCTCTAAAAATGGTATTTTTTATTGAATATTTGAAATATAACTGTAAATTTAAGGTGTACAACATGTTGCTTTGATACATTTATGTATCATAATATGATTGCCTTGTAGAGATATTTATCACATTACATGATTTTAGTAAAATATTGTAGTCTATTTAATCATACTGTGAAAATTCAAACATTTAAATGTACAGTTTGATAATTTTATAAACAAATACATACATCATTACTACTCTAATCATGTTATGGAAAATTCCCTCATGGTCCTTTGCAGGCAGTCTACACACCACTTCTTACCCATGCCCCAGGATTTCTATCACTATAGATTTGTTTTGACTGTAGTAGATCTTCAGTACAGGAAATCACACGGTATTTATCTTTTTGTCTGGCTTCTTTCACTCAGCATATTGTTTCAGGGATTCACCCATGGTTAGGTATTTATCAGCAGTTTGTTCTTTTATTTTGGTGAATAGTATACTTCTTAAATTAAGATAATAAAATGTATTTATCAATAAACTAGTTGATGGATGTATTTTGTTTTCGATTTTTAATTTTATTTATTTATTTATTTATTTATGGCTGAGTTGGGTCTTCGTTTCTGTGCGAGGGCTTTCTCTAGTTGTGGCAAGTGGGGAACACTCTTCATCGCGGTTCGCGGGTCTCTCACTATCACGGCCTCTCTTGTTGCGGAGCACAGGCTCCAGACGCGCAGGCTCAGTAATTGTGGCTCACGGGCCTAGTTGCTCCGTGGCATGTGGGATCTTCCCAGACCAGGGCTCGAACCCGTGTCCCTTGCCTTGGCAGGCAGATTCTCAACCACTGTGCCATCAGGGAAACCCCTGTTTTCGATTTTTAATTCACAAATAAAACTTCTATGAGCATTCCTAGTGTTGACATGTATTTTTCAGTTTTGTGTAAATACCCGGGAATGAAACTGCTAGGCTATATTGTAAATGTATACTTAAATTTATTAGAAATGGCTAAACTATTTTCAGAAGTGGTTGTTTCATTTTACAATACCACCAATTGCTTCACATCCTCACCAACACTTGGTATTGTCAGTCTTATTTTTTAATCCATTCTAGTGGTTGTGAGATAGTATCTCATTGTTATTTTCATTGGCACTCCCTGATGACCAGAGGCCCCCAACCCACGGACCGAGGACCAGTAGTGGTCCGCCACCTGTTAGAAACTGGGCCACATGGCAGGAGAGCAAGTGAAGCTTCATCTGCCGCTCCACATCACTCCCATTACAGCCTGAACCATCCCCCCACTCCCCCACCGTACATGGAAAAATTGTCTTCTATGAAACTGGTCCCTGGTGACAAAAATGTTGGGGACCGCAGTTGATGACTAATGATGTTGATTGTCTTCATGGGTATGTTGGTGGTTTGTATATCTTTTTTTGTGAGATATCGGTTCATGGCTTTCCCTTGATTCTTTCATCTCGAGTTGATTTATGTCTGTCCTTAGACCAATAGAAGAGCTTCTCAGTGTCTGCATAATTACTAACTGCATTATTTAAACAAATGTATACATATATGTTTATATGGCATATGCATGTACATGTTTACATATATTTAAATATACCTATATATGGCATGGGACAAACATGCTTACATATGATTATATGATTTAAAAATGATTGATCAAAGTTAAACAAATTTCCTTACTGCAGAAATTATCCTTGTTTGTAATACACTAATTGGGTTGTGAAATTGAGATGGGTATATAATTTATGATCTCCAACTTGTTTTAAAGTAGTATTTTTTTCAAGTATTCATCTTCATATGTGGTTCATAATCTGAGCAAAACTAAAGATTCAATATAATTAAACAAAACAACTTGTTTCTTTTGGTACAGTCTACATCTTCATAAACTGTAAAACCTTCGAAAGGAAGGCACCTAGGAGAACATGCAATCAAATTTCCTCATTTAACTGCTGAGGTCACTGAGAATGGGATACAATAAGAATTGCCCCAAATCACACAGTAATAGCAGAACCAAAACTGTAAGTAATTCTGTAATGTTTATTGGTAAGTTCTATAATCAATGCATTAGTGCTTTGCTATTAAACATCTTTTGTAGTTTGCTTATTAATCATGTATATTAACTTCTGCCCCTGACCAAAAGTTTCCAGATGGCAGGAATGGGGTCATTCACTTTTTTATGTTGCCACCGAATTGAATTAATCCCAGACACAGAAAAAGCACTTAGTAAAAACTTGTGCATTCATTGTTGGAAGCATGTGAGAACAAGCCAGGCAACATTTTTGGAGTGTTCAGTAGCAGCTGCAGTGCCTATAGCAGAGGAATACTCTCGTAGGAAGTCCCACCGCCAACCTGAGGCTATTTCCTTATTAGAGGTGGCTTCACTGGTATCAAAATTGTGTCGTATTCAATTATCTCATGCTCTTGTTTAGTGACAGCTCTACTTAATTTCTAAGAGTGTGATTCCTTCTGCCAATATTTGAAATCTGTTCTCAGCCGTTCATTTTCCAAAGTGCACTCAGATATTGACTCAGGGATTTCCAGTAGCTGGATGGAGCTTTGCATTCTTCTGGTCTCACAAAGAAAACCTCATCTAGAGAACAGTAAATGAATGCAAAATTGTATCTCTTGAAATATCCTCTAATGATCTGCTGGACCATGTACTGCAAGTGGAGATGTGTATAACTTATTTGAAGAGGAAATATTTTGTATTCCAATTATTTATTTGTCTTTGTATTCTGTGTAAGATTTAATTTTCTCATTTGCATTTGCCATTGTCTTTGACATCTTCATCACCTTCATCATTCACAGTCCTGATTCTGATAAGTCGAAAATGGTGAAGTACATGAAAGATGAGCTGATTTTTATTTTACTAACACTTTTATTATGTATGCATTTATATTTTGTATTTGTTCTGAATTATTATCTCAGTAGCTGAACGTCCCCAGGCTTCACCAGCCCATGGGTACAAATGGGGTCAATTTAATAAGATATCACTTTCTCATAAGCCCCTACCTATGGAAAGACAGTATCTCAGATTCACATTTAAGGTTCCTTTCCTGCTTGAAATGTCTGTGTGCATCTCAGGGTATGGCTCATCTGCTTTCTTTCTTCGATCGCAGTTACCTTTTATGTTACTGACTCCTGTTGATCGTTCTATGCTCTTTTTTGATGCTTGCTCTGCCCAGGCTGCACTGTCATACTGGTGCCACTGTGAAATAAAATTCATACTTTATGGCAAGACAAGAAAAATTTAAACATAAATATTCTTCTCTGCCCTTTGACCTCCTCTCTCCCTCTACTGTGTATTGTGTATCTGCATTAGGCATTGACCAAACGTCTCCCATCAGCAGGAATACCTATTCAACCAAAAAGAGCATCATTCTCCCAGAATGAACAATACAACTACCAGGAATTCCCTGGTGGGCCAGTGGTTAGGACTCGGTGCTCTCACTGCCAGGGGCCTGGGTTCAATCCTTGGTCGGGGAACTAAGATCCGGCAAGCCGTGCTGCATGGGCAAAAACAAAAACAAAACAAACAAAAAACAATGTTATCCTTAAAAGATAACATTCTTTCTTGCTATTGTAAGGGGTCACATGACCCACCATGATGCCGCTTAGATCTGGATTATGTAAATTGTCAATAATTCGTCATTTGATGTACAGCTCTCTGTCTCAAAACATTTATATAAACTGTGTCTTGACTTCTAATAGGTGGAACAGTTCTCAGAGCTTTCTGAGATGCTCTCCCTGGGTTATAATCCTCAAATTTGGCTCAAAAAGTTTTCCTATTCATTCTTAGATCGACTGATTAATTTTCCATTGACACGACCCTGCCCAGAGATCTCCTCCAAACTTCACAATGGTTATCACTGTAGTTATGTCTAGCACTGTCACAACATGGTGTAGGATGGCAGCTGAAACTACTGAAGACCATCATTTGCTGCTACTGCTTCTATAATCCCTATAGTGGAATTGTCTCTTCCACTCTACTCAGAGGTTATGACAAAGATTCTCTCCTTAACCAAATTTTAGCCAGGTTCCTCTGAACCCTCAACTCAACTAAGCTTCATCCTGGGTGTCCTCTTTTGTCCTTGTAAAGTCTACTTTTAGCAAGAATCCTGTTACATCACTTTTGAGAGAATCTTCCCAACCTTCGTATCTAATTAAATTCCTCATCCTTCATCATTCCCCTGTTGATGTATGACCACCGTGATCTGCCTTCAACAATAATCCTGGTAGGTCAGTTTAGCAAGAATCCCCCTACCATTTATGCCTCCATTCAATGACCTGTTGGCTATAAATCCTCATTTTTCCTTGTTGTATTTGGAGTTGAGCTCAATTTCTCTTTCTTATTGTGATAGTCCTGACATCTATCATAGTAGTCCTGAATAAAGTCTTCCTCAGTATTTTATCAAGTGTCAGAATACTTTTTTTACTTAACAGTCACACTCCCTGGTAGATTTACTGTGGTGGTGGTGTGTTAGCTTTTTTAAGTGACAGGGCAACCCAGTTGAATTCTGTGGTCCAGAAAGAAACCAGAAAGTGACCCAGAAAGTTCACCATGATCATAAGCATACTCTAAATAATTCATGGAGCAAGGATAGTTTTCCTAATATGTATCTCTTAATAGCCTTATTAAAAGGTTATATTTATCAATACATATCTCCACTACTGGAACCAAGCATCTACAAATTTCCAGAAATAATTTTCTCCCAGTTTAGATGAATCTCTAAGATGGAGCTCTGAAATTCCAAGACAGGGAAGATAATGAGAAATACATGTGCAGTGTTGAACCAAACTTCCCTACCAATGAATGCATGCACACAGACAAACACACTCATATACATGATTCCCTAAAAACTAAAGCACTATTTAAAATATACGTGTTTATATATTCATATATGATTTTTATATATTTGTGTGTATATACAATAGTCCTGTAGTCTTTCTGGAATCAATGTTGGGTATAGTACCTGGTATTTGCTTGCTTTACTGCATTCACTTTCATTTCATGAAGGGTCTTACAAATAAATATTATTCAAAACAGTAAAGCATTTAAAATTACATTAAGGTAGAATCAGGTATTTGTGCAGTCTTAATAGGGCAGGAAAGGAGCATGAAGTGAACAAAGGGCTGCACAGTAGGAAATTTATGCTAGTAAAGAAGCAATGCACACTTGTTAACTACTGTTAATAGAATGAGACACAACACCAAGTTTTCCATCTAAATACAATGCTAGTTTTGGGGAGTTTTCTTTCTTTTTAAAATAATTTGGCATTTTAAACTTTTTTTGCAAACATAATTCATGAATTAAATGAGTCAGTCTATGGAATAATATAAAAAGATGCCTAGACAAGGAAAATGTGACAAGAAGAAATGCAAAGATGTAAAACAGTAAACAAAACATACCATTATATTCCAAAAAGAATTAAGAGTAAAAGAAAAAAAAAAATCAGGATCAAATTAGTTTAGACCCCCCTACCCCTGCAAGAAAAGTGCAGAACCATCAGTCATTTACTGGTTATAGGTCATTACAATGAAATACAGGAGATATTCTCTTGCCTTGTTATAATGGAATTTGTCACTACTGAGTCAATGGCTAGTAAGACATACCCAGTCCTCAGCATCCAGAGAACCACATGTAGCTAAAAATAACACTTTTTTTTTTTTTTTTTTTTTTTAAAGAATGAAAGGTGATCAGATTAAATCTTTAACTTTTAGGTTTTTATTTATTTATTTATTTTTGGCTGTGCTGGGTCTTCGGTTCGTGCGAGGGCTTTCTCTAGTTGCGGCAAGTGGGGGCCACTCTTCATCGCGGTGCGGGGACCGCTCTTCATCGCGGTGCGCGGGCCTTTCACTATCGCGGCCCCTCCCGTTGCGGGGCACAGGCTCCAGACGCGCAGGCTCAGCAGCTGTGGCTCACGGGCCCAGCTGCTCCGTGGCATGTGGGATCTTCCCAGACCAGGGCTCGAACCCGTGTCTCCTGCATTAGCAGGCAGATTCTCAACCACTGCGCCACCAGGGAAGCCCAAAAATAACACTCTTAATGCTTATTTAACAAGTGAAAAAAAGTCCTGGAACTCAATGAGGTAAATGTTTGTCCTAATGATATTTCTTCTGCAGTGTTGAACCAAAATTCTTTATGGAGGGTTGCATGGTGAAACTGCAAGAAAGGGAACTCAAAGCTTCTGACTCTGAGCATTACCCATCTCATGTACCTCTTTGGTACTTTCATTTATGTATTTAGTTTTCTTTGAAGTATTACTCAGTCCAGATATTTGCATGAACGTTTAAAACTGAACATTGTTCACAAAGACCAAAAAGTTGGAAGAGCAAAATAGAATTGAACTATGAAGACATAAGAGGTGAGGCTAAGCGTGCAGAAACAAATTGTTGAAAGATAAAGTGAGGCATATTAAATTTTTTAAGAGTTTATTTGAGCATTTATTGATTTGAATTAGGCAACGTTAACCCAGAAGTGGTTAGGAGTGCTCCACCAACAGGAGCTCAAGGAGAAGCTGAGAAAGAAAAGCAGAAGCAAAGTAAGGAAATTATTGATTGACTATAGCTTTAAGCTGGTTATTTCTGATTAAAAGTTGGCTGTTTCTGATTGGTGTCCTTAGGTTTTGACTTTCTAACTTTGAGGCATTTATAGGTTTGGATTTTGGTTTGATTTCTTGGGCAACCAGGACATTAGAAAACCTGTCAGATGGCTTCTTTGTTTCATCAGTTTAACAATATTTAACCAAGTTCCTAGTTTTCTTTAAAAGGCATTTTATATTTGGCATTATTTTCCCTTTTATTTATGAAACAGATTTTATGATATAATGCATTTCATGATTAGGCAGGCACAGCCCTTCATTCAAGAGGTCTCACCATAAGAATAGCAATCACGGGCTTCCGTGGTGGCCCAGTGGTTGAGAATCTGCCTGCCAATGTGGGGGACATGGGCTCGAGCCCTGGTTTGGGAAGATCCCACATGCCACAGAGCAACTAGGCCCGTGAGCCACAGCTACTGAGCCTGCACGTCTGGAGCCTGTGTTCTGCAACAAGAGAGGCCGCGATAGTGAGAGGCCCACGCACCGTGATGAAGAGTGGCCCCCGCTTTCCTCAACTAGAGAAAGCCCTCACACAGAAACGAAGACCCAACACAGCCAAAAATTAAATAAATAAATAATAAAATTAAAAAAAAAAAAAGAATAGCAATCACAACGGAAGACAGGAGATGAGAAGTATGAAACAAAGGTTATTCACCACCCAGTTCTACAAGGGTTAAGTCATCGGCCACTGCAGTCACTGACCAACAGTGCACCCGCACCCTGAGAGGAATTCAGGATGAAAACAAGATGAGGCACTCTGTGCTTTGGAAAATCCGGCCCCTTAGATAGTCAGATGTATATCTCAGGAAGAATTTTAATTAACCTAGGTTTTTGCATTTCCTCATATATAAGAAAAGCACTAAAATCACTAACTGAGAAATTTGTTCCTTGTGACCAGCAGTAAACTTTTACTGAGATATACGCTTGACTGCACATATTCCTTAAGCCAAAATCTTATATATACTGACTTCTCTCCAACCTCCACAGACTAGTCCACTTAGAGCTACTGAGAGGCTGTTTCCCGGGCTACAATCCTCAGTAAGACCCTAAGTTTAAGTAAAACTTAAACTCACAACTCTTATGTTGTGTGGTTTTCTTTAAGTCAACAGGATCATAGTGAGAAGTTGTCTCCTTCTCTATTGAATATTCTCAAGAATATTCAATTCCCAAGGATGGGTGGGTCCTCCTCTCATTTTTCAACACTAGCTATGGCTTAGAAGAACCAGATGACTCTATCATAGTTTTCTAGATGACTCTCCTCTGTTGAGGAGTTCCATACTCACTAGGATAATTTGCTCTTCCTAAAAGAGCATCGTTTCATCATTTCATAAATTTACATTTCTCCAATACATGCAAGAAGATATGAACCCTTGACTAAGCACTCAAGGCCAAGGTCAATAGACACAACCACCCTACTTTATTCACATCATACCATTCTTAGAAGTTTCCTCCTGCTGTCCTCTTCTCCTTATTTTGCCCACATTAATTCTGTGCCCTCCACCTTTCCCCCAATCCTGCACTGTGACTTTGAACACTTCCACCCTGAAATGATTCCTTTTCCGAAGGAAAAATATTTTGTTTTCTGAAACACTATTGTCTACTATTGCTGTAAACTCCTACAATTAATTATTTTAGACAAGCCTCAATACTCTTACAGAAATGAAGGAAAACAAGGTACTGTGAAGATGAATCTCATGACCAATATATGTCTTCAAATCAGCATGATTATTTTGTTCTAAAACTGGTCTTGTGTATTTTGAATACCTTTGTGGAATTTCTTTACTTTTATTCTAGCCTCTATGTTTCTAAATTCTCAGAGAATATAACAAAGATATAGGGCATCTCTGTTTGCTTGAAAATGAGGAGTTTTTAAGGATGGGAGACTCTCACAGCTAAAACTGGAAAGACCCCAGGCAAACTGGAACAAATTATTCACCATATAAAGACCTCAAACATAAAAGAGTAATATATAATATAAAGTGACATAGTAACAGTAAAATAAAATCAGTACATTTTTAGTATCTGCTAAGCACATATTTATGCATTCTGCTAAATGAATTTCTGGTCCCACATTCTAATGGCCCTATAATATGACCATATAGCCCTTTAATTTTTAAGGTTAGGTTATTTGATTAATGCTAGTAACTTTGGGATAACAGTCTTTGGGGATTGATGGAAGAGGTTTAGTAAAAACCTGACAAACCATGTGTAAGAAACAATATGTTAGGAAATATAACTAATATTGACACTAAGTATATCAAAGGTAAGTTATTATTTAATTAATAATGCTTTTATAGTGTCAGTCATAGCACTGTGGTAAAGAGTGGGTACTCTTGTTAGACTGTATCTATTTAAATATTGTCTCTGCCACTCAAAACCTTAGTTTTATCTTTTTTTTAAATTTTTCCAGCTTTATTGAGGTATAATTAACAAATTAAAATGTATATATTATATATTATATATATTATACAATGTGATGGTTTGATATACATGTACATTGTAAAATAATTACCACAATGAGACTAATTAATGCATTCATCACCTCATATAGTTATCTGTTTATATGTGTGTGGTGAGAACACTTATGGTCTATTCTCTTAGCAACTTTCAAGTATATGATACATTATATTAACCATAATCATCATGCTGTATATTAGCTCTCTAGAACATAGTCATCTTATAACTGAAAATATGTACCCTTTGACCTGCACCTCCCCATTTTCCTCACCCTCAGTCCCTGGAAATCACCAGTCTACTCTCTGTTTCTATGAGTTCAAATTTTTGGATTCCACATATAAGTGAGATTGTACAATATTTGTCTTTCTGTGACTGGCTTATTTCACAAAACATAATGTTCTCCAGGTTCATCCATGTTGTCACAAATGGCAGATTTCTTTCTCTTTTCTAGCTGAATAATATTTCACTATATACATATATATATATATATATATATTTTTTTTTTTCTTTATCCATTTATCTGTTGACAGGCACTTAGGCTATTTCCATATCTTGACTACTGGAAATAATGCTGCATTCACATAGGAGTGTAGATATCTCCTTGAGATACTGATTTAATTTCATTTGGACATAAACACAGAAGTGAGATTGTTGGATCATATGGTAGTTGTCTTTTAAATTTTTTCAGAAACTTCATATTGTTTTTTATAATCACTGTACCAATTTACATTCCAACCAACAATGTATAAGGAGTCCCCTTCTCCACACCCTCACCAAAACTTGTTATCACTCATCTTTTTGATAGCAGTTATTCTAATAGGATAAGGTACTGTCTCATTGTGATTTTGATTTGCATTTCTCTGATCTTTAGTGATGTTGAGCACATTTTATGTATCTGTTGTACATTTGTATCTGTTTTTTTTTTTGGAAAAATGTTTATTCAGGTCCCTTGCCTATTCTTTGTTTTTTTGTTGTTGTTGTTTTGTTTGTTTTGTTTTGTTTTTCTAATCTATGTGTTTGCTATTGAGTTGTGGGAGTTCTTATTATACTTTGGATATAAACCGCTTATCAGATATTTGGTTTTAAAATATTTTGGGTGCTAATAGTAACTAGTTCATTGAATTCTTCCTAGTTTTAAATGAATAATACTTATAAATGGACAGAAAAGTACCTGGCATATAGACAACTGATACTGATGGTAATGATGTTAATAATGGTGAAGGCATTGCTCATAATAGTTTTTAAATGGTGGATTTTGACTATTGCTTTAATAAGGAATTGAAAAATCATGTATCTCAATAGACTAATCAGAAAGATTTTGAAATATGGATTATAGGTAACTAATGTATATTTAAATATAATAAGGATAATATATAAATAATGATCATCAAATGATAGTCTGACTATGCCTAAATAAATTATTGCAATAAGATCTATCTGGCTAAATTTGGTAGATTTATTTGTTCATGTGTGTGTATACATATTTCATACCTTCCATAATCCAAACTAAAATAACAGAAAAGGAATAGAAAAGTATAAACCTAGAAAGACAAATAGAATGGGAAGACAGGCAATGGTGGATAAGAAATTTCAACACAATTATGAAAAGTGGATAATGGTTATAAAAGAAGTAATGTTTAAGGGTAAAATGCAAAGACAGAGAAAGCTGTAGGAGTTATAGATGTTGTAGACTTTACCCTGCCCTCCGATCAACTTGTGAATTTGAGGCAACATTTCCCTCTGAAGGTGAAATTGAAAGGTAGAGCTAAAAACAGGACAATATTTTATCAGTGTTTCTAAGGACCATATGTTTTCTACTGGACATCTGCTTGCTTACCCTATAGAGCCAGGATCCTGTATCTAACCCATAATGGTAAAAGATAGAAAGCTCATTGTCTCAAGAAGATTGAGAGAGAATGATTTGGAAAGGTTCTGAACCAAGGAACACCTAAGAACAAGATGATTAAATTAGGAGACCACCTCTTCTTCTCATTGCTTGGTTTTGTAAAACAGTCTCAAATGCACAACCTGCCAGAAAGAGAGGTGAACACTTGTGTATATAGTAAGTGATTTAGACATTAGCCATAGGATATGGGGGCAGGTGTCTCTCAATGAAACATTCCACTGTGGGTTCTACCAATGAATGTGCCCTAACACAGACTGAAGAAATTCCAAGAAATTGGTAAAAAATGGAAAAAAAAATTGGAAATTGAAAAAAAAAGTTCCTACAGGAGAGAAACATACCAAAGCAAACAAAAAAGAAAAACAATAAAAGCATTTAAAAGGAGGGAAACAGAGATAACACCAAGGGAAGAAGCCATTAGAAAGGAAACTAATCAAAATACTATGACAAAAGCTCTATTTCTACATAGAATATAGGAAGGTGTGAGAGAACACTCTGTAAAAAACAAAAACATCAAGTAATTCACAATGTCATAACTTTTCACAAGCCCATCCAAGAGCTGAGGTTGCAAGACAACTGAGGGAAATAAATTCCAAAGAGTGACAAACCTCACAGAGAGAGATGGGACATATGAGGTTTCACCTTTGCCAGAGTATGGGAAAAAGTGGTATCTCCATTAAAAAGGGGTAAAGAAAAGTCAGCTACAACTTTAACAATTTTCTGAAGACTGTGGACTAATGTGACAGTTACGATAAACTAGGAACCTCAAATAAAGAGGAGATTGAGCTCACTTGCAAGTTTTTAATCCCATTACTGTGTGCTCACAAAAAGATTGGGAGCTGGGCAGGAGAAAGAGACCTACGCAACACTGAGGGAATTTAGGAGAGAGTCAGCTACTGCTGGGAGAGGGCCTAAAACCCATTTTCCCAGACCCTTCCCTCTTAAGAAACAAGAACCTTAAACTGCTGGGGTAGGGACAGGAAATATTCCTGTCTGGAGGCAGGCACAGGCAAAAATCCGCTGCTTCTGGAGGAAGGAGGGAAATGGTCTCTACCCATGGGGAGACATAAAAAAGCTTCGTGTCTCAGGATACTGCTGTGGAGCAAAGAAATAAACTGCTCTTGTAGGTGAAGGGGAGGAGCGTTTGGGCACAGTTTGGTGCCCAGAAGGAAGGAGCAGGTTGCTGATAAAACCATACCTCTGAGGGCTAGACTCCCTGGGTTTACTGACGACTATAGACCAGAATTGAAAGCCCCCAGTGCTTCTGAGTTAGAAACGCTAGTTGTAAGCATTAGCATCAATGGTGAAGAGAGGGCATGACCAGGAAAAGGATCCCTTCAACTCAGGGAGACTGTTAAACTGATCAGTTTTCTTATTCCTGAGCTTTGGAGCCTATGGAAACTTATAAACTCAGTTCATTTGTTTCCTTTTCTCAGTGCTCTCTGCCCTGCTCTATCTGTTGTTGAATATTAGAAAACATTTTCATTACATTTGGTCTAATTATTTTTTATGGTGAGGGATAAAATATATCCCAGTAATTCCATTATGGCTAGAAGTAGAAATCACATTGCTTTTCTGTGTAATTACTCTTTTTTTTTGGGGGGGGGGGTGCGGGTGTGCTCAATTTGGTAGTGACCTGCAAGTATGGGTCAATATGTTGCAGAAAAAACATGCCTGGAGCCAGAGGGGATCTTAAAAACAGGGCAAAAATCATTTGGAAGTATATTGTTTCTAATGGCATTAGAAATTTGAAGCACTCCTATCTGATCTCAAGGGTAGGATTAAATTCAACTTGGATTAAATATGTATCCTTTATCTATCTACCTACTGTCTATCTATCTAGCTAGCTAGCTATGTACCTACCTATCTACTATCTATCCATCCAACCATCTATCTTTCTATTTGTATATATGTATTTCACATAAGTGACAAGCATATTACAATATCCACTCCAAAAATTAAGATGATATTATCATTACACATAACTAGGAGACTGTTCAAATAATTTTAACAAAGATATCAAAATAGTTAAAAATTGAAGTATAATATAAAAGCTTATATCAATTCATGTAATATATAATAATGGCAATCTAGAATCTAAAATTATATAATAATTTAAGTAGTTCAAATAACACTCAATTTTTCCAATATATGTCATGTAGAAGTATGACTTTGGGGCTGGAATTAACTAGATGATTGTCCAAATTTCTCTTTCTCTTTTTTTTTTTTTTTTTTTTTTTTGGCGTATTGATACAGTCAAAGGTTTGACTTATTCGATTGCTATCCAAAAAAACTAATCCGGGAAGAATAGCTGTTTAAAATGTAATTTATTAAATCTGCTATAACATAACTGCAGATCATATTTCTAGCATAATTCTTAAGGCAAACAGAGTGATGCAAACAAAATTCAGGGCCAGCTTTATGGGTTAGTGTCCTGTATATATGGTCACATAGAGCCCCATGCCAAGTTTTTGCCCTACTTTATCATTTTGAAGTTCTTAATAACTTCTGAACAAGGGGCTCCATATTTTCAATTTGGCACTGATTCCCACAAATTGTGTATCCCTTCCTTACTAATCTGAAGGGTTCCCTTTTGTAGACCCAGGCTATTGAATTCACTAAGGCAAGAAAACATTGCTGCATACACTAGAAATGGAAAATATTCTAGGTAGTGAGTATGTGATTTTGCTTCAATACTTGGAGCCTTGATTCTCATAACTAATTAGATGTCAAAGATGGTAGATTAAAAGAATATTCTGACTGGCCTGAGTTCAATATTTTCCAGGACTGGTCATGTTAAAATTTGGTGATAAATTTGTGGAGCTTCACTGGAACACAACAGGGTTTACTTCAAAACAGATGTTGTTAATTTATATTTTAAAGCCAGGGCGTTTCCATTTACATAGACTAAAACAAATGTTAATTGCATAATTTATGTGGAAAGTTTTATTGCTACTGTCCATTAAATGCAGAGATGTTGACAGTACACAAGGACCAATCTGAGGCTTGTTACAGGATGAATACAAACAGAAACTAAATGTAATTTAAGCACACCATGAAAATTCTCCACTAAAGCTAAAGAGAGATTGAGGGCTAAGTATAAATATCTGGAATGGTAAGCAATTGAGATGAATGGAAAACTCTTTTTTTCACTAGTAGCGGAAATTAATTCTATTTTGTGTGCACGCATTTTTTAAAGTAACATTTTCTTCTCTTTTCTTTATTCTCTTTGTACCATGATTTTCAATTTTCTCCACTGACATAGATCTCTCTTCTTTTATTTCAAGACCAATTTTCTTTTAAACAGAGTTCCATAAAAGTAATTATGTACATTTCATAATTGAGGATGATTTTCTAGGGATCTAGAAAATGTACTATTTGTGTTTTTCTCTGATGGGAAGGAGAGGGATATATTTGCCTACAATATCCTAGTCATCTTTGCATATTTAATACTATTTCATAATCATCCTAAGAACCCAACTCTGAACAATTATATATATATTTTTACTAGATGTTTTTGTTGTTTGTATACCACAAAGAGAATGTGCCTATTTAAACATTGTTTGAAGACATACCTGGGACTTATTTGGCATCAATTGATAATTTGTTTATTTTATTTATTTCCTGATATCTATTGAGTGCTCAATATTATCCCTATGTAGATTTCATATACATGGTTCAATGTGACAGTATAATCAATACTTGAGAAATGAATACATTAAACCTTGAGGAGATTGCCTTTCATTTATATACAAGGAAACCTAAGCAATTATTTAAATTTACAGAGTTTGCAGTAGCAGAATAAAGACTTAGACTTGCATCTGCCTAACTTCAAACCTATGCCTTTTAAACACTGTTATAAGAGAAGTAGAGGTTGTTGGTCCATAAGGAGATAATTAGAAGGCTACTGAATTAAAGCCTCAAAGTGGTCAAGTTTAACATTTGGAGGCAGTAGAATGGAAAGAAAATGAGTTTGCATCATAAAAAGTTCATGGAGACACAGTACTTCTAAATATAATATATCTTTTCATGAAACTGTTCACAATCAGATATGTTTGTTACATAAGAAATGTCTATTAAGAAATCTATCTATGTATCTCTCTATATATCTATGTATCTGTGTATCTAACTGTCTATCTGAAATTGCACTAGATATATATCCTCAGATAAATGATGTACTTAAAACAGTGTAGCTACAATCTAGTCCTTCTTGATAGCCATAATGAACTAATTTGGGTATTTCTCAACCAATTCTAAGGAAGTTCGGTAAAATCTGAGGTCGTATTATAATACAGAGGTTGAAATATCATCCTCTTGGATTGGATCACCTGGGTTCAAACTCTGTTTCATTATTTGCAAGTTATTTGAGCAAGTAATTTAATCTCTCTAACTTAGGTTTCCTTACTGAACAATGGGCTGTCTAATGGTAATTTTTGTGAGAATAAAAGTGATCTAGTAAGAAGCACTATCGAGAACATAGGATGAACTCAATATATGTTAGATGTTATGATCAAAAGAGGCTTCAAATTCTTAAAGTTTCTAGTCATATTCTGGAAATTTTATTTTATTTTATTATTATTATTTTTAACATCTTTATTGGAGTATAATTGCTTTACAATGGTGTGTTAGTTTCTGCTTTATAACAAAGTGAATCAGTTATACATATAAATATGTTCCCATATCTCTTCCCTCTTGCATCTCCCTCCCTCCCACCCTCCCTATCCCACCCCTCTAGGTGGTCACATAGCACCGAGCTAATCTTCCTGTGCTATGCGGTTGCTTCCCACTAGCTATCTATTTTACATTTGGTAGTGTATACATGTCCATGCCACTCTCTCACCCTGTCACATCTTACCCCTCCCCCTCCCCATATCCTCAAGTCCATTTTCTAGTAGGTCTGTGTCTTTATTCCCGTCTTGCCACTAGAATCTTCACGAACTTTTTTTTTTTTCCTTAGATTCCATATATATGTGTTAGCATACTATATTTGTTTTTCTCTTTCTGACTTACTTCACTCTGTATGACAGACTCTAACTCCATCCACCTCACTACAAATAACTCCATTTCATTTCTTTTTATGGCTGAGTAATATTCCATTGTATATATGTGCCACATCTTCTTTATCCATTCATCCGATGATGGACACTTAGGTTGCTTCCATGTCCTGGCTATTGTCAATAGAGCTGCAATGAACATTCCGGTACATGACTCTTTTTGAATTATAGTTTTCTCAGGGTATATGCCCAGTAGTGGGATTGCTGAGTCGTATGGTAGTTCTATTTTTAGTTTTTTAAGGAACCTCCATACTGTTCTCCATAGTGGCTGTATCAATTTAGATTCCCACCAACAGTGCAAGAGTGTTCCCTTTTCTCCACACCCTCTCCAGCATTTATTGTTTCTAGATTTTTTGATGATGGTCATTCTGACCAGTGTGAGATGATAGCTCATTGTAGTTTTGATTTGCATTTCTCCAATGATTAATGATGTTGAACATTCTTTCATGTGTCTGTTGGCAATCTGTATATCTTCTTTGGAGAACTGTCTATTTAGGTCTTCTGCCCATTTTTGGATTGGGTTGTTTGTTTTTTTGTTATTGAGCTGCATGAGTTTCTTGTAAATCTTGGAGATTAATCCTTTGTCAGTTGTTTCATTTGCAAATATTTTCTCCCATTCTGAGGGTTGTCTTTTGGTCTTATTTATGGTTTCCTTTGCTGTGCAAAAGCTTGTAAGTTTCATTAGGTCCTATTTGTTTATTTGTGTTTTTATTTCCATTTCTCTAGGAGCTGGGTCAAAAAGGATCTTGCTGTGATTTATGTCATAGAGTGTTCTGCCTATGTTTTCCTCTAAGAGTTTTATGTATCTGGCCTTACACTTAGGTCTTTAATCCATTTTGAGTTTATTTTTGTGCATGGTGTCATGGAGTGTTTTAATTTCATACTTTTACATGAACCTGTCCAGTTTTCCCAGCACCACTTATTGAAGAGGCTGTCTTTTCTCCACTGTATATGCTTGCCTCCTTTATCAAAGATAAGGTGACCATATGTGTGTGGGTTTATCTCTGGGCTTTCTATCTTGTTCCATTGATCTATATTTCTGATTTTGTGCCAGTACCATACTGTCTTGATTACTGTGGCTTTGTAGTATAGTCTGAAGTCAGGGAGCCTGATTCCTCCACCTCCATTTTTCATTCTAAAGATTGCTTTGTCTATTTGGGGTCTTTTGTGTTTCCATACAAATTGTGAAATTTTTTGTTCTAGTTCTGTGAAAAATGCCAGTGGTAGTTTGAAGGGATTGCATTGAATCTGTAGATTGCTTTCGGTAGTAAAGTCATTTTCACAATGTTGGTTCTTCCAATCCAAGAACATGGTATATCTCTCCATCTATTTGTGTCATCTTTAATTTCTTTCACCAGTGTCTTATAATTTTCTGCATACAGGTCTTTTGTCTCCTTAGGTAGGTTTATTCCTAGATATTTCATTCTTTTTGTTACAATGGTAAGTGGGAGTGTTTTCTTAATTTCACTTTCATATTTTTCATCATTAGTGTATAGGAATGCAAGAGATTTCTGTGCATTAATTTTGTATCCTGCTACTTTCCCAAATTCATTGATTAGCTCTAGTAGTTTTCTGGTAGCATATTTAGGGTTCTCTATGCATAGTATCATGTCATCTGCAAACAGTGACAGCTTTACTTCTTCTTTTCTGATTTGGATTCCTTTTACTTCTTTTTCTTTTCTGATTGCTGTGGCTAAAACTTCCAGAACTATGAGGAATAATAGTGGTGAGAGTGGGCAACCTTGTCTTCTTCCTGATCTTAGTGGAAATGGTTTCAGTTTTTCATCATTGAGGACAATGTTGGCTGTGGGTTTGTCATATATGGCCTTTATTATGTTGAGGAAAGTTCCCTCTACACCTACTTTCTGCAGGGCTTTTATAATAAATGGGTGTTGAATTTTGTCAAAAGCTTTCTCTGCCTCTATTGAGATGATCATATGATTTTTCTCCTTCAATTTGTTAATATGATGTATCACATTCATTGATTTGCATATATTGAAGAATCCTTGCATTCCTTGGATAAACCCCACTTGATCATGGTGCATTATCCTTTTAATGTGCTGTTGGATTCTGTTTGCTTGTATTTTATTGAAGATTTTTGCATCTATGTTCATCAGTGATATTGCCCTGTAGTTTTCTTTCTTTGTGACATCTTTGTCTGGTTTTGGTATCACGGTGATGGTGGCCTCGTTGAATGAGTTGGGGAGTGTTCCCCCCTCTGCAATATTTTGGAAGAGTTTGAGAAGGATAGGTGTTAGCTCTTCTCTAAATGCTTGATAGAATTTGCCTGTGAAGCCATCTGGTCCTGGGCTTTTGTTTGTTGGAAGATTTTTAATCACAGTTTCAATTTCAGTGCTTGTGATTGGTCTGTTCATATTTTCTATTTCTTCCTGGTTCAGTCTCGGAAGGTTGTACATTTCTAAAAATTTGTCCATTTCTTCCAGGTTGACCATTTTATTGACATAGAGTTGCGTGTAGTAATCTCTCATGATCGTTTGTATTTCTGCAGTGTCAGTTGTTACTTCTTTTTCATTTCTAATTCTATTGATTTGAGCCTTCTCCCTTTTTTTTCTTGATGAGTCTGGCTAATGGCTTATCAATTTTGTTTATCTTCTCAAAGAACCAGCTTTTAGTTTTATTGGTGTTTGCTGTCGTTTCCTTCATTCCTTTTTCATTTATTTCTGATCTGATTTTTATGATTTCTTTCCTTTTGCTAACTTTGGGGTATTTTTGCTCTTCTTTCTCTAATTGCTTTAGGTGCAAGGTTAGGTTGTTTATTTGAGATGTTTCCTGTTTCTTAAGGTAGGCTTCTATAGCTATAAACTTCCCTCTTAGAACTGCTTTTGCTGAATCCCATAGGTTATGGGTTGTCGTGTCTCCATTGTCATTTGTTTCTATGTATTTTTTGATTTCCCCTTTGATTTCTTCAGTGATCACTTCGTTATTAAGTAGTGTATTGTGTAGCCTCCATGTGTTTGTATTTTTTGCAGATCTTTTCCTGTAATTGATATCTAGTCTCATAGCGTTGTGGTCGGAAAAGATACTTGATACAATTTCAATTTTCTTAAATTCACCAAGGATTGATTTGTGACCCAAGATATGATCTATCCTGGAGAATGTTCCATGAGCACTTGAGAAAAATGTGTATTGTGTTGTTTTTGGGTAGAATGTCCTATAAATATCAATTAAGTCCATCTTGTTTAATGTATCATTTAAAGCTTGTGTTTCCTTATTTATTTTCATTTTGGATGATCTGTCCATTGGTGAAAGTGGGGTGTTAAAGTCCCCTACTATGATTGTGTTATTGTTGATTTCCCCTTTTATGGCTATCAGTATTTTCCTTATGTATTGAGGTGCCCCTATGTTGGGTTCATAAATATTTACAATTGTTATAACTTCTTCTTGGATTGATCCCTTGATCATTATATTGTGCCCTTCTTTGTCTCTTGTAATAATCTTTATTTTAAAGTCTATTTTGCCTGATATGAGAATTGCTACTCCAGCTTTCTTTTGATTTCCATTTGCATGGAATATCTTTTTCCATCCCCTCACTTTCAGTCTGTATGTGTCCCTAGGTCTGAAGTGGGTCTCTTGTAGACAGCATATATATGGATCTTGTTTTTGTATCCATTCAGCCAGTCTGTGTCTTTTGGTGGGAGCATTTAATCCATTTACATTCAAGGTAATTATCGATATGTATGTTCCTATTCCCATTTTCTTTAATGTTTTGGGTTTGTTATTGTAGGTGTTTTCCTTCTCTTGTGTTTCTTGCCTAGAGAAGTTCCTTTAGCATTTGTTGTAAAGCTGGTTTGGTGGTGCTAAACTCTCAGCTTTTGCTTGTCTGTAAAGGTTTTAATTTCTCCATCAAATCTGAATGAGATCTTTGCTGAGCAGAGTAATCTTGGTTGTAGATTTTTCTCCTTCATCACTTTAAATATGTCCTGCCACTCCCTTCTGGCTTGTAGAGTTTCTGCTGAAAGATCAGCTGTTAACCTTATGGGGAGTCCCTTGTGTGTTATTTGTTGGTTTTCCCTTGCTGCTTTTAATATGTTTTCTTTATATTTAATGTTTGATAGTTTGATTAATATGTGTCTTGGCATGTTTCTCCTTGGATTTATCCTGTATGGGACTCTCTGTGCTTCCAGGACTTGATTAAGTATTTCCTTTCCCATATTATGGAAATTCTCACCTATAATCTCTTCAAATATTTTCTCAGTCCCTCTCTTTTACTCTTCTTCTTCTGGGACCCCTATATTCAAATGTTGGTGCATTTAATGTTGTCCCAGAGGTCTCTGAGACTGTCCTCAGTTCTTTTCATTCTTTTTTCTTTATTCTGCTCTGCAGTAGTTATTTCCACTATTTTATCTTCCAGGTCACTTATCCGTTCTTCTGCCTCAGTTATTCTGCTATTGATCCCTTCTAGAGTATTTTTAATTTCATTTATTGTGTTGTTCATCGTTGCTTTGTTCCTCTTTAGTTCTTGTAGGTCCTTGTTAAATGTTTCTTACATTTTGTCTATTCTATTTCCAAGATTTTGGGTCATCTTTACTCTCATTATTCTGAGTTTTTTTTTCAGGTAGACTGCCTATTTCCTCTTCATTTGTTAGGTCTGGTGTGTTTTTACCTTGCTCCTTCATCTGCTGTGTGTTTTTCTCTCTTCTCATTTTGCTTATCTTACTCTGTTTGGGGTCTCCTTTTCGTAGGCTGTAGATTCGTAGTTCCCATTGTTCTTGGTGTCTGTCCCCAGTGGCTAAGGTTGGTTCAGTGGGTTGTGTAGGCTTCCTGCTGGAGGGGACTAGTGCCTATGTTCTGGTGGATGAGGCTGGATCTTTTCCTTCTGGTGGGCAGGTCCACGTCTGGTGGTGTGTTTTGGGGTGTCTGTGGCCTTATTATGATTTTAGACAGCCTCTCTGCTAATGGATGGGGCTGTGTTCCTGTCTTGCTAGTTGTTTGGCATAGGGTGTCCAGCACTGTAGCTTGCTGGTCGTTGAGTGAAGCTGGGTCTTGGTGTTGAGATGGAGATCTCTGGGAGATTTTCGCTGTTTGGTATTATGTGGAGCTGGGAGGTCTCTTGTGGACCAGTGTCCTGAAGTTGGCTCTCCCACCTCATAGGCACAGCCCTGATGCCTGGCTGGATCACCAAGAGTCTTTCATGCACACGGCTCAGAATAAAAAGGAGAAAAAATAGAAAGAAAGAAAGTGGATAAAATAAAATAAAATACAATCAAGTAATATAAAATAAAATAAAGTTATTAGGAAAAAATTTTTTTTAAAGTTAAAAAAAAACCAGAAGAACCCAAAATGGACGGACAGAACCCTAGGACAAATGGTGAAAGCAAAGCTCTACAGAAAAAAACTCATGCAGAAGCATACACACACACACTCACAAAAAGAGGAAAAGGGGAAAAAATAATATATCTTGCTCCCAAAATCCACTTCCTCAATTTGGGATGATTCGTTGTCTATTCAGGTAACCCACAGATGCAGGTACATCACGTTGATTGTGGAGATTTAAACCGCTGCTTCTGAGGGTGCTGGGAGAGATTTCCCATTCTCTTCTTTGTTCGCACAGCTCCTGGGGTTCCACTTTGGATTTGGCCCCGCCTCTGCATGTTGGTCGCCTGAGGGTGTCTCTTCTTCCTTCAGACAGGACGGGGTTAAAAGAGCAGCTGCTTTGGGGGATCTGGTTCACTCAGGCTGGGGGGAGGGAGGGGTATGGATGCGGGGCGAGCCTGCGGCGGCAGAGGCCAGCGTGACGTTGCGCCAGCCTGATGCGCACCCTGCGTTCTCCGGGGGAAGTTGTCCCTGGATCACAGGACCCTGGCAGTGGCAGGCTGCACAGGCTCCCGGGAGTGGAGGTGTGGATAGTGACCTGTGCTTGCATACAAGCTTCTTGGTGGCAGCAGCAGAAGCCTTAGCGTCTCATACCCACCTCTGGGGTCCGCGCTGATAGCTGCAGCACACGCACGTCTGTTCAGCTCCTTTAAGCGGTGCTCTTAATCCCCTCTCCTCCCGCACCAGGAAATAAAAGAGGCAAGAAAAAGTCTTTTGCCTCTTCAGCAGGTCCAGACCTTTTCGCGGACTCCCTCCCAGCTAGCCCTGGTGCACTAACCCCTTCAGGCTGTGTTCACGCCACCAGCCCCAGTCCTCTCCCTGCGATCCGACCTCGGAAGCCCCAGCCTCAGCTCCCAGCCCTGCCCGCCCCGGCGGGTGAGCAGACAAGCCTCTCAGGCTGGTGAGTGCTGGTCGGCATGCATCCTCCATGCGGGAATCTCTCCGCTTTGCCCTCTGCACCCCTGTGGCTGTGCTCTCCTCCGTGGCTCCGAAGCTTCCCCCCTCTGCCACCCGCAGTCTCCGCCCAAGAAGGGGGTTCCTAGTGTGTGGAAACCTTTCCTCCTTCACAGCTCCCTCCCACTGGTGCAGGTCCCGTCCCTATTCTTTTGTCTCTGTTATTTCTTTTTTCTTTTGCCCTACCCAGGTATGTGGGGAGTTTCTTTCCTTTTGGGAGGTCTGACGTCTTCTGCCAGTGTTCAGTGGGTGTTCTATAGGAGCAGTTCCACGTGTATATGTATTTCTGATGTATGTGTGGGGAGGAAGGTGATCTCTGCATCTTAATCTTCTGCCATCTTCTCCTCTCTCCTTCCTGGAAATTTAAAACAATTTAACCAAAAGAGAGTTGGGATATATTCTAATTACTAAATTATTCCAAATCACCTGAAATAGTCATAATAAATATAGTTGAGTCACAAAAGCGGATAGATAAAAATTAAGTACAGTGGTGGAAGATCTAGATACTCTTTACAGTTAAATCATGTAGCTTGAATAGGAGCAGCCCATGGAAGAGAATATGGAAGGTGAAAGCTTCTTTTCTGTGCCAGTAAAACCCTCACTGTATGTAGGTCTCAGAGGGCTAATGTAATTCATGTGCATTTTCTATATGTCCGCTTGTCTGCCAAGGACACTCTCAGTCAACATTTCGGTGTGGAAGGAAAATTTCAACATCAATTAAGCATAGACCTTCTTAAGTTACATGCCTTATTATTCTGAATTTCCTCTGCAAAACTATTAAAATATTACAGCTTTAATAGAGTCCCTACTTGGTCCTTTGTTCCTTTTAAAATCTCTAGAATTCTTTGATATCAGCTAATTTTTTTAAAAAAAGTTTTTTTTCAAGAAGAAATGAATTATTCATAAAATAATTGTTTTTTAGTTTAATTACCTGTAATACTGAAAATGCATTTTAATGTGTAATTATATTTTTCCAACATAATTACTAAGTATAATGACAATGTATAATTCTTTATGAGATTGCATGAAGAAAATTGAACTACTCATGCATAATATTATAATAGTTAAACTATTTTATTCCAAAGAATTATTACAATTTGTTGTTTTAAATAGACCACCTGATCATTTCACAGATGGAAAAAAATGATTTTCTGTTTAGGGTGAATGAGCTAGCACTTTGAAAAGGAAAATTATAGAAATTTCATTATCATGGTGTTCTTCAAACTCATGAGTTTTTATTGATACTATAAGACACTGTGATATGATTTACACAGAGCAAAATTTGGTTTACATTGAAAGACATGATATAAAATGTTTTGGTGAAGTAAAACTTCCCTGTACAAATCGACTACACTGAATGAAAATAAAATAACATTAAATTACATTCTTCCAGGACCAAAGTACATGTTGGTGTTACGTAAAGACTTTGAGAAAATGGTATCTCCTGTTTTTGGTCAATAAATCTTCTTCACTAAGTGATTGTTTTCGTAAATTCAACTATACCAAATTATGCAAAATCTTCCAGCCCTATTTTATGGGTAGTTAACAAACCAGGAAATCTGAGCCATTCTAATATTGGTGAGGTTTATAAATAAGAAACAGTTACTCTTCCCCTAAAAATCAAAAGAACATCATCTCAACAGTAATCCCAAATTCATATTTTCCGTGTAACACAGTTCAACTGTGTCTAAAGATGAACTGCCTTGGATTGTTTCATCTCATTTTTTCTACATAATAAAAGTACAAATTCGAATTTATCTCAAAAGATAATTTTGGTTTAATAAACATCTTGATAATATCAACTTTTGCACACATGTGCCAGAGAACTACTAAATTATTTGTCAGGGACACTGACCACAATTACAAGAAAAATGCAGTTTTCTGGGGGTTTGGGGAGTTTTGCTTGTTTTCAAGAAAAAAAAAAAAATCAGTTCATTTCAGATGTATTAGAAGTACAGTTAAAAGTAGGTAGTTATAAAATGCTTGGAAGGAATCTAAATCACATCACGCATGAAAAGCACAGAACACAGAAATAAAGTAAGAACATCAATTTTCTCTTCTTTTAGCCAAATCTATTTCCAGATTTATCTAAATGCCAAACTTGAACATTTGAGATGATTGGGCATAGTTTTATTTAGATCTTTGATTTTAGGTTCAGTTCTTTTTGTTAGCATGCAACAACAAAATATCTCATAGACAATGGATATTGGTTTGTGGAAAACAGTAGCAATACTACTGAAATTTCTCTTCAAGAGAGGGCTTTTATTGGTTATTTGGATTTATTTAAAATAATATAAAAACAGTGTTGAGAAACTGAACGAAATTCCATGAAGGACTGGTTGGAGATTGCACCCATAGAATTAAGAAATTGGCACAAAATAATTCAGAAAGTTGTTAAATATACTAAATTCAAAAGCTGCTATTAGAGCAAAGTATTCTCATAAATAAACAAATAAAATACCTGTATATTTGAGGTGAAATTAATATCAATCACTGGAAAGATATGGTGATTACACTGGCCAGCACTGAAAAAGAAAAAGAGAAAACTTACATAAATGATTCTTTCTCTGGAAAAAAAATAAATAAATAAAAGATTTGCAGAGAGTATTTTTTTAATCAACAAATTAACCATTAATCAGGCTTATATTTCACGAATATTTGTTTTTCTTTTTACTATGGTCATTTGAAAACCTATAGCTAAATATAACATCACAGAATATTATAATTTGGTAATACTGTAGCTAATGTGTAGATAACTGAACAAGTTAATCTATATTTAATATATATCTATGAACTCAAATTACCTAGTTCCATTGGCTACCCAGTGGTGAAGATAATTGAGTAAATACAATGTTGAGATTGTGTTTAGCCTCTATAAAATGTGATTGTGTCACGTCAGACATTTAAGAAGTGTGTCAGGGAAAGAACTCCCTGGAAGTATGCCTGGTGATAGATTAGAAGGGATCAAGGTTAATGGAGTAGTTGGAAATGATGCTTACACGAGATGCAGGTTGCAAATGAAAGGGACATATAAGAGAAAGATTTTGTTAAGAAGTAGATGGGAAAAAAAAGACTTCAGACAAGGCACTGAAGTTTCAATTTTTTATAAAATGTAAGAAGCAAGGAAGAGAGTATTTAATAACGTACCTACAGAATTAAAAAATGATTGTTCCTTCTGTGTACATTCAAATGTCATTAGTGTTTTCCAAACTAAGAATGTGAAATGAAGTATTTGGGAATTAATATAATTTGTATTAAAAATCGTGCTTCAAAATAAGTTGCTTTTCAAAAATTCAATATGCTGTACACTGGCTAAATTTGAGTTTGTCTCTACTTACACATATAACCACTGACTCATCCTTACCATACACCCTTCTATCACTTCATATGTTACAAAGTAGCAGTGGTCTTTTCAATGGGCTACTTGAAATCTAACATATTTGGGGAAAGTGCTAATAATAGTTTGCCTGAGTAGCCATTAAGCTTATAAATATATTGTAATTAAAATACAATTGATAAAAATGTGATATATGACTCAAAGAACTATTAATTATAGTATTGAAAACGAGAATATATTAGTGACATATATACACTAATATGTATAAAATAGATAACTAATAAACACCACAATTTCTAAGCATGGCTTGGATAGCTGAGAGATTACTTTTCATTTCAAATATGGAAGTTAATGTTTTAATAGAACAAAAGAAAACAAAAGCTTTATATAGTTCCAGAATATAGAGAAAATGATCAAAATGATCTCTTTTTTTCTTTTTCTTTATGGATTTAATTGCAATTGAATTGCTCTGTTTTTGCTTTTGAGTTTTCTTTTGTTTCTGGACAGAACAATCTTATATGTTACAATAAAGTTTGCAATGGAAAGCTTGTCCTGCACACCCACATGTTCACAAAGCAGTGTCCCCCTGATAGGACTATACTTTCTGCTCTTCTTGCTACTAAAGACCTGTCAAAAGTGTCAACACCTTGGCACAATTCTTGAATCAGGCCCCCATGGCAAATTAAAACTCCTCAATAGTGAGTGAGACTAAGAACATGGACATTAATATTTTGTAGCTAGGGAGACCCAGGGAAGGGTTTAACTCTCTGGTGCCTTATGAGTGTTAAGTTGGAGTCTTCTTCACCCAATATGCTTCCTGCTTCCTGACTGGGTCTTGGTTAGGCCTGCTGTTCAACCGAGACACTCTGGGAAGCCAGCCTGGCCAGTTCCACTCTGTATAGTTGAGCGTTTGTCACTAAGTAAAAAATTTGACTAACAGATATGAATAGTTTGCCTGAATTTCTAGTGTTTCTGATTTCGACCTTAGTTCTCTATCAATAGAGGAGCCGAGCCCTAAACTGCAAACACTTTGAGTGAAGACATGTTCTCACTGCATTATTTCTTCCAAGCCGTTTTCCCCAAAGCCCGAACCAGTTTCTAATGTAATGTTAAGGACTTCGGTTATTCTTTACCCAGAATGTTGATTTACCCATAATGAAGAGAATGGCAACTTTATATAAACTTTGGGGCCTTCATAATGGTGGTGATGAATCTTTGTGAACTTCACAGAAATGAATGTATTTTGTTTTCCCAGGAAGAGAAGACCAGACTGTTTTAACACAGGATCCCATGTATTTGCTGTGCACAGGACAGTTACAGGAAGAAGAAAAACTGGATTTGCTTGTTCACATCTAGATTTTTGATGCAACAGTAGTTTTTATGAACTAGAAACATGATGAAAGAAGGTTTCTATTTTCCATTCATTTAGCTCTATATTTAGGAAGACAATAAATAAGTTTCATGATTTTTCATATTCACCTAATACCTTTAAGAGCCTGTAATTAACACCACTTTTGTTTACAAAGAAGTCAGGGATTTTACTGTTCGTTCCTGTCTAAGAGTTTTAAATTAACATACGCTAAGCATTTCATTAAGTAGAATAATACTATAATAAGTTTGAATGAGCAAACATTTATTTTGAGAGTTCTTGGACCTTTTATGTCTCTGACTACTGATTTTCCTTCCTTCACCTACTCAAGTCTGTCTCCCTACCATTCTCTATGAGAAGCATTCTACCATTTATCATAACAGATCTTTCTAGACTGCTGCTGTATTGTAGAAGTCAGAAAAAAACAACAAAAAAAGAGAGGGAGACCTATGTAGATAAGGGAGGAAATGGGGAAATACAAAATAAATAAAGCATTGGGGCTACAGCTAGGTGAAATATATTGAGGAACATTTTTTTTTTTTTTTTTTTAAGAAAGAAAAATGAAAGAAAAAGTTGGGACTGCAAAGTATACAAAGAGGTGTCATCCTGGACTCTATAGCCTCTCCACACAGTATGCTGTTTAAGTAACACAAAGAAATGTTAACATTTCTTGAACTGCTGGATTATGTTTTGACAAAAAAAAAAAATACTCTAAGGTTAGATTAGGTGAATTATAGCTTTAATATATTTAAATGATTCTTAGGTAAGCATGCGACAAATTAACATGTGCATTTATTTCTTTGATTTCTCAAAATCCCATTCAATGACATTAAATACATTTTTAAAAACAGTATTAACCTACAGGGATGAGGTGATGGGGAGAAGAGAAAACAGAGACGACATAGCATGCTGTGGAGGAAGAAATGATTCTGGGAATACAAGTTTTGGAGGATTATGATGAGTTGGATTTTGTAAATTCACTATCAATTATTAATGTATTTCATCATTCCCAACTGTGTACAAAGAAGATTTTCAAAAGTAAGCTAAATTATGTTTTTAAAATTAGTCAAAAGGAAAATAATAGTGTAATAGCAGGTCAACTCAGAAGTGACGTGAATAAATAAAATGAGCATAAAAAGTGCTGCAGTAAAGTTTTGTACACTTGTTATAAATATGCCAAAATACGATTTTCAGAATTGCAACATTGATAAGGTTATAAAAACTTGTTCAGAGAAACAAACCAAATAAAAATGAATTTAAAAAAAGAGAAAACATAAACATAGAAAATGTTTTCCAGATAGTGAGGGCTTCTTTACTTCATTACATATTATAGCAAATTTCCAAATATTTTTTTTCCACTAATGAAATTGATTTCCTTAATATCTACTTTATCTCATAGGTGTGGAAATTCTTTACATTTTTTTATTATGAAAAATACAAATAATGACTGGTTTTGTTTATTTTATATATTTTTGCATAAGCATAGTCACATTTTCTCATTCTTCATCATTTTTATATTACCATACAGAAAAAAATTATAACAGAAACATCAGTAGATTTTAAAATGTTGAACAATGTTAATGATTTTTTTGAACAATGCAGAGTATAAGTATGACTTGACCAAACAACTAAATACAAAATGTTTAAGTTTTGCTGAAGTCTCCTACCAAATCACCTAGGAGATTTAAACAAAAACTTCAAATATTTCTGGGATTTTATGAGAAAGTCAGTAACTACATTTTAAAAGATTATTTACTACTATGGCAATTTTAATTTAAAGGAATTATCACGTATTTGTTTAAAGAAAATTAAATTCCCTACACTTTTCAAGTGATAAAGAAAAGTAGTAAAAAAGAATGCTTAAACTCATGCAAACTCCAACTGCCTAGAAGTAAGCACAATAGAAAACAAAGATAGATTCTAACAAGTTCTATGCATTTTTAACATGAAAATTGAGATCATACTTAAAATGCTATTCTAATAAATAATTTTACTGTAATTTAACAAAAGATAAATAACATTTTTTTCAAATAATATTAATTGCTAAATTACATTCCTAAATTTAAGAAGTATTACCTAAACACACACACGCACACACACACACACACACACACACACACACACACACACACACACACACAGAATTTGGTATGTTATATCCGTAAACCTTTACAGGAACACCAGTAGGGTGTATATTTAGCTCTTTTTTTCACCTCCACCCATTTATATTCATTATGCTTATTTTTGTTTTTATTGTTTTCAGTGTTCTTTTGTGCTTTCCTCTGTCCTATATACCATGTCTCTAAAGTGTTTCAGGAATATTTACTCTATTCTGTAATCACTTCTCTAATATATTTTCAGACATGATTACCTATTCTGCTTAATAAAATAAGCATATCTGTAATGTGCTGATTTTTTTTTTTTTTTGTATTTATTCCTTTTCCCTGAGGTTAGCTTCTGAGTCTCCTCTATTTCTATCTAATACTTGAAACCATGCATCTTTTTCTGTGTGTACTTTAAAAAAAAAAAAAAAAAAAAAAAACTATGTTGACTATAATTTACTTGAGAATTATTTATCTGAGATGATCCCATATTTCCTCGAGTAATTATTTTCCTGCTATGTGTTCTAGCTGTCTTCTTTTTGTGTTCACTTCCTCCTTTTCCCCCTGCATTTATTCATAATTCCCATGAATTGCTTTGCTGAATTGTGTTTATGAGTGGAAGACTACCATATAGATTTTGACAAGTGAGCTGGAGCCATCAGCATTTCTAATTTGTGTCTGTTGTCTCTACATCTACCTTAGAGTGTGTGTATATATATACATACATATGTATGTATACATATAACATATATACGTACATAGTTGTCACCTCAGTTTTTCAAACAACTTACATTCCTCCTTGGCCATTGACCTTCTTATAATCACTGTATTCTTCCCTCCCCCACATCCAGCAATGTCCCAGAGTAGAGAGACTACAGTAAAGAATTACAACTACAATGAGGTATCACCTCACACCAGTCAGAATGACCATCATCAAAAAAATCTACAAATAGCAAACGCTGGAGAAGGTGTAGAGAAAAGAGAACCCTCATGCATTGTTCGTGGGAATTTAAGTTGATACAGCCACTATGGAGAACAATGTGGAGATTCCTTAAAAAACTAAAAATAGAACTACCATATGACCCAGCAGTCACACTACTGGGCATATACCCTGAGAAAACCATAATTCAAAAAGACACATGCACCCCAGTGTTCATTGTAGCACTATTTATAATAGCCAGGACATGGAAGCAACCGAAATGTCCATCAACAGAGGAATGGATAAAGAATATGTGGTATATATATACAATGGAATATTACTCAGCCATAAAAAGGAAAGAAATTGAGTCATTTGTTGAGACGTGGATGGATCTAAAGACTGTCATAGAGAGTGAAGTAAGTCAGAAAGAGAAAAACAAATATCATATATTAACATGTATATGTGGAATCTGAAAAAAATTGGTATAGATGATCTTATTTACAAAGCAGAAATAGAGACACAGACATAGAGCACAAACGTATGAATACCAAGGGGTAAGGGGGGTGGAATGAATTGGAAGATTGGGATTGACAACTATACACTACTGATGCTATGTATAAAATAGATAACTAATGAGAAACTACTTTAAAGCACAGGGAACACTACTTAGTGCTCTGTGGTGACCTAAATGAGAAGGAAATCCAAAAAAGAGGGGATATATGTATACGTATAGCTGATTCACTTTGCTGTACAGTATAAACTAACACAGTAATGTAAAGCAACTATACTCCAATTAAAAAAGAAAATACAGCCTACTAACTCAGCCTAAAAAAAAAAAAAAAAAAAAAAAAAAGACTGGACCATTTACTTGCAACCTGGAGAAATATTTGCCGGTCTTTAATCGTCTCTCTCACTTGGTGCAGGCTTCACAGGTTTGGAAGGTATGTTTTATAATCTTGACTATATTTTTGTTTAATATGAAGTTTTTCTTGTATTTCTCATTGGTTTGTTTAAAGAAGAAAAGTAGATTTTAAAAGCCTATATGAAAAGATTTCCCAGCAATTAAATTAATTCAGAAATTCTATAGATATTTTAATTTGGGCATGTAGAAATCACATACTATTAAAACAATCTTCTCTAAGAAAAGACTTAATGACAGAGATATTAATAGTGCATAATTCAAAAAACCTATTGCTCTTCTTATTCTTTTAGCCATCTTAGAATAATTTCCTTCTTTTTTGAGACAAGTACTAATTGACTATCTCTATTTGCCATGAACCAAACTAACTGCTGTGTAAGTCACAAAGATGAATGAAGAAGAGATCCTAAACTCTAGGGATTTAAAATGTCCTTGTAGGGAAATAATTGGTATGCATATGTCTATGGAGGAAATGTTATGTTTTTAGCTTAAGAAAAAATGAAGAACATTTATCACAAATCGTTTTGCTTATGGCTTTAGCTTAAGGAAAAGAGAGAACTTATAAAACAAATAGTGTCACTAGTGACATAGGCAGATATAAAACAGAGTAAATCAGGATAGAATGGTAACTTGAAAAAACAGTAAAGACACAACAATAAGATATTTATATGTACTAGAAACATATAAGTGTGGTAAGATCCAGTACCTACTAGAGGGGTGTCATATAAGAGGAAATCAGACCAATAGAACCACAGTGAGATGAGTGCACAAGGATGTGAACTCGACACATGAGTGACAGGGTGTAAGGAGATTTGGAGGGATCCCCAGGATAGTTACATTGCAAGATAAGTAAAATTAAGAACACTTACTGGTAACTGGAAGTAATAGCCAGACGTCCATCACAGTTATTCAATCAAAAAACATGTGGAACCTGCATAAAAATAGACTCCAATAAGTGTTTCAACATTATGTCAAATTTCAAAAGATATTTGTCAACCTCTCTAAAGAAAATAAAGAGAACCAGAAACCTCTCAAAAATAAAGAAATTTAATTTATAAATTACTACAATGTTTCTTAAAATTCTTCCTCTTGCTCTCTCAGTGCTTAAGATGGATATCCTTTTCACTTTCTCTTGACTCCCCAAACCTTCCAGCAGGTTCCCGTGACCTGTGGGTTTTGTCTCTCCCTCCTTGTTTCTTGCTTTCATACACTATCCTTTTCTGCTGTGGGTGCCTCTCTGCAATGGAAATTGTACTTGTTCTAGAAACTCTGGTACTTTGCTTAGTTTATTACCTTTTTTTTAGTAAAATAAAGTGCAGGACAGACTGCAGCATCAAAGACATCGTAGCAGCTGAAGGAGAAAAGTATTTCAGTGATAGTGGTCCTATCACAAAAGTAAACAGTGTTTCTAAAACTGGTTTCTTGAAGCCAGGTTTTCAATGATGGCTTTTTAGTTTGACCAAAATCTTAATATGTGCATACTCTGAATTATTTGATTATCTGTTAACCAAATATTGACCTGTGCTTTCATCCACTATTTTCATTTGTGCTCATTGTGTTCATTGTTCATGGCTAATTTTCATAGCATAATGAGAAAAGAAGAGAAGTGATCTTAAATGTAACTGATGCTTTCTCACCACCCAGAAGCTACATGATGCCTCTTCAGGGCCCTCAAATTATTCACAACTGGGAAATATTGGTGTAACCAATTTTCACTATTCATCTGAGTGTTTTTTTAGAAGTTATTAATGATTAGATTCTTGATTTCAATTTTGAATATTAAAAATGCTTAATGTCACTTGCATATTTTCTCATTAAATGGGATACATAATGAGGAGAATTAAAGCAGTGTGTGTGCCCATGTATGTGTGTAGAACTACCAGTATCCATGTGTGGTAATGCTCAAACTTTCCTTCAAACTGCTCTAAAATTCCTCCAATCATTTGACATTTTCACCTTTTTTATGCTTTTTTTCCCCCTCATTCCTACTTAAGTTATATTTTTGCTTAAGTTAAGAGTGGTCTGCTTACTATACACATGGCTTTGCCCTCCTCTTCCTTCCTCTTACCAAGTGTTTTCTACTTGCCTAAAATAACCTTTCTCACTCTTCTCCACCAAAACAAAACAAATCAAAATAAAACCTGTGATTATGTCTATGCTTCTTCTTCCTTTGTTACCATTCAATCTCTATGAAAGATTTTGAATGACATCTGATTTGGATCACAATCACAAATATATAAGAGAACAGGGGACTTCAAGATATGCAAAAACAAAATAAAATAAAAAGGAAAAAGAAAATAGAGCATGGCCTCTTAGCTTATCAAGTATTTGTCTGAAGTTCACTCACTTTAATTGATCTCATTCAAACAGGAGACTACTGACTCAGAACTGTATGCACAGTTAAGTTTATTGATTTAAAAAGATTGGTTGTCTGGTTTGTTGCACCTGACAGCAGATTAGAAGGAACTTCCCTGATAGCTTAACGCATTGAGCTGTAACAAAAAAGTAAGAGATAAGAGAGGTGGATCACCAATTAGAAATAAATCTGTGTAATGCAAATTAATGTTTGTAAAACTTAAATGTTTTACAAACTCCTGAGAGCATCATTCTATAGACCCTGATACCAAAATAATGTTAATAATGATAATTAAGATATAAACAAAAGGTATTTATAACAATAATGTTAATATCTCATTTAGAAGTATGTAAAAAGCATAATAAATACAGAATTATAAAATCATGTACAGTACTTAGGTAGATCATAATATAACCTAGAGCAGCAACTTCTTCTTTATCATTTCTGACACCTTACCTTTTCTTGAACACTTCACAAGTCAGCTTATTCCATTCTTGGGCAAGTCCAAATTAATAGAAAATTCTTCTTCATACTCAATTGAGCCTTGCTTCTCTCTAACAAAATAATTAATCCTAGGTCTTTTTTATAAAACAACTCTGAAAATATGTGCTTTCTTTTCTAAATGACAGCATTTTTAACCCTTAAAATAGTTATGTCTGATTTAAGAAGTATATTTCTTTAGTAGAGTTCATCAGTTTCCATAATAATTATTCTAAATATATGCCTTCAGTTGTTCCTATCACATATTTCCCAGATTTATTTATCATCCTAGTTATCTTCTTCTGCATAAATTCTAGTGTTTAGGATCTCTTTTTAAAATGTAACTTAAACTAATCTCAGTATTACAGATCTCATCGAAAATAGGATTAATAGCTGTTCATCTGATTAATACTGTTGTATAATTGTAAACTTTACCTAGACTCACTTGTTTCACTTAATTTTATCAAGTAATATCATTTTTACTTGTTAACACAATTATTTTTTTATATATTTATATATTTAACAAGACCGATTTTTTTGACAGAGTCTATATTTTATTCATTTTTAAAGTACTTGACATATAGTAGACACTTGAAAATATTGTTTGGGGAATGTGTGAATAAATGAACCATCTAAAAATATGTTAGTTCATTTTAGTAGTTTTATTCCATTATTAATTTTTTTATCCCGTCCATGAAATTTTTAATGTAGTTTTCAAATGTTTTGAAGTTAATTCTGTTCTCTCTGATCTTGAAATTGTGAGATTTATTTTTGATCAAAATACAAGTCTACATTTGTTCTTAATTAAATTTTGTGAGATTTCAAAATTATTGAGATTCCATAAAACCCTGATTTGTCATAAGTTTTATAAAGAGGCCTTGCCAGCTAGTATTTTTAGTAGTATACAGATTTCTTCTCCGTTACTGTATTGATTGGTTAAGTAAAACTTGAATATATTTGTTTATCAAATGTATAAATCATCTTCCTAAGTAGATTGAAGGTCTTTAAACGTTGAGAATGAGTTCTCCATTGTATATGTCTTAATCACTGCATAAACATAGGCCACACAGGCTGAACTAAATTCATTTGTGTGGTTTGCATATTATGTATTTATTTTCAGCAAAAGATTAATCACTTAACATGTATCATGCATTTAGGAATACATAATTTATACCTTCAAATAAGATGGATTTTTCAGATACAAGAGGAATATAAAGGATAATAATTTATCCACTAATAGTTATAACTTTGTGGGGTGAAGATTATTTACTGAATTAATCTATGAAATTTCTATTCAGCTTTATTTCTCAGAGTCTGAAAAAGCCTTGAAATTGTGAAATTATTGCTGCATATTTTCTCTTAAACTAGGGTAGATTTGATAGATATTTTGGTCTAATTTTGAAAGTATATGGGTGAATGAATACATTGCTATTTACAGGTAAGTAAAATTCTGTATTTCACTTTAATAAATATTTCTTTCTATGTGAAAGATTTCTCTTCTCTCAACTTGATCCTGCTATGATAATGTGTAAATTGGTTATGCTCCCATTAATGCCTTCCTTCTTAACCAAATCTACATACTTAACTCTGATGGAATGTTATTAATGCAGTGTTTTGAGACTATTAACTAACATCTTAATACCTAACACTTAATGAAACTTTACTTTGAGAGACTATTGTAAATATTTTTTCAGGCTTCAGACATAGAGAAAATAGACTTCAAATTGTCTTTCAAAATACTCCACAGGAAAGTATTCCCTGAGATCACAGGACATTAATGGTTTCCTGGGAAACTAAACAGTCTCCATACTGATGTGCCTGTGTTGTCTGTTATCCAATGACCTCTCCTTAATGGGGGGAGGAGCTAAGAACAAAGAAGGAAGGAATAGAACAGCTGGACCAGATAAGAGGGAACTGGAAAAGACAAAGCCGTTGACAACAGAATTGGAAACCCTTGAAGCAGTCTTTATCTATTTTCAGGCTAATCTTCATATTCTGTAGAAATCCTTTACTGTTCCTAACCTAGAAAATAAACAAAATTTCCACCTCCATCCTCAATCTTTTGTCTTCCATCCACTCTTAGAGAAGAGCAGTCAACAGCTTTTATTCTCCGAGCCATCCACAATCTCCACTCAGTTGTTTTTTTTTTTTTTTTTTTTTTTTTTTAATGTTGTGATTTTACAGAGTATCATTATTCTGACAATGAAATGACCACCCATCCACACAATCATGAATACCTGCCATCTGCCAGAGTTCTAAGATCCTAGATACCTATACCTGTATTCATAATTTGACTTTTCAAAAATCACCCATTTGGGAAACAATGTGCATTTAATTAAACAAATGAAAAGTATAAAAATTAATTGAACAAGTACCAAAATGACAAAGACACCATCAGATTATAAATTTTATAAGATGTATAAAATTTTCTATGAGATTTCATATTGAAACATAAAATGCCTATAAAAGAATACATACTTGAACCAGGTATTAGAGTTCAGTTATAATTTCAATTGGAAGAGATTGGAAATAAGGAAAAAGCACTAATTATAAATCAGTTTTACCAGAGCCTAAGTTAGATAAAATGGGCAATTATAAGATAAAACTAGAAAAGTTGGATTGCAATCACATTATAGCATTTCTTAAATTCTTGGTGGAGGAGTTCTTAGTTAATTCTGCAGGAAATGAGAAAATATAATGAGGAACATTTTCTCAGAAAAATCCCCATAAAACCAGGACCTATTGTTCCACTCACAAAATCACATAAGCATCCCATATCAGGTCTAGGGTGTCAAGGTATTCTCATTATGATTGAGGACTATTATATGGGAAGATATAAGTAATTTGAAAGTAAATATGAAAAGTTTTGTATGTTATTTAAAAGATAGAGGAAATAAAATATAAATAAATATTGATAAAACATATAAAATGACAGCAGGAAAGGAATTTGACTAAAACAATCCAAAGGTATTATGCAAATTAAATATCTTAAATAGAAACAGAGGTTAGTAATATGTAGGATTAATAAATAACAATATGAACGTTCTCTTAAGGGGACTGAGTGAAGAAAAGAAAAGTGAGGATGGAGGTTCTGAGGAAGATGGGGATAATCGATTTCCTTTCTCGTGGCCCCTTTCCCTCCAACATCTTTGTGTCAGGAACTCAGGTGAGCTGGGAGAGAGTGAGCAGAGATGTCAGATGTCAGAGTTACCAATTAAAGTAACAAGACAAAAATGAGAGTTGCGCCTTTAATCACTTACTGCCATGGTATAAGCAAGAGACTGAAACAGAAGTAAGCGCCAGTCTGCCTCTTCCCTTTTCCCCGTGGGAAAAGCACACCAGGGGAGGGTCGGGTGGGTCAGTGCAGAAGAGAGGGTCCTCTCACTGTTGAGGGAATCCAGGACAAAAGTCTCTGACAGTTTTATGGGTCCTAAGGTGGAAGGAGGGAGATGTGGGAGAGCTAGGAGTGGAAAATTACTGGGTACTGAGCCAGAGGAGGAAAGTATCTTCGTTTCTCCCTGCTCCCCTTCCCCGCCCCCCCCCACCGCCCATGATAAGGAGGCCCAACAGAGGAGCCTGGAGAGGACTTCTGCTAAAGGCCTCAGATGAAGGGACCTTGCAATGAAGGCTCCTAGTGTAGGAATACAGTAGGTGAAGGGCATGACCAGCCTGGGGCCTGAATCCTTGATCAACTCCTCCTAGAAACTAATGTGTTGTTTGTGCACCAAGTCTGCTGTGGGGAGGGCAGTTTCCCCCACGAGGTCCGCCAGTTAAATTCTCTGTAACTGTCTATGATCGAGTCTAAAAAATCACACCTACTGCTTAAAAAATCAATCAGACTGCTTAAAAACTCTTCACTATGTCATGCAATGAGGGAGAGAAAATACTTTGATCAAATTATTCAAGGTTAGGGCACCTCCACGGACTCAAAGTCATGCTGTCTGCTTTTCTAATGAAACAGCCCAGCTGCCCAATGACTTAAGTTTCCTTCTTTAAACAACCACATCAACATACACACACACACAACTACACAACATGCCACCCCACACTCTTTCCTCCTGCCATTTCTTCCTCCTAGTTCTCAAAGTACAGAGATTTGAATAGAAATGAGATTTAAAAAAAAAACACTTTTGTGGGAGACATAAGCCTATTTTAAGGTTCTATTCGTTCTTGGTTTTCTTCTTGATAAGAGCTTTGTTAAAACAAAGAAATATGAGGACCCTAATTAGTTGACCAGATTCCCTTTTTAAAACCAATCAATCACCAACTTTCTGTGTTATAACATCAGAGAAAAGGGTTTATCTTCTTGAATGAAAATTTGAAATATGTTTCTGAATGGACTGAGATAGATATTTGAAGCACCTATCAATTAAGAGGCTACATCAATGGTCAGGGATAGGTAAAGAAGAGTTTAAATAAGGTTGCTTTAGTTGAAGGGAGAAAGACAAGACATGTGAAAATAATGTATCAAAGGTCATTCAATAGGATCTGACATCCACTAGATATGAAGGAGCAAAGAATAGAAGATACCTTTATATGGGAGAGAAATGTTGCCAAAAATAACTAGGAGAAATCACTCCTTCAACAGAAACAGAAAAACAAAAAAGCTGTTTGCTTGGGGAAAGAGACTTTTTTCTATTAAAGTATGTTTGATTTACAATATTATACTAGTCTCAGGTATACAAAATAGTGATTTTTATATATTATTCTCCATTTAAAGTTATTATAAAATATTGGCTATATTCCCTGTGCTATACAACACACTTCTATATCTAATTTATTTTATACGTAGTAGTTCATATCTCTTAGTCCCTTACCCCTATTTGCCCCTCCACCATCCCTCTCCCCACTGGTAACTATAAGTTTGTTCTCTGTGAAGCTGTTTCTGTTTTATTATATTCATTTATTATTTTTTATTTTTTAGATTCCAAATATAAATGAAAATATACAGTATTTGCCTTTCTCTGTCTGACTTATTTCACTAAACATAATATCCTCCAGGTTGCAAATGGTAAAATTTCATACTTTCTTATGGCTGAGTAATATCCCATTTTATATGTAAACAACATAGTCTTTATCCATTCATCTGTTGATGGACACTGAGGTTGCTTTCATGTCTTGGCAATTGTAAATAACACTGCTATGAACATTGGGGTGCATGTATGTTTTCAAATTAGTGTTTTCATTTTCTTCAGATATATATCCAGGAGTGAAATTGCTGGATTGTATGTTAGTTTTGTCTTTTGTCTTTTGAGGAACCTCCATACTGTTTTCCATAGTGGCTACACCAACTTACGTTCCCACCAGTGGTGAACTAGGGTTCCCTTTTACCCACATACTCACCAACATTTATCATTTGTTGTCTTTTTAATAATAGCTATTCTGACAGATGTGAGGTGATACCTCATAGTGGTTTTTACTTACATTTCTCTGATGATTAGCAATGTTGAGCATCTTTTCATGTGTGTTTTGGCCATCTGCATGTCTTCTTTGGAAAAATGTCTATTCATGTCTTCTGCCCATTTTTAATAAGGTTGTTTGTTGTTTTTGTTATTGAGTTGTATGAGGTGTTTATATATTTTAAATATTAACCCCTTATCAACCATATAATTCGCAAAAAATTTCTTCCATTCCATAGGTTGTCTTTTGGTTTTTGTCAATGTTTTCCTTTTCTCTGCAAAAGCTTTTAAGTTTAATTAGGCTTCGTTTGTTTATTTTTGGTTTTGTTTCCCTTGCTTTGCACTGTAGTCTGAAGTCAGAGCATGATACCTTCAGCTGTGTTCTTTTTGCTCAAGATTTCTTTGGATATTCAAGGTCTTTTGTAGTTCAATATAAACTTTAGGATTATTGTTTTAGTTCTGTGAAAAATGTGGATATTTTGATATGGAGTGAATTAAATCTCTAGATTGCTTTGGGTAGTACAGACATTTTTACAATATTAATTCTTTCAATCCTTGAACATGGGATATATTTCCTTTTATTTGTTTTGTCTTCAATTTCCTTCATCAATTTCTTAATATTTTCAGAGTATAGGTCTTTCATCTCCTTGGTTAAGAGTATTCCAAGGTATTTTATCTTTTTCATGCAATTTAAAACAGAATTGCTTCCTTGCTTTCTCTTTCAGATAGTCCATTACCAGTGTATAGAAAAACAACAGATTTCTATATATTAATCTTGTAACCTGCAACTTTTCTGACTTCAGGTATTATTTTTAGTAGCTTTTTGGTGGTACTTTAGGGTTTCCTATCTTTAATATCATGTCATCTGCAAATAGTGACAGTTTTACTTCTTCCCTTCTACTTTCGATGAATCTTGATTGTTTTTCTTGTCTGATTGTTGGCCTTCCAATACTATGTTAAATAAAAGTGGTGAGAGTGGGCATCCTTGTCTTGTTCCTGATTTTAGAGGAAAGGCTTTCAGCTTTTCACCATTCATTGTGAGGTTAGCTGTGGGTTGGTCATAAATGGCCTTTTTTATATTGAGCTATAGTCCCTCTGTACCAACTTTGATGAGAGTTTTTATCATGAATGAATGTTGAATTTTATTCTTTTTCTATGTGTATTGAGATGATCCTGTGATTCTTATCCTTTCTTTTATTAATGGGGTTCATCACATTGATTGATTTGTGAATATTGAACCATCCTTGCATTCCTGGAATAAATCTCACTTGACCATGGGGCATGATCCTTTTTACATATTGTTAAATTTGATTTGTTAAAATTTTCTTGAGGATATTTGTATGTATATTCATCAGAGATATTTGCCTGTAATTTTCTTTTTTGTAGTGTCTTTTTCTGACTTTGGTATCAGGGTAATGGTGACTTTGTAAAATGAATTTGGGAGTATTCCATCCTCTTCAGTTGTTTGGAATAGTTTGAGAAGGATAGATATTAACTCTTGTTTACAAATTTGGTAGAATTCCCTTGTGAAGCCATTGTGTCCTGGACTTTTGTTTGTTGGAAGTTTTTTTTTTTTTTTTTTTTTTTTTTTTTTAATTTTTGGCTGTGTTGGGTCTTCGTTTCTGTGCAAGGGCTTTCTCTAGTTGTGGCAAGCGGGGGCCACTCTTCATCGTGGTGCATGGGCCTCTCACTATCGCGGCCTCTCTTGTTGCAGAGCACAGGCTCCAGACGCGCAGGCTCAGTAATTGTGGCTCACGGGCCCAGTTGCTCTGCAGCATGTGGGATCTCCCCAGACCAGGGCTCGAACCTGTGTCCCCTGCATTGGCAGTCAGATTCTCACCCACTGAGCCACCCGGGAAGTCCTGTTGGAAGTTTTTTGATTACTGATTCAATTTATATACTAGTGATTGGTTTGTTCAGATTATCTATTTCTTTCTGATTCAGTTTTGGAAGACTATATGTTTCTAGGAATTTATCTGTTTCTTCTAGGTTGTGCAATTTGTTGGCATGCATTCCCTTATGTTTGTATATCTGTGATATCTGTTATAATTTTTCCTCTTTCATTTCTTATTTTGTTTATTTGGGTCCTCTCTCTTTTTTTCCTTAATGAACCTGGCTAAAGGATTATCAATTTCTTTTGTCTTTTCAACAAGCCAGCTTTTGGTTTCATTGATTTTCTCTCTCTCTCTCTTTTTTTTTTTTTTTTTGGCTTCTATTTTATTTCTACTCATCTTATTTTATTTCCACTCTGATCTTTATTTTTTCCTTCCTTCTGCTGACTTTGAGCTTTTTTGTTCATTTTTTTATAATTCTTTTAGATGGTAGGTTAGGTTGTTTATTTAAGATTTTTCTTGTTTCTTCAGCTAGACCTGTATTGCTAGAAACTTCCGTCTTAGAACTGATTTTGTTATAGCCCATAGATTTTGAAATGTTGCATTTATATTTTCATTTGTCTCAATGTATTTTCTGATTTCCTCTTAGATTTCTTTGTTGACCCCCTGTTCTTTTTAGTAACATTTTGTTTTGTATCCACATGTCTGTGTTTTTCCCATTTTTCTTCTTATAATTGATTTCTAGTATCATACTGTTGTGTTCAAAAAAGATGCTTGATATAATTTCTGTCCTCTTAAGTTTGTTAAGGCTCATTTCATGGCCTAGGATGTCATATAACCTGGACAATGTTTCATGTGCATATGAAGATGAGGTGTATTCTCTTGTTTTGATATGCAGTGTCCTGTAGCTATCTATTAAGTCCAACTGATCTAATGTATCATCTAAGGCCATAGTTTCTTATTGATTTTCTCTCTGGATGATCTGTTCATTGATCATGGGGTAAGTGGGGTGTTAAAGTCCCCTACTATTATTGTATTATTGTCAATTTCTCCTTATATGTCTGTTAAAATTTTTTTTTGTATATTTAGGTGCTCCTATATTAGGTGCATATATGTTTACAAATTTGGTATCTTCTTTTATTGATCTTTTTAACATTATATAGTACCTTTCTTTGTCTTTTGTTTAGACTTTGTTTTAAAATCTACCTTTTCTAATGTGAGTATTGCTACCCCAGCTTTCTTTTTATTTCCATTCACATGGAATGTCTTTTTACAGCCCCTCTCTTTTAGTCTATCTGTGTCTTTGGCTCTGAAGTGGGCCTCTTATAGACAGCATATAGATAGATCTTTCTTTTTTTTAATCCAGTCAGCCACCCTATGTCTTTTGATTGGAACATTTAGTCAATTGACATTTAAAGTGATTATTGATAGGTAAATACTTATTGTCATTTTGTTACTTGTTTTATGGTTGTTTATGTAGTCCTTATCTATTTGTTTCTTCTTTTAGTCTCTTCCCTTGTGGTTTAATGATTTTCTTCACTGTTATATTTGTGTTCTTTTCTCTCTAGGATTTGTGTATCTATTATAGGTTTTTAATTTGTGGTTACTATGGATTTCATATATGTTGACCTATACCTATATCTACTTGTTTTAAGCTACTAGACACATCTTTACCTGTGGTGTGATGGTAGCCACCACCTTGGTGAGAGGTGGTGCAGGAGATGGAGGGACAAGCACCAGAGTCATGTGCAAGCCAGGGCTTCTCCTATGCTCAATGACAGTCACCTCCCTATCAGGGGTAGGCTAGGGCCCCAAGGGGCTAGATCAGAAGGCCTAAGGGAGTGGGTTTCTCTCCTGTGTAATGACAGTCTCCTCTTTATTTGGGGAAATGGCAAGAGACTGAGAGCTTGTGCACTTCTGTGCTAGTTTCCCTTTTTCCCTCATTGTGTGCACCTTTGTTAGATACTGGATTGGGTGCTGGAGGGGTTGATGCCACAATACTCTGTTGGTTTCACTCCTGCAGGCAATGTCAGTCTTTATCCTGGAGATAGTTTTTCTCATCCTAAAAATGGGCAAGCATGTGCCCTCTGGCAATGGCTGCCTCTGCACTTATCAGAGGCAGGGTCAGGTCTGAGCTGGTTCAATTCCCTCTAAGTGTGTGCACTCTCCCTAGCAATGACAGTCTCTGCCCTAGTGGAGAGCAGCACTAGAACAAGAGGGGCTAGAGCAGTGTCTGGTGTGGACTGGGAAGTACACTGGTGTGGTCCCAGCAAGCCAGCCAGAGCTCCAGATAGTTTTTAATCTGCTGTCTACACTGTCAACAGGAGTAAGCAAGTGTGTCCACATGCTCTTCAAGAGCGGAGTCTTGGTTTCTTACAGCCCTCCAGTAAGCCCTACTGGTTTTTTAGACCAGCTAAGGAGATTCATCTTTCTGGTGTCAGACCCCAGGGCTGGGGTACCTAATATGTGGCTTGAACCCCTCACTGCTCAGCAATGGTCCTTAAGCCCCTTGTATCCCCTTCCTCTTCTGGGTCCCCCACCAGGAGTGAGGTTCTTTACCAGATCATAGATCACTCCTCCTCCCTTCCTATCAGACTCTGTGAATCTTTCTTTATGGCCTAAGTTAGAAGAGTCTTTCTGCCAGTCTCCAGGTTGTATTTGGTGAGAGTTTCTCCACATGTAGTTGTGGATTTTTGATGTATTCATGAGAGAAGTGATCTCAGCATCCTCCTACCCTGCCTCTCCACTTTGACATTTTTCAATTGTACATGTGAAATTTGTGATACTGGCAAAATATTAATGTGATTAGAAGTTTAGAAGTTTCATCTAATAATAGTCAGAACTATAAAAATAATTTAATAAACATTTCAATTAAAGTTTTGAAAGTAGCATAAATTAATGAAACATGAATACAAAGGAAGGGAAATTCATGGATTAGAAGACTAATAAGAGGACAGAAATCTCCATTTTTCCAAATTTAATATTTAGACTTACTGAAATTCTTATCAAAAGCTTAGCCAGGTTATTTTAGACACAGACAAGTTTATTATAAACTTTGTATGCTAAGGTAAAGGACATAGCATATCTAAAACAATTCTGAAAGAGAAGAATCAATTTGGAGGACTGAATCTCCCCACTGTTAAGGCTTATTATATAGCTATAATAATGAAGACTGTGTTGTATTGGTGGAGGAGTAGAACATAGATCAGTGGAACAGAATACATAAGAAAACTACAATTAAAACCACAATAAGATATCACTACAAACTTATCAGATTGGCTAAAATAAAATTTTAAATAGTGTTAACAACAAATGCTGGAAAGGATATTGAAGAGCTGGATCATGCTTACCCTGCTGGTGGGAACATAAAATAATACACCTGCTCTGGAAAATAGTGTGGTAATTTCATACAAAACCAAACATGTAACTATGATACAATCCAATAATTTCATTCTTGGGCATTTATTCCAGGGAAATGAAAGTTTATATTCACATAAAAATCTGTATATCAATGTTCACAGCAACTTTATTCACAATAGCCTTAAACTAGAAATAACTAAAATGTTCTTCAGTGTGTTAATGGTAAAACAAACAGTGGTACATTCATAGCATGGAATATTAATCAACAATAAAGAGAAATGGGCTTCCCTGGTGGCGCAGTGGTTAAGAATCTGCCTGCCAATGCAGGGGACACGGGTTTGAGCCCTGGTCCGGGAAGATTCCACATGCCGCGGAGCAACTAAGCCCGTGTGCCGCAACTACTGAAGCCCACGCACCTAGCCCATGCTCTGCAACAAAAGAAGCCACCACAATAAGAAGCCCGCACACTGCAATGAAGAGTAGTCCCTGCTCACTGCAACTAGAGAAAGACTGTGCACAGCAACGAAGACCCAATACAGCCAAAAATAAATAAATTAATTAATTAATTAAAATAAATAAAGAGAAATGAACAATTGATATATGTAACAACTGGGATGTAACTCAAGGGAATTATATTGAATAAAAAATCCAATATCAAAAGGCACCATAATTTTTGATATATTTTATATAGCATTCTCAAAATAACAAAATTATAGAGATGCAGAATAGATTAGTGCTTGCTAGCGGTTAGAGGGAAAAGATGGGGAGAGAAGTAGCTGTGGCTCTAAAAGGGTAGCATGAGCAATCCTTGTGATAGAAGTATTCTGTATATTGATTGTGATAGTGGTCACATGAATCTACACATGGGATAAAATTTGCAGAAATACAAAGGATCATGAGACTCTGATGAATAATTACATGACAAGGAATTGGATAACCTAAAAGAAATAGATGAACTCCCAGAAACATACAATCTACCAAGACTGAATCAGGAAGAATTAGAAAATCTCAACAGATTTATGACTTGTAAAGAGATTGAATCCGTAATCAACAATCTCCCAACAAAAAATATCCAGGACCAGATGATTTCATGGCTGAATTCCACAAAATATATAAAGAAGATTTAACATCAATCTTTCTCAACTTTTTTCCCAAAATTTGAAGAGGCATGAACATTTCCAAATTTATTTTATGGACCGGGTATTACCTTGATATCAAAGACAGAAAAAAGACATAACAAGAAAACTGCTGACCAATATTTCTGATGAGTATAGATACAAAATCCTCAACAAAATACAGGAAAACCAAATTCAACAGCACATTAAAGTGATCATAAACCATGACCAAATGGGATTTGTCCCTGGGATACAAGAATGGCTCAATATTCAAAAATTGGCCAATGTGATATGCCACATTAACAGAAGGAAAGATAAAAATCACATGATCATCACAAAAGATACAGAGAAGGCATTTGATAAAATTCAGTACTCTTTCATGATAAAAATGCTCAACAAACTAGGAATAGAAGGATATTAACATTATACTCAATGGTGAAAACTGAAGTATTGCCTCTAAGATAATGCACCAAGTGCCCATCAATGGATGAATGAATAAAGAAAATACAGTATATACATTCAATGGAATATTATTCAGCCATAACAAAGAAGGAAATCTTGTCATATGCTACAGAATTGTTAAGGCTTGAGGACATTATGCTAAGTGAAATAGGCATGGGATAGAATGATAAACTGAACCTATATGGTGCACCTTATATAGTAAAACTCACAGGAGTTAAAAGTAGAATGGAGATTACCCAGGGCTGAAGGGTGAGGGAAATAAGGAGTTGCTGTTCAAATGATATTGAGTATCAGTAATTCAAGATGAAAAAGTGCTAGAGATTTGCTGTACAACATTGTACTGATACTTGACAATACTTTATGATGCACTTAAAAAATTAAGTATAGGGACTGCCCTGGCACTCCAGTGGTTAAGACTCTGCCTTCCAATGTAGGGGGTGAGAGTTTGATCTCTGGTCAGGGAACTAAGATCCCACATGCCTCATGGCCAAAAAACCAAAACATAAAACAGAAGCAGTATTGTAACAAATTCAATAAAGACTTTTAAAATAGTCCACATCAAAAAAAAAATCTAAAAAAAAATTATTAATTAAAAAAAATAACTATATATTTTTTTCTATAATAAAAAAACTGCATAGATACAGAAGAGTAAAAATGACACAAAAATCTTCTCTTTAAAATTAACCAAATTAACCAAATATTTAGTTTTTATTTTTCTAATTATTTTAAAGAAAGACATTATTATTATTATTGCACTTGTTATCATACCTACAAGGTAACTGTGGCCTTATCAAAGGCAACTGTGACCGTGTCTGAAAAGTAAGGAATTCCCCCTTCCCTTTGTCACTCTAAGAGCCCCATGGAAATCAGAGAACATGGTTCTATAGTATCACACCTCACCTTAATCCCAGTCTAAAGAAAACAACTGCCTCAAAGTTTTTCAAAGACTGTTTTTGTCCTCCAAAGCATTAATATTAGTTTCCAGGGAAGTTCTGGCATCTCAGATTCATTAACTGGAAGGCCGTATTTTTTTAAAGACCTTACTTTTTTAAAAAAAATAGTTTTAGATTCACAGTAATATTAAGAGAAAGGTACAGAAATTCCCCACTTAACCCCTGCCTCCACACATACATACCCTCTCCCATTATCAACAACTCCCACAAGATGATACATTTGTTACAATTGATAAACCTACATTAACACATTATTATCACCCAAAGTCCATAGTTTATATTAGAGTTCATTCTTCTAGCTGTACATTCTATGTGTTCAGACAAATGACATGTATCCACCATTATAGTATCACAGACAGTATTTTCACTGACGTAAAAATCCTCTTTGCTCCACTTTTTCATCCCTTTCTCACCCACCCCCATGGCAACTACTGATCTTTTTACTGTCTCCATAGTTTTGCCTTTTCTGGAATGTCATATCATTGGAATCATACAGTAAATAACACTTTCAGATTTGCTTTTTTCACTTAGTGTGCACTTAAATTTCTTCCATGTCTTTTAGTGACTCTACAGCTCATTTCTTTTTATTGTTGAATAATAGTCCATTGTCTTCATGTACCACAGTTTGTCTATTCAACTACAGAAGGACAGCTTGGGTGCTTCGAAGTTTGGGCAATTATAAATAAAGCTGCTATAAATATTCCTGTGCAGGATTTTGTGTAGACAAATTAGATTGCTGTATGGTAAGAGTATGTTAATTTCGTAAGAAACTGCCAAACTGCCTTTCAAAGTGGCTGTACCATTTTGTATTCCTACCAGCAAGGAATAGAGTTCCTGTTGCTCCAAATTCTTTTAAAGAGCCACTTTTTTTTTTTTAACATCTTTATTCGAATATAATTGCTTTACAATGGCGTGTTAGTTTCTGCTTTATAACAAAGTGAATCAGTTATACATATACATATGTTCCCATATCTCTTCCCTCTTGCATCTCCCTCCTTCCCATCCTCCCTATCCCACTCCTCTAGATGGTCACAAAGTACCGAGTTGATCTCCCTGTGCTATGCGGCTGCTGCCCAATAGCTATCTATTTTATGTTTGGTAGTGTATATATGTCCATGTCACTCTCTCACTTTGTCACAGCTGACCCTTCCGCCTCCCCATATCCTCAAGTCCATTCTCTAGTAGGTCTGTGTCTTTATTCGCATCTTACCCTTAGGTTCTTCATGACTTTTTTTTTTTTCTTAGATTCCATATATATGTGTTAGCATATGGTATTTCTTTTTCTCTTTCTGACTTATTTCACTCTGTATGACAGACTCTAGGTCCCTCCACCTCACTACAAATAACTCCATTTCATTTCTTTTTATGGCTGAGTAATTTTCCATTGTATATATGTGCCACATCTTCTTTATCCATTCCTCTGTTGATGGACACATAGGTTGCTTCCATGTCCTGGCTATTGTAAATAGAGCTGTAATGAACATTTTGGTACATGACTTTTTTTGAATTCTGGTTTTCTCAGGGGATATGCCCAGTAGTGGGATTACTGGGTCGTATGGTAGTTCTATTTTTAGTTTTTTAAGGAACCTCCATACTGTTCTCCATAGTGGCTGTACCAATTTACATTCCCACCAACAGTGCAAAAGTGTTCCCTTTTCTCCACACCCTCTCCAGCATTTATTGTTTCTAGATTTTTTGATGATGGCCATTCTGACTGGTGTGAGATGATAGCTCATTGTAGTTTTGATTTTCATTTCTCTAATGATTAATGATGTTGAGCATTCTTTCATGTGTTTGTTGGCAATCTGTATATCTTCTTTGGAGAAATGTCTATTTAGGTCTTCTGCCCATTTTTGGATTGGGTTGTTTGTTATTTTGATATTGAGCTGCATGAGCTGCCTGTAAATTTTGGAGATTAATCCTTTGTCAGTTGCTTCATTTGCAAATATTTTCTCCCCTTCTGAGGGTTGTCTTTTGGTCTTGTTTATGGTTTCCTTTGCTGTGCAAAAGCTTTTAAGTTTCATTGGGTCCCATTTGTTTATTTTTGTTTTTATTTCCATTTCTCTAGGAGGTGGGTCAAAAAGGATCTTGCTGTGATTTATGTCACAGAGTGTTCTGCCTATGAAAAAACCACTTTTGAATCTAAGCCTCAATTAATTAAACAAGTAAACTGTTAGAGTCATTCTCACTTGCTTACACATTAAATTCCAAGTCCAGGCTGATTATCTGACCCAGTCTTATGTTTAATTTTCTTGGGTCTAATGTCTATAAAACCTATTTCCACACTAGAATGCTGTTGAAACAAACCCTCAAGATCCTATAATTCTTGGAATAATCTACCTCCTCCTAGAGCTGACATTGCAATTTTCCTCTGAACGGTGCCAAGATTAACATTCATTAGGGGATATGAGGCAATGATGGATGGTAGGACATCTCGAGTTGAATTGGCAAACACTGTGAGTCAGTGGGTCACCTGCTCCTGATGAAATCCTTGAAAGGTCATTATGTCAGAGAAGACTGTTTCTTCAGAAAGGAAGAAGGAATTGCTTTCAGATGCATGGAATATTTAAGACGATTTTTAGCTTAATTTTAGTCTATTTCTGTCCTAAAGTTCCAATTATAAGTCTCAATCTCTTAATTCTTCAAAATCAATATCATAACCTTAGCATATGAACTTCAGTGAAGTTATGTCTTTATCATTACAACTTTGCTACACTCAACATCAGGTTTGTCATTTCATCTTCAGCCATTTCTGCCTACCTGTTTCGAGAAGAGATTATATTTTACAATGTTGCCATGAAAGCTTTCTACTTCTACCCTTGTCTTGGGTTGGGAGTTTGAGGCCTTAAAGTTATTATTATTATTTTTGTATATGTTTCCCATCAGTCAGAAGGAGCTAGGACACACTACAGTCTTTGTAGCAGTTTCGATATTATAGCAAATAAATGCAAGTTGACCACCGAAATTCTGGCGTCTAGTTGTGACCCCATTTATCCCTACTACTGGTAATGACTTGAATAATTGTGATTATACATCTCAAAGATTACTAATGAGCCATTTTTCTCAAGTAAGGAGGTTGCATTGAATTCATCATATGTAATAGAATTGTAATTCAGGGTATGAATTTTATCTTGAAAGACAATTTCTTGGGGCTAGTGATATTAACCCTACCTGTATTAGTCAATGGTCCAGCAAGAAGGAAATCTAGAATATATGGAAACATTTTTTAACAAAGAAGACTACCTAAAAAATTATGAGCTACCTAGAGTATTGTGTTTTTCTAATTCTACCATATCACCATGCCCATGATGTCTGATAGTCCCATTTTTTTGTGTGATGCTAATGTTAATCAGTGATTTCAGGTGTTGCTAGACTGATTTATCTATTATAACACCCACTTTCATACTGTCATTGATTCTTCTGTTATAAAGTTCCACATCAAACTTTCAACTGATGGTCATAGTAGCCATAGAGGAACATGGTCGCATTATTTCCTGAAGAATGGCAAAATGGTGGTTATCTAATTCTATTATTTGTTCTGCATTTAATAGCTATGATAAATTACTGATGATCTGAAGCAGAAATGTCCCAGTCCAACTACTTGGATACAGCAAATACAGTCAGTAAATGTAGAACGTGACAAATCCTTGTTTCTTTCTCTTAATTTATCAAATTTTAGAAGTAATAAGTTGGTGTCTTAACAATCAACAATGGGGAGTGTCATTATAAACTCATTGATCTTTTATGTACTTGATATGTTTCAATCTATTACACTCATTAATCTTTTTTGTGCTCAAATTATTTATCTTTAGGTCCTTCAAATTTGTTTCTTTGCCCCTTAGACGGAATACTAGTGTATTAGTTTCCTTTGCTTTTAAGCACAACAATATGTCTCAAGTTTATCTTGTATATTCCCTGCCCAGATCTGGAGTCAGATCATTCTCAAAGAAGTCTTAGTTTATTTCATGGTAAATAATATTTATAAACCACAATCTGGACACTACTGATGTTCATTTCTATTGAGTTATCATTGCTTCTGTAACTACTTAGTTGAAAGAGTTGGAAATTTGTTATTTTTTGTTTTGTTTTTGTTTTTAGAATGAAAAAAAAGAACTATGAGTTCATAGTGATGTTTCTAATTCAGCTTAAAAATCATACAATTTTTACTTAATTTCTTTGATTTTATATTTGCATTTTTTTTCAAATGTTGAAAAGTTTGATTCCTAATGACCTTAATGTAATTCTTTATTTGGTTTTTAATACAATATCAACTTAAGATTTCTTTGTGTTTTTTTTTTCCCCCCTAGAATCATTCTAACTAGATATATGCTATCAAAATGTCATGGTTAATAATCAATAGAATTAAATCTTCCTTGTGTGAATATGTCACCAACTGGATATATGTGTGGGTAAATTTGTTTTGTCTTTTAAAGTAGGTTTTAAAACTACTATTGTGGATTGGATTGATTTTTTTAAATCATTTTAATTAGGTAAATAATTATTTGGTTCCCAAGTTAAAATTATAAAATTGAGAGGTCTACCTTCCATTCTTATCACCATCCACATGCTTTATTTTTCTCTCTATTGGTATTATTTTTTCATTTTCCTTTTATTATTTTTAAAATATGTTTACATATATACGAACACACACGTAACACACATATTCTTCCATATACAGAATTTATTACACAAGGTTTACATTATATATATGTATATATACTCTGCTGAAACTTGCTTTTTTTTTTTTTTTTCCTTAACAATATGTCCTGAAGACTACTACAGAAGAGTGGAGAGCTCTTCCATATTACTTTTCTCATACATTTCTGTGTAAGGAATAAATGCAGTTCATTTGGACTTTCCCCGATTATGGGGTGTCTGGGCTGTTTCAAGTCTTTTGCAATTACAAATATAATAAATAGTCTTGTGATTGTGTCACTTCATGCTTTTTCTCATACGTCTTTGTGAGAGATTCCTACAAGTATAACTTCTGGGTCAAGGGGTCAACACTTATGCAATAATACTACTCCCACTAGTTGCATCAGTATTCATTACCACTAGCATTATATGAAAGTGAATGTTTCCCCTTACTCACCAACATCTCCTCAAATCTCTGTGGAAACTAAGTAGGAAAATAGGAAATGTAAGTTAATTTTGTAGGCCTTGACTTACCTGTGGTTCCTTGAGAGTCAGTTGTACTTCTTTTGTTTGTTCCTGTTGTATTTGAACATTGTTCATTATTTGTTATTCTGTGCTGTGCTTTTTCCTTCTCACACCTTCATATCATTCTAAATGAAGGACTATGCTGATTAATCTAAGCAGTTGTCTTAGTTGCCATTTGGTAGAGCCATTTCATCAATGGACTTCCTAGATGAAAATGAGGTATACCTATGTGCTTTGTGTATGTGGGTGAGGCTCTCAGTTGGAAAGAATTAACAGTAGGGGAATGGTAGAGGAACAAGCTAGCAGGCCCACTCTTGCTTCCCTCACCCCAAGGCAAAATATAAGGACCTTGCTCTATGACCCTGACAGTCACACTGGAAACTCAAGTTCTATTGCAGCTTATACTTATTAAGATTTTATAGAGAGCATTCCTCAAGTTTTGGCATGAATAAAAGAAATAAAGCAGATGCAACTGTTTTGCTTTTGAGGGAAGAGGTGGTCAGTATAGAATTTCCATAAGCATAGTCAATTTTATTAATAATCATTTATTTCTAAACAGTTTTTTTTAAAACAGATTTCTGCTGCCTTTCTCTCCTGCTTTTTTTACCTGCTGACTAGAAAGGTAGAGGTGCTCTCTATTCTCAGCCTCCATATTTATCTGCTAAAATGACAATTCTGCCACTTATCTCCAAGATCTGTATAGTTTTGTCAAAACTTTTAACAGACTGCCCTGCTCCAATTTCCTAGTTACTGATCTCTTTAACTTTGTAAGCATTTACCATTATTTAAATGAGATTTGATGATGGAGCAGAGTTAACCAAAAGTGTTCAGGCCTTACTTGATAGATTAATGAAAATAATCCAGTTCATGTAGAATAAGACAAGAATTATTAAATTATATCATTTATCTAGTCATTCCCAAACTTAGACATTTTTTATGGTACCAATATTCTCAAGATTATGCACTGTAATTATACAAGGCAGAACATCAGAAGGCTCTAGACTTATTAACTTATATTTATGAAGCACCTAGGCTGAAGATTTTCACACATTATTATATTTCCACTTTTAATATTTAATTTTTTAAAACAGTGTTAGATTTACAGAAAAAGTGAGGAGATAGTACAGAGTTTCCATATGTCCTGCATCCAGTTATCCTTATTATTATCATCTTATTTTAATATGATATTTTGATACAATTATAAAATAATATCAATACATTATTATTAACTGAAGTCATTACTTTATTCATATTCTTTTGGTTTTTACCTAATGTCATTTTCCTGTTCTAGAGTCCTATTCAGGATACCACATTACATTTAATTGTCATGTCTCCTTAGGCCCCTCTTTATTGTAGCAATTTCTCAGACTTTCCTCATTTTTGATGACTTGGACAGCTTGAGGAGTAACAGTCAAGCATTTTGTAGGATCTCCACTATTGGAATTTGGTTGATGTCCTTCTCATGATAAAACTGAGACTACAGGTTTTAGGGAAAAAAGCTACAAGGTAAAGCACCATTTTCATCATATGATATCATGTCTACATCCTATTAACATGATTTTTGACAGTCGATATACACTAAGGCAGTGTTGTCAGGCTTATTCACTGTAAAGTCATTTTTTTTCTCTTCCTCCTTTCTCTACTATATTCTTTGGAAGTCTCTATGTGCAGACCTCAGTAATGTAAGGAACCTCCCTCTCCTTGAGGGTGGGGTAGCAACATAAATGCATGGAGGATTTATCTCTTCTCTTCCATCTATTAATTTATTCAAACCTTAGTTTTTATCAGAATGGACGCATGGATATGTATTTTATACTTTGGATTATAATCCAATACCATTTTTTTAATTTTGTTGCTCAAAACCTTCAGCTTTTTCTGTCGATACCTACTTCAAATGGCTCATGTGCTCCTTTGACATACCCTCATCCATGTGTTTATTTGTTTGTTTTTTTTTTAGCACTTTCTTACTTTATGGCACTACAAAATTCTTCATGCTCTTATATATTTCTTGCCCCAGCCTAGAATCAGACGCTACTCCAAGGGCTTCTGGCTCCTTTTGCTGGAAATGATATTAGAAACCAAGGTCTGGGTGCTTGTTGTGCTTGTTGCTACTGGTTTGTCATTTTCTTTAAGACTTCTGAGCTAGTAGAACAAATCCCTGTAGGACAAATCATTTTTTATTTGATTGTGGAAATCTGTATCTATGTGAGATGAATTTAAATATTTCTGATTAAAATTTCTTATAACCAGTTCTAGAAAGGTATTTTGGTTACAACTGACACAAATATACCTTTACTTTTGGGACTTTCCTTTGGTATAAAATAGCATTAAGTCAGTTTGATGATATCTTTCTAAACTCATAGCTGAGTTGTTACATAGTTATACTCATTCTAGCTTCATAAAGTGCTGTCATAAACCACCATTATCTGTTTCTTGTTCTATAAGTCCTTCAAAGGACTTTTCCCAAAACTGTAAAATTTGACTTGGCCAAAGAGGTCTTCTTCAAAATCATGAAAAGCAAAGGATTTCATTTAAAAATTAGAATCATAGGTTTTTAAAAGTGAAATTGAAATGCAACTTAGATATCTAGATTTCCATTGTTTCTATTTAAGTTAATTGTTAACTGATTAATTACTGTTTCCAAAAAAACCAAAAAGCTATTAGAATCAGGAATGTGTAATCAACCCATGCTTCTGATGGTATCTATAGAAAACATAACTTAAAATGGTTATTGCTGAATTTCAGTGACCCAATTTGTTACATAATATACATGATAAATATTAGATTCTAAGTCATCAAGGACTTCATTTTCCAGAAATTGTGGAATTCTAGAGTTTCTTAATTGCTTCAGGTGCACGTGTTTTAAGAAAAAATAAATTGTTTTTCAATATAGATGAATATACTATAGAAGTTGAAAGTGATAAACAATTCTTAATCTGTACTTTTGTTTTTTACAGGTTAAGTTAAAAGACAGGACTGTCTTGAATATCTGCTTATGAGGTTACAAGGACACTGAAATCATTTAAATCCAATATCCTTAAAATGTCTTCCTTATTCTTATAGGATACATGTAGTACACATCCATTTAGCACTTGTGTGATAGACACATAATGATCGTGATCACCATTTCGGATAATTCTTTGTAAGTTGTCAAATCTTGCTGAAAAGGCATATCCTAGAGAAGTGACTTTTTTGCTTGCTTTGCACTTTGCTGACTTCGACAGGGATTTTCTAGAAGTTGTAATTGGCTCTTCTGATCGACAATGAAGAGCACATTTCTTACTGCTTTGATTCTCTTTGTGGATTGATAAATGCTGTGAAATATGGTAGTATACTGATGTAAAGTCAGTTAATGTGAAGTGAACGTGAGCTAATGACTTACTAAGCACTACAGGGTGGCAGTAGACTTCATTTTTTGATATCAGTTCTTTACTGCTTCATTTTATCCTCTTCTGGAAAGGTTTTTAATCTTTCCAGCTCAATCAACATATGATTTACCTGACATATGGTACATGACTTTGTTGTAATGGGCCATTTTTGATGGGAAGAGGCAGTAACCATTTGTTAAATGATACTCTTGGCTCCTGGAAAAGTTAATAAAATTTCCCCAAAGCACCTCACCTCCTTCAAATGAATCATTTAAATACTCAGAGAAACTATTTCAATGATTATCAACACTAGGCCTCACACTTTACAAAACAGATAAAGATACCAAATTATTTGGTTATCTATACAAAATCTCTAGAAGGAAATCTTATGACAGACCTGTCTTAAAGTAATTTAAAATATTGGATTCTAAACATGGTACAGAATGATTCTTGTTTAATAGTATTTTTTTCAAAGGAACATCTTCTGCATAGTAAACATTTTTATGATAAGTCTTTAGGTCTAAAAGTAACTTTAATTTGTAAATATTCATAAGCTATAATTACGAATTAGTTCTTACCTCCTCCTTTTCTGTAAGTATATTCTTTAATCCCTATTCTCTAGGTAGGAATCCAAAATGCCAAAGTGATTTTTTTCCCAAAGGTTTACTTTCATCAATAATATAATTAGGGATAAAGCTCACAAATACAGGGAGTAACTTGCTTACTTATCCTTAGTACATAATTATCCATAAAGAAATGCACACACAGACAGAATTACATGCATAAAAAAATATATACAGTTGTTTGAATTTTTTTCTTTCTCTCTTTCCTCCTTTCTTTCTCTCTCTCCCTTTCTTTCTGTCCTTTCTTTCTTTCTTTCTTTCTTTCTTTCTTTCTTTCTTTCTTATTTCTTTCTTTTCTTTTCTTCCTTCTTTCCTTCCTTCCTCCCATCTATCTACCCATATCTATCTATCTTTACTGTATATATTATATTGCAGATACTGTATGGCAATGCATAGTAAATATTAGTGTGTTTTTTTCAAAGTAAAACATGTTAATTTTTACATATCTAAAGCCTAAATATCATTTGCAGTAAATCAGGCATGACTTCTGCTTGGTTATAAAAGAATAGAAGGTGTTTCACTGGAACAAAAAGCTCTCCCATCAACTAAATCAATGAAGATAATGTGACAGGTTGAAGTAAACCTACATCAGAAATTATTTTAAATTCCATAATATAAATGTGAGAACCACTTGTTATTATTATAATAATTGTTTATATTCTGAATTTCAATTTCCCCTTTTCACTATAAAGGGAAAAGGCAGTCCAAAACCAGAAAAAATAATCAATTTAGTGCTTCTCTCTAGAGTGTAATTCGCTACATTTACATGATCTAATTTAATCTCATAACATTCTATGAGGTAGAGAATGTTATTGCCATTAGCAGATGAGAAAACTATATTGGGTAAAATTTAAATCAATAGTCTAAAGACACATAAATAGCAAAAATGTGTTAGAATCGTGTTAACACCATCTTTGACCTCAATTATTATCTTGTTATAAATATTGTTGACACTCCTGAAAAAACAGGGGTATAATGACATAAAATATTCTGACTATTTAAGTAATGAAAGGTGCACAGAATTTTCTCAAGCAGTTATGAAACATGTTAGCTATAACTGATTTTTTTGACCAAAATATTTTCATATTGCATGCCTCAACTCTGCTTTAATAGAAAAAAAAAAAAAATCAAAAATAAGACCACACCAGAATGGGGCTTCCCTGGTGGAGCAGTGGTTAAGAATCAGCCTGTCAATGCAGGGGACACGGGTTCGAGCCCTGGTCCAGGAAGATCCCACATGTCACGGAGCAACTAAGCCCATCCACCACAACTACTGAGCCTGCACTCTAGAGCCTGCGAGCCACAACTACTGAAGCCCGCATGCCTAAAGCCCATGCTCCGCAACAAGAGAAGCCACTGCAATGAGAAGCCCATGCACCACAACGAAGAGTAGACCCCGCTCACCGCAACTAGAGAAAGCCCGTGTGCAGCAACGAAGACCCAATGCAACCAAAAGTAAACAAATAAATTTATATTTAAAAAAGACCACACAAGATTAATATAATTGCATTACAGTAATAATATTTCATAATTATTTATTAAAATCCAAATCAGAGGTTATAATTACATTGCATTATCTCCTTAACAGATCTGGGAGCTAAAGATTTGTGAGCAGGCAAAGAATGCCTCTACTTTTTAAGGCTGTGTTAAAATATGCTTCTTCCATTTCTTTTCAACAGTTAATGCTAGGTCAATTGTATAACTAGATCTGGAGACAGCACTATTTTCTTTCTTATGGGGCAACAGAGAAATTGTGTGTTTTCTCTAATCAAAGAGAAATCAAGAATTTTTAATAGACATTAATTATGTTTTAACATTTACATTACATTTTCCCCTAAGATACAATTGCAATTCTTGTTAAGTAAAAGCACATCAAAAATAGCAACCACTAAATACAAACACACCCAACTAGGCGACAAAAGCATTGCATGTTTTTTGTTTCTGTTTTCTTTTCAATAAACTTTTTTTTAAGAATATATTTGGATTTCCAAAGTGTTGTCAAGTTGTGAATTACAGAAAGTTTACATATACCCCATACCCAGTTTCCTATTATTAATATCTTACGTTAGTATGTTACCTTTGTCACAATTCATGGATTTATATTAATAAATTATTATTAAGTAAAATACATAGTTTATTCAAATTTCCTTAGTTTTAACTTAATATCCTTTTTCTGTTATTGTATCCTAGAGGATACCATATTACTTTTAATCCTCATGTCTACGACTTTGATAATTTTGACTCTCCCCACAGCCCACTAACTGTAAATTTCTCTTCACATTCGGATATAGAACAAATAGATATAGATACGTATTCTAGCACATCATTTATTTGCCAAAACAATTGCATCACATCTAGCAAGGTGATCTCCTAAGTTATTCCAGTAGCTATGTACTTTCATCAGAGTTCTGTTTATTTTCATCCGTTGTTGCTGTAATACTGATAAATGAATAATGTCCAGCACTGTCTTAACACACTTGCATTATCTTCACTAGAAGGTAAAACATTACTTATATGATGAGCAAAAGTGTCTTGGGTGTTGGCATGAGGTAAAATAAGTGAAATAATATTTATTGCTATATGTGTAAATTGGTAGATTGTTTCAGAAATTTCATCACACACTTTATGGGAGAAGGAGATTTTTGAAAAATAACATTTGTTGATGAAAATTAAAGGTTAAATTTTCAATTAGCTTGGTTATATTTGAGCACTTTTTCAGATTATTTGGTCCAGGTGATTGTCCTGCCTCCAATAAGGCTTTATTTTAATACAGCATTTTGCTTTTGTCAAGGATTAATCTCTCTTGCTGAAAAAAAATCAAGATAGCTCAATTTCTCTCAATTAATTCTGTTATTTGTTACTTAACTTGTCATCTTGGATTCTTTCTTTGTAATTGTTTTGTTCATGGGAATTCCAGTGACTCTAATGAATATGTCATATATCATGTCTAACTTGAGTGGACATCAGATTGGCAGTAAATAATGTTGTTAAACAAAAGTCATATACTTTTGCTCTAAAACTCTGATTTCTTTATTGATTCAGCATGTTTTAATAAAATTGAAGTGAAAAGCAGAAATATGTAGTGACTAATAATGTATTTCCAATCCTCACATGCCATTGTAATTTTACAAATTGGATTCTTTATAGTCAGCCTGATTCTTTCCATCACCTCTCTTAATGAATCTCATCCAACACTCAGTAGTCCAGAGAAGATGAGAATTCCCATTCAGACAAAACAATCTCTGAACAAGACTGAGGAAACGTGTTTGGAAGAGTGAAGACTGGTGCTTAGATAACTTTCTGCTATCTCTTGACTTTGAGCAACTTGAAATCTCTGTTCATTTATAAAATGGACTTGATACATATCTTTGAAGGTGTTAATAATTAGAAATTATATATGTAAAGTACATCTTTGAGATGTGATAGGCATTCAGAAGCAAATATTATTTATTATATTATTTTAGAATATATTAGAATACATTGTTATTGTACTAATACAATGGTGCTGTTACTATTAAATAGACTCTTTAATGTCAGCATGCACTAATTCAATAAGTATTTACTAAGCACTTTCTACATACCAGGCGCTAAGTTCTGGGGATTTACCAATGAACAAAACATAAAAATTCTCTGGTTTCTTAGAGCTTATGACCTAGCAAGAGTGAAATCAGAATGAGGGATGGATAGTGAAGGAGGAGTGAGGGATACAGATAACATGTAGGTGGGTGGTATATAAATGCTATATGATAACAATATATAAAAATATCTAGGTTGCCACATAAATATAAAATAATTTTATATGAGAAAATAAGTCAGGGAAAGGGAATAGGAAATGCTTGGTGAGAACAGTGTACAAATTTAAATGAGATATGAGGACTCAGAGAGATGTCCTCTAACATTACAACATATTCATTTATTATTCATTTATTCATTTGTTCATTCCTATTTTTCTACTGTTTTATTTAAAAAATAAAAAAATAAAACTTCAAAATAGTTGAAAGAATAGTAGAATGAATACCTTCACAATCTTCAACTAGAATCCTCAATTCTTAACACTTTGGCACATTTGCTCTCCCATAAAACTGTTTGGCTTTTGTTTGTTGGTATAGGATATCACAAGATGTTTCATTATTTCCTGCTACACTAAAGATTTTTAGTTGCTTAAAACAATAATGATTTATTATTTCACGTGACTCTGTTGGTCTGAGATTTGGGCAAAGCTCAACTTGTTGGTACATTTGCTGTACATGATGCTGGTTGTGTTCACTCATGGCTGCATTCAGCTGGGAGTTTAACTGAGACTGGAATATACAAAATGGCCTCTCACGTCATAGGACCTTTCTCCATGTGGTCATTAATTATTTGGGAGTGTAGCCTGAACTTTCTTATAATATAGCAGTTGGGATCCAAGAGCAAAGACAGAAGGTTCTTGGCTGAGGAAACTGAAATTCAAGCCTAAAGCCTTACCTGGGAACGGATACTGCCTCAAATCTGCTGCAGTCTATTCAAAGCAATTCACAAGACCAACCTAGGTTCGGGGAAACGGAGTAGACTTCATTTCATAATGGAAGGAGGGGCAAAAGATTTGTTTTATTTGTTTCCGTTTAAATTCTATTATGTCAAGGATTAGTCATTGTATTAAGTTGCACTTCACTTTATCCAGTTTTAATCTAGAACAGTGATTTTTTTTTTCTTTTCATTTTTAGTCAATGTATTTCAATCAATTGTATGCATTATTCTTTTTGATGCTCAAATGATCTCAAAATTGGCTAGTAAGTGCTCCCTTGACTTCTATGTCCATTAAATATATGGTTAAATATATGTAATTTATAAATGCTAAAAAAGGTGTTCTGTGCATGTCCTGCATTTTTTTAAAGCATTGAACATACACACACACACACACACACACATATACACGTCAGCTTTTCATATTATGTGAATATTAACTTTTTTTTATTTGTAGACCAAGACAATGCCAAAAATTTTATATGTATGGATATATTTTTATCTTCTGGTTATTTCTGTTTGACTACATATTAATTTTATTCTATTCATGGTTGGACAGATGAAAAGTACAGTATTATGACTTCTCAGCCATTTTATTTCTCAGCAACTTAAAAATAAATTCTGTATTTAAATTATTCATGTATTTTATTGACCTTTATGGAAAACATATATATATAATTTTTGAATATTTCTGTTAATAATTACATTAGCGGCAAGGCCAGAAATGATTTTTAGGAGAGAAAGCAAATTTAAAAACTTGAAAATGAGCTCATACAATCATTCCATTCTTTAAAATCTTGTATATTTGGGATAGCCTTATACAATGCATATCTTACTTCTCTGTGTTACATGGAAGATTTTGTTCTAATATAACCACAATTAATTTTGAGCATTTAGTCTAAGAAGAACTAGAAGGTAATACTGATTAATCACAACTGGTATATTTGCCACATTTTTCAATAAATATTAAAAAAAACCTCACAAACTCAACCATCCATCCTCTTTTGTTTGTATACCTATAAAGAATGAAGGGTTAAAATGAGTCTTAAATCTCCTAGGTATATCTCAAGGTTATATAGCTATCTGAATATAATAGTCATCTTCTCACAGAAATGAAGATTCAAATGAAAACAAGAGGAATTGAGTTTTCCTTTCTTGTTGTTCTTATGGAAAACTCGTTCTTTTTCTTTCTTCATTTCTTTCTTTCTTTCTTTCTTTCTTTCTTTTTTCTTTCTTTCTTTCTTTCTTTTTTAAATCAGCACTGCTCATTTGATGGAGGTTATTGAAAAAGCTTCTATTAATATAGTCCCTCAGTCACCTGCCTTTAGATTGTAGGTGAGTACCAAGTGTAGCAACCAAAGTTATCAATGTGCACGTCAAGATGAATTTCAAAATGATTGAATACCCAATGTTCAAAGAAAGAAAAAAAAGGAAGGAAGGAGGGAGGGAAGGAAGGAAAAAAGGAAGGAAGGAAGGAAGGAAAGGACCAAGAGGAATCTAACATTCCCCTCAGCTTGCTTAAACTTTAGAGAGCCTCCTTCCCTACTCTAGACCACTGATATTTCTTATCTTAGAGTATTTTCTTTAGAAAAAATTTAATTGTAAATCCTCCCTCTGCTCCTTTGAGATGTAAATCTTTTATAAGGCCTCTTGCCAGCTGTACTGTTCATGACTCTTTCTAAAGACCTGGGAACCATCCCTTTGAAATGTAATCAAGGAAGATCGTGGCTATATCTCCCAGATTCTGTGGTAGAGTAGGAGCCTAACTTACTTGGGCACCTTGATCCAAGTTGTAAAACTATTTCTTGTCATGAAAGTAAGAGAAAGTTTACCTTTGTTTTGGGTAAGGATGATTAGCAAAGGCAGACGGCCCAGAAACCTCCCATCCCAGCTCTTAAACACACTTCAGCTGTTTGTTTCAGTGGAGATGATCATCTCTTCCCTATCACAATAGCCTTGAATCAAGTCGGCCTTGCTTTTTAACCTTGGCAGGTACAACTTTTACTTTGGCATTTGGAAGGAAGTAGAAAGGAAAGGAAGAGACAGAGAGAGACAGAGAGAGAGAAAAAAATAAAAGTCTTTCCTTGTTGGACTTGGGAAAAGTTTTCCTAAGTATGAATTAAAGTTCTGAAGCAAAAACGCAGAAGTTTGATATACTTCAACACATAGAATTATTTTGTCTCGCAATAAGCAAACAAACAAATGTAAGCTAAGTTACAAACCAAAGTGGTGAAAAATTTGCACTTCATATCACAGACAGAAGGCAAATATCCCTAACATAAAAAGAACTCCTAAAAATCAAAAAGACCCCTACATGACAGAAAAATTGGCCAAAGGAACAAATAATCACACCACATTAGAAAATCATTTAAAAAACATACATATGAGAAAGTGCTCAATTTTTCCATAATAACAGAAATGCAAAATAAAATTCTATTAAGATACTTTTACACACCTATCAATTTTTTTTTTTAAGTATCCGAACTTTGGCAGCATACTTTATTGCCATTGTCTTTCTCTGTGTGTTTGTCTATATTTCCTTTGATACAATATTTTTGAGCATGTAAAACAAACATAAATTATCAAAATCAGTACTGTGTAACAAAGATTGCTATGGGGGTTCTCAATTCTGTCTCTGCCCCCTACACTTTTCTCTTCCTACTTCCATTGTAAGCATTTGTATTCATTTTTATTTACCCTTCTAGCTTTTCTTTTAGCAAATATATATGTATATGAGTCTATGTACATATACACATCCCCCTCCCTCTTTTTTGCAGAAAAAGTAGCACAAAATATTTGTTGCTCTGCACATTTTCCTATTCCCTTTACAATCCTACCTGTAGATCATTCCAAGTCACTGTACAGATTTTTAAGTGTACAAAGTTTTGCCATATGTTGAACCATGAATTTTTCAACTAGTCCTACATTTACCCACATTTGGATTGTTTCCAAACTTCTATAATTACAAATTATACCACAATAAATAATCAAATGCAATAACTTTTTCATAATTTTGGTAATGTTTCCTAGAAGTGGGCTTGCTGGGTGAAAAGCTAAATGCATATATGATTTTTCTAAAAACTTCTAAATTCCCCTCTATCAGGATTATACCATTTTTTACTCTGACTGACAATGTGTTGGAGAGCTTGTCTCCCTCCTAGCCTCCACCAACATAGTATAGTGTCAAACATTTCCATTTGGGCCCATCTGTTAGATGGTGAGTGGCATCTCTGAGTAGTGTTAATTTGTATTGCTCCTATTATAAGTGAGGTTGACCTCAAATGCTGCCTAGCTTTCACATCAATTCTTAGATGAAGAATCCTTCTCATTCACTGAGATAACAAACAAAATAGGATGATAATTTCTTCCATCCTAACACCTTATTATATCTGTGCATATACACTCTACTTACACACTCTACCTTTGGAGAGTGCAGACAATGGCTTATTATTCTAATCTTAAAAGCAAACAAACAAACAAAAAATTCCTTTCTTGGCCCTATTACCCTTTCTAGGTATATCCCTACTTTTCTGCTTTATAAAATAACTTTGAAAAAAATTGTCTACATTCCCTATCTTCACTCCCTCTCCCTCTGAAATTCGCTCTTGTCCCTTCACTAGCCTGATCTTGTCAATGTTCCCAATGTCCTCCATGTTGCTAAATCCAAAAATCAATCTGGAGCCTTTCTTGTTTGACCTATCAGCATTTTTTGACATAATTGATCACACCCTCTCCTTGAAGCACTGTCTTTGTTTCCAAGAAAGCATGACTTACTTATTTTCTTTTTTATAAGATGTTCTTTTTTAACCTCCAGAGATGATATTTTTCTCAACTCTTAACTCTTAATTCTGAAGTGTTCTAAGGCTGAGTCTTTGAACTTCTTCCATTCTCTCCTGACTTTTGGGGATTTCATCATTTTATGGCTTTGAAAACTAGCTCTATAATGATTAGTTACCAAGAGAAGCAGTAAGCAGGGCTAACAGACAAACAGACTCTGGCTATACATTACTATCTGTTAGTCCTTGAAACAAATAGTTAACTTTGTGTCTCAGTTTCCTTATTGTAAAATGTTGATAATAATAGTACTTTTCTAATAGGAAATTTGTATGAAATAAATATAATAAATATAATAGCAAAAACAGTTACTGGCATCTAATTAGTGCAATATAAGCATTAATTCGTACTATTACTATAGTTTCAGGGCAATTCTCTCCTCCCAAAATGGCAGACTAGTGTTTTTAGTTGCTTTTTGAACACCTACACTTGGTTATTTTATTATTTTGTTCCAAACTTAACATATACAGAGTACTCTTGATTTTATGCCTCAAACCTATCCTTGCAGTCTTTCCCTTTCCTCACAGAATTCCCTAAAGGGGAATTCTATTCTTTCAGGTGAACAAGACTTCCTCTCACATTCCAAATGTAATATGTCAGCAAATCCTTTTGAATTTGCCTTCAAAATGAATCAACAACCTGGCCACTTCTTACCACCTCCGTTGCTACCACTCTAGTTGGAAAGAGCTTATCCCTTATCTGGATTCTTGCTCTTGACTGATCTCTCTGCTTCTGACCTTGACCCTCTTTAACATATGTTTCCACACAGCAGCCAGAGTGACTGAGAATATATATGATCTCTTCTTCTGTTTAAAATACTCCCATGAGTTCCCAACTCAAAAAGCCAAACTCATTGTCATGGCTCACAAGATCACAGAGACTATGCTGCCACGTGCCTGATCCTTCACTCTATGACTCCCCCCGATCCCGCTCCCACCCCACCCGACGTTCTGCCTCAGAGTACTATTTTCTTGTTAGTCTCTCTGGCATGCTCCCTCCATAGACATCAACATGGCCTTACTTTCTCATTATCTTAAATTCTTTACTCAGAAATCAGCTTAATGAAGGGGTCTTCCCTCATCATGTTATTTAACATTGAGGTCCCTCCTCTACCACCTCTGTACTTCTATCTCTAATACCTGTTTTATGTCTTTCATTTACACTTTTAGCATCTTATATATTTTACTGATTTTTCTCATCTGTTTTATGTCTTTCTTTTACTAGAATATAGATTCCATGGGGACTCCTAATTTTCCCCCATTTTTAAATCCTCACTATCAGAACAGTGCCTGGCACAAAGACATTTATAAATATTAACTAAACAAATCAATGAATTAAGTAGACCATTGGTTGCAAAAATTATAATTTTTGTAGACCTTTATATATTTGAAAGGAAATTTTCCAGAAAAAAATCAAAGAAAAATATGCAGAATTTGTTCATATTCATATTTAATAAATTAAACAGAGAAAAGAAAATAAAGGGGTGCTTCAAGCTCTGTCTATATACTACATATATAATTATACACATATTCTAATTGTATGTGTCTTAATTTACATGTTTATGATTGAAAAATTATAAAATATTGTGTCCAAATAGCTCAAAAATAAGTCAAAAACAATCCTTCCATACAGAAACCACTGTTGATATTTTAGCATGTACTTCCAATATAGTTTTAATATATATATTTATAGATATAAAAAAATATATAAATATATAAAATATATAATTTATATATATAAATATATATATATATATATATATATATATATATATATATATATATACTTTTTTTTAGGGAAATTTGAGATAGTTATAAATACATCAATCCTCACTGTAATTAAATAATATATCCCATTTTGGCAGACATTGTGCTGGATACTTCCACAAATTATTTCATATTTATCGATCTTTTACACATAAAAAAATATAGTTCCTTAAAAAGCTAAAAATAGAATTAACATATGACCCAGCAATCTCACTACTGGGTATATACCCAGAGAAAAACCATAATTCAAAAAAAACACATGCATCCAATGTTCAGTGCAGCACTATTTACAATAGCCAGGTCACGGAAACAACCTAAATGCCCATCAACAGATGAATGGATAAAGAAGATGTAGTACGTATATACAATGGAATATTACTCAGCCATAAAAAGGAACAAAATTGGGTCATTTGTAGAGACATGGATTGACCTAGAGACTGTCATAGAGAGTGAAGTAAGTCAGAAACAGAAAAAGAAATATCGTGTATTAACGCATATATGTGGAATCTAGAAAAATGGTACAGATGAACCAGTTTGCAAGGCAGAAATAGAGACACAGATGTCGAGAACAAACGTATGGACCTCAAGGCGGGAAAGCAGGGGGATGGTGGTGCTGGGATGAATTCGGAGATTAGGATTGACATATATACACAAATATGTATAAAATAGATAACTAATAAGAACCTGCTGTATAAAAAGTAAAATAAAATATATATTTTTTAAAACCCAATAAAACAAAACTAAAAAACCTATACTTTATCACCTTCTTGAATTTAGATGAGGCCAAGTGATTAGGTCTGTTCAATGAAATATGAGCTGAAAAAATGAACTTCATGTTCATGATGAAGAAAGGAAATGCCCGTCGGATTCCCCTGCTTTGGGCTTTATGGAGTTGATGTAGCCACAATAGGAGTAGTCTGGGTCTCTGAGTCAGCATATGGAGAGCAGATGCCCAGGGTTGCCCAGCCTGCTGTAGGGTCTCCAGAGAGTGAGAAATAAACTTATGTTAGTTTATTAAGAATTGCAGGTTGCTTGTTATTTCCCTTGCTATTCCTTTCTGACTAACACACCCATGATGGTATTTTCCCAAATTTCTAGTTATTTTTCTACATAATTATCTTAGCTCTCACATATCATTCTTTCATAGATGCTTTAAAATTGAAAAGTTAATAAGGTAATAAAAACAAATGATGAAACTTACCAGCTTAAGCTACTTGTTTCTGGTTTGCTTAACAGTTTGTTCTTACACTAGAGAAGTTATTAGCTCTCATTTTTAATTCTGATCTATTGCCCCTTGTATGAAGTATATTTTGGATTTTCAAATAGATGTAAAATAGTTATTCCACCTTTCTATGTGACAATATTGAGAGATCTCCTTGGGTATAAAGTAGCACTCTCACTTTCTTTCCCAACTAAAGGAATGTATGTTAATTTGGAACAATCATTATTAATGGCCACAGTGATCCACTTGCAAAGAGGATTATGACTTGGCTAAATCAATTTCTTCTTCTACCTTAATTTGATGTAGATTCTTTCCAATGAGACAAGATATTTCTAGCATTATAGTACAAAATCAACTGAAAAGGAGATGAAGTAAAAAGCCAAAGAGATGTACTAGACCAGGGCTAGGGTAGTGATTTTGAAGGATGTAAAGTATGACAGAAGTGTTAGCTTAGCTGTGCTGAATAAAGAAAGTGATTGATTGGGGAAGAAAGGCAAAAAAAAAAAAGTTATTTATATACACACACATTTTTGCATCTCCATCTCCCACTGGTGGAATTTGATTAATTCAAGGAAATAAGTATTTTGAAATTAATTTTGACTTCCTGATTAGATCCTTTGATCAAGATAGTGATCTGAGATCTGGCTACATTTCATATAATATGAGTCTCCTACCCCTTTTCTTCTATTAATGGTTCAAACCAATTTTTTGATGACCTGTTGCTTTGTTTCATTTGTCTTGCTCAAAATAGTTTTGTAAGTACATTTGCAATTTCCCAAATTAACCTTAATTTTCTCTTTATTTTTCTCAAACTCACATTTTCTATTTCAAATTATATCCATAGATAGAAAAGGAATCAGATAATTATCACCTAGAATTCTAAAATTCATTATCAGAAATCAGACATTCTGATAACTGATTCGATCCTATGCTTACTGTATAGTGAAAATAAGCTGTTTTCAGTTTATTAGATGACACTGTTGACTTTTAGAGTTGTGGTTTTGTTCTCTAGAGAGAAAATAGTTTGACATTACTAAAATTCAATTATTAAAAAATTAAAGCAAATCAAGTTCGTCATAAACTGTTCAAACAATTTCAGTTTGCTTTGATACATTTTATTCTAGTTTTGATCAAATAAAAATGTGACACTACTTTACCAGAGATCATAAAAATGTAAACCAGTTTTGTCTTCAGAAAATCTCTCAGAGACAGTTAAAAGATACCTTAGTGAAACACAATTTATATTGTATCTTAATTTTATAGCCTAAAGGGAGAAGTTGACATACAGATTATATGATTAACTATCTTCACTTCCAGAGTAGTTCAATATTTTCTTTCTCAAACGAATAAAGCTTTTCTCTTACTGCCTCACCCTAGGAAAATGGTGATAAACACTCTTACACTTGTCAAAACATAACACACGTCTGTAGCTCTATCACACCTAGTAGACAATGTACAAAACAAATGAGAGATAAAAATATAAAGATGCATGTACTAAACCAGCTTTTAAACAAATGTAAATAAATTCAAAAATCTAAAACTATTTTCATTAGTAAAATTGATAATAGTTAAGAAAAAGCAATTCCTGTTTTAGTAAGAATTTAGAAAAATTTAAAAGCCTCAGGCAGTTAGTACAAACGCAAATTTTTAGATTTTCAAAAATGTGTTTACATATAACAAAAAATCATTTTGCACATGTATTGACTCAAAAATTCTACAAGGAGAAATTTATCCTCAGAGGAAATGATTATGTAATGTAGAAATATTCTGAAGCTAGGATGCTTAACAAAGTTGTTTATTATCAGGAATGTTTGAAAAAAAAAAACTAAATAGGTTTAAACAAACACCAAGATATAAGAGAATATATTCATATGATGTAAGACCTTACTTTATTAATGTTACATTGTAGAGGAATATTTTCTCTCTTGGAAAGACTTTCCTATTAAACCAAAGAACAAGCCATAATGTTATTATTCTTTGCATGGATATATATGTGGATATATCCATATATATATATATATATATATATATATATATATATATATATATACACACACACACACATACACACACACACACACACACACACACAGAGATTGTATAAATATGAAGTTTATATGATCTATTATTGATAAGATTATCTCTGGTATTTGCATTATGAGTTATTTTAATTTTCTTTTTTTAGTGTTTATCTTGATTTTCTACGATTGCAGGTTAATTGGAGCCTTTGCTCCAAGTCATCCTCATCACTCCATGGCTTAAACTCATGGAAGAGTTACCATTTTGAGTGGTTCTTTTCCCCATTGCATTAACAGAAAAGATTTCATGGAAAATTATTGCACTGACTCTTCAAGGTATACCCAGAAGTTAGACATGACCAAGGCAGGTCTCACAGCCATTGTTAACTTTAAAGACATGGAGACGAGCCATTCTATTCTGCATTTGCTTACAAGAATGAACACTGGAGATACTGCGAACAGCATTTGGTGTATGGCTGCTTTGATTTAAAGAAACAGAGAGCATGTAAATAAACGTTTCTCTTACCTTCTTGATGAGAACTGTCTTCCTTGTGGAACTACACAGAAGTTAGCTGTTTCCTATCCAAATAAGAGATTTTCTTGTGGGCTAGATAATGTCTCCAACAACATGGAAGGAGAGAGACAAGACTTCAGAAGGACACAAGGCATCTGAATGCATTGGAAAGAGAATATTTTCCCAACAAAGAAGCTAGTGATGCAAGGAAAAATGTGGTCATGTTCAAGATATAGAACCCAAAGCAGCTGAGGTGAATATAAGAACTCAATGGCAATAGAAGAACTATAGGTGCTAAAGAGTGTGTGGTACACAGATATCAAAGGATAGGGCAGAAGAAGAAGAACAGTTTAAAGGGAAGAAAGAAAAAAATAAGAGATCAATTGGTTCTTGAATATTTGAGCAAACACCACAAATCTAGAAATAATAGTAATAAATATCTAATCAATCATGGAGTGTATAAGAGGGCTCCAACACATCCTACCATTGACAATAGCTCTACAAAAGGTGAGATAAATTTAGCCAGTAGAATCAATAACAAAAAATAGAACCTCACAAAATGGGCAAATGAAACAGATTTAGACACCGAATTAGCTCATAGATAAGAGAGGAAAATATCAAATCACCTGAGAGTTTACTTACACCTATAATTCATATTGATATATTTAATTTGACTACTTAGTATACTTTTATACATGATGGGTCCATAAATTAATCTAATGGGTTCTTTATCTTTAAAAATCCAATGTAAGTAGCTTACTTTAACATAGTTTTTAAGAAAAAGATCAGTGAACCTAGATGGATTCAGCTGATCCTAGGGTAAGACCATCCTTCACGCCTAAAATTTTCCTATCCACCAGTCAAAGAAAGCTCAGAATTAAGTCTTAACTGAAGCAGTTTGACTTAACTTACATGAAATTCATTCTCATAGAGAGATGCATGAGAAATGTAGCTAATGTGAATTCCCTTTGGAAATGAATTATTTTCTTGGCTAATTATTTGTCTCCTGGAAAGACTGCAGGCAGCTTTGAGTGCCATGTGGCTCCCACAGGGAAACATTTATTAGGGACAAGGACACAAGATGATAATGACATGCAGGCATCAGTCCTAGAAACGCAGTGTTTCAGATGCATGGTCTAATATGTTTGGCAGTAAAAATATAAATGTTTTTATGTGGAAAGAAAATTGGGAAAGTTAGACTATTTGATGTTACTAAAAAGAGTCTCAGGCTGGTATTGAGTAATATGATGATTATGGCTAAAATATTATTAGGAATTATAATGCCATCTCAATAGAAGAGTCATTCCAAATTCACCACTTGGAAAGACTGTATTCATCTAATTAGGAATTTTAGGGCTTTATTCACACAATAAAAACACATGAAATGCATGACTAAGACTGTTAATCATGATATATTTTAGTTTCTGAGAGACTTTAGCAGAAATGAGGACACCAAGGAAACTGTTAAATTCAAATTAAGGTAATTAAGAGTTACAAAGGATTACTTATTTTTGCACTTTATTAAAGTTACAGTCTTCCAGTGCCCAAATCCCTCCTTGGAATATTACTTTATATTTTCTGGATGTTCTCTTAACTCTTTCTGGTCATTGTTACTAACACAGCATAGCAAAGAGTGTATTTTCTAAAAACTGTTCATTAGAATGCTTAAAAAACAGTAGGGTTTGTTTGTTGTTTTTTTTTTTTTTTTAACCAGTTGACTTTCTACTGAAAGACAGTATAGTTAGCTTATTTTTAAGGAAAAATTAGTTCTCAATGTCTAATATTTCACTAGTCTTAGGAAAATCACAAACTATCACTGATGAACCTATATGTTGGTCACTATTATGCAATAGTCATCAAAGAGTTTTGTTTTTACTAGCCACCTAATGCACTCTAGTGTTGCTGAGTTTCTTGTATCAGGACTATGGGGCATTTTTTTTGCCAACCATATGCTATTAGTGTAGAACAAAATCATTGAGTGATGCTCAAATGTTGCTTTTTCTGGTTTACAGGGTATGCAATCAGTAACCTCATAAACTGGTGTTTTTGAACAACACTTTCAGAGATATTCAATAATTTGGAGACTCAATCAAGAGAGTACTACAAAATATTCAAAATATTTTTCAACATCTGAGAGTTGAAACCCAGCACCGATTATTCATAATGATAGAATAGTTATTGATGAAAAGACAAGGAGGCCACAAGACAGATTTGATCTAAAAGTGTCTATATCCTTTAGTAGCTCTCTAAAGGCAATATGGAGACTTTTCTATTCTCAGCTTGCTCAAATATACCCCCACCCTCATGCTGCATTCAATTCCAAACCCAAAGAAAATATACAGATGGAAAATAAGCATATAAAATACTTAACATCACATGCCATTAGAAATTGTAAATTAAAGCAATGAGATACCACTATACTACACACCTATTAGAAAGGTTAATATCTAAAACAATGACAACACCAAATGCTGGTGAAGAAGTGAAACAATGGGAATTCTCATTCATTGTTGGTGGAAATGCAAAATGGTACAGCCACTTTAGAAAATAGTTTGTTAATTATGTACAGAGCTAAAGATACTCTTACCAGACAATCCAGCAATCACATTCCAAAGTATTTACTCAAATGAGCTGAAAACATGTTTACTCAAAATTATGCATGCAAATATTTATAATAGCTTTATTCATCATTGGCCAAATTTGGAAACAACCAAGATATCCTTCAATAGGTGAATAGGTAAATAAACTGAGGCATAGTCATACAATGGGATATTATTCAATGATAAAAATAAATAAGACATCAAGCCATAGAAAGGCACAGAGGAAACTTAAATATATATTGCTAGGTGAAAGAAGTAAATCTGAAAAAGTTGCATACCATATGATTCCTATTACATGACTTTCAGAAAAGGAAAAACTTCAGAGACAGTAAATAAATCAATGCTTTCCAGGGGTCTGAGAAGAGCGGGGGATTGCATAAGCACAGGAGACTTTTATGGTGGTGAAATTATTCTTTATGATACTGTTATGTTGGATGCATACCATTATACTGTCATCAAAATCCATAAAATGTACAATACAAAAATTGTACCCTATTACAAATCTTGGACTTTATTTAATAACATATTGGTTCATCAATTGTGATAAATATACCACACGAATGCAAGTTGTCAATAATAGAGGAAACTGAGCGAATGGCGGGTAGTTGGAGGATCATAGGGGTATTTGGGAAGTCTGTAGTTTCTGCTTAATTTTTCTGTAAATCTAAAACTGCTCAAAAATATAAAGTCAATTAATTTAACAAATTCACTTTGAGGATTTTGAATTAGGGATGAAACTCTTAGGGAGATAAGCTCAACAGATTCTACAGTCCAGATCCATTCCTGCTACTCTTGGGTAAGTCATTTCATCACTTTTTCCCTCAGTTTTCTACCTGTAAAATGGAGTAATAATAATACTTACCACAAAATTTTGTTGAGGATTACAACCAGAACAGTGATAGTATACAATAAGTTTATTATTTTTTGTACAATCACTATCCATGAGAGACTGTGAAACTGAAGTAGAACAAGAGGGTGGTATGGCTATGGGGAGAAACTTGTCACAGATATGAGATTCTATGGCCAGAAAGTACAATCCTGGTTTCAAAGGTAGGTCCCCACAGTGAAAGTCAGAAGAGCAGTTGTTGGTAAGCATTGCTCTATAATTGATTAATATCTCACATGGACATGTCTATTTGTTTTGTTCATGTAGTGTCTGTAAAGACTATCGATTCACTCAATTAATTTTTGGAAGCCCATGAAGTAATAGTAACTACTGGAATTTACTCAGCACTTTTTTGTTTGGCAGGCACTGTTCTAAGAGTTTTACACCTTAATTAATTTTTACATAAAAATTAAATAGGTATGGCTATTCTTTTAATTTCACAGAAGTGTAACTGAGGTTAGTTGATTTAACCTGCTCATGGTCACACAGCAAATAAGTAAAAACAGAAATTTGAACAGAAGCAGCCTGATTCTAAAATCTGTATTTTTTACCAGCATGTTATGTTGACACCTTTATAATATATATGTTCTATATATGCATTTTTGTTTGTTTGCTTGTTTCCTGTTCTACCATAAGATTTTAACCTTACTCCATACTTATTAATTTTGTGTCCTTAAGCAATTTTATTGGCCTCCTTGGGGACAATGATATTAACAACATCACAAGGTTTTGTAAGGATTAATGACCTAATACACGTAAAGGGCTTTGAAAAGTACTTGAGATAGAGAAAGGACATAATACATGTTATGTCTGTTATATTTTTGTTATTACTCAATTGTTTTGTTATCATCTCAATACACCTTTATTACTGACTATACCAATAACAACCTTTAAAATTTTATATCTTTATTATATATATCAAAATATTTCATATATATGCACAATATTTGATAATGTCTTACGGCCATTAACAATCTCTACTTTACATAGAAATCAGTCTATGATCACTAACAATAAGGTTTTGAGTAAAGAAGTTCTATCATCAGAGACGAGTAAGCGATAACATTGAATTTTGCATAGCGCCTGGTCCGTAGTAGGCTCTCGATAAATATTTGATGAACTAATAAATAAATAGCACTCAATGCAATAGTACCTTACCAGAGAACAAACATAGGAAATGACAGTACCAACCTTAATACTATGGTTTACCACAAGCACAGGAGGAAGTTCAGCCCAACTGAACAAACATCATATACTTAGATCTAATACACTTAGTAAATTCATACATCTTGCAGGGGTCCAAAGAAGTTCCTAGGGAAAAAATGGTGGAAGAGTCACAAAGAAGGTAAAACTTAGATTAGATTTGACAGGTGAATAGAATTTACTGAGGAGCAAGATGTTCCATTCATTAAGTCATATGCATTATAAATAAAAGCATCACCAAATAGTGCTAGAATTAGTATATACTGAGTAATGATTAAATATCCTTTCTTTCTATATTATGATCTATTTAATATATTATATAAAGTTCATGTAGATAAATGTAAATTCATACATACCTGACAAAGTTTTACTCAACCATTGCTGCAATAATGCTGTCTAACAAACCACTGCAAATTTCAGTGGCTTAGAATGCTCTTTCATTTACTAGATGGGATGCTTCCTGATTCATGAATCATTGAATAAAGCCAATTCTATCTTCAATTAAAAAAAAAAAATCATTGGCTTAAACAACACACCTTTCTTCTGCTCCCCTGACTAGAGATCAGTTTTGGTTAAGCTCATCTAGGCTGCATTCTGCTGGTGGCTCTACCTCAAGATGTGAGTCAGACAGGCTTGGCTCTAAGGTCTGGGTTGGATTTAGACCTGCTCTGATTTTCTCTCATCCCTCTTAGCCCAGTGTCAACTGAGGAAATGCTTCTCATGGAGAATGATAGGAAGTCAAGAGGTCAATCCAAAGACCTCTGTTTCTGTTAGAGCCAATAACTTGCCTTAGGTCAAAGTAAGTCAGTCATGTGGCCAAATTCAAGTACAATGGTGCATTGAAATGTCCTCCACTCTCTTCAGTGCACCAGAAGAAGCATGACCTTCAATCCAATAATCGTAAGTGCACCTATATTGCCATTTTGAAGAATAAAAAAGAAAGAAACTGTCAGTTTTCTTTAGGAAAGAATGATCAACTCTGAATTAGCAATAAGCAAAACACATTTAGTTAACTAAGACAAAATAGAGGGTTGGAGAAATTGGAGCCCCAGAAGTAAGCCAAATGTTTTACTCTAGGAAGCACATTTGGGACACTGTATGTTCTGGGAGTAGACACGTGTAAGAATTGTAACAGGAGGTCAGAGTGTCAGGCAAATAAAACTTAGACTAGTAATTAGTTGGGCTCCAATATCATGGCAACAAAATCCAGAACTTGGGATTCTTCCTAAACAGAAATGTGCACCCCTTCTCTTAAATTATAGTTACCTATTTGAACATAGTTTGTAACGTCAAAAATCACTGCTGTTTGCTTTGTAATAATGTAATTTTATTTCATGTGGTAGGCAAAATTCTGAGATGACATACACCTATTTATAATCTCCCCATGTGTGTGGTGGAACCTATAACTTGCTTCTAACCATCTAAACAAGGCAAAAGTAAAGGGATTTTGATAATGTAATCAAAGTCTCTAATTGGTTTACTTTAGGTGAATCAAAAGTGAGATTATCTTGGGTGGGTCTGTCCTAATGGGCTCTTAATAGAGAGTCTAAAAGAGTCTAAAAGCAAAACACCAGAGAGTCTCCTCCCCCTCCCCTCTCTTTCTTTCTCTGTGTGTTTGTGTGTGTGTGTCTGTGTATGGCTGCTAGCTTTGAAGAAGCAATATACAATGAGATATAATAAATTCTGCCAACAACATGAGGGAACTTGGAGAGAGATCCTTCCCTAGCTGTGTCTTCAGATGAGAACACAGCTTGCCTGACACTTTGAGTGCAGACCTGCTGAGAGCCTGAGCAGTGGACCCAGCCAGGCTGTGCTCCTGACTCATGGAAACTGTGAGTAAAAACTGTGTGTTGTTTTAAGCTCCTGAGTTTGTGATAGTTTCTCATGCAGCAAAAGAACGGTTTATACATTACATGAAAATAAAGCAACATGGACAATATCATGAGTCAATAAGCATTTAGTAATTGGGATCTGATTAAAGGAAACATTCATTCCATTGGAGGATCACACACATGAAAGGAGACCCAAGTCCACGGTTTCAGAGTAAAGCCTGGATGGTTGTTCTGTCTACCTGGTGAAGCTACTTGATCTTTTCAAAAATGCACTTAGTAAGATTCCTTTACATATCAGTATTAATATGATTAATACTCAAAATGACATAAGACAAGCATTATCCTTTGCTTAAGTGCAAATTGATTTGTATTATCACCTTCAACAGGACCTCCTTATACTGTTTATGTTGGATATGTAATGTTGACACAATGTAATAAAAGAAACATATTTTAATGTACATCAGATATATTGAGAGGAAAAAGTTGAAGGGCTGAATATTGTTGTGTTTCCACTACCAACATCACCCCACTCTTCCATTAGTTCTAAATGTCATGTCACTTGTCAGATTTCCTGGAAAGCAGACACTGAGACAAAATGTGGATGCAGGAAGAGTCTTGTAGAGTGCTCTTGTGATCAAAACCTGTGGGAGGAGAGGAATCAGGATGGATGGGGCAGAACAGTTTTGCAATGTAATGTCACCAAAAACCTGTGCTGCTCCCATGGTAAGCTCTAAAGCTGAGATGACACTTTAGAGATGTCCTAAGCTGGGGCCAAGTGTCCAACCCCTGTCTCCCCTACAGAGACAATTCATTGGATACTGGCCACACAGGGAAGGCCGTCAGCTGAGGGCTGACATCTGACAACACATATAGTAGCTGGAGAAGTCCTTCAGTCCTACAGGGGATAGAAGGAGCATTACCACATTTGTGTATATCATTTAATATTTGATTATCTTTTAGATTCAATACATTAAGCTGGGAATGGTGAGTACAAGGTAAACCAGTGATTTTTTTTCTAAAACTGAGGCAAAACAACTATTTTTCTTCTTCTCTTTTCTTTTGATTTTCCCATTGATAAAATGAGGATAATAGGAGATATGCCCCTGATTGACCTCATAGTTATGTTCTTTGGATTTAAAAAAGAAAGAAAGAAAGAAAAATGCTAACAAACCAAAAAACTAATGGTTTTTGAAGAAGACATAATAAATCTGAATTATGCTGAAATTAACAGTCATACATTGCTATTAAAATGACATTTTAAAATGGCAGACTTAACTTCTTGTAAACCAATTTGCAATTGGGAATTAACTCCTTTGCAAATTGGTAACATCAGGGTTCTAGCTAAATCCTGGACAGCCTTGCATTTCTGAATACCATTACTGATCTCTGGACACTGAGTGAAAGAAAATGCAGTGGCAGCCATGAAACGTGTAGTGTGGCAGTTGCAATGCAAGTGATCAAGAGCCTTGTCTTTCACCTTGAGCCTTACACTTCTGTCCTGCGAAGTTTAACACCTCATCTCCAGACTCAGTAAAGTCCCAAGTGACTGTGAATTGACATCACAAACACACCTACAAATTTAACAAGGGAGAAAAAATGGAGGAAAACTTGGGGGAAAATGCGATCAGCAACTTTTGAGTTAAGATGAAAGAACAAGGAAAATATTAACAAAATCATTTTAAAAGGTCATTAAGGAAAGAAACAAAACAAAATACAACTCTCCTGTAACTGAAGATCAGTCTGCCAGGGGAGAGCTCAGCTGTGTCCAGATAAAGTACTATCATACTTTACCTTAATGAACTCTGTACTGACAAGTCTTTTATGACAAATTTTGTGCTCTCAGCAACTTCAAATCTAAGAGATTTGGAGCTCCATTTAAAGCCGTATCTTGGCCCTGTCATGTCTGTGTGACAAGTTCTCACAGTCCTCATCTGGGTCACTAAATGGAGATCCCATGATAGAGAAAGCCGACATCCCATCCATCTTGCTTTGCATGAGCATGCCTCTGTCAGGAAAACTACATACCAATGTTAGTTTTATATGCTCTCCAGAAATGCAGCCATGAATTGGTTTCCAGTAGCCTGAACAGAAGCAAACTGCAAGAATCAATTTAGAAGTGTGTTGTTCCCCTACACTGGAAAAAAAGGAAATAAAGCCAGCAATCACTTTCACTTCAACCCTGTATCATACGATACTTCAAAGCTTTTGTATACCTCTTTTTTTTTTTTTTTTTTTTAAGGAAAGGTTAATTGTTTTCCCTTGTTTGAAATAAGGAAAAAACATATCATGGAAATAAAAGAAATTATTTAACAATAAGTAGTAAAAACAATTCATTGTGTAGTTAATTAAATTGTATTAACATTTCACTTCCATTGCTCAAAGGAAAAAAAAAAAAAAAATTGCCAGCAGTTAAATGGAAAAGATTTCATCTTAGAGTTGTGGCAGTCTTTGTGCAATGATTTGTTTTTTTCTAATTTTTTCTGTCTTTGCCTTATTTGTAACATGGGTTATTTGATTTTCTTTAATGCAATGTTTAAAAAACAAAACAAAACAAACCCCTGTAACCTCAGTGTTTTCTCAGAAGATCTGAAATATCTCAACATAAGTGTAAAAGTTGAATCTCTAGGACTCCATAAAACATTCTGCAGTTGTTGTTTTTTTTTTAAACATCTTTATTGGAGTATAATTGCTTTACAATGGTGTGTTAGTTTCTGCTTTATAACAAAGTGAATCAGTTATACATATACATATGTTCCCATATCTCTTCCCTCTTGCATCTCCCTCCCTCCCACCCTCCCTATCCCACCCCTCTAGGTGGTCACAAAGCACCCAGCTGATCTCCCTGTGCTATGCGGCTGCTTCCCAGTAGCTATCTATTTTACAATTGGTAGTGTATATATGTCTATGCCATTCTCTCACCCTGTCACATCTTACCCCTCCCCCTCCCCATATCCTCAAGTCCATTCTCTAGTAAGTCTGTGTCTTTATTCCCGTCTTGCCACTAGGTTCTTCATGACCTTTATTTTCCCTTAGATTCCATATATATGAGTTAGCATACTGTATTTGTTTTTCTCTTTCTGACTTACTTCACTCTGTATGACAGACTCTAACTCCATCCACCTCACTACAAATACCTCCATTTCATTTCTTTTTATGGCTGAGTAATATTCCATTGTATATATGTGCCACATCTTCTTTATCCATTCATCCGATGATGGACACTTAGGTTGCTTCCATGTCCTGGCTATTGTAAATAGAGCTGCAGTGAACATTTTGGTACATGACTCTTTTTGAATTCTGGTTTTCTCATGGTATATGCCCAGTAGTGGGATTGCTGGGTCGTATGGTAGTTCTATTTTTAGTTTTTTAAGGAACCTCCATACTGTTCTACATAGTGGCTGTACCAATTTACATTCCCACCAACAGTGAAAAGTGTTCCCTTTTCTCCACACCGTCTCCAGCCTTTATTGTTTCTAGATTTTTTGATGATGGTCATTCTGACCAGTGTGAGATGATAGCTCATTGTAGTTTTGATTTGCATTTCTCTAATGATTAATGATGTTGAGCATTCTTTCATGTGTCTTTTGGCAATCTGTATATCTTCTTTGGAGAACTGTCTATTTAGGTCTTCTGCCCATTTTTGGATTGGGTTGTTTGTTTTTTTGTTATTGAGCTGCATGAGTTGCTTGTAAATCTTGGAGATTAATCCTTTGTCAGTTGCTTCATTTGCAAATATTTTCTCCCATTCTGAGGGTTGTGTTTTGGTCTTATTTATGGTTTCCTTTGCTGTGCAAAAGTGTGTAAGTTTCATTAGGTCCCATTTGTTTATTTGTGTTTTTATTTCCATTTCTCTAGGAGGTGGGTCAAAAAGGATCTTGCTGTGATTTATGTCATAGAGTGTTCTGCCTATGTTTTCCTCTAAGAGTTTGATGGTGTCTGGCCTTACACTTAGGTCTTTAATCCATTTTGAGTTTATTTTTGTGTATGGTGTCAGGGAGTGTTCTAATTTCATACTTTTACATGTATCTGTCCAATTTTCCCAGCACCACTTACTGAAGAGGGTGTCTTTTCTCCACTGTATATGCTTACCTCCTTTATCAAAGATAAAGTGACCATATATGCGTGGGTTTATCTCTGGGCTTTCTATCCTGTTCCATTGATCTATATTTCTGTTTTTGTGCCAGTACCAAACTGTCTTGATTACTGTAGCTTTGTAATATAGTCTGAAGTAAGGGAGCTTGTTTCCTTCAGCTCCATTTTTCTTCTTCAAAATTGCTTTGGCTGTTCAGGGTTTTTTGTGTTTCCATACAAATTGTGAAATTTTTTGTTCTAGTTCTGTGAAAAATGCCAGTGGTAGTTTGATAGGGATTGCATTGAATCTGTAGATTGCTTTGGGTAGTAGAGTCATTTTCACAATGTTGATTCTTCCAATCCAAGAACATCGTATATCTCTCCATCTATTTGTATCATCTTTAATTTCTTTCATCAGTGTCTTATAATTTTCTGGATACAGGTCTTTTGTCTCCTTAAGTAGGTTTATTCTTAGATATTTTATTCTTTTTGTTGCAATGGTAAACGGGAGTGTTTTCTTAATTTCACTTTCAGATTTTTGTCATTAGTGTATAGGAATGCAAGAGATTTCTGTGCATTAATTTTGTATCCTGCTACTTTACCAAATTCATTGATTAGTTCTAGTAGTTTTCTGTTAGCATCTTTAGGATTCTCTATGTATAGTATCATGTCATCTGCAAACAGTGACAGCTTTTCTTCTTCTTTTCCGATTTGGATTCCTTTTATTTCTTTTTCTTCTCTGATTGCTGTGGCTAACACCTCCAAAACTATGTTGAATAATAGTGGTGAGAGTGGGCAACCTTGTCTTGTTCCTGATCTTAGTGGAAATGGTTTCAGTTTTTCACCATTGAGGATGATGTTGGCTGTGGGTTTGTCATATATGGCCTTTATTATGTTGAAGAAATTTCCCTCTATGCCTACTTTCTGCAGGGCTTTTATCATAAATGGGTGTTGAGTTTTGTCAAAAGCTTTCTCTCCATCTATTGAGATGATCATATGGTTTTTCTCCTTCAATTTGTTAATATGGTGTATCACGTTGATTGATTTGCATATATTGAAGAATCCTTGCATTCCTGGAATAAACCCCACTTGATCATGGTGTATGATCCTTTTAATGTGCTGTTGGATTCTGTTTGCTAGTATTTTGTTGAGGATTTTTGCATCTATGTTCATCAGTGATATTGGCCTGTTGTTTTCTTTCTTTATGACATCTTTGTCTGGTTTTGGTATCAGGGTGATGGCGGCCTCATAGAATGAGTTTGGGAGTGTTCCTCCCTCTGCAGTATTCTGGAAGATTTTGAGAAGGATAGGTGTTAGCTCTTCTCTAAATGTTTGATAGAATTCCCCTGTGAAGCCATCTGGTCCTGGGCTTTTGTTTGTTGGAAGATTTTTAATCACAGGTTCAATTTCCGTGCTTGTGATTGGTCTGTCCATATTTTCTATTTCTTCCCGGTTCAGTCTCTGCAGGTTGTGCATTTCTAAGAATTTGTCCATTTCTTCCAGGTTGTCCATTTTATTGGCATAGAGTTGCTTGTAGTAATCTCTCAAGATTATCATTCTGCAGTTTTAATAAAAGTTATATTGCTCTAAGTAATTCCTAAATGGTATGTAAATCAAATTAAAGGTGGCATTGTCATCTATACAACAAAAGTGAGTCATGCACATAATTTTTTTTAAAAAAAGCATCAAGAAGATCGCAAAGTCTGATGTGTTACTTCATCATTATGGTACCCAAGGGAAGCCAAAAGAAAAGTACCTAGATCCTTATGAAGCCTGGAATTAACAAACAGAGTATAACCCAGGTAGTTTCAACTACAAGTGCTTATTAAAGATGAGCTTAGAATAGATTGTAAATTTACTGGCCTCAAATACCAATAAAAAGAACAATGATTGAAAAGGATAGAATGATAAGCTACACTTTACTATTACAAAAAAAAAAAAAAAAAAAAAAGAAAAGTAACTACTGTATCAAAAAGGACAGGGTTGCAATGCCTAAGACTTTGAAATGCCTTTTAGGAATAATATCTTTTCCCCCAAGATCTTCTCCAAGATACATTTTGTTATAATTCTTCCTGACCTCTTGCCCATTGAGGTGCTGGTATCTGCAGAGGAAATTTCATAGAAATAATCCTCCTGAAATGAAGGAACAACTTACTTTTGTCCTTCACAGATATAAACTATATTGAAAACAATTTTATGTTGCTCAGCAGCATTTAATACACCAAAATAAAACCCCACTCTTCATCTTCCTCTTAAAAGCAACAAAATTGAATTTCTTAACATGGCTTCTCATATCTATTTAGTTTAGATTAAATGTAGTTTAAAGCATAATCTTTCTGTAATCTGATCACAGGTTCCAACAAATAGGATGGCTAGGGGCAGGACATGAAATAGAAAATTCTATATTGTTCTAAGCATGTTCATATCTAGACTCTGAAGCAGAAAGTCCCCAGTGGTTTCCAGTGCCAGCCTTTCATCTTCCAAAACATACGGTATCTCTGAGTGAACTCCCTCTGAACTCCACTTGTCAAAGTAATGGCGAAATAGCAACATCACGTAAACAAAACAAGAGGCTGCATTGCTGCTAATGTTAGCATCATTAAAAATTAAATATGGCTGATTTGAGCAAATATTTAAAGCCGACAATTCCATTCTTTGCAATGGTTTCCCTCTAACACGGAGAGTTGTTTTTAAAATATTCTTCAAGCAGTAAGGTTTTTCTTTTGATAAACCACAGTTTATTCCCTTTGTCCTATGGTTATATTTTCATTTTACTTCACAGACCATTTTGTCTATGAGACTTGGGATTTCCTTTAACATATCACGTTAAAGCATAACAACATAAAATCTCATAAAATACAAAAACTAGCATTATTTCTTTTCAAAATATCTGTTAGAAGTTATATGTTTATTAAAAATACTTAGATACATAAAAATTGCTTGAAACTCCTAAATAGATTCTGAAATATCAAGAAAATCATATCAAATTTAGCTTAAATGTTGAAACAAGTGTTCCATATAGATCTGTAAAGAAGCATATTGGAAACACCTGAAAAAGCCTATCTCTCAGAGGTTAGTTTTGAGGTTCTCTTGCTTATAATGTGGTTTGCAGTACCTCATGTTTATAGCCCTATTACTGGTCCTGTTTTCTGAAGAAAAATTAAACTTAATCACTTCTGACAAATTAGAACAAGGACTCCATGTCAAGTTTTATATATTCTACTCTCTCTATCTCCATTAAATATGGATAGTTTATTCCTACTATGCTATAAATATCAGTAAAGTTAAAATGTTAGAATCCTGGAGGCATTTACAGTTTGACAATTAAAAAAAAAAAAAAAGCCTGCAGTCAGCGGCATGAAAGTACAGTCATGAAATCTGAGTTTATATGTTCATTGTCAAAACTGGGGTGATTTTGTGGCCTCCCAACAACTATCTGCATAGTCATGGGATTGGGCCTTGTGTTCTTTTAGCCAATATAGAAAGAAAAATATAATTTAGAAAGAAAAATTCTCAAATAAACACAGATTTTATAAGTGATGGATATAGAACTGACCCTAAAGTGATGAGAGACTACATATGTTTTTTCTTAGAACATTATTTTTCTTTTTTTGAAGCTTTAAATATGCCATAGATTTTTTTAAACTTTTTGTTTTATATTGGAGTATATTTGATTAACAATGTTGTGTTAGTTTCTGGTGTACAGCAAAGTGATTCAGTTATACATACACATGTATATATTCTTTTTCAAATTCTTCTCCAATTTAGGTTGTTACATAATATTGAGCAGAGTTCCCTGTTCTATACAGTAGGTCCTTGTTGGTTATCCATTTTAAATACAGCAGTGTGTACTTGTCAATCCCGAACTCCGTATCAGTCCCCCTCTCCCTTCATCCCTGGTAACCCATAAGTTGGCTGAATGGATACAAAAACAAGACCCATATATATGCTGTCTACAAGCGACCCACTTCTGACCTAGGGACACATACAGACTGAAAGTGAGGGGTTGGAAAAAGGTATTCCATACAAATGGAAATCAAAAGAAAGCTGCAGTAACAATACTCTTATCAGACAAAACAGACTTTAAGATAAAGACAGTTATAAGAGACAAAGAAGGACACTACATAATGATCAAGGGATCAATCCAAGAAGAAGATATAACAATTGTAAATATTTATGCACCCAACATAGGAGCACCTCAGTACATAAGGCAAATTTTTTCAACTGAATATATGCCTTTGCTTCACATTCTATTCTCCAGTGTTCTCCAGGTCATAAATTACACCCTGCTTTTTCCCTTTTTGTTTTTGCACATCCCTTTTCCTCTCTTTGGAATTTTCTTCCTCTACATTTATTCTGATAAAACCCTGCTCATACTTCATTACACAGGTTAGATTTCACTTTTGTTAGGAAGCCATTAACAGACCCACCTAAGAGCAAGGAAGGTGCTACCTCCTGTGCCCCCAGAACAGAGTATCCTTCTCCTACCTGAACACATTCACACAATGTCATTTGAGGACCAAGACACCATTGATTGTATTCATTGCTGTCATATTCTCAGCACACGATACTCTCTGGCATGAGGTGGGTTCTTTACTGACTAAGTACTATTCTATGCATCTATAGTCCCGTATTTTATCACTCTCTCCTTTGCGCTACATGCTCTAGTCATTTGGAGCCACTTGTCGTCCATCAATGTTCTGTGCTCTCTCCTATCTCCTGGCCTTAATTCCTTTGCCCAGCATTTCCTTCTATTTTTCATCTCTTGCCCCACAATCTGGCTCTCGGAAGCTAGTCATAATTTTTCATCAGCCCATTGTTGACAAGTATGCTTGTCTCAGTGTCTTCTTGCTATCCTCAATCAAACATCATAGAGATAATATTATATTGGAATAATCCAAAATTTCTGACTCCCCAACTTGATTGATATATCTTACGGGCAAAGGTGCTAACTTACTTCTCTATGCCCCCTACAGTAATTGATGCATGGAAGTTCAAATACTTAGAAGAAGTTCAAAGGTATTTACTTGGATTTAAAAAGTCTTGAGTCCAGACTCCAAAATTTACTTCTTACTGTATAAGATTATATCTTTGGCAAATGACAACATTACCAAACTTTATTTTTGTTATTGTTGAAATGAGAAAGATAATACTGATGGGTCTGTAGATAAGCATCTCCTCTCTCCTGACATCATACTTCCCTGTGGATAGATTTCATCTGGAGTAGCAAGGCTCATCTCTCCCCACCCCTCACTCACTCATCCCTATGGAGGAAGTGACCTATCTGGGTGATAATTGTAGGGTTATGTTTATTTTACCAGTCTTACTCCTGCTGATATGTATGCTCCACACTTCAGTATGAGACTGTGTAGGTAAGGTTGTGTGGTTCACAAGTAGAGAGTGAGAAAGCCCCTTTAGTCCCAGGCCTAAATCTACATTCACGAATAGGCTTTCTTCCTTATAACAAAAAAATATTTTATCTTCATCTTTTTATCAACATCTGTGACAACTCTTCAGGAAAAGATATTATCACTGAATTAGCAGTACAACAAATTTGGGGTGGGGGATAATACTTTTGAAAAAAATGAGGTTGCAATGTTGAGCAGGTGGGACACATTTACTATGACGCAGACCTGAGATCATTTCTGCAAATCCCAAGCGAGTCCATTAAGGGAGTTACACATCAGACAGAAATGGCTAGGCCTTTGCTCAGGCATGGCTGCTGTCTGCTCTGCAGAGTGCCAACTTGGTTCCAAAGCAGAAGCACACACAGGCCTGAATCAGCCAATACATGGGACTGGCATCTAGCGAGATTTCTCATAGCTGGGCAGTGTGCAGCCTGTGCTGGCTTGAAGCAGGCTTTGAGTAGTGCATTTGTGTTTCTCCCACAACATTTCCCTTCAGTCCTTGTCTGTGGACTATAGGTTCTATGAATGCAGGTATTATTTTTTTCATTCACTGCTTTATCTCCAGTTTCTTTAAAAGTGTCAAGTATGAGTAGGAGTTAGGGAAATATTTGTTGAATGAATGAATGAATTTGTCTGATTTCTATATCCATCTCTCATTTTATTCCAAATGTTGGCAAAGACAAAGGATGTGATTTACTGGATCTGCTCGAATTCTACCATGCACATGGCTTATCTCTTAGTATTCTGGAAGGATCATATTCAATAAAATATTTCACTTTATATTAAAAATTTCAAAGCCTTGCACAAATGTCCAAAATAAATACTATTTAATTTTATTGCCATTTTAAATTTACTTTCTGTTCTTTCCTTTTTTTGCTTTTTTAAATTGAGATATAATTGACCTATCATATTGTATTAGCTTTAGTTGTACAACATAGTGGTTTTATATATGTATATGTTGTGAAATTATTACTACAACAAGTTTAGTTAACATCCATCACCTCACATCGTTACAAATTTTTTTCTTATGTTGAGAACTTTTAAGATCTACTCTCCTAGCAACTTTCAAATATACAATCCAGTATTGTTAACTAGAGTCATCATGCTGTACACTAGATCCTTGGGACTTTTTTATTTCCTTTTGTTTTCGTATTAATTGCTGCTTTTAATTCACATCATCTAGTTTAAAGAGTGCCTATTTTTGTTTTCATTTTATTCCTCACAACCCTAACACTTCATACTCACTTATTATTACTTCCAAAAGAAAATAGTGGCAGTACTACATGAAGAAAGATAGATTAAATTCAAATGAGGAATTATTTTCTAGAAAAACTTATTAAGATATTTTTTGTATGAAAATTTTGAAGCCAATAGCTGTAGTGTAATGTGAAAAATGTAAATTTGTCACTGATAGTCAAAATGAACTCTCTGTCTTCCACTCAAAACACACGCTACCTACTATTCTTCTATTCTTTCTAAGAGGCATCAAAAACCTCATTGGACTCAGCCTTGACTGCTGGACACTTTTTCAACTGGTGATCATTCTGGGCAATCTAAGTTACCACAACCATGACCTTGCTTACCTATGGCTTCCTTTTCAGAAAATTTAGACTTTTTCAGTTACCTCCCATGCCTCATCTCTTTCTTAAATATCTCCCACTCATACTATCTAAATATATAGAGAGACCCTAGGAAAACATGACATAAAAAGTACTAATTGCAGCAACTTTTTAGGAATATTTAATCTGTGGATCATCCTGTATTCATTTCTTTTCTGTATTTCAAATTTAATTCTCACAACACTCGCGTGAGCTCGGTATATAATTAATATTCCCTTGATTTTACAAAACGGAGAAAAAGAAAGGAAAAGGAATAGCAAATGCCCCAGACTACACAGCTACCAGGAAGAGGAGTGAATATATATTAACAGAAGCAAAATGACCCCAGAGTCCACCTTCCTCATCAGAATGCTAGACTGCCAAGCTAGGTATTACTGTTTTTGTTTTGTTTTGGTTTGGTTTTAATATAGCACTAATTAGGTCACCTGCTCTAAAACTTTTAATATCTCTTAATTTTAAGTAAAAAAGTGCATTAGCCTGACATTCAAATTGGTCTACAGGGGTACAAACTTACTTTTTCATTTTATCTTCTATCCACTCTTCTCACTCACATTTTTCTCGACTACCCAAATAGTCAACTAACCATCTCACTCTTATATCTTAATGTCACTTGTCACTTTTATCAGCTATATATCCTTTTACTAGTCAAATTTTATCCATCTTTCGAAAACGAATTTAAAAAATATAAATTCCTCTTAGTTCTTTTTCCAAGGTGCTCCTGTGATACGTGCACTTTTATTACATGCATTACACATGCTGTCGTATAATGATGGATACACAAGTTCTATTTTAGAATGTAAACTCGGTCCTCCCTTGAAAGGAAGCTGTGTCACAGTCAGATTCTTAATTCTCACTGCTGTCAGCACAGTGACTTTTACATAGAATGTCCCATAAATTATTACTGAATTGATAGAAGTGGAAAATTAATGCCATTGCTACCAATAAGGAAAGGATACACTGAGAATGAAGTTATAGTTGATTATTTTGTTAACTATATTCTTTACCGGATTTGATATTAAATTTTCACTTAATTTGTTATATATGCATATATTGCTTTCTAAATAAAATGTGTTTAGAATTTTCACTCTAATTCTATAAAGCTACCTTTACAAAAGAGCAGAAGGAATTATTGGCATGGTACTCTTTGCATTTTTTAGCATCAACTTTAGATAGTACTTACCTCTACAAAAAGAAAAGGGCTGCCACCATATAAAAAACTCAAATCTGCTGTCATAACTATTGTCATAGGTCCCTTTCATGCTTCAAAATGGCAGCAGAAAAGCTGTGTGTAGAACAGAATCCCGAAATGTGGGAGCTTGCCCAGGCGCCCCATTGTCCTTTCTGTCAGACTTAAAATGAAACAAAAGGCAGCACAGGCAGTTGGCTAAAGATTTGACTGCCAAAAGTAATAAATAAAATGTTTAATGGTATGTCTTTTTCAAGTGAGAATGTCTTGATGCTCCACAAAAGAGACATGTTAATTCTAAGATACAGTGAATTGTGTAGAGTAGCAGCAAGTTTCTTGATAGATGTGAAGAATTAAATTCAGTTCTCAGATAATAAGTCTTAGAAAATATGTGGAAAGATATGGTGCAAGAGGGGAAACTAGCCTTTGTTTCCAAAATGTACCCAGTGTTATTCCAAATCTAATTTAAAATTTAGCATTGAAGGCTAAGAGGATTGATGTGCTAAAGTAGAAGAAACATAGGTTTGAAGCCTGACAGAAGTGGAATCGAATCCTGGTTCTGTCATTTCATAATTGGGAGATATTGTCTTAACACTTTACTTTCTAGTCTTAAGTTTCTTAATTTGTAAAATGAAGATAATATTAAACATCTTATACATGTTATAGCTATTGGAGATAGTCCTGATGTCTGAAATATAAATGTTTGTCAAATGATAGCTACTTCTGTTAATAGTATTATAGCCATATATGTAAAGTATCAGCAAGAATAATAGCAAAAGACATAAACATTCTGAAATATAGCTCATGGAAATGGAGCAGAGAGTTTAGGACCCCACTAAAAGTTCCCTCCAAGTTGAAAATAAACAGTGCCATCTTCTTTTCTCTGGTCCTCAGAGGCTCACTCTCTGCTGAGTGGAATTATGCCCTCAATATAAAAATTGAAGTAAAAGAACAAACAAAAAACATACAAATAGGAGATAAATAAACACTTTGAGAGGAGTCAAATTTCTTTTTTCCCTAGTTATTTCTAATTTCCCATTCTTTGAGATTATTACCTATTAGTGTCCACCTCACTAAGAAGCCACAGTGGTTATAACAAAGGAGAATGGCAACTGTCTTTCTAGTTCTAATTTTAATCTGGGATAAAGATGAATACCTGCCTATACTTATTAGCTTTTATTTACAACAAATCACCCTGTAACATATTCATTAATTCACTTTTCTTTCTACTAGCATCTACCAAGTATATTCTACATGCAAGTTGCTGTATTTTATATCGACTTGGGGTTTGTTCTTAAGAAACCAAAATGTTCATCTGAAAGAAGGGGGTAAGGTGGGGAAGGAGCAACTTGTCCAGAACCAGTTTAAGCTTCTGTAAAACAGTATATAAGGGGACAAAAGTGTTTGTTTTTTTTTTTTTTTTCTGGATATGTTAACATAAAAGTTAAGCATTTGATCTGCCCTACATTTGATATAGATGGTTACACTGTAATTCATGTGCTAAATCAGAGCTTCTAATTCATACTTCCATTTTCTGTCAAAAAATGATGTGGAAAGCATAAAAGAGACTGTTAAAAAGAATACATTTAATATAAATGAAGAGAGACTCTATATGATTTAAAATCAACCAACCCAGATATGGTTCATATCAAAGAATTGGGAGAACTTGCAGAAGTGCCCACAAAACCACTACTGATGTTATTTGTGGAACCCGGGAGAACAAAAGAGTCACTGGACAATTGAAAACTATCAAGCGTTCCTACTTGCAAGAAACTAAAATTTCAGGCATAGATGTTTCAATAGCTGTTTTGTAACTCTCTAGACGTAAAAACATTGACCATTAGCTAGCAACATATATTCACACAGAAGAGAAGCCAACTCACAGTTTTTCTTTCAAAATCCTACATTTTAACAACATTTTAGGTGAGGTGAACCTGGATTTTATCAAATGGTCTGACAAAATCTCTCTTCATTAAAATATTTTGAGGAGGTTGTGGAGATGGGTCCAAGGACTGGTTGTACAACTAGGTGGTTTTAAATGTACACGAGTTAGTGAGGAAATTTCTAAATAGAGTCTGTAAGTTTATGTCTTCAGTCCTGCTTGTTCAAAATTTTGAATGACATAAATTTGAAAGGTCTAACTAATAAATTCTATATTAGAATCAGAATGTCACAATAGTCAAACAGTAAATTAAATCTAGCATAATAGAAATGACGGGATGACTCTAAATTAATACATTTAGTGACATAAAGCAAACTATACTGGTACTAAATGGCAAGATTGACTTATGCATAGTACATGTGTGTCTGTTGCAAAGTCAAACAAAGTTGAAAAGAGTAGTATATATTATTAAGTTAAATCTCTCACTTAATAAAAATATTTCCTGATGATTAATGATTAGTTAGCTCTTAGTTTAGTAGGGAAGATCCTTCCTCTACAAATATTATTTGGATCCCTTCGATCTAAAGTTGTGTCGGGAAGTAAAATTGATCATAACATCATAAAATGTAGTAATCACATAGAAGTGAGGAATCACTTATAATATCACTTATACAATTATCCCTAAACAACTATTTCTGGCATAACATTAACTTCTATATTAAACAAAGTTTCTTGTTGATTTTCAAATACTTACAAATTGATTACACATTGAAATATATTGGAAATTGAATCTAAAATTAAATGCAAATATTTCAAAAGATGCAGGATTTCACACACACACACACATACACACAACATGAAAGGAATGATGGAGAATATTTGGATTGTATGCAAAGCCTTTACAAATGAGGATCAGAAAGTTTAAACCAATCAACTTTTAAAGCAGCAACATTTAAAATATATATATAATATTCTGAACACTTCCAAAGAGAATGACTTGACTATCAAAGAATTAAGAAAGGAGACTGGAGTAATTGATGGAGTGTACTACTGTCTCAGGAATGATCCTCTTCATGATCTTCTTGCCAAAGTCGAATAAGAGTTGAAAAATATCATATTGTTCTATTATAAATTTGTTAGAAAAACTACATACACACCCAAAATGTACCAATACTTGATTCATTCTAAGTTAGCTCATAATTTCTGTAATTTAAAATTTGTTGACTATCACATAAAATGTCCACTTTGGTAATTTTAGTTTTAGGATAAACTCCCAAAAAACTTTTTTTTTTCACACTTTACTATGAGATTTTTTCACTCTTTACTACGATTTTTTTTTTTTTTTTTTTGCCTTTTTTAGAGTGGTGTTATTTTGACTGCCCTTTTCTGACACTAGTTATAATTATTGGGAATCTAGTCTGCTACCTACAGAGAAACCTCATTTTTCAACAGATCAGATTTGTATACTTCATTACCTATTCATTCATTAAAATATTAAAAAAAAATATTTGTTGGATTACTTCCATGGGGTAGAATTATTTGCAAAAGCTGAGGTAGAGCAGTGAATAAAATAGATACAAATCTCTCTCCTCATACATTTCATATATTGAGTTAACCTCTTACCTAATTCCTTTTGTATCTTCTGTCCACTCTACCTTTTGTAGAAATACTTAAATCACCTCTGCAACATAATAGGCTTTCAAATATTTGAAAACAGTTGTCATCTTTCCCTTTAATCTTCTTTTCTTCCTGTTAGAAATACCCAGGTCCTTTAATCGTATTTTGTTTGACATTGTTTTAAAGCCCATCGCCAACCATTGATTTCACTGGAGGCATCATGATTTCTAGATGATTTCCCCATCATTCTTTTCATCCTTCTCTAGTGCCCTCCTATTGTCAGAGATGTTTTCAAAATATAGCTTATCAAAAGTAAATTTGTAGATATACAATATCCTCAAGTAGAATAGAGAGTAAATATTATAGCCCTGTCCAGACATTATCTATCCATCTGTACAGCCAAAAATTGTGTTCACATATGTTTTTCAAAGACACATCAGCACTTAGGGCCAAATTAAGATTTTATTCATCTAACTCACTCACGGTGGTTTAGCTGTAGATGTTGCAAAGCCAGTTATTTTCAATCCTGTATTTCTTTATTTGAGTTGAGGTTTTTAGCACTGCGGCACTTCATATTTATCCCGGTTAAATTTCACCCTGTTGATTTCAGCCTATTGTTTCAGTTTTTGAATGTGATGTTTATGGTTAATTCTGTCCCAATAATATTTGTAATATTCTCCAGTTTTATGTTACCTACAAATTTAAGGATCAGATTTTCCTCTCTCCATCTAATTCAAAAATAATAATGATGAACGTGACACAAGCATAGGTCCCTGTGGCACACCGCTAGAGATTGCTATTGCCTAATTGTTTGCATGAGGATGGTAACCAGGTGTGAATTTCCCTTTCTCTGCTGTTACCCAATTTACATTCCACAAGTTTACAATCAAGCAATCATGAATGCATTTATAATGCTTTTCTGGAACCAGAATACATAATAGTTAAAATATGCCCACTAATTTCCCGCAGAAGAATTGTGTAGCTCCTTTCCCCAGGCACTTATTACACTTTTTATGTACCTACAATATAATGCCTACTCGAATTATATGAGAGTCATTTGTTTGCACAGCAGGTCATACAGTGGTACTCAATATTTATTTGTTGAATGAGTAAATGACTGGTAGGTAAGTTTGTGTTAACTTCCTAGTCAAGGACCCTAACAGAAAATGACATACTACTGGTGTCTTGTACATACTGAATGACTGTTGACAAACTTAAGGTCTTAGCCAACAGGATTTAATATATTAAGATCATCACATGACTGTAAGTTGTACAGATGACAGGAATTTCTACTTGCATTTAGAGCTGGAGAAACCAGAGTAACTAAAAATTATGACTGCTCCAGGGTCTATGACAAAGCAATTTAAGATAGTACTCACATGTCCTACTTTATAGTAATGTTCCACTCAAATCAGGGGCACATCTGTCAAATCAGAGGAGCTGCCTGAGGGTATATCATGTTTTGCCAATGCAAATTAACATAGCAGTTTAGAATTAATGTTTTGTGATACATGATTTCTTTTGTTTGCTAATTTTTAATAATGGTGTATGCAACTATTTTTATCATTAAATATTTACCATATATCAGTTACATAGTAGGTATTCTGCTATGTATGCATAGCACTGTGTAGGGTCTGTAAGAGGCATTAAATACAAGTTGTTTAATTTGTTATTTGTAATACATAGATGTACTAAACATTTCCCCTCGCTCTTGGGAACTCACCATCTATTTGGGGAAGATGCATGCATGGGAAAATTAAATAGGTACATGATTAAGTTTAACCAGTAGTTTATAATGTAACAATAACGGTATTTTTTAAATTAATTAATGATTCAGCATATATTTAATGAATGGATACTATGTATTAGTTATGAAATTACTCCACTGAGCAAAACAGTGATGAATCCTGCATTCTTATCACTTTACAACTTAATAGTAGCTACATTGTAGACATTTAAAGAGGAGACATTTGGTTGGGTTGTCTGGTCAGTAGAAGATTCATAAGGATGTTGAACCTGCACTGCATCTTAAAAACTGTATAGTCACAGAATAGAAGGAAGCTCAATTCCAGGCTAGAGAGTAATTGATTTTGCCTATGGAAGAAAAATAATGACAAAAGTAAATGCTATTTCTTAAGAGATGCTGTGATGGGTTTTTTCCTTCTTCTTTTTGTTCAATCCTCCAGATACATCAAATGGAAAAGATAATGATACAGATTACGATTGGGAGAGGCCGAAGCTTGTGCTAGGAAGGATGAGGACAAAACTGTCTTCTGATTAAATGAGTCTTAGCATCCTTTGAAAAAGTAAAATATTTACTGCTCTATTACATGGAGAATTTATTTTAAGTTCAAAACCTGAAGATCTCATTTATACCCTCTGAATCTAAATGTCAAACCTGGTGTGAAGACTAAAACACGACTTAAAGAGAGAAAACTCTCATACTAAAAGCTTCCAACTCACCTAGAAAAGACCACTGCGGTGCATTTTCAATGCTGCCTGTCATTCACTTTGCAAATTACAGGTCTTCCACTGAACATTGATGATCCATCCCTGCCATGACAACAAAAGCTCTGCCTTAGAAACACTCACTGATGGTGAGAGAATGACACACTGCTTATAAATACTGCAGTTGGGAGATTAGTGTAAATTCCAAACAAAGCAACATAATGAATCACACTTTGGAAATGCAATTGTAGTATGTCAATTTATTTGTGTAAAAATGCATTCCAAACTTTCATGTATTAAATTTTCATGTATTTAAATTTATCTATTTCATTGAGTTCAAAAGAAATGCTTATACACATATAGACTTTAAGTTTTTACTTAGTAATTTTTTAATTTGATGGTACATCACTTCTTATTTTTAATCAGAATTAAGAAAAATAAATGTGAAGTGCAGAAACTTTTCAATTTAAGCAATATAGTTTGAACAACTTTTAATAAAAGGCAGTTTTACTGGATGAGAAATTTGTAACCACCATTACTTTATCATTTCATAGATAAAAATTAAATTTTCTTGTGACTTTAAATTTATCTTTTAAAATTATATTTGTTTATTAATTATGTTAGCATTTTCTGAGAAAATAAAGGAGAGTTTTACAATTACGCATTTGAGAAAAGAAAACCACTTAATGTGGGCCTCTTTTAAAAAATGTATTGCAAGGCTAAAACACATATATCTCGTTTTAGTTTTCGGTTGCATAAATTAAAAGGAATATGTGAGTGGAATATAAAATATGTAACTACCCATAATTTATTGAATTATCTATAAATTTCCAATTGTCACCAGTTAAACATCTTAAAGTTGCCTGTGAGTATCATGAGTAATTGGAAATGTTGATCCTTACATGACTCACCTTAAAACAATAGTGGCTTTGTGGTCCCACCCTGGAGGGATAGTTTTATTTGTCTATACTACTCATTGGTGTACTAATCTTGCAACATTATATATTATCTCTTTAATGTGTCTCTTTTTATTTTTTCAATAAGCTTGAGAATAAAACTATTATCTTTGTTCATTTGATCTCTCTATGGTGCTTAGAACATTGCTCAGCACATCATAGGCATTGAATATATATTAGCCAAATTCAATTGAAGCTGATAGAGAATAGTTCTTATTAGTTCATAATTTATGGTGAATACAGCTTTGAGAATACGTGTTAGGTCTTAGTACAAAGTCCTTTGTTTCATCAGAACCACTCTATTGGCAGATACCTTAGCTCTTTGAGTACAATCTCCCTTTAAATTTGTCTGCCATAAAATCCTCACCAATCATTGATTCAGCTTATATTTGGACACCTGCCTTTATGACTTTACAAAAACTCCTTCAGGTTATCCACTCTACACTAAAGATAATATTGTTAGAAATTCATTAGAATATTTACTTGTTTACCAGGAGCTTTTATCTTAATTCCTCTAGGCTCAAGAATGCATCATATATAGATATTTTTCAACAGTAATAATTTAGAATTTTCTACAGAGGGGTACCCAGCTAGTTAATGGAATAGGGATTCAGAAGTGAGTAAAAAAGTGTCTCAACTCTGAAGAGTCCACAGTAAATAAAATGAAAATGCCATATTTTAATTATATGTGTGAATGTGTATATATACACATATATATACACATTCACACATATGTACATATGTATATGCATGCATATATACATATATTTCTCAGGTTATAAAATATTAATATGTTACTTATATGTTATATAGTACTTATATGTTAATAGTAAAAAACAGAAACTTGCTCATAATTGAATAATTACTTAGTGGCAGACTTGGGACTCCAGTTCAGGTTGTCCTCCTCTGTAACACTGACCACAGTATATCAGAAATGTCTAATCATGAGAAAAAAAATAAAATTCCCGTTGAGGGACAGTCTACAAAATGCCTGAGCAATAACCCTCAAAATTGTCCGTGTCATTGAAAACAAGGTAAGTCTGAGAAACTTAACGAGCCAAGAGGAGGTTAAGGAGGCATGAGAACTAAATGTAATGAAGTATCCTAGATGGGATCATGGAGCAGACAAGAGACATTAGGGGAAAACTGAAGACATCTGAATGAAGTGTAGGTTTAGTTAATAATAATGTATCAATTATGGCTCATTAGTTGTGACAAATGTACCGTACTAAAGTAAAATGTTAATAATGGGGGGAACTGAGTGTGAGATATTTGGGAACTCTCTACTTTCTTCACAATAGTTCTGTGAATCTAAAACTGTAGTAGAATAAAGTTATTTTAAAAAATGCAAGTTGCAGCATGATATTTATAGTATCATCTTTCTTTTTTTGTTAAAGAAAACCAGTAAAAAACAGAATTAAACATTGTATTAAACATACAATATCTATTATACACATATCTGACCACAGGTTTTGGTTTTGGAAAACTTTGTAGAAAGAAAAAGGCTAGCTATGAACATTGACTCGGCCATTGACTATGTCAGGGAATGGAGAGGAGAGGTTCTAAAAGGAAGTTGATCATTTTTCTTTACATGTGTGATTTTCGATTTACTGAGCCCTTTAGATATATTTCCTCACCGAGCCAGAACTTTCCATGATTCTTTGAACACTTGGAGATTAATATTTCCTTCCCCTCCTGACACATGCAGTTGTCAGACAATATTCAACCTCTCCCTCAAAGTAGGTATGTTTGATCATCCAAGTTGTCTTGGACACCAGACTTGATATAGTCACTCAAAGATTAGGTCTTAGAACTGAACTTTTACAAGCCCTACCACTTTTCCATTTCAGAAAAAAAACAAAAAACAAAAACATGTTTTTACCTTCTTGCCATTTTTTGTTTTTTATCTTCCTTGAATAAAATTGATGGGCTTTAGAAATTTAAATTAAAACACCTTTTGGCTTTAGTTGAGATAAAATATTAAACTTCTCCATAATCTGTATACAAAAACTTAAAAGTCAACACTACTAATCAAAATGATATCTATATCTAAAAGATTTCCACTAAGTTAAATTTTTTTTCTAATTTCTGACAGTACCTTGGAGCTCATCTTTCATAAAATGTTGAAAGTACCCTTGCCCTCCATCTTTTGATAAAATGTCATAATCTATTAGTCACACATGAAAAGGAAATATTTTTACATGGTGGTGGGCCAGGAGTTTTGGTCCCTATTTAAGGATTTCTTAAAGATTACCATAATAACATATTGACATTCTCGCTAGTTACAATGATCATATATTATTCATAGATATTAAATATAAAATAAAATGCATAGGATAAATGAAGTTGTTATAGGATTATACATTGCTTGAATAAACCAAGTTCAAAGCAGAGAAGACTTTCAGTATCTATACCAGTTTCTAAAATTATTTTCTCAAACTCTCTCTCTCTAACCATATTTTTTTCATATTTTTAGATAATGTTTAAGATAAAGCATTATTATTTTAAAAAATGCTCTGACAAGTGAAAATTCATCCTTTTATCAGTCAGTATACTATTTAAAATTTCTCAAGTAGTCATAATTTTCCCCTTTGTATGCCATTTAGCCAAAAAAAATCCCATAGCTAAAGGAAAACTCTATTTTGGAGAGAAAAAGTAATTTATCTGACACATATTTTCAAATTTCAAGGAAATAAAAAAAGGCTTAGTGGTATAGTTAAGATTCCAACTTTTATTTTTAATAAAATCAATAATTCAGAAGAGGAATATTTTAAAAATTAATAAATTTAGTAATTATATGTGTCACTATTTCCTGACTTGTTTAAAGTCATTAGGATTAGTATATCCCTTAAAAGTACAAATACTCTGTGTTTTTCTTTGAAGGATTTTCAAAGGTAATAATCATTCAAAAATCTAAATAATCTAATTATAGAAAGGATGATGTCACAGGGAAAAAAGAAAAGAAAAAGAAAAATGTGTGTCTTAAGAGCAGATATTTTTAAAAATATGTGCTAAATATTATGCAAATTATGGTATTATATTCATATAGAACATTTATTCAAAATATCATTTTTCTAATCCTATCAAAATCAATGCCTAACAACTAATTGCATATTTTACCTGTTTCATATTTCCCTTGAATATATTGCTTTCATTATTCTTTTTGTTCCGTTTTTTTCTCATTGTCTCTATTTAAAGATGTTATTGGACTTGGAACATGTCCATTTCTGTTGTATACATATCAACTTTGCTTTTATCAACCATCTACATAAGATATGGTCATAGCTTATTCTTCTGAAAAAATTCCATTGAATACATTATCTGGTATAAAATTATGTTTGCATAAGCACTCACATGATAGTATTGCTCCCTGAATTAACTGCTAGGAAGTCATTTATCTTTTCAGAAGGAAGATGTTTCTTTTTATCAGATCATGAAATTAATATAGCCTCATCACCTGCCTCTTTTCGTTTTAGCTGTTAAAGAACTCAGAGAAAATTTAATGGTCATTTGCAGTAACTATGATATCTTGTGTCTGACAAACAGCTTCCAAATAATTGGGGACTGTCTATTTTATTTAAATACCTATTATGTGTAAGTAAATGCCTTTGCTGCATTGAAAAATCTTCATATTTTTCTATTTCCCCTTCCCCTATTTTTAAGCTTCTTGAGTCATGATTTTTTCCTGTTTTTCTTTCACTTTTATTTAATAGTATCTTCAACTATATTCTACTTGTGCCTATTTTCTAAAAATACTGTCAGTGCTAACCTTGCTTAGGATTTTCACAAGGGGATCTCTTGTGATGGTGTCACAACATATCTAAAATCAAACTTTTCCTCCCTTGAAAAATCATTCCCATCACTTTGTTTCGTCTCTCATTTAACAGTGTCATCACCATTTAAGCCAAAGATTCAAGCTAGAAACTTTGGAGTTATTGCTTATTTGAGTAAAACTTTTGATTTTTTGCTGTTACTATTCTATACTCATGAGATTATTCTATTTCAGGCACTCAGTTCTCATATGAAGCATTTCAATTGTATTTTTTTTTAATTTTTTTAAATTTTTTATTTTAATTTTATTTTTTTGACAACTTTATTGGAGTATAATTGCTTTACAATGGTGTGTTAGTTTCTGCTTTATAACAAAGTGAAGCAGCTATACATATGCATATATCCCCATATCTGCTCCCTCTTGTGTCTCCTTCCCATCCTCCCTATCCCACCCCTCTAGGTGGTCACAAAGCACTAAACTGATCTCCCTGTGCTATGTGGCTGCTTCCCACTAGCTATCTGTTTTACATCATTTGGTAGTGTATATATGTCCATACTCTCTAACTTTGTCCCAGCTTACCCTTCCCACTCCTCACGTACTCAAGTCCATTCTCTATGTGTGCATCTTTATTCCTGTCCTGCCCCTACGTTCTTCAGAACCTTTTTTTTTTTTTTTTTTTTTAGATTCAATGTATATGTGTTAGCATACGGTATTTGTTTTTCTCTTTCTGACTTACTTCACTCTGTATGACAGACTATGGGTCCATCCACCTCACTACAAATAACTCAATTTTGTTTCTTTCTATGGTTGAGTAATATTTCATTGTATATACGTGCCACATCTTCTTTATCCATTCATCTGTCGATGGATGCTTAGGTTGCTTCCATATCCTGGCTATTGTAAATAGAGCTGTGATGAACATTGTGGTACATGACTTTTTTTTTTTTTTTTTTTTTTTTTTTTTTAATGGTTACAGTGTTTTTCTCCTCTGACCTATTTTTTTTTTTTTTTTTTTTTTTTTTGGCTGTACTGGGTCCTCGTTTCTGTGTGAGGGCTTTCTCTAGTTGTGGCAAGCGGGGGCCACTCTTCATCGTGGTGCGAGGGCCTCTCACTGTCGTGGCCTCTCTTGTTGCGGAGCACAGCTCCAGATGCGTAGGCTCAGTAGTTGTGGCTCACAGACCTAGTTGCTCCACGGCATGTGGGATCTTCCCAGACCAGGGCTCGAACCCATGTCCCCTGCATTAGCAGGCAGTTTCTCAACCACTGCGCCACCAGGGAAGCCCCCATGACTCTTTTTGAATTATGGTTTTCTCAGGGTATGTGCCCAGTAGTGGGATTGCTGGGTTGTACGGTAGTTCTATTTTTAGTTTTTTAAGTAACCTCCATACTGTTCTCCATAGTGGCTGTATCAATTTACTTTCCTACCTACACTACAAGAGTGTTCCCTTTTCTCCACACACTCTCCAGCATTTATTGTTTGTAGATTTTTTGATGATGGCCATCCTGACTGGTGTGAGATGATATCTCATTGTAGTTTTGATTTGCATTTCTCTAATGATTAATGATGTTGAGCATTCTTTCATGTGTTCATTGGCAATCTGTATAACTTCTTTGGAGAAATGTCTATTTAGGTCTTCTGCCCATTTTTGGATTAGGTTGCTGGTTTTTTTGATATTGAGCAGCATGAGCTGCTTTTAAATTTCGAAGTTTAATCCTTTGTCATTTGCAAATGACAAATTTGTCATTTGCAGATGCTTCATTTGCAAATATGTTCTCCCATTCTGAGAGTTGTCATTTCGTCTTGTTTATGTTTTTCTTTGCTGTAAAAAAAGTTTTAAGTTATATCGGGTCTCATTTGCTTATTTTTGTTTTTATTTCCATTTCTCTAGGAGGTGGGTCAAAAAGGATCTTGCTGTGATTTATGTCATAGAGTGTTCTGCCTCTGTTTTCCTTTAAGAATTTTATAGTCTCTGGTCTTAAATTTAGGTCTTTAATCCATTTTGAGTTTATTTTTGTGTATGGTGTTAGGGAGTGTTCTAATTTCATTCTTTTACATGTAGCTGACCGGTTTTCCCAGTGCCAATTAGAGAAGGGGCTGTCTTTTCTCCACTGTATATTCTTGTCTCCTTTATCAAAAATAAGGTGACCATATGTGCCTGGGTTTATCTCTGGGCTTTCTATCCTGTTCCTTTGATCTATATTTCGGGTTTTGTGCCAGTATCTGTATTGATTACTGTAGCTGTGTAGTATAGTCTGAAGTTCAGGAGGCTGATTCATCCAGCTCCATTTTTCTTTCCTAAGATTGCTTTGGCTATTCGGGGTCTTTTGTGTTTCCATACAAATTGTGAAATTTTTTGCTCTAGTTCTGTGAAAAATGCCAGTTGTAGTTCGATAGGGATTGCATTGAATCTGTAGATTGCTTTGGGTAGTAGAGTCATTTTCACAATGTTGATTCTTCCAATCCAAGAACATCGTATATCTCTCTATCTGTTTGTATCATCTTTAATTTCTTTCATCAGTTTCTTATAGGTTTCTGCATACAGGTCCTTTGTCTCCATAGGTAGGTTTATCCTACGTATTTTATTCTTTTTGTTGAAATGGTAAATGGAAGTATTTTTAAATTTCTCTTTCACATTTTTCATCATTATTGTATAGGAATGCAAGAGATTTCTGTGCATTAATTTTGTATCCTGCTACTTTACCAAATTCATTGGTTAACTCTAGTAGGTTTCTGGCAGAGTCTTTAGGATTCTCTATGCATAGCATCATGTCATCTGCAAACAGCGAAAGGTTTACTTCTTCTTTTCTGATTTGGATTCATTTTATTTCTTTTTCTTCTCTGATTGCTGTGGCTAAAACTTCAAAAACTATGTTGAGTAATAGTGGTGAGAGTGGACAACCTTGTCTTGTTCCTTATCTTAGTGGAAATGGTTTCTGTTTTTCACTATTGAGAATGATGTTGGCTGTTGGTTTGTCATATATGACCTTTATTATGTTGAGGTAAGTTCCCTGCATGTCTACTTTCTGGATGGTTTTTATCATAAATCGGTGTTGAATTTTGTTGAAAGCTTTTCCTGCATCTATTGAGATGATTATATGGGTTTTATTCTTCAATTTGTTAATATGGTGTATCACATTGTTTGATTTGCATAGGTTGAAGAATCCTTGCATTCCTGGGATAAACCCCACTTGATCATGGTGTATGATTCTTTTAGTGTACTGTGGGATTCTCCTGGCTAGTGTTTGATTGAGGATTTTTGCATCTATGTTCATCCATGATATTGGCCTGTAGTTTTCTTTCTTTGTGACATTTTTGTCTGGTTTTGGTATCAGGGTGAAGGTGGTCTCGTAGAATGAATTTGGGAGTGTTCCTCCATCTGCTAAATTTTGGAAGAAGGATAGGTGTTAGCTTTTCTCTAAATGTTTGATAGAATTCGCCTGTGAAGCCATCTGGTACTGGGCTTTTGTTTTTTGGAAGATTTTTAATCACAGTCTGAATTTCAGGGCTTGTGATTGGTCTGTTTATATTTTCTATTTCTTCCTGGTTCAGTCTCGGAAGGTTGTGCTTGTCTAAGGATTTGTCCATTTCTTCTAGGTTTTGCATTTTATTGGCATAGAGTTGCTTGTAGTAATCTCTCATGATCCTTTGTGTTTCTGCAGTGTCAGTTGTTACTTCTTTTTCATTTCTACTTCTATTGATTTGAGTCTTCTCCCTTTTTTTCTTGATTATTCTGGCTAATGCTTTATCAATTTTGTTTATCTTCTCAAACAACAAGCTTTTAATTTTATTGATCTTTGCTATTGTTTTCTTCATTTCTTTTTCATTTATTTCTGATCTGTTTTTTATGATTCCTAACCTTCTGCTAACTTTGGGGTTTTTTTGTTCTTCTTTCTCTAATTTCTTTAAGTGTAAGGTTAGGTTGTTTATTTGAGATTTTTCTTGCTTTTTGAGGTAAGATTGTATTGCTATAAACCTCCCTCTTAGAACTGCTTTTGCTACATCCCATAGGTTTTGGGTCGTCGTGTTTTCATTGTCATTTGTTTCTAGGTATGTTTTGATTCCTCTCTGATTTCTTCAGTGATCTTTTGGTTATTAACTAGTGCATTGTTTAGCCTCCAAGTGTTTGTATTTTTTACAGATTTTTTCCTGTCAGTGATATCTAGTCTCATAGCATTGTGGTTGGAAAAGATACTTAATATGATTTCAGTTTTCTTAAATTTACCAAGCCTTGACTTGTGATCCAGGATATGATCTATCCTGGAGAATGTTCCATGAGCACCTGAGAAGAAATTGTATTCTGTTGTTGAACATCCTATAAAAAAAATTAAGTCCATCTTGTTTAATGCATCATTTAAAGCTTGTGTTTCCTTATTTATTTTCATTTTGGATGATATCTCCATTGGTAAAAGTGGGGTGTTAAAGTCCCCTACTATTATTGTGTTACTGTCAATTTCCCCTTTTATGGCTGTTGGCATTTGCCTTAGGTATTGAGGTGCTCCTATGTTGAGTGCATAAATATTTACAATTGTTATATCTTCTTCTTGGATTGATCCCTTGATCATTATGTGGTATCCTTCATGGTCCCTTGTAATAGTCTTTATTTTAAAGTCTATTTTGTCTGATATGAGAATTGCAACTCCAGCTTTCTTTTGATTTCAATTTGCATGGAATATCTTTTTCCATCCCCTCACTTTCAGTCTGTATGTTCACCAGGTCTGAAGTCCTTCTCTTGTAGACAGCATATATATGGGTCTTGTTTTTATATCCATTCAGCCAGTCTATGTCTTTTGGTTGGAGTATTTAATCCATTTACGTTTAAGGTAATTATTGATATGTATGTTCCTATTACCATTTTCTCAATTGTTTTGGATTTGTTATTGTAGGTCTTTTCCTTCTCTTGTGTTTCCTGCCTAAAGAGGCTCCTTTAGCATTTGTTGTAAAGCTGGTTCGGTGGTGCTGAATTCTCTCAGCCTTTGCTTGTCTGTAAAAGTTTTAATTTCTCTTTCATATCTGAATGAGATCCTTGCTGGATAGAATTATCTTGGTTGTAGGTTTTTCCCTTTCATCATTTTAAATATGTCTTGCCACTCCCTTCTGGCTTGCAGTGTTTCTGCTGAAAGATCAGCTTTTAACCTTATGGGGATTCCCTTGTATATTATTTGTTGTTTTTCCCTTGCTGCTTTTAATATTTTTTCTTTGAGTTATTTTTTGATTATTTGATTAATATGTGTCTTGGTGTGTTTCTCCTTGGATTTATCCTGTATGGGACTCTCTGTGCTTCCAGGACTTGATTAACTATTTCCTTTTCCATATTAGGGATGTTTTCAACTATAATCCCTTCAAATATATTCTCAGTCCCTTTATTTTCCTCTTCTTCTTCTGGGACCCTCATAATTCAAATGTTCATTCTTTTAATGTTGTCCCAGAGGTCTCTGAGACTGTCCTCAATTGTTTTCATTCTTTTTTCTTTATTCCTCTGTGCAGTAGTTATTTTCACCATTTTATCTTCCAGGTCACTTATCTGTTTTCCTGCCTCAGTGATTCTGCTATTGATTCTTTCTATAGAATTTTTAATTTCAGTTATTGTGTTGTTCATCATTGTTAGTTTGATCTTTAGTTCTTCTAGGTCCTTGTTAAAAGTTTCTTGTATTTTCTCCATTCTATTTCCAAGATTTTTGGATTGTCTTTAGTATCATAGCTCTGAATTCTTTTTCAGATAGACTGCCTATTTCCTCTTCATTTGTTTGGTCTTGTAGGTTTTCACCTTTCTCCTTCATCAGCTGTGTGTTTCTCTGTCTTATCATTTTGCTTAACTTACTGTGTTTCAGATCTCCTTTTCACAGGTTGCAGGTTCATAGTTCCCGTTGTTTTTGGTGTCTGCCCTTAGTGGGTAAGGTTGTTTCAGTGGGTTGTGTAGGCTTCCTAGTGGAGGGGGCTAGTGTCTGTGTTCTGGTGGATGAGGCTGGATCTTGTCTTTCTGGTGGGCAGGATTGCATCCTGTGGTGTGTTTTGGGGTGTATTTGACCTTATTATGACTTTAGTCAGCCTTTCTGCTAATGGGTGGGGTTGTGTTCCTGTCTTGCTAGTTATTTGGCATAAGGTTCCCAGCACTGTAGCTTGCTGGTCATTGAGTGGAGCTGGGTCTTAGCATTGAGATGACAATCTCTGGGAGATCTTTCACTGTTTGATATTATGTGGAGTCAGGAGGTCTCTGGTGGACCAATGTCTTGAGCTCAGCTCTCCCACCTCAGAGCCACAGGTCTGCCAGGTGGCCAGAGTGCCAAGACCCTGTCAGCCACACGGCTAAGAAGAAAAAACAGGAAAAAAAGAAAGAAAGAAAAAAATAATAAAGTTATTATAATAAAAAAAAATACTTGGTATAAATTTTAAAAAAATAAAAATAATGAAAAACACGAAAGAAAGAAAGAAGAGCACAACCAAACCAAGAAACAAATCCACCAATGATAAGTGCTAACAGCTCTACGATGAAATAAAAAAAAAAAAAAAAAAAAAACGGATAGATAGAACCCTTGGACAAGTGGTGAAAGCAAAGCTATACAGACAAAAATCACACAAAGAAGCATACACATACACACTCACAAAAAGAGAACAAAGAAAAAATATATATATCTTTGCTCCCAAATTCCTCCGCCTCAATCTTGGGATGATTTATTGTCTATTCAGATGTTCCACAGATGCAGGGTACATCAAGTTGATCGTGTAGATTTAATCCGCTGCTTCTGAGGCTGCTGGGAGAGATTTCCCTTTCTCTTCTTTGTTCGCACAGCTCCTGGGATTCAGCTTTGGATTGGCCCTGCCTCTGTGTGTATGTCGCCTGAGCGTGTCTGTTCTTCGCTCAGACAGGATGGGGTTAAAGTAGCAGCTGATTAGGGGGCTCTGGCTCAGTCAGGCTGGATGGGGGGAGTAAGGGGTAGGGAATGTGGTGTGAGCCTGCAGCAGCAGAGGCCAGCGTGACGTTGCAACAGCCTGAGGCATGCTGTGTGTTCTCCCAGGGAAGTTGTCCCTGGATCACGGGACCCTGTCAGTGGTGGGCTGCACAGGCTCCTAGGAGGAGAGGTGTAGATAGTGACCTGTGCTTGCACACAGGCTTCTTGGTGGCTGCAGCAGCAGCCTTACATTTCATGCCCATCTCTGGTGTCCACGCTGATAGCTGCAGCTCGCGCCCGTCTCTGGAGCTCGTTTAGGTGGCGCTCTGAATCCTCTCTCCTTGCGTATTGAAACAATGGTCTCTTGCCCCTTAGGCAGTTCCAGATTTTTTCCCGGACTCCCTGACGGCTAGCTGTGGTGCACTAGTCCTGTTCAGTCTGTGTTCACGCAGCCAACCTCAGACCTCTCCCTCGGATCTGACCTCCAAAGCCCAAGCCTCAGCCCCCAGCTCCCGTCCACCCCAGCGAGTGAGCAGACAAGCCTCTCAGGCTGGTGAGTGCTGCTCGGCACGGATCCTCTGTGCGGGAATCTCTCCGCTTTGCCCTCTGCACCCCTGTTGCTGTGCTCTCCTCCATGGCTCTGAAGCTTCCCCCCTCTGCCACCCGCAGTCTCCACCCACGAAGGGGCTCCTAGTGTGTGGAAACCTTTCCTCCTTCACAGCTCCCTCCCACTGGTGCAGGTCCCATCCCTATTCTTTTGTCTTTTTTTTTTTTTTTCTTTTTTCTTTTGCCCTACCCAGGTACGTGGGGAGTTTCTTGACTTTTGGGAAGTCTGAAGTCTTCTGCCAGTGTTCAGTAGGTGTTCTGTAGGAGTTGTTCCACATGTAGATGTATTTCTGATGTATTTGTGGGGAGGAAAGTGATCTCCACGTCTTACTCTTCTGCCATCTTAAAGGTCTCTCCTCGATTGTTTCTTTAATACTTTATCTTCCTGTAATCTCTATCTCTCCTACCTTCACTCTCCACAATGTCTTTGGAGTTATGTTTTAAAACAGAGAAATAATCATGATAATTCTATTTAAATCTCTTAATTGGCTCTCCATGCCCTACTGGAATAAGTACAAACATTTGCATAGCTTTTTCAGACACTTCACAAATGTTCACCACCCTGTATTTCCCACCATCTTTTTTGTGCTCCATCACACTACTTTTCCTTCTCATTCTGTGCCTTTTCATGCACCCATTACTGTTCTCACTGACAGACAAAGAACTATCCTTTATTCAAGACCAAACAAAAAACAGGAACATAAAAATAATTGTAATGATTATAAAATATTTAATATTTATTAATATTTTACCCTAGATGAGGACTTGTTCTAAGTGCCTATGTGTAAAATTTTATTTAATATTCACAGCAACCATGTTAAGTAAGCTATACTGTTAGTAAGAGACAGAATCTTACTTAAAATCCAGAACTCTCTCTTAAAAGTCTGTGAATTATTTTTAAAGCCTTGGATAGGCTTCAATTACCTCACTTGTAAAATCGGGTCAATTATTGTAGCCTGTTTCATAGGCTTGATATGAAACTTTCATAGGTTAATATATGTGAATCATTTGGAATAGTAACTGGCACACAGAAAGCACCGATTAGCAATGTTTATTATTGACTATTTTACATTCCTGTCTCACTCAAATTTCACCCCCTGTAAGTCTGTTATGACTATTTCACTTAGAATAATTTTTTTTATATTCTTCCAGTATTTAAACTCTGATGTTGTGCCCATCCAAGCATGTTGTGCACATGCATTATATATATTGTGTTTGTCTCTGAGTTTCCCCAAACCTGAACTATATTTTATTTTAATTTTAAAAATATTTATTTTACATATTTATTTTTATAGACTTCTCTTTAACTTGCTTAATAAATATTTATACATAAGCTTTGATTACCTACATTTCAATAGTTTAAGAAAGAAAAATGAAGAGGAAAAAAAAGCACAATTAACTGAGAAATATTAGTTTTTTACTGAGGCTCTGTTTAGAGTAGTCAGTTCATGCCTAAGGTCACTTAGTCCATCCTTCATCAGGCAGAATCCTACGTGTGTGACATGTGCTTGGGAGCCCTTTATGATTTGTTATTTCTGTCATCAGGGCTGCTCTCTGAATTCCAAACTTAACTTTAGTCAGCAGCATCTTCTTTCTCAAAGGCCCACCTCCATTCTTTGCAGCAGCTGAGGTGAGGAAATGGCTGGTCCCACTTTACCAACTTTAACATGTCTATTTGCATCCAAGGAATGTTCATTAATTCAGTTTTCTTAAATATTTTTCTTTAAGCGGCTTGAGACAAGTTCTCCCAAGGACAAGACAGAGGAATATGAGTAGCGCTTCCAATTATTATATCAAAATGCCTTTCCCATTCCCTAAAATTAATTATGAATGTTTTCCAGATAACTCAACTTTTTCTTTAATTTAGTAAACTAAACTCTTACTTCATATGATGTAGTCCATACATGGATGAGGAGGTACTTTTTAACTCATCATTTTGTTTGGGTCTTAAGTCTGGCATCTCAGCATGCAACTATGGAACCAAAGTTATCCTACTCATTTCTCTGTAAAACAGGATTACTAAAGACTCATTCTAATATGCCATCATTCACAAGGTGAGAATATGAATTATTCTACAATGACTCTAACCGTATAAAATTAAATTAAAGTAGTAAGAAAATAAATATTACATCACTAAAACACTGAAACATCAGGAATTGTTGCTGTATGCAAAATATAGCAAACTCCTTCTTCCTTGCAAGTGGATATTAAATATATATAATGAAATTTTATTCACTCTAATTTACTCTTATCTAGTGGAAAGCCACAAGACAGCCACCTACAAAACTATTACATGCACTGATTACAACTAAACAAAAAGAATACTACTTACTGAATTAATCTTTCAGTGGATCACAAGTTTGACAAGTAACTTTCTTTTGAATTAAATCTTATCGCATTGAACCAGCTGTTTCAATATATCACTTGAACTGAACACTCAAATTATGTGTTTTGTTATTTTTGTTTTGCTTTCTTCCACATGACATTTCATTTATGGATGCCTTAGAACATTCTAAAATTTTCTTAAATTGAAAATGTTTCTGTAATACTTGATTTAGTTAATGGCCACTTCCCATTTAACTATTTACACTATCACTTTACACTAATCAAATTTAGGAGTCAAAAGAAGACACTTGTATTTTAATATATATTTAGTTCTACTTGCATTCTATTATTGTTTCTTTGATTTTTTTTACCAGTGAAATCAATGTTGGAGTCTCATATGGCCTGAGAACATTACTGTAATATGCTAAGACCAGCTCTTCTCCAATCTTTGAGATATGATTTCTTATACTTTCTGGACATTACTACAGAAAATTTATTTTGTAGCAATAATGATCAGATACAAGCCAAACAGAATTAGAGCTAATTAAATACATGCACAAAAACTCCAATAAATGTAAAGATAGTATTGACTAATTATGATATTCAGTAATTTACTAAAATAGAAGCATAGCATGAGCATGTTCTCCTTGATTCTACATTCATTATGAGCCTTTGTACTGTATTCTTAGAAGCCAGGCTTTATTACTCAAAAGCAAATTTAAAATGAACAAAATAATAAAGGTTACAAATATGTTCATTGTGTCTTCATATTAACAAAAACATTTGCAAGATTTTCCATGTAGATGTTCATTTAGTATTATCAAGTGCTAAGTCGCTGACAACCTTCTAATAGTGATTTTTTAAAAGTAATTAGTTACATAGCAATATTATGTCTATCATTTCCTAATCAACATTAAAGTTACATCAACCTTCATAAACTATTTGCCAGATCCTACAATTATTGTAAATGATTCATCTCCTATACCCATCTACTTTATTATTTAATATTAATAATAACATATAGATATGTGAATGCTTAATTTTATCTTTCAGAATGTGAAGACTACAAAAGAATTCTGACTAAAAGAGAATTCTGAGCTGTTTCCTTGAAAATACCTAAGTTTTGGTGGTCAGCTAACCTGGACCCTTACTGCTCAAACTAATGGGGGAAGTAAAGTAAACATAAAAAGATTAAAACAATGTAAAACAGATATAAATAAGCAAATTCAAAATTATAACAACTTTTATTGGCAATTTTACAAGTCCCTGGGTATCTGAAGTTTTTTTAGAAAAAGTCATTTTTAAGGAAGTGGTTGGTTAGAGAATGCATGCAATGTAAGGCAATGTTAATAGTGACACATGAAAGAGAAAATAAATATCATTTTATAATATTTTATATGAAGAAGGTAGTGAAGAACTTACCCTCTTCTATTTATTTCCTTAATAAAATGATAATAAAGTTTCTCTATATATTTATCAAGAATAAAAAGTAAAGTATCTTTAATCCTTTATAATGAAATCAAATCTTATCATAAAATGCAAATTATTAAAGGCACTGTGCATTCAGAAACATGGAAATATAGTTATTGATATATGCAAACTAATAATGCTATGTACTTTAAATATGTTATGATATGAATTTAAATATAGCAGTTAATTACGTGGGTTGATATTCTGCCAATGCATTTATTTATATTTAGTTATATACAAGAAATTATGCTATTTAATGTAACATATTTGTTATATTTATTATATGTTATAAATGGGGTGATCATCTTGGTGTTTTAGATAAAAAACTAAGCCAAAAAGGTACACTTAAGTATGAGGATTGGAGATATAACATAACAAGAATTGGACTGAGATAATAGACTACTTAACTCTTGATTGTCGTTTGAAGATAAGGAGTTAACAGGCACATAGAGCATCTTTCAGGGGGAAAAAAAGCCTTTACAATTGACACAACTTTTCCAGAGCTTTTGTACAATCAACTGAAAAGGGGTCTGATTCTGCACACTTAGGCAAAGAAAGAAATTAGAAAATTTTATAACTCTATTTCACCATTTACCTTCCAAAATCCAGAGAGTAAGAGCCTTAACTATTTTTTCCTTTCTTCCAAAGGCAGGTTGAATCAGTTCCTCTTCAATTGATTGGGTTGGGAAACAGTTAAAGCAATCTAAAATCTGATTTGTAGAAGTTCTTCACTGGCTCAGAAAAGTAACATTAAGTGACAGTTGATTTCACAAATTTTCTTTTAAAAATTGCCACCTAGTGACAAGGGAAAAGAAAAAAAGATGTCTTTAATTTTAGAAAACTTGTCTTATATTGGTAAAAATCATGATTTGATAGAATAAATACCAAATTTTATAGGGAAGAAGTGATTTATTTGTCTATCTACCATCCTTCCTGTCAGTTTCACATAGATCTAAGAACATGATGCTCTTTATAATAGAAAGGTTATAGAAATGGAGAAAAAAAGAATGAATGGGGTAGATATAAAATATAACTCATCTTAAATTTAGCTTCTGTGTAACTAGTCTGGACACAGGGGTCACACATTTTTAAAAATCTGACATTTCTAAAATAGTGTAAAATATGTATGTAATAGGAAATCAATTTACAATTTTTTAAGACTCCTGAAAGTGCAAAGTGTGATTCCTTTCTCAACACAAGCAGAATTATAATTCTCACTTTTTAAAATTTCTTTCTTGTAATACTTCACATCCACAATATGTGCTCCAGGGTTTTTAATGTCAACCCAAATGCTCCAAAATTTTCTTCAGGCACTAACTCAGTGCTGACAGTTTTCTCTTTCTTTCTTCTTTCTCTATAACTGTTAACATCTCTTTCACCAAAAACTATGTCCTGTTGAATATCAGGGTGGTCTGATACATCTCAATCCTTCCACTTATTTTAGTTGGCCTGATTACGCACTGTAGAGACCTAAGGATTTAACTAGCAAAAACCAGGTTTTCTATAACAGGCAGAGGAAGAGATTTTGTGAACAATGTTATGTTAATTTTTTCCTATCCACACATTCACACACATATTAGCAAGATCAAGTATGATATAGTGATTCACATAAACCTTAAAGATGGGCAAAATAAAAGCATCAGTGCCACTGCTGCTTTACTGACCTACAATATAGACTTGTCCTTAGTGAAGTCTATTGCTTTGATCTCTACACTTAGTCATTAGTTTGTGATACTGAGTTTGTTAAAAAAAAAATTACAACATTAGTTGCTGCTGGAATATTTTCTTATTTGATAACTATTATTGTATCTGTGTACTAGTATTGTATAAAACATATGAGCAAATTATTGTATCAAAGTCGTGAGTGCCTAAAACAGCATCTAATAAACGTATGGGAGCCTAAAATGACATCAAGAAGGTAATGGAGTGAGAATGAGAGAAGAAATCAACCATATGCTACTCTCTCAGTGCAGGTTTCTCAGACTAATCTGAAAGGGAACAAAAATAAGCTATATAACGTTTTGGAACTTTGATATTATACTGGCTTGGAATTTTTATATGTGCAAGAATAAAATATTCTTTTGTTATCTATAAGTGACTAAAACAGCAATGAAATTTGTCTAATATTTTATCCCATAGTGATGAAACTGAGTCTATAGAATAACGTTAATGAAACATTAGTGAGAAATAATAAAATGCTTTCTGCTTTCATCTTTCAGTGCAGTTCATTCAATAAATTTGTTATGTGTAATTAAAAATTTAGAAAAAAATATATGGAATAAAATAATTATTTTTTTAATGTTTTCTAAGGAAACAATAATGATGTAAATGTTCTATTATGTAATCTGAAATTTAAAATAAAACATAGTAAAAAGGAAAATAAAGAAGCGGTAGATCAGGAGAAGACAGAATTGGATCCAAATCTCAGTTCCAAAATAATGCAATTTTCTATGGAATAAGGCTGATTACCTAGCATCTGAAAGTTTAGTTATACTAATTAAGGTTAGCTAGTAAAATTATTAGGATAAAAAATGCAGTTCTTTCATCTAGATGGCATTTTTTAAAATGTTACTATCGTGAGTAGAGTTCTGTAATAGAAAACTCCCAGGGTAAACAATCTTAATATTTTTAATATTTGTTTAATATTTTACATAAAAGGTCTAAGTATATTGATAGATTGGCATCGTCTTATTACGTTCCCTAAATATTTAAACTGTCTAAGATTTCTAAGTCCTGTTTTCAGATACGTAAAAATGTTTTAGAAACTAACATGTTTTAGAGTACTTAACCTGAGCCTCCAGACATATTTATTTACATTTTAAAAGCAAATATCTATGAACATTTCAACTAACTATGCATTTAAAGCTAAAATTTCAATGATGGAACAATATACATAGACTTTTAAACTATGACAATTCATGGAAAATTTTAAAACCTTTTATTAAAGTTTTAAAAATAATAGAATAATGTGCAATCCACACTTAGAGAGGTAATTATATACTTCTTACTTGAGAATAACATATCTACATAATATTTTTCAATTATTTTGTGCAGCAGATTTATCTATTCTCCTTATTCATTTATTAATTTAATTACATATATATCTGTGTAGACTCACTGATATTTATTTTATATATTAGGTTATAATCAGATACTCCTTTATTTTCTTGTTGAAGTCGTTCCAGCTTTGGCCATTAAGAGCTCTTACAGTTGGGTCCTGTGTCTCTTTGACATTCTCAATCATTGTGTTTTTATTGTTGTTGTTGTTTCTTTGGTTTTGCTTGCCCATAGTAAATTCCTTCCAAGAGTAAAGTATAGAAGGGGAGAAAAAGAGTAACCCTACAGTGAGAAACTGACAAACACTACATTAAGCCAGGTGATCAGGGTCACCATCAACAGTGATAAGTCATCTTGATACTATGTACCCTTGATATGAGGTGAAGAGTATGGCACTTTGCCTCTCTGGTTTTCCTCCACCAAATCCATAATACAAATCTAATCATTAGAAAATATTAGACAAATACCAATGAAGAACATTCTGCAAAAAAACTGACAAGTAATCCTCAAAACTGTCAAGGCCATCAAAAACAAGGAAAATCTAAGGAACTACCACAGATGGAGGAGTCTATGGAGATACACAAACTAAAGGTAATTGGTATTCTGGGTGGAATCCTGAAGCAGAAAAAATATATTAAGTAAAAATTAAGAAAAACAGAATAAAGTATGGACTTTAATTAATAAATATAATGCATCAATTACATTATTTTTAATGTATTTTAGTTAACTGTGACAAATATATTAATGTAATATATTAATAATGAGGGAACTTGGTTTGGGTTATACGGTAATTCTGTCCTCATAACTTTTTAAAATATAAAACTATTCTAAAATTAAAAGGTTATTTAAAAGAGAAAATATTAGAAGAATTAATAATAATGTAAGATATGCATATCTGAGTAGATTCAAAGAAAATGGAATAAAAACTTTGTATTCAGATTTAAACTTCGCTTTGCATTTAATATTTACTTTTAAATAGGGACTCAATTCTTAAAACTCTTTCCATCCATAGGGAAAACGATCATTCTAAAGGCAGAATAGCTAGATGAATATTAATAATGCATGTAAATATTTTCTAAATTCCAATAAATCCTGGTGCCTAAAATTCTGTCATTGAAAACAAAATTTGGAAGAGGGAAATACTTTGCATACACTTAAATGTTTTTAACGGATGTTTTTCTAAAAAAATATAGCACATACTTCACATGGCAGAGAAGCTGCCATTGTCGGTGGTCACATAGGCAGTGCATCAGAGGCAGACTGGATATTTGTCTATGGCCAGGCTGCTGACACCACACAGACTCCTTTTGTCCAGCACTGTTCCTCTCTGGGATGAGGCTACCTGTGTTGGGAGAATTTAGAACAAAAACATAAAGGGAACAGAGCCAGCTTGAATCCAACTCTCAGGGCTTCTGCTCCATCAACTTGGGATCCAACCACGTCTAGTAGGGCAGTGATGGCCACTTAGCAGAGGGAAAGCTCCACTTAATAATTGGCTCCTGCCTTACCCCTACATCACCAGCCCCACCTCTTAACAAGGTGATAGCTGCCAGCACACCCTGAGGAAAGATTTGAGTTCTGTTTACACCAAATTCAACTCTCCCACCAAAGGCACTAGGCACTTGCAGACTGTATAGGGAAACTCCCAGATGAGAAAAACTCTTCAAGGTTACAATAATAAATGTTTCAACTAAATTCATAGAGACAGAGAAAGTTAAGCAAAATGAAAGGACAGAGAAAGTGGTCTCAATTGATAGAGCAATAGAAAATCCCTAAAAATAATGAAACAGAAATAAACAATTTACTAGATAAAGAATTCAAAACATTAGTAATAACAATGCTAACTGAATTAGGAAAAAGACTAAACACAGAATTTTAAAAAGGACCAGTCAGAAATGAATAATAAGATAACTGCATTAAAAAATAAACCAGAAAGAATGAATAGCAGACTAAGTGATACATAATGCATAAGCAATCTGGAAAATAGAATAATGGAAGTCACCCAATAAGAACAGCAAAACGAAAAACAAATTTAAAGAATGAGAACAGTTTAAGAGATCTGTAGGATAACATGAAATGTACCAATATTCTCATTATAGAGGTCCCAGAAGAAGAGAGACAAGAGGGTCAAAAAAGCATTTTTATGAAATTATGGCTGAAAATTTCCCATATTTGAAGAAGGAAACAGCTATCTAAGTACAGGAAGCAAAGAGGGTCCCAAACAAGATTAACCCAAACAGATCCACACCAAGACACATAATAATTAAAATGACAAAATTTAAAGACAAAGAAAGAATTATAAAGGCAGCAAGAGAAAAATAGTCATGTACAAGGGAATTACTGTAAGGCTATCACCTGATTTTTCTGCAGAAACGTTACAGGCAAGAAGGGAATGGCATAACATATTCAAAGTGTTGACAGGGAAAATCCTGCAACCTAGAATACTCTACCCAGCAAGATTATCATGTAGAGTTCAAGGAGAGATAAAGAACTTCTCAGACAAGCAAAAACTAAAAGAGTTCATCAATACCTACTCTACCATAAAAGAAATATTAAAGGGTCTTCTTTAAGTGGAAAAGAAAAGGCTATAACAAGAAGTAAGAATCTGCAGGAAAGGAAAAATTCCAGTAGGAAAGGAAAATATTTAGTAAGGGCTGAGGATCAACCATTTAAATAAGCTAGTATAAAAATTAAGACAAAATCTGAAAAGCAACTATAACTAAAACAAACAGATAAGGGATAAAAGTAATGATGTAAAATAGAACATCAAAACAAGAAATGTGTGGGAGGGGAGTAAAAAATTGTAGATCTTTTAGTATGTGTTTGAACTTAAATGACTACCAGTTTAAAAGAAGTAAATATAGTTTTATGTCAACATATGTGAACTCCATGGTAATCACAAATCAAATATCTACAACAGAAACACAAAAACTAGAAAGAAAGGAACACAAGCACACTCTAAACAAAACCATCAAACCACAAGGGAAGAAACAAAAAGGAGAAATGAACAGAGAGAGAACTACAAAAACAAACAAAAAAGTAATAAAATGGTAATAAGTGTATACCTATCAATAGTTACTTTAAATGTCAATGGACTACATGCTCCAATCAAAGCTATAGGGTGGCTGATTGGATAAAAAACAAGACCTATCTGTATGCTGCTTATAAGAGACTCACCTCAGAGCTAAAGACATACACAGAGTAAAAGAGAGGGGATGGAAAAAAGAGTTCATGCAAAGGGAAATGACAAGAAAATGGGGATAGCAATACTCATATTGGACAAAATAGACTTTAAAACAAAGTCTATAGCAAAAGAAAAAGAAGTGTATTACATAATGATAAAGGGGTCGGTACAGGAAGAGAATATTACACTCAATAACATATATGCACCCAATACAGGAGCACCTAAATATATAAAGCAAATATTAATAGATATAAAGGGAGAAATTGACAATAATACAATAATAGTAGGAGACTTTACCATCCCACTTTCATTAATGGAAAGATCATCCAGAAAGAAAAATCAATAAGGCAGCTGTGGTCGTAAATGACACAATAAACCAGGGGGGGGGGGGGAAATACAGGATATCCCACTGTAAAACAGAATACAAATTTTTTTTCAAGTGCACACGAAATGTTCTTCAGGATAGATCACATTATTGACCACAAAACAAGTCTCAACAAATTTAAGAGGAAAGGAATTATATGAAGCAGTATTTTTGATCACAGTGGAATAAACTAGAAATCAGTTGTGGAAAGAAAAATGGGAAAAACATAAACATATGGTAATTAAACAACATCTACTAAAAAATAAATAAATAAATAAAACACTCAGTGAAAAAAACCAAAGAGGAAATAAGAAAATAACTCAAGACAAATTAAAATGGAAAAAGTATTTTCCAAACTCTATGGGACACAGCAAAAGCAGATTAAGTTTATAGTGATATAGGCATTCATCAAGAAATAAGAAAAATCTCAATAAACAACCTAATGTACCATCTAAAGGAATTAGACAATGAAGAGCAAAGCCCAAAGTCAGAAGATGGAAGGAACTAATAAAGATCAGAGAGGAAATAAAATAGAGACAAAAAACCCCACAAAACCCAAAAAAACAAAAAACAAGAGAAAGATCAGTGAAACCGAGAGTTTTTTGTTTTTTGTTTTTGAAAAGATAAACCAAATTGAAAACCTTTAGCCAGGCTTATCAAGAAGACAAGAGAGAGGACCCAAATAAACAAAATAAAAAATGAAAGAGGAGAATAACAACTGATACCACAGAGATATAAAAAAAAAAAAAAATCATAAGAGAATACTGTGAACATTTATATGCCAAAACATTAGACAACCAAAAAGAAATGGACAAATTCTAGAAACATACAACCTCACAAGACTGAATCAGGAAGAACAGACAAATCACTAGTAGTAAAATTAAATTTGTAATACATAAACTCCCAGGAAACAGAAATTCAAGGCTGGATGATTTCACAAGGGAATTATTCCAAACATATAAAGAAGAGCTAATATCTATTTTTCTCAAACTATTCCAAAAAATTGAAGAGGATGGAACATTCCCAAATTCATCTACTAGGCCACCCTTACCCTGAAACCAAAATCAGAAAAGACAGTACAAAAAAAAAAAAAAAAAAAAAAAATCACCTACCCATATCTTTAATGAATATTGATGCAAAAAACTTCAGCAAAATATTAGCAAACCAAATCCAATAACATATCAGAAAGTATCACACATCCTAATTGAGTGGGATTTATTCCAGGGATAAAATTGTGGTTCCATATTCACAAATCAATCACTGTGATACATCACATTAACAAGGGAAGATAAAAATTACATGATCATCTCCATAGATGCAGAAAAAGCATCTATGATTTGAATTTGACAAAATTCAACATCTATTTATGATAAAACTCTAATCAAAGTGGGTATAGAGGGAACATATCTCAATATAATTAAGACCATTTATGACAAACCCACAGAAAACATCACACTGAACCACGAAAATTTGAAAGCCTTTCCTTAAAATCAGGAACAAGACTAGGATCCCCACTCTCACCACTTCTATTTGACATAGTGTTGGAAGACCTTGCCACAGCCATCAGAGAAGAAAAAGAAATAAAAGGCATCCGAATTGACGTGAAGAAGTAAAACAGTTGCTATTTGCAAAAGACGTGATACCATATAGAGAAAATCCAAAAGTCTCCACCAAAAAGCTATTAGAACTAAAAAATGAATTCAGTAAATTTGTAAGATACAAGATTAATATATAGAATATTTTGTTTTTCTATACTGCAATAATGAACTATCAGAAGGAGAAAGCAAAAAAAAAAAAAATCCCATTTAAAATTTCATCAAGAAGAATGAAATACATAAGAATAAACTTAACCAAGAAGGTGGAAGACCAATACTCTGAAAACTATAAAACAATGATAAAGAAAATTGAAGATGATACAAATAAATAGAAACATATTCCATATTCTTGGATTAGAATAATGAATGTTATTAAGATGTCCATACTACCCAAAGCAATCTATAGCTGTAATGCAATCCCTATCAAAATAACCATGAACTAGAACTAGAACAAATAATCCTAAAATTTATATGAAGCTACAAAAGTCCTGGAATTGCCAAATCAATCATCTAAGCTTCCACCTTAGGAAACTAAAAAAAGAAAAGCAAATTGAATTCCAAGTAAGGAGAGAAAAAAAAAAAAGAAATAATAAAAATTAGAACATATATTGATGGCATTGAAAATAGGAAATACACAGAGAAAATCAACCAAGCCAAAAAGATCAACCTCTACCAGGTTAGCTAAAACTAAAAGAGAGATCACACAAATTACAATGTTAGAAATCAAACAGTGGCTATCACTATAGATCCCATGGACTTCAAAGGATAATAAAGGAATACTATGCGCAACTCTATGTCCACAAGTTTGATAACCTAGATGCAATGGGCTAATTCCTCAAAAGACATAATCTTCCAAAACTCGCAGAAGAAATAGATGATATGATGAGGCATATATGTGTATTAAAGAAACTGAATCAACAATTAATAAATATTCAAAAACAGAATGCACCAGGCTCAGATGAGTTCACTGGTGAATTCTATCAAGTATTACAGAAGAAATTATACAAATTCTTTACAATCTCCTTCAGAAGATAAATGCAAAGAGAATACTTCCTAACTAAATCTATGAGACCAGTACTGCCCTAATATGATAACCAGACTAAGACATTACAAGAAAAGAAAACTATAGACAAATGTCTATCATAAATATAGACATAAAAATCCTCAACAAAATAGAAAATTGATCCAATAATGCATAAAAGGAATTATACACCATGACCAAGTGGGATTTATCTCAGTTATGCAAGGTTGGTTGAACATTCGAAAATAATTTAATGTACTCTATCACATCAAGATTCTACCATACAGCCCAGCAATCCCACTACTGGGCATATACTCTGAGAAAACCATAGTTCAAAAAGAGTCATGTACCACAATGTTCATTGCAGCTATATTTACAATAGCCAGGACATGGAATCAACCTAAGTGTCCATCGACAGATGAATGGATAAAGAAGATGTGGTACATATATACAATGGGATATTACTCAGCTATAAAAAGAAACAAAATTGAGTTATTTGTAGTGAAGTGGATGGACCTAGAGTCTGTCATACAGAGTGAAGTCAGAAAGAGAAAAACAAATACCGTATGCTAACACATATCTAAAAAAAAGAAAAATGGTTATGAAGAACCTAGGGGAAGGAAAGGAATAAAGACACAGACCTACTAGAGAATGGACTTGAGGACACAGGGAGAGGGAAGGGTAAGCTGGGACGAAGAGAGAGAGTGGCATGGACTTATATATACTATCAAATGTAAAATAGATAGCTAGTGGGAAACAGCTGCATAGCACAGGGAGATCAGCTCAGTGCTTTGTGATCACTTAGAGGGGTGGGATAGGGAGGGTGGGAGGGAGATGCAAGAGGGAAGAGATATGGGGATATATGTACATGTATAGCTGATTCACTTTGTTATAAAGCAGAAACTAACACACCATTGTAAAGCAATTATACTCCAAAAAAGATGTTAAAAAAAATATTCTAAAGAAGAACAATTAATATGATCATATAAATAGAGGTAGAAAAAGCATTTGACAAAGTCCAAATTCCATTTATTATAAAAACTCTCAGTAAACTAGGAAGAGATGGAAACTTTTTCAACTTGATAAAGAATATTGACCAGAAACCTACAGCTAATATTATACTTAATAGTGAAAACCTTGAAGTCATTAACACCAGGTACAAGGCAAGGAAGCCTTCTCTCACTGCTGCTTTTTAACATCATGCTTGAAGTCCCAGGTAATGCAATAAGACAAGAATAAGTAATAAAAGCTAAACTGATTAGGAAGGAAGAAATAAAACTGCCTTTGTTCTCAAATGACATATGATTAATGTAGAAAATCCAAAAACTGCTCTGAAAAATAAACACTATTGAAAAGAAGAGAGGTAACTGATATTGAATTTATTACTAAGGATAAATCTTCTATTTATTTATTCTAAGAAGAATCTTAAAAAAATTCTAAAAGTGAATTCAAAGTCAAAATAAAATTCTGATTATATTTACTAATGTAAGCTTTCTTATATGGACAGTTTAGTTGATTATGAAATTTGTTTGGAGAGAAAAAAATTGTTTCTTGCACAGCAGTTGAGAAGCACAATTTCCTATTGTCCTTTTAGAGAGGACTTTTTGTGTTTGTGTGTTCATGTGGGTATGTGTTTGTGTGTGTTCATTTTATAACCAATTTTTGTTAGATGTTAATTAAAAATATCTGTTATTTCTATAATTGAACATTTGTGAAGAATATTCTGAATGTAACTGATATAAAATTCTAATATTCAGCAGATTTAGATATCTTCAATGTATGTTCATATTTACCAACATTAACTCAAAAGGGCTATTTTATATTTATAAAGTTTCTCAGACAATAAACCAGGATGTCAGGACATCACTCTTGAATTGTCCCACTTTCATACCCTGCATCCAAATTGTCACACACTCCTTTCAAGTATACCTCCAAAGTATAACTAATCCATTATTTTTCCTTATTCTCTGCTGTCCATTTCCAAAGACAAATATTGTTTTTCTCTCTCCTATTTTATTATTATTAATAAGTAAATAATTTTGTTTCTCAATCTTCCAATCTTTTTCTTCACAGCATAAGGAATTATCTTCAACAACAACAAAATCTCACCATGTTAACTCCACTGCTTAAAAATGTCAGTGACACCTCATTGCTTTTAAGAAAATGTTTAAACTTCCTCTTATGGATTTGGCATCCTTATCTTCTAGATTGGCCCACTTCTATATGTCTCTTTTTATTAAGAACTTGTTTAGTTAAAAACTCTCTCTAACCCCACTACACATTATCTTCCTTCTAACTAAAAGACTAAAATAAACATACTTATCACTTGTTTAACACCTACTCATCTTTCAGATTAGATCTTACATGTTACCTTGAGTATCTATCCATGACCCCTAATATCTGTACTGCGTTTATTATAACATGTATCACATTGTGTTTTAATTTCTTGTTAACTTTTTTTTTTTATAAATTTATTTTTTGGCTGTGTTGGGTCTTCGTTTCTGTGCGAGGGCTTTCTCTAGTTGCGGCGAGCAGAGGCCACTCCTCATCGCAGTGCGCAGGCCTCTCACTATTGCAGCCTCTCTTGTTGCGGAGCACAGGCTCCAGATGCGCAGGCTCAGTAGTTGTGGCTCACGGGCCCAGTTGCTCCGCGGCATGTGGGATCCTCCCAGACCAGGGCTCGAACCCGTGTCCCCTGCATTGGCAGGTGGACTCCTAACCACTGCGCCACCAGGGAAGCCCCTTCTTGTTAACTTTTTGACATCATTTATTATACTGTAAACTCGAAGAGGGAAGAAATTTCATAATCATTTCCCAGCACAGTGTTTTACACAGGAAAGACACTAAATACGTTTATTGTAAGAAAGAGACAAAGGAAGAGCAAACTCATTTTTACTTTTAGTAACAGCTTGGATGAAATAGCTTAATATGTCACGTTGTCAGGACTTTTTCATTTCAAATCTAAGCTGGCTTCTCAGAATTCTCAGCTTACCTAATACTCATCTCCTTGATGGCTTATTTTAATAAATCCATATCAAGAGTTGACAGAGTATATCTGATGTTGTGGTGATCCATTTATGAGCTGAGTCTTTCTGGGTCAATTTAGTCTTGGTATTTGTATTCAAAATTTTTTAGGGTATAAATAATTCCATTAGCTCTTCAGCTTTGTCTTATAGAAAATAAAGGCAAATTCAATGCCTGGGTTTTCTTCTGAAAGTGTATATTCCTTCCTTTCATTCTCTCTTCCAAAAGAGGTTACACTTCAATCATGAGATTACTAAATATGATTAAATCAGTATTTACACTTGTCATGTATGTAAAAGAGACTTGCTCTGCATTTCACTATTATATATATATATATATATATGGTTCTATATGCACATACTACTATATGTACTACTTACAGATTTTATGAGTCATGTAAATTCTCTTCAGGTATGGTGGCATATTACTGTGATTTTTCCTGCCTCTGGCAAATTTTGATCTGAACATTTAGGGAGGTTGTGATTCTGATTCTGCTATGTGTATTTCTCCACCAGGTGATAGTAACACATTGTCTCCATTAAAAAAAAAAAAAAGAAATAATTTCTACTTTTATTTCCTTAAATTTTTCTCTGTTCTTAAATTGGTGAAATGTTCTTAATTCAAACTTGGATATTTTATTTTTTATGCCTAAAGAATCCATGTTTGACCTAACACACCATTGTAAAGCAATTATACTCCAATAAAGATGTTTAAAAAAAAAGTATCCATGTTTGAATTGATAAATTTTTGAAACCAGCTAAGATCTTGGATTAGATTATTCCCAGTAAGCAAAGAAAGGACCCAACTATTTTATCCATAGACAAATACTACTCTTTTCCCCAAATAAGTTGAGTAGTTGTATCTCATATTGGAAATATTGACATAACTATTTGGTTGCATTAATCTTGACCTGAGAGCAGAGCATAAATTGAATTCAATGATTTTTACATTACCATGTCATCTTGATCCCTTGTTTTGTCTTTTGAAATGTTTAGATTCCCCTCCTTAGCAGTAACAGAAATATCTTGTTTAGGTCATCTTTTTTTTTCCCCTTAATATCCTTCTCTTTCATTCTTATTTACCACTGGATTTACTAATATTAAAGATAATTAATGTGTTGTTTTGTTGAACATCATAGTTTCCTAGGCCCTTTGTGATAACATAATGAGTTATGGTGTGTATAAGAAAGCAAATGCATTCATTGTAAAGGAAATTTATGAATGCATAGTCAGGAAAAATGAAGCAGTGTTTCCTGGGTAAATCACTGTATCTAAAAATTAGCCATTTATGACAAATTGATAGACAAGAAAATGTCTCAGAAAATGCAAGAAATCTTGCCTCTGCTATGTTGAAAATAGACCAGCTTTAGAATTCAACAGATCCAATGATAAGAGTAAGTCATAGCCCTGCGTAATTTCAACTTGGATTTATAATACATTCGAGATTTTGCAACATAAAAAGCTATAGTGCCAAAATCGTGTTTTCTGCCAAGAATTGCTTTTAGCATGTGATTAACCTCCTAAATGATAACATATTTCCAAAGGTTGTCTTAGGAGGTCACACTTTGGGAACAGCAAATAGAGTATAATGGCTGATATTATTTACCAGCTACTACTGCTGCTATTTGTTTGTCACATAATGGTCTCTCATTTTGTCATTTATGTAACTGGTGATCATTAGCATACAGGTTTACAGTACTTCACACACAATAAAAGGAGAAAGAGCAAGTGAGCAAAACTAATTCACTTTTAAAATGGCAACTTGAGGAAATGTATTTTGAAAAAAATGACATTTCCTTGAACTCATCTTTTCATCAGTTCCATTTTTAAGGGCCTTTAAAAAGAGACCTCAGTGTTCCAGTAAAATTAGTAGAGTGGTAAATGCTCCATCAGATATGCTTTCTTCAATGCTCTGCTTAAGAACTTCACGTAAATACAATAATCACAAAAATAACATGTTGCTATTAAATTTTCACCACAGTTCTTTCTAAGACCTCACAGTGTACTGTGTGACCCCACTGAATGTATTCTTAAAAAAAAAAAAATCCCTTGTCGAACATTATATAGTTATAAACATCTATTATGGTTTTGTGATTTCTGAGGAGAATGAGAAATCTGAACTTATTTACTGGTTTCCCTGGACAAGTTATACTAATTAGTTGCAAGGTTTCTGAGGTTACATGACAGGTGCCTTGTAAACACTGATAAATCAACTTTGATAATGATTTTTACCAAAATGTTTTCACATATCAAATAATTTTGTGAGAATGATACTTTTCCTTCCAAATGGTTTTACTGCAACTTATAAAAAGAGAACAGTATCTGGCAAGGAAACTTTATTGACTTTTTCTGTGAAGCACATTGACTACCAAATTCATCAAAGTTGGTAGAAGAGTAATGGTTTTAACAATATTATTTTAGAGAAGCAACCTGGTTCTATTAGAGTATATACAAAAATGTGCTGACTCTCATGAATGACCTAACTGAAGTCTTAAGGGCTCTGAACTCCTTTGAAAAAGACCTATGTAAACACAAGGCAATCAACACCAGCACTGGGAAATTACATATGAGTCAATTCAGGGCTCCATTAAATACGGCTGAGATTAACTGGACGATATTTGGCATGGTTTTTACTTATTCTCTTCTGCTTTTTCTGGCTATGCCATACTTTGGCAGAGCTACTATATTTTTCTTGAACATTTTCAGTCATGTGGTGATTCAGTCTTTCATATTTATCTTCAATTCCAGTAAACAAATAATGCCTTTAACTTGCAAATTTTGCCACTTTTTTGCAATATATTTACTATTGAGGTTGAATCTTGAAAGAAGTAACTATTATTTGCTGCTATTTCTCTTGGTTTTATTATAGTAATGTCTGTAGTGGGGTGAGATGGAGTCAGATAGAATGCAAAGAGCACTGAAATTTCTCCTAGTCTCCATTATTCAACTTATTCAACTATGAGACTTTGAAATCCTCTGAGCCTTGGCCTACATTTCATTAAAATGGTAACAGAAACAAGTCCCTTGTTTTTCATAAGTAGTGACAAAATCACATATGATAACACTGAAAATAATTTTATAATGGAATAAAGCTGCTGTAAACATTCATGTACAGGTTTTTTTGTGAACATACATTTTCATTTCTCTGAGATAAATGAGTGCAAGTGCTAAGTTGTATGATAGTTACATGTGTGCTTACTTAAAGAAACTGCCAAGCTGTTTTTTATCACAATTGTACCATTTTACATCCCTACCAGCGATGTATGAGTGATTGATTTTCTCCGAATATTCACTAGCTTTGATATTGTAGCTATTTTTTTTTAATTTTAGCTATTCCTATGGGTGTATTGTGGTTTTAATGTACATTTTCTTAATCACTAATTGATTTTGAATTTCTTTTCCTGTACTTATTAGGCATATGTATTTCCTCTTTAGTGAAATGTCTGCTAATATCTTTGGTACTCTTTCTAAATGGATTTTTTTTCTTTCTTTTTTTTTTTTTTTTTTTTTTTAAAGTTTTACTTGATTTTATTTATTTATTTATTTATTTTTGGCTGTGTTGGGTCTTCGGTTCGTGCGAGGGCTTTCTCCAGTTGCGGCAAGCGGGGGCCACCCTTCATCGCGGTGCGGGGACCGCTCTTCATCGCGGTGCGCGGGCCTTTCTCTATCGCGGCCCCTCCCGTCGCGGGGCACAGGCTCCAGACGCGCAGGCTCAGCAATTGTGGCTCACGGGCCCAGCCGCTCCGTGGCATGTGGGATCTTCCCAGACCAGGGCTCGAACCCGTGTCCCCTGCATTAGCAGGCAGATTCTCAACCACTGCGCCACCAGGGAAGCCCTTTTTTTCTTTCTTACTGTTGAGTTTTGAGAGTTCTTTAATCTAGATACAAGATCTCTGTCACATATGTAATTTACAAATATTTCCTGCTAATCTGAAATTTGTAATCATCTTAACAGATTCATCCACCGAGCAAAAGTTTTCAATCTTGATGAACTTCAATTTATCATTTTCTTTTCTTTTATGGATCACATTTTGGTGCCAAGTCTAAGAATTCTTTACCTTGTTCCAGATACCAAAATTTTTCTCCAATTTTTTTCTAGAGGTTTTATAATTTTATGTTTACAATCAACTCCATGATTCATTTTGAATTAGTTTTTGTAAAAGGCGTGAGACTTATGTCAAAGCTTATATTTTGCCTATGAATGTCTAATTACTCCACAACTTTTTTTAAAAAAAAGTCAGTCCTCTTGAATTGAATTTCTTTTGCTCCTTTGTTAAAAATGATTTAGACATATTTGTGTTGGTTTTTTTCTAAATTCTGTATTCTGCTCCATCGATCTGTCTGTTCCTCTGTTAGTGCAACACTGCATCTACATTATATCCTTTAACATCTGGAAAAATCATTCCTCCCATTTTATTCTTCTTTTTCAAAATTATTTTGGTTATTCTAGGACCTTTTCCCTCCCATATAAATCTTAGAATTAACTTGAATATGTCTGTAAAAAAATCTTGATGATATTTTGATAGAATTTTGAGAATCGATACCTTTCCAAAGTTGAGTCCTCCAATCCATGAACACTATATCTCTTCAACTATTATATCTCCTTTAATTTCATTCATCAGCATTTTACTCATCATACACAATCCTGTACATGTTTTCTTAGGGTTATATTGATATATTTAATTTTCTTTGGAGTACTTATTAATAGAATTGCATTTTTTATTTGTTTCCACTTATTGTCAGAAAAAAAACTTATTTATTATGTGTTGATCTTATATCTTGTCACTTCACTGAAATCACTTCTTTTTTAGGAGTTTTTGTAGATTTCTTGGCACTTTCTTCAAATATAATTATGTCATATACAAATAGAAGTAATTTTATTTCTTCTTTTCAAATTTATCTGACTTTTATTTCTTTTTCTTGCCTTAGTGCAGTGGCTAGAATTTTCAGTGCTATATTGACTAATAGTGAGGGTAGACATCTTTGCCTTATTCTTTTTTTTAGAGGGAAATTTTCCAGTCTTAAAACATTAAGAGTGTTCTTCCTATGTTTTCCTCTAAAAGTTTTATAGTGTCTGGCCTTACATTTAGTCCTTTAACCCATTTTGAGTTTATTTTTGTGTATGGTGTTAGGGAGTATTCTAATTTCATTATTTTACATGTAGCTGTCTAATTTTCCCAGCACCAGTTACTGAAGGGGCTGCCTTTTCTCCATTGTATATTTTTGCCCCCTTTGTCATAGATTAGGTGAGCATAGGTGCATGGGTTTATCTCTGGGCTTTCTATCCTGTTCCATTGATCTATATTTCTGTTTTTGTGCAAGTATCATACTGTCTTGATTTTTTTTTAAACATCTTTATTGGAGTATAATTGTTTTACAATGGTGTGTTAGTTTCTGCTTTATAACAAAGTGAATCAGTTATACATATACATATGTTCCCATATCTCTACCCTCTTGCATCTCCCTCCCTCCCACCCTCCCTATCTCACCCCTCTAGGTGGTCACAAAGCACCGAGCTGATCTCCCTGTGTTATGCAGCTGCTTCCCACTAGCTATCTATTTTACATTTGGTAGTGTATATATGTCCATGCCACTCTCTCACCCTGTCACATCTTACCCCTCCCCCTCCCCATATCCTCAAGTCCATTCTCTAGTAGGTCTGTGTCTTTATTCCCGTCTTGCTACTAGGTTCTTCATGACCTTTTTTTTTTTTTTCCCTTAGATTCCATATATATGTGTTAGCATACTGTATTTGATTTTCTCTTTCTGACTGACTTCACTCTGTATGACAGACTCTAACTCCATCCACCTCACTACAAATACCTCCATTTCATTTCTTTTTATGGCTGAGTAATATTCCATTGTATATATGTGCCACATCTTCTTTATCCATTCATCTGTCGCTGGACACTTAGGTTGATTCCATGTCCTGGCTATTGTAAATAGAGCTGCAGTGAACATTTTGGTACATGTCACTTTTTGAATTATGGTTTTTCAGGGTATATGCCCAGTAGTGGGATTGCTGAGTCGTATGGTAGTTCTATTTTTAGTTTTTAAAGGAACCTCCATACTGTTCTCCATAGTGGCTGTATCAATTTACGTTCCCACCAACAGTGCAAGAGTGTTCCCTTTCCTCCACACCCTCTCCAGCATTTATTGTTTCTAGATTTTTTGATGATGGCCATTCTGACCGGTGTGAGATGATATCTCATTGTAGTTTTGATTTGCATTTCTCTAATGATTAATGATGTTGAGCATTCTTTCATGTGTTTGTTGGCAATCTGTATATCTTCTTTGGAGAAATGTCTATTTAGGTCTTCTGCCCATTTTTGGATTGGATTGTTTGTTTTTTTGTTATTGAGCTGCATGAGCTGCTTGTAAATCTTGGAGATTAATCCTTTGTCAGTTGCTTCATTTGCAAATATTTTCTCCCATTATGAGGGCTGTCTTTTGGTCTTATTTATGGTTTCCTTTGCTGTGTAAAAGCTTGTAAGTTTCATTAGGTCCCATTTGTTTATTTTTGTTTTTATTTCCATTTCTCTAGGAGGTGGGTCAAAAAGGATCTTGCTGTGATTTATGTCATAGAGTGTTCTGCCTACGTTTTCCTATAAGAGTGTTATAGTGTCTGGCCTTACACTTAGGTCTTTAATCCATTTTGAGTTTATTTTTGTGTATGGTGTCAGAGAGTGTTCTAATTTCATACTTTTGCATGTAGCTGTCCAGTTTTCCCAGCACCACTTATTGAAGAGGCTGTCTTTTCTCCACTGTATATGCTTGCTTCCTTTATCAAAGATAAGGTGACCATATGTGCGTGGGTTTATCTCTGGGCTTTCTATCCTGTTCCATTGATCTATGTTTCTGTTTCTGTGCCAGTACCAAACTGTCTTGATTACTGTAGCTTTGTAATACAGTCTGAAGTCAGGGAGCCTGATACCTCCAGCTCCATTTTTCGTTCTCAAGACTGCTTTGGCTATTTGGGGTCTTTTGTGTTTCCATACAAATTGTGAATTTTTTTGTTCTAGTTCTGTGAAAAATGCCAGTGGTAGTTTGATAGGGATTGCATTGAATCTGTAGATTGCTTTGGGTAGTAGAGTCATTTTCACAATGTTGATCCTTCCAATCCAGGAACATGGTATATCTCTCCATCTATTTGTATCATCTTTAATTTCTTTCATCAGTGTCTTATAATTTTCTGCATACAGGTCTTTTGTCTCCTTAGGTAGGTTTATTCCTAGATATTTTATTCTTTTTGTTGCAATGGTAAGTGGGAGTGTTTTCTTAATTTCACTTTCAGATTTTTCGTCATTAGTGTATAGAAATGCAAGAGATTTCTGTGCATTAATTTTGTATCCTGCTACTTTCCCAAATTCATTAATTAGCTCTAGGAGTTTTCTGGTAGCATATTTAGGATTCTCTATGTATAGTATCATGTCATCTGCAAACAGTGACAGCTTTGCTTCTTCTTTTACGATGTGGATTCCTTTTATTTCTTTGTCTTCTCTGATTGCTGTGGCTAACACTTCCAAAACCATGTTGAATAATAGTGGTGAGAGTGGGCAACCTTGTCTTGTTCCTGATCTTAGTGGAAATGGTTTCAGTTTTCCACCATCGAGGACAATGTTGGCTGTGGGTTTGTCATATATAGCCTTTATTATGTTGAGGAAAGTTCCCTTTATGCTACTTTCTGCAGGGCTTTTATCATAAATGGGTGTTGAATTTTGTCGAAAGCTATCTCTGCATCTATTGAGATGAGCATATGGTTTTTCTCCTTCAATTTGTTAATATGATGTATCACATTGATTGATTTGCATATTTTGAAGAATCCTTGCATTCCTGGAATAAACCCCACTTGATCATGGTGTATGATCCTTTTAATGTGCTGTTGGATTCTGTTTGTTAGTATTTTGTTGAGGAGTTTTTCATCTATGTTCATCAGTGATATTGGCCTGTAGTTTATTTTCTTTGTGACATCTCTGTCTGGTTTTGGTATCAGGGTGATGGTGGCCTCGTAGAATGAGTTGGGGATTGTTCCTCCCTTTGCAATATTTTGGAAGAGTTTGAGAAGGAGAGGTGTTAGCTCTTCTCTAAATGTCTGATAGAATTCGCCTGTGAAGCCATCTGGTCCTGAGCTTTTGTTTGTTGGAAGATTTTTAATCACAGTTTCAATTTCAGTACTTGTAATTGTTCTGTTCATATTTTCTATTTCTTCCTGGTTCAGTCTCGGCAGGTTGTGCATTTCTAAGAATCTGTCCATTTCTTCCAGGTTGTCCATTTTATTGGCATAGAGTTGCTTGTAATAATCTCTCATGATCTTTTGTATTTCTGCAGTGTCAGTGGTTACTTCTCCTTTTTCGTTTCTAATTCTATTGATTTGAGTCTTCTGCCTTTTTCTCTTGATGAGTCTGGCTAATGGTTTATCAATTTTGTTTATCTTCTCTAAGAAACAGCTTTTAGTTTTACTGATCTTTGCTATTGGCTCCTTCATTTCTTTTTCATTTATTTCTGATCTGATCTTTCTGATTTCTTTCCTTCTGCTATCTTTGGGGATTTTTTTTTGTTCTTCTTTCTCTAATTGATTTAGGTGCAGGGTTAGGTTGTTTAATCGAGATGTTTTCTGTTTCTTGAGGTAGGCTTGTATTGCTATAAACTTCCCTCTTAGCACTGCTTTTGCTGTGTCCCATAGGTTTTGTGTTGTCGTGTCTCCATTGTCATTTGTTTCTAGGTATTTTTTGATTTCCCCTTTGATTTCTTCAGTAATCACTTCGTTATTAAGTAATGTATTGTGTAGCCTCCATGTGTTTGTATTTTTTACAGATCTTTTCCTGTAATTGATATCTAGTCTCATAGCATTGTGGTCGGAAAAGATACTTGATACGATTTCAATTTTCTTAAATTTACCAAGGCTTGATTTGTGACCCAAGATAAGATCTATCCTGAAGAATGTTCCATGAGCACTTGAGAAAAATGTGTATTCTGTTGTTTTGGGGTGGAATGTCCTATAAATATCAATTAAGTCCATCTTGTTTAATGTATCATTTAAAGCTTGTGTTTCCTTATTTATTTTCATTTTGGATGATCTGTCCATTGTTGAAAGTGGGGTGTTAAAGTCCCCTACTATGATTGTGTTACTGTTGATTTCCCCTTTTATGGCTGTTAGTATTTGCCTTATGTATTGAGGTGCTCCTATGCTGGGTGCATAAATATTTACAATTGTTATACCTTCCTCTTGGATCGATCCCTTGATCATTATATAGTGCCCTTCTTTGTCTCTTGTAGTAGTCTTTATTTTAAAGTCTATTTTGTCTGATATGAGAATTGCTACTCCAGCTTTCTTTTGATTTCCATTTGCATGGAATATCTTTTTCCATCCCCTCACTTTCAGTCTGTATGTGTCCCTAGGTCTGAAGTGGGTCTCTTGTAGACAGCATATGTATGGGTCTTGTTTTTGTATCCATTCAGCCAGTCTGTGTCTTTTGGTGCGAGCATTTATTCCATTTACATTTAAGGTCATTATCAATATGTATGTTCCTATTCCCATTTTCTTAAATGTTTTGGGTTTGTTATTGTAGGTGTTTTCCTTCTCTTGTGTTTTTTGCCTAGAGAAGTTCCTTTCACATTTGTTGTAAAACTGGTTTATTTCTCCATCAAATCTGAATGAGATCCTTGCTGGGTAGAGTAATCTTGGTTGTAGGTTTTTCTCCTTCATCACTTTAAGTATATCCTGCCACTCCTTTCTGGCTTGCAGAGTTTCTGCTGAAAGATCAGCTGTTAACCTTATGGGGATTCCCTTGTGTGTTATTTGTTGTTTTTCCCTTGCTGCTTTTAATATGTTTTCTTTATATTTATTTTTTGATAGTTTGATTAATATGTGTCTTGGTGTGTTTCTCCTTGGATTTATCCTGTATGGGACTCTCTGTGTTTCCTGGACTTGATTAAATATTTCCTTTCCCATATTAGGGAAGTTTTCAACTATAATCTCTTGAAATATTTTCTCAGTCCCTTTCTTTTTCTCTTCTTCTTCTGGGACCCCTATAATTCGAATGTCGGTGCGTTTAATGTTGTCCCAGAGGTCTCTGAGACTGTCCTCAGTTCTTTTCATTCTATTTTCTTTATTCTGCTCTGCAGTAGTTATTTCCACTATTTTATCTTCCAGGTCACTTATCCGTTCTTCTGCCTCAGTTATTCTGCTATTGATCCCGTCTAGAGTATGGTTAATTTCATTTTTTGTGTTTTTCGTCGTTGCTTGGTTCCTCTTTAGTTCTTCTACGTCCTTGTTAAATGTTTCTTGCATTTTGTCTATTCTATTTCCAAGATTTTGGATCATCTTTAGTATCATTATTTTGAATTCTTTTTCAGGTAGACTGCCTGTTTCCTCTTCATTTGTTAGGTCTGGTGTGTTTTGACCCTGCTCCTTCATCTGCTGTGTGTTTTTCTGTCTTCTCATTTTGCTTATCTTACTGTGTTTGGGTTCTCCTTTTTTCAACATGTAGATTCGTAGTTCCCATTGTTTTTGGTGTCTGTCTCCAGTGGCTAAGGTTGGTTCAGTGGGTTGTGTAGGCTTCCTGGTGGAGGGGACTAGTGCCTGTGTTCTGGTGGATGAGGCTGGATCTTGTCTTTCTGGTGGGCACATCCACGTCAGGTAGTGTGTTTTGGGGTTTCTGTGGCCTTATTATGATGTTAGGCAGCCTCTCTGCTAATGGATGGGGCTGTGTTCTTGTCTTGCTAGTTGTTTGGCATAGGGTGTCCAGCACTCTAGTTTGCTGCTCGTTGAGTGAAGCTGGGTCTTGATGTTGAGATGGAGATCTCTGAGAAATTTTCGCCATTTGGTATTCCATGGTGCTGGGAGGTCTCTTATGGACCAGTGTCCTGAAGTTGTCTCTCCCACCTCAGAGGCACGGCCCTGATGCCTGGCTGGAGCACCAAGAGCCTTTCATCCACATGGCTCAGAATAAAATGGAGAAAAAATAGAAAGAAAGAAAGAAAGAGGATAAAATAAAATAAAATAAAATAAAGCTATTATAATAAAAATTTAGGAAAAAATTATTAAGAAAGAATTTATTAAGATTTTTTTTAAAATTACTTAAAATAAATTTATTAATTTTTATAATAAAAAATAAGACAAATAATATTAAGAAAAAAATTTCTAAATATTTTTTTTAATTTTTTAAAATAAAAAATATGAAAAAACTTCTTACGAAAAATTTTTTTTTAATTTTTAATAATAGATAATAAGGAAAAAATTATTAAGAAAACATTTATTTAGAAAAGAAATTTTTTAAGTAAAAAAAAAAAAAGACATACCAAACCCTAGGACAAATGGTGAAAGCAAAGCTATACAGACAAAATCTCACGCAGAAGCATACACATATACACTCACAAAAAAAGGAAAAGGGGAAAAAATATATCCTGCTCCCAAAGTCCACCTCCTGAATTTGGGATGATTCATTGTCTATTCAGGTATTCAACAGATGCAGCTATATCAAGTTGTTTGTGGAGCTTTAATCCACTGCTTCTGAGGCTGCTGGGAGAAATTTCCCTTTCTCTTCTTTGTTCATACAGCTCCCGGGGTTCAGCTTTGTATTTGGACCCACCTCTGCATGTAGGTCACCTGAGGGCATCTGTTCTTCGCTCACACAGGACCGGGTTAAAGGAGCAGCTGCTTCGGGGCTCTGGCTCACTCAGGCAGTGGGGAGGCAGGGGTACAGATGCGGGGCGAGCCGGCCGCGGCAGAGGCCGGCGTGACGTTGCAGCAGCCTGAGGCGTGCCGTGCATTCTCCCGGGTAAGTTGTCCTTGGATCACAGGAACCTGGCCATGGCGGGCTGCACAAGCTCCCGGGAGGGACGGTGTGCGTAGTGACCTGTGCTCGCACACAGGCTTCTTGGTGGTGGCAGCAGCAGCCTTAGTGTCTCATGCCCATCTCTGAGGTCCGCGCTGATAGCCGTGGCTCACGCCTGCTTCGAGCTCGTTTAGGAGGAGCTCTGAATCCCCTTTCCTTGTGCACCGTGAAACAAAGAGGCAAGAAAAAGTCTCTTGCCTCTTCGGCAGCTGAAGACTTTTTCCTGGACTCCCTCCCGGATAGCTGTGGTGCGCTAACCCCTTCAGGCTGTGTTCATGCAGCCAGCCCCAGTCCTCTCCCTGCGATCCGACCGCAGCCCGAGCCTCAGCTCCCAGCCCCCGCCCGCCCCGGCAGGTGAAGAGATAAGCCTCTTGGGCTGGGGAGTGCTGCTTGGCTCTGAGCCTCTGTGCGGGAATCTCTCCACTTTGCCCTCCGCACCCATGTGGCTGCACTTTCCTCCGTGGCTCTGAAGCTTCCCCCCTCTGCCACCCGTAGTCTCTGCCCACGAAGGGGCTTCCTAGTGTGTGGAAACCTTTCCTCCTTCACAGCTCCCTCCCACTGGTGCAGGTGCCGTCCCTATTCTTTTGTCTCTGTTATTTCTTTTTTCTTTTGCCCTACCCAAATACGTGGGGAGTTTCTTGCCTTTTGGGAGGTCTTACGTCTTCTGCCAGCGTTCAGTGGGTGTTCTGTAGGAGCAGTTCCACGTGTAGATGTATTTCTAATGTATCTGTGGGAAGGAAGGTGATCTCTGCGTGTTACTCTTCCACCATCTTGCCCAGACCCCCCCTGTCTTGATTACTGTAGCTTTGTCATATATAGTCTGAAGTCAGGGAGGCTGAATCCTCCAGCTCCGTTTTTCTTTCTCAAGATGCTTTGGCTATTCGGGGTCTTTTGTGTTTCCATACAAATTGTAAAAATTTTTTGTTCTAGTTCTGTGAAAAATGCCAATGGCAATTTGGTAGGGATTGCATTGAATCTGTAGATTGCTTTGGGTAGTATACTCATTTTCACAATATTGATTCTTCCAATCCAAGAACTTGGTATATCTCTCCATCTGCTTTTGTTGTCTTTTATTTCTTTCATCAGTAGCTTTTAAATTGAACATTATATTTTTTTTAATGGTTACATGACTAGTTAGGTTATTTGTTGCGTTTCATTTTGGCTTAAAGTTTGTAGCTTGAGTTTTTGATGAGTTAATCAGTTTTCCTGAGCTGTTGAATAGATGTGTCAAATTATTTGTTTTAATCATTTATTATCCTTTTAAAGCAGCAGGATCTATTGTGATATCTTCTGTTTCATTTTTGAAACAGGTAATTTATGATTTTTCTTTTATTTTTGTCAGTTTTACTAGAATTTTATCAATTTAAAAACATATTTTCAAAGAACCAGATTTTCCTCTCATTAGTGTTTTCTATTTTTTCTTTTTTTCTGTTTTCAATTACATTGATTTCTGCTCTTTATGATTTGCTTCCTTCCTTTGTTTTCTTGGGTTTATTTTGCTCTTTTTTTTTTCTAGTTTCTTGAGGTAGAGAGGTAGATTACTGAATTTTTTTCTAATTTCTAATGCAAGCATTTAGTGCTATAAATTTCCCTCTCAACACTGTTTTAGCGGCATTCCATATACTTTCTTATGATGTGTTTTTATTTTCATTCAGTTCTATGTATTTTTAAAGTTACTTTGAAATTCTTTCTTTGTCCCATGGGTCAATCATAAGTGTGCTTTATTTTCAAGTGTTTGGAGATTTTCCTATTGTCTTTCTGTTATCAGTTTCCAGTTTGATCCATTATGGTCTGGGAACATACTGTGTATAATTTTAATTCTTTTAAATTTTTATAGTTTTTTTTTTCTGACAAGTATTATCTATCTTGTTGATATTTTAAAGGCCCTTAAAAAAATGTGTATTCTGCCATTGTTGGGTGGAGTGTTCTATAAATGTCAACTAGATCTCTTTAGCTGATGGTGATGTTGAATTCTACATCCTTCCTGAGATTCTATGTAGTAGTTCTATTAACCCCAAAGAGTAGGTTTTGAAGTACTAACTATAATTGCTGATTTGTGTATTCCCTATTTTGTTTCTAGTAGTATTTTCTGATGCATTTTGCAGATCTATTATTTAGTGCACACTCAGGATCATTATATCTTCTTCGTGCACTGATTCTTTTATCATTATATGATATTCCTTATAATTCTTTTTGCTCTAAAGTATATTTATTTTATATTAATGTAGCCAGTCCTGTTTTCTTAAAATGTGTGCTACATGTATGTTTAGCTGTCCTTTTACTTTCAACTAATCTATGCTGTTATGTTTGACATGAGATTCTCTTAGACAACATATAGTTTGTCTTGTGTGTTTTTTAATCCAAATTGCAAATCTCTGTTTTTTTTTTTTTTTTTCATTGGTGTATTTAGACCATTTACATTTAAAATAATTATTGGTTTGTTAGGGTTTAAGTCTGTCATTTTATTATTCATTTTTTGTATGTTTCCTCTGCTTCTTTTCTTTCTTATATCTTGTTATCCTATTGGTAACTTGAACTTTTTTGTAGAATTCTATTTTAATTTTAATATATTGCTCTGTAGTTTCTTAGTAATATTTCTACATATTACTATATGCATAAGTTGTTTGTCACAATCTATTTGTATTAATGTAGAAAGCTTACTTTCATTTAGGTCCCTTTACTCTCTTGACTTTTAAATATAATTTTGATAAGTGTTTGTTTCTTTTTTTAACATCTTTATTGGAGTATAATTATTTTACAATGGTGTGTTAGTTTCTGCTTTATAACTAGTGTTTGTTTCTTATACCTACATTGAGCATCATATCAGAACATATTAAGTTTTTTGCTCCCACCATAAAATATGATTAAAGAAACTCATTATTTGAAAAATTGCCCGTTATGTTTTATTTCTATTTTTTTACCCATTCTGATATGTTTCTTTCTTTTGTGAAGGTCCTACACTTCTTTGGTTATCCTTTCTTTTCTCTTTAGAGAGTTTCCTATAGCTATTTTTAAATGACAGTTCTGCTTGCAACAAATTTTCTTTATTTTTAATTCATTATTGAAGGAGATTTTCTCAGGATATATAATTCTGAATTGATGGCTCTTCTTTCAGCATTTGAAAATGTTGTTCTGCTTCTTCTGGCCTCAATTATTTTAGATGATACATCTGCTGTCTTGTGTTCCTCCGTAGGTAATGTATTATTTCTTTCTGGATATTTACAAGTTTTTTTATCTTAATATTAATAAGTTTAATTATGATGTATTTTGGAGAGAATTTTTAAGCTTATCCAACTTAACATTGCTAAGCTTATTGAACATGTAGTAAGTATATGTCTTCCACCAAATTTGGGAAGTTGCACCCAGTTTTTAAAAAGTTTTTTATTCCTATTTTCTCTCCTTCTGACACTCTAATGATATGAATGTTACATCTTTTGCTATTTTTCCATATATTCCTGAGACTGTTTTTAAAAATCTATTCTCTCTGTTGTTTAGAGTAAGTAAATTCTATTGATCTGTCTTTAAATCACTGATTTTATCCTTTACATCTCCACTCTACTGTCACATTCATCCAGTAAGATTTTATTTCAGTTGTATTTTTCAGGTCTATCATTTTCTTTTAGTCATTTTTAAACCTCTACATCTTTCCTGAGATTTTTTAAATCATTTTATTTGTTTTAAATATTTATTGTAATACTATTTAAGTCATGATCAGGTAATTCCAACATCTGGTTCATCTCAGCATTGGCATCAGTTGATTGTCTTCCCTCATTCAAATTGTGTTTTTTTTGGTTCCGGATATGATGAGTGACTTTTTGTTTCATCATGGACATTTTGATTATTATGTCAGGAGGTATTTGATTCTATTCTATGCAAGATTAGCAGATAGATTCTGATCTTCTTTTGTGGGCTGTATTTCCCATGACTGTTTAATTTTCAGAGCTCTTATAATACTATTCTATCATGCTTCCTTCTTCAGTTGCTACTGAGACTCCTGCATAAACCCTATCAGTGCCTCCTTCAGGGACAGAAGCTTCTTTCCAATGTTGCCTATTGTTGGTGGGGAAATCTTCTGTGTATGTTTTGGCAGAGGTGGTGGGGAGTAGTGGGTGTAGCAGGGAAGAGATAGACTAGGTTTGAGTGTCCTTATGCTACTAGGTAAAAGGTCAAGACACACAGGTCTCCTCTGCTCCTTTCCCTGTGGGTAGATCTGCTTGGTCACTGGTGCCCAAGGTTTGGAGCCGGGGTGGTTCAAGACACTAAGGCTTTGAAGCTGCTGCTGCAAGTGAATTAACCAACAAATATCTTAGACACGGAACAAGCATTGGCCTTTGCCTTTCCTGGTCCTTTGAGCAGAGAAAGTATATTTGGGTTTATTTATTTATTTTTATTCCAGTTGATGGTTTCAAGTTATAGAACTCTCCAGTGACCAGTCCAACGTACTTGGGAAATAAAAATAAAACCCAAGGAACTAAATACTTTCTTTGTTCCTTAAGGATTAATATTCTTAGCCCATCCTTCTTTCCAACTTTCAAAATACTTTTACCATTGTCTGTTGAATTATTTCTGGGGCATTTAGTTGTAAGTAGAAGCAGAGAAAAGTGAGTCTACACCATCATGATTCAGTAGTGGAATTGTCACTTGCTTTTGTAAATAAAATTTTATTGGAACACAACTTACTTGTTTCATATTTTCCCTGGCTGTTTTAGCCCAAAAATGGCAGAATTGAGTAGTTGCAAAAAATGTCCACATGGTCTGCAAAGTCTGAAATATTTACTATCCAGCTTTTACACACAGAAGAATTTGCTGACATCCATTTTGAATATGTCAATGTGAAGAAAGAAGCTAGGCCAAGTTTAATTCTCCAAATAACTGGAAATGATAATTATTTGATGTTGGATATGGTGGCAACCTGACAAGGAGAGATAAATCACTGACTGGTGCCATAAAGACACTGTCGCTTGCTTGTTTGCTATGAGGTGTAAATCCCCAACTTCATCTCACACTCTTCACTAATAATCACATATCTTACTTTGTAAAGAATATTTTAACTAAAAGTTGCTAAAATTTAAAATTAGACAAACTAAAATGTGTGAGATACCAAGTTTTAAAAAATTAAATACAGCCAGCTCATTTACTGTTGTTCTCATTGATTGATAAATAATGATAGATAACATAATTTTTATTATCACTGGAATTTTCTCTTAAGGAAGATATTATTCTGTGAGTTAATATATTCATAAGCTTCTTGGAGTGATGAAATTGTTGATAACAGAGAACATTTGAGGAAAAGGAGGGAGAAGTTTTATGCCTAAGTCATGCTAGTTAGGGCAGATCTAGGTTGGGATAATAAATCTAAGTGAATATGGATTTATAAAATAAACTTTTATGAAAAAATGGTGATTTTTATGTACATTTGCACTTCCTATATAGTTGGTTTAAAAAAAAAACTACATTGCTTTTTTAAAAATCTCTACATTCAGTAGCTGCACTTTTTAATTAAAAATATTGCCACAAGCACTACTTGGATGGTTTTGGGGAATCAAGCTTTTTGGCTTATCTTGTGAGTCAAGGTAGGAAAGTCAATGACTAAAAATTGGACATTGAAACATGTTGTCTAAAACAAATCACGTAAGCTTAATTTGGTACTAAGCAATTAAGAAGATAAAAGATGATCATAGATTTCTATAAAATAAAAATCTAAGGTGCCACTTTAGTGAGAAAATGGAATGACAACAGTTTACGATCAGAAAAATGAAAGAAAAAGAACAGAAAATATTCAGTAAAGTGAAAAAGAAAAGAATAACAAAGAGTAAAAGGAAATTTTACTTATATGGTAGAGTTTACCAGAATGGACTATGTTAATGTTTTGTGAGCAATAGAAGTTTTTGTTTGTTTGTTTGTTTTTTCCCAATAAATAAAATAATCCTTTCAGATAACCTGTTATTTTTTTTTCAGTGATTGTGATTTATTTTCAACTTTCAGAAAGGGGAACAGAAAAGATAATTTCAGTAGCTGATCAAGAATTATGTAATGAAAAAGAGTCATACGCAAGAGTATTTCCCATGAGAAATATTTTCTCTCCTTAATAGAGAAATATTCAAGTATATTTAATATTTTTAATTGTATAGTAGTATTTAATATAGCTATAACATCTGTGTATTAGTGTGGCTTGAAGTGTAAAGTATCCAATCTAAAATATAGAGATCAAAGTGAAGTGAGGAAAATAGTACCTTTTGAGAAGAACCAGGCTGTGTCTCAAACACTTTTTTTTTTCTTTAAGATTTAAAAATAAACTTGCAAAATTATTTGAGTAATACATGTTTGTTAGAGAAAAAAAATTCAGAAGAAAAGCATAGTAATAAATTAATATTACATTACCTAGAGCTAATAACTCTTAATTATATATGTGTGTATCCAAATTATTCCCTATATAAGTATGTTCATACACTGTAATAAATTCAAATGTTAAAAAATTAAAATTGTACTTCAGCTACGTTTTTCAAACTTTTTGTCTTTCAACAATACATTTGACAATATTTCCTTGTAAATAATTGCACTACCACAGTATAATTTTTAGTGGTTCAAAGTACTTACAATCAAGGCTTGACAGCATTTATTCACCACCCTTGTATTATTGGTATGTAAGCTTTTTCAGAAACTACAGTTAATAAAGTCCAAAAGGACCTTCTATCTTAGAATTTAAGAGAGGCAAGAAAGAAGGCCATCAAGGTGATTATAATTTGTATTATCTAATGAAGGAGCACAGTTAACTTTTCAACTTAATTATATACATATTAAAAGCTAAATAATGTACAGATATATTTATACTATATATTAATTACTTGTCCTGCCACATTAGGGAAAGTGATAAAATATTTATTTGAGAGTAGTTAAAATAGTTAATGTATATTTAATATGAATTTATAAAATAAAATTTTATGAATAAAATAATGCTAAAAAGAAATGTCTTCCTTTTCTTATTTGTTTTTCTTTCTTCTCTGTTTTTCTCTCTTTAGCACTATTCTCTCCCCAAGACCCATGTCCCCACATCATGGTTTATATGCTGTACTGAAAATGCAGTCAGGCACATTTCAGTAGAACTTTGAGAGAGGGTGAAACAATTTTGAAACAAATCATATAATTATTTGGACAATATATATTTATCACACGTATATTTGATATTCCAGCTCACTGACTCTGTACTTAAACTGTGATAATTGTTCAACTGCTGATAAATAGCTTCATCCATTGAACTCTCATTTAGTACTAATTATTTATTTTAGCCATCATTTCTTACCTTGCCAACTTATGTTCCATAGCATAAAGCTATAATATTCCCTTCCAAATATTTCAACTCCTTTTCCTTTCATTGCCTCTGTTCTACTATATAAGCAAAACCCTTACTCTGATTTAAACCAATTAACCTCCTCTCTGAGCCTTCATTTCAATATTTGACATTGTTGAGTAAGTCGAATACTGGCTTCAGTTCAATTCAAATTTCAATTTAAATTCATGATTCCATGTTTCAAATGCTCAACACTGCCATGAAATCCTATAGATTCCAAACTAATTTCACCTGTTTAATATACAAGATAATAATTTCAAACTTCATCTCTTTCATCTCTTAGCTGATAGCCTTACATCATACTCTACTGAGAAAATAGAAAATAAATGGATGAACTTTTAACTTAATTCCACCACCACACCTAGCATCATCTTGTACCATATTTTCTACCTGGTTTCCAGTTCCAAGGAAAATAATGACCTTCCTCCAGTCATGTTTTGAGTCTTAAAAGTATTTAAAGTATACAGTGTGATGATTTGATATTACTTAAACATTGTGAAAGGATTCCCCCCAGTGAGTTAATGAACACATCCAGCACCTCATATATTTACCTTTGTGTGTGTGTATGAGAGCATTTAACTTCTACTCTCTTAGCAAACTTCAATTATACAATACATGTGATTTTGACCTATGCTAAAATCTGAGAATTACTGTTAATACAACATGATATTTATGTCTTAGGGGCTTTGTTTGTCCTTTTCCACAACTGGAATATTCCTCCTCTGGCTCTTAGCTTGGCATGTTTCTTGAGGTTCAGTGTGTACTGCTGAATCTAAAGGAGCCTCCACTTCCATTAGACATGATTGAATCACTTGTTTATTGTATTATCTGTCACTCTCCCACAAATGCAAGCTGCAGTATGGCAGGGTCTTGTCAGTCTTGTTTAGCATCTAATTATACCACTAGCACTATGTCTGTCACAGAGTAGGAACTCAGTAAATGTAAGATGAGTGCAATTATGGTGGGAATCTGTAAATAGTCATTTGATTAGTTCATAATTTTATAAACGCTACCAAGTTAGCTGACAGTTGTCTTTAATTGAAAAGAAACATCTTCTATTTCCCTCAAAAATGACAAAAAAAACCACTTCATTAATGTAAAATAAATATGTGTTTTAATGAAAGATTTTGTTATCCGTTTTCTCAATTATCAAATTAATCAATGTTTCGATGCAGCATTCAGTGTCTGGCACAGAGCCATGTGTCATTGGTCACAAAACTACAAAGCTATCTTCAAATTCACATTTCAATTAGTTAGAAAGGAAGAAATTTATACTATCTGTATACCTATATCTATTTTTATATATGTGCATTTATATTGTCACATACATTGTATAATAACAAATGTAATATATATTACCAATATTTTTAAATGTTATAATCATTTTGGCTTCAGATAATTTAAAAATGATGCTGGATAAAACTGAAGAAAAAGGAAATTAATATGTGTTACTTTAGTCAGGAGATAATTAATAGAGTATGTACAACTTGAACTGGGTAGAATATAGGGCTGAGGGCAACTCATTTTGTATGAATTGAATGTGTAAATTTAAGTTGAAAGAGAGAAATCTGGGTTAGACTACCTTAAAAAAATCTTATCTGGTTCTTGACTTAGAGTTCTCTGGGTTCTTTGATCTAATGTCTCAGCCTCTAAGTGGTAAGTTGATGACACCATGAGTTTTCCCACATAAGAGTGACAGGAATGGACCTCGAGACTGTCATATTGGGTGAAGTAAATCAGACAGAGAAAGACAAATATCATATGGTATCGCTTATATGTGGAATCTAAAATAATGGTACAAAACAGAAATAGAGTCATAGATGTAGAAAGCAAACTTATAGTTACCAAGGAGGAAGCGGGGGAGGGATAAATTGGGAGATTGGGATTGACATATACACACTACTATATATAAAATAGATAACTAATAATAACCTACTGTATAGCACAGGGAACTCCATGCAATACTTTGTAATGAGGTATATGAGAAAAGAATCTAGAAAAGAGTGGATATATGTATATATGTATAACTGATTCACTTTCCTGTACAGCAGAAACTAACACAACATTGTAAATAAACTATACTCCAATAAAAAAATTAATTCAAAAAAGACTCTGCCACCACTTTGTGGTCTGTATACTACCCCGCCATTCTGCAGAAAAATAATTTCATTACAGTCACCAGTCAGTTCCATCTTACCAAGACCAAGTTAAACTTTTTAGTTTTATTTTATTTAATCTGATAGTAGCCTTTGACATAATAAACCACTCTCAGTATTAGATTTTGCTCTTCATAGTATTTGTATAACTTGGACTTAACTACTGAGGTACAGACCAATACTATCAGCTGACTCCTGGACATATTCATTTGGAGGTATTAGAGGAACATCTAACTAACATCACTAACATCTCTAACAGAACTTCTCATGTTCATCACTGTTATGGGAAGAATGGTGTCCCCCAAAATTCATATGTTGGAGTCCTAACACCCGGTACCTCAGAAGGTTGTTTTACTTGGAGATAGGCTCTTTAAACAGGTAAGCAAGTTAAATGAAGTCATGAGGCTAGACCCTAATATAATATAATTGGTGTCCTTATAAAAAGGGAAAATTTAGAGGTAGACATGCACACAAAGAGAAGGTCATGTAAAGATGAAAGCAGAGATCAGAGTGCTGTTTCAACAAGCCCAGGAACCCGAAAGATTGCCAGAAAACCATCACGAACTGGGAGAGAGGCATAGAATGGATTCTTTCTCATAACCCTCAGAGAGAACCAGCTCTACTGACACCTTGATTTCAAACTTCTAGTCTCCATGACTCTTTTATTTTCAAGTTTTGTTTACTTACTGACCAGAACAGACAATACATTTCTGTTGTTTAAGCCACTCAGTTTGTGGTACTTTATTAAAGCAGCCCTAGCAAACTAATACAATCTCCAAACTCAATAAATATATAGACAAAAGTTTTGAACATACACTTCACCAAAATAGATAGACAGATAATCAATACACATGTGAAGCTGTGCTCTACATTATTTGTTGCTTGAAAATGCAAATTTAAGCTGACATGAAATGCCATTACACACCCAATAAAACAGCAGCAAATAAAATAACTTTAAAACTAATAAAACCTCTGAAAACACCAAGTACTGCAAGGGGAGCAGAGCAAATGAAACTCTCGTACATTGCTAAAAGCCTAACTCTCTGAAGACTCTAGGAGTGAATCCTTTCCTTGCCTCTTCCAGCTTCTAGTGGCTGTTAGCATGCATTGGTTCGTGGTCACATCTCTCTCTGTTCCATCTGCACATATACTTCTCCTCTGTGTGTCTGACAAAACCCCCTCTGCTTTCTCTTATAAGGTTGTATGTTATTGCATTTAGGGACCACACATATAATCTAGGATAAGCACATCTCATTATTCTATTCTTTTGTCTTGTAAGGTAATATTCACAGGTTCCAATCATTAAGATGCAGACATATCTTTTGGAAGTCACCATTCAGCCCTCTACAATAGACTAACATCAAAAGTCCTGTGCTAAATGAAATAAGCCAGTTACAAAGAGTACATTATCCTTTTTTTAAAAAAAAATTATTGGATTAGAGTTGATGTAAAATGTGTTAGTTTCTGGTGTACCACAAAGTGATTCAGTTATACATATACATATATTCATTCTTTTTCAGATTCTTTTCTCATATAGGTTACCACAGAATATTGAGTAGAGTTCCCTGTGTTATACAATAGGTCCTTATTGGTTATCTATCTTATATATAGCAGTGTGTGTATGTTAATCCCAAGCTCCCAATTTATCCCTCCCCCCAAAGTTTCCCCTTTGGTAACCATAAGGTTATTTTCGATATCTGTAAGTCTGTTTCTGTTTTGCAAAAAAAGAGTACATTATTCTATTTACATAACATTTTTTTTAGTGGTAAAACTATAACTAGAGACAGCAGCTCAGCAATTTCTAGAGACTGGAAGTAGGTGGTGAGAGGAAGGAGAGGTGCATTGACTGCAAAGAGATATGAGGAAACATTTCAGGAAGATGGAGATATTCTCTACCATAATAATGATAAGAAGTACAAGTTTGTACACATTTGTCAAAATTCACCCAACTGTATACTTAAAATTGATTAATTGTATACTTTGTAATTTTACCTAATTTTAAAAATCAGAAAGTTGTGACATGTTAAAAGTGTTCCTTCATGAAAGTTTCTGTTTACTTCTTACTCTTAATTAGTTCTCTTAACAGTTTAGCCTCTGTGCTGATCAGTAATGGAAACACTGGATTTTATTTCATGAATTTTCTACTAAAGCTGGCTTTTTGCAATATAAGAATGGAACAACAACAAAAAGACTGCAACAATGTCTGGTACCTTATTACTAAAAGTAGAGTAATGTTAACTTAAGGGAAAAGAGAGAAGAGAGAAAAATAGAGGAATTTTTTGCCTATAAATATTGATTGCTGCTTAGTTTTTGGCTTTATAGTTTGAAGGCTCATATTTGGAATGAATGTAGAAGAGGGTAAGTATATATGGGACCTGGAAAGAGCAGAGATGATTAACAACCATGCCAGATAGTGAGAAAAGGCATTCCAACCATCTCAAGACTGACTTTTCATACTTGCTTAAAGTTTTTGATTTAAAGATACAGTAAATATACATTTCAAAAGTAAATTAGATTATGTAATACCATATATTAAGAAGGAGATGGGAGTATATAATGGAATAAACCAAAATGAAATGTTAATGTTAACAATACATGAGATAAGTAAAAGGATATAATCAATAAAATCTAGATTAAGAAAGGATAGGTAAATAAATATATTTAGCTAAAGTGGACTTTAGAAAAAAAGTAATACAAACAACTAAATATGCAAACCCAGTTAATGTCACACTAAACAATTAATGTATTGTACAATTTTTGCTCTTGTTCAAAACTTTCTTGTTTTGCTTATTTCTCCAGCCTCATCTATTGACATTCCCTCATACCTTATAGTCCAACAATACCTAAGTTTATGCTTTCCATCATCTCTCAGGGACATAAACTCATACTCTTCCCTTTCTTCCTTCCTCCCTCCCTCCCTTCCCCTCTCCCTCTCTCTCTCTTTCTCTCTTCCTTTCTTTCCTTCAGCTATCTACTATCCAAGTAAACCCTATCAACCTCCTCTTTAACCAGGTTCATTCCTATTCATTCCTTAAGTCTCAGACTCAGTTTAGGTCTCAGAACTAAACCTGAGTTTAGGACTACTATTTGTCCTTATCTCCCTAGGTTACCTCACTCCCTGCTAACGTGAAGTGCACTGCTTTAGCTTCCTTAAAAGAACCTATAACTAACCCTGCACTAACATGTATCATTTATAGTTGTCTGTTCTCTCGCTTACCTCACACAAATATATTAGCTCCTTGTCTTTAAAGACTATTATGTTCATCATAGTAAGCTAACAGTAAACACAGAACCTGGTGTATCTAGAGGCAGTCAGTAAAATTTATTTAATGAATAAAAATACCTAGAGCAAAAGATGTTTCCAAAACAAATGAAGTGAGCAAGGAGGATCCACTGTGAGGCAACTAGGGAGTAGCTCTTAGGGAACCTGTTGGCAGCATGAGTTGTCACAGCAGACGTCTCAACAAAAGTCATTGAGCATCCAGTAGGTATAGAGTGCTCCTGGACTCTAGTAAGAATATGATCTCACTACTCAGTCCTCCAAAAAACTACCTGTAGCAATAAATATTTAAAATTACAAAAGAAAGAGAGAAAATAACCCATACTTTTATAAGAAGTTTAGTTTCATAATCTATTTTGGTTCAGAAGATGTAAACTCATTTGGATAAGGATGACTTTTTTCTAATTTCTCCAGAGCCTATAAAATCTAAGTTTATTGTTAGAAGTAGACCTCTTTTCTTAAAAGAAAAAAACAAATTCTTTTAAACCTCCTTTTCTTACTTTCTATATGCATTAATATGATGAAATACTTCACCTCTGGAGAGTAAATACTGAATACTGTTACAAACTGTGAGATGAGTCTACTACAGGAGCACTGTCTGTAAAGAACTTGTAATTAGTGATTTAATTGGAGAAATGTGTTTTAAATACATATTTATGGAAATATTCATGTGATAAAATTTGGTAATTTATGAAATACATATTTTAATATTTGTTTTCCTAATGTGTGTTGCAGACTGAAATTCATAGCTTGAAATCTTCTTCATATCATAAACTCCTTTCATTGCCCAAGGAAGTAAACATATATGCAAGAAAAGAGATAAATTGATTCATATAGTTAATTCATATAGTAATAAACAAAATTAGTAGCATTAAAAACATGGGATTAGTGTAACAAGAACTAGCTAGAGAAATAAAATTTAAATATATTGATTTTTTAGTATTATCATTAAGAAAATGAGTTATAATGTAATTTTAAGCTATATATATTTATACATAAAGCTATATATATACATAAGTATGTAATATATGCTTATAAAACATATATATATTTAAACTTCCTTTTTAAATTGAGGAAATCTAACTAAAGAATGTGCAAGGCAATGCAATTTAATTAATTGGCCCAACACATATTTACTCGGCATTTAATTCATACCAGATATTCTTCTAGTTTCTGCAGAAATGAAAATCAGGATGGATGATGTCCCTGAATTTACACAGTGTATATCCTAATAAAGTACCTATAATCATAAAGCCAAATTACTTTATTATGGCTGGAAATATTACCTGTTATTTATCTAAATGTGCACCTGTTACCTTGGCTTTCTGTTTGTTATTATATTATCACATTTTTTGCAACTTTCAAAAGTTAAGTTCATTCTTTTTAGAGGCTCCTTCCTCCTTAATATCTCTTTAACCTTCAGTGTATATTTATATTCAATTTTAAAATAACTTTAATTTAGATTGCATATATGATCTTTTACTCTTTGTGTGACTATTTGAATAATTACAAAGGTGTAACCACATAACCACATTAAAATGTCTACTTATTAGGTATCGAATAATAATGGTACATGCCATGTAGTGACACATAATAACTATACATGCCACATAGTGCTGGTGTTTAATGTCAACAATGATTCACTCCATCCCATTGGGCAGCTAGTTATATTACAGTTTCTTTATTCATTCATTATTATTTAAGAATTTGGTCTCAGCTAAGAGCGAGGCCATGTTCTAGACAAGGGAAATAAAAAAGCTGAGCAGATAATATACAGGTTTTATCTCCAAGGAGCTCACAGATTAGTAGAGGAGATAAAAGGTAATATAAAAGCAAAAGCAAATAAATACACAATTGTAAACATCGTCTCAAATGGCTTTTCTAATCATGGACACAAATTCTTACCTTCCCAGTAAATCTTAGGACCCATTGCAGATCCTAAGAAAGTGTTTCCCATGAAGTTGTTATTTTTCAGTAATCACTTTGCAAATAACTGGATAAGCTATATTAAAATATTAAAGACAACTCTGTCTTCTTAAAATTATTTTTCAGTGTATCAGAAAAGAATTACCCCTTCCTGAATTACTTTGGCCTATATTTGTACATTTTTTCGGAATACAAAATCATATCCTTTAAATGGGATTTGCAATGACGTAGCAATTTAAAGTTGCCTATTTTAAGTATTATAACTTATACACTATTAATTAAACACATCATTAATTAGGTAATTATTACTTAATTAAGATACAAGAGTGAAGATATGCATATTAATTTCCATCCTTCTTATTCCACTTTTCTTCCCCTTCCCACTACCTACTGAAAACAATTTTCTCTCTTTAATCATAGTGAGGTTCCCAATTAGATCCTAAAGAGCCTAAGACATATTTGAGAGAACTATCGATATCTTAATTTTTACTTTCTTCATGGTAGCAGTAATATCTATTAACCCCTTTGTTAACTTTTGGTACCTCAGTTATACATGAGCATTCATGATTTTAAAATATACATGATTTCTGTATATACAAATTTTTAAAGATGTTTATATAATAGTAATTATTTCAAGCATTTTTATAATTAAAAGTTTTATTTAGCATACTTAAAGCATTGTGTGAATATTTTAAGAATATATAGACAGCTTATTTCATCTCTTAGTTTGACTAAGTGAAGAAAAAGATTGGAATTATAATATTCATAAGATACAGATGGCAAAGCAATGGAAAATCAAATGCATCCTAGTTCCAAGGACAAATGCTCACTTAACTTTATACCTTTATAGAATCATTGGCTCTGACACACGATGTTTTGATTAGGCTTGTTCTATTTGGTTATGCACTATCTTTGTAGAATTAGTATGTGGAAGCTAAAAGTCAAATATTGGAAGCCTGATTCATTTCTTCAGAGACATTCAGCTTCCACTACACTGCTTCATCCACGAAGAGCAATCTGTTATGTGTCTACTGAAAATGTGATCAAGTCTCTAGTCTGTTTATGTCTTTCTCTCATTCTTTATGTAGTTGCACCATTATAAACGATATTTAATGGATTATGACAAGGTAATTGTGTTTAGTCTATTATCTTCAACTCAACAGCTTGCTAAAATGCTCATTTTTTCCCATTTCCTTTAAAAGAATGTACTTACACAATTATTTTATTGTATAAATGCATGCATGTCATAATGTCATATATACTACTTTTTATTTTTCATTATGTTTACTATTTTAATTTTCTATGGTTCTTTTCTCCCCTTTTCCCTACCCCTCTACAAATCATTCACACTCACACCCAACACATACACACAAATATAATCGATTAGGCATATTTTATTCTGTATCTTTCTCTATGATTATATATTCTATATATGTGTATATACACCTGTGTAAATATATATACCTGTGTGAATTTATGTATGCATATATAATACATAGTTATATATAATTATGTACACATGTATCACACAGGATTTATTATAATTGTATAAAAGTGAGATTGTTGTCAACACACTTGTCTTCAATTTTAATTCAATTACAATTTATGCTGTTATTTCAAATAACCTGGTATATTTCCAATTCACTTTTACTGATACATAATATTCTAATATGTGGTTATTCCATAATACTGTAATTTAAACAATTATTGCCTTATGAATAGAAATCCACTTTATTTCATGATTCTGGAACTCCAAACAATGCTATCATAACCTATTTGCTCCCTGTCCTTATAGACAAGTAATTTTGTATCTGTGGGGTAGATAACCAAGAATGGGGTTGATGGGTTAAACCAGATGTATCTATATATATTTCCCAAATGCTTTGCTAAAAAGATGTAACAATTCACATTTGACATTACATTGGTACATACATACTTTTCCACCAAAAAGTGTTAAAAGAGTTTTTCATTTTTGTCAGTCTGATTCCTATAATCTGACAGCTTATTGTTACTTTACTTTGCATTACCGTGAAAGCTAATGAGCTAAATCGTCTTTTCATTAGAATTTGTTTTTCTGTGAATTGCCTCTTCAGATGATACTTTGTACATTTTCTAATATTTAACACTCTTCTTGTCATTTATCAATTACTATTATAGAGATAATAACCTATCTTCAGCATTGCAAATATTTTTTTTTTATAATTTATTGTCTATCTATATAGTCTGTTCATACTATTTTTCTTCCATGTTCATATTTTTTAAAATCAAGTATGCCTATCTTTTCTTCTTTAGCTTCTGATTTTCCAGTCTTGGTGAAGAAATCCTCCCCAACACTTTTGCCACGCATATAGTTTCCTTATTTTCCTCTTTAATTTTGTTTACATTTAAGCATTTAATTTGTGTGTAATTCATTTTCAAGATAGTACAATTATCAGTACAATTTTATTTTCTTCTCAGTGAATATATATTTGTACCTTTTCTAACTGACTTTGAATACATTAACTAAAAACATATATAATTGCTAGATTTAACGTATGTTCTGATACTGGGAAGAAAAATGTCCTTAACTAGTTTTACTTGGCTTTACTGAGGACATTTATTATTACATAATAATATTAAAATAATTTTATTCAATTAAAATCAATAACAACTCTGCTGGGACTTTAACGGGAATTGCTTAAGTTATTTACTAGTTTTACAATAACTAAGTTTTTAATAATATTGTGTTTATATAAAAGAACATAAATATTGTTTACATTGCTCAGACTTCAATTTACATTCTTCAACTAGATTTTATGTTGATCATATTCTTTTACTTCAAGATTTTCTAAATTTAAAATATTATCACCATTATGTGTTATACGTTATATCCTTTTCCTATGTGCATATTGCTAAAATGGAGAAAATCATTTGGTACAGTAGTCAACTAATATCTATTCACAATAAAAAAAAACTTTCACTTTCATTCCAGTTTTTATTTAACTAAACAATCATATTAATAACAAAGGGAGATTCATTTCCTCTTTTTTGTGATTGTTCCATTTTTTAATATCTCGACTGATATGGACAAGAACATTCAAGTAAAGTTAGGAAATGATGAAGGAAATTTCTGTCTGGATCTTGAAATTGATTGAATTGTTTTAATTTTCATTTCAGTTTATTTCTATTCCATTTTACCTAGAATTTTATTAGTATTTTCTTTTCTGACCTATTTTAGCAAATATTTTTGATCATTGGTAAAATCATTATTTTTCTTTATCAATTTGTTGATGTAATAAATTATAGTAGCAGACATCATGATATTAATTATATTTTACCTTCATAAAGCAAATTTTACTCAGTCATAGTGTATTATTCTTATATTGATTCTTTTGTGGATACAAATATTAAATTATTTATTATCTGTTCATACCATTACCTATATGTTCATGAATAATATTGATCTATAGTTTTCGTTACTTCAATATTGATAATGCAGTTATGCCATTTTCATAAAATGGATCAGGATGGATTTTTAAATTTTATGTGTCTCAGAATAAAGTAGATTAATTGAAATCATTGCTCTTTAAAGTATCTAAAGTTTAATTTTGACCACATCCCTGTTGGCCCTTGTACTTTTTAAAAAGTATATCTTTAATCATTTTATCAATATTTTATGATAGTTGCTAGTTTCTCAACTTATTCTTAGACAGATTTTTCTAAACTAAGTTTTTTTGTGAATACAGAGTTTTCACATAGCTTTTTTAAACCTCTGCCATAGATTTGCATGTAATAGGGACTTAATATTCTTATAATTACTTCTGTATCTGTGATTATATACCTTTTATTCTGTTTGACATTTCTCTCTCTTTTCCCTTTAATTTTTTAGGCCATTAATCAACAAATATGTATTAAAAGTCTACATTTGCTCTCAGCATATTTTAGACCAGTGCTATCCAATAGAACTTTCTGTGATGGAGATAATCTGTAATGTCATGTTCATTATGGTAGCACTAGTCACATGTGGCTATTGAGCACTTGAAATGTAACAGTCCAACAGAGGAACTAAGTTTTCTATTTTAATTAATTTAAATTTAAAGAGCTACATGTGACTAGTGATCACTTTATTGAACAGTGCAGGTTTACATGTGGGGAATATAGTAGAGAAAAAAAATAAAGTACCCATCCTCCTGGAAATAAGAAAAGTTATAAATAAATAGTCAATATACACCCTATCAGATATTGATAAGTGCTATGTAGAAAAACAAAACAGAGTAAGGTGGAAAAGTTATACCAGGAAGGAGGAGTTAGTTTTTGTTTGTTTGTTTGTTTAAGAAACGATTCAGGGAGTCCTGTTTTAAAAGGTGACATTTGATCGGACACCTAAAAGAAGTTAGAGTGCAAACTATGGAAGAAGTGTGCCCTGGTCAGAGTAAGAAATGAATGCAAGGATTTCCCTGGCGGTCCAGAGGTTAGGACTCTGTGCTTTCACTGCCGAGGGCCCAGGTTCAATCCTTGGTTGGGGAACTAAGATCCCACAAGCCACGCGGTGCAGCCAAAAAACAAAAAAGGAAAGACACACAGGTGGAAATACACACGTGAGGCAGAGGTCAAGTGAACCAGAGGGAGAGAATAGCTCTGCAATTTTTTGGAATATTGTGAGAAGGATAAGTGTTAACTCTTCTCTAAATGTTTGGTAGAACTCACCTGTGAAGCCATCTCATCCTGGACTTTTGTTTGTTGGGAGTTTTTGTTTGTTTGTTTGTTTTTATCACTGATTTTATTCCACTACTGGTAATTGGTCTGTTCATATTTTCTATTTCTTCCTGGTTCAGTCTTTAGATATTGTACATTTCTGGTAATTTGTCTATTTCTTCTAGATTTTCCATTTTATTGGCATATAGTCATTCATGCTAATCTCTCTCTTTTTTTTTTTTTTTTCATACTAATCTCTTCTGATCCTTTGTATTTCTGTGGTGTCGGATGTAACTTCTCCTTTTTCATTTCTGATTCTATCGATTTGGGTCCGCTCTCTTTTTTCTTGATGAGTCTGGTTAAAGGCTTATCAATTTTGTTTATCATTTTAAGGAACCAGCTCTTCATATCATTGACCTTTTCAATTTTTTTCAGTCTCTATCTCATTTATTTCTGTTCTGACCTTTATGATTTTTTTTCCCTCTACTAAATATGGGTTTTGCTTGTTCTTCTTTTCTAGTTCCTTTATGTAAGGTTAGGTTGTTTATTTGAGATTTTTCTTGTTTCCTGAGGGGGAATATTCTTTCAAATATGTAGACTGGTCATGTCATTTGAAAGAGAAGAATCAGATGTTCCAAAAGCATGGAGCCTAATAAACTGCAAGAATGTAGTTGAACTAATGAAATGGGGAAAGATCCAACAGGAACAAATTTCAGGTTGAACTCATGATTAGGAGATATCTTGGCAAAGAATCTTGGCAAAGTTACAAATTAAATAGTGTTTCCTCAATGAATACAGTAGTTGTCTTCTGGTAAATGGCAGTAAGCAGTAAAATTGTACAAACCTATTGATATTTGAACAGCAAGTGAATTCAGATTCTAAATTCAGGTTATTCCAAATACAAAAATTCTCATCCTCACACATGCTTAACAGGACACATAGAAGTTGTGGAGCATGAGAAAACAATTTTGGTTGAACCGGCCTGTCATGTACATTGTAATACATTTAGTAGCTCTCCATATTGCATAGATAGAAATGTACATATTCATGCAGAACAAATTAAGATGAGCCAAGTTAACAGCTGAGATCCAATGAAAGACTTGATAGATTGTACAATGTTAAGGGCATTTAAATTTTATGTATGTTGATTCTTATAGGGACATTTTTTTCCCACAGAATCTAAATCCAGTTCATATTAATTTCATTTAAAGGCAGAATAGTTAATGTCATTATTTAAAATTCAGAAATAATCATAAGTTATTAGAAACAAGAACATGCACATTTTGAAATATATATTTAACTTTCAATTTATCATTTTGAATAGTCAAGCGTTATTTAAGTAATTAGCTTCTTAATATCTTAAGACATTAGTGAAAAGAGTCTGTGCATTCTGTGTGCCTTGTATATGCAATTTATAATTGAGTGCAACATATTGGAAGTAATGCTTAGTATTCATATTCTGGATCATATGTGTCTTAAATTTTTATTTTGTGTCTCATCTCCTTCTCAGTGAATGAATATTCACTTTTCAAATAAGTTTGGGACCATTAGTTGATAAGATAATAAAAATAGGCGGTTAAAGGAAGACCCTAAGGCAATTTTTAAAGTAGTGTGAGTGTATTATCTTTGTACTAGATCAAATATGGGTGTTGAAATAGCTATAAGACAGAAACAATATTTGCTGAGTAAAATGTCTAAATAAGGCAAAAAAAAAAAAAAAAAAACAACAAACCTCTAGATAAGCAACTTGAAGCAAAAACTAGAAGGAATCATAGAATTTTCATTGCTCAATGTAAGAGAAGTTCCAACAGGAAAAAAAAAAAACATTGTGATTTCTTTAAAAAGAAAAGCTATTCAAATGTGGTTTAACAAAAATTCAATGTTTAAGTTATAAACCAATGATATCGAAGGACAACTGTATATTATATTTATTAGAAAGCACATATTATTTTATATATTTATATATAAATCCATCTATCTACTTATCGATCAAGTTTCTTAAAAATATAGGATTTTCCCAGTTATGTAAAATGCAACTGTTTTGGATTAAAATATTTTACATAACTTATATAATATTGAATTATAAAATTTTTCAGATATTCCTATCTATTGCTTGATGGTATTGCTTGCAGGACTGTGAAATCAAATAAATTACTGTCACTGTCATTATGGTCTAACTTTAAGTTCTTTGGCAAGGTGAATAAAAATCACAAAAATTAAATCTACTGAACTTACTGGGAAGCAAATAAATTACAAATATATACATTATTAGCTGAGAATAATAATGTGAACTATAACCCATTTATGTATGTCTCTGAATTTAGTAAATCAGTTTAACAGATCCTACGAGAATTTTGTTTAAATCCTCTATTTCTAACTTTTCCATTTCATGTTTTTGAAAACAAGAAAAATCTTCCATTATAATAAATGCTCAAGTTTAATAATACTGAATCTTACTAGGTAATGAAAAAACAATTTATTCTATTAATATCTAATAACATTCTTATTACTAGTTATGGCATAAAAAGTTTGGCCTGTGCTTTTTTAATAGACTGTTCATCCTACTATCTAGTAGGATGAGAAAATGTAATAGATTAAAATTACTTTGCTCGATTATCATGATTACCTGCCTTTAAAATAAATATCATATCTGCTTCTACTTACTTAGACACCTTTCTAGTCCAACTCAGCATTTGCTATTCCCTTTTCTTCTAGAATAGGCTCAAACAGATCTTTCTGCCTTCGCTCTTATAGTATATCAGTCCACGCTTTATGAAACATGAAGGTTGATATTTTAGAAGTTAAGAAACCATCATGAGGACTTCTGCTTCATCTAAAATGGAGTAAAATGAAACAGATTTACCCTTCTGCTTGAAAAACACTCCACTTCCCACCCCACCCCTGAAAAAAGAAAAAAGCATGCACACACAAAATATATGAAAAAATGGTTTTCAAGACACTGGAAATTTGTCAATAAAGGACAGTGATTCTTGATAGATGAGAAACAAAGTAAGCCCTATGATTGCCCCAGCTCAATATCCTAAGAAATTATTCAAGACTCATGCAGACAGGGAGAACTGAATTGGAGCTCAGAGGACTTGATGAACCAAGGAGACAATTGAGAGCTGGGAAGAGCAATGCAGTTAGATTTCAGAGGACAGAGACTGGGGAGGAGAGAGCTACATAGCTAAGGAATGCCAGCATTCTGATTAGTAAGTACAGATGAGGAAACTACCTGAAGCCAAGGAAAGAACCATCCAAAATCATTAGAAGGAGCAGTACTTTGTGCCTGGAATTATTCCTCTTCCCACTAGTCAGACTGAAGGAAACTCATGATTCACAGGACTTGGGCTGAGTACTCTGAAAAGTCTTTCTAGGCAGGAAAGCATGACCCATATTGAGGAGAAGAGTCAGTCCACAAAACCTCAGCCAACAACAGAAGCAGCCGTTTCTCCCATTCTTCCCTTCCTGATAGAGGCTTAACTTAACAGCTTATAATTACCTCACCTTGAGAAGTGGCCTTGGAAGGGGATGATAGTTCTCTGAAAGACCTTCCTACTACCTTTGTTGTCTCCATCTAACTATTGTGTATATACATATATATATGTGTGTGTGTATACACACACACACACACACACACACACACACACTTGCAAACATATACACATACATATTGGGAAGGAGGGAGGTGTATATGTAAAAGCTGTCTCAGAAGAACTACATACCTTAGTGCAAAATTCTGCAAGATTCTGTTTTATATTAGTATAAATATAGTAAGTATATAAGAGAATAGATTCTGAGTATGCTAAGTCAAAGAGGGAAAAATCTAATTTAGGTTGATCCACAGATATTGGTACACTTAACAAAGATTCAATCTTCAGTGGATTTAATTGTTTTCTAAGTTAGTTAACTGAAGCCAGGACTAAATGATCACTTTGTTAAATGATTTTAAGACATTAAATTTCTTATAAATGCAAAAGAATTAATCCAAAAATGTTCTCTAACTGGGTGCACCAAAAGATTTATAGTAAAACACATCCACCAAGACATTGCAAAATACATTGATGAGAAAGTTTACTTATCTCTGAAAAGAAATGTAGTTGTTCTCTGTAATAAGGGAGATGTTGCTATTTGAAAGATCTCTTTCAATGAGGATGATTCGCTTCCTAATGCCAGGGATGTTAGGCGTGGACATTTCTCTGGACAGCAAGTCATCAGATGGTTTAATAAGTTTTAATAAATAGGAATACTCTACATGGTCTTATTTATACCTATTGGTAAACTTAATAAAGCTCTCTCTGATCTGTAGATGGAAGTAAGGAAGGAATGAAGGAAAGGAGGGAGGGAGGAAGGAAGGAAGGAAGGAAGGAAGAAAGAAACAGTTTATGCCAAATGGAATTAAGTACGTCACAGCCTTTCACTGAATCCCAAGGTTGAGTCAGATCACAAACTTAGAGTCCCTTGAAGGAAGGACAGGCCATAAACTTTTGAGGAAGGACCATTCAGTAACACCACAAGAACCATGGTCTTCCTCCTAACTCCTAACCGTCCCCAGGGTATGCTGTGGCATTCATTGTGTAAGTGCTTAGAGAAACTGGCTTTTAACTTTCTTTGGAAAGAATCTTTTATATAAACTTTGAGTAGCTAAGGGGGTGGACTATGTCAGATATATAAACAGCTCAGAATTTTTTGCAATCTTCTAGTACCACCTAATTATACATATATATATATATATACACACATATATATATATATATATATACATTTATGTATATGTATTTAAAGTTAATAGTTATACATATATATTTTAACTTGATCCTAGGGAAGAGTAAGTTTGAAAGTCACATTTATTTTTAGTCTCTTAGTTCTGCAGCTGATAGCTGTAGCAACAATTTCCTGACTGAGCAAAGGTGGTTTCTTTAACTTTCAACATTGGCGTTATTCTAGAACCAGCAGCTATAGTGGCTTCTTTTTGAGACCGTTTCAGATCATGGTAGAAACAGCAACCTCCTTGGTGGTCTGTTCCATGTATGACTCTGATAGTCTTCTTTAGTGCTCATGTTGGCATTTCTTCAACCTTACTAATGAATCTGTTAGCTAGAGCTTCCCAAATGATTGGAAAAGCAGTGGTCCCCACACTGTTCTGCTCAGGTACTCCCTGAAAGTATTTTTAAAAATAATGTAAAAAAAAAAAAAATAATAATGTATCCCTCACACTTTTAAGTTGGCAGCTAAAATTTTTCAAGGGAAGGTAGGGTTGCCAAAATATATACTTTCTGGTGTCATGTAAATATTGATATTTTTAAATAAAACCATTACATCACTCTTTTAAACATATTCAGTGTAATTGAAATACATATCAATTTGATGGTCATCATCTATTTAAAAAAATAAATGTATGCATCGTTTAGTTACAAAAATGTGTTAGTGTGCTCTGTGTGTGTTATGTGCTAGTGTGTTACGCATGGGTTATGGATGCCTTAATATTGATTGCTCTCATTCATTGAGCAATGTTTTGGGCCCGGTGGGTGGAGCGGGTCAGAGTCCCTGAGACAGGCTTGCTTGGGTTTGAGAAGAAAGGCCTGAGTGTTCCATGAGGTGTGAAGACCTGTGATCCATGTGAGACCTGATGTAAGCCATTTAATTAAGTGTAATAGACCCCTTCTGCTAAAACTAGTTAGAATGGATTTTTTTTTTTTTTTTTTTTTAATCTGGCAAGTCATCAATACAGTAGCAGTTCCTGGAACATCCCTGTCTTAACCTGGCTGCTCCAGAAACTAAGTCAGTGGACTCTGTAGTATTGCTTTATTAAGTAACACAGGCCTCACGAGCAGGACATAGTGAGGAAGGAGGTAAGGAAGGAGAGAGTATGAACGTTGGTTGCTAAGCTAGTCTACAGCAAGTAGGACTGATTTCCTGATCCCATGGTACAATCTCCAAGAAATAATTAAAACTGTGTTCTAGGAAGATCCTTAATAGGGGAAAAGTGGGGAGAAATTTATTAATAAGCTGCTATTTCCAATGCTGAAAGTTCTGGCCCAGTAAGTGTTATATTCCCTGCTCTTATAAGTTATACATTTGTGAGCCTTGAGTAGGATCCAGTGGCACTAATAGGGAAGTCATGGGTTGGAAGCAAAGCACATGGCAAGAGAATGAGATGGGGCACACTCAGGTTATGGCTGCATGAGGTCAATCAAAACCCAAGCAGACCTGATCCACACAGGGGCAGGTGGAACAAGACACAGGTGAGGCCAAGAGAAGTTGAAGTGGTGCATAAAAGACCGCCTTTTGACATGGGGACTTCACTTAGTTGTTCAATTTTCATGAAATACACTTCACTTCACTCTTACCAATTTCACCTCATACTTTGGGATTCATCTTAAATGTTACTCTCTTACAGAAGTCTTCCATGGCTCTCCCCTCTTTCGCTATGGGGAAGTCTAACTGCTGTAATAGCTTAGACAGTTATGTCCCTTTCTCTAATGAGCACATCAGAATTTGTATTAATATGTGCATTTGTACAAATATTTAATATAACTCTCCTCTAGTTTTATTATCCTTGAGAATAGAGATAATTTTTCTTTAATAATATATCCTCTATATCAAGAACTGTGTACAGAATTTAATAGGTGCATTTAATGAATATGTGTTAAATTATTAAATGTGGTATTTTTACAATGACCTCATCTTTACCTCAATCTTCATAAAGACAAGCAAAGATAGGTATAAAACGTGTTTATATAAGATAAATTGAATATTTTCACTCCGTGGACATTTTCAGGACAATATGTTATGGAGTTAAGGAATGAATGAACAGATCCATTGTTTACAAGTAAATTCTGACAATCGCATAGGACATTTTGTTATCTTATGAAAAAAAAGTTTTTCCACACAAGCATCCAAAGGCTGTCAGTATGTCAGTGAATATTATAGTAATAAGAATAATTTTGTTTTGTAACATTTTGCCAAAGGTCATTGCTGGTACTCTTTCAAGTTCAAAGAATAGAACTAACAATGCATATCACCAACTCACATGAGACAATAAAAATGTTAACTTATTTTCATTTCAATAGTAACTATTATTAGAATTAATTACTTAGCTGTAGCTGAAATAATGGCAAAATCATCCTTGTAATCATTAAGTAAGTCTTAATGTTGGAAATATTATGTACAAATAATATGGGGAAAAGTATTATAGAGTATTTGTGAAGTGTATATGTACAGTTATCAGAATCCTGAGTTGGAATCCTGGTTCTAAAACGTAATTATTTCACTTTAATCAGTCTTATCAGCCTCTCTGATCATCATTTTTTTTTCATATAGAAAACAGGCATTGCCATCTATAAGGTACTCTAAGATGCCATACAGTTTGAGATGTATCATTAGCAAAGAAAAAAAACCTCAACAATTACACAAGGACATTCAATTAATTGTAACATAAATCCTGACTTCAGAGAAGATAAAATAAAAGAGAAAGAAAAACAAAATTTATTGACTTTAAATTGATGAAATAGAATGGGCTTTTCTGAAAATTAAATGAGGTAATAAATGCACAATTCTTAACAGCTGCCTGAGATATCAGAGCTCAATTATACTAGTGATACAAAACTCTGGAAATCTACACTATCTTTAAAATAGGTGGGAAACATAATACAATCCATCTAAGTTTTTTTCTGTCATTGTTCTATACCATATTTTTTCAAAGATTTTCTTTATAACTGAGTATAACAAGCACTAGTATAATCGCTTTTGTTTTTGATCATTTAACTTCTTTTCCTTTCCAATTGATTTCATTTGGTTTCAAAATTCAACTGTAGTGCTTCTGGCTTAACAATAAAGGGATATAAAAAAATAACTAAACAAAAAACATTCTGTAAATAAGTTTGCAATCCAAAAGTGTCTGCCTTAGTTTGATGTATAAGTTTATTCATTATGTTGAAACATTCTTGCATGTTTAAATAGATCATCCATGCTCAGACGCTTTATTCTTGCTTGTCATTTATACTACCAACCATGTATCATATTTGTCAAATACTTTCAAGCTTCAATCATAGGACACAACCTTACTTTGATGATCACATGCACATTTTCTAGATACATGCATTTTTGAAAATCAGCCAGCCACTAAATAAAAACAAACAAACAAACAAACTCACTATATATAATTTTGTGAAGTGTTTATTATTGTAGTTGTCTAGTTTTATAAATCAAATAGGTTTTAACTCGTAACAGCATAGGGTGATAGACCTACCTACATTACAATAAATTACTTTTGTTTTACAAGCCTTTTTTTTTGTAATATATGAAATGTCTAAACATAACACTTTCTGAATTAGCAATAAAACAAAATAGATCTCTGGTTCCTTTAGAGAGCCAAAAAGAATAACCTTAGTTGACAAAAATAATAACTGATTTTACTTTTACTGATGTTACATTTTATATTTGCTTAGACACTTTCATGACATAGGTCAATTCTTAATCATTTCCTTCTACTTTTACTTATTATTTATATGTCTCCTCTCCTCTAACTGTAAAAAGTGGACAAAAAATTATCAAAAAATGTGTGCAGAATAGTACATATATGTAATAGTATGATTTCTCTACTAAGAACAACAAAAATATCTTACCAGCTACAATGATAAAAAGGCTAGCCTCTATTGGAGTTATTAAAAAATAATAACTGCTCTTCCTGCTTTCTTACACTTCCAGGAAACCATTGATTCCCTTTTTGTCACTATAGATTTGTTTGCATTTTCTAGAGTTTTATATGAATAAAGTCAAAGAGTATATACTCTTTTTGTTGGTTTTTTTCATTTTTGTTCTGACCTCTTCCACACAATATAGATATTTGGAGGTTCATTTATATTATTGTTTTAGTTCCTTTGTTTTTCTTGCTGATTAATATTCCATCATAAGATAGAATATTAATATATTCCAACTTGTTTATAACAAGTTGTTTATCCATTCAATGTTGATGGACATTTCAGTTTTTCCCAGCTTTTGACTATTAAAAATAAACTGCTAGGGGCTACCCTTGTGGCACAGTGGTTAAGAATCTTCCTGCCAATGCAAGGGACACAGGTTCGAACCCTGGCCCAGGAAGATCCCACAGGCTGCGGAGCAACTAAGCCCATGCACCACAACTACTGAGCCTATGCTCAAGAGCCCGCAAGCTACAACTACTGAGCCCATGTGCCACAACTACTGAAGCCTGCGTGCCTACAGCCCGTGCTCTACAACAAGAGAAGCCACGACAATGAAAGGCTGTGCACCACAGGGAAGAGTAGCCTGCGCTCACCTCAACTAGAGAAAGCCCGCACACAACAACGACAACCCAACACAGCCAAAGATAAAAACAAACAAATAAATAAATAAATTCATTTAAAAAAATAAACTGCTATGGACATTCATGTGTAAGTTTTTGCTTGTATATATGCATTTATTTCTCTTGGGTAAATATCATGAGGAAAATAACTGGATCATATGCTAGAAATATGTTTAACTTTTTAACTAATTTCCAAAATGTTTTCTGAAGTGATTGTACCATCTTCCATTCCCACCTGCAGTATATGAGAATTCTAGTCATGCTACATCTTCACCAATTTAATATGATCAGTCTTATTAATTTTAAACGTTCTAATATGGGTGTAATAGTATTAGATTTAGTGCTATTTTACATTTTTCCTAATGACTAATAAAATGATGAGGGAAGTGTGCCCTCCCCTTCTATTTTTAAGTACTTATTTGCCATTGACATGTTTTTATGATGAGAAGTCTTCAAATTTTGCGCTTTTTCACATTAGGTTTTTCTTTTATTATTGTTGAGCTTTGAGAGTACCTTAGTTTGGGTAAAATACTTTATCAAATATGTGATTTGTAGATAATTTATCTGAGTCTATAGTCTATATTTTAATTCTTTTAATAGTATTCTTTAAAGAATAATAGCCTTTAAATTTGATGATCAACTTATTTATTTTTAAGGTTTTTACTTTTGCTGTTATACCATTATTTACATTAAAGTTAATGGTGAAATCTTTAAAATTTTAACTTTTTTTTTCCTCTGAGCTTTAATTTTCATAGGCAAGCACATCCATGGGGAAAACTTCCATTTTTATGACACATCCTATGATTTAACCTCTTTAATCCCACTAGAATTTCTCAGCCATTACACCACCATTCTTTTCTTAACTGGTGTCTTTTTTTCCCCCAGTCATGACTCCAACCAACCAACCCTTAAATATTACCAAACCAAACCAAGCTCCAACTTTTCAATAAAAATACCTTTCCTAAATGAAATTTGGTATATTCTTTCCACCTAAAAAACCCTCCCATCCCAGATTGCTTAAAAACTAAAGCTGAAACTTAAAATATTGAATACAAAGACTTCTGAAAGCTACATTTCTCTCTGGAAGAGGATATTGTGGATTGACTCATTCAATATGTATTCCACACTTCTAAGATACCTTTCTTTATTGAAGAGTCTGAACTGTTAAAGAAATTCTCAGAATCTGGATTCTGGATTGTAGTTCAGTTTTTCCGTTTACTATATGCATGCTGGCCCCAAACTATGGACTTAACATCTAAGCGTAAGTAGCTGAAAGAGGCAATATGTTTTACCTCAATCAGTTGACTAAAACTGGATTCAACTTTGGCCTACATTGAATGAAGCTAAAGTATCAGAAGGAATTGATATAATGTGGAGAAAATAATCTAAAATAATAGAAAGATAAGAATGTTTGTGTGTATTTATCATATTTAACTTATTACTCACCTACTACCATGTTTCCTGAAAGAGCTAAGGGACAAATTCTCAAGAAAAGCATTGAGGAATACATAGATAACAGGAGTATAAATATCCTTTTAAAGAACTGTTCTTATCTATAGGCCACTGTTGAAAGTAAGAGGTGTTGGCATTAACTTAATGTTGATGAAAGAATCTCAAAATAGTAAGTCTTTACTAGCAGCATCCAATCCCTAATCCATAGGCAAGGTTGGAACAGTTACTTTAAAAGACAGCAGTGCCAAAGCAGAAATTACATCCATGTGGAATTTTGATGATTTCTAATTCATTATGCTATTCTAGCACTGAAATATATGGATCCTTCTTGATTCAAACATCTGAGAAATCTCTGTATGGTAAGCAAGAGACGAGTTCAACTTTATGTACTTATGGCTTTACATTCAATGACAGTCAATTCCCAGATATGATCCAGATCACAGATCCATATCTCATCAATGAAGAGAAAGCTGGGGAATTTTGAAGAAGAGCCCTGTGACACTGATATGAATGTGTGTTTGCTTTTCCCAAAATGGTATGCAGATATTTACTAAGATAGCTGTATATTGAGAAAAGAGAAAAAACTATTTGGAGAGATTTTTGGATACATTCTCATAAATTATAATTTATGGGAAACCAAATATCATGGGAGTCCACCCCTGGGAATCAAGTCAAAAAATAGTTTGAGTCTGGTTTTGTCTTGCTGTAGGACAAGAGTCTATCCAACAGATATGCTCCAGTCTCTGAGTGAAGAGTTGGAATATTCATACATTAATTCTGGGCCTATGGGTTGAGGTAATTATGATGCAAAGGGGAATGTGGGGATCACTGAGGCTACATTTGTGCACCAAAATAGTAATACAAAAGAGGAAATGACAGATTAATGCCAAATGAAATTTCTAGTACATTCCAAATAACTCACTCAGTTGGTCGGTGCCAAAGACAGGTAATACATAGGAAATGAATGACAATGGAATACGTTGAACTTATTCAAATAATGAATCCTATTACAGGTGATATCCCAGATGTGGTTTCTAAACTGAGGTAATTTGATTATGGGGTAATTTGATACATAACCACGTGTTGGTACCCAACATATGGCTATTTATCTATAATTGACCACTATTCCTCTACTGCAATAAGACTAAAAACAGTAATGATTGGTTTCCACCATGTAGCAACTGACGTACACCTTCACTATGTTACTTTAGGGTTATATCAGCTGGTTACCTTAAGCCCATTTATTTTTGAGTAAGAAGAATGGGGTATCCTAAATGCTTTGACAAGATACAAGCACATCAGAGAGAAAAGATGTAAATGAATATTTAAGGAGTTTCATTTCAGTGAACTTTGTAGGTGTATTGTAGTCTGGAACAGGTTCAAATAAACCCTCCAGGGAGAAACAAAAGTTTCACTTCTTGACCTTCTTACCACTTAGAGATAAAATGATTCTTAAGATTCTGGATATTGAAGACAATATATCACATTTTGGTATGTTACTCTGACTCATTCATTGAGTGACTCATAAGGGCTAAAGCAAGAGAAAGCAGTTCATCTAGGTTATAGAACAATAATGTTTGGAGTGTCTTCTATTTAGAAGAAAAAGAAAGTTATCAATAATAATAAGCATTTGTAAAAATAATGAATGTATTTGTTGTCTCTATATATAAAAAGTCATTAATTATTTACATGCAAACCTTGGTTATTTTACTTTACTATCCCCTACTATTTAATACAAGATGTAATTTGAAAGTTACCTTTATAATATTCTTGTATTATAGGATAACAAGTAGAAATTTGACTGAACTAGAAGAGGAATGAATAGCATATAGGGTTTATATGATGACTGATAGGACTTGAGTCTTTCTTATTATGGACAGAATGAGTGCATCTTTATTTACAAAAATGAATGGTTTTATAGTGTTGCAGATATGTTGTTACTACTGCTATCCTTTGGGAATGAAAGTATATGTGGAAGTTTAAATATGGATACTGAGTACTCAAAGAGATGGTCTTTAGAGAATACGAACTGTTTTTTCAACTCTCTCTCTAGAGTGCCCTCCTATACTGAAAAGACATTGTAAATTAGACTCCACAAATCAAATGAATTTCAGTGATATTTGGTAGATTAAGTCAAGTCCATCCTCCTGTTGCTATTTCAGCTGACAATAGAAGTTGTAGGGAGACTGTTATTAAGAGGAAGCATCAAGGGTCGTATTCAGCATTCCAGTATCTAGTAACTGATTTATGGGTATGAAAGACTATGCTGGAGCAGCAGCTCCTTTATTTCTGAAGAACAGCTTCAGTAAAATAGTTTGCTCTGGACACCAGTACATCCTGGGGCAACTCCATGACATCTACTCCTCCAGCCATCTCAATGAATTTGTAAACTCCTAATTTCCTGTATTAGATCCTTTATCTTTAAATGTCTAAAGTGGATAATATTTCTTAAACCAATCTTATCTCTTCAATTCTGCCTTCACCTACATCTTATGATTCAAGTACTGGACATTTTTAAAGACAATATTCCTTCGTGACTCAAGTTTGAGCACATATCATTCTAACTGCCTCAATATCCCTCTTAACCGTATGAAAAATATGTTCTCACTTTTAAAGCAAAATAAAAAATTTCTTTTGGGAAGACTTTCTTGCAGAGTGCCATTTGTTCTTTGACATTCTTTTACACATCCATACAGCACTTATCCATCTAGTGCTACCATTACTTGTTTAAACTTTCTTTCCCTATATTACATTTCAAATTTGTTGAGAAAAAACCTTTTCCTTATTAGCTTTGATATCTGAATATCTAGCATAGTTCTAGCTGGCACATAGTAATGGCTCCACATTCAGTATTTTCTTTCTATAGGTACCTAAAAGGATACAATTTCTAACTTTGCTGATAAGTTTTAAATATTATATTAAATTATATATTTATATTTATATTATTATCTTAACTATTCTTAAAGTATTTACTGTATTTTATTTCTTTATTATTTACTTCTTATATTTTAATTATGCTACCTTACTTATGTAGTTTTGTGTGTTACCTAGAATTAGAAGTAAAGGGATTGAGAAAAAATACTTTATATGAGTATAAATTTCTAATTCCAGTTAGTTCAAATGACTGGGGAGCTTTAAGTGTTAAAGGGTAAGGGAGGAGGGTAGTTTCTTTGAAAATAGGAAGAAACCAGAGTATTCTAGGTTTTAAAGTTACAGGTAGGAGGGAGTCATTCAGATGGAGATAGGCTATTTTCTGCCAAAAGCCAGTGAGATTTTAAAGTCCTCTCCCACTGAAGCCACAGATGGCATTTATGGAGGACCACAGGAAATGATGACAGACATATTGTAAAAACTGGACAAGAGGCACAACTCCAGCATGTTCACAAGTGTGTGAAAGAGCAAATCTGTAAAGGAAAGAATTAGAACAACAAGCTTACACTTAATGGAGACTCTATGCCTCTGGGACCTGAAATTGGCTAACTGCATACATACGTCTTTGATTGATTTCTCACTCAGGGGCTGTTGAGTGGGGCTTACCAAAGATGCCATTTATTTTTTTTCTTCATGGTGTCAGAAATAAAAGTTGTTGGATCTCTTCCTTTTAGTGAAGTTTTGTAGGTCAGGAAAGGTAAATTCCAGAAGACTAAGTATCAAATGGTCAAGGGGGGGAAGGGGAGGGTGGGACGAATCGAGAGATTAGGATTGACATATATACACTCCATGTGTAAAATATATAGCTAGTGGGAACCTGCTATAAAGTACAGGAAGCTCAGCTCGGTGCTTTGTGATGACCGAGATGGGTGGGATGGGGGGGGGGTGGGTGGAAGAGAGGTCCAAGAGGGAGGGGATATATGTATACATGTAGCTGATTCACTGCATTGTACAGCAGAAACTAACACAACATTGTAAAGCAATTATACTCTAATAAAAATATTTTAAAAATAAAACAAAATCCATAGAATAAAAAAATGGCATGCCAAAGGGATCCCAATGGCAACAAACCTGAAGCAAGTTTTGAGAGCTGAAATGCAAAGCCAGAGGAGAGTTTGAGAAGCTTAGAACAAGGAGCAGTTGGGCAGGTCACAAAAATAGGTGTCACTGTGATGAACAAAGAAGAGAATGCATCGTTGCTATCCACTGACGTTTTGCAATGATTGATAGGATCCATTTATGGGAATTAAGAATTTTTCAGGATTAAAGCATGTGTGGTGAAAGAAAATGACCCATCTGCCTTGGATTAACATAGGAACAGGAACACAAACTCCTTTTAAAACGACCTTGACACGAATCAGTACTGAAACAATTCTCTGAAAATTTTCTGTCTAAGGTGTATTAAGTATATGGCATAGTGATAAAAAACATAGCCCATAGGGTCAGCTCTACCTGCTTTCAAATTCTGTATTTGCTCTGTGAACTTTGTCAAGGTATTCAACCATTCTAAGCCTCTGTTTCCTTTTCTAGAAATTGTACTAATACAATTAATCTCTGAATATTAGCTCCAGTTGCTGAATATAAGCAAACTGTGTATTTACAATTCATCCCATGGTGTCAGTTCAGATATTTGCAACTATTCAGTTTTGTTATTTTTTTAAGTTTTTAGGTTAATAGAACTTTATCAAGTGAAATTAAGGTGAAGCATTTTAACTGGGTGAATGTTGCAGTCAAATTTCTTTACCCACAAGTGGAAAACCAGGCTAATACTGTCTTTTACAAAATTATTCCTAAAACTATTCTTGTTTTGAGGTACCCTTCATTACTTCAGGCACTGACCCTCAAATGACTATACTCTCGATCTATTTAAAACTAAATATTTCTGTAATAGTGAAATGTAAATTTAGTTACCTTTCATTACAGAGTCAGAGAAAATTTAATCCCCATTAAATTGAGTTGCCACTTCACTTGATGGTTCTTTGAATCATATTTACTCAAGGAGGAAGGCTGAGGTTTTCTAAGGCCAAGTATTTTCATGTTAATTAAACTTAAATTGCAGCATTAGAATCTGTGAGAGAGCTGGAGTCATGTACAAGAAGGTCACTAGTAAGTTTGATGTTCGCTCAGACTTAAGATGAGCCAGATTTTTGGCTTTAGCAAAATGTTACCAGTCAGGAACTGCACTGTTGAACTATTACCTAATATCCAACAAAGTAACTGGGTAATCAACCGAATTCATGAAAAGTAATGGCATATTGACTAAGCATTTCTACAATCTTTTTTTAGATTACACTCAAACGGATATCCTGGAAAATCAATGAGAAACTAAGAGTCAAATAAAGGAAATCTTTAGTGTTCCCATTGATTCTAGAAGGCTCTTGAAGGCTTAAAGTTCACCAGAGGCCCCATCAGGATGTTTTGATTGTGAGTATTAGAGAAGTTGATCAAAATGTAAGTAAAAATGAAACAAAATATTTTATCTTAAATTTAAAGAAATTTAAATAAATGCATAAATTTCTATCTAATAAACTTCTTGCAACCTGCATTCTAGTATTTTTTCCAGGTCAATGTGATATTAGAGTATGCAAAAAAATGTGTTTATTTTACAAACTTTGGCTATCAGACATGTATACTTATATATAATGAATTTAAATATACATTTATGTGTGTGTGTGTATATGTATAAACACATAAGTTTATATAACATATAAAGAAATATAATCATTAGTTTCTTCACTATATCCTCTCTACTGAGAAAGAGGTCATATTCCAGGGGTCAAAATACATGTATATCATATAGCATGGAATCTAACTCTAAATCCAACATATATTAATGTTAGTACTGCAGACAAATGTCTGTGTTTATTACTGCTGTCAAAACATTTGTGCAAACACTAAAGAATATATGTATATATGTACATGGAGATGTAAAAATTTGTTTTTAAGGATATATAAACATGATTTGAGTATTTTTAAGAACATTTCATTTCACTTGAACTGAATGTGGAAAAATATTATGGAAAATGCATTTCCTCCATTTAAATTTATAAGTCAACTTAAAATACCTTTTCAAGTTTTGAGAAAATAAAATTTAAAGAAAAAAGAGATAATGCCAAAAGAAAAAAAAATATTCATTTTCTGCTTCTTAACCAACAATTTATTTGAGCAGAACTAACTTCTTTTTTTTTGGCCATCATATGCTACTGGAATGAGATATCTAGAGCAAGAATTTCTAAGATGATACAAGAATTGACTTCTTAAGATGGTATCAGAATGACTATCCTTTCTCACCACTCGTGCCGCCTTAGATGTACCTCTTTTTCTAAAGATCTCTCTAGCTAAGCCCATGCCAAAGTACAGTGACCCAACATAGAGCCAAGAAGGTGGGAAACACCTACCATCTCATATAAAATCATGGGCCAACCCTCTGTAACCTTGACAGCCTCTTTCTTCTCCCAGAAACAAGAATCAAGCTCCTAATAAAAATGTGTCCTGATTAGAGAAGATGAGTTTTCTTCACCATTTCTTAATGTGATTATTATTATTTCACTTTAAAAACATATTAATAAATTTCTACAATAGTCACACCCAATTGAAAAATCAGCTCATAATTAGAGATTCAGTTACAAAATGACACATCCTTTCTCTGCAAATCAAAGAAAAATTGCTCTGACAAGGAAGATTTTAAGACCATTATAATGGAGATCAAGATTATTCCAATAAGGAAGAGAGACTGAACTTAATTTCTCTGAAAAAAAGAAAAAAGGCAGGAGAGATTTTTAAGGGCTAAGTTTAGCTAGTAGAAAAGTACTAAAAAATGTAGAAGGGAACTTACTCCCTGTGATGAGTCTATCTATGTTTGCTAATTGGAGCTTGCTGAAGTTAGGCTACTACTCTTCCACTCAGCCTGGGAGATAGGGGCTCTATCTTTCCTGATGATTGCATTTCAAAGGGATGACTCCCAGGTCCTTGAGAAAGATGTTCCTGGCTTATAAAACTGGCAAGAAGCTGGGAGAATATTTACAGCTCAAAGAAGCTGAATAAGAAATTACAATTAAAAGTTTTCTAATGTAAATGCTCTAACAAAAGGGAGGTCAGGGGCCTATAGTCAGGAAGAAACCTATCTAAATTTTAGTGAAGCTGAGGGGAAGTTAAAGCCTTCTTCGTCACTGGCATGTGCACAAGATAAGAGTCTCATGAAGCACACTTGGCTGAGAGACCACATCAAGATTATAAATGATTTCCAGTACATATTGAAAGGTAGCAAGGCTGCCATAGCATAAGTAATGGTTTAAACCATAACATAGGTAATACTTTGAAAAGGCTAAAACAAATTGAGTACTAAAGAGAAAACTGCAAATCTCCCACACAAAATGAATTATCTATCTATCTATCTGTCTATCTATCTATCTATCTATCATCTATCTATCTATCTATCTATCATCTATCGTCTATCTATCTATCTATCTATCTATCATCTATTTATCTATTAACAGATTTAACCTCACATTCCCCTCTCCTTCCCCCAGCACACAATTTTAGCACACTTGATTTCTTCTTTAGACTCTTCACCGTATCCTCTCTACCTAGGAGTTTGCACTCTAGATGTCAGAATACAAATATAGCATATATCATGGACATATTGTTCTAAATAAAACAGATATTAGTGTCAATGTTGTTGCTAAATAGTAATGTTCTTTATTATTCTTATAGGGCATTGGTACAAACTCCATGTAATTTCAGTCAATAACAGTACAGGGTAAAAAAAAATGTGTGAATAATAGTTTAATTTTTTAAAATGTAGGCTACTCAAAGCCATATGGAAAAAGAACAGGAGAAAATGTGAAATAATTATAATCAAGTAATTCATGGAATTCACAAGTTTTCTTCCCTGAAATTTGCTGGTAATTGAGGGTAATTTTTGTTTTCAATTTTCTTTTAGTTAATTAGAAAATTATTGTAATTTTCCAATTAATTTGCAAATTTGTTTCTGGTGTAAACACAAATTAACTCTAAGTTGTAAATGGAGTCAGTGAAACAAAAATTATAAAAACTTTGTTATCAATACTGTTTATCAAGTGAGAGTAACAGCTGTCAAAGATGATGTACTTCAAATGTCACCCAAGAACCTAAAAAGAATTGTGACCATGTAGAGATCCTGGGATGACTGACACACCATGTGAGGAAGTGATGAGTAAAGCAGGTACCATCTGCGAGAAGTTGAGCCTTACAGACATTAAAGAACATAATCAGCAGCTTATGGAGTAAATGCCACATAAGCTGCTCTCTGAGTGAGCCCCATATTGACATGGCAGTAAAAAAAAAGGAGAATATTGTAATGTAAAACCCTGTATTTATATAGATCATTTCCTTGAAAATCTCTTAAATCCTTAACAGATTCTGAGCTCATCAATCCTTAAATCCCAATGAAGTAAGAATTATAGAAGCACGTAATCCTCAAAATAATTATTGAGTGATCCAAGAAAGACAATTTTCTAGAGGCGTCCTCTCTTTTATGAATAGTTACGTGATCTTGTTAAGGGGATTATTTTTTTTTAGAAAAAAACTCAATCTCCAGAGAGTTTGGAAACAAAGACTATGGACAATTATTCTATTTTGTTATACATATTTCCTTAAGATACCTTAAATCCTTTTTGAACTCTGTAGTAAATAAGTAAAGACAAGATCAGGAAAGAGGAATTATTACATTCAGGTGGAATTCATGATAATTCATATATAAACGATAACAGGAGTCTACCAGACACCCTTACTAGGAGTAATAATTTTCCTAAACATTCACTTAATCTATATGTGGATATGTGATGCTGCTTATGTATCTGATTTGTCTTTTCTGTATTTTCATATTTCCCCACTGCTAACATCATTACCATAGTTAAGACCCACTCAGCATCTCACATCCAACAATCACAGTCTCCTCCAACCCTAGGATGCAAAATTCAAGACAGCAAGGGCTTTTATGTTTGGTCACTGATTAATACCAAAGTATTAGAATGATGCTTGATCACAATAGAAACTAAATACATATCTGTCAAAATATGACAGATGAATGCACGAATGGATGAATGAATGAACAATAAATAAAATGTCTCCTTACATTTTATCTTGCAATTCTACAACCCATTCTATGTCTAAACTAGTTTCTTAATTGTATTCATATCACATCAGTCAGTCTTTCTTCTTTAAGTAATTATTTTTCTCATTCTATTTCTTTTTATTATAATACCCTCTCAAAATCTTTTACAGGTAAAAATCTAATCAAACTTATAAGATGAAAATTGAAAGTCCACATAAAACATAACACCTTCTTACACTGTAGCCCTTAAGGACCGGTTCTTCTTGTCAACTTTTATTTGAATTTATAATTCTTCCTCCAAATAATGATTTAGCACTATTAAATTGCTTATATCATAGACTATGTTTATGAAAAATAAGTTTCTAAACCATCAAGAAGAAAAAAGTTTTATACAACACCAAGAAGCCCACCATTAAGAAATTACCTTTATTAATATATAAACATCATTTACTTATATGAATACACAGACAAATTTTTAAATAGGAAAAATATAAGTAAGGGAAGGGAGAGAAAAAGAAATGGATCCAGAGAATATTTTTAAAAGATTTTATCATTATTTTAATTTTAGCAAAAATCACTGAATTTAATTTTTCTTAAATGTAAACAAATAAATACCAATAAATAAAGGAAATTGAAAAATTTGCTGAACTATAAACATTTCATCACAACTAAGTATATTAATTCCTAAAACCCTGTGAAACAAAGAAAAAAAACAACAAGTTGTTATGTCTTAAACATATTTTTTCTACATAAAACATTTTTTTTTCAATAATAGGGATGGTATGAAATACAGAAAATACATTTTTTCTAGTTTCCCTCCACTCAACCATGATTTATCTTTTGTGAAAAGCCCTAATACCTGTAAATGTTTGCCCTTGTTTTCATATGACTTTTAGTTGCTCATCCATGGATGGATGGATGGAAGAATACTGCTTACGATATTTCTACCCTGGCTTCTATGTTTCAGAATTTATTAATTTTTTAAAATTCATGTGTTTGTTTTATGCTTTTTATGGTTATTTTCTTTTCAAAAAAGGGCTCAATATGAGAACATTTGTCTACTGCTTTTTTTTACATAAAGGATAAGAAGACAGGATTTATAACCTGAGGATCATGCTCTCCTCAGAAAACTTTTTACTACCTTCAGATATTACATTGATATGCAGAATCTGAAGACCAGTTTATGCAATAATATTTGAAATAGCAAAACATCATAAACAAACTGGATAAGATGATGGGATGGTGTGAGTACAGGATATGTAGATGTAGAAATAATCATAGAATATATAGGGAACTTACTTTTTCTTCATTCAAAAAGCATCTAGGTGCCTGAATATTAAAGTAAATCAGAGGTATATATACTCTGATTTATACATATATAAATACACATATATATATATATATATATATATATATATATATATATTAAAGAGGGACCTTTAAAGAAGGTGGAGTGACCAACTCAAATTTTTCTCCTTTCTTTTTTTCCCCCACAAGTTACACATATTTTATTCAGCCAATACATTGGTTACTCCAAATATTTTCTAATTGCACATACCCAATCTGGTCAGATCATTTAATATGAGCTCACTCTGAGAAATAAAATAAAACACTAGATAGAGGCCTGACAAGCAATTTTTTAATCTACATGCAAGCACCAAATTACTGGTTATGGCTGCCTACGAGTTCTTTATTGGAAAGGATAAGGGAACCCTTTTATTCAATCAATCCAATTACTTTTGATTTCAGTGAGAAAAAGTATTATGATTGGTTGGTAATACCTGTCATTATAGTAAGTATTGTGTAACTAACTCTATGTTGGAAGGTAATATATATGAATCAAACATGTTCATCCGAATGTATCTCATAATATAATTTTGTCTCAATGTCTCTTTTTGCTCAGCTATTTTTCTAAATTTAAGACTAGTAGTAAGTTGTCATGCTGCAGTTATGACATTGTCCCAAAGGCATCGCATATAGGTTAGTATTCACTATAATATATAAAACAAAAATTGGTTTGATATACCACCAAGTAAATTTGTACTTATCAACCTCTGACCCTCTTAATTATAGTTTAGTATTTCTACTGAGTCATTTTTTCCATTTTCCCCATGCTTCCTCTCTAATACACATTTTTATGCTACTAGCAAAATAATTTCAGTGTATCTCCTTTATTAAGACACATGTGATGTCATGTCATTAATTTTTTACAGCTTGCAAGGGGTAAAGACAAGACATCAGTAACGCAAAAATAATAAGAAAAAGCTGGTGTAGCAAGACTTCTTTTCAAGCCTTTGGTCAAAAGAAGCAAATAGCTTGTTAACAGGAATAGAAAAGAACTTATAGGAATTCTTGTTGATCTGGGTGTCCAACTAAATCATTTGGATAAAAGTTAGCTGGGACCATAAATCTTTAGCTCCTGAAGGAGAATTTGGGCACATAAAACAGTGTCCAACAAGCTTAATATTCATTAGCTATTTTGTATTTTATAACTCTTAACAATTGCCATATCCTTCTATGTCAGGTATCATCATCTTCAAATTTTGTACTCAAGAACACTTAGAATTAAAGAATTAAAGCTTATTTTATTTGAGCTTTCATAACTAAGTGAAAGGCAGAATATAAATTTGAGTAGTTTTAATCCAAAACTATAACTACATTCTGAATATTTGTTCTACTTTACTATGAAGTTTGGTACAGTCTAAGTCTGCTATAATATACCTTTAGGATTTGTGGACCTCTTAATTAGGAAAGCTATACTGTCGTATCAGATCCCATTCAGTCACATGGCCTGCTGCTTGGGCAATGAGTCTTGTTGCTTTATAATTGTGGCTGGTTGATTCTATTGCTGTTGCAATACATCCTGTGATGGTTTAGCTATATAAATCCTAGACTGAGAGTGAAAGCTATGAGATTATAAAACAGGCAAATTAGAGGTTAAACAGAATTTTCTAAAACAGATTACAATAAAAGTAAGTTTCTGGAGTGGATTAAGTATTTATTTATTTATCACAAAAACAGACCTGAAAATTAGGACAATATATTTCTTATGGAGTTTAAATGAAGCTTGTTCTATTAGATCACTTTTTGGTCTTTTAAAACTAAATATGTCAGCTCTGTCTCTATTTCTCCTACTAGTAGCAAAAATGATTCAACTAGGGAGTGGTAAAGAATCCTCCTTCCAATGCAGGGGACACGGGTTTGATCCCTGGTCCAGGAACTAGGATCCCACATGCCCTGGGGCAACTAAGGCTGCAGACCACAACTACTGAGTACATGCTCCCTGGAGCCTGCACTCCACAACTAAAGAGAAGCCCCTGCACCACAACGAAGAGTCCACACTGCAAGGAAAGATTCCCCACACCTCAAAGAAGACCCCGAGTGCTGCAACTAAGACCTGATGCAGTCAAAAAAAAAAAAAAAAAAAAAAAAAAAAGAAAAGAAAGAAAATAAATTAAAAAAAAATAGTGTTAACTATACTTTTCATTTGAACTGTCTTCAGATCTGGAACTACTAACTATGAATCTCCAAAATGACCTTCTCCTGCCCCTAATACTATTATTATTCTATTTACCACTTTGCTTATAATTTACCTAAGCACAGCATTGAAACTTTCCTTACCATGTTCCCCTACTCCTAGAATGATATTATTCTTTCAATAAATCACACATTTTTCTTTATCTTCAGATATATTTAGAAATCTTAACAATTTCCTGGAATTATTTTTAGTAACTCTCCACAAGACTCAGTCTTGAAAATCAACTCTTTCCATGTCAACTACTAAAGGTAAAATTTGTTGATAAGACTTGTACTTTCCACTTACATTGGTATTCACAATATAATATCTTTTCTGTAATGCTCAACAAAGAAGCAATTATCAACAAACAAATAAATCATTTTTTTAAACCCATTTCATTTTAATATTGCAAGCAAATGGGTTTTTTTTTTAATTTTATAGCTACTTTATTTATTTATTTATTTATTTTTGACTGTGTTGGGTCTTCGGTTCGTGCGAGGGCTTTCTCTAGTTGGGCAAGTGGGGGCCACTCTTCATCGCGGTGCGCGGGCCTTTCACTATCGTGGCCCCTCCCGTTGCGGGGCACAGGCTCCAGACGCGCAGGCTCAGTAGTTGTGGCTCACGGGCCCAGCTGCTCGGTGGCATGTGAGATCTTCCCAGACCAGGGCTCGAACCCGTGTCCCCTGCATTAGCAGGCAGATTCCCAACCACTGCGCCACCAGGGAAGCCCAAATAAATCATTTTGATGATGACGTAAATTTAAATTTTATTTTGAAAAAACACACATACACTCCTAAAACAAGGAAGTAACTATTAAGACTGAAAATGATTTGTCAAAATGAGTACTGATTAATATAATTTCAGAATATTTTGAGAGAGATGGATTTACATGGGAACTGAAAAAGAGAAGGTCATGTAAAAGAAAGTCTTGAGGCTTGAAATATGGAAAGGAAGGAGAAAAATAAGAAACACAATGTGATGTGTCTCAGGCTGTTAAACACTGGTGGAAAGGTTGGCTAAGCACACAATGTGAGGAAACTGAAAAAAAGTCACGTAGCTTTGGAGGAAAGAAGTATACTAGGTTATTTGGGGACAATTATTGTAGTTAATCATGAGTTCATAGGTATTTTTAAAGGAAAATTAGGGAGGCAGTACAGAAAAGAAAGGGGTGATGATAAATACATGTCAAAGGTAAAAGAACTCTCAAAAACAAAAATCAGAGAGTAAATATAGTTTTGGCAGGTAGCATGATGAGGTGGCCAAAAACATAACCTCTGGGGCCAAAATGAAGAACATGGACTCCAGATCCAGCCAGCCTAGCTTCAAATTCCACTTTCGTTATTGGGTATAGCCTTTAAACTCTTTGGCCACAGAATTTTTTTCTGTTATTTGGGAATGTTAATAGGGCCATCTCCTAGATATGTTAAGATTAAAAGGTAAATAATAATAGAAGACTTAGAACAGTGCCCAACAAATCATAAACTATTTAGAATTATTTGTAGATAGATAGATAGATAGATAATTAGAGAGATTGATAGATAGACAGAATCACAGATGATTCACAAGTTTTGAGTCTAGAGTTTTGATTAGGTAGGAAAATTTATTGTTATGGAAGATAGAGTGGTAGATGGCAAACAGGGCTCCAAATTCTTCCCTTTCTATGACCCCTTGATTTTGCAATGACCATTCAGTTTATCTTGACCAATTTGATTTTAGCAAATATAAGACAAGCAGAGGTCTCAGAAATATATGTTCACTGGCACTTGCTCTTGTGTTGCACTTATAATTCTGAGACTACCAGGTGAAGAAACCTGAGCTATTGTGCTAGAGTATGAGAAATCACTCAGAATAGAACTAAAGTTACCTGGTTCACAACTTGCCAACCAATAGACAAGGCCATCTTAAACATTTAACCATTAGCCTATCAACCAGCTAACCAAAAATACATGAAGTAGCCAAGCAGATATTTTTGAGGTGACCCGGATGAGAAAACCTCCCTACCCTTACAATCCTCTTAGAAAATGAGTAAAGCCATTACTTTTTGTGGTGATTTGTTATGTAAAATCTAACTGATACAAGAATTGGTACCCAGAAGTGGGGTAATACCCTAACAGAAACGTAAAATATGTAGCATTGACTTTGTGACTGTGTGGCAAGCAAAGACTAGAAAAATAATGAGGAAAATATAAGAGAAGACATGAACAAGAGACGTAGAACCAAAGAAGGAGAAGGAAATTCTCAGGATGATAGAAAAGCAAGCATAGGACGAGTGTTGTGCCAAAGGTCTGGTGAACTAACAGGTAAGAATAGAGTAGGAAGCCAGAGAGCTCTCAGAAGGCTGTGTCTGGGAAAGTATCAATAGAACTGATGAATTACCAAAATAGCTTTCATCATATGTCAATTTAAATGAAGATACATTTTTGGAACTTTGGGGAGTGTAGAAAGAATATCAGATGTGAAATAATAATGAAAAAATGTAAGAAAGGAAATACTAAATTTAATTAAAATTAAAAAATTATATAATAAATGAAATAAACTGACAGTATAGTGCTTGGCTCAACAGGAAACAATATTTATATAAACATAGTAATTAAAATATTAAATATAAATTTAATAAAATTTTAGAGATAATTACATTGGCAGGATAAAAGATTCTAAATGTAAATAAGCTAGTACTCTTATTTACAATCATAGAGAGTCAATATACAACGTGAAAATTGATGAATGCACATATAAAAGCTCATAACAAGTTGTAATAGCTTGACATTAATATAGGAGTATAGAAATAAATAACAGATGAAACAACTAAAACACTGTTTTCCTCTTAGAAATGAGTTAGGGTGAAAGAACTTTGGGAACATTAAAGACTTATTTTTTAATTTTTACATATATTTGGTAAATGAATAAAATAATCATAATCAACTTCTGGTTATGACATGCTACAAACTGAATTGTGTCCCCTTAAAATGTATGTATTGAAGTCCTAACCACCAATGTGATAGTAGTTGGATATAGGGCCTTGGGAGGAAATTAAGTTTAGCTGAGATCATGAGGGAAGGGCTCTCATGATGAGATTAGCTCTCATAAGAAGAGACACCAGAGTATTTTCTCTCTCTGTCATGTAAGGACATAGAAAGAAAGCAACTGCCTTCAAGCCAGTGAAGGGGAGTAGAATATAACAACAAAAAATGGAGCAGTTTGGCCTGTGGATTATTTCGAGCTGAAGACAATCAGTACTCAGCAGATTAAGGGAGAGTTTTTTATTCCCCTTAACTGCCTAAAAGAACTTAGATAATGGGCCTATACCAGGAAGAGAGCTATTAACCAGAGATAACTTTTTATATACAAAAGACTTATGGCATGGCATACATTTATTTACCAAATATTTGCTCTTCTCATCTTCCCATGTATTATCTTCCTCGCCTTTGAAGAGGCAGAACCCTAGCTCCTCTCTTTAGATCAGGATGGCGCATAAACTTCAATTACCTGACTGCCAAAGAGTCTTGTATTTTTATGGCACTCCCATACATATAAAATTAATTTTTCTGCTGTTAATCTGTCTTATGTCAATTTACTTATCAGAGTAGCCAAAGAAACTAGAAGGGAAGAAAGGGAATACCTTTCTGCCCCTACACCAGGAAAAGTGTTCTTGACAAAAACCACCATGCTTGCACCCTGATCTCAAACTTTCAGCCTTCAGAGAGAAGTGAGAAAATTAATTTATATTGTTTAAACCATATAGTCTGTAATACTTTTTATGGCATTGTGATCTGATTAAAACAAGAGTAGCTTGAATTAGAATGATCTTCCCACCAAGAACAAATAAAAAAGCTAAATGAACTACAAAAGTTTGTATCTAAAGGCATTGGAAAAAAGTCAAGGCAATGTGAAGTTGAGGGAAATAGGTCCTAGAGAGAAGAGAGAAGTAAGATTTATTATGGTGAAGATGACATTGTCTGCCATTTTTCACTTTCAAAATATTTGCTAATCTGGGCAGAATCAAGATGGTGGAGCAGGAAGACCCTGAGCTTACTTCCTCCCACAAACACATCAAAACTACAACTACATACGAAGCAACTCTCACTGAAAATGACCTGGAGACTAGCAGAATGGCTCTTCTATAACCAGGGCTGTAAAGAAAGAGCCACATGGAGTCCTGTAGGAGGTAAAGAGAAGCAATCTAGTCACGCCCAGTGGGTGACCCAGAATAGGAGGGGGGATATTACAGGCTTGGGGATTTTCCCTAAGGAGAAATATATGCCCTATATTAGTCACAATGGCCACGGGGCTTAACACTGGGAAGAAAGCCTCTTAGCCGGCTTGAAAACCAGAGGGGTTTACTGGAAGGCTGTAAGAAGAAGGGAGTCTGCTCTTGAGAAGAGCATGCACAGACTTGCTTTCTCCCAGTCCCAGCACAGGGGCAGCAGATCAAACACTGTCTGATGCTCTGGCTGGCCTGTTAGGACTGCCCCAGTGCAAACCCCAGCCTGCGCCAAACTCCTGCTCCAGCCCCTCCTGTTTCTGCATTGTTCCTGCTAAGGTGGAGACCACCATTGCCAACACGCCTGCATGCACAGGGGAAGAAGCAGAGCCAGCTCAGGCCACAGCCCTGCATCTAGCCAGGGCAGAAATCCAGAGCCAGCTAAGAAGTGTGGCTCCAATACCTCAGGCCTCAACAGCAGATTATGTGAAAAAGAAGAATACATAAGTGGCCTGGAAGATAGAATAGTCACAATGGAAAACAATATGCATGTTCCTTGAAAAATTAAAAATAGACTACCATATGATCCAGCAATTCCATTCCTGGCTATATATCCAAAGAAATGAAAACACTAATTTGAAAAGATATATGCACCCTCATGTTCATAGTGGCATTATTTACAATAGCCAAGATATGGAAGCAACTTAAGTGTCCATCAACAGATGAATGGATAAAGGTGTGGTATACATACGAAATGGAATATTACTCAGCCTTAAAAAGAATGAAATTTTGCCATTTGCAACAACATGGATGAACCTAAGGGTATTGTGTTTAATAAAAATGTCAGACAGAATAAGAGAAATACTGTGTGTTTTCACTCTTATGTGGAATCTAAAAAACAAAACAAATGAATATTATAAAAGAGAAAGAGACTCATAGATACAGAGGACAAACTAGTGGTAACCAGTGGGGAGAGTGATGGGGAGATGGGCAAGATAGGTAAAAGAGATTAAGAGAAACAATCTACTAGGCATAAAATAAGTAAGATTAAAAGGATGTAACATATAGCGCAGGGAATATAGCCAATATATATTATTTTTCAACATCTTTATTGAAGTACAATTGCCCTACAATGGTGTGTTAGCCCCTGCCCCAAAACAAAATGAATCAGCTATACATATACATAAGTTCCCGTATCTCTTCCCTCTTGAATTTCGCTCCCTCCCACCCTCCCTATCTCACCCCTCTAGGTGGTCACAAAGCACCAAGCTGATCTCCCTGTGCTATGCGGCTGCTTCCCACCAGCTATCTATTTTACATTTGGTAGTGTATATATGTCCATGACACTCTCTCACCCTGTCACATCTCACCCCTCCCCCTCCCCATATCCTCAAGTCCATTCTTTAGTAGGTCTGTGTCTTTATTCCCATCTTGCCACTAGGTTCTTCATGTCCTTTTTTTTTTTTTTCCCTTAGATTCCATATATATGTGTTAGCATACTGTATTTGTTTTTCTCTTTCTGACTTACTTCACTCTGTATGACAGACTCTAACTCCATCCACCTCACTACAAATACCTCCATTTCATTTCTTTTTATGGCTGAGTAATATTCCATTGTATATATGTGCCACATCTTCTTTATCCATTCATCCGATGATGGACACTTTGGTTGCTTCCATGTCCTGGCTATTGTAAATAGAGCTGCAATGAACATTTTGGTACATGACTCTTTTTGAATTATGGTTTTCTCAGGGTATATGCCCAGTAGTGGGATTGCTGGGTCGTATGGTGGTTCTATTCTTAGTTTTTTAAGGAACCTCCATACTGTTCTCCATAGTGGCTGTATCAATTTACATTCCCACCAAAAGTGCAAGAGTGTTCCCTTTTCTCCACACCCTCTCCAGCATTTATTGTTTCTAGATTTTTTGATGATGGCCATCTGACCGGTGTGAGATGATACCTCATTGTAGTTTTGATTTGCATTTCTCTAATGATTAATGATGTTGAGCATTCTTTCATGTGTCTGTATAGCCAATATTTTATAGTAAATTTATATGGAGATAATCTATAAAACTATTGAATCACTGTACTTTATACCTGAATCTAACATAATCTTGTAAGTCAACTATACCTCAATAAAAAAAAAAAAAAAGAAACAAAATATTTGCTAACCTGTACGTGGCATTAAGAAAAGTCAAGGGACTTCCCTGGTGGTGCAGTGGTTGGGAGCCCGCCTGCCAATGCAGGGGACATGGGTTCGATCCCTGGTTTGGGAAGATCTCACATGCCACAGAGCAGCTGAGCCCATACACCAAAACTACTGAGGGCTGTGTGCCTAGAGCCAGTGCTCCACAGCAAGAGAGGCCACCACAATGAGAAGCCCGCGTGCCGCAATGGAGACCCAACACATCCAATGAATAAATTAATTAATTAATTAAAAAAAAAGTCAAGAAGAGGCAGATTTTGAGTATTTTGAGAGAAGAGGCTTAGAAATGTTGGTAATTTCATGGGTCCAAAGCATTGTATCTTGGGTTCTTCAGAGACAGACACTAAAATTTGGGGTGCAAGACACTGGTAAGGATCAATACCTGTGAAAGGAAAGTTGTGGTACAGTAAATATCAAAGGAGATCATCAAAATGCAATGCAGTCTGGGCAGAACATTATTCAGCCCGGTAAGAGTTGTTTCTTTTTTTTTTTTCTTGTGACTCACTTTATTGCAATATTTGTTTTATTACAGTGGTCTGGAACTGAACCTGAAATATCTCCAAAGTATGCTGTATTGACCTCTTAGCAGATGTATGATATACAAGTATTTTCTCCCTTTCCATAGTTTGTCTTTTCCTTTTTTGTTTGTTTGTTTGTTTAATAGATCTTTATTGGAGTATAATTGCTTCACAATACTGTGTTAGTTTCTGTTGCACAACAAAGCGAGACGTTCTTGAGTAAGAAATGATTGGTAATAATGTTCTGCCTCAAACCAAAATAGTTGGGATCTCTACCCCTGCATTTCTTTTTCACTCATTGTGGGCTGCAGCAGGATGGGTGTAATCTTTGGTTTGCTGATTCTCTGAAGGTAAAGCAGACACTGACAGAGCTGATATCTAGGAGGTATTTGCTGCCAATGCTCCCCATGCTTGGGAAGCAAGTCCTTCTTTGAAGGGTATATGGGAAATGCATCTCTTCTTCCATAGTTAAACTTTTGCACAGTTTATATCTATTTCTCCATGAACACCAAGGAAGCCACTCGTCCAGTGGGCCTGTCATCTTGGAGGGAGATTTAGAAATGGGAGTTTAGTCAGAAGATCCACAGCCCCTACTACTTCAGTTGGTCTGGGGTCCTCAGTTGAAACTCATTCTATCCTTACTACACTACCCATTCTAGGTTTCTGCTTGATGGCTTAGCATGTGGTGTGACCCAAACCTGCATCTTAGAGAGGGCTGACCTCCTGCTGATCAGCATGTCTTTTTCAGGATGGGTTGACTGTATCCATCTATCTACAGCACAACTGAGAAAGGAGTTACCAAGGAGTAACCAAGTGGATCATCTATGTTACACACATATTCTTCCTTGGTCCCTTCATCCTCCTGGTGATCAGGATTAATATCACTGTTAATAAAATAATTTCACTTATTGACTGCTGGTCCACAAACAATAAGGAAACCAAAGTATTCAGTTGGCAGCTGTAGTATATGATTCAATGATATTCTTGTTGGATCTCCTGGACCAGGACCATCAACACTACAGAGGCCAAAGTGGGTCATCGGGAGTGACCATTCCTCTTTCCACTGCTTAGTCCCAGACATACGTATTCTTCATATTGGGGACACGGAGCCACAAAAAGTCCTTTCATACAATACATATATGATATCCAGTAGGATGGTACCACATTCTCAGAGAGTATTGCCTCCACATGGCATTTCAGTTGTGCCTTCAACAAGTTATCCCAACATTTTATCAAGCCGGCATGATAAACCAGGAGATACAAAATCTAACCAGTGGATCTTGAGGTCGTGGGCCTACTCTTGCTTCCCTTTTCACTAAGAAGTGGATCTCCTAGCCCAATATGATATTATGTGGGATCTCATGCTTGTGGATCAAACACTCAATAAGACCCTGGATAATGTTGCTGATTGAGGACAGGGCCTGAAGTCAGGAAAGGCAAACCCATATGTGGAATATGTATCTATCCTGTGAGAAGAAACCTCTGGTCTTTCCAAGATGCAAGAGACCCAAAGCAGCCAGCTTACCAACAAGTAAATTGTTGGGTTTTTTCAAGAAAGAGTGCCATATTGAGAACTTAACATAATTCCCCATTGACGGCAAGTTTAACATTCTGTGATGATAGCAGCTAGATCAATTCATGCTTTGGGGTCTGTGCTTAGCCTCCATTTGTGCCTTTATGGTCACTTCATTTCTGTACCCATCATGCCAGTCATGGATACAAAGATAAAAACTGGCTGATGCCAACTGGCTGGGCCATTTGCTGTACATTGTTGTTTAGTGCCTTTTCTACAATGGATGCTCTTTTGTGGTGGGTAAAGATCTTCACAGTTCTTGTCCGATTTCATGGGTATACCCATAAACCTCCACTTCAGGTCTCCTTATTCTTACCTTCCTGTCTTTTCCCTTATGGGTCTATGATCAGCTTTCCAAGCCATTTTGCCATTGCTCATGAATCTGTGTATATTCTAATTTGGGGCCACTTATTTTTACAAAAAAGTAAATGCTAGTGCACTACTTGATGTTCTGATTAGTTAGAGGATTTTTCCCTCATAATTGTCTAAAAACGTACTCCTTAGTGAGACTGTAGTGAAATGGTCATACATAATTAGTCTAAACCTACATATTGAGTTGACAATCTATAAACCAAGATGGGGCATAACCCTCCTCTTTCTTCTGGTCATAAGTCCTTTTCATCTGGTCATAGGCCTGAACAGATGGAAAGGTGCTGATACAACAGTGGGTCCAGGCTGCATATGCAGCTTGCTCATGGCCCCTGATCCAGCTAGTACTTAATCTTAGATAGACAACTTCCACCATACAATGGATTGTATGTGGACCTCCTTAACCTTATGTCTTTATGGGTCTGACAGGACCTCACTCATGATAATCAAGGCCCAGAAGCACAAGTACATTGTTTTCTTTTTTTAAAGATGTATGATTTTCCCCTACAGATGGCATGCCCTTGCTCCAGAGTAATTCTTCAACGAGTAGCCTTGCTCCAGAACCCATGAATTGTGGTTCTCCTACTAGTTTGTCAAAAGTTCTACACAGCATCATTTCTCACCACTGATACTTCAAAAATCATAGGGTCTGGAGGATTATATGGCTCAAGTGTGTCAGCCTGAAGTAAATAAATTGCCAGATATTTCTCCAGCCAAGAGGGGTTTTGGGGGTCATCAGCAGAGAATTGCAATTCAGTCTGAAAACATGGCCAGCTGTATCCAAGTTACCCCACGGCAAGGGAAAAAGAATGCATTTAGAGAGAGAAAAGGGAAGTTGAGAGGGCTATGATAAACAGGGAGTCATGGCTTTTTATTGGCTGAGTCTTTGCTAGGAAAGAAGAGGAGTCTTTCTTCTTCCTGTTGGGCTCTGCTATTGCAGCAGGGTGTGAGAGCTCCCCTTATGGTCTCCAAACTCTATTTAATTAAGGTTTTGGTTTATTAATTTTTTTACCAGTGGTAAAGTATGACTTATACCATACTTTGGACCTGATGCAAAGTATTCTTCTGCTCTGGGCTCCATTCAAAGCTGGCAGATTTTTATGTCACCTAGAATATTGGGCAGATAAGTATCCCTACAGAAAGAACAAACTGGTTCTAAAACCTAAAGAGGCATACCTAATGTTATGCTTTGTTTTTGTTTTAGGAGCTGTAAGATTTAATGATTATCTTTTAATTTGAAAGTAATATTGTGGCACTCCCATGATCAACAGACACTTAAATCTTTATGGATGTGACACACCCCTGAACTTCACCAGGTTTATTTCTTACCCTTAGGAATGCGTGTGTCTTACCAAGTTCTCTGGGCTACTGGTCACTTCTTTCTCATTCAGCCCAATGAATATAATTGATACAGTGAGTCAATGTGATATTCTGAGATTGTCAAGATAGTCCATATTTCTTTAGTCTATGTTATGAACAATGGTGGGAGAATTTACATAGCCCTGCAGTAAAACTGTAAGTATATATTATTGTCCTTTTTATGTGAATGAAACCTGCTTTTAACACTTTTCTGATTAGGATAGAAAAGAATGCATCCATCGAATGAATGGATGCACATTATGTATCTGGGATCTTACTAAACTGCTCTAGGAAATATACCGTATCTGTTACAGTGGTTGTGACTGGAGCTACTATGGAATGAGCCTGAGGTAGTCTACAGTCATCCTCTAGGGTCCATCTGGTTCTGCAGGGGCAGGAAATCAAACCAAGATGTAATGAGTCCACTATCCCTACATACATCCTTAAGGATGGCATTCATCTCCACCATTTCTTGCAGAATATAATATTGTTTTTGGTTTATTCAACATTGATGGTCTTTCCTATTACGATTGTTAAAGAAAGAAAGTTAATGAAATAAAAAACAAACATATCACACTAAATCACAGAGACAGAAGTTGGTTTGATAAATCCTTACAAAAATTATTTTTAAAAAAGGGAAAAATTAAATATCTATAGTAGGAATAAAAAAAGGAATACCACTATGAAGACTACAGATATTAAACTCACAATAGAATATGATTAACAATTCTTTGCCTAATAATATTGAAAAGTTAAAGGAAATGGGTAAATTCCATAGACAATATTGCTCACCAAAACAGACTCAAGAAGAAATATAAAATCTGAATAATCCTATGTCCCTTTGAGATAGGGAAGAAGGAGACAGAGCACAACTGTTAAAAGAATGTAGAAGGGGTCACAGCTGCGGAGAAAAAGCAGATAGGACAAAAACCAGCTGGAACCAGCTAACACCAAGAAGGCACCCTACATGGTCTGGTCATTGACCTTTTAGCTTATCATGCCTTCACTAGAATACTAAAAAATACACTCCCCTCATGCTATGACAGTTCCGGGGCTGACCATAAAAGGCCAAAAAGTGTTCAATGTCCCAACTTCTAGAAATCCCTGCCGCTTAACAAGAATATTCCTCCTACTCATTAGCATATGAAATTACCCAGCCCATAAAAACTAATATTCCAATACCTGGGGCAGCTCTCACCATATGAGACACTCCACATTCTGCCTATGGAATGTGTATCTCTCTAAATAAACTAGCTTTTATTTTATTTTGGCTAGTTCTTGAATTCTTTCTGTACAAAGCCAAGGACCCTCATTTGGCATCCTGGGAAGAAATATTTCCTTCTCTTGTATCAACTTAAAGAGGTATAATCAATAACTTAAAAGTTCTCACAAGGCAAACTCCAGATAGTTTCACCACAATATAAGAAATAATATCAATCTTATACAATTCTTCTAGCATATATAAAAAGAGAAAATAATCCATAAAGTAAGTTATCCATAAAGTAAGTTAGTCATCAACTTGGTTCCAAGACTGATAAAGATATTAAAATAAAGGCAAGATTCAGGCCTCAGCAAACATAAGATAAATAAAGATGCAACAAAGATGCAAAAACTATGAACAAAGATTCAAAAAATCTAAACAAAATATTAGCAAATAAAATATAGCAATACATTAAAAAGATAAAATATCATAATATCTTAGAATTATTTGAAGAATACATTGGCTTAGCCTATGAAAATTAATGTTGCAAAAAAAGTTAAGAGACTCTCTTTAATTTGATAAGTCATCTACAAAAATATGTAAAGCATCACTCTTTAATGGTGAGGTGATGATAGCTTTCCCCCTTAATTTAGAAATGAGACAGAATGACCACTATCAATAGTTTTATTCATCACAATACTAGCAGGGCCTTGCTAATGCATTAAGGAAAGCAAAATAAACAGCATAAGGATTAGACAGGAAGAAATTTTTTTAAAAATAATTATTTTGATACAATATGATTGTTTAAGAAGAAAATCAAAATAATCTACAGATAAACTGTTGGAATAAGTAGCTGAACTTGAGAATTTTATTGCACACAAAACCAACATAATGAATACCAATTTTATATCTACATACAACAACAAACAGAATATTTAATAAATAATATGCATCAAATACCTAGGAGTTAATGTAACAAAAGATTTCAAGACCTCTATTTATTAGTATTCACAATATAATAAAATGTTAAATCCCCTTAAATTCATATATATATATATATATATATTCAATGAACAACCGATCAGTATCTGAGAAATGTTTTCCAAAATTGGCAAAATAACTCTTAATTTATATGGAACTGTAATGCCCAAGAATAGACAAGAGTATCTTGAAAGAGAGTAATGAATCTGGAGAATGTGTTCTATCACATATCAGGACTTATTACAATGCCAATTGTACAAGTAACAGGGTAACAAGGAAGAAAAATATAAAACTATAACAAAATAGAGCCCAGAAAAAGAAATCCTATATGTATTTGTTACCAAATCTTTGGTATACAACACTGCAATGCAGTGACAAAAGGATGGTTGTTGAAATAAATGGTGCTGGTCAAGTTGGTATCAATGTGGGAAAAAATATTCTTGACTCTTACCTCTCCAGCTATACAAATATCAATTATACATGGATTAAGAAACTAAATGTCAAATGTAAAAAAATAAATCTTCAAGAAGTTAATATAGGACTTTTTATGATTTTGGCTTAGGCAAAGATTACTTAATATGAAAATTGCAAGTTACCAATACACACTTACCAGAAAGACTACCATAAAAAAAAAAAAAAAAAGAAGAAGAAGAAGAAGAAGAAGAAGAATTAGTGTTAAACTAGAGCAACTGGAACTCTCATACCCTGCTGGTAGGTATACAAATTGGAGCAGCTGCTTTGAAAAACTGATATTAAAGCTAAATGGGTGTGTCACCTCAACCCACGAATTCCACTTCTCTGTATTCTCATGATAGGAATGAATACACCTGAGTCTCCAAAGACATATATAAGTGTGTGTTATAACAGTGGTATTTATAATCATTCCAAATTATGTTTTACCCAACTGTCCATCAGCTGTAAAATACAGCAATTGTAGTCTGTTTACAAAGCAGAACACTCTGCTGCAAAGAAAATAGATAAACTATTTTATGCAACAACAGGCAAGAATACCCTATACTGTTGGCTAGTGAAAGACAGACAAGAAAAAGTGTATATGCAATTCAATGCATAAAGATCGATAACAGTCAAACAATGTATGACATTAGAAGTCAGAATAGTAGTTAGCTATGGCAGGAAGGGTTTTAACAGTACAGAGGCACAAGGGAGGGAGGCTTCTGAAGTCTATTTAATATCCTGTGTTCTTAGTCTTGTTAGTGGTTATATGAATGTAGTAACTTTGTAAAAAATTACTAGACAGAATGCTTATAATTTGTACACTTTTCTTCATTAATGTTGCCCTTCAATAAAAAACAACTTAAAAAAAACTCACATAAAAAGAATTTAGGGCTAGAATTGTTAGATTTAAAAATCAATGCTAGCTCAATAAATAAAACTCTAATGTAGATTTGCTTAATTGACTGAATCCTTGGAGGAGAAATCATTAATAAGATTGATCTCATTGTTTGACCTTGATGTGACTATGCTTTTATAGGGATAGCCATTGTGTGTTTAAGATATTTTTCCTCTGCCCTTCATTCTTTCACCATTTACGTGTAAAGTTCCCTAAGTTATTCATGGTGTACTCTTTAAAGGTAATAATAGTCAAACATAATTTCACTTGTTTTTTCATTATCTTTCATGTGAACTTATTTTCTCTGTGGTCTCCTATAGTCTCCTTTATCCTGGAGCTGGTTGCAAGGTGGCAAGATCTTGATATTTGGTTTCAGTTAAGGATGAAGAAAAAGTCTGTCATTCAGGATTTGGGGGTTAGGATACAAACTGCATTTGTTAAGAGAGACGTCTCTGCTAGGATGTGGAACATAAGCTTTGCTAATAAACAAAGATTTACATCTTTTTTTAGCCATGGTCCATCAAGCGTACATTTCCTTCATAATTTCACTAGGTCAAGGAGTGGCTAGACCACAGAATTATTCAGTGATCTCTCAGTCCATTGTTGAAAATACCTTCCAACAGTGTCACAAATGAAACTAACACACCACTGTAAAGCAATTATACTCCAATAAAGATGTTAAAAAAAAAAAAAGACATCCCTTAACATATCCATGCTGCAATGGTGAAATCTGATACTTGCATCCTTGGATTAAAGTAGAACAGATAAGGCCTATATTAACACCTACAAGGTAATAACAAAAGTGTCCTAAACCAACTTTATTTGCCTTCTTAGTAAGTTTTCTCGTGCCAGAAAATATTCTACTATTCTAATTATTAATCAGTGTTGGACATACAAGCTGATCTTATAGTAGTAAATAAAATTAAACACTCAAAAAGTATTGTTCCTTAATTCTCTATAGATACTATGTAGCTATGAAAGCATAAATAACAAATGCTCAAAACGTTATCTATAATAATATAGTGCTTTTCAGTTGTTTGCCTGTGCTGCTTAGATAAACAGAAGTTAAGAACAGGAAAGAAACAGAGTAAGTCCTTTCCTGGCAGTAGAGTCCATCATAGGGTAAAAGCAAAGGATCAAGACCATATCATGTTTAAGAAGATATCCAGGTCAAAAAATTACACAGCTCTGTGGACCTGCTTTATGTTACTCCCGCACTACTGTTTGTTGATGTGATGTGGCTACTGTTTGACATTTTTCCACCAGTGGCCTGTTGTGTGAACATCATAATAACAGTGTTAAAAAAGAGACACCAGCCCCCAGATGGAGTCGCTTATGCAAAGCCCATGTCAACAAAGCAGGACTTAATGTCTAACCTAACTGAAGTTTCAGCTTCTCCCAGGCATGTAACCTTTAACCAGTCAATCTGGAATTACCTGTTCAGCACTAGTAAGGTAATCTGCCCCTTAAAACCACTTTTGTCCCTCTGAGGAAGGTAACCTAGCCTGAAAAAATCCACTCTTTCCTAATAACTTCTTGTTTTGTCCGGTTTCCACCTTTAAAAATCTTTCCTTTTCTACAACCTTTTGGAGCTCCTTACTATTTGCTAGATGGGATGCTACCCGATTTGTGAATTGTTGAGTAAAGCCAATTAGATCTTTACATTTACTTAGTTGAATTTTGTTTGTTTGTTTTTTAATAGCAGCAAGCAAGCAGATGGTTAGGAGGTTAAGTTCAGCCCTGGAGAGAGAATACAGGTGGTGTGAGGTCCTTGGGCATGCACGACTTAGGCAGGAAAAAATAATTAATGTAAATTTTGTCTGTTGTAAGTGTTCATCTTCCTAAGAGCTGAATTTTGTTGTATTTTAATGCCTTTATGTAAGTTCCAATAAGTCTGTCATTGTTTACAGGAATTTGGTCAAGAATGATCCAAGTTTTCCTTATTTCAAAGAGAAAAACATCTCTCAAATAGCAAATCACACCAGAATAAATATTATGAGAAGTACAATATGACTAGGCACGATACAATATGACTAGACTGTATACTCTTCAGAGCAAAAATATTATGACACTTGTAATGTTCTTTTCCTCCAGAATTCATTGGCCTGTCCTTTGACCAAAAGTTCAAATATTCCCTTGGGACAGTCAGTGTACGTTGCTCCATGTGGAATTTCATCCAGCAGTGCAGTCACCTTTCATGCAATGTGCAAGGCCTTAGGAGCATGGTGCTAGATACATAATGTTATCAACTTCTTCAGATCCATTAGCCTTTGGGACCTGTCAGCTCTTCTCCACCATAGATTACTGTGCTCCTCCTGACCCTCTCTGCCCCTCTGCTCATCACCATAAGTTCAACTTATCCCCACATTTTACTGTGTAAGCTCATTCAAATAGAAATAGCAGCTGACTAATTGACCTCTTACATCCAAATATAATTCTGATTCACATATATATTGTCACACCCTTCATTTCTCTTTGTGTACTTTGGCAATTGTTTAGAAAGGATGTTCCTTGAAGAAATAGGTTATGTGTATTTCTAATTATGTGAATATTATTTGAGAGCTTACAAATATGAGTCAAATATTAAAGTTAACAAATTCAGTTAAATGCTTCTTTGTGCTTGCCACTCTCCATCAATACCTAGATATTCCTCCCTTGACACAGCAAATAGGGTCCTTAGCCTGGAGATCAAGTGAGGAGAGGAAAAAGCTTAAGACTCAGATAGCCAGAATTTTTAGAACACTTTCTACATTTATCTAGAGGAGGGGTCCTGGCAAAAGTCAGGCAGCAGGATATTCCCAGACCCCAAATGTCTGTAAGAGCCCTTAAAGTGTGAGAGAGATACTGTTGTAGATTCTTCTTACTGTGTCAGTAAGATCTATGACATTACCACTAATTTTTGACACGGTTCCACACAATCTTAAACCACTGACCTAAGAACAATGCCTATGGACTTTTTCCTATTTATTTTCCTATTTCTTTGTTTCTAGTGCAGTATTGTGATTTATAAGAAACATATACTTGGTCATTCAGATGACCAAAATATATTTCATATATATATATATATATATATATATATATATATATATATATATATATATATATATATTATATATTGGGTCTTCACCCAAGATTCCTGGCTCACAGCTCCCAAAATGTTTGGAATTCCCTAAATGATAAGAGCAAGGGGAACATCTTTTATCATATTTGGTCTCTAATCCCCAGTTCCTGACATCACTTCAGAGTTATAAAGGTGAAATGAGTGTTTTGCTATTCACAACAATACCCTTTCCACCACAACTGAGTTCATATTAATAAGGTAACTTTTGGGATGGGGGCTGGTTTCCAAAGGAACCAACCAAGAACAGAGACTTGGAACTTTCAGCCTCACCCTTTAATTTCTGGGAAGGGGAGAGGAACTGGAGATTGAATCAATCACCAAAGGCTAATGATTTAGTCACATTTGCCTACATAATGAAGTCTTCACAAAAACTCCAAAGGAGAAGGTTCAGACAGCTTCTAGGTTGGGAAACCAGAACTCTTACACTTGCCACCATGCTGGGTCCCAAACTCCATGAGGACAGACACTCATTTGTTTGGTTCCTCAACTATTTATCTCTTCATCTGACTATTGATTTGTATCCTTTAATATCCTTTGTAATAAACCAGTATTCTAGTGAGTATATATGTTTCCTGAGTTCTGTGAACTGCTCTAACAAATTAACCAAACCCAAAGAGGTGGTCATGGAAACTTCTGATTTATAGTCATCCCTCAGATGTGCAGGTAACGACCTGGGTTTCCAACTGGAGGGCGATCTTGTGGGACTGAGCCCTCTACCTGTGGAATCTGATACTATCTCCAGGTAATCAGAGTCAGAACTGAGTTGAATTGTAAGACACCCCAATGGGGTCCTGAGCATTGCTTGGTGGTGTGTGGGCAATCCGCCCCCTACACATACACGTTGGAATTGGTTATCAGAACCACTAATACATAGTAACATATTCCATCCTCTTGCTCTTTAATTGTCCCAACTGCAATGATGGGAGGCAGTGTGTTGTGTGGTAAATAACACAAAATACAGAGTTTAAAACTTATTATTGTCTATACTTAGAAATCTTGTTATCCTCAGTGAATGGTAGTCCATCTGTAAAATAAAAGTGTAGTATTTGTCTGTTGAAAACTTGGCATTTATGATAATCAGTTGAGATGAAGCAATTTATGTGTAAGCATATTTAAGATCGAAAAATTGTGTCCAAAATGTAATGAAATGTTATTAATATTATGCTTAATCACTAGTATCTTGGAATAGCAACTTGAAAATAGCAAAAAGGTAGAATTTATAGGCTAAATAGTACAGGTCTCATAAAATAGATTGATATGAATCATTTTGAAAAAAAAAAAAAAAACTCTTATTAGAATAAGAAATGCCTAAAGATAAATTAACTTCTCAGTATATGTATCATTGGTAGATAGATGGTGTCCATAGATAGTGTTCTTAGTGACAGGAATCAACTCAAGAAAAGGGAATTTTTGATAAATGGGAGAAAGATTTGGGAAGTTGGCAGAATCAAACAGTCCAAACGTGGGGACTCTTGAAATTTAAAAAAGTGCCTGAGAACTAAGAGTTTACCTTGACTAGTTAGTCTCTGCCTCTGTCATCACCTCTTCCTTCCCCTGCAGTGAGCCCTACTGATAATGACTCTGTTATAGCTGGTCCCATGGCAGCCACGGGCTGTCTCAAGTGGTGCATGGAAGGACTGTGCCCACCAGGCTTCTAAGGTAAAATGTAGGCAGCGATCCTAGGGAATTAGAAAATATCCTCCTATCAAGACTACACTCAGTGGAAGAGAGGCAATTCCCTTTAAGGAAATCAGGTACTATTAGAAAATATTAGTGCCAGGAAGTCCCAGGCTAATGAGGGTCTGCTTTAGAAAGTCACTATTTTTTCTGGCCTGCACGTGGGAATAAAATTTCTATTTAAGGGGAGTTGTAAACTTGAACTTCATTAATAAGAATTCTATGTCAGTATTCTAATTTAAAGTTCATTTACTCTTTGTGTATGTTTTTTTCCCCCTCTAATCTACAAACATTTATTATTGAGAATAAACTAAACATGTTCTCATCTGAAAGATGAATAGCTTCCCCACCGCTTATCAGCTAAAAGCAGTTCGTGGAAAATGTTGAAGAAACTTTGGAAATCTATTTTATTTTCTAAAGAACAGTATATCAGTCCCTGTGTTCTACTCACTGGAAAACTAATCACACCAATATTCTCCATTAGTGTCCAAATCACATGTACTATTTCCCCTTATGTTTTGTTATGAAAATAATATTAAATTCCTGAAATTTTCAGTGGGTTATTTTCACTTTGACCATTTCTTTGAATGATTTAACTAGATTTCTGAATATAAATGTTGACCATTTTTCTTTATTTCTTGGGTGAAAATAAAGATAGAGATAGGGTCAGTTATGATTGAAGAAATTTTGCTACTTTCAAGATGTGGTTATTAAATAAGTAGCAAGATAACAAACAACAAGACCAATTATTTTTCATTATACTAACTCTATTATAGAAATTGTCTGAAAATGTAGGTATTGTCAAAAAATGTTGATTAGGTAAAACAGTAACATTGATAATGTGTCCAGGGGAAATGACTCAGAAACATCAGATAACAGGGAATAAATGAGGTCTTCTAGAATTAAAATTTTCTATGTAAATTAATATTCAATAGATGAAGGACAAAGTGACTTAGAAGCATTTCAGGGCACAAATACTACACGTTTTCAAATTTAGCAATAATAAAAATTACTGATTTCATGAGATAACTTTGGTTTTCTTCAAACTTCAAGCCTTTTCCAATGAAAAACAAGATCCAAAAATCTCACTTGCAAGTTGTTAGTGCCATTTTGCAAACATTTTGAGAATTTGGAAAAAACAAGTACCCCTTACTTTGGCTTCCTGTTTTCAAATCTGATCTTAGGGCTGCTTTTCAAATCTTTTAAAAACCATAAGAATGTTTAGTTCTTCAAGTAATGTGTTTATCAAGTAAGGCTGCTATTTTTTGCAATGATGCCAGCAGATTCTTAGGCTGTTGAAGACAATTTATAATATAAAATGTTAACATGTTAATCAGGGAAGGATTTCATTCATACCACTTTTAGTCTGGTCTAAAGAAAATTCAGTATGCTTTTAAAATACTTCAATGTTATATACAGTAATTTCCTCATATATTACATACTGTATTAAGAGAAAAATTTATCTGTTATTAGTGTTTACAGGAATGCTCATTTTTTCATGTTAATTTGCCATAAAAAGCCATGAAAGAAAGATATTTCGTTCTGTGTTATAAGAATAATTTTTTGCGGACTGGGAAATAATAGCATTATTTGTTTGGAAAGCAAAACAAGAAATAATTGATGACGTCACCAGCTTAAAAAAAAAAACTAACAGTGGATCAAAACATCAAATAAAAAATAACCAGAAAACAGAATAAAAATATACACAGAAATCACAACTTAAAAATACGCTACCTTCATTAGTGAGCAGAAAACTCTTATATTAATAAGAAAAAGAGATTTGGAAATAACAAAATCATAAATTATCTTGTGGGAACAGGTTCTTAAATTATTTTTAGTGCACTTTGAAATTTTGTATGTGAAAATTATATTTTTGAATTTCAGGATATTGGGAAAACTTCTTAATGAAAGGGCTATTGATTAAAGTGTTATATTGTATTTTCTATTTTTATTAGTCCACTATGTTTCTATTTTCTATTTTAATATAGTCTGTTTTATCATAGTAAATGGAAATCCATTTTTAAAATAAAATATACCAGGGAAAATACCATAATAATTCTTTCATAATGTGTTTTTTTTTTTTTTTCTCCAAAAAGAACCTAGTTGTTCTCTAGAAACTGGCAATCGTTCACATCTCTTACCAGAACATATTTCAATTTTTCTAAAATGTTTGATTATTTGCTAATGTATCCAAGAGCTTAGGCAGAAGTTTCTGCATCATCTTAACTCCATCTGCTCTTGTTCCTGCTATGTTTGGCAAGATTTTTTAAATACTAATTTTAACTAACAGAACATCATTAATACTTCACCATACTATTGATATTTGGATAATTTAGCTTCAAATGGAAACATTTTATTTCATGTATTAAAAAGGCAACTTACTTTGCCTTCTAGTAATTTCTTGTGATTTTAGAGAGTTTGTCCTTAAAATATTTCTGCCAAGTCTTTTGTATTCTCATTTTAGAAATTAAAACCTTACAAAGTGTTGGTGTTAATGTAATAGCTCACTCCTTGGCCATAAGCCAGCAGGGTTAAAATAATTTCCCTGCTGTCATTGATTCTCTTGCACAACATCTAGGTTTTGTGATACTGAAGAACAGTCTGCCATTAAGAAATATATTCCATTTTCCCATCATAGCTGAAGGTTAGCCTCATTAAAGTGGGAAAAAAGCAGCCAGACTCCAGCTTGACACTGGGTCAAGTATTGTAGCTCATTTTCTGGAACGCTTCCCATCTAAGCAATTTGTCTTTTTCTCACTACGAAGATCTAAAAGATCACTGTGTAGAGTGAAAAAGCCACTAGGGAATGGAAAATTTGACCATTCAAAAATAAAAAGGAGTATTTTGCTTTGCCTACTGGGAAAGTATACTATCTTTGACTTCAAGAGTGATTAAACAAAAAGATTTCCTTATTTTCTAGTGTTTTGCAATTGTCTCTTAAAATGATAGCCAATGGAATGTAGATTCACTGTGCTATTCTTCCAAGCAGCTCTTAGGAATATTGTTTTCACACCAAGTCCTGGTTATTTCACTAATATTTTTTTTTAGGGTATCACTCAATACTTACTAAATATGTCACATTTAATATAAAAATTAATTGTTTTATATGTTTGCTTATTAACATGTTATCTTTTAGAGGTAAATATAATTGTTTTGATATTATCAGAATCTGTTTGCCCCTAGTCACCATCAAACCTCATATAAGAATAAGTTAGGGGACTTCCCTGGTGGCGCAGTGGTTAAGAATTCACCTGCCAATGGAGGGGACATAGGTTCGATCCCTAGTCTAGGAAGATCCCAAATGCCACAGAGCAACTAAGCACGTGTGCCACAATTACTGAGTCCGAGGCCACAACTACAGAGCTTGTGCACCGCAACTAAAGCCTGAAGCCTGTGCACTCTAGGGCCTTTATGCAGCAACTACTGAGCCCACATGCTGCAACTACTGAAGCCCACACACCTAGAGCCCATGGTCTGCAACAAGAGAAGCCACAGTAATGAGAAACCCATGTACCGCAAGGAAGAGTGGCCCCCACTCGCCACACTAAAGAAAGCCCACACGCAGCAATGAAGAGCCAACACAGGCAAAAAAAAAAAAAAAAAAAAAAAAGAGAGAGAGAGAGAATAAGTTAAGCAGTATCATGCGAGTATTAGTGAATATACCAGTGAATCATCTTTAAAAAATAAACTAGTACATCAAACATTAAAAAAATGCATTGGCTACACAGATAAGATTTTAAAATTTAAAAAGTTTTCTTAATCAAAACTGTTAAACATATTACCTTTAAGCAAATATTTTCTAAATTATGTTCTTATACATAATTTTTCAAGAAGTGGAAGTTTTTAATGTGTGAAAATAATTTCATAAAATAAAATCAAGTACATTATTGTAGAAATTAATTAACTGAAGATACTGAATTATTACATTACAGGGGCTACCAGTTGGTTCTATTCAAATTTAAATACAGAATTTTATTCATATCTTGATTACTCATTTGATTATAATATATTTAAAATAAAAAAGAATTGCCCTACAAGAGTTTGGCTTGATGGGTATCCAGAGTTAATCAAACTGCAAGTTTAAGGGGCAGTCCTCCACACTGACAAGTCGGCCCAAGACTTCAAATACCAACTGCAAGTTTCTGGTTTTCCCAAACTACCCTCAGGTTTGAAAATTTGCTAGTCAGACTCACAGATCACAGGGAAACATATCCTCACAGTTATGTTTATTACAGGAAAAGGATACAAATTAGGAGCAGCTGAAGGAAAAGACACATAGGGCAGAGTTTGAGAAAACACCAAACATGGAGCTTCAGGTCACCCTTTCCCTGTGGAGTCACAGACTGTTATCTCTTGCCCACTATAACATGTGACACCACGCATGGAGGATCGCCAACCTGGGAAACTCACCTGAGCTGCGGCGCTCCGAGTTTTTATTGAGGTTTCATTACATCAACATGATTGAGTCATTGTCCACTGGGTTGAACTCTATCTCCAGTCTCCCCTCCCCTCCAGAGGTCTGAATGATAGATATCATGTGGCCTCAGGGTCCCATCATGTGTCACCTTGTTAGCATAAATTATTATATAATTCCATATTACATTATATAGCATAAATTATCAGTATAATTCCAAGTGTCCACCATGAGTAACAAAGATATTTCTATTTGTTGGGAAATTCCAAGGGTTTAGCATTAGCCAGGGATGAAGTCCAGACCTCCTTTTGGACTAGGCTACATTCCTTACAACACAACGGGACAATAGTTTGATAGTGTTCTTTAGCTACACAACATGGGTAGAGAATTACAGCAATTTGCCATTTGATTTAGGCCTAAATAAGCACTTTTTGTAAGAAAATAACCAATAAAAGCCTATACTTTTTAATAAGTTATTCAGAGATGTATATGTATATATATTCTAGTTTACTAAAATATTAAATTGACTCAATAGTAAAGGTTTTAAAATAAGAGCACAACAGAGAAAATCATTGATGAAACTGATTATGCCATCTATTTTTCTCACTTTTCATTTATTTTATAGATCTAGAGTTAAGATTCTGGATTCACCTTTAAGAAAGCAATATTTATTCATGTGACACTGAACCATCACAGATCTCTTTATTTGATGGAAAGAAAGGAATGAAAGATTAGTTTCAAAATCCATACACTCACAAACAACTGATAAGTGCAAAGAGGACACAGAAATCCCACCAGCAGACTGGCAATCAGACAGTGCACACTGTAGTAAATATGGATTGTTTACAAGATCATATTTTCCATATGTATGTCCTAATTTAACTGTCCTAATTTTCCAAATAATTTAAATTACTGTGAGTTTACCCCAAACAATTCCATATATAGAATCAGGTGTAACAAACTTACTCAAATATCATTTTGGCATAAATTTCATATGTCTCACTTGTAGCATTTTGCCTTATATGAATGTCTCTGTCTTCCTTTTAAGAAAAGTCAACATGCAAATTTCATCACAGATAGAAAACTAAAGTTTATGGATGAGACATGTGAGTTTTATATTAAATACAAGTCACTAACACTTGAAATGTGTTGATAGTAAATGAGATACGGATTAGAAAACCTGGTCAACCAGGTTCGGAGTGTCCTTCCTTATCTGCACATCAGCACTGCAGCCTTCAGAAGCAATAGCTCTCTTATTTCCATGTTAAGTCAGGATTGCATGTTCCTTGAAGTTGGGGATCCTATTTAATGACATGCATTTTCCATAATATAAACATCTGGATGAGTACACAGTGGGCAGAGTTTGTAAAGCTGTGTCATAGAAGGTAGTTCTCACGTCACTGAATTGTTTTATACCTAGCTTCTTGAGTTCAGGTAATTGGAGGCGTCAAAGAAACACAGAAGATTTAAACAGAGATGAAAGATGTCTAAGTGAGATAGATTCAAAAAAGGAAAAGCAATGTTATTTATTGTACATAGATTAAAATGTTTAATTAATATTAAATTTTACATGTAGTAAAGCCAGAAATTTAAAAGATTATTTAATATTGAATTTACTAATATTTCTTAAGAAGAGAAAAAACGGGGAATAATTTGCTACAAAATATTGACCAATATTTGCCTGAAAATATTGACCAATAAAATAAAATATTTTATCACTTAGAAATAAGAACAATTAAATTACAGAAATTCCATTGTGTAATAGGTTTACAATTGAGTATTTGAGTATTTTTTGAATTATTATTTGAGTAATTGAGTATTTTTTGTTTTGGAATTATTTTTATATAGAGATGGTCACTTCCCTTTAGTGTGTTGTCTAAAACTAGCTACATGGTCACTAGAAGAAATCAGGCTTTTCCCTTTTATTGGGTAGATGGTTTTTTGTTGGGTTTATTTGTGGCTGTCACTTTTGTGATTCATAGGTTAAGTAAGCACACAGCCAATGATTTTGACATTTTGTGTTTATTCACCCAGATAATATTGTAATAAATACACAGAAAGCGTCAAAATTGTGATCATACAAAAATTGCTGATATTTTTAAACTTGTTAAGCTAGTGTTATACAGAAGGAGCTATAGAATAATGGCACTTATTAGGAAAGTACAATATTAATTCTATATTATGTAAAGTTAGAGAATACAAATAGCTATGGCAAAGAACTAAGGGGTAAGCAAAACCCTTCTGGGTAAGTAGAAATGTGATCTGTGGCTTTAAATAAATATGAAAAAAAAGGAAAGAAAATAAATATATGTAGGCATAAATAATGGGAGGCTATGAGAAAATCAGCCTGCCTCACCAGATATAGTGGATGTCTTTGAATGTATATTTTGAATATGGGTTAGTCATACACACAAGCAATCACAACTATATATTAAGAAAGCAAAATTGATATCTAACATAAGAATTTTTAGATAATTTTAGTGGTAAAAGTTATAGAAATTAGAAGAAAAAAGACTGATGGCAATTGTTCAAATTTTATATGGGGTAAGGCTAAATACAATTCATAAGGTGATGCTTTGTTTTATTGGACACATGAACATTATAAGGATAGAAATTCAACTACTCAATTATTTGATCATTTTTGCTCAATTTTTATTTAACAGTTAATTGGAAAGTACATCTTTTTTTTTTAATGGATGTTGACTTTTTAAAATTATTTATTTATTTATTTATTTATTTATTTATTTATTTATTTATTTATTTATGGCTGTGTTGGGTGTTCGTTTCTGTGCGAGGGCTTTCTCCAGTTGCGGTGAGCGGGGGCCACTCTTCATCGCGGTGCGCGGGCCTCTCACCATCGCGGCCTCTCTTGTTGCGGAGCACAGGCTCCAGACGCGCAGGCTCAGTAATTGTGGCTCACGGGCCCAGTGGCTCCGTGGCATGTGGGATCCTCCCAGACCAGGGCTCGAACCCGTGTCCCCTGTATTGGCAGGCAGATTCTCAACCACTGCGCCACCAGGGAAGCCAGGAAAATACATCTTAAAATGGTTCAGTGTGGAGTCCTATTTTTGAATATCCCATCCTTTCCTTCCTTCCATCATTTTTTGCAGAGGGAGCATCATTAATTTCAATAATGGCTGGGATACACTTGTTATGTTCCAATGCTGGTTTGTTCAGTCACTTAAAGCGTAGGTCTAATGGTCTACAAAGGCTCTTTGCTTACCCAATTCCTTGAAATAGATTGACTAGATTGACTGGACTAGCAGGGCAAACAGAAACTTAGGAAGTCATCTAGTCACATGAACAGGAATGACTAGCCTGCCCAGATGAATTAACTGTCATAACAAAACAACCGCACAGGTAGGGAATTGGAAAAGAACGCATGCCCAAGAAAGCCCATCGTCCTTCCATGAAGTGATCTTGCCCTAGCAAATGTGAACTTGTGGAACAGAGATGGCAGGCTCATGCAAATTAGATTTAAAAGGTTGCCCACACAGCATGTGCAATGTGACATGTCACTCCTATGGACTTAAGGCTGAGGTCTAAATCATAGTCTCATATTCCTACTCTACTTACAGATATAAATGCAGACTACAAAGTTCAGAATCATTTTTTCTGCATGCTTTTCTGAAAGAACTGGATCTTGACGCCTAATGGTAAAAGAACTAACCAGATTTAGGAAGTTTTCTTCTACTCCTTACTCTAAGTCCCTTTTAACATTTGACTTACATGCCTACTGGTTCTTAGTATCATTTTGGATTTCATGATAGAAATAAAAGATTATTTCTTATTTACTTCTATGCTTCTTCCCTACTGCTATCACAATGCTTCACACACAGTAGGGAACTTAGTAGGTATTTATTGAATTATTGCTTTTCAAGTTCAGAGGGCCTTAAAAGGATTTCTTGAGGGAGCCACTAGTCCAATTATAAATGGAATTTATATTCAATGTTCTTTATTGCAAATTAGATAGACAAGAATTTTCCCACCAGCTCAATGTTTGCTGTTTCAGGAGGGGTATAAGATCATCAATGAACAGCATAGCAGAAAAACATGTAATAAAGAATAGAATGCTAATTTGGGTAAATACTACTTTTCAAAAACTACTGCATGAAATTCCTGTTAACTTTATAGTTTTGGGAATGACATTGAAAATGTTACTGTCGATTTCCCCTTTTATGGCTGTTAGCATTTGCCTTATGTATTGAGGTGCACCTATGTTGGGTGCATAAATATTTACAATTGTATTTGCAAATGAAGCAACTGACAAAGGATTAATCTCCAAAATTTACAAGCAGCTCATGCAGCTCAATATCAAAAAAACAAACAACCCAATCCAAAAATGTGCAGAAGACCTAAATAGACATTTCTCCAAAGAAGATATACAGATTAACAACAAACACATGAAAGGATGCTCAACATCACTAATCATTAGAGAAATGCAAATCAAAACTACAATGAGGTATCACCTCACACCAGTCAGAATGGTCATCATCAAAAAATCTAGAAACAATAAATGCTGCAGAGGGTGTGGAGAATAGGGAACCCTCTTGCACTGTTGGTGAGAATGTAAATTGATACAGCCACTATGGGGAACAGTATGGAGGTTCCTTAAAAAACTAAAAATAGAACTACCATATGACCCAGCAATCCCACTACTGGGCATATACCCTGAGAAAACCATAATTCAAAAAGAGTCATGTATCACAATGTTCATTGCAGCTCTATTTACAATAGCCAGGACATGGAAGCAACCTAAGTGTCTATCGACAGATGAATGGATAAAGAAGATGTGGCACATATATACAATGGAATATTACTCAGCCATAAAAAGAAACGAAATTGAGTTATTTGTAGTGAGGTGGATGGACGTAGAGTCTGTCATACAGAGTGAAGTAAGTCAGAAAGAGAAAAACAAATACCATATGCCAATACATATATATGGAATCTACAAAAAAAAAAAAAAATGGTTCTGAAGAACCTAGGGAGCAGGACAGGAATAAAGATGCAGACATAGAGAATGGACTTGACACGGGGAGGGGGAAAGGTAAACTGGGGCGAAGTGAGAGAGTGGCATGGACTTATATATACTAACACATGTAAAATAGATAGCTAGTGGGAAGCAGCCACATAGCACAGGGAGATCAGCTCTGTGCTTTGTGACCACCTAGAGGGGTGGGATAGGGAGGGTGGGAGGGAGACGCAAGAGGGAGCAGATATGGGGATATATGTATATGTATAGCTGATTCACTTTGTTATAAAGCAGAAATTAACACACCATTGTAAAGCAATTATACTCCAATAAAGATGTTAAAAAAATAGGTTGCATATTATGCAGTGTTAGAAAAACTGTATTTTATTTTTAAGAATATAATATCTGTCACCCATAACACACATGAACACATAAACGTAAACATGGATGAGCACGTCATTATTCTGTTCACGCATCTGTGATGTCAATCTCAGAAGTTGAACTTTATTTAAAACTTGATTACTATCCCTGAATTTATTTTTTAGTATAATTATATTGTCTTGGAAGGCAAATTTCTAAATCTTCAATCCTTAAATTCTGATGAAAAGTGTCACCAAAGGAGTAGAGGATTGGCCAAAAAAAAAAAAAAAAAAAAATCAAATTCCTACTAACTACTGATAGCAAATATATTTTAAAAATAGTTCATAATTTCTTTTAAAATCTAAAAATGTACCAGTGAACATATAAATACGGACTGCCATTTTACCACATAAATGTTGGAAAAATTATATAACTTTTGTTCTCAACACATCATAAATACTATTTGTAGGATATATGGATTTTAACTACCAAAAGAAAATTTCTGTTTTTATAAATAAATTATCATAAACATGTTTCCTTTTAAACAATGATAATAATAAAAATTAGAACATCTTATACAATTTTATATGTCACTTACATAAGTAAATTTCAACCATAGACTATAATGGAGGAAAATGATGTTGAAGTTAATGCATTGTCCTCAGTCATCCAAAAATATGAATCTATTTCTGCATATTCATATCAGATTTTCATTTAACCACATGTATTGTCTTTAGTATTAAAGATATAAAATTGTTAACAACAGTTATGTGACTATCTTCCTCAACAATAGTCCAAAGTTCTACACTGTCTAAACAATATAATATAAACTAGTTAAGATCAAAGTAATTAATATCACATACCTCATCCACAAATCTCTCCTCAGCCATATTACTTCCCTTCAGAACCAACTTCGACCTTTATTAACATTTTATTTTGCCAATATTTTCCTTAACATTTTTTTTTTTTTAATTTTATTTATTTATTTATTTATTTATTTTTGGCTGTGTTGGGTCTTCGTTTCTGTGCGAGGGCTTTCTCTAGTTGTGGCAAGCGGGGGCCACTCTTCATCGCGATGCGCGGGCCTCTCACTATCGCAGCCTCTCTTGTTGCGGAGCACAGGCTCCAGACGCGCAGGCTCAGTAGTTGTGGCTCAAGGGCGCAGTTGCTCCGCGGCATGCGGGATCCTCCCAGACCAGGGCCCGAACCCGTGTCCCCTGCATTGGCAGGCAGATTCCCAACCACTGCGCCATCAGGGAAGCCCCCCTTTACATTTTTTAACACAAGTTCTACTCACGAAATCCTAACCCAAATTTTATTCTTAATCATAAGAGCTAGAAGCCAACTTTATTTATTCTAAATCTCTAGTTTTTCTTTTATTACCTCAAAACCACTGATATTTAATAGTATGTATCATATTCATATCAAGTTTCTGTGTAAAACTTTCAGGCCTTAAACATTTTTGTGCAATAACAAATATATTTTTATTCAATTAGTTTGTAATTATTTGTATTTAGAGATATACTATGAGTTCTATATTTTGTGCACTTATTTTATTATTTAGGGAGGAATTGAAATATTTAAATTTAAAAATATTTTTCAATATGTTTATATGCTATGTTCTTTATTAATTGTATTATCAAATAATTCAAGAGCCTATTCACAATTTCTATTCCAAATCTTAGAATGAATGATTTTATTATGATTTGAAACTTTTTATTACGATTTGCTCCCGTTGTCAGAATAATTCCTATTAAATTCAAGCAGAAATAAATTAAAATTTTATTGTGTGGTACTTTTTTAATTGTATATGCCACATTATTGAGTTTATTCATGACAGGAAAGAAGTTGTGCTTTCACTGGGTATTAAAACTGTCTGCTTATAATTTTGTTGGTCTGATTATTAGAAGAATTTTCCACAAACAAGCTTCTTGCTCCACACATGTCAAATCTTATTTTAGCTTCACTGCCCACATAGCTCTATATGTGGTGCTGTGTACATAAAATATGGCCTTTTGGTTCTATGATTCTGGCTTGTACCAGAAGTCCTGAGGTGGTAAACATACCATATAAGTTGGTGCAGTGAATGGTAGAAGTTTTCCCAGAAAACTGTCCTACATTAGGGCAGTTGGTAATACCTTAGCTGTAAGAACACAGCTGTCTTTTTAAAGCCAAATTAAGTGTATTTCCAACTCAACTTCCCTTAGAAAGATTCCAATAATGCCCACAGTCACTTTCCATGATCACAAGGGAAAGTATGATGAAGTTGATGTGGAGCAATTCAGTGGACTTGAGTGATTAAATTTACAAGTGTCACATAAATGTGTCATCATGTGAATATACTGTTAAATTCATTCTTACCACCTTTCCTGGGGGCCTTGGGCAAGGGCACATTGGTTCCTTTAACTTGAAGAATTGCTCAATACTCTATGGTACTTCATGCTGTATGGTAAATCCTCTGGGTATTTACTCATTTATTTGCACATTAGCCTCCTCCTGCTTCTTGTCTGTATATTCCTAGCAATGTGACTTAACACTCAGTAGAAAGTTTTTGATGTTTAGAGGCATTTTATAATAGCATTTCCTATAAATTTAATTTTCAATATCTGTTGACAATATGCAGTTTGAAATGATACAGGTCAACTTGTTTCTCTCTTATCTTGAGTGGCAGTCCCCTTAATTTTTCATTACACTTTATCATCCAGAAAAAAGACAACAAGTAAATATCTTCAAATCAGTAAGGACTTGGAGCCTTTACCATAATCAGGAGAGTAACGTAAATTTCAGAAATAGACAAGGGAATTGTCCAAACATGGAACGAAAGGGAAAAAAAATAATACATTTTCATAAGTACCTAACATTTTATTTGTGTAATGGAAAAGAAGAATCACAAAAAATATTTCTAGTGCCAATTCTCATAGCTCTACAGACAGAGAACTTGCTTAGTAAATGTTTTGGTTGTTAGTCTGAGAAGCTCTATCATCAAAGACACAGAAGCAATAAACATTCTGTCTTCCATCACAAGGCAATGAAGACCTTTTCTGCCCTCAAGTTGATGATTCTGGCTTTCTCTTCAAGTGTACCCTGGAGTGAGTCAGCGTTAAGGCTGATTAAGCCAGTTGTTAAATTTAAACTGTGCTTGTCAAAATAAATGAGCTAAGTACAAACAAAAGAATCTGAGTTTATTTTTCTTCATTCTTTTTGTTTTCTTTCCTCTCATAGCTATTTATTTAGGAGTGGTGATTGGTAAGCCTCAGTGTATATATCAGTAACTAGTAATTAGATGGCTGGTGATAAGCTGAGAATGTATACTAATAATTTATTATATGAGAAAAGATAATACATATGCTAGCTACTTTCTCCATATAACGAACAAAGAAAAAAATCTTTCTACCAACAAAGAACATTTTTGATAATTTTTTTAACTTTGAAAATAATTGGGTGTCTCAGCATAGACAAGAATATCTTGTTTTGGGGAGATAACATGGCATGGTGGAAGGAACACTGCATACTCCAAGGTAAAGGGAATGGTTGTCTTCAGGGCCACAGAGCAGTGGGAGTGTGAGAACTTGTTTTAATATGACTGCAAGCTCTATGAGTTTTCCCAGTCATTTAAAATTTCTAGACCTCAATCTCTTCACTTATAAAATATGAGTAATAAACACTTTCACTACCCAGTATATTTAAAAATAGGAAAAATCCATTACTAATGCCTGATATTGTTTTTAATTTATCCTTATTCATCTGCTTAATGAGAAGTACACTCACTATTCCCACTCCCGAGGAAGGCTTACTATTTCATGTTTGGTGTTTTACCTTTAAACTTGACAGGGCAACATGCACATTTTATGAGCTTCATCTGTGTTCTCCAACCTTTGGATTTTTTTGACAATTTCCCTGAAAATGAAAAGATACCAATAAAAGAATCCTCAGTCTCTGAAAAATATATTGGCCCATGGAATAATAAATGTGACTCCATGTCTATTGATTCTCAGGAAAAAGGGATAATGGAAAAGTCAGGTGTTCACCTTATTAAAGGTTCATTAAATGTCCTTTTGAAATTAATTTTGTTATTCTCTGAGAACTTATATATTACCAGCTTTGTTAAGTTGCTAGGAAGAATCACTCCCAATCAATGGGCAAGTTATTTATTTGCTATCTCAGTCCTTCCTTGTTTCTTGGATTCTTCAGGCCCCTGTTTTTGTCTTTCTGACTGCATTCATCACTACCCCTACCTTTTCCTAATATTTAGATCTCTCAACTGCTTTACTTGTCCTCTTCCTATACTTCTGTCTACCACCCTTCTGTCACCTGACCTTATCCTGTTATTCTCTCTACACTAGACAATAGGTACTCAAGTGCCAAGAGGTGCTACACAGCAGAAATATTTTAATTTTATTAAATGCTTCTCCAAAGAGTTAAGAAAAAAAAAAAAAAAGAGATAGCACTTTACTTATCTCTTTCAACTGGTAGTTATGTTTTGCCTTTTTAGAAACATTTATTTATACAAGTTTCTCACTGTCTTCTAGATTGTAATACAATATTCAGAATGTGATCGTGTATTTTTTTCTCTATGCTTTGCAGCTAAAGAAAGGATGCTCATGCATAGTAAGTTCTCAAGAAATATTTGTTGAATATTTAATTTTTTCTTTAAAAATTTGATGTTGACGAATCTAAAAATTTGAGTAATCTGCTTATGAAACATTAAATATTTTCTATTTCCTTATCTTGATAGATTCCGTTTTCCAAGTCTCTGAAGGGCTGGTGACTTTTCTAGTTTTTCTTTCCAACTGAAATGGTAATTAAATGCCACTATGTATTACTCTTCATATTCTATATGTGCATGTCTTAGATTATCTATAAGTCTCTACCAGTTCAAAAATGTTTTCCATACTGCTTGATTGTGATTTATTGCATCCTATAAGCCATGGCCAGTTCTACATAAAAAAAAATAAATGAATAAATAAAAACCTTTTCAGAGAAGCAATGCTTTTAGGTCTTATCAATTTTTAGAATAAATGACCAAAAGGAAAGCAAATGAAATAGTAGATGGATTAAAATAAAATGTAAGAGATAGTATATATAAAACATTTGTTCCTATCTTAGTTCTATATCCTTGTTATTTAGATAGCCAATTAATCAATGAAAGATAAGATAAATATCTTTTAAATACTGAGTTGGCCAAACAAAATTATTTTTATCATTCTTAATGCTAAAACCCCTATTTTAAGATAAAGTACATATAGAAAGTATCCCTAAACTCTTGACTCAAAATTTCTGAATTCCTGAATGCATTATCATAAGCCACACACAAAAGGAGATGGCAAGAAAACCTCTGATTCTAACCTCTAAAAAATAGATGATCTAAATAAGAATCCATGATATCCATAGAAACATAACAAGATCAATATGTTGTAATCCATTTACCAAGTTGTGAAAAATAAAAATGAACAGATTTCTCCATATTTAATAACTGAGTGCAATTTGTTAGTTTCAAGATTTGGCTATTCTGTACTCATATTCATGAAGATCCACTCTAAGGTCCCTGTTGAGAAACTAATCCAAATACTCACCTGACTGTCTTCATTTTTCATCCATCTATGGTCTCCAGACCTGCTGATTTGATTAGAAGCCACAACCCCTTCTGACTAACCATAAAGAATGTGAATCAGTTAGAAGTTATTCTGATTGACCAAACAGAGTCAATAACAAGCCAGGACTCACGGATGAATTATTTCCTTTTACTACTTTTTTTTGATAACAAATTAAGGAACAGATTTGTCATGAGCTTGGAACCATCTTATTTACTTGCCCTGACATCAGGTCATTCTTTGAACTATATCATGCTACCTTGTGATGTTTGAGTCTTGGTGTTGCTCATCAGCTACAAGTGAATGTGGTTCAAGTGTCTAAGAATTTTAGGTCTTAGTTTTATCATGTTAGTAGAACAGACATGAATAATTCTACCCCAATGTCCCTCTCAGCTTTAGATTTCTATGATTTATTTTCTGCTCTTTAAACATGATTTAGTCACAAGAGCTACTCAATAACAAAAAAGAGAGACTAAAAAAAGCTCTAGGCTATATGTTCATTAAATATTAGACAAATAGATGTCTCATTCTTAGTTATTTTAGATAATCCAACTTATTTGACCTAGTGATATCACTTTTCCAGAAAATGTATTTAGCCAACTGACTATCCAACTATTTTTCACATAGTGCTACTTATAGATTCTATACCATTAAATTATTGCAAAGTTTTTCAGCTTTTGTATATATATTGACACTTTATTTTAGCACCTGGATGCTGTGCTATACCCTCCATATATCACGGTGAAGAAAGGGCAATTGACTTTTATGATTATGTGGTCCAGAATTGATTCAAGGCTGAGTTTTGTTGCTCTCTTGTCCTGAAATGTTTGAGGAAGAAGAAAACTCTCTAGCAAGCTAAGAAAACAGATAACCTATGAAGGCTTTTATGATCCTATAATTCTATGAATAGCAGTCTAGAAATGGGAAACTCTGTCCCATTGTCACCAGGACACTAAAACAGTAGGTATGATTATTTCAGGAAATCAGGTGGCGGGTTTAAGGTTGAACAGCAATCCTAGGTGTCTTTCACATGTCTACCTAGGAAACTAAAACTGAAAACAAGGCAGCCAATTAGGTCAAATAAATTAAGCTAAGTCTACAAACAGAGAGTTAGGTTTCCAGTTTCAAAGTTAAATCTCATTAGAATAAGTGGCATAGGTGAGAAAACCAAAAGGAAGAAAAGAAAATAACAAAGTAAAATCACTTTAATTTGAAATCATTGTCCTCACCCTTAGCCCTAAATAAAAAAGTATGTGTCAGATATATATTTAATCAGACCTGAACCAAAAGAGGTGTTTGAAAGTACACCCATATTCTAGCCACAAAGCATAGCACTGCGCATGTCTACAGTTTGGAGACAGGCTTGTCCCAGGGGAAACTAAATTTACACAGAAATGTATTTAGAACTTAATTTTAATACTTTTGATAGAACATTGAAATTTGCAGTACCGATCATTGTATACTTTGTCCATTGGATCTGTGATGATTGAATTATCCAAACTTTTTGAAAAGACCAATTATTCTTGAAGATATAATTATAGCAGATAAGTGGAAAAGAAACCTTATGAAGAATGCAAGATCTACCTATTCAGTGTACAGGAAGAAATCAGGAACGTGGGTCAGAAAAGAGTATAGAGGATAATGCATTTGATCTACCTGAAGGACAATGTAATGATTTATCTAATAGCAAAGCAATAATCAAGAGTGGGATTCATCAGAAAAAAATCAAAGTTCTTCCAGCAAGGTAGAGTTCAGAAATAAAGTAGTTTGGAATATTTTAAAAATTCCTTTATGGTTTTCTTCTCTGACATGCCCCTTTATTTATGACTTCATTCAGTTTCTTTCCTACAAATTCCATAGCATCTGACACCTGCCTTTGATGCAGCAGTAACACCAGGGTTTGTATTTCATGCTAGCTTTGCTGTCTCCTCAAATGAGCCTCTATTGTATATTAGTGTCTTCTCAGCATTTAACACAGACCTATCATATAGCAGTTACCCAGTAAGTTTTTCAATTAATTGAATTGATTAAACATAACATTTTCATATTATATTAAAATTTTTTGAAGTAGTAATTAAAAGTATTCAAAGCAGAGATGTCAAAAATGAAAACATTCTACTAACCATAATTCAACATTTTTTTGTAAATAAGCAGCAAAGGATAATATTTATGTCCCTAAAATGGAAGTGATTAACATTCATTTCTTGGTGTTAGTTTACTACCAGACATAAAATTTGTAAGGACTCCATGGACAATTACTTATAGGTAATAGTGGATTAAAGAATGTTAAAATAGTTGCTTTCTTGTAGGATCTCATCTGTAAGTGGTCCAATAATCTGGGATAAAGGATAAGTAGTTTACCAAGATTTGATCAAGAAATAACAATTAAGGAACACACAGTTTTGAGGGCATTACCCTGCTGTGGCCCCCTTTGCCTGGGAAAGCAATAAGGGTATACTTTTTTACTTCACCCTCTGTCCCCTCCCCCCAAAAAAAGAAATAACAACTGGAACTATTAATATTTGTAACGTTCTTTGGAGTTGGCTGCATCAGAAGATACTTTGGAATTTTACTGTAGGCTTGAGAGTACTTCTTTGATATCAGATATATTTAGAATTACTTTCTGCTCTCACTGCATTGTACATACACTTAAGCTGCAGGAATTTTTACATTATATTTATCTACTTCTTGTGTTTGTCTCTTTTTTTTTCTTTGTACATTATTTTAATAAAAAAACACACTACTGTGTACAAATATACAGATCTCAAGTTGTAATATTCAAATACAGAATGTGATAAAGTAGCTTTGTAAGTTTTCTGCACTGTGACAGATTTTCTGTCACATTTAGATCTTTATGATTATTAAGACATAATGAACAAGAGAAGTACAGATTTTCCAGCCTCATGAGTAGTAAAGTCCTCTGCAAAAGAATGAAGGTATTGAGTCATTAATAGGGAAACAGCTGGCAAATTAGATGACCCTGCCTACCTTGTATTAATGTAAGAGACACAATAAGAAATAAGAAACTGTAGTTAAATGTTAGAAGTATAGGCAATATAGCTTTCTCAGACTTCTACCAATGCTTATATACTTGATATATAAACATTCTTAAATGTAAAATAGTTCAGTATGATTGTATCTATATTTGTTCCACAATGACAATTTAATATATTAATCTGATATATATTTTTGAACTGGAGTCATTTACAAAGAAATAGTGAGAAATCCTGAAAAGAAACTATTAGTTCCAAGTCAAATTATGTTTAAAGGTTAAGAGATCTACGGAAAACAAAAGCGTGGGTTAGAAACATTGCCTACATGCCAATTTTTATTTCTAAGAGAAACTCTTACACAAATAATCATCGTCTTTGTCTTACAAAACAAAACCGAATAATCCTAAAATTAATCCCACAAATCCAAATTAGCGGAATTTAGAGTAACAAAGTCAGAGTCAGTCTTGCCATCTGTACGTTAATTTGATAAATCAAACTGCTTTGGGGAGGGCATGACTTTCAGCCCTTAAATAACGACAACAGTTACAGAGATCTTTTTTTTTTTTTTTTTTTTTTAGAGAAAGATGTATATCCAGGAAACCCAATGGAATATGTTACTTCTGAAATTCCATAAAAGCTGTAAGGCAGCCAAGTGTTGATGGTATTCAACGACAGTAAAAGTTTGCACTCTTAATGACCATTGACGGGCTTTGTGTCAACTTTCAAACAATATGCTTTTCATTGACTATCAATGCAAAGATGAGGAAAGAAATACAATATATCATACCCCAGCATAGAGCTACTATATTTGTATAAAAGAATCACTACGTATCTGTTGTTTTAAATGAAGTCCCGTCCAGGCATTAAGCTGTAATCTAAATGTTGATAGTGCCTGATCTCAACTTCCAAGATGAACAAAGAGTTTATATGTGAAGACTGATTCTCTTTGGCCGCAATGGATACCATATTCTCTGGGGGCAGTCTTTAGTTGGATCAAGGTCATATTTTAGGTCCAATGAATGTACAACAGGGTGGTACTGATTCAGAATTTCTTGTTTTGCTTTTATGATTTTGATGACATGTTCAAGGATCTTTCTGGGATACTGCTTACGTTTTGTGGCTATATCGACTATGATTTCATCAAACTGGTCTTCAAGGACTTTGATATCAGAATCCATAAAGTAATTGTCTGAAGCTTCTTGCCATGCTTGCCCATTAATGCTGACATTCTCTTGCACAGCTGATTCAAAAGTCCACTGCGCATCTCGCAACACGGGCTCCTGAATCTCCTCTGGCAGCACGTCCCCCAGCTTTTGCACTAAGCGGCCGCAAAGTTCTAGCATTTCCGTCAAGGCCCGCTTCGTGGTGCAATGCACTCGGAAGTCTTTTCTGGAGGTGGCAAGGACAGAGGCCCCATCGTCTGTCCCGGCCACACTCTCCACGTCCTGCGGAGAAGAAAGGGCCACCGACTCTTATTTGTCTCTTTTTTTATTTCAAAAAAATTTAGAGCAGTTTTAGGTACGGAGATTTCCCATATACTCCCTGCCCCAACACATGCATAGCCTCCTCCATTATCAACATCACTCACTAGAATGGTATATTTGTTACCAAGGATGAACCTACAGTGGCAAATCATTAAGTTTGCTCTTGGTGTTGTACATTTTATGGGTTTGGACAAACGTACATGTATCCACCACTACAGAGCATATTCACTGTCTTAAAAATCTTCTGTACTCTGCCTATTCATCTTTCCCCCTTATGCCACCCTGGCACTATTGATCTTTTTTTAATGTCTCCATAGTTTTGCTTTTTCCAGAATATTATATAGTTGGAATCTTACCCCATGTAGTCTTTTCAGATTGACTTCTTTCACTCATAATATACATTTAAGATTCGTCCATGTCTTTCCATGGCTTGATAGCTCATTTATTTTTAGTGCTGAATAATATTCCATTGTCTGGGTGTACCACAGTTTATTTCTCCATTCACCTACTGAAGAACATTTTAGTTGCTTCCAAGTTTTGGCAATTATAAATAAAGCTGCTATAAACAACTGTTTGCAGATTTTGTTCTGTCCCTGTACCATACCTTGTCCAGAAGTGTATATAAAAGGAATCATATAGCACATGATTCTGCTCTTTGAATATGGCTTTTTACTAAGCATAACACATTTGAGATTTGCCTGTTGCATGTCACTAGTTTACTCCTTTTTTAGTGCTGGGTAGTATTTCATTGTATGGGCCAGAGCTTGTTCATCTATTCACCACTGAATGTCAGTTAGGTTGTCTTCAGTGGGAAGATTATTAAAAAGCTGCTGCAAACATTTGTGTACAGTTTTTTTGCAAAACCACAAATCTTCATTACTCTTAGGTTGAGATTGCTGGGTCATTTAATAAGCATATGTTTAACTTTGCAAGCAACTGCAAAAATATTTTTCAAAGTGACCTTAACATATTGTAATACCATGAGCAATGGATGAGAGTTATGGTTCCTCTGATCTTGAAAGAACTTGGCATAATAAATCTTTTCAAATTTTAGCCAATCCATAGGTATATAATAGCATCTCATCATAGTTTTAATTTGCATTTTCCCTACTTACTAAAGATGCCATCTTTTCATGTGTTTCTCAGTCATCTGTGTATTTTCTTTGATGAAGGGTTTATTCAAATCTTTAACTGTTTTTAAAGTTGGGTTGATGTTTTATTATTATTGAGTTTCAAAATCTATTTTTTTATTCTAGATACAACTTATTTAACATATATATGTATTGGAAATATTTTCTCAAGTATATGGCTTGTCTTTCATTCTTTCAACAGTGTCTTTTGTAGAACAGAAATTGTTAATTTTGATAAAGTTAAATTGACCATTTAAAAATATATTATGCTGTTGATTTTTATCTATTTTGTAGCTTTGCTTGATCTAAGATAAAGATTTTCATGCTTAGACATGTATGTTATATGCAAATTTGAGTGGAAAATCATGCAAAAATTCTAATAAGTAACAATATTTTTAAAGCGGTTCAAACAAATAATTATTGAATAGCTAAAAAAGGGTTGCCTTCAAGATTGTTGTGGCTTGTAAAGTGTTCTTCAGGGTAAACAGTGTAGTCTCCTCTCTTTTGCTGGGAAGTAAAGACATATAAGTAATATCCACAGCACGCTTGCTTGAAGCAAATGTATTCAAACCTTAATGTTCTTCAAAGCCTCCATTTGTAATTTAAAAAAAAAATTGTTCCTTGATAATATCCTTTAAAGAGTTATTATTATAAGTGATCCTTCATTTTACTCATTTGTAACAGAGATCATTTTTATTACATCACTTTGAGAATATATATAATTTTTATCATTAGACCATCTGTTTGGGATTATATTAATATATCTCTAAAGTATGCACTGTTAAGCACTTAACATAATCAAGACACTGTATTAGGAAGCATACAAGGTCCCTGCAGTTGAACTAGATATAGTTAGGGGATTTTTGAAAGGAACTTTAATTTGGGGAACTAAAACAGCTGGAAATATATTATGAACAAAATGTTTTCAGTGAGAAAGGTGATATAACTAAGAGTAGAGTTCAAAATGACTAGTGGATTATAATGATAATATATTCTGTATGAGTAGAAAGAATGAGAGACATTACTCATTAATGTGCTTTGGAATTGAATGTAAATCACTACCAAATTATCAAGTACTTAGATAAGTATATCTTATGATTATCTTTTTGGTGAGCTCATTTCTCAGAAGGAATCATGAATCAAAGAGAAAAATTAAAGGGAAATATAATTTGATTTTTCACTATGCAGTTCAAAAATTAAATACAACTACATGGGTATCATATAGATGCTTAGATGAAAGATTGAGAAACCAAAGCAAAGAGAAGCATATGTTTTTTATCACTGCAAGATTGAATAATCAGCAGATATAGTTCATCGATCATTCTGGGTACAGTAAATCTCCAAATTTTAAAATTTATGTAATAAAATGTAATGTGAATAAAATTATGCTCTATTTGAGTCACATATACTTAATTTATCAAAAAGATTTTTTTTCTCCTTACCCCAAGGCTTCAGCAATGTCTGGTGAGTTCTTTAAGCTTCTTGTAGAAAGTGTCTTTAAAGTTTTCCTTTCCTGATGGGCAATCTGTTTTCATCTTTAAAGAATAAATTAATTTAAATGTCTTGAGTCCTGAAATTCTGATTAAGGATTTCTGAATAAATTGTGTGCTTAGTAGAATTCAAAGATATTTTTTCTTGTAATTAAAGTGCAGTTGGTCTGTAGTTATTGAGTTTTGAGAGAGGTAGTTCTAATGGGAGGTTAGTTATGAATGTTAGAAATCATAAGTGTATGGGCGACCCAGCAATCCCACTACTGGACATATACCCTGAGAAAACCATAATTCAAAAGAAGTCATGTACCGCAATGTTCATTGCAGTTCTATTTACAATAACCAGGACATGGAAGCAGCCTAAGTTTCCATTGACAGATGAATGGATAAAGAAGATGTGGCACATATATACAATGGAATATTACTCAGCCATAAAAAGAAATGGAATTGAGTTATTTGTAGTGAGGTGGATGGACCTAGAGCCTGTCATACAGAGTGAAGTAAGTCAGAAAGAGAAAAACAAATACCGTATGCTAACACATATATATGGAATCTAAGGAAAAAAAAAAGTTCATGAAGAGCCTAGTGGCAAGATGGGGATAAAGACACAGACCTACTAGAGAATGGACTTGAGGATATGGGGAGGGGGAAAGGTAAGCTGTGACAAAGTGAGAGAGTGGCATGGACATATATACACTACCAAAAGTAAAATAGATAGCTAGTGGGAAGCAACCGCATAGCACAGGGAGATTAGCTCGGTGCTTTGTGACCACCTAGAGGGGTGGGATAGGGAGGGTGGGAGGGAGACACAAAAGGGAGGAGATATGGGGATATATGCATATGTATAGCTGATTCACTTTGTTATAAAGCAGAAACTAACACACCATTGTAAACCAATTATACTCCAATAAAGATGTTAAAAAAAATAAGCCTATGGGGAGGGATGAGTACAAAGAAAGGAAACTACAGAAATTGTCACATCTCCCCACATGGAACAATGTTTCTGTTCCTACATGTTGCTATCTCAGAAGATTTGCCATTCAAATTTACAGAGAAGTCAAAATAATTTTTGATACAAATAAATGAAAACCAAAATTGTGAGCTATGCTCTTTTCTGACAGGAACATCTAGATCATATGCATTAGTAGGATATGTTTAACAAAGATTATTAAATGTGTACTATGTACATATGTACCAAATACTAAATGAATTTACTATTAATTTAGTATTTTGGGGGGAACTCCCCGGCAGACCAGTGGTTAGGACTCCACACTTTTATTGCTGAGGGCCCAGGTTTGATCTCTGTTCAGGAACTAAGATCCCACAAGTTGTAGGGCATGGCGAGGCCAAGAAAAATAAATAAATATTTTTAAATCAAAAATTTTTATTTTTTGGGTAAGACTGTAGGTTGTACTCACTTATTAATGTTTATTGAGTATTTTTACACTTCTCAAGAGACACAGGGAGCATTTTTTTTTGGGGGGGGGGCAGCATTTTTTTGTTTAACTTCATTCCTATCTTGAGACTTCCCATTTTGGCTGTGATGCATCAGATATATTTTAGGAATATTTGAAGAAATGTCCCATTATGGAAAGATGTCCTTAAAATTTGCATAATTGTACTGTATAAACATTCACAATATTTATAATTATTTTTATTGTGATAATAGCAAAAATTTATAATATACATATTATTTATGTTTTAGAGTTATAATATTCATATAACTAGATTTGAGTCAATAAAAGATAGGTTGAATCAAAATAAAGCAGCAAAGAATAACCTTTTCAATTCTGTATGCTGTTTCTACCACTGTTTAATAATGTATCACTTATTTACCAGGCTGGAAGGGGAAGGAGTGAGAGTTGTAAAATGGTAAGGCCAAGTCACAGTAGAAATCAGAAGTATGTCTTTCTCACAGTCTATCCTATGTAATTTTGAAAACTCTCAGCATTCTCATTCTTCACTCTTCCTGTCATCCATTAATGACAATGCCAACAGCAGCAAGTCAATAGCTGGTGCCCACTGAAGTTATCAGTCCTGATGAAGACTACTAATATCTTTGTCAACAGTGTTGGACATGCCAAAGAAGCTAATAGTTATACTGGGTGCTGTTTTCTGATGATACTGATGTTGAAAACACTAACCTTCAAAGCTGCAGAAATTGTCAGAAATACTAACACCATTTTGCTCTCTCAAAGTTTCATAGATTGTGCAATGGCATGTAAAAACAAAGAATTGTTTTCTTGCTCTTTTATTACAGGCTTCTCAGTTTTTTTTTGGCTGCGCTGCACAGCTTGTGGGATCTTAGATCCCCAACCAGGGATTGAACCTGGGCCCTCGGCATTGAAAGCTCAGAGTCCTAACTACCGGACTGCCAGGGAATTCCCCAGGTTTCTCAATTTAAGATTAATTCATGACTTTAGGAGATTGAAACATTGTCAGGCACTGAGTGCTAGGCACTGTGATGCCCTGAGAATTAACACTTCTTTCCAAGTTAGACACATTTTTTAACTACACTTATGCTCCTGCAGTCTTCTCTAAATGATTTAGCTCTCAAGACCCCCTTTATTCCCATATGTAAAAATAACGAGGATGGGGGTAGGGCAGGAAGACATGCCACTAATCCTCATACTTGCCTAGACATGCCTAAACTCTGGGAAAAATATACATTAGGATGAACATGAGACCCTGTTACAATGAGTTTTATTTACTTTCCAAAATTATTTACAAGGTCTCATAAACATCAAACATTTAATCTATCAAAAAAATAGCAACATAATCTCCATAAATTTAATCTGCAGCCTGTAACTCTTTTTAAAAGAGTTCCTCAGCCAGATGACATAAAGGTAGTATGACCACAAGACATCTCAAAATTGAAATTGGAAGGGCCAATGCATGCACTATTAGTAATGTTTCAGACCATCTGGGCTAAATTCTTAAATACGCATATGTAACTGAAATTTGTGTTATGATTTCATGTAAATTGGAAACTTCAAGACTTGAACCAAGATCTAACCAATATTAATCTGGAGATAAACAACATAATTTCTTTGTGAAATATTGCAGAACAGACATTATGTTAGATGAAATAGTAAATCTTTCATTTGATATTTAAATAATGGATAAATTAGGAGTAAATCCTACTCAACTTAAAGCCATATTGTCTGAAAAAATGATCTAGCTTATGTATTATTAGATAAATCTGAAGGTAATCTGTGGATTGTTACAAATAAAAACAAAGACTTAATTTTCTTTCTCTGATTTTTGAAATGAAGTTTGTAGAAGAAAGACTTGGCTTTGTACCACAGAACCAACCACAGCCTTCTGAAAAATCTTGGTGACCTGGAGGCAAGTGTCTGGGAACCTTAAAACTGTGCAAATCATAACACATCTAGTAAGTGTTTCAGGAATGATTTGCAGAGGGTTATAAAATATAAACACTTAAAATTTAGTTGTGATTTAGTAAATGTGTAAAAACTAAAATAGATTCCTCAGAATTATCATCACTAAAGTGCTTGGCATTGTGTGATTTAATATGGAATGACCTAATATTAATAGCTAGAATACATATATAAAGCAAATTCTGGCTGAAAAGATGATAGGAGGAATACATTTCATATTACCTTAGAAAAACTATTCCTGAGTTCAGCTTTCGCTATATATATTTTGTATATGTTGATAAAGAAATTCCTATAGTGGGACCCACAAAATGAAGCCTGCCCCAGTGGTCCCACCCACACCACAAATCTAAACCTAAATCAACCTGCATTCAGGAGAAATGTCTCACTGTCTAGGAGAACTAACATACACCAATCACAATCCTCCAACTCAGCTCTAACTAGCTCACCTTTCCCTAGAAAACAGAACTTGCTAACTTTACCAGGAAATCCTCAAACTTCTAGTCAATCATGCCTTGTTTCTGCACTGCTGCTTCGAATGCTCTATAAAACTTGCTCTTGCCCAAAATCCTTAGGGAAATCTGCTCCTCTGTTTGTGAGGCACCATACTCCCCCAATCCATGGATTATTTTCCCTTAAATTAAAGGACACCAAACTCATTGCTAAATTGTAATATTTTTGTCATTTGAAAATGTAGTGAGTTCATTTGAAAAAATTCTAATTCAAGATTAGATGAGGTGACCATTTACCTCCCGATAAGAGAAATATACATTGCAAATAAATAATTATTACTTAAAAGTTTTACTTAAAGAATACGATTTATCAAATAAACACAAAAATATTTGTACCCTAAAATTCTAATATTCTGTTTAGTTACATAATTACATTGTATAAGCACATGAAATATTTCTGTGTTATAATTTAATAACTTGAATCTTGAAATTCTTTGGAGGGCTAGTCCAAGTATGTTTGTGGCTCGTCTACTCATCTCAGATTTTGTTTCCAGTCTACGAGCCGTTAAGGAGCTTGTAGCAAAATATAAATCAACTAAGTCACTTAGTTCACCAAGTTCACAGGACTTTCCTATCATGTTGTTTAGCAAGATATTCTCGAAGAAGGAAGCAGTGCATGGATTGACGTTCTGGTTGAAACTTCTCTCCATGCATCTGCAGTCTGAGTAGAACTATATGTGTTACATTTGCCTTTTTCCACTCCACTTACTTCAGTAGTGGCATACTTCCCTTTGACAACTTACAAGAAACTTAACTTCTACATAGACTTCATTCCTTATTCTTTCTAGTAGATTTCTCCTTTTCAGTAAGCTTTGATATATGGTCTATAGAGTAAGTTTAGAATTTAAAAGCACCATTTCTACTTAGGAGCTCATAGCTCCTTTTCATGTGGTATGATAATGAGACTTTGATTTTATTCAGTAAGCCGTTCATGCTAGCTTAGCCACTACATTTCTCATAGAGTATTTTTGAAATCCACTATTGATATAAAGAAGTACTGCTGTAGTACCCCAAAATGATCTTGAAAGCTTAAAATAATTTGTCTGTGGTTAAATAAAAATAAGAGACATATGGGATAAATGAGCTTTCAATACAGTTTTATGCATATAAAAGCATAGGAGCATTCTTTTGGATGAGGGTCCTGCCAAAGCTGAACACATTAAGGAAAGCTTGAATTGTACAATAGCATGTTTCTGAATTTATATATTTCTTTATTCTTGTCTTAGATGAGAGAGCAACGTGATCAGTGGAACTACTATAGATAATGCAGCTAAGAAATACATATTATGTATATGTGTATACATAATATATATACACACACATAAACTTGAAACATTAGATACTATGTCCAGTATTCCTTTCTTCATTATACATATTATAAGTGTATACATGTACAAATGCATTACACATATATAAGAAAGTGCATTTATACATTTATTCATTTGCATTCAATTTTTTGTTAAGTGAAGTATTACATACATAACCTTGAAATTTGTTTCCATATTAAAGTGTCACTTCAAAAGATTTACCATATAATGGATTGTTTGCCTCATTTTCTATGTCTGTATTCTATTAGACTGATTTTTTACAGGCAAATTTCAAAATTAGAAAAAAACAAATCAGACTACCTCATCTCTATATAGTAAAGGGTTTGGGTCCTGTTTCTTTCATTTTACATAAATATAGGACAGGGGAATAAGCCATTTCTCTAAATGATTCTTTTATCAAATGCTCCACCTATTATAGAAGAGAATGAGTCCCAGGATTAGAAAGCTTGACTGTAGTATCACTGTTTAATGTGTACACACACACACACACACACACACACACACACACACACACACACTCCAACCAGTAATTACTTCCTATTGTTGAGAAATTTTCTTCCTGTCTAAACAGTGGATGCTGACCCAGTGAAATTTTTTTTCATTGTTTGGTAGATTGTATTTCCATTTACCCATACATGGTCGCTCATCTGACAACAGCAGGCCCTATTATTCAATATAGTTTTTAAGAACATGGAAACTAAGAATTCCAAAATGACAAGAAACCATTTAATTTTAGTTGATTTTATGACATATCTGGTTTTAGCACTTGTAGCTGCAATAAAACATATGTTAACTCCCTAATAAAACCTGAGTGATGCTGTATCTGTCACCTCTTTCTATGTTGGGAAGTACTGCACAAGTTATTACCTCAAGAACAGTTGTTCCTGTCTCCTGTGCAGATCCATATCACTCTCAAATTTGCATTCTGATAGAGAAGCAACAAATGTTACTTAAATCACATGAAGTGTGTTAATTATACCAAGCTTTGTGAAATTATGGGTGAGAGATCCAAAAGGAATTCTACAGCTGTCTTTGGTCTCTTGAGCATATCTTGTCAGACCATAGTCTTTGTCACTTATATGATAACCTTAAAATTGCTTTTCTTCCCTTAAGTGGTATTCCCTAAATCTCAGTGATAGGGAAAAGCTCAAACAAAGCTAAATAGCAGATGCACTTTGGTGTTATTTAAATAGATAATGTTGATATCTTCAGAGAAACAAGTAAAATTCACTGTTAAAGCTGAATTGAACTGGTAAGTGTATCTTACCAGTTTTACTTAATTATAAATATTTCCTCTCATTTTCTTTCTATAGAGTATGAAGGATAGAGGATGGGAAAAGGAAATAAGCTCAGATCCTTTCCCCATGATTATAAAAAGGAGATTCTCTGGAGTCTCACCCTGTACATACCCATCTTTGGCTCTATGTGGAAGAATAAGAGATGGTCCAGTTTTTCTAGATTATATGTATTTGAAAATGGACAACCATGTATGGGTGGAAAGTATTTAATATGATTCTTCTTCCTGTCATTTCAGAAAAAAAAAAGGTGGAAAAAAAGACACATATTAAAGTGGAATTTTTAAGTTGTACTATTCCCTTTTTTGTTGCAATTTAAAGCTTATAGGTTCGGTACAGCAGTATGGGATAGAAGTCTTGGGATCAGTTTCCAGAATTAGACAATGGGCTTGGGTTTGATTCCCTGCTCCATCACTTGCTACCTGTGAGAACTTGGATGAATTAATTAATGTTTCTGTGTCTCAGTCTCCTCACTTGTTATTGAGATGATAATGATAGTTACTTCATATGATTGCTATGAGAATTAGAAACGTTAATATGAGTAACATGCTTAGACCAGGGCTTGGCACATAGCAACCACTACCAACATGTCATCAACTGTTATTACAAGAATCTTGAAGCAACAGTGGTCCCATGTATTACATGGTCCCATGTATTAAGCAGTTACAATGGAGGGACTTCAACTAAGAATTTCTTATGGAGGAATTCTTATTGCACTTATATGCAAAATATTGAATTTCAGTCCCCCACGAGGGGCCATTCTTGACCCTCAGAAAGCAGCAACTCATAGAAAGTCACCCTGTAACTGGGAAAACCTCAACCCATTGGAAATCTATAACACGTCAGACCCATCTAGGAGACAAATCTAAACCTTCTGGCTGAAAAATAGCTTGCAGCAGTCTGCTGTCCTTAGTTTACTAATATTTGCAAGAATGGTTTGGATAGCAGTCAATGTCCTAGAGCCACCCAAGACCTTGACATTATCATTTTTCTTTGAAGCCTTAATGAGGATTACTGCAAAAGCAGGTAGTCTGTAATTTTACACAATGACTTGCTGTTTTACTTGTCATGGAGATTATCATGCTAGAAGCACATCATCTATGCTTCCTAGGGATCATTTTTGAAATTTTAATTGCTTGGATTTGATTTTTAAAACCTCTAATTTTATATATTCATGTGAAAATCACCTTTTTTAAAATGAAAAATGTATGCATTTTAAATTAAAGAATGTTATAACAAAAAGTATATACTGCACTGCTTAGTACTTTATCATTTACCAAGTGCTTTCATATATGTTATTTCACTTGATTTAAAAAATAAGCCTATAAGCTATCAAGGGCAGCAATATTTTAACACCATTTAGTGGATGTGGGTGTGGAGCTGGTTATTCTACAAGATGCCCTCATATTTTTAAGTTTACAAAGAGAGTATATGGGAAAACAAATTCTTAAACACAAACCACTTGCAGCCAAATCCAGGATTCATTTAACTATATCAAATATTTGGGAGAGAGCACTTAAAAATAAACTGTAAATCCTAATATCTGGATGGCTATACTCAAAATCTTAGTCCATTTTAGAAACTAGGTTACTATTCTAATTTTGAAAATGTATGCATATGACATCACTACTTTTAAACTTATTATCTCTAGAAAATCTCATCACAGGGAGTGACAATAATATCTTAAAGAACAAAATGAAGTAGAATAAAGCAACAATTGAATGACAAATTCCTTTATAATAATTTCCCAAGGACCTTCCATTTTCTGTAGAGAAGATACCTGGGCTACATATCCCAATGATTATATATGTATAAAACCATATAGATAAACCAGGCATTTTATGAAATTTGTACAGGCCTTTTGTTAGAGTTGAGAGTGGCATTTTCACTAGCTTCTACTCTTACAGATTAGGTTTACTCCTGAACATCAAGTAATTTTGTTTACTAAAAACGTGATTTGTATTTATTTGGGTTCTGGGTGAGTGGAGTGTTGTTATGTACAAATGTAAAATTCTATTTCAGAGTGTAATGCTTAGAATCCCTATAAAAATAATCTCAATAGATAATGGGAATACTTTTAAATTTTATTTATTTATTTTTGGCTGCATTGGGTCTTCGCTGCTGTGCGCGGGCTTTCTCTAGTTGTGGCGAGCGAGGGTTACTCTTCATTGCGGTGCGCGGGCATTTCATTGTGGTGGCTTCTCTTGTTGTGGAGCAGGGGCTCTAGGCACATGAGCTTCAGTAGTTGTGGCACACAGGCTTAGTTGCTCCGCAGCGTGTGGGATCTTCCCAGACCAGGGCTTGAAGGCCTGTCCCCTGCATTGGCAGGCAGATTCTTAACCACTGTGCCACCTGGGAAGTCCCGTGGAATATTCTATTGAATATTCTCGTAGTTGGTTCACTTGAAATTACCCTGAACCTACAGTAAAATATAAAAAATTTCAAACTACATACGAGTATGGCTTGGATTCAGTTAAGAAGATAAGAAAGCATATGGCTGAAATATTTGTCATTTTTAATATATATGAGAAAGATGTAAAAGAATGAAGAGTGGGGAACCACTTTACCTTCAATAATAAATATTATTACCTTCTATTATAAGATTATTATAAAATTATCATTTGGATTCACATTATATGGTGATTAGCTAAGGCTTGATAAATATTCTGTAATGAGATAATAAGGTTGTATTGATTTACAAATTATACATATTAGTTATAATTTTTAGCCTATCCCTGTGGAGGCACTGAAAACAAAACCCATGTCTACTGAAATCAAAACCGTCACTACACTCTTTTCCCTTAGCTAATTTATTTTTACATTGAAATATTCATAAGACAGTAAAACATACCAATATTTGATCTATTTATTTTTAAAACATATCAATATTTTTCAACATTATAAAATACCTCTCCTCATTTTGTGTGTGTGTGTGTTTGTGTGTGTTTGTATGTGTAAAACTGTGTTTCATTCCTCCTTCTTGAACTCATTGTATACGAAAGAAATTTGAATTTAAGTCCCAGATTCATTAATTCCCTAATTCCTGTTATTATATCTATACTACTTTCCCCCTCTAAATTGAAAGTGATGATAATATCCAGATTTGGAGTCTCTACTGCCAAATATGAAGATATTAGATTTCTCATATGCTGAATTCATATCCTCTGGGCTTTGCCAGCACTTATAGTTTCCTTGCCTTCAACTGCCCATCCAGCTGCCAACTAATTTGCTCTCCTTCCTGAGAGATTATCACAAGAGTACTTCAGTCAAATGTGCGCTGAATCCTGGCTTGAGTTCTACAGGGAACACCCAATATCTCTCCTGTTAGCTAATACATAAATTCAGACTCCTTTATTCCCTACTCTTCTCAACTTAGTTCAGATCAAAAGGTACATCTTCACAAACAATACCATGAATCTTGTTTTTTAATGCTCACTCTTGTTCCAAGTAACTGTCCAACACAGAGAATTATCGTAAGGCAGAAATCAAAATGCAAGACCAGATGCATTAAAAGACAATAAAAGAAAGGAACCCAGAAAGAAAGTTATAATTTTGTCTCAAGTTTTTCTCATAACAACATTATCCCTAATACGGATTCATCACTGTATATTTAATTTTTCCCTTGGCATATTACCTGAAGTTAGAGTGAGGTAGAAGATTGGTAACACTGGTATGAATCAAGTGAGAAAAGTATTTTCTAAATTGAAAATTTAGAATAATGTGAGTCAATTCTATTATGAATAGAGAATAAAAACTGCACTCTCATTCAGTTTGGAAGTATACTTATCTATCTACCATTAAATTATAAAGTTTCTTGATATGACCACTCAGCAAACTCAAGCAGCTCTAGAGTACAGGTATACCTGGCTTTTAGAAATTTCGCTTTATACCACTTTGCTGTTTTACCAAAGTTCTATATTAGTACCTGTTTTAGATAAGTGAAATGAAGCAAAAGAGGATTTTCACTTTTATGGAAAAAGTTGAACAGTGAAGATAGCATTCAGCATTTGTTTTTCAGGGAGCAGTTATAGAGGCAGTGCACCATGAGCAGAGAGAGGGGTGCCACCAAGCTCCTTCCCTGCAAACTACACTCAGTATCTCAGCATCAAGATCTCTTTGAACTTCTGTGCTTCTGTGAGCTTCTGTGCTTGATCTGGATTTACTTTGTGCATCTGTTAGCAACATGTGTCCTATGGCAATTGCTTCTTTATGCCATTTGGCTTACAAAAGGTTTCATAGAAACACTCTACTTTGTGATAGTGGAAAAAACCCGTATGAAGAAAGTATAGTCAGGGAAAATCAGTACATTCTGTTTGGTTTTAACTGTCTTGTTCTTGCTAGCAGAAGATCCTAATAATCAAGCCTGGGGTCAGGGATGGGATGGTGCCAGCTTTTAAAGATAAAATTTATTTGAGAGAAATAAATGACGTGTTTTCACATAAGACAATGTAAAATAGAAATAAAAAAGAGAAGTAAACAAATTCGATTTGAAAAAAAAAATGTTCCTAGAAATGTCATTATTTTTTAGGAAATAGTTTTTTTGAATTCAAATTACTCCATAGTAGAAGAAGTCTCTTACTAATGTACTGAAGTGTTATTCCCAGTGGTTTGAAGTCTTCTGTAATAATGAAGCCCAAAGTAGTGACCCTATCTTATATTTACAATTTTTTGACTGTTGCAGTCAATGGTGACATTATTGCCTATGTAATATTGCCTATAAATTGTTACTAGACCACATTCAATTAATGGTGACAAGAAAAATTATGGCAGAACTGTGAATGGAAAGACAACTAGTAGGCATATCATCAAATCTCTGAAGAAAGCTGAAATTACCAACACAATGTCACAGAATTTTCCAGAAACATACTCTGAAATAATAAAGAGAAAGCCTAATGTCTGAGACAGATATGTAACACCTATCAGGGAAACTCACTCCCTCCCAGTATTCATCAATCAAAGCTTTTTAAGACATTAAAATACATATTCTATGAAAACTTTCCCAGATAAGCACTCCAATTTTAAATATAAATTTAACACTCTTGAAACAATCACTTTTTGAAGTATAGATTTTATTGAACTGATATTAAAAACAATATCATTCTGTGTAGACTATGCTGAAAATTCCTCCAAGAGCGTATATTTGGTTTTTAAAACATTTGTTTTCATTCATAGAATTAACTTTTAATATTTTTGTTTCATAACAAACATTGGAATTTCTACAATTTGAAATAAGTTATAATATCTAAACTCTAAAATATAGCATTGTATTTTTAGGGAATAAGAATTGTTCACCTAATCAGATACTAAGTAGGACATAAGTATGGTTTTATCTTTCTGGTGTTGCTTATTAATTCTTTCAATTTTACCTCTTATGTAGACTCCTTAATTCCCCAAAGGAAAAATAAGTTATTTGAAAGAGTGATGTGAAATAGATTTATCTACTTGCAAACAATTCAGGTAGTGTACTGCAATGTGATAAATTTAATGAAAGGTGATAATTTTTAAAGTATTGTAACATGTCCAAATCCTTCCTTGAACTTTCTACACATGTGGCCACATCATATAACTAATTTCATCTAAGCATACCAAAATTAATGGAGAAATATTTTGTAAAAGATAACTTTCAAAATAGCAAAATTGCTTATAAAATTTGATGCTACCTCATATTTTTTTATTTTATCACCTGTGAAATATTGAATCATTCTGAACAATACAATCCCTAAATTTTCATGTCATCCACCAAGTCAATCCACTTTTTAAGATCATAGTTTTTAAACAGAAGAAGCTTATTCATGTTGAATTTTATTGTTGAATATATACATTTTAGTCTTTAATAATTTTATTTTTAAAACTCAATAAGGAATGTAATTCTTTTTTTTTAAATCTACTGGCCAAATGCCCAACTTTCAAGTAAAACATAAACTGTTATTTAAGATTGTTTAATCAACCTTCTTCTTTTCCATGTTGTTTAATCAACCTTCTTCTTCTCCATGAAGGAGATCTTTTGGATGTCTGGTCACCATGATTTAAATCAGGGACTTTTTTGTACTGAAATCACATTTCCATAGAAGCTAATGAAGTTCTGTCTCTCTTGCTCAATTTGACAACTTACTCTCAGCTCTGCCAACACTACATTAAATTTCTCAGTAGCCTTGCTGACTAGTAGAATTTGGTGTCCTTCATTTGATGTTTGGATTGGAACTAATGACAATTTATCCCGGAGCTGGAAAGATTAGCAAATCTCTTTGGGGGATTTAGACAAAAAGTATGAGAAAAAAAAAAAAAAGATAAACTTCAGATTGCCAGCAATTTCTTTCTAAATGGTGCACTTTCTCCTTTATTTTCCTTATTTTGAACAAATTTAATGCCACATTTTCTGTTTCCATATATGCTGAAATAAGGCAATGAACTATATAACATGCTTGCTATTTAGTTGTCAATCAACATTTCTGCCTACAAAGATCATTGTAGTGCAATATTTGTTAAAATGCACCTTTTCCCTATGCTATTCTTGATCTGCGTTAATATTATGAGCTGTTACTTGTGAAAGATAATAATTTGTTTTTTGCTTCCTTCTTCCAGAATCACTATTAAATCTGCTCATTGCTGCAAGCTAAGGTCACATAGCACTCACAGTCTTATTATAACTGACAACTACATCTTGGTTTGAACGCCAATTCAATTTACACAGGTTTTCCTTTACACATTTTTCTCATATATTAGGTAAATAGAATGCTCACACAGCCTTAAATCAGTTAAAGGGCAGATAGACGTTTTGTTGTACAAGCTACCTCCAAACAGCTCGGCAAACAGCTCTGCCTGGGCTGTAAGAACTCTGATTACCCTTGGGGAGGAACTTGTCACCATAGTTCACTGAGGGAGGAGTGATATTTTTAACATTCCATATAATCAGTAAAATTTGTTTTTTACGTGTGCTGGTAATTAGTATCAGATACTGGCCCCTGAACTGTCTCTGAGCAAGAATTTCAGACATCTTACTAAGGAGATGATGCTTGTGTTTCAAAAAGATCCTACAAAGCTGCCTGTGCGAATTTACCTCTCAAATCAAAAATGATCACCAGTACTGAGGGTGACAGATTGATCAGTGGCCTCTGGCTGCAGTGACTCTTCTAATGTTCTCCTCATTGCAGGGTTCACAATGCACTTCTCTCCACAACTCCTGACAGCCCCTTCTCTACACTCCTTACTCCATTTTAGCTCCTAGTTGATACCCAGATTTCCTCTCCAGTTTCTGTTACTATCAAATGATTCAGCATTTTATCTGTACCCTTCGCTTTGCCTTTTCCTTCTCATTTCTTCTCTTTGTCCTAAAGAGTCCCTTGGGAAATAAAATAAGAATAATATAATATCTATTTTCCCTCCTCCTTATTTTAGCAGGAAGTGGTCAGCATTACAGATTGCAGGTAAGGACAATATTTAATAACAATAATTCATATTTAATACTAATTTAACAACTACTAAGCTATTTGTTAAATATAATATAAATTGACTTATAAAAATCTGAATGTTCACATTTAAATCTTATTTCTCCAGACCACATAAGGTAAGAGGAAAAAAGTTGCATTTCAAAAAAATGCGAATATTTCTCGTATTTGCTCCTAATATACTTTTATGGATATCTATCACTCCCAAACTTTCCCTTTAATCTCCTATAGGTTTATTATTTCTTTGAATATCTAGGATCATCTGAGATACTTTAACCAAAACTACCCGCTCAGCTACCAAAAGGCAACTTCTATTTTACTCCTTTTTTTCTTTTTCTTGAATTTTCTATTCACCAAATGTCACCTTTTCAGTTAGGCCTTCTCCGACACTGCCTATTTAATATCCCTACCCAATTGTCTTAGTCCATTCAGGCTATTCTAACAAAATACCACAGAATGGGTAGTTTATAAAAAGACAGAAATTTAATGCTCACAGTTTTGGAGGCTGGAAGTCAGGGTGCCAATATAATGGGGTGAAGGCCCTCTACCAGGTCACAGAGTTCTTATTTTGTCCTCACAGGGCAGAAGGGGCTCAGGATCTCTCTGGAGTCTCTTTTAAAAAGCAGTTATCTCATTCATAACAGCTCTACCCTCAGGACTTAACCCCTTCCCTAAAGCCCCAACTCTTAATACCAACTTTTCAGGGCGTTAGGATTTCAAGATATGAATTTTGGGGAGATACAAACATACAGGTGATAACACCAGTCACTATCTTACCCAATCTCCTAATATTAACTTAAAGTTGTTTATAGTAATGGCACTTATCATTTAAAAAATTATATTAGTTCTTTGTCTGTTTCCTCCTACTAAACGCATAAACTTTATGAGAGCAAGGAATCCATCTTGTTCACCACACACTCCCTTCACTTATAAGACAAATGGTACAGCTCAATAAACACTTCCCGAATGACTTTTTATCAATCAATGAATTGCTGCAGAGATACTTTCCTTAGCTATTTGACTTACGTTTTCTCTGTATCATCAATTTTAGCATATTCATTCATTATATATTCCACACATTCTTATTAAGTACCTGCTGTGTACCATGCAATATTATAGGCATTAAAAAACGCACCTTGCACATAGTAAGCATTGAACAAATATTTCCTAAAAAGTATTTCCTATAATTACATTGAGTTAACCTCATTAGAGAATGTCACCATAGGATAATTGTTAAACCCAGAGGTTTATGAAATACCTCATTTCTTTTTTTAAAAAAATAGCTTATTTTATTTACATTACATACTTTTCATACAATAATTTCATCTGTTATCTTTACCTGATTTCCCCACTCACTCTCTTTTCTTTAAAAAAAAAAAAAAAACAAAAACCCTCCCTATCCCACCCTTCTAGCTGGTCACAAAGCACCGAGCTGATCTCCCTGTGCTATGAGACTGCTTCCCACTAGCTATCTATTTCATATTTGGTAGTGTATATATGTCCATATATACACTACCACTCTCTCACTTTGTCCCAACTTACCCTTCCCCCTCCCCATGTCCTCAAGTCCATTCTCTAGTAGGTCTGCGTCTTCATTCTCATCTTGCCCCTAGGTTCTTCATGACTATTTTATCTTTTTTTTTTATTTTTTAGATTCCATATTTATGTGTTAGCTTACGGTATTTGTTTTTCTCTTTCTGACTTACTTCATTCTGTATGACAGACTCTAGGTCCATCCACCTCACTACAAATAACTCAATTTTGTTTCCTTTTTATGGCTGGGTAATATTCCATTGTATATATGGACCATATCTTCTTTATCCATTCATCTGTCGATGGACACTTTTAGGTTATTTCCATGTCCTGGATATTGTAAATAGAGCTGCAATGAACATTGTGGTACATGACTCTTTTTGAGTTATGGTTTTCTCAGGGTATATGCCCAGTGGTGGGATGGCTGGGTCATATGGGAGTTCTATTTCTGGTTTTTTAAGGAACCGCCATACTATTCTCCATAGTGGCTGTATCAATTTACATTCCCACCAACAGTGTATGAGGGTTCCCTTTTTTCCACACCCTCTCCAGCATTTATTGTTTGCAGATTTTTTGATGATGGCCATTCTGACCAGTGTGCGATGATATATCATTGTAGTTTTGATTTGCATTTCTCTAATGATTAATGATGTTGTGCATTCTTTCATGTGTTTGTTGGCAATCTGTATATCTTCTTTGGAGAAATATTTATTTAGACCTTCTGCCCATTTCTGGATTGGGTTGTTTGTTTTTTTGATATTGAGCTACATAAGCTGCTTGTAAATTTTGGAGATTAATCCTTTGTCAGTTGCTTCATTTGCAAATATCTTCTCCCATTCTGAGGGTTGTCTTTTCCTCTTGTTTATGATTTCCTTTGCTGTGTAAAAGCTTTGAAGTTTCATTAGGTCCCATTTGTTTATTTGTGTTCTTATTTCCATTTCTCTAGGAAGTGGGTCAAAAAGGATCTTGCTGTGACTTATGTCATAGAGTGTTCTGCCTATGTTTTCCTCTAAGAGTTTGATAGTGTCTGGCCTTACATTTAGGTCTTTAATCCATTTTGGGTTTATTTTTGTGTATGGTGTTAAGGAGTATTCTAATTTCATTCCTTTACATGTAGCTGTCCAGTTTTCCCAGCACCACTTATTGAAGAGGATGTATTTTCTCCACTGTATATTCTTGTCTCCTTTATCAAAGATAAGGTGACCATATGTGCGTGGGTTTATCTCTGGGCTTTCTATACTATTCCATTGATCTATATTTCTGTTTTTGTGCCAGTACCATACAGTCTTGATTACTGTAGATTTGTAGTATAGTCTGAAGTCTGGGAGCCTGATTCGTACAGCTCTGTTTTTCTTTCTTAAGATTGCTTTGGCTATTAGGGGTATTTTGTGTTTCCATACAAATTGGTGAATTTTTTTGTTCTAGTTCTGTGAAAAATGTCATTGGTAGTTTGATAGGGATTGCATTGAATCTGTAGATTGCTCTGTGTAGTATAGTCATTTTCAGAACGTTGATTCTTCCAATCCAAGAACATGGTATATCTCTCCATCAATTTGTATCATCTTTAATTTTTTTCATCAGTGTCTTATAATTTTCTGCATACATGTCTTTTGTCTCTTTAGGTAGGTTTATTTTTAGGGAAATACCTCATTTCTTGATAATTTAATTTGGAAAATGTTGATCAATAACGTATGAAAAACACTGCAAGTTGCAAAAGAAATAATATAAATATATTAATAAAAGCTTTTAAATATCCGTGCATCTTACATTTTGCAAAACGAAAATTTAAGTTGTTTTATTGCTATATTCTTTCTATAATTTCCCCAAGATGAAATCATCATGGGATTGTAGAGAAATAGACAGGAGATGATGTTCTTATATTATGATTTGTTTTTAAATAGTACTAAGAGTGAGTTCATCTTCCAATTATGTCTAATTTAAAGTAAAGAATATTTTATGGGAAAACAGAGAAACACACAGCAGATGAAGGAACAAGGCAAAAACCGACCAGACTTAACAAATGAAGAGGAAATAGGGGTTCCACCTGAAAAAGAATTCAGAATAATGATAGTAAAGATGATCCCAAATCTTGGAAATAGAATGGAGAAAATACAAGAAAAGTTTAAAAAGGACCTAGAAGAAATAAAGAGCAAACAAACAGTGACAAAAAACACAGTAAATGAAATTAAAAATTCTCTAGAAGGGATCAATAGCAGAATCACTGAGGCATAAGAATGGGTAAGTGACCTGGAAGATAAAATAATGGAAAAAAATACTGAAGAGCAGAAAAAAGAAAAAAAGAATGAAAAGAATAGAGGACTGTCTCAGAGACTTCTGGGACAACATTAAACGCACCAACATTCGAATCATAGGGGTCCCAGAAGAAGAGGAGAAAAAGAAAGGGACTGAGAAAATATTTGAAGAGATTATAGTTGAAAACTTCCCTAATATGGGGAAGGAAATAGTTAATCAAGTCCAGGAAGCACAGAGAGTCCCATACAGGAAAAATCCAAGGAGAACCACGTCAAGACACATATTAATCAAACTATCAAAAATTAAATACAAAGAACAAATATTAAAAGCAGCAAGGGAAAAACAACAAGTAACACATAAGGGAATCCCCATAAAGTTAACAGCTGACCTTTCAGCAAAAACTCTGCAAGCCAGAAGGGAGTAGCAGGACATATTTAAAGTGATGAAAGAGAAAAACCTACAACCAAGATTACTCTGCCCAGCAAGGATCTCATTCAGATTTTATGGGGAAATTAAAAGCTTTACAGACACACAAAAGCTAAGAGAATTCAGCACCACCAAACCAGCTTTACAACAAATGTTAAAGGAACTTCTCTAGGCAGAAAACACAAGAGAAGGAAAAGACCTACAAAAATAAACCAAAAACACTTAAGAAAATGGTAATAGGAATATACATATCGATAACTACTGTAAATGTAAATGGATTAAATGTTCCATCCAAAAGACATAGACTGGCTGAATGGATACAAAAACAAGACCCGCATATATGCTGTCTACAAGAGACTCACTTCAGACCTAGGGACACATACAGACTGAACGTGAGGGTATGGAAAAAGATATTCCATGCAAATGGAAGTCAAAAGAAAGCTGGAGTAGCAATTCTCATAACAGAAAAAATAGACTTTAACACAAAGACTATTACAAGAGACAAAGAAGGACACTACATAATGCTCAAGGGATCAACCAAAGAAGAAGATATAACAATTGTAAATATTTATGCACCTGACATAGGAGCACCTCAATACATAAGGCATATACTAACAGCCATAAAATGTGAAATCGGCAGTAACACCATCATAGTAGGGGACTTTAACACCCCACGTTCACCAATGGACAGATCATCCAAAATGAAAATAAATAAGGAAACACAAACTTTAAATGATACATTAAACAAGATGGACTTAATTGATATTTATGTGACATTCCATCCAAAAACAACAGAACACACATTCTTCTCAAGGGTGCATGGAACATTCTCCAAGATAGATCACATCTTGGGTCACAAATAAAGCCTTGGTAAATTTAAGAAAATTGAAATTGTATCAAGTATCTTTTCCGACCACAACAGTATGAGACTAGATATCAATTATAGGAAAAAATCTGTAAGAAATACAAACACATGGAGACTAAACAACACATTATTTAATAACAAAGAGATCACTGACAAAATCAAAGAGGAAATCAGAAAATACCTAGAAACAAATGATAATGAAAACACAACTATCCAAAACCTATGGGTTGCAGCAAAAGCAGTTCTAAGAGGGAAGTTTATAGCTATACAAGCCTACCTTAAGAAACAAGGAACATCTCAAATAAACACCCTAACCTTATATCTAAAGCAATTAGAGAAAGAAGAACAAAAAACCCCAAAGTTAGCAGAAGGAAAGAAATCATAAAGATCAGATCAGAAATAAATGAAAAAGAAACAATAGCAAAGATCAATAAAACTAAAAGCTGGTTCTTTGAGAAGACAAACAAAATTGATAAACCATTAGCCAGACTAATCAAGAAAAAAAGGGAGAAGATTCAAATCAATAGAATTAGAAATGAAAAAGAACTAACAACTGACACTGAAGAAATCCAAAGGATCATGAGAGATTACTACAAGCAACTATATGCCAATAAAATGGACAACCTGGAAGAAGTGGACAAATTCTTAGAAATGCAAAACCTTCCGAGACTGAACCAGGAAGAAATAGAAAATATGAACAAACCAATCACAAGAACTGAAATTGAAACTATAATTAAAAATCTTCCAACAAACAAAAGCCTGGGACCAGATGGCTTCACAGGAGAATTGTATCAAACATTTAGAGAAGAGCTAGCACCTATCCTTCTCAAACTCTTCCAAAATATAGCACAGGGAGGAACACTCCCAAACTCATTCTACGAGGCCACCATCATTCTTATACCAAAACCAGACAAAGATGTCACAAAGAAGGAAAACTACAGGCCAATATCACTGATGAACTTAGATGCAAAAATCCTTAACAAAATACTAGCAAACAGAATCCAACAGCACATTAAAAGGATCATACATTATGATCAAGTGGGGTTTATCGCAGAAATGCAAGGATTCTTCAATATACGCAAATAAATCAACGTGATACACCGTATTAACAAACTGAAGGAGAAAAACCATATGATCATCTCAATAGATGCAGAAAAAGCTTTTGACAAAATTCAACACCCATTTATGATAAAAACTCTCCAGAAAGTAGGCTTGAGGGAATTTTCCTCAACATAATAAAGGCCATATATGACAAACCCACAGCAAACATCATCCTCAATTGTGAAAAAATGAAACCATTTCCACTAAGGTCAGGAAGAAGACAAGGTTGCCCACTCTCACCACTATTATTCAACATAGTTTTGGAAGTTGTAGCCACAGCAATCAGAGAAGAAAAAGAAATAAAATGAATCCAAATCAGAAAAGAAGCAGTAAAGCTGTCACTGTTTGCAGATGACATGATACTGTACTTAGAGAATCCTAAAGATGCTACCAGAAAACTACTAGAGCTAATCAATGAATTTGATATAGTAGCAGGATACAAAATTATGCACAGAAATCTCTTACATTCCTATACACTAATGATGAAAAATCTGAAATTGAAATTAAGAAAACACTCCCGTTTACCATTGCAACAAAAAGAATAAAATATCTAGGAATAAACCTACCTAAGGAGTCAAAAGACCTGTATGCAGAAAATTATAAGATACTGATGAAAAAAATTAAAGATGATACAAGTAGATGGAGAGATATACCATGTTCTTGGATTGGAAGAATCAACATTGTGAAAATGACTCTACTACCAAAGCAATCTACAGATTTAATGCAATCCCTATCAAACTACGACTGGCATTTTTTGCAGAACTATAACAAAAAATTTCACAATATGTATGGAAACACAAAAGACCCTGAATAGCCAAAGCAATCTTAAGAAAGAAAAACGGAGGTGGAGGAATCAGGCTCCCTGACTTCAGACTATACTACAAAACTACAGTAATCAAGACAGTATGGTACTGGCATGAAAACAGAAATATAGGTCAATGGAACAGGATAGAAAATGCAGAGGTAAACTCACCCACATATGGTCACCTTATGTTTGATAAAGGAGGGAAGAATATACAATGGAAAAAAGACAGCCTCTTCAATAAGTGGTGCTGGGAAATCTGGACAGATACATGTAAACAAATGATGTTAGAACACTCCCTAACAGCACACACAAAAATAAACTCAAAATGGATTAAGGACCTAAATGTAAGGCCAGACACCATCATACTCTTAGAGGAAAACATAGGCAGAACACTCTATGACATAAATCACAATACGATCCTTTTTGACCCACCTCCTAGAAAAATGGAAATAAAAACAAAAATAAACAAATGGGACCTAATGAAACTTAAAACCTTTGCACAGCAAAGGAAACCATAAGCAAGATGAAAAGACAACCTTCATAATGGGAGAAAATTTTTGCAAATGAAGCAACTGACAAAGGATTACTCTCCAAAACATACAATTAATTCATGCAGCTCAATATCAAAAAAAACAAACAAACCAATCCAAAAATGGGCAGAAGACCTAAATAGACATTTCTCCAAAGAATATATACAGATTGCCAACAAACACATGAAAGAATGCTCAACATCATTAATCAGAGAAATGCAAATCAAAACTACAATGAGATATCGTCTCACACCGGTCAGAATGGCCATCATCAAAAAATCTACAAACAATAAATGTTGGAGAGGGTGTGGAGAAAATGGAACCCTCTTGCACTGTTGGGAATGTAAATTGATACAGCCACTATGGAGAACAGTATGGAGGTTACTTAAAAAACTAAAAATAAGACTACCATATGACACAGTAATCCCACTACTGGACGTATACCTTGATAAAACCATAATTTAAAAAGAGTCATGTACCACAATGTTCACTGCAGCTCTGTTTACAATAACCAGGACATGGAAGCAACCTAAGTATCCATCAACAGATGAATGGATAAAGAAGATGTGGCACATATATACAATGGAATATTACTCAGTCATAAAAAGAAACGAAAGTGAGTTATTTGTAGTGAGGTGGATGGACCTAGATTCTGTCATACAGAGTGAAGTAAGTCAGAAAGAAAAACAAATACTGTATGCTAACACATATATATGGACTCTAAAAAGAAAATGGTCAGAAGAACCTAGGGGCAAGATGGGAATAAAGATGCAGACCTACTAGAGAGTGGACTTGAGGATACCGGGAGGGGGAATGGTAAGATGGGACAAAGTGAAAGAGTGGCATGGACATATATACACTACCAAACGTAAAATAGATAGGTAGTGGGAAGCAGCCGCATAGCACTGGGAGATTAGCTTAGTGCTTTGTGACCACCTAGAGGGGTGGGATAAGGAGGGTGTGAGGGAGGGAGATGCAAGAGGGAAGAGATATGGAGACATATGTGTATGTATAACTGATTCACTTTGTTATAAAGCAGAAACTGACACACCATTGTAAAGCAATTATACTCTAATAAAGATGTTAAAAAATAAAATAAAATGAAATAACAAACATTTTCAACACTAAGAGAATATACTTGAATATGAATTATTATCTATATAAAGTTAAATAGAGAATGAGTGCAATTAACTGGAAACATTAACCTCCAAATTTACTTTTCATCAGTTCTCTGAATATTTTAAAATACAACATTTTTGTGCATTTTACATCTCTTTACTTTTATTGAAAATAAAATATATGAGAGAAAATATTACTTGTGAATGACTGCCTTAATCTGATAACTCTTTTTATGAACTTACATTAACAAAGATTGATTGAACACCTTTTGAAAGCTCACTCCTTTGTGAAATTCTTTGAAGGACACAAAATCATTAGATATGACAGTTGGTTTGGAGTTTACAATATAGCTGCATAAGTAAAAAATTTAAGAAATCATGACATTTCTAGAGGAGAATTCTAAGATTCTAGATAGAATTCTAGATTCTAATAATCTATATCTCTAAGCAAGTTATATTAATTATAACAGGCACTTATATGTTGGCATACTTTAGGTAGACATCATAGTCAATGTAAACTATCACTTTTTTTTCTAATTTTAATATCACGTACATAGAGAACTAAGGAGAACACAACAAGAAAGATGGTTGAGGTAAAATTAATCTGGCATGAGTGAAGTAGATAATATATTCAAGTGAACAAGAAACTCAGAGAAGAGGTGATGCTCTAGGATAGATCTTGAATTCCAGAATGATTATTTTTAAATTTATTTACAAGTGAGAAAAATGTCTGTATTATTTTTCTGTAGCTCTTAAAGATACATCCTAATGATGTATTGAAATTTATCAGCAGGTAGAGTCATCTTTGAAACTGAAGACTAATGCTGATTGGCTTCCCTGATGTGTCCCCAGATGAGAAATATGTAAAAACTTTGTATATTTTCCCTTCATTGTGAGGGAAAAATAATATTTAAATGTTAAATGATTTTTTTGTGTGTGTGTCTTCAGAGAATGGTAAAACAAGATATTATCTTTTATTCTCATTTTCATTAATGAAATGTGTTCTCTCCCCTTTTGGAGCACATGATAGTTGCTGTGCATATAGATAGGCCCTAATCAATATAATATTTTATAATCAGATTACAAAACCAATTATATTATCATTCTTCATTGAAGAAAATAACCTAACTCTGTGTGACAAACTGAATATCCTAGAGTAGAGTGGTGGTTGTGAGAATGAAAAGGAAACAAGAATCTAAGAGAATCCTCAAAAGAGGAGTCAGTTGTATTTAGTAATTTACTTGCAAGAAATCCAAGGAGAAGTCTTCAGAGATCTGAATGCTTGTTATATTTCATACAAAATTCTCTTCATTGTGCTATTACATTCTGCTACCATCATGGTATTTTTATGCTGACTTATATCCCCTAATGTATCATGAACTCTTTGACATCAGAAACATGTTTATTTCTCTTTAAATTTTGCCCCAACCATTAAATATGCTTATATACAGTTAAAGTGAACTAATAATTTTAGTTAATTGAATGAAGGAGTGAGGGTATTGTAATGCCATTCACCACCATGAGGAGAAAAGACAGGGACTATAAATTAATTATGCTTTATATTTGCTGAATTTTGGTCATTAAAACACAAAATAGAAATATTCTGCTTGTAGACCAGTAAAATAAAAATATGAATCAGAGGAAAGACCATTGGCAAAGATGGTTACCTGAAAGAAAGTCTAGAAATTATAATGTAATACATGAGTATCAATTAGATTTCTCCCAACACTGTATGTTGAAGAAGACAAAGGTAAATTTGAGAATAAAGCCTTAAGTTTAAAGGTTATCCACATACACAAGGTTAATAAGTACAAAGAAACAAGGTATTGAAGCAAAAAAAATGGTTTTTAAAAAATGGAAGTATCATCACTTAAACAAAATGAGTAAAGAATTTGAAGAAATTATCATTTAAATTTGAAAAGTCAAAGAGAATAAAAAAGATATTTAAAAGGCCATTAGATTGAACATAATAAAATTATTGGCTATACTAAAGAAATATATAAATAAACAAAGCAGTTTCAGTGAAACAAAGTAAATACCAGATTCAGATTAAGGGAATGGAAAAAACAGTGAAGATTTACTGTGCATTAAAATCTACATTACAATAATAATAATAATAAGAAGAAGAATAAGTAATCACACTAGAAAATAAGGAATAATGTAACACAAATGTTAGACAATTTTAGAATTTATGAAAAAGTGAAAATGCACCAAGAAAAAAATAATAGCAGCAAAGAGGTACCATTCACAATCTTCAGAACGTGGAATGTTGGTTGGGACACATTGAATGAGCCCAGTTACACACCTTGATTTAAAGAGGAAGGTCTATAGCTTAAAATGAGCTGTGAAGTAGAAAGCCAGCATAGAATTCAGATGTGTATTTACCACTGAGCCAAAGAGGAATATGAAATCTGCAATGTTAGGGTTTGTGTTATAGCAGTAGCCAATAGAGTGTGTATTACAGAAAACAAACTTATCTACAAAGAAATTGGCAGTAGTGCCAGGCAGAAGATCCCTGGTCATTCCAGTCTTCTACATGTATCATCTTTATTGACATTTAGCTGACTAAAGCAAGTCACATAAATGTAAGGTTATAAGGAAATACAGTCCTCTCATGTGTCCAAAAGTAGATGTGACCCTGATAAAAATTACAATAAGTATACCATAACTGAAAGGGCAAAATTAGAAAAAAAACACTATGTAAATTATGAATTCTACCTCTACTATTACTCTGCACGTTTTCATACAACGTCAGAAATAACATTTGTAAATCTACTGCATTCTTTTTTGTCCGTATTCCCCTTGAATTCTAAAGATTCAATATTTCAGCTTTATCTTTCTTGAAATTTCCCTCTTTTATTGGTTTCTGGAAAAAATGCATTCTCATGAGTTTCAACTTACTACTTCTTTCTTCTTCAATCCATTGTGTGACAAATGCCCTCTTGCTTCACACATAACTTCATACCCTGTTCCCTGCAGTACACATTCAGGTCCAACCACCAAAACAGAGCTTTCTCTGGTGGGTGGAGCTCCCTTTACCACCTGCGAATAGGCCAGAAGTGGAAGGAAATTATCCTTTGGGAGAAGTCCTCTTCTATCAATACTCTAACTCTGCAGTCTGTAAATATGTTTTTCTCACAGTGGAGATAACACTAGGGAGCATGTTTTACACATGACGGACACCAAAATATGCCAGCCTGATCAAACTTCAGTTTTTCATTGGAAACTGTACCTAGCAATTTAACTTAAGTGGCAATTTACCAGGTAACATATCCTGCATTGTTGTATCCGGTTCCCTGTTTCACTTTCTCCTCCCCATCAGTCTTTTTTAAAGTACTCTTCCAAATAAGCTCCTTGAATTAGAGTCATCTCCTCAGCGTCTGTTCATCAAGAAATCCAAACTAAGGTGCAACCCTCCAAGCTATTGTTCTCCAAACCAGTTTTTTTCCTTCATTCCCTAACTCTGTGTACACTATCATCATCCAAGTAGCTATCAAGATAGAAAAGTAGCTGTCATAAATTATTTCTCTATCTCCCTTTCTCCCACATAAATTTCATAAATCTATGCCTACACTCAGTGACTACTGCCATATCATTAGATCATATCAAACCAACTTTGACTCAGATTGTTAAATCAACCTTTGTCCCTTTTATTGGTTTTGTCCCCTTAATAGTTGTTCTCCACATAGCAGATTAAATAACCCCACTTAAATGATAAGTTAAATATGTTACCAAAATATCATTTTTTCCATTGTTCTTAGGAAAAGTAAAACTCCTACTACCTTCATATCCTGGCTCTAATGTATCATTCCAGCCTCATTTCATTCCACTCATTCTTTGGATTATGTGTTTCAATGTTACTGAATTAACAGAAGCTAAGTAATCTTTGAAATGGGAAATTTAAACTGGTGGAAGAAAGGATAATTGTAAGTATAAAGCCCTGTGGGAATAGACCAATAAGGGATTAATAATAATAAACAATAACTGTGTTTAGAAAAAAAAATCTTTTAGAGACATAGGAAGAAAGAATATATATTTGTAAGTGTGGATATGTGTATGATGATAGGTCTTTATAATGTACAGTCACTGGTTTACTATAGAGATTATCTGAAGAATTATCTTCAGCAAACACTGACTGTGTGTTGTGAATAGAAAAAACAATTGACATTGAAAAATGAAAGCAGGTACAAATTGTGTTGCCCTTATATGAAATAAAAATAGAGATGATTGTGGTATGCTCACAATACAAACTAAATTCCCTGAGAAGTGACCATATAGAGATCCTATAATACTATTTAGCAAATGCAGTCTACTCTATCAGTTTTTGTTTTATTATTTATGTGGACTTTTTCATCAAAATGTCAGTAATTAAATTAACCTTGTAAGTTACAAATCAAGACATGTCCTTGTATGACTTTATAGCTCTTGTGTTTGAGGGGGAAATAGAATGTAGTTCAATAAAAGAGGAAAGGTGCAAATGGAGATAGTATGTACCCAGTGTTGTGAAATTTGTCTTTTTCTTCATAGGAAGGGGCATGTCCCTTCATAGATATCATGTGTTTTCTCAACAGTTTCTATTAACAAAACATACAATTAAAAGATTTATCTCTTGTTTAATGTTGTCTCCAGAAAATAGTAATAGTTTTCCAGGAAGATTAAAATGAGGACCATGAGGAAATGATTGTGGAGGGAAAGACTGTGTACGAAAAAATGCCATGTCATGACTAAGCATTTTGTGGATTATCTCCTCAGAGATAATAATATTAATATTAACATGTATTTATCAATTATTGTATTCATTTACTAATGTTAGTCGTAGGCTAGACAATAAACATATAAAAGTGAAAGAAAAATGCTTAGGAGGCAAGTAAATATCAGATATGCAAAGAGACAATTGTAAAACACCATGAAAATTGTTATTATTTAATTTTATATGCAAGATAAAGAATCTGAGGTAAGGATTGCATACAAAAATGTCAATCTTGTAAGTAAATCATCAGCTTCAGAAATATGAATTCACTGAGAGCTATTGAAATAAAAGTAAGGGAAATGTGTTAAGTCATTTCCTTGAACTTATATGGATAAAACAGTAGATTTAGTGTTTTTATTTTTCTTTTTTAATTTTATCAGCTTGTGTCATATATATTTACTTTAATGACAAAGATATTTTAAACCAGCAAACAAGGTGTGAACTAAACTAGTTAAAATTATAAATTAGCATATTAAACAAATCAAATGAAAATGTAAGCATTTATTATTAAACTCAGTGGAATAATATAGATGAGCTTGAGGATAGAGATGGGATTCTAACATTTACACCAAAGAAAATCACTACCATTATCAAATAGAATAAGGCATGAATGAAATTTTAGTTTCCAATCTCACACTGATCTACTTATTCTGCATATGTTTGTATTCTTTTGTGTCTTCCATTTTTGCTCATTATTTCCTCTTCATTCTATAAAATGTCTTGTACCTACCTTTACATTATTGATCTAAATATAAGAACCAATAGTGAATTCCCATTCAAAGATCTTGGAAAAAAATCACAGGAGAGAAAATATAAATCAACTGAGTAATACTTTGTTTTCTCCTGAATTTTTATTATCAGACATAAAAATAAACATTCAATTAAAAAATAAGCCATGAAGTAAGACATGCAGTACAATTGATTCCACAAATATACCTAAACAGCATTATAAAATGGTATATGTAAATCTTGCTGTTATGTGAGGAGAACATGGAAAAAATAATAAGCCACTTTAAAAAAACCCTATAATTATTAGTAATACAGATTTATAACTAGGAGACTTAACATTTATTACCTATGTTTCTGTATTTAGAAATAAATAAAAAGTAAAACAGTGAAAACATTTGTTAACATGGGTAGTAAATGGTAGGTTATGTCTTTTTTTCTACTTAACTTTTTTTTATTATTCTACAAGATTTTTAAAATTCAGGATCTAATGATAGTTCACATTGTTTTCAATCACCCGACACACTGTTCTGCTTTTTAATCGTCTGAAAAAGATGACTAACATTTTGCAACTCACACATCTTTTGATGCTGGTCCCTAAAGACAATCAAAGTTAGAAGTGAAGAAATGTTACTTTTGACTCTGGCCAGAACTCCAGTAAAGAGCTTTGTCCGATCAATACAGACCCTATTAATTCTGATCCTAGACTGATGATTGTTGCTCCCTCCCCAGAGTTAAATTACTTTGAAACAGCACAAAAACTACTCAGAAGGGTTAGTCAGAAACCATACAAAATGTTTTCTTCCTAACAGTCCAGTTATCACTGAGTTGCACAGAAGGAAAGGTTGAGAATATGGTTTTATAGTGTATATTTCATGCTATAGGCACCTCCTAAAGTGCTTTGTAATGGAGCTAAATATCAGTCTGGGTAATTCTGAAGTTGTTAGGTGAGTGCTCTACAAGAGCTGTCCTTGGGATATTACAGCGCTTATTGTTGATAGGTAGAACTTTAGCTAGGACCGCAAGGACATTTTTTATACTTTTCTAGAAAGATGCTTGATTCTCATTTTTTTCCATTTCAACTGGAAAGGTCACAAACTCAGTCACAAGCTCAGTTTTTTAAATGATGAAAATGTATTAAGTGCCTACAATGGGCCCGTTAAATACAGGACATACACATATAAATGAAAAATGGTTACGTCCTCCAGGTGCTCATCATCTGGTCAGTTTGGCTGCGCTATAAGCATATAGTTATAATCAGCTGTGAAAATTAGAGATTGTCATAACTTAATGGAGAATAAATGTGGAAGCCTATATTGATGGTGTGCTATTTACAAAGCAGCAAAGGAGACATGAAACTGGAATTTGACTTTGAAGTGTTTATCAGATTTGTCCACTAGATTTACCAAAATTGAAGAGACATCATAGCAAAAAAAAGACAAAGGACTCATAATGTAAAATATATATATTTCATGACACACGTGAGAAAACTGCCATTAATTCAGTGTGGCTATATATTTGGACGAGAAAATATAGAAAAGAAAACAGAAAATAATTTAGTCTATGTTATGGAGAGTACTTTGAATTTCTTCAAAAATTTTTAAGAAAAAATAAAAGATTTGAAACAGGAAAGTGACAGTTAAATCCGGTATTTTTGAGTGAAAATTTTAGCAGCAATATGATGGATGGATTGAAAAGAAGTGTTAATAAAATCAGAGAGAGCCTAAGACAATCATGTTGAGACAATTAGTGAGAAATAAGAATTTGTTAAAGAGGTTGAGAATGGCTGATAGAAGACTTATGTGAGGGAAGCTTTAGACACAGAAAGAATGTAACTTATAATTTTAGAACTCATGTACTTGGATTTTTTTTTTTCTTTAAGAAAGTAAACAGATTAATAAATAATGCTGCATAGCACAGGGAGATCAGCTCGGTGCTTTGTGACCACCTAGAGGCATGGGATAGGGAGGATGGGAGGGAGACACAAGAGGGAGGAGATATGGGGATATATGTATATCTATCTATCTATCTATATCTATCTATCTATCTATCTATCTATCTATATATATATATATATATATATCTGATTAACTTTGTTATAAAGCAGAAAGTAATACACCATTGTAAAGCAATTATACTCCAATAAAGATGTTAAAAATAAAATAAACTAAACTAACTAAATAAATAAATAATGCTCTTAAGATAGGAAAGGCAAAACCAGGAATGGATTTGGGGAAAGAAATTGAGTAGGATTGGTCAATTTGAAGTGGTGATTACCTGCAGGGCATTCTTGTAGCAATTTGTTCTGCTTTACTTATATTCTGCCTAAACTCATTTACTGGAGATAGGACAAAGGTCAAGACCAGGAATGAAGCTTTAGATGATATAAGTATAGATAGGATTGAATTTTGCAAGAGAAAATGAAATCCCCTTTCAACAGGAAAACAAGAACATAAAATGACAAAGAACAGAAATATGGGGAACCTGAAACTTTTAGGATTTAACAGAAGAACATAAGTTTATATGTATAAAGAGTGTCTTCATTAGCGATTTAAGAAGGAAGAGATCCAGAAGACCCTGTTCCAGATACAAAGAAAAGAAGTTTTGTAAGAAGATAACTTATACCTTGTCTCTGTTCCATGAGCCCATTGTGAGAACACCTTCAAGGTGTCAAAGTCAAACCCTCCAAACTTGACTCTCTCTAGTTATGTCTCCTTCAAATTTTCCACCTCGTAAATTTACATATTTGGGAAAATGTGTTTATCTTGTATCAGACATTACTTCTGCAACATAAATACTTAAAATCCTTACAGGTTTGTAATTTGTATCCTATTCATGATCTTCAGCATTTAAATGTCAATTAATGCATCTTCAAAAGTCAGAGAAGGATTTCATTCAGTTTGTATCAGTGAGCTGGGGTAGCTGAAAAAATAAGCAAGCTCTCTTAATGTTCCCCCCTTGGGCTGGGCACTCCTTTTCGCTTCCACCTGTGCTGTGTGCCAACTGCTCTCTCTTTATGTGGAAGACAGGTAACAAATAACGTGCACTGATGATAACTTCTAAGATTCATATAGAATGTGTTGCAGAATGTGTTTGTATATATTTATGGCCTGCTTTATAGAATAATGTAAAATTAAAATAATTCAGACCAATTTTTTCACATAACTGACTTGTTTATTTCAAGATAACCATTTTAAATGTGAAAACTCATTTTTAAAAAAGCCTTTCAGAATAGGCAAAAAGAAAAAAAAAAAAAAGTGATGATGTTTTTATATCCAGAGTATATTTGTCCCAGAGAGAATATAGGCATTATTTCATCATTCAATTTATTTACTTGTAGTTGATTTTCTTGAGACATATATTGACTTAATTTGAACAGATGGATTAATGTTTTAGATACGACATTTAGCCACAAGCTATTTTGTAGTTAGGTTCTTTTCAGAGCTAGTCACAGTATCCCATCGATCCATATACAGAATTGCCCATTCAAATCAATGATGCATTCTTAATGAAAATATATGGTGAGAAGCAAAAATTACTTTGATATGGGCTTTATAAACTAAAATATCTCACATTTTGTTTAACTTACATAGTTGGGAGGACTATCTACCTTTTTTGTAATACTAAACAGAAATAGATAGCTGGCTGACTAAAGCAGCATCAACACAGCTTATTCAGTATTTCTTTAGTTAGTTTTTCTGCCTTTTTCAAATGGGGACGGATAGTAAAATGTTCATTAGTGACAATTTTTCACACTGTTCTTCCTTCTTTGAATTAATTTTTGTAAGGGAATTCAGAGTTTAGACATGATTTACAAAAAAAAAGTAGTTTAACATGCTTAAAAATATTAGAGAATTTCAAGTGAGTACACAAAGTAAAGCAAAATAATAAGCAAAAACATTATAAACTCTCAGTCAGTAATGTAGGTGGTTATTTAATGAGGCCAATTCTTAAATGTATCAGATGTCGTTAAATTATAGAAACACTGCAGAGAGTTAACACATAAAGGTAGTCATAGTTACAAGAGTGGAGCGATGTCTCTTTTTAACTGCCTCTCCTTACCTTTTCCCAATCTCTTTTTTTTTTCAATAACATTTAAACTCTACTTAATTCGATCTTCATATTTAACAGTAAGACTGAAACAATTGTCAAAACAAAAAATTATACGACCAAATAAAAATGATTTTCATTGTTATATATATATATATATATATATATATATATATATATATATATATGGCATATATAATGATAAGCACGGGAGATGGGCACTGAATAAGATTCATGATTCCTTTTCATGACATTCATGGTACATATTCATAGAACTTAATTCCTTAAGAAAGTTCTCATATATGGTTTATATATATAGACTACTAAATGATACATTGACCAGCATATTAAACATTTATATTATAATTCAAATGTGGTCTCATGTGGCCTTTCCTTGTAGCCAATGGGGAGTATAATTGCATATCCCCCAAAAGGCAAATCTATTGGTGAATTAATGTGGTCAATTAACTATATTTAGAAAATACAATCTATATTACAAAAAACAGACTGCTTATATGTCAGACAATATTTTATAAATATTATTTCTAGTAATCAAATTTTTTGATAGAGTGGATTTCTTGACTAGGTAAAACTATACTGTCAATGAGGTGATAAAATATATTGTTGTTCAAAGACAGACTCACATGCTTAAGACGAAAGATGACCAGGTTGTAAGGAATCTGTAGTAATTCCCAGTGAAAATTGGAGGGTCTAACTTGGATATTCAATTTCTTAAAAGACAGAGATATGGTCAAGCAAACCCAAATCTTTCTTTAGGGAGCAGTTTTGAATCTACTGAAACATATGAATACATTTACTATGGTATCCAAGCCCATGAGATGAACTTATGGCAAAACATACTCATGGATAACTGCACTGATTTGTCAGTTATATGTAGTTATTTGAACTAAAGAAATACAACTTGGAAACTGATTGCTAAATATAATTTGACTAGTTTTGCAAATTAGTCTTTCTGACAATAGTTTGTTTCTAGTATTAATTGTCAACTGAGATCAACAACGTTTCTTGAATTCAAGAATGATCTTCATAAATTGGGACATTTGTAGCGACGTGGTTGGATCTAGAGACTGTCATACAGAGTGAAGTAAGTCAGGAAGAGAAAAACCAGTATCATATATTAACAAATATATGTGGAACCTAGAAAAATGGTACAGATGAACTGGTTTGCAGGGCAGAATAGAGACACAGGTGTAAAGAACAAACATATGGACACCAAGTGGGGAAGTGGTGGTGGTGGTGGTGGTAGTGGTGGGATGAACTGGGAGATTGGGATTGACATATATACACTAATATGTATAAAATGGATAATTAATAAGAACCTGCTGTATAAAAAATAAGTTAAAATTTAAAAATTAATTTAAAAATAAAAATAAAACTGCAAAAAAAAGAAAAAAGAATCATCTTCATGGTATAATTTTAGAAATATTCTGAAATGTCCAAAATAAATATATAATAAATATTTATGCTTATTGGTATATAAATATGGTAGAATAACATGTAGTTATTAAAATAATGTTATGGAATTATTTCGCTCACAAATGTTTTACTATATATTGTCAATTGAAAATGCTAGTTACATGAAGTGCATTAGCGATGTACTGTTTCAGCCTGTAAAGTTATGTTGGAAAAAACAAAACACTGTCTCACTGTTTGTGGGCCTATATTAACTCTGGTTCCTCTGGGTGATAAGGATAAACATCATTTCTTACTTTTCTGTATTCTTAACTTTTTAAAAATAATTAACATCAAGTACTTTAATATTCTTAAAATAATCAAATTATCAGAGTCAATGTCTAAACTATACCTCTTTTGTTATGATATCTCTGAAACACTCATCAATTTTTATCTATGGAATTTTCAACATAATAACTGAAAAAAATTAATATTCAAAGAAACATAAAAGAAAAATTTTGATGTTAGAGATGTTAGATTAAACAAACATATTTAGCTCTCTTCCCTCCTGAAACTGCCCTAAAATTATAATAAATATTTTTTTTAAAAGTAGCATTTTTAAAAAGTAGATATATATTTAAAAGAGATTAAAAAAATAAATAAAAGAGATTGAGAATGGAATAGGGAACAGTAACAGCAAGAGTATAAAGCAGTGTAACTTATTTAGGAGACCCAGGAATGCTTAATCCTTAGGCTGCTGTAAGAAAAAACATGAAACTACATAAATTGTATCATAGAAGGCCCCCTGCAATAAAAAAAAAAGCTTAGTAATGGGTAATACCAGTGCCCACTGAATTAAAGACTTTTTTAAGAATCCCTGAATCTTTTTTCCATGCAGCATTGTTCACTGCCTTCTCTCCTCCCAGGTAAAAGACATTTAAACTCTAGAGAAGGTAAGAGAAAAAAATGCAGGGTGAATGAGGGGAAACACAAGGCAAAGGAGAGGACTGAGTACATTGTGATGTCAGAGGCTAAGACAGTGCTCTCACACTGGATGACATGGCCCCAAAGTTCTTTCCCCACTCATTTCTAGAGTGCTGGAATCCACCATCATACTCAGAAGTTAGGAGTCTAGAAGAAGTTTCTTTGGTGTACTAGAAAAGATATAAGGCTGTAGATGCAGGAGTCTGCCAAGAAAAGAACCTGACTAAGCCACCTTAAAAATAAGGCCACAATTGACAAACCTGTACACCTACAAGTAACTTCCAAGCAGCTTTCTACTGACCACTCTTAAATATGAGTGGACAGCCAAGGATTGCCAGTCATATGTGAAAAACAGAAGAGATGAAATTATGGAGTAGAGAATTTGAGGTTGAATTAATGTTAAGTAGTATACAGAAAACTAAGCAAGCAAGCAAGCAGCGTATTACTTTCAGAGAAAATAAGAAAGTCAAAAAAAACAAACAAACATACTTTTGACATACAACATGTAAATGATGTTTAGATGGTCATAGGTTCTAAATTTTAATTAATCAAAATTAATAAATAACTACATTTTAATGATAAGAAGACCTGAAAAACCTGTGCCAGTGGTAGAGTGGCTTAAGCAAACAAAGAAAAAGAAAAATATTTATTTTCCCAAAATAAAAGTTCAGAAATTATGTCTAAAATTGAAAAAAAATTATTAAAATAATTACAAGAATGTTATTTAGCAATGTGGATGTCCTACAATAAGTTGCTAAAAGAGTTAATAGTGCCTGTTCTCTAGACATATACAAGTTGTGTAAATTTATTTGACTCTTTAAATCATATGCATAATTTGGATAATAATGTAATTACATGTTAATTTAAGATATATCCATAGCCAAATGTGAATGATAAAATAGTGTGACTGAAGTTTGACATATTTCTAGGGTCAGTAGTATAGACTGCAATCCAAATAAATAAATAAACAAAAAAATTAACAGACTGATAAATAAAATAATTTGAGTTGTTAGAATCATAGCAGTAATACCTATTTGATAATAACTAATGAACAATGTTGACAAATGTAGATTTTGAAGCCCAGTGAAGGAAAAATGATTTACCCAGTAAAACAGGAGAATACTGCCCAAAGGTAGATCTTAAATTTTATTAACCATAGCAACTAAAAAAAGGCACAATAGCATGCTTTTATTAAAGGGAATACATTCTGAAATGTCACACTATACAGTGTGATTGAGACACTAGCTGGGAAATTTACAGATTGAATTCAGCCTAAAAATTCTCTGTTGAGATAATCATCTTAAAGGGCTATTGTCAATGCATTCAGAATCATAAGCTCTCCATCTTGTCAATTTCACTGCATTCTAAAGATGCTTGACAACTTTCATTGCAATATACTGTGAACAATCTTTCAGTCCTGCAGCAACTCAGTTAGCGTTATCAACAAAGATGTGAAATGCTCTATAAAGGTAAACCAGATAAAGTGGATCAATATGGACTCTGGCAATATAAACCCTCTGGCACATGAGAAATGCCATTATGAAGCAGGCTCCATGGCTGATACTGTCCTACCAAACGGCTCTATATAAAATCTGCAAAAAAGACAATTTGGTAAAAATCCCTGCAGGTGTTTCAGAATTGAATAGAAATATTGCTGTCTGGGAGCCTCTCATGATGACCCTTTAATATGATTAATTCATATATAGGATGTTTCTTAGTCTTTCCTCCTGTTTTCCTAAATACTATTTGAGTTTCTACCTCTTCAGCTGTAACACAGTTATACACAGCAAAACTAGACTGTTTCAAATCTGTAGAGCAGCTCAAGGTTGTCCTCAGCACTTGTGACGTGCTTACTCCTCCATCCCACAGAGCTTCTACAGTGTTAATGTAGTCTTTCATTGAAAACTTATAACTCTGGGGCTTCCTTGGTGGCACAGTGGTTGAGAATCTGCCTGCCAATGCAGGGGACACGGGTTCGGGCCCTGGTCTGGGAAGATCCCACATGCTGCAGAGCAACTAGGCCCGTGAGCCACAACTACTGAGCCTTCGCGTCTGGAGCCTGTGCTCCGCAACAAGAGAGGCCGCGACAGTGAGAGGCCCACGCACCGCGATGAAGAGTGGCCCCCGCTTGCCGCAGCTAGAGGAAGCCCTCGCACAGAAACGAAGACCCAACACAAACAAACAATAAATAATTAATTAATTAATTTTAAAAACTTAAAAAAAAAACCTAAAAACTTACAACTCTGGATTTTTCCAGTCTAGCATGAAATGATCTTAGATGTTGCCACTCTGTCCTAACAAATACAAAGTTAAAACAAATGGAAAAATAAACAACTCTTTTTAGATCTGTCAGAGAAGTTAAGACACAGGGCAAACCCCTGCCTCCAAAATTGGAGAGAAAGACAGATACAAAACTTGGCCAATTATGTCCAATAAAGCTGAAAAAATAAAATAATAAAATGAGAACTTAAAAAAAAAAGAAAAATTTACCAATGCAAAAACCCATAAGTAGAAACCTCCATGAGAACCGGTGTTGAGGTAGGAAAACCTAAATTCTAATTGACGAATTGCTGGAGCCTCAGAGTAAAAAACGCTGAGAGTTTAAAAATCCAGGACCTAGAGTTTGTCATACAGAGTGCAGTAAGTCAGAAAGAGAAAAACAAATACCATTTGCTAATGCATATATATGGAATCTAATAAAATGGTACTGATGAACCTCCTGGCAGGGCAGGAATAAAGACGCAGAAGTAGAGAATGGACTTGAGGACGCAGAGGGGGAAGGGGAGGCTGGGACAAAGTGAGAGAGTAGCAGTGACATATATACACTACCAAAAGTAAAATGGATGGCTAGTGGGAAACTGCTGCATAGCACAGGGAGATCAGCTTGGTGCTTTGTGACCACATAGAGGGGTGGGATAGGCATGGTGGGAGTGGGAGGGAGGCTCAAGAGGGAGGGGATATGGGAATATATGTATACATATAGCTGATTCACTTTGTTGTACAGCAGAAACTAACACAACATTGTAAAGCAATTATACTCCAATAAAGTTGTAAAAAAAAATCCAGGGGACCCAGCGATAGGGGAAACCCTGTATGTTTGTGATATTTACTTCCAGGATCTCATAGTAAATATAGTAAATATAGTAATATAGTAATAGTATATTACTATTTGTCAACATTGTTCATAGTAAATATCAGAGAAAAATACCCTCCAACTTCCAGCAGGGGAAAGGAAAAAAGAACCATTTTGAAATACACAGCAGCACTCTGTTCTTAACAAAGCCTGCCTTTAGGAGAAACTATTTTACCAGAGTCTAACCTGCTGGAGTTTAATCAGAGCCTAACGTACTTAGGGAGCAGGGAAATACACAACTCTAGCCTATCATGTGGGAGAAGCGAAATACGTAACTCCAGTTTCTACCAGCCATCTTGTCCACCTAAGTGGGGAAAAAACTGAGAAGCACTGTTGAAGTTCACAGTCCAGGGACACTGGTTCACCAGACTGAAATAATCATACAACTATAGAGTTCTTCCGCTTCCCGCTCAGATGTGAACATAGTAAATTAAAATAAGAATGCTAAACTGTATAATCTTTAAGTTCCATTACAAAAAGTACATTAAAATTCTGCAAAATTGTAATTATAAGTGTAAAATGGCAGGGTAAATATGGTGGTGGCAAATTCCAGTTGGCAAGGAAAACACAGACACAAAAGCGGTCAGAAAAATTTACCTTACTGAAATTGATATTTTTAGTGATATTTGAAGTAGAAATAACCCTCAAATGAATTATTTCTTTTTTTTTTATAGAAAGTAATAGAGTTAACAAAAACTTCATTGAAGATTTTCTTGTGTGTGTTTGAATGGGAGGTTTCCAAGGTCATCTCTTATTCATATTGAGCATTCTCCATAATTAATGACTTATGTAGAAACAGAAATCCAAAAAAAGTTATTAATTTTTTTATATAGTTAAAATAAAACCCTCAGAGATCAAAATTATCAGCTTTGTAGAAAATAATAAAAATATCTAAAGCTGTGTCAGTCTAGGATAGATGATGGTGTGTGGTCATCATACAATAATGTAATGTTCAAAATCTGTTTAATGTGAAATGATAGTATATCATCGTAATTCCTTCAAGGAATTAGGGTCAAACTTGGCAAGTTTACTGTAATAGCTTTTTATTTATCTAAACTTGTATTTTTCTTGAGTTTTTGTACTCTTGTCTCTAGGAAGTTTTTGAACATAACCACATATGCACACACACATAATTATTTTTATTGGCACTTCAAAAATTTGCCATAAATATTTATTATATATTATAATAATATGGAAGCCCCAGGAATTCCAGATAGTCTTGAATTTTCTTTCATTAACTCTGGACTCCTGCTTTCCACTGGAGACTTAAAGAATGCAATTTCTTTGAGTTGGAAATGTAATCGACATTCTCCATTTCAAAGCAGAATATTGGCCTTATCATTTGTCAGCAAAGTAGACTTGTATGATGCCAGCCAAATTATTTCATGGTTGGTTAATTATATAGCTCTTAGTATTTCTGCATTTGGGTATCTTGGTCTGTAGCAATTACCACACTGATGATGGACACAATTTGTTCCTTGATGCGCAGCATTTTTATGAAAACTTAAATGACAAATTTACAATAAAATACGCTATGAATAAAAAGCACAAACTTTTATAGGGTATTACCTATAATTATCTATAAGCACAAACTTTTATAGAATATTCTCTATAATTCTCTAATAGGTAGGTTAGAGCTACGTTCTTTCAAATAGTTGACTAAAGGCTTTGACAACTTTAACATGAGCAGAGGAAATAGTCTATTTTCTTCTCTCATTTGATAATCAATATTTTACCTATAATTCTCAGATGAAGAAGAATATTTTTAGATAATTAAGTATGGTAAAACCAAGAAGAAATTTGAAGAAAATATTAACACATTTTCCTATTAAAGTTGGGACACATGTCTATTAAGTTTATTACATCAATCAAACACAGTACTCTTCCAACGCTTATTAGTCTTAATTTATGAGTAAGATTATCAGATCATGTTATGACTATTTAAGTGCTTCTCCCATATTTCTGGTCAAGGGCCTGGTCCTACTTCATCAACTCTGAATTACTCAGTGTAGAACTATATGTACAGAATCTTTAAATCTATGGTAAATTATTAGTCCTATTACCCTAACATAAATGATATCCTAGAAGATGTCAGTTACTTTAGAAAGTTCACTGATGTTTTAAATATATCAAAGAACCTAAACTTGTAATCTAATACACATACAGGGAAAGCACACACACACACACACACACACACACACTACAATTTCTTGTTATTTATGCAGCCTAATGATAGCAGTAAAACCTTGGCTTGCAAATATGATATTATTTTAGACCCTGAAAGAAGTATTTTGATTTGTTTTACTTATTTTATATTATTATTTCTTTAAATTATGTTGTACATTGTTGATGAAAGTATGTATATATTGAAGAAAAAAGTCTGAATGAATCTTCTCAATTAAAATCAGTAATGTTATTTATATTAAGCATTACTAATTTAAAATTGGGTAAACAACAAGGTCCTACTGTATAGTACAGGGAACTATATTCAATATCTTGTGATGAACCATAATGGAAAAGAATATAAAAAAGAATGTATGCATATGTATAACTGAATCACTTTGCTATACAGCAGAAATCAATACAACATTCTAAATCAACTATGCTTCAATTTAAAAAACATTCAATTGTACATTTTGAATGGGTAAATTGTGTGATATATAAATTATATATCAATAAAGATGTTTTAAAAAGTGAAAACAACTTTTAAATAAATAAAATTTGCAAAGAAACAAAAAATCAGAGAAATGTGTTTGATCAGGAACAAAACAAGGGTAAAATCCTAATGTTCTGAGTATGAAATAAAGTAATATCCATATTGCATATTCAGTAAGTTAGGTTTTGTTTTTTGCATTTATGAAATATTGACATTTTAAAATATAGATTAAAATTTATTAATTGTAAATTTTAGTCTTTTAATGCATAATCTTGAATTCCTTATCACCAAAAACCTTCAAGTCAAAAATATTTAAATTAATTATAATCAGCAATATTAATAGAACACTTGCAGCTTGTAATGTATGACAATATGTAATTGCTCTCAAATATTAAATTTAATACATAAAAGTAAATCACTACAGCATTACTTAAAGTTTTGAAAAAGAGAGTGTCTTAATAAGCTATACTATCTACACTCACTGATAAAGCTGAATGAAGAACAATAGATTTTCAGTTAATAATTCTATTTGAAGTTATTAGGTAAAAACTAGACCATTTAAACATTAAATTCATATAGAATGTGTAAGATTGGGAATTGATACTACTATATTTAAATATGTTTATAAACTTTGTCATTGTGTAGATTGAAGGTAACAAATGGCGTCAATGAAAATGCTTTGTATTACAAAAAAGAAAGCAAAATTTGGTAAATAAGTAAGGTTATAATTGTACATAAAATTTAGCTGCTTGCTGATAAATAGGATTAGCTATAAACTTTTAAAATATAATCATGACAATTTATCAAAAATATGAGTAAATATTATTCTACAACAGAAAGATGATTTCAGTTTAGCTCAGGAACTAGAATGGATGACTACTTTCATCATTATTATTCCATATTGTCAGAGATGAAATATAAGATAAAACACAATAAAATAAAAAGTGAGACAATATAATAAAAAGAACTGATAAAAACATTGAAAAAGAATGAATAATACTATAGCAATTGTTGATTATGTGATTCTAGGATTATGATCTCCAAGTAAAGTAAATGTTCTGGAAATAATAAAGTATAGAAATGTTTTAGTTTCAAGACAAATACATGAAAATCAATAGTTCAATTTTTTTTTTTTTTAATTTTAGGAGTAAGTATATAAATGAAGAAAAAATTATATTTTTAATGTTGCAAAACTATAATAATCCTGGGAAATTTTAATAAAAAAGACAGAATGCAAAATTCTTTACATTTTTTGTAGAACATAAAGCAAGATCTAAACTTAAAAAGGGATAAAAATGATTTTGAGGGAAAGACTTCAAATAATAAAAATAGCCACTCTCCCAAAATTAATATATAAATTTAATACAAATCCAATCATATTTCAACAGAATGTTGATTTGTTTGTTGGTAGATGGAAGTGAGCAGGGCTGATAAAATCCTAATAATAGTTCTAATATATCTAATATCATAATATATTTAGAGTGTAATAAAATTAATATTGGCTTGGGGATAAACACATATGTCAATATTGACTTGAGAATAATCAAACCAATTAATAGAACTGAATTGGGAATCTTGAAATAGTTTCCAGTACATATAAATATTTAACGTCTATCTTGCAAATGTAGTGCTTCAACTCCAGAGGGGGAAATAAAAAACAGCAGTTAATAAATGTTGTTGACATAATTGTATCTTCATCTGGAAATAAATGTAAGTTGGATTTCTATGTTACATAACACATACTGATAAAATATCCAAATGGTATCAGACTTAAGGTTAAAAACAGTTATATCAATTTTTATACTGATAAAAATATAGCAAGAAAATCAAAAAAGCTGTATTAAAATCTAGAAGCAATCTTTAGATCAGGTAATTGTAAAAATAAAGAAACATTTGCTATATAGAATGTCTTAAAAGATTGTATTTCAGAATATACCATAAATGAAGTCTACAAAATTTTGGGAACTGGGAAAAATATATTTATATTAAGAATTCAAATTTCCAGACCTCTTAGAGATAAACTAGAAAATCACATGTAATCTGGTGAAAAATAGACACCAGGCCTAAGTGAGCAAAAATAGATGTGCTTAGGCCACTCACAGAAGAGTAAATCCAGTTGTCCAAACACTGAAAAAAAGATGCCTAAACTCAGTAGCCAGTAAATTTAAGTGACAAAGAGATAGTAATTTGTATATTTTGGACTGGAAAAATTAGTGACATATCTATTCCTTGTAGGATAGTAGGGAAGACAGTGTGCTCAGTTCTTGTTCAAGGAAATGTGAATTATTTCAGCATTATGGAAAAATATAATAAAATTTTATATAATTTTAAAAATTTATCTTTTGACCTTGTAATTTGCTCTCCTAGAAAAGTTATCCTATATACATACAAGAATGATGCAAATTAAAATAAGTACAAGAATATTAATATCAGAATATTTCTCATACTTGTAAAAATGTAAGCACACACAAAAACAAAAACCCTAAATAAATACCCATCAATAGAGAATTAGTATATCCACACCAAGAGATATTACCTACCTTTTAAAGGAATGACTTAAAATTCAACCAGTTAACTGACATGGATTTCCAGGGGATAATTTAGGATGCATAAATGTGTTTAAAAGTTGATCCCACTGTTTTTCACAATGACAGCAAAGAGACTACAAATGTATATGTTTGTGTGTGTGTTCTATATGTTTTATATGAGTGTATCTTCATATTGGCATAGAGGAAAACATAGAAGGTGCTAGCAAAATACTAATATAGATTACCTCAGGGCCTTGGAAAGGATAAGGTAAAGCAACCAGAATATTGGAAGAAAAAACAAAAACAAAAAACTTGTGCACACCAAAAATCTGCACACAGATGTTTATAGCAGCTTTTTTCCAAATTACCCAAACGTGGAAACAACTAAGCTGTCCTTTAGTAGGTGAATAGGCAAACTGTGGTACTTCTGGAAAATGGAATATTATTCAGCATTAAAAAGAAATAAACTATCAAGCCATGTAAAGATGTGGAGGAACCTCAGATGCCATTTGCTAAGTGAAAGAAGCCAATCTGAAAAGGCTACACACTGCATGATTCCAGCTGTACGACCTTCTGGAAAAGGCAAAGCTATGGAAAGAGTAAAAAGATTACAAGGGGGTGGGGGGAGTTTCTTTTTGAATAGGTGAAGCACAGAAGAATTTTATGGCTGTGAAAATACTCTCTATGATACTATAATGATGGATACATGCTATTATATCTTTGTCTAAATACACCAAAAGTGAACCCTAATGTAAACTATGGACCTTGGGTGATAATGATGTGTCAACGTAGGTTCATCAACTGTAACTAACGTGCTGCCCTGGTGGCAGATGAGGATAATGAGGGAGGCTATGCATGGGTGTGTGTGTGTGTGTGTGTGCAGCATATGGAATATCTCTGTACCTTCCTCTCAATTTTCTGTAAACATGAAAATGCTCCAAAATAAAGTCCTTTAAAAAGTTACCTGGCAAAATGTATTTTTTTAAGTAACATCAACTAAAGTGGAAGTTTTTGGATAAGGCAGGTCATGGTTTCTTGTAAAAATTTCAGAACTAGAAGAGAATGCAGACACATTGGATCAGATTTTGTTTGCTTCTTTTTGGTTCTCACATCTATGATATTCTCTTCTGATAGCAAAATGGCAGCAGTATTTCAAAACATCACATATGCACAAAATACCATCTGGAACAAGGGACAGACTTTTTGTTTCCCCAGATTTCCCAGGAAATGACTTAAATATATATGTATATGTATGTGTATATATATATATATATATATATATATATATATATATATATATATACATATATATATGTGTATATATATATATGTATATATAATACAGCTTATATCATTTGCCCAATTTTTAATCAAAAATTGTGTCCAGATGAAGCAAACTAGGCCATGTTCTTGGTTCTAGAATTTAGCTTTTCTTGGGACATGTGAATCCCCAAAAGAATAATAGTGAAGGTAAAAAAGAGAAAATAAATTCATGGTAGGACATGACAAAGGTCTCAAAGAGTTAATTATCTTAATTAACTAATGTCTATACACATAACATGAACCATTAAAAATGGTCATGCTTATATGAAATGCATTTATATACTCCTCAAAGGAGGAAAAAAAAAAACATTTCTTTGTTATCAGAATCCAGGTATCCAAGGATTACCTTGGTTTAGTTTACTAAGACAGTCTCCACTCTACACTGTCTTCCACTGACACACTTGAGATGGACATTAGAAAGCTTTCATGAGCTACTCTGGCTTTAGCATCCTCCTTCCTATTCATGGAGCTCTAAAGACCTAGAGATCATCAAAGGACCAACAGTCATATTTTTGTTATTTTTGTTATTCTCTAGCAATATAACTCCCTAAAACCTTAGAAGAATTTTGATCTGTGTGCTACCCAGAAATTCCATAGGCTGGTCCTCAAAGCCAGAGTCCTTAAATACTTAAGTTTGAGTTCAAGAGAGTGTCTTGAAATCTCTAACTCACCTTAGTATTCTGCATTCTCATAGCACTCTGTTGACTCAGCATAATCCTCTGTTTAGGAGAAATCTGAAACAATAAGTTGGATAGCAAGGCACAATAATATACTTCTAAAGTACAGGTTGCTTTCCAAATTTCTCTGCATAATTATATTTATTTTTCTCTTTTTTGGGGGTAGATAAAGTCAACAGCTGTGTGCTGTGTGTGTGGGAGGTGAGGATGAAGGTGGGAGTGTGATGGAGGGAGGTGTTCCTGGCCTTAAAGTTTTTTAATCAGTTTACCACTTTCCTACCTTCCTAGAATTTAGTATATCCACTTAAATTGGCTCTCTAATCCTGGAAAAGAGAATGCTAGCCAATTTTGTGTTACAGTGAACAGCTGAAAGGGCATGTCTTAGAAAAAAAAAAAAAAATGAGGGAATGCATTAAAGGTCTCAGACTTAAATACCCCTCCTCTATAGTGGGCAGAATGAACTTTTCCTAGGTGACATAAAAGAAATCAGTTTCTATTGGGAAATGAGGAAGAAATATTGGAGAGTAAATCACAAATGTCTACTAGGAGGACTATTACATGTTAATTATTTCTGAATCAGCTAAAATAAGCTAGACTGTGTTGCTTTTATAACAGGTACAACATGCTACCAACAACAAAAAACAAAGACTTGTCTTTTCTTCACTTTACATTTTCATCAAAGGTGGCCATGCCTTCTTCATTGCAAGACTCTTGCTGGCTGGAAAGCCAGTATGAGACATTTCAGTTGTCATGATAGACACTTGAAACATCTGCATGGCAGGGTAACATAACACTTCTACTCATAAATCATGGTTCAAGACTGATTTCAGGGGTCAGGATTATAAAAGCCTCCCAGGAGGATAGGCCACAAAATATTGGGCAACTACAACACCATCTCCTTCAATTACAAACTAATCACAGGGCTAGAGTTTTATGTCAGCTATCATATATAATTCTTATAATATCTCTTATGAAGAGAATAGCTTTTAGTTTAAACTAAAAATGAAGCTCAGAAAGGTTAAATAATTCGTGAGAAATATAATATATTGAACAATAGGTAGCATCGGAACAGAAAGAACTACGTGAATCTGAAACACAAATTCTTTCACTGTTTCACACTACCACAAGTTTAAAATCTGATTTAAGGTTATGCTTGAGAAAAGGAAATTGAGTAAAGCAATATTAAAATTAAGGTCTCCTAAAATATGTTTTATTAAGCATTAAGTTTCAGTGTAAGTTAGTAGGAACCACAATTCAATGTATATATAATTATGTTGAAAAGTTTTCCAGAAATTCTCTTTATGAATAAAACTAGTTCATTCTGTGTATTTTCTTAGCTAAATAAATTTTTAAAGAAAACCTTCACAGCAAAGGATATGAACTTAATAAAATTCTAAAACCCCATTAATGATAAAATACAGTTGACTTAGACTTCAAGGAACTCATTTATCATTTTGAGCCTTAGATTCATTACTATAAGATGAAGATTTTGAACAAATTGATTTCTAAATTCCCATAAATGTTTTGGGCAATCATTTTATCAGTTAAGTCAAAATGTTTGGAAGTGCAATTCGAGTTTATAGATTCAATTTGGTTCCATTAAACTGGGAAATTTTACACAATTTTTTTAGAGATAGGTTCATCCATTCTTCATATTTCTCTCAGATTTGGTGTAGTCTTCTAACCTTACTATCATGGATGACTGACAAAGCTCACCGAGAGAGAGAGACCTAGAGAGAGGGCAACCCAGTAGTACAATTGATCCTGTCATATCTTGTACTTGATCCATGAGAGCAAGATTGATTCCCCAATAAAGTGAGTGAAATCATGTGGCTTGTTGCAAAGCATATGATCTCTGGACTTGGAGGGACCAAGGTTAAAATCTGGCCCTGCCCCTTACTTCTAACTCTGGGCCTCTATTTTCTTATTTGTAAAATGAATATAACAGAATATTAACAGCATTGCTAGGAAGATTAATTACAAATTCAAGAATACAGGTTAATGATGTATGGCTCATAGTTGATGTTTAAATATTATTTATAGTATTACAATCCTTATAACTTTTTTTATTAAAGATTATTCTTTTTTTTTTTAATTAATTAATTATTTATTTATTTAATTTATGGCTGTGTTGGGTCTTCGTTTCTGTGCGAGGGCCTTCTCCAGTTGTGGCAAGTGGGGGCCACTCCTCATCGCGGTGCGCGTGCCTCTCACTGTCGCGGCCTCTCTTGTTGTGGAGCACAGGCTCCAGACGCGCAGGCTCAGTAACTGTGGCTCACGGGCCTAGCTGCTCTGCGGCATGTGGGATCTTCCCAGACCAGGGCTCGAACCCGTGTCCCCTGCATTGACAGGCAGACTCTCAACCACTGCACCACCAGGGAAGCCCCTTATAACTCTTTTAAAGAGACTAGCAATACAAAAAATGAGTGAATTAAAAACTGGAATGTGAAAGACTGGGCAAAAACTGAAATGAAGGAACATGATCAAGATAAATTTATTGTTGGAGACTTTAACTAGAGGAAGGGTAAGATTCTGTGGCAAGGCTTTGTCAAAATGTAGGTGTCCTGAGAGAGGACTGCTAGAAGGACAGTTAGTAATAACAAGCGTTCATTGAGAAAGCATTCCAACTATAAAAATAAGGCCCTTCATGTGAAACCTTCCACCCATATCAGTTGTTTATTCATATCAGTTTTTATGTACTTCTAGTATAAGTGCAAATGTTTTATTATTTGAAAGCTTTTTATACCAAATATACTGAGTTTTTTCCAAATATATTCAAGCATGAAATTTTCTCTGAACGATTATTTTTATTGACAAGCTTACTGTAAGTGAAAAACAATCGGAGACATTAAACAGATGTTTCAAAAATGTGTTTAGAAAAGTGTGTTTCCCTGGCAGTATAAACAAAGTTACTCTGTCTCAGGAATATTTCTTTCCATGCGCTTCAGGATAAACTAAATCATGAATTAAATAATAATAATAATACTTATTATTTACACTTATGCTACCATTATAATAATATTGGTTGAATGGTGTAGAAATAACTTTTGAACTAGTTTGTGTCTTCAACTGACCAAAGTGTGCACTTTCATTGAATCTTACTTAGTCAATGTCATGAACAAAATTCTAATATTTTTTATTTAGAGAAAATTCAATAACACATTGTTACTTCTGGAAGACAACTGTATGAAATACATTTACTGCAAAATCAGCTACCTTGAGTTAGGCCAGCCAAAGCAGCATTAATATGTTGAGAAAATGAAATAAGCACTTTGGCCAAAAATTTAGTAATTACACTCAAATAATTGGGATCCTGCCTCCTGTAATGAGATAACATTCCAATATTCCTGTAGAATATGCAGGAGGTTCTTGTTCCCAGGTGTGGCAATGGGTTATGTTGATTCACTCACTCTTTCACTTGTGAATAAAAAAAAAAAAAAAAATGCTCACAAATTAATGAATCTGGCCCAGGTTAGTGACGTACCCTCTAGTTATTGCATAAAATTGTTTTTCCATTAAAAACAACAATAAGCAGTTGGCTCATTTATAGACCAAATTGTTGTTTAAAACCAATGAAGCTAACCAATCTTGCTGTCCTACACTGTCCTGTAAAGGGGAAAGCAAATTATTTGCTAGAAACTTGAGATTGGATCTGTTTTATCTTAAGCAATGCAAGAGGGAAAGATAATATTTAAACATATATGCTTGAATTATCAAGATTATCATCTGAATTCACTTTAATTTTGTACATCACATTATTTTGATTAATAAGAAAATGTTAGTTTAAAAATCTGTGGTTGTAAATCACAGCTCTTGTATGACAATGTATAAATTACATCTGAATACTTTATTGTTATTAGCTTATTCTCACTTTATTTATTTAAAAGTATATATTTAACACATTAATTTGGTAACTATATTAAAAGATTTAAAGAGAGAAGTTTTGTTTGTCATTGTTTGTAAGGAGGTGCCTATAGTTCTTCCATTAACAGAACTCTTTGAAGTTAAATTTTTGTAGGAATGGAGCTCTCCATCACTGTAACAAGGTAAAATAGGTCAAGCCTGCACAGGGCCAAACTAAAAGAAACCAATTTTCTAAACAGTTTCCCTAGCTGGAGAACAAACTGAAAAAAAAACAAAAAAAAAAACTTGCCTTTCTGGAAAGTTGCAATAGGCTGTAATAAATTAAGGAAAAGGAAGAAATGGAAAAGCTTTGCTTACAAAATGAAAAGGTATCTTTCAGCAAGAGTAAGAATATACCCTTCTTTATCATCATTTTCTTTTCACATTTAAACAGGGAATGCTTCTGTCAATGTCATCCCAGGCATTATGCTTGTAATAGGAGTTAAGTAAAGATACACATATTAGGTTACTGTTAGCCTACAGGTGAACATAATTACACATTTACTTTTCAGCAAGCATTGAAGTTATAAGTTAAAATAAAATAGCAGAATAAGGTGATGGTGCCAGAAGCATTTCACAATGTCTTCAGTGTCGTTTGAATTTCTATTTAAAAGTCAATTTAAAGATAAATTCATTTGCAAGAACTTTTTTTCTTCTGACCATAAGTTTAGATTATTGGCAATTGTAGGCAAGTTAAATTGAGTTTGGAATATTCTTCCATTTCTAAGTTTTAATCATGTATTGAAAAATTATATTATACCTCTTGGGATAATTAAAACCACCCCATGTGTCTCAAAACCAGAATTAGAAATCACTGGTTTATGTAATTGGCAATGAGATATCTGTGGCCACTGCTTTAATCTAAGCCAATCAGCATAATTTCTCTCTTTTCCGGAGTGATCTCTGAGTTTTATCATTTATTAATTTTGCTTTGTATTTTTAAGTTCACATGAGCCCCATTTATCTATATTTATATTTATTCTTTTCTACAATAAACTTGTATTGCTTTATCAGGTCATATTTGGCCTCATCACCTGCTCCCCTCACTTATTCCACTCATCATCATTTTATCCTTTCCCCCATTTCCCACCCTTCATATACAAGCCTTTCTCATCTGCTGTTTCATTTATCTGGAAGCCTCTTCTCCAAGAGCTCCCTATCACTTAAATGCTCGTTTGATTCAGGTCTTCCCTCAAACACCACTTCCCAAAGAAGATTTTCTGATTATTCTGTGCAAAGTAATGTCTCTCCATATACCATTTTTTAAAGTTTTTTTTCCTGTTTTTTGTTTTAGTAATAGCCCCTTTTTATTATGTGAAAGTATGTTATAAAAATACAATATATACTTTTTTATTTGCTTGTTGTCTGTCTCTGGTACTAGAGCATAAATTCCATGAGAACAGTCACTTTGTTATATCAAAATTATAGTCCCAGCATATGGAACAGAAGGTAAAACATAACAGGTACACACAACCCCCTGTATCTGCCAGGTTCCCATCTGCAGACTCAACCAAATGTGCATCAAAAATATTCTGGAAAAAAGAATTCCAGAAAGTTTCAAAAAGCAAAACTTACATTTGCCACATGCCATGCACCTGTTTGCATAGTGGTTATATTGTATTTACAATTATTAACATAGCATATACATTGTATTCGGTATTATAAGTACTCCAGAGATGATTTAAAGTGCACTGGAGGATGTGCACAGGTTATAAGTAAATACTGTGTCACTTTATATGAGATTTGAACATCTTCAGACTTGAGTATCTGGAACTAATACCCCATAGATATCGAGGGACAACTGTAGTTTCTTAGTTCAGGCTTCTGAAACAAGACACCATGGACTGAGTGGCTTAAAAAACAGATTTTTGTTTCTCATAGTTCTGGAGGCTGGGAAGTCCCAGATCTGTGCTGGCATGGTAAGGTTCTGATTAGAGCTCTCTTCTCTGTGGGCAGAGAGAGAAAAGAGAGAAAGAAAGAGACAGAGAGAGAGAAAGAGAAAGAGAGAGAAAGCTCTCTCAGGTCTCTTCTTACAAGGGCACTCATTCCACTATGAGGGCTCCAGTTTCTTGATCTAATTACCTTCCAAAGGTCCAATCTCCAAGTACCATCCCACAAGGTATTTGATTTTCGACATATGCATTTTGGGGGGACACAAACATGCAATTTATAACAGATATTCAGTAAATAATTGTTATAATTGTTGAATGAAGGAATTTTAAAAAAATATAATAAGGAACTATTTTTATTTAATTATTCTTTAAGATTCAGGTCCAAAAATTGTTTTTTATGATGTGTAACTTCTGTGTATAATCTGGGACTTTTAGAATAGTATTCGTTAAAAGAAACCTGTTCATGGGTATTGTTTATAAATATATATATATATATATATATATATATATATATATATATATATATACATTTAAAATTTTGGTGGTCTGCTATTAGTTGATAACTACTTTATATAATTCAAGTGGCAAGACAAGAAGCACTAATAAAACATCAGCCTTAGAAAACCACAGCAAAACAGGTCCTATAGGAAAGCTTGTGATTATGTGAAAGTGAGAAACGGAGTTAGCTAAACTCTAGCTTAATATGATTAGGTGGCACTGAGATAGTCCCTGAGGAGTAAAGTAATTACAAAAGAATCAGCAATTCCCTACTTCAGAAAAACAGAAGAAATTGCTAACATTGTTGGTATAGGTAAATTAATGGAGTAATTCTACCTTAAATTTCCGGGAAAATTATAAATTTATCTCTTCTTCCAGAATATTAACTGAAACTTTCCTCATTTTAGGACTGTTCCAAGTGAGGAAGGAATTCCTATTTCAGCCATCAATATTTATGCATTGGCTTTTCTCTGAGTGCTTATATTGTAGCCCTGTGAGCTTAACATATGATAATGTAAAGCAGAGGAAGAACTTGCTTCGCTCTCTGCATGGTCCTGTTCAAGTCATTCAAGTTATTAAACTGAATATGCAAACAGTTGGGCTTTGTCGCTTCCCCTGAACATTCAGGTTTTTGAGCTAATGATGACTTGATAAGCAGATTCTTTCCAACCACGGAATCCTATCCATCAGGTACATCTACATTTTTACCTTACTGTCTCCTGAAAATGCTGTTCCTCTGCCTAACTCGATGAAGCTGACCTGTTAAAATGGTAGCAGACAACGGATGCTCTTCTTACTCTTTGCTGAGATTCTTTTAATCTTTAAGTTAACATGACACAACTTAGTTTGCATCTGTTTTCCAGTGAATTTTTGTAGTAATTATTACTATATTATTTTCTTCCTCCAGTTATATCACAAGACTTTTAAAAGCAGAATTTATCTCCTGTGTTTCCTCTATATTCTTTAAGTATCAGTCAAAAGATATATATATATATTTTTTAATTTTTTTATAGCTACTTTATTTATTTATTTATTATTTATTTTTGACTGTGTTGGGTCTTCGGTTCGTGCGAGGGCTTTCTCTAGTTGCGGCAAGCGGGGGCCACTCTTCATCGCGGTGCGCGGGCCTTTCACTATCGCGGCCCCTCCCGTTGCGGGGCACAGGCTCCAGACGCGCAGACTCAGTAGTTGTGGCTCACGGGCCCAGCTGCTCCGTGGCATGTGAGATCTTCCCAGACCAGGGCTCGAACCTGTGTCCCCTGCATTAACAGGCAGATTCTCAACCACTGCGCCACCAGGGAAGCCCAAAAGATATATTTTTTAAATTGATACGTTTTGACTGCTACTTGAAGTATTTCTTAAAGCATATGATTTCACACAAAAGTATGCATATGCTGATATTCAAAGGGTGAAATAATGAACTTATACAACACCCCAAAATCTCCTTCATACTTCCATGGTAATTTTTATTCTATATTTTGTATCTGTTATTAGTGAAACAATTTGCTTAGCTTTGATGCCAGTTTCCTGGTTAAGATCTTCATGATAGTCCTAGCTGGTTTTCCAGATTGTAATTTCCATACTCTCTATTATGTCTTTCCTTAGCCATATGGATTTATTTTTCTACAAACATATTTTAATCAAGCATATAGCTGATAAAAACACTGGATGTCATTGTAAATGGACTAATGTTTAAATTCCACATTCCGTGTTTGAATTTGACCTACCTTGCAGATCTTACCTACAACTACTATTCTTTGTTAGGTTCTCCTTAAATAAGAATACATATTTTTCCCCATTAAATTCTTTACCTTCTTGCTTTTTATGTGCTAATTTTGCCAATCCTTCTCCATGAAATGTATGATTTTCTTTCTCTGTGAAATGAAATACTATTTATACTTCTAAATCCAGCTCAAATAACATTTGCTCCCTGACTGATTTTTTTTTTATCCTGCAAGTCACTGTATTCATTTCGTATAATACACAAGCACTACTTTTATTTAAATAGCCACATTTTCCTTCAATATGTTTATTGCATCTGTTTTACCTCACCTGTAGTCCTCTATTTCCTTATAAACTAAAAGTATGTCTTATTCCATTTTATATTTGCAGAGGTAAACAAAATAATGTCTTACAGGTGATGAAAACTCAATAAAAAATAAATGAATTGGTCAATAAATGGCAAAATGAATGAAGGAAGGAGGGAATGATGGGTCTATCTGCATGCCAACATTAGGAAGACATAGGTGATGGAGAACACCAAATTAGGAGTGTGAAATCAAAACAGTGAAGAAATGAGACTTCACCCAGAGCTGGCCTATTTTGTGAACTTCTTCAAGACTAGTTAAGTCAGCTTTTCCTGAACTACTGTGAGAATATCTCCATCCTTAAATATTTCCTTTTAAAATTAGATTATTCAAAACACATGGTGTCCCTTAGCCCTAAATAAACTATTAATTGGGATACATTCATAAAAGGTCTTGTATTGTTAAATTTCTTTTCATGTATACCTATTGTTTATTGGTGACAGTATCTGTATCTTTATATTTTTCTCACTCTCATAAAGCTTAATAAATAGACAGGAGAAATTGACTGTTTAATCAGCTTTGTAGACCACTGTAGTTTATATCTAAGCTGGTAGAACACTTGTATGATGTGTATATTTCTGTGTGTGCTTGTTTCTATTAAAGGTTACGTGGGAAATTCCTTCCAGAATCCCTGCTATGGAACTCTAATTTCCCTAACTTTTCTCCAAATAAATGTATTATAACAATGTATTCTATACATTGAAACTGATGACTAAATAGGTAAAGTGATTTGACCAAAGTCACACAGTTATTAAGTGACAGGACTTTAGAATAAGGTTTTCCCCACCTTATTCTAGATTTCAATCCAGGCTCCTTCCTGCTACATCAATTTGGCATCTCCTTAGAGACTAGGTATTAAAGATCCTATTACATTCCATTAGTTATCAAAACATATTTAAGCTTTGTTCACTTCTGAAAAACAGTCTGCTTTCATTTCAAACTGAAAAACTAGAAAGAAAAAAGCAAGGGGATTTTTAAAATTTCCTAACACTCTGAGCTACTAGTTCGCTTCTAAAACCACAGTCATCTTGATAGTATTCATATGATATACTGTGGCAGTAAATTGAACTTCAATTGACCCATGATGTTAACCCATGTTGTGGGGCTGGCAGGAAGATCTGAGGTGCTGGTAAATAATTTGAGGTGTACCAGACGCTTCTGTGAGTTGAAACATCCTCATAGTTTTGCAGTTGTCACTGCAGACTTAAAGTAGAAATATCAGGAGTAAAAACATAATGTATACTTTGACAATATCTTAATATTTTAAAATTAAAATGAAGCCTGAATCAAAGCAAATGCAAAAAAACCAAAAAATCAAATCAATATATTAAGTCATATGCTACTAAAGTACCATTTCAATTCTGAAATCACATAACTTAACAATGGAAACATATTTCTCCAACTGGAATTATCCTGCCCAGTTTTGTAACATTTGGTGATAGGAAATCACCTTACAAAATACAAGTGTTTACCCTCAGGATTTCCTCTTCAGTACACCAGACAATTTGCATTACACCTACTCTTCCTCCCATTGAGCAAACGAGCCAATAAGGTGCAGTAAGTAAAGAGAAGAGGAAAGAAATAAAGGAAGAAAGTCATTTTTGCCAGCTGTGTAGGAGAACAAGTAAAGGCTATGTTATTTCACTCAGCACAAAAGATCCCTGAATTTCTTTTTCCACCACAGAGCAGCAGGTTTTCCCTCCTCCCTAGCCATCGAACCAACAATACTTCAGAGATAGCTCAGTTCTTTCGCTTTTAGTATCTGTTAAAATGTAGAATTGAAAGCACACTATAGAGCTTTGATTTTGCATTTTTTTTTCCTCCTCATAGAAACAAAAACCTAAAAGGAAGTCCAGGCTCTTCTAAAGGGATCCTGAAACCACAAGGAAAAGTCAGGATTCAAAGGACAAAGCATTGTCTAGGCATCCTATTATCTTGGACAATGTTATGTTCACCAAGAACTTCAGAGACCCCTGAGGATGCTTATGTAAATTACCTCATCATATGTGAGAAATCTAGCATTATCCATGCCATTTAAATAAGCACGTGAGGAGCTCAAAGGGGACGATGTGGTTAGCAAATGGTACACTGTGTCAATAGACCAGGAAAAATGTTAAACCTTAAGTGAAAATAAACCCAACCCCAAAGATTAATGACTGTGCCAAAGTTAAAACTGGATGAGAAAAAACATAATATGTAAATGTGACACAATTTATACAGTCAACTCTTTTAGAATTCCGGAAATATGGGTTCAACAAGGAGATTTATTCATAAATACTATAATGTTTTGAATTGTACTTGAAGAGACTATTGGTTTATCAAAGAACATACTGTGAAGGAGAAAGACTTTGTATGCAGAGAGTAGAAAATAAATCATCATCCTGACAATACTAGGAAGTGTTCTGTGTGTGTGTGTGTGTGTGTGTGTGTGTGTTTTGTCTCCTTTGACTTTAATTAATCTCTCTCTCTGGACTTCTGTGAGCTGGAAAAAAGGTTTTATTTTTGTTTTTGGAGCTTGCTTGCCAGATGGGGTTCTTTGAACTATATCACTGCTCTAACTCTGCCAACCACAGCATTCATAGCTGAGGATTTTAATTTGTTTTACAACTAGACAAAAGCAGAACAAGAAACGATGTGGGCAGTGGAGTGGAGAGGTGAGGGTCAATCCTGAGGACACAGATGGCTATTAGTAAGGTAGGCAAACAATGCCCACCTCTTTCTATTCCTTCCTTCTAATTATTATAAAAGATGCCTGCCAGCTGAAGCTGAATTATTTTTTTGTCCTTTAACCGTTTACCATTATCTCTAAAATGATAATAATATAATCAGAAACTTGATTTTTCTTCACATTACTTTTTTTCACAACATACAGTGCTGTACCTCGCCCATAGGACTTGATGTATACAATTGGCTGCATTGGTTTAAATTTAAATGTGGTCAATTTAAGGCAAGCTGTCTTGTTTAAGGGACTACATATTGGGCAAGGCAGGTTGAAGGCCATTTGAAAACACTTTTAAACAACATGAAGAATAATTAATAGATTTAATTCTGAAATGATTCACTTCATTGAAACTTATTGTTTGCATAACTATTCAAGGACTCAATTCACACTACAAGGCACTAGGGATTCCTACTGATACCTTCCTCTCCCTACCACCCGCTGTCCCCTTGTTTCATAAATGTTAGCTCAATAATGACATTCCATTTTCTCTCTGAATTAGGGAAACATATGAGAAAAGCACGAGGGAAGGCAAGACAGTTGAATGAAATTAAGAAATTAAGAAAACACTTTCTCTTTAGATTTGATTTTCCGTAGTACCTTATATTGAGAAGTAATTAACAAAGGGGACTTTAGTTTCATAGCTGGACACTGGCCAAAGCAAAGAACAGTAGTGTTTTCTTTCTTTCCTTTCTTTCTTTTTCTTCTTTCTTGCTTCTTTTTTCTTCTTCTTTCATCAGACATTTACTGATGATGAGTCTACTATGTACCACATAACATAAAAGGTTTTAAATATACTGATATTTAAATATTTACTTGAATACTTAAATATCCTGTTTTGAGTTTAAAATTCTGCCAAATAAAGTAACTCAAAGAGTCAGTGCCAGGGCTTCCCTGATTGCACAGTGGTTGAGAATCCTCCTGCCAATGCAGAGGACATGGGTTCAATCCCTGGTCCAGGAAGATCCCACATGCCACAGAGCAACTAAGCCTGTGTGCCACAACTACTGAACCTGCGTGCCACAACTACTGAAGCCCATGCACCTAGAGCCAGTGTTCCACAACAAGTGAAGCAATGAGAAGCCCACACATTGCAACGAAGAGTAACCCCCTCTCACAGCAACTAGAGAAAGCCCACGTGCAGCAAAGAAGACCCAACGCAGCCAAAAATAAATAAATAAAATAAATAAATTTATTAAAAAAAGAGTCAGCGCCAAAGACTAAAACAGTCATGAATCTAAATTTACTATATGCATTATTTACTATAAACTAAATGTTAATTAGTATTGTATTAAGAGAAAAGAAAACATTACTCATTGATCAATGATTCTAATGTTATCTGTGATTTTAACAGAGGTAAAGATGTAGCAGTTAAAAGCATCCCAGAAGCCAATGAACGTCAGTCTGTGTACTGAAGTAGAGTATACCATAACTTTGATAACTATCTGTCTATATGAGACTCTTTTCCAATATTTTATTATAAACATTATGAACATACTACAGATTTGATAGAAATGTACAGTGAATAAACATATAATCACCATCTAGATTCTAAAATTGTAAATATTTTAATTTGTTTGCTTTAGATGTTCTTTTAAAGTGTGACTTTTGGCTTGAAATAAAATAGTAAGATGCATAGACAACTAATCACATCAAAAGCAATTCTATAGCCATATCAGGCCATCATTATTTTACAGAAACTCTAATGGAATCAATGACATCTTAGTTCAGAATTGAATGACGGTTTCACATAAGAGGTAATATTCAAAATTTTGTGCCCATTGGAATCAAATCATTATAGAGAAACACTGCATGTTAAAGTGAAAAAACATTTTAAACTGTTTTGGCATATGAATGCAGAAACTAAATTAATAATGTTTGTTCCCATTTTGATTAAGATTTCATTATGTGCTGTGGAGGCAAATCCTTCAAATCAAATTAAAGTAAATTAAAATAAATAGTTCAATGGAAATAAATGAGTTTTTTTATATACACACTATGATTGTCTCCCAAACTATTATCAACAGAGAAATTATATTTAAAATTATTTAAATCTTTGTAAATGCCATTTATACTTGCTACTCTTATACTTTGCAAATATTAGTTTAATGTCACACAAAAGAATTGTGAAAAAGCATGTAGTTTTATGTCCTGGAACAGATGCCTGGGAATTTGCAGAGTTGCATTCTAAACAGTGATCTATGAGATTCTGGTTATGCAAACCTCTGGGCATCAGATTACTTACTGATTTTTCTTTTACCTTTAAGAGAGAGAGAGTGATTGTGTGTGTGCGTGTGTGTGTGCGTGAGAGAGAGAGAGTAAAAGGAATTCTCTCTGATTTTCCTGTAGTTGGTACTTGAATTGCTTCTCCAGATGGTTACAAATTTACAAAGATAGGGAGGATTTGGAATTTTCCATAGAAGTTATGGGGATTGCTTAACTAGGGTAAGTAGTCTTTTATTATCCTTACCTAAGCTTTACTAAAGGAAAATTCCCAAAGCCAGCACAGGTCTCTTCCAAGTGCTCTTTTTATTCACAGGATCTCACACAGCATTAGTTTGGTAAAGGTTAACTCATTTTTAAACCGTAGTCTTGATCTGCTCCAACTCTATCATCCATATCTTACAAACCCAGACCTTGAGCCCCCACTGGTTAGAAATGGAATTCCAAGTCCCTGTGCCTCTGATTCAGCCCTTTTATTTAAACTTATGTTACAATCCCTTCACTCTCTTATCTCAATTCCCAATATAAATAAAAATGTTTTCTAATAGAAATGTCTGTACTATTTTTCTCATCAGTACTAATAGATATGTTTTTCATGTAGATCCATTAATTGATCCTGTATCACTCCTTATACCAGCAACACTGAGGCTTGCCGATAACCTGAAGATAAACAGATAAACAGCACTACAAAAGTTAAACAGATTATATATCAAAACATGGAAACCATTATATACCTTCTGGACCTGGAAATCCTATTCTAGAATTGTCTCAAGATGGCTGCAGATGTGATCTTCATTGATCATGTTGGGAAGACAGTGTAGTGAGAACAAACAAGAAAAACAGCAGTATTGTTCACCCATGGGACCCAATGCCCAAAGGATCTCATAGTCCAAAAGAATTCTCATTTTCTATATGCAGAACAAGAATGACAACACAAATATCCAATACTGACATAATACTTACATGAAGCAGGTCATTTTTTTAAGTGCTTTACACGTATTAACTCATAAAATGTTCAAAAAACTCTCTACTGAAACATGTTGCAGTAGAGAAATTAATTACAGACAGGTTAAGTAATTTGCCCAGTTAAGGTCACATGGTTAAGAAATTGGAGGTCCCAGGATTTGAACCAAAGCAATTTGCTTCAGAATCCTTGCCCCTAACTACTTTAAGAATATATTTAAAATTCTGATCTTTTGGTTTCCCTAGTAGAGTTTTGCTAAATTTCCTGACCCATGGTATTTAGATCTTTTCATATTTGTCTTGCCTAGTACCATTGCTCATTTTTGTCACTTAACTGCTGCCATGTTTAAACCCTCTTCAATGTCATCCATTTACAAATACATTTAACAATAATATATATTACAAGTCTCAGTTATTACTGATGTTCTGGGAATCAGATTTCTACTGCTTTAAGAAGCTATGGATTCCATTTTGAGGCAAATAGAATGTCTCACTTTTATAACAAAAGTAAATGACCTGTTATTCAGAGTGTTTCTGATACAAAAGGACTGTCAACAATCAATGAATGATATTGGGCAACACAACACCTTCTCCAAATATTTATTTTTAAGATCACAATAAGCAAATAGATTAAGAATAAAAAATCCTTTCAGTCTTACACACTTGTGTATTAATTTAGTCATACTCATGTTGTCAGTGGATTTTAGTATTTTTTTTTTAACATCTTTATTGGAGTATAATTGCTTTACAATGGTGTGTTACTTTCTGCTTTATAACAAAATGAATCAGCTATACATATACATATATCCCCATATCTCTTCCCTCTTGCGTCTCCCTCCCTCCCACCCTCCCTATACCACCCCTCTAGGTGGTCACAAAGCACAGAGCTGATCTCCCTGTTCTATGTGGCTGCTTCCCACTAGCTATCGGTTTTACATTTGGTAGTGTATATATGTACACGCCACTCTCTCACTTTGTCCCAGGTTACCCTTCCCCTTCCCCATGTCCTCAAGTCCATTCTCTAGTAAGTTTATTTAGCATCCTCAAAAAGCCCTCCATCAATTACAAGAAAAAAAAAAGTAAGAAAAAGCAACACAACTTTAATATTGCTAAATATATTCCAAAATAGTCCCTAAATGTCAAAATAGAGGCAGTTACATAACCAAAAGCATATGGATTGCTACTTGGCAGCATTTATTCCAACTTCATAACATTCTCTAGGTCTCTGAAACCCACATCTGGAATGTGAAGTTAAATCCTCTCCAGAGAACACAGGTGTGGTTGAAATCCTGATTCCGTGTCCATCCCTCTTGCTGACTTCACCTTATCACAGCAGTAACAGTTCAGGAGCTGCTATCATCCATTACCTTCATAACACAACCTTAGAAAGATGGCCAAATATTTTCCAAAGTAAGCAAACCAGAAAAAACAGAAAATTAGTGGTTAACGAATCCACTAGGATTCAGTGAAATGACTTAATATGACAATATTTATTAGGAGTTCCATTAGTTAGATAAATGCTTCTTACTAAATCCAGTAATCAATTACACTTCAATGACATGGGAAAAAAAAAAAAAAAAAAAAACAGGGTTTATGTATCCCTCTTCTAAAAAAGAAAATAAAACATAGAGATAAAACTGTGATTGAGTCTTTAGGAGGAGGAATTGAATCACACCTACAGAAGCTAATTGAATTTTTATGGGGTTATTCAGTTTGTCCATGTGAAGGTGCAAATTCACGTTCACTTTGAGACAAGCCGTTGAACTTTCTTATGCTCCAAGGTGTGTGTATAACTTGTGAAAATGTATCTACCAGGGCAAAGATCATTTAAATATCAAGTTATTCATATTTGCTGAAATGTTTTCAAACTGTTGTTTGTTTGTTTTTTTTAACTTTTTATTTTATATCAGAGTAGAGATGATTAACAATGTTGTGATAGTTTCAGGTACAAAGCAAAGGGACTCAGCCATATATATACATGTATCCATTCTCCCACAAACTCCCCTCCCATCCAGGCTGCCACACAACATTAAGCAGAGTTTCCTGTGCTATACAGTAGGTCCTTGTTGGTTAACCATTTTAAATATAGCACTGTGTATATGTCAATCCCAAAGTCCCTAACTATATCCCTTCCCCCTACCCTTCCCCCCTGGTAACCATAAGTTCATTCTCTAGGTCTAAGGGTCTTTTTCTGTTTTGTAAATAAGTTCATTGGTATCATTTCTTTTATATTCCTCATATAAGTGATATCATACGATATTTCTCTTTCTCTGTCTGACTTCGAAGTAGGTCTTTATGGGCCAATTTTGTCTTGTTTACTTGTGTTTCTCTGGTCTTTATTTATTTTTTAAACATTTTTATTGGAGTATAATTGCTTTATAATGGTGTGTTTGTTAGTTTCTGCTTTTTAACAACGTGAATCAGCTATACATATACATATATCCCCATATCTCTTCCTTCTTGCGTCTCCCTCCCACCCTCCCTATCTCACTCCTCCAGGTAGTCACAAAGCACCGAGCTGATCTCCCTGTGCTATGTGGCTGCTTCCCACTAGCTATCTATTTTACATTTGGTAGTGTATATATGTCGATGCCAATCTCTTACTTCGTCCCAGCTTACCCTTCCCCTTCCCCATGTCCTCAAGTCCATTCTCTACGTCTGCGTCTTTATTCCTGTCCTGCCCCTAGGTTCTTCAGAACTTTTTTTTGTTTTATAGATTCCATATATATGCGTTAGCATATTGTATTTGTTTTTCTCTTTCTGACTTACTTCACTCTGTATGACAGACTCTAGGTCCATCCAGCTCACTAAAAATAAATCCATTTCTTTTCCTTTTATGGCAAGTAATATTCCATTGTATATATGTGCCACATCTTCTTTATCCATTCATCTGTCGATGGACACTTAGCTTGCTTCCATGTCCTGGCTATTGTACATAAAGCTGAAATGAACATTGTGGTGCATGACTCTTTTTGAATAATGGTTTTCTCAGGGTATATGTGCAGTAGTGGGATTGCTGGGTCATATGGTAGTTCTATTTTTAGTTTTTTAAGGAACCTCTATACTGTTCTCCAAAGTGACTGTGTCAATTTACATTCCCACCAAGAGTGCAAGAGGGTTCCCTTTTCTCCACACCTTCTCCAGCATTTAATGCTTGTAGATTTTTTATGATGGCCATTCTGACTGGCGTGAGGAAACTGGTGTGTGCAAATCAAAACTACCTCATTGTAGTTTTGATTTGCATTTCTCTAATGATTAGTGTTATTGAGCATCCTTTCATGTGTTTGTTGGCAATCTGTATATCTTCTTTGGAGAAATGTCTGTTTAGGTCTTCTGCCCATTTTTGGATTGGGTTGTTAGCTTTTTTGATATTGAGCTGCATGAGCGGCTTGTAAATTTTGGAGATTAATCCTTTGTCAGTTTCTTCATTGGCAAATATTTTGCCCCCTTCTGAGGGTTGTCTTTTCGTCTTGTTTATGATTTCCTTTGCTGTGCAAAAGCTTTTAAGTTTCATTAGGTCCCATTTATTTATTTGTTTATTTATTTATTATTTATTTATTTATTTATTTATTTACTTTTGGCTGTGTTGGGTCTTCGTTTCTGTGTGAGGGCTTTCTCTAGTTGTAGCAAGCAGGGGCCACTCTTCATCACGGTGTGTGGGCCTCTTCACTATCGTCGCCTCTCTTGTTGCGGAGCACAGGCTCCAGAAGCACAGGCTCAGTAGTTGTGGCTCACGGGCCTAGTTGCTCTGCGGCATGTGGGACCTTCCCAGACCAGGGCTTGAACCCATGTTCCCTGCATTAGCAGGCAGATTCTCAACCACTGCATCACCAGGGAAGCCCAGGTCCCATTTATTTATTTATGTTTTTATTTCCATTTCTCTAGGAGGTGGGACAAAAGGATCTTGCTGTAATTTACATCATAGAGTGTTCTGCCTATGTTTTCCTCTAAGAGTTTTATAGTGTCTGACCTTACATTTCAGTCTTTAATCCATTTTGAGTTTATTTTTGTGTATGGTGTTAGGGAGTGTTCTAATTTCATTGTTTTACATGTAGCTGTCCAGTTTTCCCAGCACCACTTATTGAAGAGGCTTTCTTTACCCCATTGTATATTCTTGCCTCCTTTATCAAAAATAAGGTGACCACATGTGCGTGGGTTTATCTTTGGGTTTTCTATCTTGTTCCATTGATCTATATCTTAGTTTTTGTGCCAGTACCATAATGTCTTGATTACTGTTGCTTTGTAGTGTAGTCTGAAGTCTGGGAGCCTGATTCCACAAACTGTTTTTGAATCCCATTTAAAAATAGTGCATGTTTCATTGATACTGGTTTCCTTAACACCATAAGAACTATTATATGAAGAGAGGTTGCTTTCACACCTCTACTAACAAAAAATTTGACCAGGAATAAATCTTACATGGGAGTGGGGGGTGTGGGCATTAGTGGGAACATGGGCAAAACTTTCTCTTTGTTTCACTACTATTTCAAAATAATTATTTTTCTGCTAGATAATCCGAAATGACTCCTGTGATTCATATCTAGTCAGGTTCCCAGGTACAAGTCTACCGATAATCCACCACCAGATCGCATTCCAACACAACCTTATATTTAATACCTTTCTATCAATACTGTGCACCAGTGATAACAAAGTAGAAAAACATGTTTGTGCTAAACAGTACTGTTCACTTGGGTGAAAAAATGGGAAGGAAGGGAATAGATGTTATGTAGAAGTAAGACTAAACTCAAGAGAAAAGGCACATTCCATTAAATTAGTTCACTTAGAACTAAAGAAGCCAAGTAATAATTCAAATGCAAAAAATCTTTTAAGAATGCATTTATTCATAAGCCAAATAAAATCACAACAAATTGCTCTATGTTTTTTCCCCAATAAGACTTTATTTACAACACTGAAAACAGCCTCAGCACCCATACAAACTACAATGAGCAAGTTCACTGGGTCCCTAAAATAGGAATAAAGTAGGAATAAAGGGGAACTTCCTCAACCTGATAAAGACTATCTACAAAAACCCTATAGCTAACATCATACTTAAAGCTGAGACACTGAACTCTTTCCTACTAATATCAGGTACAAGGCAAGAATGTCCCCACTCACCACTGCTTTTCAAAGTCCTACTAGAAGTTCTTGCTAATGCAGTAAACCAAAAAAAAAAAAAAACAAAAACAAAAACAAAAACAGAAAATAAAAGTTACACAGATTGGACAGGAAAACATAAAACCATCTTTGCTCATATAAGACATGATTATTTATATAGAATATCCAAAAGAATAGACAAAAAAATCCTATAACTAATAAGCTATTATAAAAAGTTGCAGGATACAGGAATTTGAAATTAAAAATACAATACCATTTACATTAGCTCCCTCTAAAATTAAATACTTAGATATAAATTTAACAAAATATGTACAAGACATATATGAGAAAAAACACAAAACTGATGAATGAAATCAAATAAGAAATAAATAAATGAAGAGGTATTCCATGTTCATAGATAAGAAATCTCCATATTGTTAAAGTGTCAGTTCCTTCCAACTTGATCCGTAAACTCAATGTAATCAGAATCAAAATCTCAGCAGGTTATTTTGTGGATAGTGACAAATTGACTCTACAGTTTATATGGAGAGACAAAAGACACAGAGTAGTCAATATTGAAAGAGAACAAAGGTGAAGGACTGATTCCATCTGATTTCAAAACTTACTATTAAAAAAAGCTACAATAATCAAGATAGTGTGGTATTGGCAAAAGAACAGGCAGATAGATCAATGGAATAGAATATAAATCCCAGAAATAGATCCATATAAATATAGTCAACTGGTCTTTGACAAAGGGCCAAAGGTAAGAGAATTGAGCAAAGAGAGTCTTTTTCAACAAATGGTGCTGAAACAATTGGAAATTCACCTGCAAAAAAAATGAATCTAGACAGACATTATACTCTTCACAAAAATTCATTGAAGTGGGTCACAGACCTAAGTATAAAATGCAAAACTATAAAACTCATAGAAAAATAAGAAAACCTGGATGACCTTTGGTATAGCAGTAACGTTTTAGAGATATCAAGGGCACAATCCATGAAAGGAATAATTAATAAGGTGGATTTCATTAAAATTAAAAACATCTTTTCTGTGAAAGTTTTCAGAGTATGAGAAGACAAATCACAGACTGGGAGAATATATTTGCAAATGACACACCTGATAAAGAGTTGTTATCCAAAATATACAAAGAACACTTAAAAGTCAACAAGAAGAAAAGAAAGAACTCAATTAAAAAATGGGCCAAATACCTTAATAAACACCTCATCAAAGAAGACACACATGAAAAGATGCTCCACATCATATGTCATCAGGGAAATAAAAATGAAAACAACAATAAGAAACAACTACACACCTACTAAGATGACAAAAATCTGCAACACTGACAACATCAAATGCTGGTGAGGATGTGGAGCAACAGGAACTTCAGTCACTGCTAGTGGAAATGCCAAATAATACAGCCACTCTGGAGGACTGTTTGAGGGTTTTATACAAAACCAAGCATACTCTTACCATACAATCCAGCAATAGCACTTCTTGGTACATATCCAAAGAAGTTGAAAACTTACTTCCACACAAAATCTTGCACACAGGTGTTTATAGCAGGTTTACTCACTATTGCCAAAACCTGAGTAACCATGAAGTCCTTCAATAGTTGAATGGACAAACAAATATGGCACATTCAGACAATAGACTATTCTTTGCACTAAAAAGAAATAAACTATCAAGCTATGGAAAGATGTGGGGAAAATTTAAATTCATAATACTAAGTGAAAAAAGGCAATTTATAAAGACTACACACAAGGAGTCATGATGGTGGAGGAGCAGGAGGACATAGAGTTCATCTTTCCCCACAAATGCATCAGGAATACATCTACAAATGCAACAATTCTCACAGAGCACCAGCTGAACACTAGCAGAGGACCTCGGACACCTAAAAGGACAAGAAAGATCCCCATGTAACAGGGTAGGATGAGAGAGAGAAGAAAGGAAAAGGAAGAGGAGAGAAAGCAGGATGAAACCTGTGCCCCTGTAGAGGAAGGAGCAGCTGAAGGAGAGGGGAGGTTACCACATCTGGGGAAGCCCCTTCACCAGCAGGGAGATCAGTTGGGACAGAAGGGGAGCTTCAGGGGCTCTCAGAGGAGAGCACAGCAACCCGTCTCTGGCAGGCAGGACAGAGTGAGACCTACACAGATGGTTCATGCACAGCCCTGTATGCTCCAGCCTGAGACATGTGACCAGTGCTGCAGATGGGGCTGGGAGCAGGAATTTGGGGTTTGGAGAGCAAACCCAGGGAGAGGACTACTGTTGGCTGCGAGGAGACAGCCTGTGGGAATGGGAATGAAGAAATCTGCAACTGGGAATGCTCGTGGAGGAAACCTAGACCGCCATAGAAACAAAGCACCATTGTTAAGTGATGTGCAAGGGGTGAGGTTGCCATTGCAGCTTCTCTCCCCACGTGCTGGCCCCTGCCTGCCAGGACACTAGGAAGTGCTCTCACTGGGGCTGGCTCTCTTGTGCCCATGGCTGCTGGCTAACCCATGTGACTCATCACCACAGGGGCCAGCTTTCTTGCAACCCTGGCTGCCACCGCCTCTGTGCCCCCTCCTCACTGGGCGAACTCGTGTGCACAAGGGCGGCCTTGGGAGCAGACCCTTGTGAGTGGCCCACAGGCAGAGATGGGGCTGAAACAACAACTGAATCCCAGGGGGCGTGCAACTGAGGAAGAAAAGCTGAAATCTCTCCTCACAGCTACACAAACTGAATCGACACCTCCACGTCTGGCTTTATAAACCAGAGCCTACAGAACATCTGAATGAATGGACAATGAGTGATCCTGCAGCAAAGACAGGTATGGTTTTAGCAGCTGTAGACTTTGTGGGCACATACATGCAGGGGTTAGGCCAGGTGAGCTGCTCCAACAGCACCCACAGGGAGTCCAGATCCATGACTACTGCAATTCTGGCACCTGACTTCAGTGGACCTATGCTGATGGCCTGGTAAAAACGTCTGAGAGACAACAGGGCCAATTGTTGGCATACCCACAGTTAAGGTGGGGCTAAAAGCAGTGCCAACAGCAGTGTAATCTGAGAGCTTGTACAAGGGGTGGTAGGTGACAAAAGAGAGCACACCCACAGGTGAACAGCTCCAGAGGAGGAATACTCAGTGGCTTCCCTCCCAGTTGGTGTGCTCCAATCCCAACTATCTTGCACCACTGATCAGAAACACAGTTCAGAAACAGATCTGGGGGTCTCTACTCCAACAACTAGGGAGCAGACCCCGCCTCTGATAAGCCAGTGACAACCACAGAGCAAAGGGGAGACCCTGCTCAATATCCATTGCAGGCTCTGGTCACCACAACATTAGTCACACCTCCTATCAAGAGGATAACGGCTAGCATACACTGAGAAAAGAGGTGACAGAAATCTATACTAAAAACAGCCCTCACACCAAAACATATTAAATCCACACAGGCTACACCTGGACGTTCCCACATAAAAATAAACCCCCCCAAGACAGTCTGAGTGTCTGGCATTGGGAGGAAGAATACCCAGAGCATTTATCCTTGAAGGCCAGTGGGGCTTGAGTGCAAGAGCTCCACAAGGCTGGGGGAAACAGAGGCTCCACTGTTGGAGCACACACACAAGGTCTCACATGCACTGGAACTGAACACAAAGCAGTATTTCCATAGGAACCTGGGCTATACCTACCTAGAGGTCTTCGAGTGTCTCCTAGGGAGGCTAAGATCGACTATAGCTCACTGTGAGGGCAAGGACACTGGTAGTGGAAGCCCTAGGGAATAATGGTTGTAGTGAGGTCTCCTGGAGGTCCACATTGCAGCATCAAGAGCTGGGCCCAACAAACAACATGCAGGCTCCAGTGCTGGAAAGCCTAAGGCTAAACAACAAACAAGATAGGAACACAGAGCCACCCATCAGAAGACAGGCTGTCTAAAGTTGTACTGAGCTCACAGGCATTTCAAAAAACACACCTTAACACAGCCCTATCCATCAGAGGGACAAAACCCAGCTCCACCCAACAGAGGGCAGGCACCAGTCCGTCTGAGCAGGAAGCCTGCACAAGTCCCTGGACCAACCTCATGCACCAGGGAGCAAACACTAGAAGCAAGAGGAACTATGATCCTGCAGCCTGCAGAAAAGAGACTACAAACACAGAAAATTAGACAAAGTCAGATGACAGAGAAATATGTTGCAAATGAAGGAGCAAGATAAAAACCGACAAGAAGAACTAAATGAAGAGGAGATGGGTAATCTACCTGAAAAAGAATTCAGAGCAATAACAGTAAAGATGATCCAAAATTTCAGAAAAAGAATGGAGGCACAGATTGAGAAAATACAAGAAATATTTAACAAGGAGCTAGAAGATTTAAAGAAAAAACAGATGAATAATACAATAATTGAAATGAAAAATACAGTAGAATGTATCAATAGCAGTAACTGAGGCAAAAGAATGAAGAAGTGAGCTGGAGGACAGAGTGGTGGAAATCACTGCCACAGAGCAGAATAAAGAAAAAAGAATGCAAAGAAACGAGGACAGTCTCAGAGACCTCTGGGGTAACATTAAATGCACAAACATTTACATTATAGGGGTCCCAGAAGGAAAAGAGAAAGAGAAAGCACCTGAGAAAATATTTGAAGGTATCATAGCTGAAATTTCCCTAACATGAGAAAAGAAACACTCACTCAAGTCCAGGAAGCTCAGAGATACACATACAGGATGAACCAAGGAGGACTACACTGAGACACATATTAATCAAACGGAAAAAATTAAAGACAAAGGAAAAATATTAAAAGCAACAAGGTAAAATCAACAAATGACATACAAGGGAATCCCTATAAGATTATAAGCTGATTTTTCAGCAGAAATTCTGCAGTCCAGAAGGGAGTGGGATGATATATTTCAAGTGATGAAATGGAAAAACCCACAACCAAGAATATTCCATCCAGCAAGGCTATCATTCAGATTCAATGGAGAAATCAAAAGCTTTACAGACAAGCAAAAGTTAAGAGAATTCAGCACCAACAAACCAGCTTTACAACAAATGCTAAAGGAACTTCTATAGGCAGGAAGGAGACCAGCAACTTAAATAACATTGTACATATATGGACTGCTATATCAAAACCTCATGGGAACAACAAACTCCAAAACTATGCTAGATACACACACAAGAAAAGAAAAAGCAACCCAAACACAACACTAAAGATGGTCATCAAACCACAAGGGAAGAGAACAAAACAGGAAGGAAAGAAAGAAACCTACAAAAACAAACCCAAAACAATTAAGAAAACGGCAATGGAACACACATATCGATAATTACCTTAAATGTAAATGGATTAAAGGCTCCAGCCAAAAGACACAGGGTGGCTGAATGGATACATAAACAAGACCCATATATATGCTCTCTACAAGAGACCCACTTCAGACCTAGGGACACATACAGACTGAAAGTGAGGGGATGGAAAAAGATATTCCATGCAAGTAGAAATCAAAAGAAAGCTGGAGTAACAATACTCATATCAGATAGAATAGACTTTAAAATAAAGACTGTTACATGAGACAAGGAAGAACACCACATAAAGATCAAGGGATCAATACAAGAAGAAAATATAACAACTGTAAATATATATACACCCAACTTAGGAGCAGTTCAATAAATAAGGAAAATGCTAAAAGCCATAAAACGGGGAATCAGCAGGAACAAAATAATAGTGTGGGACTTTAAACCCCAGTTACACCAATGGACAGATCATCCAGACAGATAATTAATAACAAAACACAAGCCTTAAAAGATACACTAGACCAGATAGACTTAATTGATATTGATAGGACATTCCATCCAAAAGCATAAGAATACACTTTCTTATTAAGTGCACATGGAACATTTGCCAGGATAGATCACATCTTGGGTCACAAATCAAGCCTTGGTAAATTTTAGAAAATTGAAATAACATCCAGCATCTTTTCTGATCACAACACTATGAGATCAGAAGTAAATTATAGGAAAACAATGGTAAAAAACACAAACAAATGGAGGCTAAACAGTATGTCACTAAACAATCAATGGATCACTGAAGAAATCAAAGAGGAAATCAAAAAATACCTACAGACAAATGACAACAAATACATGATGATCCAAAACCTATGAGATGCAGCAAAAACAGTTCTAAGAGGGAAGTTTATAGCAATGTAGTCTTACCTCAAGAAACAAGAAAAGCCTCAAATAAACAACCTAATCTTACACCTAAATCAATTAGAGGAAGAAGAACAAAAAAAAAACCACATAAAGTTAGTAGAAGGCAAGAAATCATAAAGATCAGAGCAGAAATAAAAGTAATAGAGATGAAGAAAACAATAGTAAAGATCAATGAAACCAAGAGCTGGTTCTTTGGAAAGATAAACAAAATTGATAAAACTTTAGCCAGACTCATCAAGAAAAAAAAAGGAGAGGACTCAAATCAATAAAATTAGAAATGAAAAAGGAGAAGTTATGATTGACACCACAGAAACACAAAGGATCATGAGAGACTACTACAAGCAATGCTATGCCAATAAAATGAACAAACTAGAAGAAACTGACAAATTCTTAGAAAGGTACAACCTTCCATTTGAACCAGGAAGAAATAAAAAATATGAACAGACCAATCACAAGAAATGAAATTGAAAGTGTGCTGAAAAAACTTCCAACAAACAAAAGTCTAAGACCAGCTGGCTTCACACGTGAATTCTATCAAACATTTAAGGAAGAGTTAACCCCTAACTTTCTCAAACTCTTCCAAAAAAATTGCAGAGGAAGGAACACTCCCAAGACTATTCTACAAGGCCACAAACACCCTGATACCAAAACCAGACAAAGATATCACAAAAAAAGAAAATTACACACCAATATCACTGATGAACATAGATACAAATATCCTCAACCAAATATTAGCAAACTTAATCCAACAACATATTAAAAGGATCATACACCATGAGCAAGTGGGATTTATCCCAGGCATGCAAGGATTCTTCAATATATGTAAATCAATCAGTGTGATACACCACATTAACAAACTGAAGACTAAAAATTATGTGATCATCTCAATAGATGCAGAAAAAGCTTTTGACAAAATTCAACACACATTTATGATATAAACTCTCCAGAAAGTGGTCATAGTGGGAACTTACCTCAACATAATAAAGGTCATATTCTACAAACATACAACAAACATCATTCTCAATGGTTAAAAATTTAAAACATTTATTCTAAGATCAGGAACAAGACAAGGATGTTCACTCTCAACAATTTTATTCAACATAGTTTTGGAAGTCCTAGCCATGGCAATCAGAGAAGAAAAAGAAATGAAAGGAATACAAATTGGAAAAGAAGAAGTAAAACTGTCACTGTTTGCAGATGACATGATATTATACATGGAGAATCCTAAAGATGACACCAGAAAACTACTAGTGCTAACCAATGAATTTGGTAAAGTTGCAGGATATAAAATTAATACACAGAAATCTGTTGTATTCCTCTACACTAGCAACAAAAAATTAGAACGAGAAATCAAAGAATCAATCCCATTTACCACTGTATCATAAATAATAAATTACCTAGGAATAAACTTACCTAAGGAGGCAAAAGACCTATATTCAGAAAACTATAAGACACTGATGAAAGTAATCAAAAATGACACACACAGACAGAGAGATATACCATGTTTTTGGACTGGAAGAATCAATATTGTCAAAATGACTATACTACACAAAATAATCTACACATTCAATGCAATCCTTATCAAATTACCAATACCATTTTTCACAAAATTAGAACAAAACATTTTACAATTTGTATGGAAACATAAAAGACCCCAAATAGCCGAAGAAATCTTGAGAAAGAAAAATGGAGCTGGAGGAATCAGCCTCCCTGAAATCAGGCAATACTACAGAGCTACAGTAATCAAAACATCATGGTACTGTCACAAAAACAAAAATAGAGGTCAACGTAACAGGATAGAAATTCTAGAGATAAACCCACACACCTATGATCACCTAATCTACAACAAAGGTGGTAAGAATATACAATGGAGAAAAGAGAGTTTCCTCAATAAGTGGTGCTGGGAAAACTATACAGCTACATGTAAAAGAATGAAACTAGAACATTCTCTAACACCATACACAAAAATAAACTCAAAATGGATTAAGGACCTAGATGTAAGACCGAATACTATAAAACTCTTTAGAGGAGAACAGGCCAAACACTCTCTAACATAAATCACAGTGAGATCTTTCTTGAACCAACTCCTAGAGTAATGAAAATAAAAACAAAAATAAACAAATGGGACCTAATTTAACTTAAAAACCTTTTGCACAGCAAAGGAAACCATAAAGAAAACGAAGAGACAATCCACAGAATGGGAGAAAATATTTGCAAGCAAAGTGACCAACAAGAGATTAATCTCCAAAACATACAAACAGCTCATGTAGCTCAATTTCAAAAAAACAAACAACTTAAACTTAATTTTCCAAAAAATGGGAAAAAGATCTAAATAGACATTTCTCCAAAGACGGCATACAGATGGCCAGAAAGCACATGCAAAGTTGCTCAACATCAGTAATTATTAGAGAAATGCAAATCAAAACTACCATGTGGTATCACCTCACAGCAGTCAGAATGGTCATCATGAAAAAATCTGCAAACAGTAAATGTTGGAGAGGGTGTGGAGAAAAGGGAACCCTCCTACACTGTTGGTGGAATGTAAATTGGTACAGCCACTATGGAGAATAGTATGGAGGTTTCTTTAAAAACTAAAAATAGAGCACCATATGATCCAGCAGTTCACTCCTGGGCATATATCTGGAGGAAACAATAATTCAAAAAGATACATATACCCCAATATTCATCACAGCACTGTTTACAATAGTCAGGATATGGAAGCAACCTAAATGTCCATCGATGGATGAATTGATAAAGAAGATGTGGTACATATATACAATGGAATGTTTCTCATCTATAAAAAATAATGAAATAATGTCATTTGCAGCAACATAGATGGACCTAGAGATTGTCATACTGAGTGAAGTAATTCAGACAGAAGAAGACAAATATCATATGATATCACTTATATGTGGATTCTTTAAAAATGGTGCAAATAAACTTATTTTCAAAACAGAAATAGAGTCACAGAGGTGGAAATAAACTTACGGTTACCAAGGGGGAAGGGGGTGAGGGATAAACTGTGAGATTGGGATTGACATATACACACTACTAAATATACAATAAGTAATTAATAAGACTGTACTGTATAGCACAGAGAACTCTACTCAATACTCTGTAATAATCTGTATGGGAAAAAAATCTAAAAGAGAGTGGATATATGTATATCTTTGATTCAGTTTGCTGTACAGCAGAATTAACACAACATTGTAAATCAACTATATTCCAATAAAAATTAATTTAAGAAAAAGACTTTACACAGTGTAAGATTCTAGCTATATAATATTCTGAAAAGGCAAAAGTATGCAGATAGTAAAAAGACCAGTAGTTGCCAAAGATTGGGAGAGGGAGATATGAATTGATGGAGCACAATGGATTTTTAGGGCAGTAAAAATACTTTGTACACATCATAATGATGGGTACACATCATTATATATGTATATTATATAAATATTAAATTATATAGATATAATATAGTATAAATAAATAATTTATAATGTAATATACAAATAATATATATAATATATTATTATATAATATTATATCATATATATCTATAACAAACGTTTAGAATATCAACACCAAGAGTGAACTGCAATGTAAACTATGGACCTTAGCTGATTATGATGTGTCAGTGTAGGTTCCTCAGTTAAAACAGATGTACCCCTCTGGTGGGTGTGTTGACAATGAGGGAGGCTTTATGTGTGGATGCAGGGAGTATACGGGAAATCTCTGTACCTTCCCCTCAATTTTATTGTGAACCTAAAACTGCTCTAAAAACCAAAGTCTTAATAAAATGAAACTAAACAAATAAAAAACAACAACAAAAAATAAACTTCAGCCAACCATAAAGAAAAAAAAAATACTGAGGGTTTTTTTAACTTCTCTTTTCTATAGGGTCATTTCTACAACTTTTTCAAAGTCTTCCCAAAAGAAGGTGGAATTCTATTTTAAAATGTTAAAGAAAAATATATTTATAGTGTTAAAGTATATTAATGGGAAGTACTACTACATCTGAAAGGGAGAAATTCAGGAATCTTTTCTCTCCCTTGATAACCAAGTCACAGACCATTGGGTCAGAAGGGTCATCTTATTCTTGTTTTCCAAGTCATATGGCCATAATAGTGACAGAATTAAAGGTCCTATGTATGTCTAACCATTTCCCTCTTCTTTCTGAGTGTGCTGTTCTAGTGTTTGACTTAAGTAATAATTAGATGACCTGCTACATAGAGTCTAAGCACTCTCTTCAATTTACATTTATCTGACTGTCATAAATTATGAAATAACAGGCACTGACTTAGATATTGATAAAATTCTAGCTATTCCCACTTTTCCTCTTTTATGTAGTCTTTTAGAACATTGCTGTAAATCAGAATTGTTTAAAAAAATTTTGTGACACTTTATAACACCAGCATGGATCTTACCATCAATTTTCTATCAATAAGCACTGGAGAAGAATGTTTTGAATCTAAAAGTCAAATAGGAAAATAACAATTTAAATTTACTGAAATTTTATTATAATATCATAAAAGAGGCTTAAATCTCCCACAAAATGTCTGATTTTGAAAGGCTTCCTGGTGCTCGTGTCACGATGAGTTAACCACAATATTTAACCTCAGACAACTGACCAATATGCTTGCTAAGAGGGGTTATTTAATTGTGGCCTATTAAACGTTTGATAATGTCTGCCAGAGTCAGAAAATTAATATTTCTGAAAGTTAATACGGAACAATATTGAAATTATCTGGAAAAATATCTTAATAAATATTGGTGCACAATAATACAGCCAGATATTTTACATCTAACAATAGTTATTCACCCCATGCCTTATGGCAAGAGGAATGTTTTTAACTATTCTTAAGTAGAAATTAATATTTAAGTTATAGTATTTTTGGAAAGGGAAGTCAATATTTACCATATAAGATATATTGGAGCAGGAGTTATTTTATGACTGCTAGATGCATATACTTTAATTTCTGTAGGGTGTAGTCTAAATATTTCTGAAACACTGATGTTTTATATTTTATTTAATGTAAATGCTTAGTTAAGGACTAAAGACCAAAGAAATATTGAACCATGAGCTCTTCTTCCACCAGCACCACAACTAATATTATGATTCTCCACTGTCAGCCTGTAAATATGTGAGAGACTCAATTACTGCCTTGTCTAAGTGGTGAAATATATATTTGGTTGCTAAGATCTCTTTGTTTTATTCTTTATCCCATCACAAGATCCTACATGGCAAGGTGCTTGCCTTTGATTCAACAAACTTGAAACTTACTCATGGTGGGAAAGAAGTGGGAATTCTTTGAAAATACTGTAAGGCAAATAAAAAGCCTGCAGCCACTTGGGACAAGAGATTACAGTTGAAACAAACAGTTTCATCTTTGTTTTTTCTTAACTAATCAGGTTAAGGTATCTGTTCACAATGCATTTTTATATTTCTCAAGGGCACATGAGATATTTTCCAAGATAGATCATATATTAGGCCACAAAACAGGTCTTAACAAATGTAAGAGGACTGAAATCATATGAAACATCTTTTCTGACCACAATGGTATGAAACTAGAATTTAATTATGTGAAGAGAACTAGGAAATTCACAAATATGTGGAGATTAAACAACATGCTACTGAACAACCAATGGGTCAAAGATGAAATCAAAATAGAAATAAAAACTATAATGAGAAATGTAAAATGTGAAAATTTGTGGGATGCAGTAAAAGCAGTTCTAAGAGGGAAGTCATAGTGATATTTTCTAAATAAACTTCTAACTTTGAGGTAATTGTAGGTTGGCATAAGAAATAGTACAGAGAAATCCCATGTACCTTTTACCCCATTTCCCACAAGAATACTATATTGCAAAGCTATAGAATAAGACCACAACCATGATTTTGATATTGTTGCAGTCAAGATACAGAACATTTTCATCATCACAGCATTCCTCATGTTGCCATTTTGTAGAGACATATACCTCGCTCCTGCCCCCATTCACTCCTTATATCCTGGCAACCAAAATCTCTTCTTCATTTCTATAATTTTTTCAGGTCAAAAATATTGCCTAAAGAGAATCACAGAGTCATACAATATGTAAACTTTTGGAATTATCTTTTTCACTCAGCATAATTCCCTGGAGATTCATCTAAATCCATCAGGAGTTTATTCCTTTGTATTGCTGAGTAGTATTCTAACGTATGGGTGTACTACAGGTTGTTTACTTATTCAGTCATTAAAGAATGTATGGATTATTTCCAGTTTGGGGCTATTAGCAATAAAAATGTTATCAAAATTTGTGTACAGGCTTTTGTGTGGACATAAGTTTTCTTTACTTCTCTGAGATAATAGCTCAATAGTACAATTATTGAGTCATATATTAGTTGCATTTTTAGTTGCATAAGAAACTCCTAAATTCTTTTTTGAAATGGCTGTACCATTTTATGTTCCTTACAGCAATGTATCAGTGATCGAGTTTCTTGGCATCCTCACAATATTTTTTTTTTAACCATTCTGATAGGTGTGCATTAATATTTCATGGTGGTTTTATTTTGCATTTCCCTATGACTAGTTATGTTGAATATCTTTTCCTTTTCCTTAAGACTTCCTCTCTGACCTACTGATTATTTACAAGTGTTTTACTTATTGTCCAAATGTTTAAGTGTTTAAGTATTTTGCTGTTTTTTAAAAATTTATTTCTGGTTAAATTCCATTATGGTCAGAGAATACACTGTATATGATTTTCAGTTTACCAAGGTTTCTTTCATGGACCAGAATATCATCTATCTTGCTATATGCTCCTTGGCACTTGAATAGAGTATGTATTCTGCTGTTGTTGAGTGTAGTGTTTTATAAATTTTGACTACATTCTGTTTCATGATGATCTTGCAGTATCCTTGCTGATTTTCTATATAGTTGGCTATCAGTTGAGGGAAGTGTGTTGAAATCTCTAGCTTGTGGATTTTTAAATTTGTTCCTTCAATTTTATCACTTTTTGCTTCATATAATTCTCAACTTTGTAAGTTTTGTGCATATAAAATTACTATGTTTTCTTCATAAATTTTCCCTCTATGTTATCCAAATAATACATTGTCTCTTTATCTCTGATAATTTTACCTGCTCCAAAACCTATCTTGTATGATGTTAGTATAGCCACTCTTACATTGATTTAACTCATGTTCTCATGATATAGCTTTTTATGTACTTCTACTTTCAACCTGCTTATTTCATTGTATTTGAAGTGAGTTTCTTGTTGGCAACACAAAGTTTGGTCTTGTTTTTTAATACATATTGCCAACTTCTTCACCTCCAAGCTTGGGATCAAGCAAAAAAAAACAAAGAAAACCAAAAGAAACTCACTCAACATGCTATAACTTGTGTCCCAAGAACCTTAGCAGTGTGCTTTCTTCTCTCTAACTTTCAGAAATTTCTTTTGTTTGTATTATAAATAATGTTCAGGATTTTTAATTCTACTTAGCAGGTAGAATAGGGAAAGATATGTCTACTCCAACCTGCCAGTAGCAGAAAAATTATATTGATTTAAAAAAATATATATACTTTTTATTGTGATGATGGTGGGTGAAGAAAAATACTGTTTTTAAATCTTATTGTTCTAAAATAATATTTTACATATATCACACATATCATTTGTGATATAAAGTTAGAATACAGATAAGAAAGAAAAGATGACCATATAAGACAGAAATGTCTTTTGTTGGGATAAGCAATTAGCAATACTTAATTATCCCAAACTCTCCAGAGCACACATATAAGAAGGAGCCCATTAGTAAAATGTCCTTCTACCAAATAGGAGGCATTGGAGTATAAATAAGAGGAAACTGAAACTAACTGTAATTTAAATCACACAGTAAGTAATGTCAGTAACAAGAAGTCATAGGTAAGCTGTTTTCAGTTTTTTTGATAGCTTAACAATGTCATCAAGGACCCAGAATTTCCTGATTTTCTAGTCTGAATTTCCAGTGTGTCCTGTTTCATCTTCATGACGGCAAACTGACTGCATTGGCTTGATCATCACGTCCAGGAATATTATGTTCAAAGTCCGGAAATAAGAGCAAAGTTATGAGATGAGATCACTCATCTCACGTGCCTCTCTCTCTCTGATGGGGACAAAAATTGTCAACAAAACATTTCTAAGCCAACATCATATAATATCTAATTAGCCAGAATTGAACTAAATTCCTGCTGCAAAGGAAGTCCAGGAAAAAATATATCCGAAAGGAAAAATACTGGGAGGTAGGCATGGAAGAGCATATTCAAAAAGTTCAATTATCTACACTTGCAACACCTGATAATCGAGTCTGACACAGTGTTAAATGTGACATATTAAAAGTTCCATTTTACTGAGACTTAGTGTTCATTCACTAATTCATTAGATTTTTCACTAATAGCTCTAGGTGACTGTGAGGTAATTCATGTATTACCCAAGCATTATAATAATATATATTTTTTTAATTTATATCTACATGAATGTTAATACATAAACACCAAGTTTAAAATCATGTCTTATTATCAGGATTTCCAAAATGTATTCCACAAAACCCTAGTCCTATAACTTCCAAGAAAATAATTTTCTGAGCTCAAATCAATTTGAGAATTTATTTGAATCCTTCAGATTCTACTAGTCCTTGGAAACTCATGGAACATATATTTAAGCCTCTGAGAAGCCCTAAAATTAAAAAAAAAAAAAAAAAAAAAAAGTTTAAAGATGTTTAGCTCAGTATTTTCTAAATGTGTAACACTTTTCCCACAATTAAAACTATTTATAATGTATAGAAATTGTATTTTTGAAAATATATTCTGAAAAACATTGTCTGCCGTGAATAAACTATTCTAGGAATACAAAGCTAGTCTGCTAAATATACCTAATCTCATCATCTTTAATATTTAAAATAGCCTGAATCACTAGAATATCCTTTATTTGTATCAGTAATAGTGATTCCATACATTGCTATTTACAAAATACTTTCTTTTACATTCTTATTTAATCTCAATAAATTTGGGATTTAATTTCTATTATAGTGGGCAATTTATAGGTGGAGAAAATCAGTGAGTACAAATAATTTATTCCTTATGCTCAGTTCAGTGATGGAGCTGCAAATAGGAACCAGGTTTAAATGTTTTCTCTACAACTTACTACTAGCTATTGAACACATTATTTAACATCTTTGAGTCAAGGTTTTCTCAGCTATAAATGAAGGATGGTTATGAGAATTCAAATAGCTAGCGCTTAGTAAACGCTTAATGAAGGCATGACAGAGATGATCATTATTGTTATTATTACTATACTATCACCATACTGATATGTGCACTGCAGCTATATCTTAGAGTTAAAATCATTTGGTTCAGTGGAAAGATTTGATTTCTATTTTCATATTTCAACTAATACCTGGCTCCTTCATAATCTGCACGGACAATAATAAGTTCCAAAGAAGTATCCACAGACTTAATCATGCCTTTTGTTTTGACCCATTGCCTTTCCATATTCTTTTCCCTCAACCTAGAATTCTATTCCATTACTGGTTCACCTAAAGAGTTGGTACTCACGCTTCACAGTACATCTCAAATGCCATTTACATGGTGATATTTTAATTCTATTTTCCAGTGAAGGGCTAGTTCCTCTCCTCTCTAAGTTCTCATCCACACTGTAGCATGACTATTGTATTGTACTTTTCTATTTATGTCATTGTTTCCTCACTCTATTGCAAACTTCTTGAAAGTCCATGATTTATTCATGTCTGTATTTCTACTGTCTGGCAACATACTGAGAACATGATATGCTTGTTACATGACATGTGCTATTTTGTCTATCATAAAATACACATCAAAAACATTCACAAAAATGTTCCTGTTTTCTCCAAATTCACGGTTTCCGCATATTTTATTTAAAAGGGACATACATAATAGAGTTACTGCAAATATTCATCACTAACTAAAAAACAGTATCTTCCCTTCTTAAACTATATCAGTTTATTTATAAAATTCAATTGAAAACTACTCATGTGCCTTAATTCATGGGTGCAAGGCTAGAATATCTGTACAGGTATTTCTAACATTGGCAACTGTGGTAGAATATTTTTTTTCTTTTTTTGGTAGATACATGTGTATATTTTTTATTCTCTTCAGTTCCCCATGAAAATAATCTCATTTCCACTTCATCAATTCCTTCCACTAATTGATGTGAACTTTTTTCACAGTCAAGCACAGACTAATTTTATAATAGTGAGACAAAAAGATTATTTTCAGTTCTTTATGGCCCAAACTCATGTTTCCTTCTATTTCAGAAATGCTTTTGTAAAGTATCATCTCTTTTTGTCCTTCAAAGGCTGTTTGAAATTTCATAGGAGCTACCAGGTAGCTCTGCATATATTTCTAAAAATACACTTGCTGGAGGGATTCTGACTTCCTGAGATATCTTTATAGCTTCAACACATAGTGTCCAAAATATAGAAAGCTTTATGAACACACCTAAAATTTTGTGGTGATTCCATGTCTCATTTGTCTTCAAGGTGGCCTCTGAGAATTTGCAAATTTTCAAATTGAAATTGATGCATAGGTGTTTAAGGGATGTTTCATGTTATGTTTTTAAGGTGGGCAATATATCCAAGTATAACCTGCACATTAGCATCAATGTTATTATTAGCCTGTTGTTTTTGAATACACAGGTACTCTGCTGTTTTTTCTTTGAGATCCAGGATCTTATTATTACTCCAAGGCCATTAAGGTAGAAATAAGAGACAACCTAAAAATATTCTATTCCAGAGCTGGAGTTGAGTTTGCATGTATTGGAAAAACATCTTACCCAGAAGCATTAGGAAAAAGTGTGCACCTACCTAATTCTTAATCTCCCAAAGGAGATTAGAAGGTAAATTCCCAGTTTTGGCAGAAAAGAAAAGACCAAAAGAGAAAGGTCCATCCCTATTTCGTTAATGTGCAAAGATGCAATAAACCACACAGAAATTTGTCAAATAATCAAAGCAAAGGAACCATTGACAGCATGGCTATAAAGTACATCTACTCACTCTCACAAAGATTCTGGTATCCCAAGGGTAACAGTGAAACACAAAGAGCTGCTGGACAGCAAATAATAGAATTAAGAGGGTCAAAGATACATGGACAGGTGACTGAAGGCTGGAAGTTTTTGCCCCCAAGTCCTTTGAAGTAATTTAGTGCTCTTTAAACATGGCTCATCAGGGTGGAAAATGCTGAACCACTGTGATATGAATTTTCACACCAACTCAGTGGGATGGGAATTTGAAGAGTAATTAAACCTAGTTAAAGGTGACAAAGTTTATTTTTTTACATGCATGTGTTATGACGTTCTTTGAATTAGCACAAAATTAGGATGCATCTCCTCATTCATGTGAACCCACTAAAGGCAGATTTCTTTCAAGGAGTTTGAAAGGACTTTTTCTGGGTCTTGAGAGAATCATATTAACTTGCCTTTTGTTTTGGTACTTAAGAGAGTAAATCAAGAGATTGGTTCAAGGTGGCGGAGTAGAAGCATGTGCTCTCACTACCTCTTGTGAGAGCACCAGAATCACAACTAACTGCTGAACAATCATTGACAGGAAGACACTGGAACTCACCAAAAAAGACACCCCACATCCAAAACAAAGGAGAAACCACAATGAGATGGTAGGAGGGGCACAATCACAATAAAATCAAATCCCATAAATGCTGGGTGGGTGACTCACAAACTGGAGAACACTTATACCACAGAAGTCCACCCACTGGAGTAAAGGTTCTGAGCCCCATGTGAGGATTCCCAACCTGGGGGTCCGGCAATGGGAAGAGGAATTCCTAGAGAATCAGACTTTGAAAGCTAGCAGGGTTTGATTGCAGGACTTCAACAGGACTGGGGAAAACAGAGAATCCACTCTTGGAGGGCACACACAAAGTAGTGTGCCCATCAGGATCCAGGGGAAGGAGCACTGACCCCATAGGACACTGAACCTACCTGCTAGTGTTGAAGGGTTTCTTGCAGAGACAAGGGGTGGGTGTGGATCAAGGTGAGGACAAGGACACTGGCAGCAGAAGTACTGGGAAGTACTCCTCAGCATGAGTCCTCTGAGAGTCTGCCATTAGCTCTACCAAAGAGCCCAGGTAGGCTCAAGTTTTGGGTCGCCTCTGGTCAAAAAAAAACAGGGAGGGAACCCAGCCCCACCCATCAGCAGACAAGCAGATTAAAATTTTATTGAGCTCTTCCCAACAGGGCAACACCCAACTCTACCCACCATGAGTCCCTCCCATCAGGAAATTTGCAAAACCCTTTTATATAGCCGCATCCACCAAGGGCAGTCAGTAGAAGCAAGAAGAACTACAGTCCTGCAGCCAGTGGAATAAAAACCACATTCACAGAAAGAGAAACAGGATGAAAAGGCAGAGGGCTATGCACCAGATGAAGGAACAAGATAAAACCCCAGAAAAACAACTAAATGAAGTGCAGATAGGCAACTTTCCAGAAAAAGAATTCAGAATAATGAAAGTGAAGATGATCCAAGCTCTCAGAATAAGAATGGGAGCAAAAATCGAGAAGATGAAAGAAATGTTTAACAAAGAACTAGAAGAATTAAAGAAAAAACACTTAGAAGAATTAAAGAACAAACAAACAGAGACGAACAGTACAATGACTGAAATGAAAAATACACTAGAAGGAATCAAAAGCAGAATAACTGAGGCAGAAGAACAGATAAGTGACCCGGAAGACAGAATGGTGGAATTCACTGATGTAGAACAGAATAAGGAAAAAAGAAGGAACAGAAATGAAGACAGACTAAGACACCTCTAGGACAACAGTAAACACAACAGCATTTGCATTATAGGGGTCCCAGAAGGAGAAGAGAGAGAGAAAGGACCAGAGAAAATATTTGAAGAGATTATAGTTGAAAACTTACCTAACATGGGAAACGAAAAAGCTAGCCAAGTCCAGGAAGGGCAGAGAGTCTCATACAGGATAAACTCAAGGAGAAACACGCCAAGACACATAGTAATCAAATTGACAAAAATTACAGACAAAGAAAAATTATTGAAAGGAGCAAGGGAAAAATGACAAATAACATACAAGGGAACTCCCATAAGGTTAACAGCTGATTTCTCAGCAGAAACTCTACAAGCCAGAAGGGAGTGGCATGACATATATAAAGTAATGAAAGGGAAGAACCTAAAAACAAGATTACTCTACCCAGCAAATATCTCACTCAGATTCGATGGAGAAATCAAAAGCTTTACAGACAAGCAAAAGCTAAGAGAATTCAACACAATCAAACCAGCTCTACAACAAATGTTAAAGGAACATCTCTAAGTGGGAAATACAAGAGAAGAAAAGGACCTACAAAAACAAACACATAACAAGTAAGAAAATGATAATAGGAACATGCATATTGATAATTAACCTAAAAGTGAATGGATTAAATGCTCCAAACAAAAGACACAGGCTCACTGAATGGATACAAAAACAAGACCCATATATATGCTGTCTACAAGAGACCCACTTCAGATATAGGGACACATAAAGACTGAAAGTGAGGGGATGGAAAAAGATATTCCATGCAAATGGAAATCAAAAGAAAGCTGGAGTAGCAATATTCATATCAGATAAAATGGACTTTAAAATAAAGAATGTTACAAGAGACAAGGAAGGACACTACATAATGATCAATGGATCAAACCAAGAAGACAATATAAAAATTCTAAATATATATGCAACCAACATAGGAGCACCACAATACATAAGGCAACTGCTAACAGTTATAAAAGAGGAAATCAACAGTAACACAATAATAGTGGGGGACTTTAACACCTCATTTACACAAATGGACAGATCATCAAAACAGAAAATTAATAAGGAAACACAAACTTTAAATGACCCTGTAGAGCAGATAGATTTAATTGATATTTATAGGACATTCCATCCAAAAACAGTAGATTAAACACTTTCTTCTCAGTTGTGTATGGATCACTCTCCACGATAGATCATATCTTGGGTAACAAATCAAGCCTCAGTAAATTTAAGATAATTGAAATCATATCAAGCATCTTTTCTGACCACAACACTATGACATTAGAAATCAAGTACAGGGAAAAGAACGTAAAAAACACAGACACATGGAGGCTAAACAATAGGTTACTAAATAACCAAGAGATCACTGAAGAAATAAAAGAGGAAATCAAAAAATACCTAGAGACAAATGACAATGAAAACACGATGATCCAAAACCTATGGGATGCAGCAAAAGGAGTTCTAAGAGGGAGGTTTATAGCAATACAGGCCTACCTCAAGAAACAACAAACATCTCAAATACAGAATCTAACCTTACACCTAAAGTAACTAGAGAAAGAAGAACAAACAAAACACAAAGTTAGTAGAAGGGAATAAATCATAAAGATCTGAGCAGAAATAAATGAAATAGAAACAAAGAAAACAATGGCTAAGATCAATAAAACTAAAAGCTGGTTCTTTAGGAAGATAAACAAAATTGGTAAACCATTAGCCATTCTCATCAAGAAAAAGAGGGAGAGGACTCAAATCAATAAAATTAGAAATGAAAAATGAGAAGTTACAATAGACACCACAGAAATACAAATCATCCTAAGAGACTACTACAAGCAACTCTATGCCAATAAAATGCACAAACTGGAAGAAATAGACAAATTCTTAGAAAGTTACAACCTTCGAAGACTGAACCAGGGAGAGCCAGAAAATATGAACAGACCAATCACAATTAATGGAATTGAAACTGTGATTAAAAATCTTCCAACAAACAGAAGTCCAGCACCAGATGGCTTCACAGGTGAATTCTATCAAACATTTAGAGAAGAGTTAACACTCATGCTTCTCAAACTCTTCCAAAAAATTGCAGAGGAAAGAGCACTCCCAAACTCATTCTATGAGGCCACCATGACCCTGATATCAAAACCAGACAAAGATACTACAAAAAAAGAGAATTATAGACCAATATTGCTGATGAATATAAATGCAAATATCCTCAACAAAATACTAGGAAACAGAACCCAATAACACATTAAAAGGATCATACACCATGATTAAGTGGGATTTAACCCAGGGATGCAAGGATTCTTCAATATACGCAAATCAGTGCATGTGATACACCATATTAACAAATTGAAGAATAAAACCCATATGATCATCACATTAGATTCAGAAAAAGCTTTTGACAAAATTCAACACCCATTTATGATAAAAACTCTCCAGAAAGTAGGCATAGAGGGAATCTACCTCAACATAATAAAGGCCATATACGACAAACACACAGCAAACATCATTCTCAGTGGTGAAAAATTGAAAACATTTCTTCTAAGATCAGGATCAAGACAAGAATGCCCACTTTCACCATTATTATTCAACATAATTTTGGAAGTCCTAGCCCTGGCAATCAGAGAAGAAAAAGAAATAAAAGGAATACAAATTGGAAAAGAAGAAGTAAAATTGTCACTGTTTGCAGATGACATGATACTATACATAGGGAATCCTAAAGATGACACCAGAAAACTACTAGAGGAAATCAATGAATTTAGTAAAGTTGCAGGATACAAAATGTATGCATAGAAATCTCTTGCATTCTTATACACCAATGATGAATAATGTGAAAGAAAATTAAGGAAACACTTCCATTTACGATTGCAACAAAAAGAATAAAATACCTAGGAATAAACCTACCTAGGGAGACAAAAACCTGTATGCAGAAAACTATAAGAAACAGATGAAATTAAAGATGATACAAACAGATGGAGAGATATACCATATTCTTGGACTGGAAAATCAATATTGTGAAAATGACTATACTACCCAAAGCAATCTACAGATTCAATGCAATCCCTATCAAACTACCAATGGCATTTTTTATGGAACTAGAACAAAAACTCTTAAAATTTGTATGGAGACACAAAAGACCCTGAATAGCCAAAGTAATCTTGAGGGAAAAAAACGGAGAAGGAGGAATCAAACTCCCTGACTTCAGACTATACTACAAAGCTACAGTAATCACAGTATGGTACTGGCACAAAAACAGAAATATAGATCAATGGAAAAGCATAGAAAGCCCAGAAATAAACTCACACACCTATGGTCAACTAATCTATGACAAAGGAGGCAAGGGTATGAAATGGAGAAAAGACAGTCTCTTCAATACGTGGTGCTGGGAAAACTGGAGAGTTACATGTAAAAGAATGAAATTAGAACACTCCCTAACACCATACACAAATATAAACTCAAAATGGATTAGAGACCTAAATGTAAGACCAGACACTATAAAACTCTTAGAGGAAAATATAGGAAGAACACCCTTTGACATAAATCACAGCAAGATCTTTTTTGATCCACCTCCTAGAGTAATGGAAATACAAACAAAAATAAACAAAGGGGACCTAATGAAACTTAAAGTCTTTTGCAAAGCAAAGGAAACTACAAACAAGACAAAAAGACAACCCTCAGAATGGGAGAAAATATTTACAAACAAAACAACGGACAAAGGATCAATCTCCAAATATATAAACAGGTCATGCAGCACAATATTCAAAAAGCAAAGAACCCAATCCAAAAATGGGGAGAAGACCTAAATAGACGTTTCTCTAAAGAAGACATACAGGTGGCCAACAAACACATGAAAAGCTGCTCAACATTACTAATTATTAGAGACATGAAAATCAAAACTACAATGAGGGGCTTCCCTGGTGGCGCAGTGGTTGAGAGTCTGCCTGCCAGTGCAGGGGACATGGGTTCGAGCCCTGGTCTGGGAAGATCCCACATGCCACGGAGCAGCTGGGCCCGTGAGCCACAATTACTGAGCCTGCGCGTCTGGAGCCTGTGCTCCGCAACAAGAGAGGCCACAATAGTGAGAGGTCCGCGCACCGCAATGAAGAGTGGCCCCCGCTTGCCACAACGAGAAAAAGCCCTCGCATAGAAATGAAGACCCAACACAGCCATAAATAAATTTTAAAAAAAACAACAAAAAAAAAACTACAATGAGATATCACGTCACAGCAGTTATAATGGGCATCATCAGAAAAATCTACAAATAACAAATGCTGGAGAGGGTGTGGAGAAAAGGGAACCCTCTTGCACTGTTGGTGGAAATGTAAATTGATACCGCCACTATGAAGAACAGTATGAAGGTTCCTTAAAAAACTAAAAATAAAATTACCATATGCCCCAGCAATGCCACTGCTGGCCATATACCCAGAGAAAACCATAATTCAAAAAGACTCATGTACCTCAATATTCATTGCAGCACTATTTACAATAGTCAGGTCTTGGAATCAACTTAAATGCCCATTGACGGATGACTGGATAAAGAAGATGTGGTACATATATACAATGGAATATTACTCAGTCATAAAAAGGAACAAAATTGGGTCACTTGTAGGGACGTGGATGGATCTAAAGACTGTCATACAGAGTGAAGTAAGTCAGGAAGAGGATAACAAATATTGTATATTAACGCATATATGTGGAACCTAGAAAAATGGTACAGATGAGCCAGTTTGCAGGGCAGAAATTGAGACACAGATGTAGAGAACAAACGTATGGATACCAAGGGGGGGAAAGTGGTGGGGGTGGGGGTGGTGTTGTGATGAATTGGGAGCTTGGGATTGACATGCATACACTAATATGTATAAAATTGATAACTAATAAGAACCTGCTGTGTAAAAAAATAATAAATTAATTTTAAAAATTAAATAAAAAACAAATATAGGCAGAAGGAGGATGTTTACAAACCAGGAAGAAGGTTGTCACCAAGAATCGAATTGTTGAAACCTTGATCTTGGACTTCCCAGCCTCTAGAACTGTGAGAAGTAAATGCCTGTTATTTAATCCAATCAATCAATCAATCAATCAATCAATAAAAAGAGGTTCTTACCGTCAAAAAAAAAAAAAAAGAGTAAATCAAATTCCTCTGTGTTGATATTCTACTATGTATGTGACATATGTCCATTAAATTATATTTTAAAGAGACACTTGTGGCAACATAGTGACAAGTGAGTCATGAATAGCAATTTTCAATGTGCCAAGTAAGGTCTTTCTGAATCCCAACCTCAAACAACTGGTAGCTAGTAAATGTCCCACACATCTGCTTGAAAAGTTTAAGCACCAGCACTTTAAATTATCCCAGAAATCATTTTGTGATGGTATAAACTTATTTTTGATATCATTCATGTAAGTGTCAGAAAGTATAACCGAGACATACTGATAAATAATATTCTCATGCCATTTTCCAATCTTAAAGTCACTGTAGGAATACTGGCTAGCTTAATAACAATTATTTGGAAAATATTACCGTTGATGATATTGAGACACGGGCACAAAATGATATGATTGCTGAGTAATGGAAGCTATTTGGCAACTGGGATGAATAGTAGAACTTGTGGCTGAGATCTAATTAGTAAATTACCCTGGGTGATTTTAATCAGGTTCTAAATGGCAAAAACGAATGAAGGATAGTGTATAATGTTTTTCTTTTCTTTTTTTTTAAACATATTTATTAGAGTATAATTGCTTTACAATGGTGTGTCAGTTTCTGCTTTATAACAAAGTGAATCAGTTATACATACACATATGTCCCCATATCTCTTCCCTCTTGCATCTCCCTCCCTCCCACCCTCCCTATCCCACCCCTCTAGGTGGTCACAAAGCACCAAGCTGATCTCCCTGTGCTATGCGGCTGCTTCCCACTAGCTATCTATTTTACGTTTGGTAGTGTATATATGTCCATGCCCCTCTCTCACTTTGTCCCAGCTTACCCTTCCCCCTCCCCGTATCCTCAAGTCAATTCTCTAGTGGGTCTGCATCTTTATTCCCGTCTTGTCCCTAGGTTCTTCTGACCATTTTCTTTTCTTTCTTTCTTTCTTTTTTTAGATTCTATATATATGTGTTAGAAACGGTATTTGTTTTTCTCTTTCTGACTTACTTCACTCTGTATGACAGTCTCTAGGTCCATCCACCTCACTACAAATAACTCAATTATAATGTTTTTATTTTCTATTCAAATTTTACCTGGAGTCTAGTTTGCTTCACTTCTTAGAGGTTATCACTATCACTAAGTTGAATGTTCATGTACAGATTCAATGTGTCACTAGAACATTGTTCAGAAATTTCTTATATCAGGATATCCAAAAGCAAAAAGGAATTGTCAAAAGCTTTCAATAAAGATATGTTTATAGATCCAGGTGAAAGTTCATGATCTTGGCCTACTGCATGTCTAGTAGAAGCATGAAAAAGTATTTCCATCTAGGGAATTTCTATACTTCTTAAATCCATAACTTTTATATGAAGGCTAGAAATTGGTTCAGATGCTTCAAATTAGAGAAGATGTGTTTAAACATTGGAGAACAGCTTTCTCATGCATGGACATGATGGTTTGTCTTTGATTAAACAAAAAGGCTTATTATTGATGGAGAATGATCATTTATGATGAGAACGACCTGCAGGATGAAATTTTTAGCCATGTGACTATAATTAGGAAAACTCTTATTCAATTAAAACATTCACAGAAAATTTAACTCTAAGTCCCACATAAGTAACTTTCTGGAGTTGTTTGTAGCCAAGAGATCTATGGGGCTCTAGGCTTAATGACCTCAGGGAATCACTTGAAGTTTAACATACCCGTCCCCATAAAATATATCTTATTTGAACCAACAACAACAACAACTAAGCAATGAGAGAACACTCACATTTGTTGCACCTAGGTGATGTTGCATCTGTTCATGCCCATTTTGCTGGAATTTCTACATCCTTCACAAGTCCTGCTGCTTGAACTGTATGTTCTCCTTCGTATGTAGCCAACTCGATTTGGCAAGCAGTGTCTCTGGCCATCTGCAACTGATGCATAGCTAGTTTTGTTAAATCACTCCCAATGGCATTTACTACATTTTTTTTCCCATTTTCAATTAATTGGTCACAGGTCATTTCATCTTGCAGGGAGCTACATTTATAGGCAGCTAATACAACTAAGATGACTGACACAAGCTGTTGGATACCTGGGCAATGAACACATCACCAGAACAAGCATGGTCCATTAAAGAGCTTTGTGCTGAGCTAAAATGAAATCCAAAGCATTGACTGTGTCTTGTATTATTCACAAAGTACAGATAGAAGAAAACAAAACTCAACTACTCCAAGCACATTAAGAGGTCTCTATACCCTTGGGCCTAGATGACCTTCTTCTTGTTCAGTATTCTAACAATAGTTACATATGAGAGTAGGCGCTCATAGAAACTTGAGAGAGAAGAAAGGGATGCATTGGGTAGGTACCAGTATCATCACACAGAAAATTCATTTCTGTGTCTGTTCTGGATTTTGCTTTTGCTCTTTTAAAATTCACAGTGACGTGATCCTTGAGGGGCCAATTCTGTTTCCTCATAGGCCTTGAGGACATTTGTAATGTACCTGCAACCAGGTAGCTAAGGATACTTGGAAAGCAAGAAATGGCCAGGAATATATGAGGATATAAGGAATAATATAAGACAAAACTTCATGTTTTTAATGTTGCAAAGAAATGTTCAGTATAAAGAAGGATCACAGACATAGTGCTTGACTGGCTGCAACAAGGCTTTATACGTGTATAGAAATTACCCAATGTTAAAATGTTTTTAAAATATACTATTTAATGGTATCCTCACAAGAATTCAATGAGGCAGATAAGTATCAATATTTTGTAAATTAAGAGATTGGTGTTTAAACAAAAGTAGTGGCATGTCCAGGAGGACATGACCAAAAACAGAGGACTGGGACAAGTCACCAAGCTTCGTGTCTTAACCTATGCCTTTCCTCTTGCACCCAGACCTCACGGTTTTTACTCTAGGTATCTGCCAATGGTTTCTGCCAAAAGTGATAAGTATCTATGAATCCAGAATATTTCTAACTGCTTTAGAACTAAATCTAAATGCTTTCATCCTCCTCTGTGTCCATAATATTGATGTCACTTAATTCTCCAATTATCCTGTGAATTACAGGACTTGTTAAAATTTTACTTTTATCACATGAGGAATATTAGACTAAAAAATTAAGAGTATAAGGTTATATGGGTAGTAATAGCTGGACTGGAATTCAAGCAAAAGTCCATTTTTTTTCTTTTTTTTGTCAAAATCTGCAATAGTCTTTTTGGTTTTTTTAATAGTACCCTGTGAATAATTTATGAGTTGATTCTAATAAAGTTAGACTAGTGACTACGGTTGATGTATTCTGGGCAATAATGTAACATTTACTACAACTTGATATCAAAATATACATATTTGAAGAATTAAACAAATCTCCAGATCTAATCCTATCTCACCTTTATAATTGCTCAGAAGAAAACGGTAAATGAGAAAACCTCAGGCAAAACTTTTCTTCACTTAAATGAAAATTGAGATATATTGAGATATATCTCAGTGATTTCCTCTTGTCCCTTCTGGGTTTTGTTTTTTTTTGTTTTTTGTTTTTTTTAGATCAAGATTAGAGTTGTTTGGTAGAGTGTGGAACATTATGTTTAACATCAATAACTTTATAACAAATCTAGAATTAAATGAATTTCTTAATATTTAGGTCTTATGATCAGTTACAGGGGTTTAAAGCAATGAAAATAGTATATGATTTTCAAAGAAACAATTGAAAATCTTTTTGAAATAAAAATAAATGTGACACATTAAGAGATCAGAAGGTATTTTGACTGATCAGCTTTTTACTGTGGACTAAAATTTACACCATTCTATTATGACAAATCAACTTAAACAAAAGCAAAACAAATGAAAATAAAAAATGCTCTGCATAAATAAATAATAATTAATTATAAATTAATGAGCACCTTTAGCAGATATGGTAGAAGTTTATGTATTCATTCATCAAATATTGACTGAAAGCCTATTATGTGCCAGGCACCATTCTATCTGCTTAGGAGACATAGTGAATAGAACATTCTAGTGCCCTTCTCTGGAGGACCTTACATTCTACATCCTATGACAGTACTATTCAGATGAGAGTTGAAACCTGTATTTGTGCTAGCTAAGACATTGTCATTTATTTTTCATGCACCTCACACCTCCCCATTAGTGACAGATAGAGTTATAAACTGCATTCACAAATCTGTTTGCAAATATATCCCAAATCCTTTCTTGCTTTGCTCCTGGTGACCTTTCCAAAACAGCTTTTATTTGCAGAACTGTGTTAATGTATGCGTTCTAACCTCCTCGTCAAAAATAACTTGGTTCTCTTGGGTGAAAAGGAAACCTCACCAGGAATAACCTGTCTCTTTATCTTCATCAAGGGGGACTCTGAAACAACTGGAGATCTTTTACTGCCAGCCAATCCCTGTACTAATATAGCATTTCACAGGGTTTCTGCAATAACTATCTTTGGGTCTTCTCATAAGAGCCCTATAATAGCCATAAATATTCCTCAGGAGAGCAAGAGAGACTCTGAAAGGCCTATAATAGCTATCATAAATGAATAATAAAATGTAGAAAGGACAAGCCACCATGAAAATGGCAAATGAATATGATGACGTGTGTACTGTTCTTGAAGTAATTATGGGAGTGTTATATTTACAGAAATTCTCCACATTTTTTTGTGGTGTCTGCGAAATTTAGCAAGAGCGGCATACACTGTAAAACTGGTGGCATGGAAAGAGGTGCTTTAGCACAATAAAACTTAGAAAGCTTCTCTTCATGTATCTTTTAGATATAAATCAAGTACAACCATCTCACTACACTGACTTCTGAAATTTACCAGTCTTAACAACAAATTCTATGCACTCTGAGCATCCAAATAAACTTTGCTTATGTGCATCAGAAAGAAACAATATGCCAAACAAAGGAGTTTCTGCATATCATCAGAACTCATCAAATAACTGGTAAGGAACTTAACAGCTAAGATGAAAGTGTGGTTTGTGTGGGTGTGGGGGGTTGGGAAGGTATATGTGTTGAAGGAAATTTTAAAATGAATAATCACTGCATGACTTTCAATTTAAGGAAGAAGGGATGCAACATTGTATTGTACTTAGTAAGGAAGCCAATTCCTGAAATCCCAGTGGAAAAGAGAAGTAAGACATATGCTTTAGGCAGAGGAAGCATATAATGTTTCCTAACTAAAAGGCTGTTTATCCTGCCAGGAAAAAAAATTATAGAAGAATAGCTATGAGAAAAAAATTCTGGAAGACCTTGAGAAGAATAACTGAATGGAAAACATTTTGAAATGCTGGAGTGAAAGCACTCATCAGTTTTTACAAACCTACAGCATGATATGCTGGAGTCTTAGCTGCCTTTTTTCTAATTGTAAAGGTTTGCATATGGGGTTTGCATAATCAATGAACAACTGATTATGAAGAAACCTGCGGTGAAACACCTGATTTGCAATCATCTCTCTTTGCTTTCCAGAATTTTTTCTATATTAATTCCAAAAAAAAGACCTTTAGAAAATACCGTCAGAGGGTATGTGCTCTTAGGAAGAGTTCTTTAAACCACTTCTCTTGCTAACATAGTCTTGAGATCCCAGAAACTGTCTTTGACTGCATCTTATTCCTTGCTTACCAAAGTCTCCAAAATCTGGCCTTCATTCCAAATCTTTTGTCAGCGCATTATGTGAGCTCTTTTTTTGTGGATTCTTGCAAGAATTATCTTGTTTCTAACCTATTCTGCCCATAGAAAATGATTAAGGTCCCTCATCTACAAAATTCATCAAGTAAAGTTGCTGCCTCAAATCTGCCTGTAATCTCAGCACAACCTATCTTTCTAGCCTCATAAATATTCCACACTAGTCAAAAATCATTTACTCCTTGATCTGATCATAAATTTGTTTATGCTTACCCTTTATTCCATATTCATCTCACTTATTCCATAGTACAGGCACAATTTAAATTCTCTATCATTTATGAACCCTTGGTTGACTACAGCTACTGAAATCCACTCTTACAATGATGGTCTGAATCATTTATTGGACTTTATCATTGACTGGCTCAAACCCTTATTTGTGTATATACTCACTCCAAGAGTATAAGTTTAAATTCTGGAATTTATTATCTTAGTAAAACACAGGGTTTTGCACATCACATTGAATAGTTATTTTTTTTTAAAGAGTTCAGATATTTCTACTTTCTACAAGATAGGAAAAAATTGAAAACATGATGGCATGAATTGGATCTCTCCTTTTAATTCAAGGTAATTAACTCTGAAGTCTGGTTATAATGGAAACAGATACTCAGCTGACTACTTTTTAAATTTGAAGACTTGATGATACAGACATCTTTATTTAGTTTACTTATGTTGATGCACCTGACGCTGTGTAAAGACTCTGCATTTCTGGGACTTCTCATTAATGAGGCATACACCTAGCCCCTTAATAACTCATCTTCTCATTTACAAAATAAACATAAAGTTTCCTGCCCATTCTACAACACAAGCCTGTTGAGAGAAGCAAATGTAAAAACAGGTGTAAAATTAATTTTCAAAGCTTATACAAATGTGAGCTATTTTATATGCTGCTGCATGCCTTCAGATTTTTAAGTGTGCTCTGCCACTAAAGAATTTACATGTGATTCAGTATTTTTGTTATACTGTATTCTTAAGGGCTCATTTGTGATTATTCTTTCTTGCCTCCTTTCTCTGCCTATTGGCTTTTCAATACGTATTGGAGGAATCTAGGCCTTAAACAATTACTGATGAAGTATTATACACATCTTAATCAAACAATGGTTTTGACAATCTTAACTGAATTCATTAAATTTATATCCTGCCTATCTTTAATATCTTGAAGGTAAAGGAGAACCAGGCTACTATGTTCCTTCTTTGAGTGATCTCTTTTCACTATTTTACAGCATGACCATGAAGTCTGAAAACATAGATAAAATTATCTTATCATGTTTTGCAATAAAATATCAACAAAATTTTTATTATGAATTCGTGTTTTCAGACATGGTTGCCCCCCTATATCTATGCCGTAGTGGTATCCAATAATGAGAATTGTTTTCTTTCCTTTTTTTTTTCCATAGGTTCTCTAAAACTTTATTTATTTATTTACTATTTTTTGAAATTTATTTTATTTTTTTAATACAGCAGGTTCTTATTACTTATCTATTTTATACATATTAATGTATATATGTCAATCCCAATCTCCCAATTCTTCATATCATCACCACCACCCACCAGCCACTTTCCCCCCTTGGTGTCCATATGTTTTTTCTGCATATCTGTATCTCAATTTCTGCCCTGCAAACCGGTTCACCTGTACCATTTTTCTAGGTTCCACATATATGCGTTAATATACGATATTTGCTTTTCTCTTTCTCACTTACTTCATTCTGTAGGACAGTCTCTAGATCCACACACGTCTCTCCAAATGACTAAAATTCGTTCCTTTTTATGGCTGAAAAATATTCCATTGTATATATGTACAACATCTTCTTTATCTATTCGTCTGTCGATGGGCATTTACATTGCTTCCATGACCTGCCTATTTTAAATAGTGCTGCAATGAACATTGGGGTGCATGTGTCTTTTTGAATTATGGTTTTCCCTGGGTATATACCAAGTAGTGGGATTGTTGGGTCATATGATACTTCTATTTTTAGTTTTTTAAGGAACCTCCATACTGTTCTCCATAGTGGCTGTATCAATTTACATTCCCACAAACAGTGCAAGAGGGTTTCCTTTTCTCCACACCCTCTCCAACACTTGTTGTTTGTAGATTTTTTGATGATGCCTATTCTAACTGGTGTGAGGTGATACCTCATTGTAGTTCTGATTTGCATTTCTCTAATAATTAGTGATGCTGAGCAGCTTTTCATGTGCTTCTTGGCCATCTGTGAGTCTTCTTGGCAGAAATGTCTATTTAGGTCTTCTGCCTATTTTTGGATTGGGTTGTTTGCTTTTTTAATATTGAGCTGCATGTGTTTATATATTTTGGAGATTAATCCTTTGTCCATTGATTTGTTTGCAAATATTTTTCCCCATTCTGTGGGTTGTCTTTTTGTCTTGTTTGTAGTTTCCTTTGCTTTGCAAAAGACTTTAAGCTTCATTAGGTCCCCTTTGTTTATTTTTGTTTGTATTTCCATTACTCTAGGAGGTGGATCAAAAAAGATCTTGCTGTGATTTATGTCAAAGGGTGTTCTTCCTTTATTTTCCTCTAAGAGTTTTATAGTGTCTGGTCTTACATTTAGGTCTCTAATCCATTTTGAGTTTATATTTGTGTATGGTGTTAGGGAGTGTTCTAATTTCATTCTTTTACATGTAACTCTCCAGTTTTCCCAGCACCACGTATTGAAGAGACTGTCTTTTCTCCATTTTATACCCTTTCCTCCTTTGTCATAGATTAGTTGACCATAGGTGTGTGAGTTTATTTCTGGGCTTTCTATGCTTTTCCATTGATCTATATTTCTGTTTTTGTGCCAGTACCATACCGTCTTGATTACTGTAGCTTTGTAGTATAGTCTGAAGTCAGGGAGTCTGATTCCTCCTTCTCCGCTTTTTTCCCTCAAGACTGTTTTGGCTATTCGGGGTCTTTGTGTCTCCATTCAAATTTTAAGATTTTTTGTTCTAGTTCTGTAAAAAATGACATTGGTAATTTGATAGGGGTTGCTTTGAATCTGTAGATTGCTTTGGATAGTATAATCATTTTCACAATATTGATTCCTCCAATCTAAGAACATGGTGTATCTCTCCATCTGTTGGTATCATCTTTAATTTCATCAGTGTCTTATAGTTTTCTGCATACAGGTATTTTGTGTCCCTAGGTTGATTTATTCCTAGGTATTTTATTCTTTTTGTTGCAATGGTAAATGGAACTTTTTCCTTAATTTCTCTTTCACCTTTTTCATCATTAGTGTATAGGAATGCAAGAGATTTCTGTGCATTAAATTTGTATCCTGCAACTTTACCAAATTCATTGATTTCCTCTAGTAGTTTTCTGGTGTCATCTTTAGGATTCTCTAGGTATAATATCATGTCATCTGCAAACAGTGACAGTTTTACTTCTTCTTTTCCAATTTGTAGTCCTTTTATTTCTTTTTCTTCTCTGATTGCCATGGCTAAGACTTCCAAAATTATGCTTACTAATAGTGGTGAAAGTGGACATCCTTGTCTTGATCCTGATCTTAGAGGAAATGCTTTCAGTTTTTCACCATTGAGAATGATGTTTGCTGTGGGTTTGTCATATATGGCCTTTATTATGTTGAGATAGGTTCCCTCTCTGCCCACTTTCTGGAGAGTTTTTATCATAAAGTGGTGTTGAATTTTGTCAAAATCTTTTTCTGCATCTATTGAGATGATCATATGGTTTTTATTCTTCAATTTGTTAATATGTGTATCACATGGATTGATTTGCGTATATTGAAGAATTCTTGCATCCCTGGGTGAAATCCCACTTGATCTTGGTGTATGACCCTTTGAATGTATTGTTGGATTCTGTTTGCTAGTATTTTGTTGAGGATATTTGCATCTATATTTGTCAGTGTTATTGGTCCATAATTTTATTTTTTTGTAGTATCCTTGTCTGGTTTTGGTATCAGGGAGAGGATGGCCTCATAGAATGAGTTTAGGATTGTTTCTTCCTCTGCAATTTTTTGGAAGAGTTTAAGAAGGATGGGTGTTAGATCTTCTCTAAATATTTGACAGAATTCACCTGTGAAGCCATTTGGTCCTGGACTTTTGTTTGTTGGAAGATTTTTAATCACCGTTTCAATTCCATTACTTGTGATTGGTCTGTTCATATTTTCTATTTCTTCCTGGTTCAGTCTTGGAAGTTTATACCTTTCTAAGAATTTGTCTATTTCTTCCAGTTTGTGCATTTTATTGGCATAGAGTTGCTTGTAGTAGTCTCTTAGGATGCTTTGTATTTCTGCCATATCTGTTGTAACTTCTCTTTTTTCATTTCTAATTTTACTGATTTGAGTCCTCTCCCTCTTTTTCTTGATGAGTCTGGCTAACGGTTTATCAATTTTGTTTACCTTCTCAAGGAACCAGCTTTTACTTTCAGTGATCTTAGCTATTGTCTTCTTTGTTTCTATTTCATTTATTTCTGCTGTGATCTTTATGATTTCTTTCCTTCTACTAAATTTGGGTTTTGTTTGTTCTTCTTCATCTGGTTCCTTTAGGTGTCAGTTTAGGTTGTTTATTTGAGATGTTTGTTGTTTCTTGAGGTAGGATTGTACTGCTATAAACTTCCCTCTTAGAACTGCTTTTGCTGCATCCCATAGGTTTTGGATCGTCTTGTTTTCATTGTCATTTGTCTCCAGGTATTATTTGATTTCCTCTTCTATTTCTTCAGTGATCTCTTGGTTATGTAGTAACATATTGTTTAGCCTCCATGTGTTTGTGTTTTTTTCGTTTTTTTCCCTATAATTGATTTCTAATCTCATAACGTTTGGGGCAGAAAAGATGCTTGATATGATTTCAATTTTCTTAAATGTACTGAGGATTGATATGTGACCCAAGATGTGATCTATCCTGGAGAATGTTCCATGCGCCCTTGAGAAGAAAGTGTAATCTACTGTTTTTGGATGGAATGTTTTATAATTATCTATTAAATCTATCTGGTATATTGTGTCATTTAAAGCTTGTGTTCCTTTATTAATTTTCTGTTTGGATGATCTGTCCATTGGTGTAAGTGAGTGGTTAAAGTCCCTCACTATTATTGTGTTACTGTCCATTTCCTCTTTTATAGCTGTTAGCAGTTGCCTTATGTATTGAGGTGCTCCTATGTTGGTTGCATATATATTTATAATTGTTATATCTTCCTGTTGGGTTGATCCATTGATTATTATGTAGTGTCCTTCCTTTTCTTTTGTAATGTTCTTTATTTTGAAGTCTATTTTATCTGATATGAGTATTGCTACTCCAACTTTCTTTCGATTTCCATTTCCATGGAATATCTTTTTCCATCCCCTCACTTTCAGTCTGTTTTTGTCCCTTGGTCTGAAGTGGGTCTCTTGTAGAGAGAATATAGATGGGTCTTGTTCTTGTATCCATTCAGCAAGCCTGTGTCTTTTGGTTGGAACATTTAATCCATTTACGTTTAAGGTAATTATCGATATGTGTGTTCCTATGACCATTTTCTTAATTTTGGGGTGTTCGTTTTTGTAGGTCCTTTTCTTCTCTTGTGTTTCCCACTTAGAGAAGTTCCTTTAGCATTTGTTGTAGAGCTGGTTTGGTGGTGCTGAATTCTTTTAGCTTTTGCTTGTCTGTAAAGCTTTTGATTTCTCCATCGAATATGAGTGAGATCTTTGTGGGGTAGAGTAATCTTTGTTGTAGGTTCTTCCCTTTTATCACTTTAAATATGTCATGCCACTCCCTTCTGGCTTGTAGAGTTTCTGCTGAGAAATCAGCTGTTAACCTTTTGGGAGTTCCCTTGTACGTTATTTGTCATTTTTCCCTTGTTGCTTTCAATAATTTTTGTTTGTCTATAATTTTTGTCAATTTGATTACTCTGTGTCTTGGCGTGTTTCTCCTTGGATTTATCCTGTATGGGACTCTCTGCACTTCCTGGACTTGGGTAGCTTTTTCATTTCCCATTTAGGCAAGTTTTTGACTATAATCTCTTCACATATTTTCTTGGGTCCTTTCTGTCTCTCTTCTCCTTCTGGGACCCCTATAATGTTAATGTTGTTGTGTTTAATGTTGTCCCAGAGGTCTCTTCAGCTGTCGTCATTTCTTTTCATTCTTTTTTCTTTATTCTATATCACAGCAGTGAATTCCACCATTCTGTCTTCCAGGTCGCTTATCCATTCTTCTGCCTCAGTTATTCTGTTATTGATTCCTTCTAGTGTATTTTTCATTTCAGTTATTGTATTGTTCATCTCTGTTTGTTTGTTCTTTAATTCTTCTAGGTGTTTGTTAAACATTTCTTGCATCTACTTGATCTTTGACTCCATTCTTTTTCTGAGTTCCTGGATCATCTTCACTATGATTATTCTGAATTCTTTTTCTGGAAGGTTGCCTATCTGCACTTCACTTAGTTGTTTTTCTGGGGTTTTATCTTGTTCCTTATTCTGGTACATAGCCCTCTGCATTTTCATCTTGTCTATCTTTCTGTGAATGTGGTTTTGTTTCCCACAGGCTGCAGGATTGTAGTTCTTCTTGCTTCTGCTTTCTGCCCTCTGGTGGATGAGGCTATCTAAAAGGCTTTTGTAAGCCTCCTGATGGGAGGGACTGGTGGTGGGAAGGTAAAGTGGGGTATTGCTCCTGTGGGCAGAGCTCAGTAAAATTTTAATATGCTTGTCTGCTGATTGGTGAGGCTGGGTCCCCTCCCTCTTGGTTGTTTGGCCTGAGGTGACCCAACACTGGAGTCTACCTGGGCTCTTTGGTGGGGCTAATGTCAGACTCTGGGTTGGCTCACATCAAAGAGGTCTTCCCAGATCTTCTGCTGCCAGTGTTCTTGTCCTCAGGGTGAGACACAGACACCCCCCCACCTCTGCAGGAAACCTCCAACACTAGCAGGTAGGTCTGGTTCAGTCTCTTATGCGGTCACTACTCCATCCCCTGGGTCCCTATGTGCACACTACTTTGTGTGTGCCCTCCAAGAGTGGAGTCTCTGTTTCCCCCAGTCCTGTCAATGTCCTGCAATCTAATCCCACTAACCTTCAAATTCTGGTTCTCTAGGAATTCCTCTTCCCATTGCCGGACCCCCAGGTTGGGAAGCCTGATGTGGGGCTCAGGACCTTCACTCCAGTGGGTGGACTTCTGTGGTATAAGTGTTCTCCAGTTTGTGAGTCACCCAGCCAGCAGTTATGGAATTTGATTTTATTGTGATAGCACCCCTCCTACTGTCTCATTGTGGCTTTTCCTTTGTCTTTGGATGTGGGGTATCTTTTTTGGTGAGCTCCAGTATTTTCCTGTCATTGATTGTTCAGCAGTTAGTTGTGATTCTGGTGCTCTCGCAAGAGGGAGTCGGTTGTCTGATGATAACTGTTTTCTACATGATGTTTATAAATCATATTTTGTTAAATGTTGAACTGACTGATTAATGAGTCTACAAAGGAGAATTTAAGAGTTTGTGTTGTATTATTTCCACCTAATTTGCCATTGTTCCTAAACCAGTACCTATTCACCATAATGTGTTGTAGAAATGGTATTATGTACAGTTTCTTTCCTTCCACAAATACTTATATTACCCAATTCTGTAACTGACACTAACAGAGTTCCTGATCATACCATACTCATGTGGAAACTATTTCCTCAGATGGAAAAATGTAACTGTTTATTCTTAAAATTCCAGTTTAAATGTTTTCTCTTCTTTGAGAGATTTTCTGGTTTGTCCAGCAGGATGAATGATTCTCCCTACTTCATTTTCTTAGATATTTTGTCTAAGACTGTATCATATGCATCACATTACCTGAACAGTAAGTATAACTGTTGTCCACAGTTGATAGTAAGTTTCTTGATGTCAGGAACATTTTCTGAATCATCTTTATGTCTGCAAAGTCCAGGATATATTCTGGGCAATAGGTTAGCATATAGCAAATATTTTTACATTGTTTGTAGGTAGATACAAGTAATATTTACTCATTAAAATGCAATTCTCTTAGAAAATACATTTTTAGAATTGAAGATTGTTATAAAAGGTATATCAAAATCTATACTTTCTTCTTCCAGAATGTCTCTCAGTTAATCAAACCAAAGAAGAATATCTGTTCTGATCTTTGCTCTCTTTCAAATGAGTTGCCATAAAAATATGAATCATGATGCCATGGCAGAGGCTAAATGTAGATGACAATTCAGTTTAATTTACTGATACCATTTCCTATGTTTCTTCACCATTTTGCATACAGGTAGAATTGACTATGGTACATTCAGCAAAGATTAGTTGACTCCTGGAGGTGAATATCCTCAGATAATAGACTCACAGTAATAATACACTTGACAGTACTTGTCAATTCATGGATTTCAAAGTGTCACCATTTTACTCATTGCCGGAACAAGAATTGATTCTGGAGAAAACTGTTTCATAGATAAAAATCTGTCATATATTACGATTCACGTCACATTGTCATATTTTGCATGCTATTCTCCTTGTCCTATATTCAGAGTCTTCTTCCATTCCACCAGATGGGACTCTTCTCATTATTGCTGTCTATCACAAGCAAAATCTACAATAAAGTATTTTAGCACTATACTAAAATGTTTTAGCATATTGTATTTCATTGCTGATTTTAGCTGTAATAGAATTCTACCAAATGAATAAATCATTAATGTTAGAATTTCAGGTATCAACAAGAAAGTAATGAAGGGCCTTAGTAGTGGTCTTAAATTTACAGCACATACACAAGCACTAATTCTACTTATAAATTTAAGAATTAACTGAGTTAAATTCTCTGTTAATTTTATTTTATGAAAACATACACAAAAATCTCTATTATCTATCATCTGTCTATCTATATATCTATCTCACAACAACTGAATTGGATTCAATCACTTTCAGTGTACATACAGATGAAAAAAAACAAACTGGTCATCTTATGAAGTATGTCTATTCTGTATTCTATACTTGTGAAGTATAATAAAATCTTTAAAAACTCTAATTTCTGGGAACTTCTGTGAATGGGACTATTTAGTTTTCTTATAAAATATATGAGATAATTTAGTGGTCCAGGGATCAAGTGTTTTTGGAAGTTATTCTCTCACTAGAGGTATTAGCAAATACATTCTTCAGGAATATGTTAAAATTAAGTATCTTTTAGGTTTTTGGTTGTTTTACTGCATTTTGAAAGAGAGACTATCAATGACTAATGTTTAGAAACACTGAGTTAAATTTCCTTTTCCTATTAATTTTAGGAATGTAAGATCCTTGCAGATTAATTCTTTTGTTTAGAATTTTGAATACTAATTTGAGGCTTTTTGAAGTAAAGTAACCATAAGAATATTGGTTGCCTAAAAATAAGAGAACAAGTCATGGGACGAATTTTCATTAAGCAACATATTAAAAGCTTCCTCAACTGAATAAAGTTGAAGAAGTCAATAGCAGAGAAAATTATCACTACTGCTACTACTACCATGATTACTAGTCCTGTATTTTGATTAAAGTGAAGAAAGATACTTACAGTTTACTTCTTGAATTCTGACATCACCATTGCAAACTTTATTAGTGACTTTTTTCTCTAATGTTGACAACTCAAATTTTTTTTAGCAATTTAGTATTATTTTGGTAAAACCTTGGACCACCCATACTACTACCTTTTCTCTCTAACTTGGGAGAGAAGGATTGACTATATGGAAGAGGTATATTACCTATATAGAATAGGTATTAAATAATATCATCAGGGTTATACATTAGAGATATTCAATAATGAATGTACCTTTTCCCTAGTTTTCAATAGTGGTGAAGGTATAGAAAAAAAAAGAAAAAAACTTGCATCAACTTTGCATCAAAATTTCAAAATTAAAGGAAATTTTTTTCTCCATTGATAATAAAAAGAAGTCAGTCTAAAAGAATAATAGATTTATAATTAAGAAAACTTGGACTGAAAAACCAATTCTAATACTTACTGCCAGAGGACCTCAAAAAGGAAGTTTTATTTCCCTAATTCTTGAACTTCTCACATGTAAAAAGAAAATAATACTCATCTTGAAAGATTAGTCTGAGGTAAAAATGAAGAAATATAAGAAAAGTGCTTAGCACAGTGCCTGGGAAAGTGTGGTTTTTAAATGAAGATTAATAACCACATGGTTGACAGAGCCTACTATATTTTGCCCAAGATTCTTAAAACAATAATACATAACAAAAGAGGGAATGAAACCAAAACAATTAAGCAAACAGAGAAAGGTAACCAGTGGTCAATAAATTGTGACAAACTTCTCAAAAACAGAAACTGTACGAAGTGTTGATGGATGAAATGGCACTGAGCCTAGAAAGTGAGCCCTCTGTTACCAGGAAGGGGCTGGTCAGCCAAGTGGAATACTGGAAAGTTTGGATTTGAAAACAGCAGATGAGGCTGAGGACAGCAGTGGTAGTAGAGATGAAAATGGGAATTCCTTAGTCTACATGTACAAAAGGTAAAAAATTCTCCACTTTTCTTCACAGCATTGGCTATCAGAATTGCTTGGAGCCAGTTCTTGTCTAGGAGGAGAAAACAAGTAGATATTTCTTCTTTAGAGATTGAATAAATTGGGTTTAATTAGGTCAGTTAGTTTTGGTATTGGCAATTTAGTTAAGCCCTCCTCATTTTGGCATTGAGGATTTTCTCCAGATAGAACTAGATCCTGTTCACTATCCTTAAAATGTAGTGTTGCAGAAAATAAGACCTTCTCATCACAGGAAGGAAAGATCCTGACCACACAAAAATACAAGTTTTATTTTAAACAGTAATAAAACTAGATCTCCTCCAAAAATTGTTTTATGGTCATCAGAGGATAAGGCTTTTGACACTTAGAAAAGAAAACTTAATGTTACTCAGCAATAACATGGTCAAAAGAGCAAACTTCAAAGAAGTTACTTGAAAGGGATGCTGATAACACAGTTGAAAGGGGTCACGTGGTTCGTACAGTACAATGTTAAGAATCTATCATTTTGTTCATGTTTTATTTTTTTCTTTCCATTTACAGTAATGCTGTCTTACTATAAGGTGATAATTTTTCATCACCTTGCTTCCTTTTTTATTATGTAATCCATATATTTATATCTAAGTGTTCTGTATGCTATCCATTTCAGAGACTGAAATTGTTAGTTATCACTGAGGAGACATGTAAGCAAGAGGAATATATTGAAAAATTAGATGAAATGATGTTGCAGCTGTAGAAATTAGAATAATAGTTTTCCCTTCCATGCTATAATTCCTAAAGTTATTTCTTCTGGGTCACCATAGGGTTCTTCAAAGTTTTTCCACAGTCCACTCTGGATGCTGTAGGGTAACCATTTCCCTTCTAGATTAAAGCTATCATCAAACCATAAAAAAACTAGTTTCCTCAATCTGCATTTTTTAAGTGTAGCTTGGAAACATTAATATTCTATTTTTAATTCTGCCATATACAAGGTCACTTTCAAGATGTTTTTAAATAAAGTTTCAACCAGTGTACAAAGTACTCAATGTTACTTCAAAAGATTTTAAAAAGCATGTACAAATTAAATTTTTCTTTCATACATGCAATTGTCTAGAAATACCATAAACCTTCCTTAGTACTATATAATTCTTCACATTCCAGCAAAATTTTAAAAATACATAGTAAGTAAATATTTATGTGAGACATTTCAATATTAACTGTATGCTTATAAGATATAAATTATAAAGATAAATCAATTATTCAATTATTTATTCTAGCCATAGTTATAACACAGTAATTCCAACAGGATTAATTTTCACTCAAATTACAAGTAAATAAAATACCAAGTGTGTAGAGATCCCTTAACATGAAATGTTAATACTGTGCTTTTTAAATCTTCTTATATTTAATTGTCCAAGGTTTTAGAGATATTTGCTAACATTTCATTGAGACTATTACTGGGTTAGATTTCTGACAGGTATGCTGACCAGATTCTTGTTGATATTCCCTGGTGTGTGCTTATATTCTTTTGTAGCTATGTTAATGATTCTGTGACTCAAAAATATGAGTAATTATTTACCTACTTTTCCAGTTTCAAGCTATAGCCAGTACTCAATTCTTCCATCTTTACATAGAAATCTGTTGCTCTCCTGGAAACTGAACACTTGATTGGAGTTTGAATTCTTAAGATGCTTGTATACATTGTTCATTATAACTCTAGATCATTTTCACTTAATAAGCACTTGCATTTTTTGATATCCTTCCTATCATGCTACTTTAGTTGATATTTTAAATTATAACATTACAAATACTGTATGATATCACTTATATGTGGAATCTAGAAAGTAAAACTAACTAGTAAATATAACAAAAAAGAAATAGACTCACAGATACAGAGAACAAATGAGTGGTTACCAGTGGGGAGAGAGAAGGGGGAGGGGCAAAATAGGATTAGGGGGTTAAAAGGTACAAAATATTATGTATAAAATAAATAAACTACAAGGATATATCATACAACACAGACACTATAGCCAATATTTTAACTATAAATGGAAAATAACCTTTAAAAATTGTGAATCACTATGTTGTACACTTGAAACATATAATATTGCACATCAACTATACCTCAGAAAAAAATAGCTAATTGAATTCTAGATATCTGACTTGGTTTTGCCATACCTTTAATCAAAAAAATGTATTTTAATCAAAGTATAAAATACTTACTAGTTTCTGTATTTTTCACCATTAAAGCAAGTGTTTCAAATATACCAACATCATTTAATAGCATGGCTCAAAATTACTTTATTTGATGTCATGTGTCTCCTTGTAAAATACTTTATATTTACATTATATTAAATTTTTATTTTGGGGTATCAAGGATTTAATGTATTGTGATCTACAGACATTATATTCTTTTCCATGCTCAAATTAACAAACTTTGGCTGTAGGAGTCCTTTTAGATTGGCTTCTGTGTCTTTTTGACAAAATTCCATTAATCTTCGAAAGCATCCTTGTGTATGGAATAACAAGATCTTCCAGCCTTAATTTGAACCTCTGTGCTGCAGACATAGAATTAACCATTCTTCCTTGAAAGTTTAGTGGAAAAATAACACTAGTAATCACAATCTGATCACTCATTTAGATTGTCTTTATGTTCAGCCATCTACAGTAACATTACCCCTAAAACCTTCCCATGTACAGATCTAAAAAGAATGTGTCCATGCTATCCAATTAAATTTTAATTATATTGTAATATAGTTTCTACTTTAATCTTTTGAGTCAATGACTATAGCTCTTTTCCCCTCTTTAATGAAATATTATACCACTAATAAAAAAAGCATAATTACTTATTTAACAAGTGAAAATATGATAAGATGTTACTAAAACAACAGTAAAATATTAAAACAAAAAAAGAAAGTCACTAAATGAAGTTCAAGATTTTTCTTGGTAGCCATTTTATTTTTTGCATCTCCCTATAAATATGCAAGAAAATTATTTAAATTAGAATTAATAATAATTCCTCACTGTGACTTGCTATATATATGCTTAAGTAATGGCTATGTTAGCTCACTTTTTGAATTTACCTTCAATTTGAACACACTGACACTGTAATGTTTAACAGTTCTGTTTTTTAAAAGCAAAGAAATGCAGCAACAGGAAAATAAAGAAGCCTATATGAGTTTTGTTTTAGATGATGAAAAATGGGTTATCCATTCTCCAAATTTATGTGAAATTTTTATTTTGCCAACAAATGGTGAATTTTTATAATCCATTGCATAATTATAGGTAAAGCAATCATACTCAGAAGTGCTGGCTAGACAGACAATTTCTGCCTCAATATTATAAATTTTAAATTATATCAAAAGCCACACATTATCACATATACAATTACAATTTAATTTTTCTAAATCTTGCTCTAATATTAAAACTTTAAAATGTATCTTTTGAGTTCTGGGCTCTTATTTTAACTTAACCCTTTAAGCTTAATTAACTTGGATTTGCAGTGTATAAACACAACTACTTCTCCCAGTTGGCATTATCTTGAGCCAATGCCAATTATAGACTACTCATTCTCCAAATAAGATCAAGAAGGTAACTAGCATCATAGAATTTCACATAATTGGCAAAGAATAATACTTGTAAATAAAACCTCCTGAAGTTTTGTTTGAAAACCAGTTTAACTTACAGGTCAACAGTATAATGTATTTTTAATTATGGACAGCTTTAGAGTAGAAATCCAGTTTCTCAAATGTCCATGGATAAATGTTGTATTCCTACCATGTTGATATACAGATTCCCCAAAACAAGTAGGAATGATAGAAAAAATTATAAGAATATTTTTTTCAAAATAGGATTAGACTAATAATATCTGGAATAGAGTGGCACATGTTACACCGCTAACATAATTTTTCAAATTATTTGGGTTTTATTATGGATACATTTAAAAAGACCAATATTTTAACAATTATAATACACTTCAACTCCATGATATGTTTTGATTAACATACTTCACTTTATAATAATTTATATCACATAAAACATTAGTTACTATGTTTTAGTGTAGAGATCCAAGTTCTTAAAATGTATAAAAATATTCTATGTCTCTCAATTTCCACTTCTTTATTCTGTACAAATATCATCAATGCCATAAAAAAAAAAAAAAATCAAAATTACTGGTATGTTATTAATTAAGTAAAATTTTCTAATTTATTTAAATCGTGCATTTGAATTACATTTTGAAATCTAAAAGAATATAATACAAATCCCTAAATTCTGAACAAATATTTTGATAAGCAATGATATTTATAAGTTGTTTTTTTTACGAAAAAAATGCAGTGACACGTTTAATCTCCATATTTCCAGAACCAGATTTTGCTTTTGTTTTGTCATTGTTGTTGTTGGATAAGATTTAAATATGCTTCTATTGAAGTGATATCAGTAGTAGTGATAGAATAAGAACTTCCAAAAATCTGTTTCTCAATAAAAGCTATGAGAACACTGGGAAAAAATAAATAAAAAATAACTTTTTCAGAGTTTTTGAAATTTACCAAAGGCTTGCCCAAATCTGCAGTGTTTATTCAATAAAAACTACTGAATCTTGGTTAAAGACATTGAGATTTGTGACATTTTGACTTGCCCTATTCCCATTCCTCTCTCCCCAGCTCCACAGAAGCCTCAAAAACCAAGAGCTCCACAATTACAGTGATACCCTGTAAAGAGCAGATGGATTTGAAACTCCACAAAATCCCCATTGCCAGAAAATTCTCATTGTTTGACCTGTTTGGCTGTTCCCTGGAAGCTCTCACTCCTGAAGGTTGTATTTTTTAACCTGACTCTGATATTGTTCTCTGTAAATAGTCTTTATTTCTGGGCATTTGTAAAAAACAGTTAACATCAATTGCTTACATTGTAGCTGGCTGAGGCAATAATAGTTTGGGCAAATAAGAATCTGATCAAAACACTTTAAAAAAGCTGGAAAATTAAATACCCTTGAGAGCTTTTAAAAGCTTTCAGAAATTCATGGGCATATAAAAAGTGACCCACATATGTACAACTGGGCACATACCCAGGAAAGACCTGAAAAGGCCCTAAAGTCTCTCTTCCAGAAGATAATGAAGCTCTGTGCAAGAGAGAAGTTGAAGCTAAGGTAGAGTTGTAGACTGCCAGCCTTAGGATTGAATGTATGACCCAACATGCACAAGGAGCCCCTTGGCAAATGCTGGGGACTTATTAGTTCAAGATTTTTAAGGGAATCCCTGTCTAATCATTAGTTGACCACTGAGCTAATCAAGCAGAGACATTGGCCAAACATGACAAAGACTGCTGACTTCACAAATTTATTTTAAGAAAGACACCACAAAATCAAACAACAACAACACACTCTGGGGAGTTGGAGAAACTGATTATTAAAATTGTCACATTATATTATTTAAAATAATAAAATTTCAACAAAAATCTACATGACATGCAAGGAAAGAAGAAAGTATAGCCCATATGCAGAAGGAAGGAAAAGAATGAATAGAAACCATCCCTGAGAAATTCAAGATTATTGGACTTACTAAACATAGCTTTTCAATCAGCTATTTTAAATATTTTCAAAGAAGTAACCAAAACGAAGTCTAAATAATGAAGATGCCTCACAAAATAAAAAATATCAATAAAGAGACAGAAATTATAAAAAATAACCAAATGCAAATTCTGGAGTAGGAAAATACTAAAACTGAAAAAAAAATATTCACTGGAGGGCCTTGAGAGCAAATATGCTTGGCAGAAGAATCAGCAAACTTGAAAATAGGTTAATTGGAATTATTGAGTTTGTAACAGGAATAAAAGAAAAAAAAAAAAAAATGAAGAGTCTCAGAGAGTGTGGCACACCATCAAGTGTACCAACATATTTGTAATAGGAGCCTCAGAAGGAGAGAAGAAAAAAATGTCAGAAAAATATTTGAAAACATAATGGCTGATGAATTGGGAGATTGGGATTGACATATATACGCTAATATGTATAAAATGGATAACTAATAAGAAACTGATGTATAAAAAATTAATTAAATAAAATTCAAAAATTCAAAAAAATAATAATAACAATGGCTGAAAACTTGCCAAATTTGATGTAAAACAATCTATACAGCCAGTAAGTTCAAGAAGCTAAACTAAGATAAGCTCAGAGATCCATATCTAGTCACCTTATAATCAAACTAAAATGACAAAGACAGAGAATCTTGAAAGCAGCAAGAGAAAAGTGACTCATCACATACAAAGTATCTTTAATAAGATTAACAGTAAGTTTCTTATCAGAACCCATAGAAGCTAGAAAGTAGTGGAATTGCATATTCAAATTTCCAATGAGAAAAGATGAACAGTCGAGATTCTATATCCAGGAAAATGATTCTTCGGAAGTGAAGGAGAATTGAGACATTATATGTAAAGAAAAACAGAATTTGTCACTATCAAAACTGTCCTATAAGAAATGCTAAACAGAATCCTTCAGGCTGAATGAAAGAACATCAGACACTAATTCAAATCCACATGAATGAAGAAATCTGGTAAAAGTAACTACATGTGTATATGTAAAAGACTGTACAGGCTTACCTTGAAGATAATGCAAGTTTAGTTCCAGACCACGGCAATAAAGCAAATATATCAATAGAAAAAGTCACATGATTTTTTTTGATTTTCCAGTGCATATAAAAGTTATGTTTATGCTATACTGTAGTCTATTAAGTGAGCAATAGCATTATGTCTAAAGAAACAATGCATATACCTTAATTTTAAAATCCTTTATTACTAGAAAATGCTAAGCATCATCTTACCCTTCAGCCTGTTATAACCTTTTTGTAATAGTAACATCAAAGATCACTGACCACAGATCACCATAACAAATATAATAATAACAAAAAGTTTGAAATATTGCAAGAAATGCCAAAATGTGACACAGAGACACAAAGTGAGAAAAGGCTGTTGAAAAAAAAAGCACCAATAGAGTTACTCAACCCAAGGTTGCTAAAAACCTTTAATTTATAAAAAACGCAGTATGTGTGAAGTGCAATAAAGTGAGATGCAATAAAATGAGGTATACATGTATAAAGGACTATTTTGTTTATAATCTTTTTTTTTTCTTCTGTATGATTTAAAATACAACTGTGCAAAGCAATACATACAAATCTATTTTAAGGTGTATATAATGTACAGAGATGCAATTTGTATGACAATAGTATCACAAAGGAAGGAGGTAGTGGTGCTATAAAGGAGCAAAGTTTTGTATAAGTTGAAATTAAGTAGGTATTAATTCAAACTTGACTTATAATTGTTAATTGTAATTCCAGGGGAAACCACTAGGAAAATAAATTTTTTAATGCTACAACAAGGATATTAAAATGGCACACTAGACAATATTTATTTAACATAAAAGAAGGCAGCAATGGGTGATTAGAGGAACAAAGCGAACGTTAAGACAGGTAGAAAGCAAATAATAAAATGATAGACATAAATCCTATATTATCAGTAATTACACTGAGTACAAATGGACTAAAGATTTCAACCTAAAAACAGGATTGGCATAATGGATTATGAAAAAAAAAAAACATGATCCAACTATGAACAGTCTACAAGAGATAAACTTTAGATTCAAAGGCACAAATAGGTAGAAGGTAAAAGGATGAAAAGAAATATGTCGGATAAACAGTAACAAAAATAGACCTGAAATGACTATAGTAATATCACAAAGTATAGAGTTTAAGATGGAAATTTTGGCAAAGAAAAAGAGAGGAAATATTAAAATCATAAAAAGGTTAATCCATCAGGAAGATCTAAAACTTATAATAATTAACACATATATGTTTGTAACAACAGAGCCCCAATATACATTAACCAAAACCAACAGAACTGAAGAAAGAAATGAACTAGAAATAGAAAATTCAACAGTAACAGTTGGAGACTTCAATACTCTATTTTAATAATAGATAGAACATTTAGACAGAGATGAATGAGTAAATTAAAACTTGAAGAACACTATAAAACAATAGAACTAAAACAATTCATAGATCAAAATCTGTGAATTGACAGTACATATATAAAATGTTATGTTTATGGTCAACTGATTTTCAACAAGCATGCCTAGACAAAGAAGAAAGAATCGTTTTCAAAAAATGATGCTGTGACAACTGAATTTCAACTCCCACCCCATGTCATATACAAAAATTAACACAAAATTTACCAAAGACCTCAATTTAAGAGCGAAAGTGAAAAACTATCAGAAGAAAACATATATGTAAGTCTTTGTGAAATGGAGTAGACAATAGTTTCTTACATATGACAACAAAAACCAAGCAAAAAAAGAGAAAGTAATAAGTTGGACTACATCAAATTTACAAACTTTTGCAATTTAAAAGACACAATTGAGAAAGTAAAAGACAATGTACAGAATAGGGATAAATACTTGCAAAACAAATAAAAAACTCCCACGACTCAACAATATAAATAAAATAACCGACTTTAAAAATGTGCAAAGTCAGTATTTGAATAAACATTTCTACATATAAGATATTAAAACGGCCAATGAGTACAAGAAAAGATGCTTAACATTGGTAATCTTCAGTGAAACATATATGAAAACCATGATGAGAAATATACTTCACACCTACTAAGAGGGTTATTTAAAAAAATTAGACAATAACAAGTGTTTGTGAGGATGTTATGGAAAAAAAACCTCAATATACTGTTGTTGGTAAGAATGTAAAATGGTACAGCTGGTCTGGAAAAGAGTTTAACAATGAGTCAAAAGTTAAACATGCAGTTACCACATGACTTAGCAATTCCAATTCTCATATATACTCAAGAGAATAGGAAACATAGGTTCACACAAAAACTTGTACATGAATGTTCATAGCAGTATAATTCACAAGAGCCAAAAAGTGAAAATAACACAAATGTTCATCAACTGAAGAAAGGACAAACAAAATGTGATATATCCATACAATGGAATATTATCTAGTCATAAAGATGAGTGAAGTACTGATACATGCTATAACATGTATGAATTTTGAGAACATTATGATAAATTAAAAAGTCAAACACAAAAGGTGACACACTATGTGATTCCATAGTAGGAAATCTCGAAGATAGGTCAATCGTAGAGACACAAAATAGATTAGTGGTTGCCAGTGGATGAGTCGAAGAGGGAATGGAGAGTGACTGGTAACTGATGCAGCATTTATTTGGCAGTAAAGAAAATGTTGTGGAATTTGATAGTGGTGATTGTTGCACAACTTTCTGAATATTCCTAAAACCATAGTTGTACACTTTAAAATGCTGAATTTTATGGTATGTGAATTATATCTCAATAAAATGAAATTGGAAAAAGTCTGCATTTTTTTTTCTCCCCTCTTTAAATATCTGTAGTCTCATTCCTGATATTTTTTTTTTTTTATTTTACTACTTCAACTGTATATTGTTCTTATTAGTCCAAGGTACATTTCCTAATTTACCTCAAAATTATACTAGAAAGGGCAAGAACAAGAGAGAGTGAAAGAGATAGGTAGAATTATTGAATTTAAATGGATTTAACTCACATAATTTTTAGCTCCATAAAATTCATTTGCATAATCTCTCTGCCTTTCTGGTTAGAAATATAAAAGCACATTCAATAAAAATATTCAAACACAATCTCTTCAGTATACTTTTACCAGTAGATCCTCATTTGCTTCTATCAAGTATATTTTGACAGTTTTTTAGAACAACGCTGACCAAGAAGTTCACTACTTACCATGTGTGCCTGTTGAGCAACTGAAATGTGGCATGTATGTAAAATCCACACTGGCTTGTAAGACACTATGAAGCTAAATGGAATGTAATAATATCTCATTAATAATTTTTAATGTAACTATTTTGAATTGATAATAGTTTTGAGGTATTGTGTTAAATAAATCTGTACTAAAGTTAATTTATCCTTTCTTAAATGTAGCCACTAGAAAATTTAAATTACCTATGTGGCTCTCATTATATTTGTTTGATCAGCACTTGTTAGGAGAACATCTTCCCACACAGACAACCTGTCTTGAGACCTGAGACAACTAAACACCATTCTTAATTCAATACATTTTAAAAATGTGTATGTGACCCTTAGCACTCTAATTACTTTTAGATTGAGCAAATACATTTATGTGTAAAACAGAGAATGCCTCACACATTAAAATGGAGTTACTTACAGTTACATATATTTTAAAATTATCATTTACTCACATCTCCTCCAACTCCCATACTTCATTGTCAACTCTGAATGACTAATTACTCTGTTGCCTTGTGTAATTTAGGTTAGTATAGAGGGATTTACAACATTTTGATAAACTTTTAATTTACTCAAAAGTGAAGTCACTAATATTTTTGAAAATATTAGACTGTCTCTATTTTCCCCTCTACCGTTCATTTCTTCACCCTTCCATCACCATGGGAGTCTGATCTCTAACTGACTGCATCACCAGGATCCCTTAACCCCTGCCTTCCAATCTGATTTGCCCAATAGGAGGCCAAGAAGGAGGAAGAAAAGAGATTCTGGGCAGTTATTTTCCTGTTTCTCTCACCGCCAACCCCAATTTGACCTTGGCTATGTTTCTCTGTGTAAGACCATAAGCTGAAAAGCAACCCGTGTTTTCTACCTGCAGTTCTCTCAATGGGATCTGGTAAAGACCACAGGTAGTAAAGGCTTCACATCCATGTTAGTGCTTCAGCATTCTTTCTTCAGTTAACCTTGGCTACACCTCTGTACAGAGTCCCTACCTTCAATTCCCTTCAGTCACCCGTTTGAATAAATCATCTGTTTCCTGCCAGGACGTTGATTGACACAGAGAGTATCCTATCTATGCTACAGCCATTATTTATACAGTTGACTCTCTAAGGAATCGGTATATTTAGGAGTGAACCCTGAGGGGATTAATGTAAAGTGTGATAATTGAATTTTTGCCCTTAGAGGTTTTTAAAAGGTACCTGAGAAGTTTTATGTCTAATTTTTTCTCTAGATCCTCCATGACTTTGCAACTCCTCCTGGGTATCTGTGTAAGAGACAATGATTTTGTCTCCTTTCGGTAAGCTTTACTTTCTCATGGAGGCTGTACTTCACCAGGACGAAGGTGTTCCACGTTCTTTCTCACGTATCAGAGAACATCATGATCTCTTAGGTAACTGGTCATCAAATATTTTTGATCATGCACCCTTAACATAATTTTCAAAAGCAATGTACCCAGCACATGCTTTTAACTTGACATCTCAAATATTTTATCCAAAGTTTAAATATAGTTGCAAGGTATATTATTTCTATGCATTGTAAATTTAGATATTTTAAAGTATTGTTCTCACATCATTCAATCTTATATGCCCAATGGTAACAGAATACCATAAGAATTTGATATCATCATAATCCAATTTATATATTGATGAAAAAGCTCTTCATCAATAAATGAGAATTTTATATCATTTTTCCCTTCTCCTTGTACTCATATTTCCATTTTACTTCCCACACAGAATTACATCTTAATATAGTATATTTTTATTCTTGAAAGTATTTTATTGATCCTTTTTCATTCTTCACTGAAGAAAAAATATATAAATTAACATTGAACTTTTTTCCCATAACCTAAACTATGTGTTAAAAAAAAATTCCCCTGGTCTGAGTTCCAAATTGATTGCAAATCAACGAAAATATATTAAAATTTTAACATATAATAATTAAGCATAAAAGTAAAAATATTTAATTATGCACATAATTCTTAAAGAAATGAATGTAATTTCTTTGCTCCAATTATTTTTGATACTACTAGTTGCTAGAAGGATAAATAATTTAACCTCAATTCTATCCCCCCCCCATTTTTTTTAGATGTAAATACTGAAGAAATTTGTTCACATAAATAGCTAATGAGAATAAGAGCTTTGTTATATTACTGTCACTTCATTTATTTGGCTCCTAAGTGTCAAGGGGATAGTTGATCTAGGAGAGAAAGAACGGAGGAGAAAGCATCTCCTGTCTTCCTCTTATGGACCAGGGCCCAGGTAGAAGGCTGGGTGGATCAGTATAGATTTGGAATTGTCACGTCGTTGAGGAAGCTCCGAAGAAGAGACTCTGGCAGTTTGTGGAAGAGGAGGGAGGGAAGGGAGGATGGAGGGGAAAGCAAAGGGGGAGGGCTACGAGGGGGAAATTATCTGTACTGAGTCAGAGTGGGGAAATGAGTCTCTAAGGTTTCCCCTTTCTCACCCCACAGAAGACCTCAGCAGAGAAGTCTGAAGGAGACTATTGCCCAAAGCCTCAGATAAAGAGATTTAGGGATAAAGGCGCCAAGGGCTAGGAATGTAAATATGCAAAGAGTCTGACCAGTCAGGGGACACTGAGTCCTTAACTACAATCCCTTCAGAGTTCCCAATGCATGTAATCCATGAGCTGTGCACCAAGTTGGGTGTGGGGAGGAAAGCTTTCTCCATGAGACCTCCCAGGCAAAACTTTTGTAATTGCCTGTGATCCCATCTGAGAAATCAGACAGGCTTTTTAACCAGAAGGTAGACTTCTCACTAAGTTACATGCTAAATCGCAGACTGATCTATCATCAAAGGTTATGTTTAGTGATATTTCAGCTAAGAACTGGATCAAGTCCTCTTTCAATTATGTTGAAAGCAAACTTATCAGTTGGCATACACAAAATGTTTAGCACCTGTTTTATTTTTTCATTATGGTTTATTATAGGATATTGACTATAATTATGTATACTATTCAATAAGACTTTGTTGTTTATACAGTCTATATATAAAAGCTTACATGTGCTGACCCCAAACTCCCAATCCATCCCTCCTCCAAACTCCTCCCCCTTGACAATCACAAGTCTTTCTCTATCTCTGTGATTCTGTTTCTGTTTCATAGATAGGTTCCTTTGCATCATATTTTAGATTCCACATATAAGTGATATCATATGGTATTTGTCTTTCTCTTTCTGACTTACTTCACTTAGTATGATAATCTCTAGTTGCATCCTCGGTTTTTAGAATCACTCATAAACAGCATTTTGAACTGTCCATTTGTTAGTTGCCCTATGACCTTATCCACAAAAAGTAGATTATACTAAGATTCAGTATGGGTAGGATTTATGTCCTTCTTTGATAAAATGGTAGAGAGAGGTGATTGTGAAAAGGTAGGTAGGAAAGAAAACTCAAACCTCAGTCAAACCAGGTACTTTCACAGTCAGATAAATATGTGTATACATAGTTAGGAGATATGAAAATTGAATCCTTTGAACTATTTATGCCCTTTCACCCACTCTAAGCTCTTCATGTACCCCTAAGGGCTACACATACCCATTCTGAAGATTGGCATGATCATCACATAAGTAGTAAGTAGAAGAGCTAGGACACAAATCCCAGCAATCTGTCTGGAGAATCTCAATTCTTTATCATACTCTACTGCCTGAGGTACAGGTTTCTAGATCTGCTTTGATGATATGTTTCAGATATAAAGATTATAATATGTTACTTCTCACATTTGCATTCTTAGGAAGTTACTATAGTCTATCTCACAAAATATGGATATAACTCAGAAGAATAATGTTCACAATGGCAGCTGTGCAGCAGATGAAGGGAGCCACATGTCCAGTTTAGACCAAAAGGAGAGAGGCATCCGTGAAGTTCTCTGGGGAAGCCATCAATGGATGGTTTTGGCAGAATTAAGTCATTATTCTCCTGAAGCCAAATAAAATGGGGTCTTTACTCCTACACACAAGTCTACTCAGGTGGATTCGATATCAAATGAAATGTTGTATAACTTTTGGAAGAAAATAGAGAAAAATAACTTTACATCTTCAAAATAGAGGAATATTTATTAAACTAGGAACAAACAAACAAAAAAGAACACAAACCCTTAAGGAAAATGGCATTAAATGTTAAAAGCTATATTAAAAAAAAAAAACAAAAACTCGGTGGATCAAAAGTCTGTTTTAAATAAGTGAAAATAAAAGTCATACACTGAAAATGTGTAAATATTGAATAAATATATATTCCTTGTGCATATATTTTAACAAATCAATAAGAAAAAAGTGACTACACTTACTAGAAAAATAACCAGATATATAAAGATGACATTTGTAGAATCAACAAATGCAAATGATTAAGCAACAAAGAAATAGTTAAAACTGTCATTTCGAAATATTTTATATGTCTGACTGCTTCAACTTTTGGCGAGAATTTAGAGCAGTGTTAATCAGTGACAGCATAGATTGTTGAGAGCAATTTGGTAAGTAATTTGGCAATATCTAGTAAAATTGAAGATATGTGCATATGCCTATGATGCAACAATTATTCTCTTATATATATAATCCCTTAGAGAATCCTTTCTGTGACTCACAAATATACATGTATAAAAGTGTCTATTGGAAAATTGTTTATAAGACGAAGACAATCTTAAACATTCATCAACTTCAGAAGACAAATAATTTGTGTTAAGTTCATGGAGTAAAGTACTACTACACAGCTGTGGAAATGAATGATCTAAAACTAGATGTATTAACATGGATAGTCTTAAAACATAATAGAAATGAAAAAGCAAAACTAGTGAATGGTATGCATGGTATGGTAACATTTAAATAAAGTTACAGTACATAAAAACATGCTATATGGTTTTTAGTGGTATATATATGGTTAGTGATATATTTATTTAAGAAATTTAAGGAAATTATAAACCATACCTTCAGGATGGTAGTTAGCTGAGACTAGTGTCAGAGGGGAATAGGATGGTTGAGAGCAAGCAAATGAGATCCAGAAATACTCAGCTCTACAGGTACCCTTTATTTCTTAAGCTGACTTGGGGAAACTTATTCTTCTCTATATCATCATTCATACAATTTTAAATAATTAATCCAGAAGGTTGTCCTTTGGGAAAAAAGTAGACCCCAGAGGTCATATGGTATTATTGGGAGTGTAGAAAAAATGTGATGAAATGTTGAAAAAACAGAGTGACGAGTGAAGCTGCACCAGAAAGTCATTATTCAAGTACAGAATACAACTACCAGCAAGAAAAGGAAGTGAAGGATTTCAAGAAATTGAGATTTTTTTTCATACCACTTGTTAAATTTTGCTTACTCATTCAATTACTATCCATGCAATATTTCCAAAATGTGAATGATTACCTTTATCATAAATAACTCATCAAGCTATTTGTAAATGCCAGCTAGAAAGCAACATGTTACAGAGAACTAGTCAGTCAGACCAATTCCTTTTTTATTGTTAGCCAAAAGAAGTGAAAATATAATAATTATAGGTGATTTTCCAACCATTCCTATGACCTGAGATAGTGTGGTACATAGAAATTACTAGATACTACTTATTACTATCATTTAATTGTATATATAATGTAAGGCAGATATTATCAATTTTAATAAAGTAAGGCCTATATGTGATAGGACATAAGGCAAAAAATAAAGCAGATAAACAAAAGAGTAGGTCACTAACTCCTAATTTTAAGAGTGAACAATCAGGACCTCTTTTTATAGTGGATGGTATATATCTTTTAAAAAGGCTTAGGGGACTTCCCTGGCAGTCCAGTGGTTAAGACTCTGTGCTTCCACTGCAGGGTGCAGGGATTTGATCCCTGGTTGGGGGAACTAAGATCCCACATGCCAAGTGTCAAGGCAAAAAAATAAAATAAAAAAAAAGTTAAAAAGGCTTAAATATGCATTTGATATTGATACAGTGGCCCCCTGAAGGAACTTAGATAGGCATATAACCAGGGGTAATATTTACATAATATGTCAACTTTTACATCTAATTAGATCATTCAGAATGTACCCACCCACCAGGCTAAGTGCTGGATCAGGGCTCTTGAAAACTCCCTCTGTCCAAGGAGACATGGGGAGAGGCAGCAGGAGGCACTCAAGGGCCCTAGAATGCAGTTATTGGACTAACTTTCAGGCCTATTTCAATATTAAGCAACTTGTAAGGCTGGACTGGTGTGTACCAACTGAACAAAAACCCTAGATATAACTGTTTTTGAAGATCAGAGGGAAGAAGATGTAAGCCATATTTACTGTAACTGAGAAAATATCCCCTTTCATCATAGCAGAGAGCCAAATACCAATTTCTAAAACCAATAAAATAAGTAGCAATTCAAGTATATTATTAGAAATATTTGATTATCTAGCTGAGATCTAAAATTAAGGATGCTCAATGCTATTATCATTTATCAACCTTCTAATCCTTTTTCCATGCAAAAAACTGGAGATTTAGACTCTATAGCTCCACCGCATTTCCTATCCTTATTCCCAAAATATACTGTCTTATCTGTTTTTTTTTTTTGCCCATATCAGCACTGACCTTCATTTCCTCTCCTTCGCAGCTATACCCTCCCAAGTTTACTAATTCCAACATATCTAATAACAAGATATTAAATCCCACTCACTTCTCCACTTCCAGCTCATCTTTTCAGGTAGCTCCTCATCATTCTCTCCAATATATTAAAACCACCATTCTCTTAACTATCTATCAAAACTCTTCTGTCTTGTAATCCATAAAAATAAATGATACATTGGAAAAATACTTAACTTCCATTTCTCTCACTTTCATCCCTGCTCAGCTGGAAGAACCTCAACATTACAAGGACTCAACAAGATGTACCACTAAGCAAGGTGGATAGATGAAAAATCAGAGAAGGCAGACAGCAGAAACAAGAAGAACAACAATCCTGCAGCCTGTGAAACAAAAACCACATTCACAGAAAATAGACAAGATGAAAAGGCAGAGGGCTATGTACCAGATGAAGGAGCAATATAAAACCCAAGAAAAACAACTAAATGAAGTGGATATAGGCAACCTTCCAGAAAAAGAATTCAGAATAATGATAGTGAAGATGATCAAGGACCTCCGAAAAAGAATGGAGGAAAAGATTGAGAAGACGCAAGAAATGTTTAAAAAGACCTAGAAGAATTAAAGAACAAACAAACAGAGATGACAATGCAGTAAATGAAATGAAAACTACACTAGAAGGAATCAATAGCAGAATAACTGAGGCAGAAGAATGGATAAGTGACCTGGAAGACAAAATGGTGGAATTCACTGGTGTGGAAGAGAGTAAAGATAAAAGAATGAAAAGAAATGAAAACAGCCTAAGAGACCTCTGAGACAACATTTAATGCAACAACATTCACATTATAGGGGTTGCAGAAGGAGAAGAGAGAGAGGAAGGACCAGAGAAAATATTTGAAGAGATTATAGTCGAAAACTTACCTAAAATGGGAAAGGAAATAGCCACACAAGGCCAGGAAGCACAGAGAGTCCCATACAGGATAAACTCAAGGAGAAACACGCCAAGACACATAGTAATCAAATTGGCAAAAATTAAAGACAAAGAAAAATTATTCAAAGCAGAAATGGAAAAATGACAAATAACATACAAGGGAATTCCCATAAGGTAAACAGCTGATATCTCAGCAGAAACTCTACAAGCCAGAAGGGAGTGGTATGATATACTTAACGTGATGAAAGGGAAGAACCTACAACCAAGATTACTCTACCCGGCAAGGATCTTATTTAGCTTCGATGGAGAAATCAAAAGCTTTACAGACAAGCAAAGGCTAAGAGAATTCAGCACCACCAAACCAGCTCTAAAACAAATGCTAAAGGAAATTCTCTAAGTGGGAAACACAAGAGAAGAAAAGGACCTACAAAAACAAACACAAAACAATTAAGAAAATGATAATAGGAACATACAAATTGATAATTACCTTAAACGTGAATGGATTAAATGCGTCAACCAAAAGACACAGGCTTGCTGAATGGATACAAAAACAAGATCCATATATATGCTGTCTACAAGAGACCCACTTCAGACCTAGGGACACATACAGACTGAAAGTGAGGGGATGGAAAAAGATATTCCATGCAAATGGAAATCAAAAGAAAGCTGGAGTAGCTAAAATCATATCAGATAAAATAGACTTTAAAATAAAAACTGTTACAAGAGACAAGGAAGGGCACTACAAAATGATCAAGGAATCAATCAAAGAAGAAGATATAACAATTATAAATAGATATGCACCCGACATAGGAGCACCTCAATACATAAGGCAACTGCTAACAGTTATAAAAGAGGAAATCGACAGTAACACAGTAATAGTGGGGGACTTTAACACCTCATTTACACAAATGGACAGATCATCTAAAATGAAAATAAAGAAGGAAACAGAAGCTTTAAATGACACAATAGACCAGATAGATTTAATTGATATTTATAGGACATTCCATCCCAAAACAGCAGATTACACGTTCTTCTCAAGTGTGCACTGAACATTCTCCAGGATAGATCACATCTTGGGTCACAAAGCAAGCCACAGTAAATTTAAGAAAATTGAAATCATATCTAGCATCTATTCTGACCACAACACTATGAAATTAGAAATGAATTACAGGGGAAAAAAAGGAATAAAAAAAACACATGGAAGCTAAAAAATACGTTTCTAAATAACCAAGAGATCACTGAAGAAATCAAAGAGGAAACCAAAAAATACCTAGAGACAAATGACAATGAAAACACGATGATCCAAAAGCTATGGGATGCAGCAAACGCCGTTCTAAGAGGGAATTTTATAGCTATACAAGTCTACCTCAAGAAAGAAGAAAAATCTCAAGTAAACAATCTAACTTACACCTAAAGGAACTAGAGAAAGAAGAGCAAACAAAACCCAAATTTAGTAGAAGGAAATAAATCATAAAGATCACAACAGAGGGCTTCCCTGGTGGCACAGTGGTTGAGAATCTGCCTGCCAATGCAGGGGACACGGGTTCGAGCCCTGGTCTGGGAAGATCCCACATGCCACGGAGCAGCTGGGCCCGTGAGCCACAATTACTGAGCCTGCACGTCTGGAGCCTGTGCTCTGCAACAAGAGAGGCCGGCGATAGTGAGAGGCCCGTGCACCGCAATGAAGAGTGGCCCCCGCTTGCCACAACTAGAGAAAGCCCTTGCACAGAAATGAAGACCCAACACAACCATAAATAATAAATAAATAAAAATTAAAAAAAAAAAAAAAGATCACAACAGAAATAAATGAAATAGAAACAAAGAAAAAAAAATAGCAAAGATCAATAAAACTAAAAGCTGATTCTTTGAAAAGATAAACGAAATTGATAAACCATTAGCCAGACTCATCAAGAAAAAGAGGGAGCAGACTCAAATCAATAAAATTAGAAATGAAAAAGGAGAAGTTACAACAGACATCACAGAAATACAAAGCAACCTAAAAGACTACTACAAGCAACTTTATGCCAATAAAATGGACAACCTATAAAAAATGGACAAATTTTAAAAAGGTATAACCTTCCAAGACTGAACCAGGAAGAAATAGAAAATATGAACAGACCATTCACAAGTAATGAAATTGAAACTGTGATTAAAAATCTTCCAACAAACAAAAGTCCATGTCCAAATGGCTTCACAGGTGAATTCTATCAAACGTTTAGAGAAGAGCTAACACCCATCCTTCTCAAACTCTTCCAAAAATTTGTGGAGGAAGGAACACTACCCAATTCATTCTATGAGGCCACCATCACTCTGATACCAAAACCAGACAAAGATACTACAATAAAAGAAAATTACAGACCAATATCACTCACGAATATAGATGCAAAAATCCTCAACAAAATACTAGCAAATAGAATCCAACAACACATTAAAGGGATCATACACCATGAGCAAGTTGGATTTGTCACAGGGATCCAAGGATTCTTCAATATACATAAATCAATCAATGTGGTAAACCTTTTTAACAAATTGAAGAATAAAAACCATATGATCACCTCAATAGATGCAGAAAAAGTTTTGGCAATGTCAACACACCCATTTATGATACAAAACTATCCAGAAAGTGGGCACAGAGGGAACCTACCTCAACATAATAAAGGCCATATATGAGAAACCCAGCGCAAACATCATTCTCAATGCTGAAAAACTGAAACCATTTCCTCTAAGATCAGGAATAAGACAAGGATGTCCACTCTCAGCACTACTATTCAATATAGTTTTGGAAGTCCTAGCCATGGCAATCAGAGAAGAAAAAGGAATAAAAGGACTACAAATTGGAAAAGAAGAAGTAAAACTGTCAATGTTTGCAGATTACACGATACTATATATAGAGAATCCTAAAGATGCCATCAGAAATCTCCTAGAACTAATCAATGAATTTGCTAAAGTTGCAGGATACAAGATTAATGCACAGAAATCTCTAGCATTCCTATACTCTGATGATGAAAAATCTGAAAGAGAAATTAAGGAAACACTCCCATTTACCACTGCAACAAAAAGAATAAAATACCTAGGAATAAACCTACCTATGGAGATGAAAGACCTGTATGCAGAAAACTATAAGACACTAATGAAAGAAATTAAAGATGATACCAAGAGATGGAGAGATATACCATGCTCTTGGATTGGAATAATCAATATTGTGAAAATGACTATACTACCCAAAGCAATCTACATATTCAATGCAATTGCTGTCAAATTACCAATGGCATTTTTTATGGAACTAGAACAAAAAATCTTAAAATTTGTATGGAGACACAAAAGACCCCGAATAGCCAAAGCAGTCTTGAGGGAAAAAAAAGGAGCTGGAGGAATCAGACTCCCTGACTTCAGACTATACTACAAAGCTACAGTAATCAAGACAATATTGTACTGGCACAAAAACAGAAACATAGATCAATGGAACAAGATAGAAAGCCCAGAGATAAACCCACACACCTACGGTCAACTAATCCATGATAAAGGAGGCAAAGATATACAATGGAGAAAAGACATTCTCTTCAATAAGTGGTGCTGGGAAAACTGGACAGCTACATGTAAAATAATGAAATTAGAACACTCTCTAGCACCATACACAAAAATAAACTCAAAATGGATTAGAGACCTAAATGTAAGATGGGACACTATAAAACTCTTAGAGGAAAACATAGGAAGAACACTCTTTGACATAAATCACAGCAAGATCTTTTTTGACCTACCTCTTAGAGTAATGGAAATAAAAACAAAATAAACAAATGGGACCTAATGAAACTTAAAAGTTTTTGCAAAGCAAAGGAAACTACAAACAAGATGAAAAGACAACCTTCAGAATGGGAAAACATATTTGCAAACAAATCAACGGACAAAGGATTAATCTCCAAATATACAAACAACTCATGCAGCTCAGTATTAAAAAAACAAAGAACCCAATACAAAAATAGACAGAAGACCTAAATAGACATTTCTGCAAAGAAGACTCACAGATGGCCAAGAAGCACATGAAAAGTTGCTCCACGTCACTAATTATTAGAGAAATGCAAATCAAAACTACAATGAGGTATCACCTCACACCAGTTAGAATAAGGATCATCAAAAAATCTACAAACAACAAATGCTGGAGAGTGTGTGGAGAAAAGGAAACCCTCTTGCACTGTTGGTGGGAATGTAAATTGATACACCCTCTATGGAGAACAGTATGGAGGTTCCTTAAAAAAACTAAAAATAGAATTACCATATGATATAGCAATCCCACTACTGAGCATATACCCAGAGAAAACCATAATTCAAAAAGACACATGCACCTCAGTGTTCATTGCAGCACTCTTTACAATAGTCAGGTCATGGAAGCAACCTAAATGCCCATTGACAGACGAATGGAAAAAGAAGTTGTGGTACATATATACAATGGAATATTACTCAGCCATAAAAAGGAACGAAATTGGGTCATTTGTTGAGACGTGGATGGATCTAGAGACTGTCATACAGAGTGAAGTAAGTCAGAAAGAGAAAGACAAATATCATATATTAACACATATATGTGGAACCTAGAAAAATGGTACAGATGAACCGATTTGCAGGGCAGAAATTGAGACACAGATGTAGAGAACAAACTTATGGACACCAAAGGGGGAAAGTGGCGGGGGGGGGGGTGCGCATTGGTGGTGGGGTGGTGGTGTGTTGAATTGGGCACTTGAGATTGACATGTATACACTGATGTGTATAAAATTGATGACTTATAAGGACCTGCTATATAAAAAAATAAAATAAAATTCAAAAATTACAAAAAAAAAAAAAAAAAAAAAAGAATCAACGTTGCACAACCAGTTAGGCTGACTCAAAGTAAAGTGTTAGATTCAATTTATGATATCAGATGTCAAGTCTTCTCTCAACATCTCTGGCAATCCAAAAAAAAATTCTCTGGTAAGCTTATATTTCTATTCTAAAACAACAATTTCATATATTACCTTTTATCCTCAAACACTTTGGTACTCCTCAACTGTCCCATCTGCCTAATCACTTTCCGATGATGACCTTGCTTCCAAAGCATTTATAATATAGAAATTATCTGTTTAGAATTCTCTGACTCATGCTTAATTTCTAACCTACTTGCATGTGCCTTTTTTTTTGTTCATCTTCTCTCATGTTATATTCACAGTTTACTCCTCTTTCTCATTCCATTGCACTTACTCTGGATCTGGTCTCCTCTAACAATCTTAAGAAATTAAGAAATTTCCTACTTTGGTCATTCATTCCTCTAGTCTCCTAAATCATCATTCTCTCTCTCTAGTAAAATATTCATATCAGCATACAAACTTGCCTTACTGCTTAATTTTCTTAATAAATTTATTTTTCCCACAGTTCTTTCCAGCTTCTACTCCATTTCTATGCTTACCTATATAGATAAAATTTTAGAAAGAACTAACTACACATAGACTGCACTTTCTCACTTTCCATTAACTTCTCAGGGTTCTATAATTTACTTTCTTTCCCCATTATTACACTGAAATGGCTTTTGTAAAGATCTCTAGAAACTTTACTTTTGCCAAGTTCCGTGATCATATTTTGTCCTAATCTTACTTCTCTGCAGTTTTTATCATAGCTGAGTGTTCCTGTCTTCTGAAAACCTTCTCTTCTCTCAGCTTCAAGGATATCGATCTTATCTTGGTTTTTCTAATAACCTTTCCAATAACCTTTCTGACAGCTTCATGTTGGAGTCTCCAGGGCTTATTCCTCCATCCTTTGCTCTTTTCTGTCTACATTCTGTTCCTATGGTTGCTAATGACTCAGATTTCTTGTTGGATATCTTTACTGCCCATATTTAAAGCCAACTTTCTTGTTTTATTTACAAATCTCAAAAATAACATGTCCACAGTGCACATGATTATTTCTTCTTATGAAACCTGGACGTGTTTCTCATCTCAATAAATGATACAATCATTCATACACCTTCTCAAGCAAAAAATTCTGGGGGGCTGTCTTTATTCATCCCTCTCCTCTAAATCCCTCTGTCCTAAATACTGGCAATTTTCGTTAATACCACCATCAAAATGAATCTACTATTCACCTCTTTGTCTTCCTATCCAGTGCTACTATTAACATTCAGGCCACATCTTGGCTGCACTGTGACCATAGTCTCTCATTTGTCTCCTGAGTTCTACTCTTGGCCTCTACACTCTCAACTGCCCATAATCTCTTTTTTTTTTTTTTTTTTTAAATTGGGGTACAGTTGCCTTACAATGTTGTGTTAGTTTCTGCCATACAACAAAGTGAATCAGCTATATATATACATCTATCTCCTCCCTCTTGGACCTCCCTATCACAACCCCACCCCATCCCACCCATCTAGGTCACCACAGAACACCGAGCTGAGCTCCCTGTGATATATAGCAGGTTCCCACTAGCTACCTGTTTTACACATGGTAGTATATATATATATATGTCAATCCCAATCTCCCAATTCATCCCACCGTCTATCCCGCCCCCATGTCCACATGTCCATTCTCTACATCTGTGTCTCTGTTCCTGTCCTGAAAATAGGCTCATCTGTACCATTTTTCTAGATTCCATGTATATGCGTTAACATACAATATTTGTTTTTCTCTTTCTGACTTACTTCACTCTGTATGACAGACTCTAGGTCCATCCACGTCTCTACAAATGACCCAATTTTGTTGCTTTTTATGGCTGTGTAATATTCCATTGTATATATGTACCACATCTTCTTTATCCATTCATCTGTCGATGGACATTTAGGTTACCTCCATGTCCTGGCTATTGTAAATAGTGCTGCAATGAACATTGGGGTGCATGTGTCTTTTTGAATTATGGTTTTCTCAGGGTATACACCCAGGAGTGCGATTGCTGGGTCATAGATTAGTTCTATTTTTAGTTTTTAAAGGAACTTCCATACTGTTCTCCATTGTGGCTGCATCAATTTACATTCCCACCAACAGTGCAAGAGGGTTTCCTTTTCTCCACACCCTCTCCAGCATTTATTGTTTGTAGATTTTATGAGGATGGCCACTCTGACTGGTGTGAGGTGATACCTCATTGTAGTTTTGATTTGCATTTCTCTAATAATTAGTGATGTTGAGCAGCTTTTCATGTGATTCTTAGTGATCTGTATGTCTTCTTTGGAGAAATGTCTATTTAGGTCTTCTAGCTATTTTTTGTTGGGTTTTATTTATTTATTTATTTTTTGATATTGAGCTTCATGAGCTCTTTGTATATTTTTGAGATTAATCCCTTGTCAGTTGCTTCATTTGAAAATATTTTATCCCATTCTGAGGGTTGTCTTTTCATCTTGTTTGTGGTTTTCTTTGCTGTGTAAAAGCTTTTAAGTTTAATTAGGTCCCATTTGTTTAGTTTTGGTTTTATTTTCATTACTCTAAGAGGTGGGTCAAAAAAGATCTTGCTGTGATTTATGTCAAAGAGTGTTCTTCCTATGTTTTCCTCTAAGAGTTTTACAGTGTCTTTAATCCATTTTGAGTTTATTTTTGTGTATGGTGTCAGGGAATTTTCTAATTTCATTCTTTTACATGTAGCTGTCCAGTTTTCCCAGCACCGCTTAATGAAGAGACTGTGTTTTCTCCATTGTGTATTCTTGTCTCCTTTGTCATAGATTAGATGACCATAGGTGTGTGGGTTTATCTCTGGGCTTTCTGTCCTCTTCTATTGATCTATATTTCTGTTTTTGTGCCAGTACCATACTGTCTTGATTACTGTAGCCTTGTATTATTGTCTGGTGTCAGGGAGCCTTATTCCTCCAGCTCCATTTTCTTTCTCAAGATTGCTTTGGCTATACGAGGTCTTTTGTTTTTCCACACAAATTGTAAACTTTTTTGTTCTAATACTGTGAAAAATTCCATTGATAATTTGATAAGGATTGCATTTAATCTGTAGATTGCTTTGGGTAGTATAGTCATTATCAGAATATTGATATACCAATACAAGAACATGGTATATCTTTCCATCTGTTTGTGTCATCTTTGATTTCTTTCATCAGTGTCTTATAATTTTCTGAGTATATTCTACAAGGGCACCATCACCCTGATACCAAAGCCAGACAAAGATATCACAAAAAAAGAAAATTACAGACCAATATCACTGATGAGCATAGGTGCAAAAATCCTCAACAAAATACTAGCAAACAGAATCCAACAACACATTAAAAGGATCATACACCATGATCAAGTGGGATTTATCCCAGTGATGCAAGGATTCTTCAATACACACAAATCAATCTATGTGATACACCATATTAACAAATTGAAGAATAAAATACATATGATTTTCTCAATTGATGCAGAAAAACTTTTGACAAAATTCAACACCCATTTACGATAGAAACTCTCCAGAAAGTGTGCATAGAACCTAACTCAACATAATAAGGACCATATACAACAACCCCATAGCAAACATCATTCTCAATGGTGAAAAACTGAAAGGATTTCCCCTAAGATCAGGAACAAGTTAAGGATGTCCACTTTCCCCCTATTATTCAACATAGTTTTAGAAATCCTAGCCATGGGAATCAAAGAAGAAAAAGAAATAAGAAGAATCCAAATTGGAAAAGTAGTAAAACTGTCACTGTTTGCAGATCACATGATACTCTACAAAGAAAATCCTAAAGATGCCACCAGAAGTCTACTAGAGCTAATCAATGAATTTGGTAAAGTTGCAGGATACAAAATTAATGCACAGAAATCTCTTGCATTCCTCTACACTAACAATGAAAAATTAACTACCAATGATCTTTAAAACTAAAGTAGCCTGGGTCAACTTTTTTAAAAGCCATAAATCAGAACATATCATACCTCGTAAAATTGTTATATTGACTTTTGGTAGAACTTTCAATGCAATCTAAAATCCTGTGCATGGCCTAGAAACCCTGACCCTTAGGTAACGTTTCAACACATTTTAAACAACTCTGATTCTGGTTCTCTGTAATCCAATCACAGTGGTCTCTATACATCCTTTAATTAGCTAAATCCTTTCTAATCCAGCACAAACCATTTGCATTATGTGGGTTCATTACATAGTTGTTTCTTTTTTCTTTTTAACATCTTTATTGGCGTATAATTGCTTTACAGTGGTGTGTTAGTTTCTGCTTTATAACAAAGTGAATCAGATATACATATACATATATCCCCATATCTCTTCCCTCTTGCATCTCCCTCCCTCCCACCCTCCCTATCCCACCCCTCTAGGTGGTCACAAAACAACAAGCTGATCTCTCTGTGCTATGTGGCTGCTTCCCACTAGCTATCTATTTTACATTTGGTAGTATATATAAGTCCATGCCACTCTCTCACTTCGTGGCATAGTTGTTTCTTTTAGAAACACCATGTCTCAACTTAAATGGTGCATACTCAAAAAGGCATATATTGCTTCCCCCCATCTAATTAGCTGCCCCTTCATCTATTTTTCTCTATCACTAAATTCTTTTCAACATCTTCAGAGAAAACTTTTGTCACTTTAAAGTTATTTATTGTTTCCATGTTTATTTTCTGTGTTTCTCATTTTACAGGAAATTCCATGATAGGAGGAATTATGGCTTTTTCTCAATGCCAGGTATCTACTAGAATTCATTTATTATATAGATGAATGAATTATAGACTATTATAGGTCTGAAAAAAGCATGTTTATAATCTTTAATCAATTTCATTGTAAGTGTGTAAAGTCAGAGATAATATTGCATGCTTCTTTGTATGTCTACAAGTCTTCTATCTGTGTGTACACTGGAACTAAATCTTTACTGAATGTTTTAAATTTACATTCATACATGTAGTTAATAACACACCATTTTATATCATGTTTTTAAAAATTTATTTCTCTTTAGTACTTTCTGACATTGAGTAAGCACTCGTGTTCAGTGGCTGGGCTAAAATGAATGACAAAAAACTAATAAATATAACAAACTGGTTAATTTAATACCCCCCTTTGTTTTTGCCAATTTGGAAGCAAAATGTAAATTCTAATTTCATTGAGTTTTTATAGGAAAAATAAGTTAGTAACATTCCCTTCAAGCAAAATAAAGAAACCCACATGGTTTCTATTTTTACATTGCCTTTCATCATAATTTTAAACCAGCCACAACAATTCAGTCAAACAATCTGTGTGCTTTTTCCTCTGGGGAACTTGTTAAATTTGCAATTGAGATAAGCAATCAGTGCTCACCTCTGCTAAACTGTACATAAATATTATTTCAAAAGGAAGTTCCTTGGAGGAACTCCTTTATGGAAAGTAACTTCATTAGTAAGTAATGGATTGCTCAATTGTAGGTTTTCTCCCGTCAACCTAATTTGAAAACTATTAATTGTCTTACATTTCTTTTATATGGTAAAATGAATGAGACCCCTGTGTGAGACTCGACCTGATTATAATTATGCTTTGCATGAGTTAATGGTATTGCCTTCATTCGACTTTCATGTTCACATTAATATATTTATTATAGAATATTTACAGAATTGAATTAGAATAGAATTCATCCTTATCTCAACTTTGTTTATTGAGCCTTTATAGGCCCAGTAACAGATAAAAAAAGAAATCTAGTATTAAAGGAAAAGATCTAAGCATTCTTTCAACTTTCCTCAATGTTCACACAAATGTTTTTCTGAATTCCTAGGAGTATACATAGAGGTTTTCTTTTTTATCCTTAAAAAAGGAATTACAAGATCTAGTTCTTGATTGCCATTAGAAAATTTGGTTTTCCCAGTAGTGAAAGTTTTTCAGTACTGATCTTTATTTACTTGCTTTGTTAATAGACATTAAAAACTCTGACTTTTTCTTCAAAATACATAGTTACATTTTCACTAAAATATCAGAGTACTAGAGAACTTTTGTTATAAAAGAGACTTAGAGGAATATAATCTAACTAAATTTTATAGTTAATGAAACTGAAACATGGAAAACTTAAGTAACTTGGTATAATCCATGCAACTAAGATCACTAAATCATAATCTTGGAAGCGTATCAGGAGGAAGATCCTGTCTCTTTTCTTATCTGAAAATCATCTTAAATAGATGATGCTGTTATAACTTGATAAATAATCATGAGAAAAGTGACCCAAATTTTTTAACTAAAATTTAATTTATATTTTTACAATTTCAAGTTAACATTGGCAAGTTAAGTTGATATTGAATTTTTCCCAAAACCAATTTATTCATTGTAATATATTTGCCACAGATGTATAATGAGCAATAGAAATCATTAAATTGTATCTTCAAATGTTCTTTTGACTTGCTATATTAGTTTTCTATTGCTGTGCAACAAATTACCAAAATTTTAGTGGCTTAAAGCAGCACACATTTATGATCTCACCGTTTCTGTGGGAAAGGAATCTGACACTTTTTCGCTGAGCCCTCTTTTCATGGTGTCACTTGGCTAAAAGCAAGGTATCATTCTGTGGTCTCACCTGCAGCTCAAGGACCTCTTCTAAGCTTACTGGTTGCTAGTAGAATTCCAGCCCTCTGTGGTCGTAAGACTGAGATTCCTGCTTTCTTACATGTCAACCAAGGGCTATTCTCGGATGTTAGCAGCCACCCATCACTTCCTGCCACATGGTCCTTTGTACCACTTTTAGTCTGCTCCTTTAAAACCAGTAAGAGAATCTATACTGTTGCTTCTTGACTCTTTTAATGTCCTCAACTGTCAGAATCAAGCCAACCCAGGATAATCTCCCTTTTGATTATCACCAAGTGAACTGATTAGAAGCCTTAATGATATTTGCAAAAGCGCTTTTGCCATAAAAAGTAAAACAGTCATAGGAGATATATCCCGTTATTTAAACAGGTTTTGTAACACTCAAAGGGAGCTTTTATTCAAGGTGGTAAAACACAGTGTGAAAATCTTAAAATTCTACCTACCAAACTTGCCAAATGATACCTTATTAATATTTAGTGACAGTGAAAAGCACTAATGAAAAAGTGTGAATAAAATGTATGGCCCTAAGTTGAAAAGTACAAATAAAATAAATCACCCAATTGTTTTATAATACCTGTCTCTCCAAGACTTAAGAATTGGGTAAGTATTGGTAAAAGGATACAAACTTTCAAGTATAAGATGAATAAGGTCTAAGGAGCTAATGTGAAACAAACGTGGGGACAGTAGTTTATAACACTGTACTGTATAATTGAAATTTGCTAAGAGAGTAGAACTTAAAGGCTCTCACCAAAGAAAATAAAAACAAAGGGACAAATGTATTAGGTAATGGATGTGTTAATTAACTAGACGGAATGGGAAATGTTTTCACAATGTATATGCACTTCAAATCACCACAACTTACAAACATTACATGTCAATTATACCTCAATAAACTGAAATTTTTAAAAAGAAAACCACATATGTCTATTACTCTCTATTTTATTTTTTTTTCCTTCTAAAAACTTAATTAATCATAAGTTGCCCTTAGTCACAAAGGATATATGTTGATCAAATTCAGGCTGCCCAAAGGAACAAAACTCTCTTAAATGAGAAGCATATACAATACATATTTGGAGACTAAAAGCATTATTTCATTGTAATTGAAAACAAAGGGAAAAAGGAAAAAAAAAATTGTATTTAGAAAATACAAATCACCAGGACAAAATATTGATTATTAAATATAGGGTTGTATTCAACTGGCAGGTGATCCTATACTCATCTTTTTTTAATATCTGCCTGCACTAGTCTATCAAAATAAATAAAAGAGTAAAATATCTTATAGAATGCTTATAGAAATCAACAAAGCAAGGCTTTTCAACCATGATTGGCCATGTGACAAGTATGTAGTACACTGCTTCTCCTTGAAAAGTTGTCACAATTGAGAGCAAGGCTTTCTTGATTATGGAATTTGTATGAATGCTCTGGAACTCATAATACCTAAGTGTCAAATCCTCTGAGTAAAAGTAGAGTGTAGAAGATTTTTAATTTACAGGTCTATTTTAACCTTGATTTTAAAAGAACACAAGAGCTATCATGTTTTCTTTAAAAAGTAGAACTGAGAGGTTTCGTCTCTCTTCCTTAAGATTCTCTAATGTGTCAAGAATCCAGGCAGCTTTTGAGATTATATCAGTGAAAGAGCTTACTAAGTAAGCACCTTCCATTTTTGTGACTCTTCTCAGAATAAAAAATGTTTTTTTTTTTATTTAAAAGTCTTTTTTCCTAGATGGTATACATACCAGTATACTTGTCAGTTTCAAAGCTAATAATTTAAGGCATTAATGAAAAGGGGGGAAAGGTTGTGTTTTCTAACATAGTTACCAATTGAATTTTTTTATAATTATGTAAAAGATAACCAGTATTTCATAATATTTCTATAATATAGCTTATATTTAAAATACATTACTCTATATGAAATAAGCTAGACACAAAACAGTAAATACTCTATGATCTCACTTATGTTTATAATCTAAACAAGTCAAACTCATAGAAGAGATTAGAATGGTGGTTGACAGGGGCTGAGGGTTGAAGGAAATGGGGAGATGTTAGTCAAAGGATACAAATGCTCAGTTACCAGGTTAATAAGTTCCAGAGGTTTAATGTACAGCATAGAGTTTGTAGTAAATAATACTGTATTTATTTGAAATTTGCTAGGAATGTAAATGCTAAGGGTTCTCATCACCAAAAAATTGTAACTAGTGATGTGATGGCTGTGTTAATTAATTTGATTATAGTAAGCATTTCACAATGTAAGCATTTCACAATCATCATTATATCATTGTACATCTTTTTAAAACCACACTTTAATATCTAAATATACCCATGCTCTCTGACTGCCAGTGATGGCAGGTCTGGGCCCTATGCTCCAGCGCCATCCATTTTTAGGGCTAGTTGATTTGGCAGAACATCCAGAATGATGATGATCCTGTGAACATTGTGATTTCAGCTCAATGAAATCCATTTCAGAGTTCTGACTTACAGGACACCATGTGGCTGACAGGGTATTGGTGCTCCAGCTTGGTATCAGATCTAAGCCTCTGAGGTGGGAGAGCCGAGTCCAGGACATTGGACTACCAGAGACCTCTCTGCCCCACGTAATATCACTCAGTGATAGCTGTCCGAGATAACTCCATCTCAACACTAAGACCCAGCTCCACTCAACTGCCAGCAAACTGTAGAGCTGGATGCCCCATGCCAAACAAGTAGCAAGACAGAAACACAACACCACCTCTTAGCAGAGAGGCTGCATAAAATCATACTAATTTCACAGACACCCCAAAACACACCACCAGATGTGGCACTGCCACCAGAAAGACAAGATCTAGCCTCACCCACCTGAACACAGGCACAGGTCCTCTCCACAAGGAAGCCTAGAGAAGCCACTGAACCAACCTTATCCACTGGAGGCAGACACCAAAAACAATGGGAACTCCAAACCTGCAGCCTGCAAAAAGGAGACCCCAAACACAGTAAGTTAAACAAAATGAGAAGACAGAGAAATATGCAGCAGATGAAGGAGCAAGGTAAAAACTCACCAGACCAAACAAATGAAGAGGAAGTAGGCAGTCTACCTGAAAAAGAATTCAGAGTAATGATAGTAAAGATGATCCAAAATCTTGGAAATAGAATGGAGAAGACACAAGAAATGTCTAAAAAGGACCTAGAAGAACTAAAGAGCAAACAAACAATGATGAACAACACAATAAATGAAATTATAAATTCTCTAGAAGGAATCAATAGCAGAATAACTGAGGTAGAAGAATGCATAGGTGACCTGGAAGATAAAATAGTGGAAATAACTACTGCAGAGCAGAATAAAGAAAAAAGATTGAAAAGAATTGAGAACAGTCTCAGAGACCTCTGGGACAATGTTAAAGGTATCAACATTCAAATTACAAGGGTCTCAGAAGAAAAAGAGAAAAATAAAGGGTCTGAGAAAATATTTGAAGAGATTATAGTTGTAAACTTCCCTAACATGGGAAAGGAAATAGTCAGTCAAGACCAGGAAGGGCAGAGAGTCCCATACAGGATAAATCCAAGGAGAAAAACGCCAAGACACATATTAATCAAACTATCAAAAATTAACTACAAAGAAAAAATATTAAAAGCAACAAGGGAAAAACAACAAATAACATACAAGGGAATCCCCATAGGCTTAACAGCTGATCTTTCAGCAGAAACTCTGCAAGCCAGAAGGGAGTGGCAATACATATTTAAAATGATGAAGGGGAAAAAGCTACAACAAATATTACTCTAACCAGCAAGGATCTCATTCACATTTAACGGAGAGACTAAAACCTTAAAAAAAGCAAAAGTTATAAGAATTCAGCACCACCAAACCAGCTTTACAACAAATGCTTAAGGAAATTCTCTAAGTGGGAAACACAAGAGAAGAAAAGGACCTACAAGAACAAACCCAAAAGAATTAAGAATATGGTAATAAGAACATACATATCGATAATTACCTTAAATGTAAATGGATTAAAGGCCCAACCAAAAGACATAGACTGGCTGAATGGATACAAAAAAAGACCTGTATATATGCTGTCTACAAGAGACCCACTTCAGACCTAGGGACACATACAGACTGAAAGTGAGGGGATGGAAAAAGATATTCCATGCAAATGGAAATCAAAATAAAGCTGGAGTAGCAATTCTCATAACAAACAAATTAAATCTTAAAATAAAGACTATTACAAGAGACAAAGAAGGACACTACATAATGATCAAGGGATCAATCTAAGAAGAATATATAACAACTGTAAATATTTATGCACCCAACATAGGAGCACCTCAATACATAAGGCAAATACTAACAGCAAAAAATGTGGAAATTGACAGTAACATAGTCATTGTAAGGGACTTTAACACCCCACTTTCACCAATGGACAAATCATCCAAAATGAAAATAAATAAGGAAACACAAGCTTTAAATGACACATTAAAAAAGATGGCCTTGGGCTTCCCTGGTGGCGCAGCGGTTGGGAGTCCGCCTGCCAATGCAGGGGACACAAGTTCGTGCCCCGGTCCGGAAGGATCCCACATGCCGCGGAGTGGCTAGGCCCGTGAGCCAAAACTACTGAGCCTGCGCGTCTGGAGCCTGTGCTCCGCAACAGGAGAGGCCGCGATAGTGAGAGGCCCGCGCACCGCAATGAAGAGTGGCCCCCGCCTGCCGCGACTGGAGAAAGCCCTTGCACAGAAACGAAGACCCAACACAGCCATAAATACATAAATAAATAAATAAAATTTAAAAAAAAGATGGCCTTAATTAATATTTATAGGACGTTCCATCCAAAAACAACATAATACACTTTCTTCTCAAGTGTGCATTGAACATTCTCCAGGATAAATCATATCTTGGGTCACAAATCAAGCTTTGGTAAATTTAAGAAAATTGAAATTTTATAAACTATCTTTTCTGACAACAATGTTATGAGACTAGATATCAATTACAGGAAGAAAACTGTAAAAAAGACAAAGAAATGGAGGCTAAACAATAACGCTGCTAAATAATGAAGAGATCACTGAAGACATCAAAAGGAAATTTTAAAAGATACCTAGAACCAAATGACAATGAAAACACGAGGGCCCAAAACCTATGGATGCAGCAAAAGCAGTTTTAAGAAGGAAGTTTATAGCAATACAATCCTACCTCAAGAAACAAGAAAAATCTCAAATAAACAACCTAACCTTACATCTAAAGCAATTAGAGAAATAAGAACCAAAAAAGCCCAAAGTTAGCAGAAGGAAAGAAATCATAAATATCAGATCAGAAATAAATGAAAAAGAAATGAAGGAAACAGGGCTTCCCTGGTGGCACAGTGGTTGAGAATCTGCCTGCCAATGCAGGGGACACGGGTTCGAGCCCTGGTCTGGGAAGATCCCACATGCCACGGAGCAACTGAGTCCGTGAGCCACAATTACTGAGCCTGCGCGTCTGGAGCCTATGCTCCGCAGCAAGAGAGGCCGCAATGGTGAGAGGCCCGCACACCGTGATGAAGAGTGGTCCCCACTTGCCGCAACTAGAGAAAGCCCTCACACAGAAACGAAGACTCAACACAGTCATAAATAAATAAATAAATAAATAAATAAATAAATAAACGTGAATTTCTAAAAAAAAAAAAAAAGAAAAAAAAAGAAATGAAGGAAACAATAGCAAAAATCAGTAAAACTAAAAGCAGGTTCTTTGAGAAGATAAACAAAATTGTTAAACCATTAGCCAGACTCATCAGGAAAAAAAGGGAGACGACTCAAATCAACAGAAATAGGAATGAAAAAGGAGAAGTAACAACTGACACAGCAGAAATACAAAGAATCATGAGAGATTACTACAAGCAACTATATGCCAATAAAATGGACAACATGGAAGAAATGGACAAATTCTTAGAAAAACACTACCTTCTGAGACAATCAGGAAGAAATGGAAAATATAAACCGACCAATCACAAGCACTGAAATTTAAACTGTGAATAAAAATCTTCCAACAAACAAAAGCCCAGGACCAGATGGCTTCACAGGAGAATTCTATCAAACATTTAGAGAAGAGCTGACATCTATCCTTCTTCCAAAATCTAGCAGAGGGAGGAATGCTCCCAAATTCATTCTATGAGGCCACCATCACCCTGAAACCAAAACCAGACAATGATGTCACAAAAAACGAAATCTACAGGCCAATATCAGTGATGAACAAAGATGCAAAAATCCTCCACAAAATACTAGCAAACAGAATCCGACAGCACATTAAAAGGATCATACACCATGATCAAGTGGGGTTTACCTCAGGAATGCAAGGATTCTTCAATATACACAAATCAATCAATGTGATACACCATATTAACAAATTGAAGGAGAAAAACCATATGATCATCGGGATAGATGCAGAAAAAGCTTTTGACAAAATTCAACATCCATTTATGATAAAAAAAACCCTCCAGAAAGCAGGCATAGAGAGAACTTACCTCAACATAATAAAGGCCATATATGAGAAAACCACAGCCAACATCGTTCTCAATGGTGAAAAACTGAAACCATTTCCTCTAAGATCAGGAACAAGACTGTCCACTCTCACCACTGTTATTCAACATAGTTTTGGAAGTTTTAGCCACAGCAATCAGAGAAGAAAAATAAATGAAAGGAATGCAAACCAAAAAAGAATTAAAACTATCACTGTTTGCAGATGGCATGAGACTATAAATAGAGAATCCTAAAGATGCTACCAGAAAACCACTAGAGCTGATCAATGAATTTGGTAAAGTAGTAGGATACAAAATTAATGCACAGAAATCTCTTGCATTCCTATACACTAATGATGAAAAACCTGAAAGAGAAATTAAGGAAACACTCCCATTTACCATTACAACAAAAAGAATAAAATACCTAAGAATAAACCTACCTAAGGAGATTAAAGACGTGTATCCAGAAAACTATAAGACACTGATTAAAGAAATTAAAGATGATACAAACAGTTGGAAAGATATACCATGTTCTTGAATTGGAAGAATCAACATTGTGAAAATGACTGTACTACCCAAAGCAATCTACAGATTTAATGCAATCCCTATCAAACTACCAATGGCATTTTTCACAAAACTAGAACAAAAAGTTTCACAATTTGTATGGAAACACAAAAGACCCCCAAAATTTTCACAGTTTGTATGGAAACACAAAAGACCCCAAGTAGCCACAGCAATCTTGAGAAACAAAAGCAGAGCTGGAGGAATCACGCTCCCTGACTTCAGACTACACAACAAAGCTTCAGTATTCAAGACAATATGGTACTGGCATTAAAACAGAATTATAGATCAAAGGAACAGGATAGAAAGCCCATAGATAAACCCACGCACATATGGACACCTTATCTTTTGTAAAAAGGCAAGAATATACAATGGAGAAATGACAGCCTCTTCAATAAGTGGTGCTGGGAAAACTGGACAGCTATATGTAAAAGAATGAAATTAGAACACTCCCTAACACCATACACACAAATAAACTCAAAATGGATTAAAGACCTAAATGTAAGGCTAGATACTATAAAACTCTTAGAGGAAACCATAGGTAGAACACTCTATGACATAAATCACAGCAAGATCATTTTTCACTCACCTCCTAGAGAAATTGAAATAAAATAAAAAATAAACAAATGAGACCTAATGAAACTTAAAAGCTTTTGCACAGCAAAGGAAACCATGAACAAGATGAAAGGACAACCCTCAGAATGGGGAAAATATTTGCAAATGAAGCAAGTGAAAAAGGATTAATCTCCAAAATATACCAGCAGCTCATGCAGCTCAATATCAAAAATACAAACACCCCAATCAAAAAATGAGCAGATGAACTAAACAGACATTTCTCCAAAGAACATATACAGATTGCCATCAAACACATGAAAGGATGCTCAACATCACTAATCATTAGAGAAATGCAAATCAAAACTACAATGAGGTATCACCTCACAGCAGTCAGAATGGCCATCATCAAAAAATCTACAAACAGTAAATGCTGGAGAGGCTGTGGATGAAAGGGAACCCTCTTGCACTGTTGGTGGGAATGTAAATTGATACAGCCACTATGGAGAACAGTATGGATGGAGGTTCCTTAAAAATCTAAAAATAGAACTATGGTATGACCCAGCAATCCCACCCCTGGGCATATACCCTGACAAAACCATAATTCAAAAAGAGTCATGTACCACAATGTTCATTGCAGCACTATTTACAATAGCCAGGACATGGAAGCAACCTAAGTGTCCATTGACAGATGAACAGATAAAGAAGTTGTAGAATATGTATACAATGGAATATTACTCAGCCATAAAAAGAAATGAATTGTGTTATTTGTAGTGAGGTGGATGGACCTAGCATCTGTCATACAGAGTGAAGTAAGTCAGAAAAAGAAAAACAAATACCGTATGCTCACACATGTATATGGAATCTAAAACAAAACCAAAAAAAAAAAAAAAATGGTTCTGATGAACCTAGGAGCAGGACAGGAATAAAGACACAGATGTAGAGAATGGACTTTTGGACACGGGGAGGGGGAAGTGTCAGCTGGGGCGAAGTGAGAGAGTATATTTGACATATATTCACTGCCAAATAGATAGCTAGTGGGAAACAGCTGCATAGCACAGGGAGATCAGCTCTCTGCTTTGTGACCTACTAGAGGGGTGGGATAGGGAGTGTGGGAGGGAAAAGCAAGAGGGAGGGGATATCGGGATATACGTATACATATAGCTGATTCATTTTGTTATATAGCAGAAACTAACACAACATTGTAAAGCAATTATACTCTAATCAATTATTTTAAAAAGTAAAATGAATTTTTTAAAATAAACCTAAAAAAAAAAAAAGAAACTTAATGGACATTGAAATTGGGATTAAATACATTTAAAAAAATCTATATATATACAAATTTTAATTGTCAATCATAAGTCAATAAATTTTTTAAAATAATAATCCTTGTGAACCTAAGAATCTTTTAAAATTAGTTGATTTTGTATTGTCTGTAGTACACACTAAAGTTTCATTTCTGATTTTCTGTTTCTGGTTATAACAGGACAGAATATATGGACCACATGTCCCTCTGAGGAGAGGAATAACATAGGGATAAAATATATTATTAAAATATTTGTAACAGTAACAACGAACAAGGGAGTGAAGAAATATCACAAGGAAATGAAATTCAGAGACATAAATGCATTCTAAATCTACTTTTGTCCTGAGTACATATACAGATTTCAGGAAATTTGAACTTTCCACTGAGTGAGGCCGAATTCAAAGCAGAGGACAACTGAAAGCAGTGAGTACAAAATAATTACCTTCCTCACAACTTGCTGGTATCTCAACAAGCAGCACCCTCAGGATGAGACTGTGAAATGGAGAACTAATCTCTCACAGAATTTTCTTGGACAATCTAGGAAATCTTACATCTTGAAATTGATTTAAACTGGTTCTAAATCAGTATTCTTTGCAGGTTCTTGGCTGAAACAAGTGTCTGTTCTGAAGGAAAAGAAACTTTAACCCAACTTCACATGTTTACTATAGATAATATTTCAAGATTAATATCCATCACATAATCAGTGATAATGAGACACAAATGGGAAAAAATATGACACTGTGAGAGAGAGCTGCAGGGAAAATTTAAAAAATATAGAAAATAAAAACAGAAATAAATCATCGAAATTTCAACTATTAGAATAACAAACACAGACTATAAATTAACTATACTTAAAGAAATTTAAAACAGCAATAAACTTGAAGATACCTACGAGGAAAATCAAACTACACAGAGAATCAGTGCAAATTCGGAAAAGAAATGTAAATGTTATGGGAATGGAATATTTGATAACTGAAAGATTATTAACAAACCTAAAAAAAATAGTTAACTGAATAATAGATAAGAAGAAATTATCTAGAGCATTGATAAAAATATAATAGAAACACCACATATACAATTATGTATATATATTTATTATATATGCATATATTATATTATATATAATTACATATAGTGCACAAATATATGTTATAGAGTAAATATCTCCCCTCTCTGGGAGAAGTCACAAACCCATTGCTATCTTCTGGCTTGGGGAAGGGGCTGATGTAGATAAAGTGAAATTTCTTTTTCATTTCAATGAGGCTTTTCTCAGCTTTGTGCTTGCCTGAAGTATTGAAATTTCTTAACTAGATTCTGGAAATCTTGTAAAGGTGTTTTGGATTATATATCATTGGTAAATGTTTCTTCCTGGAAGGGGACATGTTCTGGGATTTCCTATTCCACCATCTAGATGATGTAGTTCCTATTATCTTATAAATCCTAGGTATATGGATCTCCCAGTTCCCTTTTAGTTCACTTTATAGATTTTTTTTTTTTTTTTTTGCTTTTTCTCATTTCTTTTTCATGATTGATTTCACTACAGGTTTAGCAAATTTATTAATAATTTCAAAGAACCTATTTCTGACATTAATTATCCTCTCTATGTGTAGGGTTGTATTTTAGTTCATTAAATTCTGCCAGTTTCCTTCTTATTTATTCTAAATAGAGCCTCAGTGAGTACCAAGTTTTGTGTTTATGCAGTATCACATGCTACAACATGGATGAACCTGGAGGACACTGTGCTAAATGAAATAAGGTAGTCGCAGAAGAAAAAATACGGCTTCATTCCATGAAGTATCCAACACAGTCAAACTAATAGAAACAGAAAACAGAATGGTGATTGCCAGGGACAAGGGGAAGGGGGGAAATGAAGATTGCTTTTCAATAGGTACAGAGTTTCAGTCATGCAAGAATACAAAGTTCTAGACATCTGCTGCACAACAATGTGTTTGTAATTTACAATACTGAATTATACACTTAAAAGTTTGTTAAGATGGTAGGTCTCATGTTTTTACCATAATTTTAAAAAGATAATAAAAAATTCTATATGCAATATATGTAGTAGGTTTTAAAATTTAGAAAAAATAAGTGAATTCCTCAAAAGCTAATTATTAAATGTCCTTTAGATGATAAAAAATTAAAACCTTAATTAACCCATAAACATTAACCAAATTTACATATCTTCCCTAAATGTTACTCAAGGCCATATAACTTCAACTCCAATCCCAATAAAATTCATGAAAGGAATTGTATTAGTTTCATGTTGCACTGTAACAAATTGATATAAACATAGTGGCTTAAAGCAACACATATTTATTATTTTACATACAATATTGTAGGTCAAAAATCCAACATGGATCTCACTAGACTAACATCAAGATTTCGGCAAGACCATATTCCTAGGCAAGAATCTGTTTTCTTTCTTTCCTGGTTTCTAGAGGCTGCTTTCAATTCCCTGATTCTGACCCCCTTTATTCATCTTCAATGTCAGCAATGTAGCATCTCTCCTACTCTGATTCTGTCTTCACATGTCTTTCTCTGACCACAGTAAGGAAAATTTTTCCCCATTTGGATTCATGTGATTAGATTAAGTTCATCTTTGGGAGTCCAGTGTTCTACCTACAAAAGAAATCTTTGCAGTGTTTTCATACAGTCTTCCAAAGACTAGGAAAAAGGGGTCCACTTTTCAACTTTTTTCACGAGATAGCCTAAACTTGATACCAAAAATCAACAGGGGACTATGAGAGCTGAAAATTAAGAGAATATCTCAGTCACAAAATCATGCAAATATCCTAAGAAAAATATTAGCAAAATAATTCCAACATGACAATTTGGATTCATTGAAAGCATGCAAGATGTATCTAAGATTAGAAAGCAATTTTAATTTATTATATCAACAGATTGACAGAGACTTTAAAAATCATATGGCTGTTTAATAAATTGAAAGAAATGTTGGATACAGTCATTAAACAAAAGAGCTCTTAGGCAATTAGAAATAAGAGAGAATTTCCTTCATCTTTTAAAGGGTATCTATAAAAATTAACCCACAGCATACATCATATACAGAAGACTGCATACAGAATGATTGCATTTATTGAAAGGTTATTAATAAGCAGGATGAAATTCTATTGTTCATGATGACTATCTAGTTGGCAAAGAAAAGTTAAGAAATAATTTCCAGAAAACAAAGATAGTTATTAAATGGAGCAGGCCCACTGAGGGGAACCAAGAACATGTATGGTGCGTGCTTCTGGAGCAGGCACTATTCTATCTTTTGACATAGTTACATGGGTATTTGCTTTATATTTATTTGTTAAGCTGAACATTTACATTTTATGTATGTGTGTTATATTTCACAATGAAAAGGTTAGAAAAGAAAGTGCATTTTAACACATATTTTATATGAGTAATCCATGTTTGTTATAGAAACATAATAAAGCATTCAAAAAGGCAAAGAATGATATTTTTCCATTCTGAAGTACCAATACAAATTGCTATATTTCCTTTCAGGTACTGTCTGTGTATATAACCATACAAATGCATATGAATTTCACAAAGAAATTCTATAATATGTACTCTGAATTAAGAGTACACAGTGAATGCTTATCACACTAATTAGCAGAACTCAACATCAACATTTTTAATGGATGTAGTCTCTGATATATTACCAGTATAATTGCCAGGTCAAACACTACACCATATTTATGTAATTTCATGTATATTGTCAAATTGCACACAGAAAGTTTTTATTAATTTATGTCCCAGCCACATATACACCCTTGTCAATGCTAGCCATTATTATTCTTTTTCAAAGTTGCATGCATGAGAAATAAAAATGACTGTTAGTTTTAATTAGTTTTTCTTTAATTTGTCACTAGTAGGAATATTATTTTCATGTATTTACTTATTTGTATTTATTTTTTATGATGCACTTGCTGATTTCCTTTTCCCTCTTTTTTTTTTTTTTTCTTTAAAGTGTGTTGTATGGGAAACCCCATGATGTTATAATAGTCCCTAAGTCACGACCAAAAAAGCTATGCTATGAGTCATGGAACTGACCAAATTTAAATGTTTGGATTGCACAGTTTACTAAATCAGTTTAAAACTCACAATGAGAAGCAAAGGGAAAGCAAAGGAATCAACTGACATGGATAGATAGCAAGTGGGGAATGGTGAAAAGTGTATACCAATTGGGTCCTAGAATACATAATAGCCATATGTCCTATCTCTCTTTTTGCCACATCATCTCTCCCTGCTGATAATGTAGTTAAGAAAACTGAAGTTCAGCAAGGAACAAGGGAGCATGATCAGGCAGAAGTTGCCTGAGTCTTGCACACATGTGCTCTAAGAGAGAGCATAGTGATAATTTATCACCATAGTTGTGGCTTATAAACTCACCTGCTAAACAGCCTTGCATTATATTTGCATATGTTGTAGGTAGAGCATATCTGGGGGCCAGAAGAGGATGGTGCTGAGTGTCATCAAGTAGATGCCAAATATAAGAGTAACAGAACTGTCAAGCAGAGGTATGATCATGAGTTGGTCTTTCCAGCTGGTCTTTCCAGTTGGTCTTTCTGTCTATGAGCAGCACTCACATTTCTATGTATTCTATCTGTAGTATACTTTGTAGATTACTAGCTATACATATGTAATATATATATTATGCACCTTATGAAATCCATTCTGTCTCACACATACATGCTATTTATTACATATCTATATCTAATATGCCCTATGTGTTTTGCTGATATCACTTATGCTACTAGTTACATACTCTATATGCTAAACATTCAGTGTGCACGATATCCCTATAAGTTGTTCTATTATTATAATTCTTCCCAATGAGATTTAGAGACCAATCAAATGACCAAGGTTACTCTTACAAGAAGGAGAAAAGCTGAGACTTGGATCCAGTTTGTCTGACTCTAATGTGCACAAACGTGATCATTACAATAGATTACTTTCCACATGGACAAACAATAAAGGTTCAAGAAATTATTTTTAACTTACTGAAATTATTTCTTCTCTATTTATGACATCTGTATTAGTTCTATACAAGAAGTTATGCTTATTCAGGTAATTCATTCAAGCCACTTGTCTCCATGGGTATACTCAGGGAGTGTAGTTATGATACACTTGGAGAGCTCATTCTTCATTATACCACATCTCTTGCTTTATTCCTTTTTGCCACTCAAGTGTCAGCCATTAACCTATGCAGTAACAGCAATGTGACTGAGGAATATAAAGACATACCTCTTGATACCTTAATGACATAAGGTAAATTAATAGAAAACATTGTAAAAAAGGTAGAAAAATATATTTTGAGATGAAATGTTGAGGTAAAAAAGCCTGAGACTGAAAAGGATATTGATCCCAATTCTGCTGTGAACAGTACAGAATGAAAAAAAAAGAAATCATCACTTTTGAAATGCATTAAATTCTGTGATCCCTGTTGTTTGCACACTGAGAATTGTGTATGATGATGATGAAGATAATTAAGTAGGAAATCATAAAGGGAAAGTTTAGTGCATGAGAACAGTAATGGGTCTGTTTGTACAGCTTCCCCTCCTTACCTTAGATTCTGTTTCCAGAGATTAGGGACACACGCATGGATTGGGTAGAGAGAAAATTAATTTAGTCTGTTTATATCTTAGCACAAGACTGATAAATAAGTGTCATCACAATTGATAGAGTTCAATTATGTGGAAAAGGAGAGCTGACTGGTCAGCAAATGTGTCGTGAATGAAATGACAGTGGGCTGAACCATAAAGGATGGAGGATATTTATATTGCAGAGAGTGAGCATTGGATAGAGATGGCATTCATAGTAAGAAGAAGAAGAAGACCCCAAAGCATACAACCGCTCATATATTCAAAACAACTATTGATCACCTACAAAATATCAGGTAATATATAAGTTCTGAAAATATAATGAAATGACAAATGGCCTCACTTCTCATGAATTTAAGCTTTTCCAGAAAAGTTTATACATTTAATGGAATGATTAGTGAAATTATGGATATATGAACAGTATTTGGAGAAGCAGAGAGAAGTAACAACTAAGTTTGCATGTGACAAAAATTCCTCCAAGAGGTGCAAAATTTTGAGCTGTGTTTTGAAAAAATTAAATAAGAAATGCTAGGAAGGGAATTCTCTGACGGCCCAGTCGGTAGGACTCTGCCCTTTCACTGCCGAGGGCCTGGGTTCAACCCCTGGTCAGGGAACTAAGATCCTGCAAGCCGCAAGGTGCGGCCAAGGAAAAAAAAGAAGAAATGCTGGGGAGACAGATGTTTCTAGGGAAATATATAAGCATGTGCTTTTTGGAGAAAATGAAAAAAATGTTTTTACCATAGGTTGTGTATATGGTGGAAAAGAGAAAGAAGTGATACAACATGCAATAGAGTTGAAAGGATGAGCCAAAGTTTATGGGATTTACATTGTATGAAAAGAAATTTGGAATTTATTCTGTAGGAAATTGCCAAATTATTAAAGAATGACTGGCAAGAGAGATTCATGATCAGATTTCAATTTCAGAAAGATTACTCCAGAAATGTGATAGAAACAGATCAGAAGGCAAAATGGAATTAGGGAGACCAGTAAAGGGATGAGTGCTCTAGAGATTAAAACAGGAGAAATGAAAAACCTGAACTGAGACAATAGCATAGGGGATAAAAAGGAAGTGTACAACTGAGAGATGTTAAAAGACAGTATTAACTCAGCACTGTATTTATCTGGGGAAAAATTATAGATAATTCAGAAGATTCATTTTGAAATTCTGCCTGGATTATAGGGCTTTTCATCAAAATAAGGCAAGAAAGGAAGTTGGGGGCTTCCCTGGTGGTGCAGTGGTTGGGAATCTGCCTGCTAATGCAGGGGACACGGGTTCGCACTCTGGTCTGGGAGGATCCCACATGCCGCGGAGCAACTGGGCCCGTGAGCCACAACTGCTGAGCCTGTGCATCTGGAGCCTGTGCTCTGCAACAAGAGAGGCCACGATAGTGAGAGGCCCACGCACCGCGATGAAGAGTGGCCCCCGCTTGCCGCAACTAGAGAAAGCCCTAGCACAGAAACAAAGACCCCAACATAGCAATCAATCAATCAATAAATAAATCTTAAAAAAAAAAAATGCCTAATGCTTTAAAAAAAAAAAAAAAGAAAGGAAGTTGGGGGAAAGCCAGAGAATTTATTTTTTATATTAATTTTAGGTGCTAGTAGAAAATTCATGGATAACTAGTAGTCAGCATGCTCATGGAAACCAGGAAGGAGACTGTCTTTTCTCCTGATTAAACTTAAAAGCTTTTGCACAGCAAAGGAAGCCATCAACAAAATGAAAAGACAACCTATGGAATGGGAAAAAAAAAAATATTTGCAAATGATATGACCGATAAGGGATTAATATTCAACATATATAAACAGCTCATACAACTCAACAGCAAAAAAAAGAAAAAAAAGAACAACCTGATTAAAAATGGGCAGAAGACCTGAACAGACATTTTTTTCCAAGGAGGACATGCAGATGGCCAACAGGCACATGAAAAGATACTCAGCATCACTAATCATCAGAGAAATGCAAATCAAAACCACAATGAGATATCACCTCACACTTGTCAGAATGGCTAGCCTCAAAAAGAACACAAATAACAAGTGTTGACAAGGATGTGAAAAAAAGGGAGCCCCTTGTTCACTGTTGGTGGGGATGTAAATAGGGGCAGCTGCTGTGGAAAACAGAATGGAGGTTTCTTAAAAAAACTAAAATAGAACTACCATACTCCATATATAAAAAATAGAATACTATTCAGTCATAAAAAAGAATGAAATTTTGCCACTTGCAACAACATGGATAGATTTGAAGGATATTAAGCTAAGTGAAATAAGTCAGACAGAGAAAGACAAATACTACATGATATCACTTATATGTGGACTCTAAGAAATATGACAAACTAGTGAATATAACAAAAAAGAAACAGATATAGAGAACAAATTAATGGTTATCAGTGGGGATGTGGGGGAGGGGCGACATAGGGGTAGCAGTTGAGAGTTACAAACTATTCTGTATAAAATAAACGGCAAGGATATATTGTACAACACAGAATATAGCTGGTGTTTTATCATAAGTGTAAAAGGAGTATAAACTTTAAAAATTGTGAATCACTATATTTTACACCTGTAACATACAATATTGTACATCAATTTCAATAAAAAAGAAAAAAGAATACATAATGTAAAATTTATGATATTCAGGTATTTGGCTAAAACTTCATGAATACTCTCAGAGATATATATAATTTAAATCTGATATTAGTATTTAATATGAAACTTTCATTATAAATTGTTTAAATTCTTTGAAGCTGATCAAAAAATGATTGATTGTGAATCAATAAGTATAGTACAATTTGTTTTTAAATAAAATTATATAAAGTATCATGGTTTCTTTGTGAGGCTGACCAAATTAGCAATAAAATACATTGATATATTTTTTGATATAATTTAGGCCACCCTGGATTAACCACAATTTGCCAATGAGAAACTGAAATTCATATTCCGAAAACCCTTTGTAGTGAAAGTTTCTCCTTGGTTAAAGGAACACATAGAAGTAGTACTGAGGGCTTTTTGAGAACAAGAAGGCATTTACCCCTGTTACTTTGTAAATCAATACCATATAATTTGGAACTCTCATTCAGAATTTTAAAGAATTCTTATAACTTTAAAAAATAATGTTGAACTTTTTAATATTTCATGAAATGAAAAATTACTAATCAAATTAGTTATTTAAACAAGATTACTAGGGGGATTAAATTCATTTAAGAAAGCAATGCATTTTCAAATCATAAAGTAACATTTTCTTCTATGAGAAGTGAATACCTTTTCCCCATTCCTGGTTTCCATGAGGAGAATTTTCCCTAGTGGTACTTTTGGCCTCTTTTTTGTCCCTTTACTCATATTATCTCTAAGGATGTAAACTATTTACTAATTGGAAAACTTGAGAAGAACAATATTTCGGTGCAAGGGGGTCCCAAGGATGACCTCAGCTGCTAGATCTCTGGGGCTTCCACTCAGGAAAGGGAGGCTTTTTTATTGTTTTATATTATTTCTCAAATTAAACAGTTTTCAGTCAGTAAAGAAAAATGCTACTTATTGGGCACTGACTAGGACCAACCAACACATAGAGATAAGATGCTAATCTTCCAGAATTTTAGAGCTCTTTGAAAGAAAGGCTGGGAAACATTTCAATATTTGGTTATTAGTTTACATTATTACTGTACTTAGCTAACAATACAAAAACAAATTACTGTCTAATTGCTTGAATCCCAATTATTGTGCTTCTTGGGGCTGGAGCCAACTCAGAGGTGTTCGGCTGTTCAGTAGCCTCTGTGGATTTCTATGATCTGGGAAATTAAGAAAATGCTGCTGTTGCAAGACTCCATCTTTCTGAACTGTGGGGTGCAATTTTAGAATATAGGGCTAAGGTGAATGTCTAAACAGAGGTTGGATTTCAAAGTGAATAATGGATCAAAGCAGGCTTGAAACCAAATAACAGATTAAAGACAGAGCTTGTTTTTGAAAAAGTGATATGAATAGCTACAGACTGTGCTGTCAGAGTTTTTCTAAGGTTTCAGTGGAACAAGCTCCTTTTTTTTTTTTTTCCCCCAGACCTGTGATTAGCTGATTTAATTTCATTTTCCCCAGTAACTGCAAAGATAACGTGTGTAGCTGCAATTGAAAAGGTCAAAAATAAACCTTAAATACACAGTGCACGGGACATTAGCTAAGAGGATAATTGGGATGATAATGGGGAGCTGAGAGCCTTGGACCTATATATTTCAAGTGGATCCGTGTGAACTGATATATATATATATATATACATATATATATATATATATATATATGTATACATATATTACTGATATATATACATATCAGTGGCCATGCAGAGAAAGAAAATAAAGAGATGCTTAATATATTTTTAAGTAGTTTGTACTCAATATAACCAAGAAATCTATTGAAAACCATGTTTATGCACAGACCAAAGAGTAATCAGATATTTATCCTTTCTATGCAAGAATCTATATGAGGCAAAGCCCAGACAGTATGGAAAACAAAACAGAAACTAAAACAGAAAACTAAAAGGATATGAATAATACTATAGTAGTTTGATGAAGGACATGAAAGAAAGTCTATGCCAGATAATCTCAGTTTTTTATACAATCTCAGCAAAATGCATTTGTACAAGCAGAAATAATGAGAATTGAATTCCATAAACTCAATGCAGAGTCTATGTTTTCATTGTGCTGTGCAACCAGATGCAGGCCTAGGAAAACATGGCCATTTTTTTTTTTTTTTCTTGTAATCATGCCAGTCAGGGGGAAAAAAAAGAGATGCATTCCCAGAATTAACAGGCTGTATGACTTTGTGAATGCCCCTTCAAGCTGTCAGTCTTCTTGCCAGTACAGCAGCAGCATTAACCAACAGGAGTATGGACTTATTTCAAGCCCAGGTGTCGAGCAATTTGAAATGCATGAGTTCCTTGTTGTGAAACAATCATTCCCTCTGAGGCTCATATTGTCTTCATCACCCCATGAACCATGCACATTGTGAATATGGATTTACATGCTTTGCTACATGCAAATTTCCAAGAAGACTAGAATATTGCTCTCTCCTGCTCCCTTTACAAGTCCTTGCAGCAGGAATCAGGGATGCAAGCTGCAGGAAAAAAGTAAGACACTGGATTTGAACACTGTCCTAAAAGATTCTACAATTATGGCATCACAGGTGAGCAGCATCCATCCAACAGATGGCCTCTGACTTAGGCAAGTACACGATTTAGCATTGTTGAAGAAATCCCATACAATAGAAATAAACTGAAAAATTTCAAGCTGCAAACACAATGGGGATCCCTAGGTCATTATCCCTTGGATTTTTTTACTATTTCTTAGCTGATTGCCATTTTTAGCTATTTTCTCCTTCACAAAGCACCAAAGGTAATTGTGAACAAAGTCTTTAATGTGCTAAACTTGATTTTATTTGGAAATAAGTCTTGTAAAATAATTTGTAATTTTTTAAGTCTCCTAGCAGATTCCAGTATCCTCTCCCCAGAGGAAAATGACAATGATGATTATACAGATATGAGTCCAACAAATGATGGGTTCATAATTATTTCCTAATATTGTGCCAGTATTTAAAGTAAAAACAGTAAAGGGCTTGATTTAATTATGTAAGCTAATTTTAGCAATGTTACAATCAAGAGTGATAAATATATTTGGAACATACAACTTGACCATGCACAGTCAATTGGAAGGATACAGGAAAATTCTAGAGCTGAAAAGCATATCTTCTTTTCCAGGAATAAGCAATTTATGGTGGAAAATAACAAATCAATCCACTAGACTGACCAGAATTAGTAATGTGACAAAGTTTCTTGATAGAAACATAGGTTCTTCATTCAAAGTGTCTAGGATCCAATACTAGTTCTACAATTCATTAGCTGAATGGCTTTGAGCAAGTAAATAAATCTCTGTGCCTCACTTTTCTCATCTGTAAAATGGAAATAATAACAGTGTTAACATTATAGTGTTATTATAATAATTATACTTATTAACACAGCTAAATTGACAAGAATAATGCCTGGGATATAGTACATGATCAACAGATTTGAGAGTTATAACTAATATTGTTTTGTTCAATTCAATGGCATACATATCTCTGGTGCATTTAGGAAATGTAGAAAAATGTCTTAGTATACATAGCAAAGAAATAAGATATCTAAAGCCCCCTCCATTCTCTTTAATGATGATTTATAATTTTATTCAGAAAGACTATCTATACAAATATAGGGACATTTTAGAAAGAAAAAATAATATACATTATTTAAAATAATCTATCAGTAATATACATTTGTAAGGTTTCTGATATGGTTCATATAAATATTTACCTGAAAAATTTCCTTATGTCTCCCGGGAAGAAGTTTTTAAAAATATGTTGAACACATTTCTGTACACATGGATATATAAATAAAATATGCCCAAAGGCCTTTTTAGAAAACTATAAGCTAAAACTTTGCTCATAAGATGAGTTTCTGGAGTGAATAGTTTTATGGCTAAGGTATAAGTACTGCATCTTAATTAGAGCAGTAGGAATAGTGCTAGTGTCGTGAATTTAGTAAACACTTTTCCTGAAAAAAGTATTCACCAATTGGAAAAAAAAAAAAATAGGTCCATGTTAAAAGATACATAGTCTTATGAAAATAAGATGCTGACAGAATTTTCAGTGCAAATTAAGGTTGCTTCTATAACAAGGAACAATGAGAAATATATTTGCAAGCATAAAAAGAATTTTGCATTGCATCTGCAGCTTTGTTTGCAATTATAATACAACAGTCATTCATCCCATTATAAAGGAGCTTGTAAGCTCTGTTAGCTCCTTATTGGTGTTATGAGACAAACAAAAAAGATTGTATATTGTATGTTAAGGCTGTTCATAAAATATCTGAACACCCCCCGCAACTCAAGCTGCAAATTAAATGTTCCAAATAGTAGGAGGAGATTGTCCTTACTCTCCAAGCACATCATGAGTATTTCCAGGAATCGCTTCTTTCACTACGTGGAATTAAAACAGAAAGAGAAATGTTGATCATCCTAATTTTCTCTCTGTGTTTTTTTTTTTTTTCCTTCTTAATTAAAGAATGTCTTCAAAAGCATATTTAAAAAGAGGTTAGAGTCTGAGTTTTATATGGGTGGGTTATTTAGGAATCTAAAGTATGTATTTTTAACTAATATTTCAACATTAACCAATCTTTCCTTAGCACAAACTCTGCTGGGTAAAGATGCTTTTTATTTTTTATTTATTTATTTTTTATTGGAGTATATTTGATTGACAATGTTTTGTTAGTTTCCGCTGTACAGCAAAGTGAATCAGTTATACATATACATATATACACTCTTTTTAAGATTCTTTTCCCATATAGGTCACTGCAGAGTATTGAGGAGAGTTCCCTGTGCTACACAGTAGGTCTTTATTAGTTATCTATTTTATATATAGTGGTGTGCATCTGGCAATCCCAGTCTCCCCATTTACCCCCCGCCCCTTTCACCTCATGTAACCATAAATTTGTTTTCTATATCTGTGACTCTATTTAAAGATGTTTTTAAATTGACTTTTATTTAAAGAGAGAAATAGGTGTCACTGATAATCACTGAAGTTGATGGCTGTCACTCTACTAATTACAGCCTTTTTAGTGGAACATACCCTCACGGAGTTTTTGTGGGTCTCACTCTGTCATGATTCTTCATCTGTTATGTGAAGAAAATGAACCATATGGGAAAGCCACTTTCCTCTTGTGATCATATTACTGATAGACTGTAAAGGTCACAGGGTTGGAATACGGACACAGAAGAGGCAGGGAATGCTCCTGCTGTCTCAGACCCCAACCTCTGCCAAGTTTGCTCCTCTCTGTTCTTGACCTTCCTCTCACCAGCCAGTGCTCACTCCTTGCTTTTCTGATAGAGAAAACATCTGCTATGTGGCTACACTTGGTGAGAGGGGAGGCTAGGATACACCCCATAATTCTTTCATTGTTGCCATCCTTACCAATTCCTAAGTCAGGCTTCTGTTCAGGGGAAAACATGTGCTTCTTTAAGCAACAGCAAGGGAAATTGTCAAATATAGCCATCTATTATATAAGAGCTTGTGAGAGGCAAGTAGCACTGACCTAAAGTTGTCATTAACCAATTAATCAACCTAACAGCAAAACAAAAAAATTGGATGCAACAAGCTAAAAATAAACCTTTTGAAACGTTATCTCAATAATGGCCCTCAGGTACACCTGCAAAATGATATACCTTTCCCCTCAGATTACCATAAAGGGAGAAAATATAACATCAAAAGATTAAATATGAAAAGTTGACAAAAATCACCTGTGTGAATTGAGAAACATTGGTCACAGCTCTATCTGTTCAGAAATACCACAAAATTTCAAATTTTCATTAAGATCAAAAGAAGAAATTATAAACATCTTCACTGAACCGATGACTCTTCATTTTCACCAGATGTTCTGCCTACCAGCCGACGTAGAAATAGTTTGTTCTTATCAAAATTTGAGTGTCATTTGGGATTGCTTGGGACTTCTCTTCATTTGTTTGATATTTTATCTCATCGTCAGCTATATTTCTTTTGTTAATATCAGTATTTGGAATCGAGCAAATGAAAAATTGTGTGATTGGATTTTACCAAAAAATTCCGAACATTTGTCCAGTGAACACAGTGTTAACTGTTGATAATAGGCCTGGGAAACACCAAATATTTCATCTCACAAAACGTCATATCTAGGGTAAAAATACTCCCTTAATGAACATGGAAAATAACATACTTTTTAAGCTAGAATCTCGCACAAAATTTTAAATTCATGAAAAAAACAATGAAACAGAGTATATAAAATTCAAGTCATCAATAATTAGGATGATCAGATTTTTTTTTAATGTTTGAGATACAGTGTTATTGAAAATATGACATTTTGTTACTTTTCTGCAGTGCCATGAACAAGGAATTAAACATGAAATGATTAAATGGTTATATAAGGGAGAAATTTTTACTAACAATGTAAATATGTTCCTAACACTGATTTTAGGCAAACCAGAAAAAGATCAACTTTATCTACAATTGTACAAAATTAATCCATACTGGCCTTTTGTCTTTTTCAAAATAATATTTATAATAATCTAAATCTCAGTTATCATATAGCAATTTAATTTGGCTTCATAACAATAATAAGACACATATGTGTATATACACGCACGCACATACACCCACATGGTTAAAATAATCACACGGTATTTCATTTTGTCAAATAGCACAAAAAACATTCATTCCTGATCAATACGGAAGACATTAGATTAAAGTGGGGGGTGGGGTATGGGTCTGTCAGATTCTGTGAAATGTGGACAGGGGAATTTTTAAATTCTTGTGAAACTATAGAGTGAGGAAGAATTAGAATGAAAATGTTATTTGCTTTAAGAAAAAGAAGGAGCTGGGGCTCTTTTTTCTTTCTATTAAAACATTCATAAGCTCACAGTACTCTTCAACTAGTAAAAAAAAATTAAAAAGGCAAGAAAATAAATCTTTCAAAATTCTTTTCATAGAAAAGAAATTTCAAATATGCAATAAGAATTCCATTTCTGCTTATGAGTGAAGCCAATATGAGGCTGAAAATTCTATCTGCACATTTATGTCTATAAACTAAATTAATTACACATTTATATGTTTATAATCTCAAATATTAATGATGAATTGTTAAGAATTTGCCATGACTATAAGTTGAGTCTTCTGAACCAAGGTGCAAATTATTAATCAGGACTAAAAAAAATTCTTGATTGACACATATAAACAGTACTTTAGAAAATTATTTTATTTTGCTCTAAGTATGTCTGAAACATCTAAATTTAATATTAGATTATCCAATTCTTAATAATGACTATTAGACATGTTCCCTCTGATAGCAGAGTGAGGTAGTAAAAATAAGAGCTAGCATGTTATGTATTTTAAGTTCATTAAACTTATATAAATATATTTATAAATTTAAACATATTTTTAAATATATATACGCATTTCTCTTTAAAGGATTTTTTTAACTTTGAAGACAAAATATTTTGGCATAATTTCTACATTTTATCGCAAATCTTTTTTTGATAGATTATCTTCTAAATTATAGACAATGTTATATTGGTTCTTCTCTTGATGACTTTGAATTAATTTTTCAAAAAATTCACATAATTCATAAATCTTAAAACAAAGATAATATTAAACCAATGCTGAGGTTCTATTTGAAGTGCCAGCCTTAAGAAATATATTTAAATTATCAGACCTGTGTGATATAACAGCCAAATAGAATGTATGGAACTTAGCTTGGAACCTGATACAAATAAATAAAAAAAAGTTATTTGTGGAAAAGAAGGGAAATTCTATTATGGATTGTGTATTAGATAATGGTAAAGATTTACTTTTAATTTTGTTAGCTGTGATAATGACATTGTGATTTCATTAAAAACATATATTTTCTTTATCACCACAAATACCATCTCCACTACATGGCCCTTAGCCCTCATGGCCATCCCCTATTTCATATTTTAGGTGAATTACTTCATTCTTTCCCAGTATGCTTAATACCATTAAGTTGCTTTGAATCCTTCAGGGGAGGGAAGAGAAAAGAAAAGGGATGGAGATGAGAAACAAACCTACACTTAGGCTGGAGAAAATTGAGTGATTATCTTTAGCTTGGGGTAGGTTAGCTACTAATGCTCATGGGTACATAGGGAAAAACGTATCTTTACTGTATACATAAAAAAAGACTATAAACAGACTAAAACACACTAATATCGTACAAATAGTGTAGGACTCTTACATTTCCTATGTATATACTCTAAACCTCTTTCAGCCTATATCTTTGAAATTCCCTGTCCTTTTTCAGGCTTCTCTTAATAAGCATTTTAAATCTATTTCTTTAGTAAAATGGGGCTCAGTGGGATAGGCCCTAAATCCTGACATGAAACTGAATGCTTTTCTCTCTCCAGATCATGATGTTTCTGAATGTGAAGTTCATTAAAAACATTGTCTTTTTTATGTCTCAGAGTGATAGCTAGCAACATGCCCTTCCAAATGCATGGGAAAGTCTTTCCAAATGTCCTGCTCCATGGAAACCTCTGTCTGCCAGGAGCAGCTCTGCAACTGGACTCAGCATCTGGCTGGCCACACATAGCAACAGGCAGACTAGCCTCCATGTATTTTTGTTTGCATCATCAACCAATGCATTGATGAGCTTCCAATTTGCTCAGGCAGGGCAACATTGAGAAGTAGGCCAGCTTGATCTTTGGCACATTGCTCTCATCATAAACTCAATATTATTCTTTGCCCAGGCTGAGAAACAATTATTTCAAAAGATAAGCCTCGTGTTAAAAAAAATCTCAGAGTGATTTTACTTTAATTGAATGAGTTTTTATAACATTTGAACCAAATGATGACATTAATGTATATGACCTAAATTTACCACTCAAAAATACATTCCTCAATTATAATACTGATCATTAAGTTTAGCCTTTCCTCCTTTTTCAAGGTATAATCAAAATGAAGATTAAGAATTGGAAAGGAAATGAGACAAAATTGACCAGAAGGAAGGAGTCAGAAAGTGGAGGAGAGAGTATAAGAAAGATCAAACAATGTTTCAGGGAAGTAAGAGAAAAAGCAAGAGAGATGAGAAAAAATGATGATAAAGGTAAGACTAGAGAAAGGAGAAGGAGCAAAGAAGTGAGAGGAATGGGGGAGAAAAGAGAAGAAAAGATGTTCTGAGACTGAAAGTATTCTCATATGTTTACCTTCTCTTTTTGTCCAATCTCATAATCAGTTGCCCATTCCGGGGTCATCTTGAATGTGTCATTATTCAGTTTTGTGAAAAATTCATTCAAACTGGATTTTCATGTTGGGTCTCAAAAGTTTACTTATCAAAATCTTTACTTATAATAAGTACCAAGCATGCAATTCTATCACTAATGATTAGTTCAGATGAAATGTATCAGAAATGTTGGATGAGAGCTATTATTTAGCAGATTCAAAGATGCTTGTGTGATACTGTAGCTTCAACCAAGAAAGAGCCTGAGCAGTCTATTTTAAACTCTACAATAAAGGAAGAACTCATTACTGTGACTCATTCATTTTCTCTGAAATAGCTTCAGTCTCTCACTAACCATACATAGACGGTCATTTTCAGATGATTTTAAAATAGAGTTTTTGTTCATGCCAAAAAAACTGACCTCTTAAATGAGATTTTTTTTTTCATTTTTAAGAAAAGCAACAATTTTCTTCTATGGCTTTCATCACTATCCAGAGACCAGTTTTCTGCCCCATGTGGATTTACTTCAAGAACAAATATAATATTATTTTGGATAATCTATATATTAAAAGGGCTGTACTGATGGTGACTAATTCTTAAAATATTCCAAGTTCATGTTGTATTTAGACTGTCCCACAGTGTTATGTGCAATGAGGAGTTTAGGTAGAAAAATATGGTTCTTTAAATTTAAAATGTACTGCTTATAACATAATTCTTCTCTGTGTAAACAAACATTCTTCCATTTAAGAAACTTCACAAGTTAAAAATGTTTTCCCAGATGTTAATTTGCTCAGAGTTAACAATATGGATAACAATATATTGTGGAGTGTTCAAACTTATTTGAACATGTAACACATTTTTCTTGGGATACCAATTGATATCAAAAGCAAATCTTTATTATTTAATTTGGCCAGTAGAAAAATAGAAATCTAAAATCATGAAAAATATGGAGTTAACTCATGAATAGGGTTTTACAAAAGAGGAAACCAACAGAAAAGTTGTGTGTTACAGGTAGTTGTAGGTCTCCTAGATGGTGGGTCTCAGTAGTCTGAAGTCCTAGCTTGAATGTTTTTTGTATCTGTTACTATAACTTTCTATTGATTTATGGCTTTTTCACTCAATTTCATTTCTGTAATTCCAGATTGTGAATATACAAAATCAACCAACTAGACCACATCCAGGACAAATCCACCAGGTAAACCACGCCAGCAGTTTACTTTGATGGATAAACCTGTAACCAAACATACCTTGCAAGAAAAACTAATGCAAAATATAAAATTAAAATGACAGAGAAGAAGAGAAAGAAGAGAGAGAAACAGAAGAAAGAACAGGAGAGGCTCCAAGATAAAGTCATGAACTCCAAACCATTTAAACTAAACTTGCAATTAGGAGACAGCTGGGGAATACAAGAAGCAGCCAGAGAAGCTGGAAGAAAAGTGTCACAAATTCAGGATAAAAACACATTTTCAGAAGAGAAGTTCTGACAGCAATGCTGAATGCTCTGTTAAAGTTTGAGTACATAAAACATTACCTGAAAACAATTTATTCAATCTAGGACCTCAGATTATTTATAGGATACGAAATTGGTGTGTCAAGGTTCTTATATCTTTATATATTGTGCAGGTTTCTCAGTGTCTATACTTGTTGGTAGAAAGAATTTCAGCCCAGATAAACTTTGTCTCTTGTTTTTAAAGTAAGAACAAGAATAGAATTAGAATAGAATTTCCACAAATAGAATGTCCCATTTCTAATGGGCACTTTATTTACACAAAAACTATATACCTCTAAATTTTTTAAGGCACCCAAAGATTGGACTTGAGTCAAATCATTCTGATTCAATTCTGTTTGGTACTAACTACTGTCCATGTGGTATTGGGCAAGACATTTGCCATCTGTGGCTCATTTTCATCATTAGTAAAATGGCAGAGGAGTAGTTCTTAACTTATCAGGTTGTGAGGAATAAGTAGGATAATGTATGTAATGGATTTGGAAAAGTGTCTGACCCATCAATGGTCAATACATGTTATTTGTTGTCGTCTCAACAAACAAACAAATTCCTCTATGATGTGTTTCACTGAAGAGGAGTTAATGGATAATCTGTTTAAAGAGGTGTGTGGAATGTTCAGGGACCCAACAAGGAATGTGAGACACTCATGGACTATCAACAGTAGGGAGTCATTGCTACACCTAAGCTTGAAGGGGAAGGAGAGGAATTAACAATACCCGTGCCTGATGAGCTGGAGCTACTTCTTTCTACCATCGTCTACCTGTGCTTCATGTTGGTTGAACTCAAAGAAGACAAAGACACACAGGTGATACAGCCCTTAGTGGGCAGCTGCCTGCATTTCATTGCACAGAGGAGCAGAGATTGTATGAGAAGGGGGAGGAAGGAATAAAGTTTTATAACCAGAACATTCTACTCCTTTTGTCACTCAGCATCCATTTTTGTCCTTTATTTGGATGTATATATTTCATACCCAAAGAGGTCTTATCAGCCATCATGTCATCATGGGATGGTGTCAGTTCAGTCTTCTTACTATCTAGAACATAAACTGTAACTTGAGCCATAGCCAATACTTTTCATATAAAAGACAGGGTAAAGGGCAAAAAGAAACAAACACAACATAAAATATAGCTGCAACAAAACCTACTATAGCAGGTCATAAATCCTAAATTGTTAACCATTGCTTCCTTCTTACATCATCTATTCTATGTTCCCCTTAACCTCTGTCAGCAACTCAGTTGGTCTGGGTTCTGTACCCAGAGGAGTGATCCAAGTCATCAATTTTACAAGATCAAAGACCTTAATGATCCTGTCCTCACTGGGCCGCTGCAGTTTACTTTTGGTCATTATTATTGGATGTGGATTATTCAAATGTGCCTCAGAGAGTCTCCTTGTTTCAAAATATAGTCTTCTTTTACTAATTTTATAATGAATATTCAACCCTTTGATAACTAGGATTGGTCACTCTGCTTGCAGCATAGTGGCATAAGAAGCCCGAATGGCTTGAGATAGTCTTAGCTACCAACTTACTGGAAGAATGGCTATGCTCTTTCATGGAAACATTCTTCTCTAAGAGTTCCAAACCTGCCATGCCTAAGGTTGTGGAAAGAGAAATAAAAATTCTCTAAGTGGCATAGGAGTGTTGCATATATATAAAGAGAGAGATAGAGAAGGAGGAAGAACTCACCTCCATACCTGGCTTCCCAGACCTCTACTCTCTGGCTATCAAAGGTATACCAACATGTGTGGGTTTTAGTTTAAAGCTTATTCTGAATCGTATAGAATAGCACCGTTATTTTACAAGATGTATTCTCCTGGTTGGCACCATAACCGGGCATTCAATAGTCATTCCACCTTTGCATCAGTCCAGCTACTTCTGTGTAATGGGGTATATCATGAGGCCAGTAATTTTTGTGAACATGAGCCTGTTTCTGTACACCTCCACCAAAAAATGAATTTCTTAGTCAAAGTTATTCTTTACTTGGTTGTCAAAAGTCCTTCTTGATCTATATGAGGAGGTTAGGTAATAAAGGTGCAATTCTTTTCCTAGAAAATGAAAATGAGATGCTGCCAATTGACATTATTTATTCAAATTAAGAATATCCTTTGCTAGGGGAGAGGTGAGATGCTGTTTTTGTTTGCTCCAGTAAACTTAAGGAAAGTCTTCTAAAAGCAGAATCTGAAGTAAGGGTTCAAGAGTATATTATTAAATAAGTGAGTATTCTTTAGAGAAAAGGAGTAAGGCAGGCAAGACAATGTGAGGAAAGAAGTTATGCAAGGATTGGATAGCTCAGCTTAAGTCTACATTTATTTAGACTGATCCCTTTGTCAGCTTTGTCATGATTTGCACCACAGAATTTGTCTCGCTATTAAGACAATGGAGGTTGGGCTTTTGTAATTCCATGACATGGAACACTTAAACATGACATAGGACACCCTAGGATAAAGAGATCAGTCCTCTCAGCCCTGTCAACAAAGTGACATCTGTTCAGCAGAGAACGATTCTCTGAAGAAGGAGCATTTGTGAACAATTAGCATCTGACACTCACACAAGCTGTGATGCACAGGCCTGCCAAAGGGAAACTGGCGGAGGCACCTTAGTAGGTTACTTAGCTATTTCATTCTTAAGGACACATATCTATTAGCCATTGCCAAATATTCTTAGATGTCAAAGCACTTTAATTACCAATTGTTTCCTGTGGCAATTGCTCCCACTTAGTCTCTGATGATCAGGTGCTGCTGTCTTACCTTTGTGTCTCAAGGAGCTAATTATTGAAATTAAGGCACACAATGCAGTGGCAACATATCCAGCCATCTTCTCCAACCTCCAGAGTGCAGCCAAGACAGAATTTTTCAAATGATGTTGGTACTTCTCTTGACAATGCATTTCTTAGTGCCCTGATGAAAGGAATATCCCGGTCTGTGGTATAGACAGTGGCTGAAAGGATGGATCCTAATATAATAATGACAACATGCCCAGCACCCACTCCCCATCTCAAAGTGTTTGCATTTAATCATATATAGACTGCCAAGGATATTCTTGAGTTTTAACCTTATTGACACTAGGATACTTTTGAGTACAGCCTTCAATGGACCAACAAAGCAAATTATTAGAGTCAATCTGTGGTCATCAAGCATAAATGCCACAGTAATTTCTATATCCTTGGTGAGTGTAACCAGTCTCAGAAAGCCATCTTGATAGTCTGTTTCTTGGGGATCAGTCTTGGTGCCATTTGTTATGTCAATAAGAGTCTTGGGCTTCCCTGGTAGCGCAGTGGTTGAGAGTCGGCCTGCCGGTGCGGGGGACGCGGGTTCGAGCCCTGGTCTGGGAAGATCCCGCGTGCCACGGAGCGGCTGGGCCCGTGAGCCACAACTGCTGAGCCTGCGCGTCTGGAGCCTGTGCGCCGCAACAGGAGGGGCCGCGATGGTGAGAGGCCCACGCACCGCAATGAAGAGTGGCCCCTGCTTGCCACAGCTGGAGAGGGCCCTAGCACAGGGACGAAGACTCAACACAGCCAAAATAAATAAATAAATAATTAATTAATTAAAAAGGTGCTAATAATTAAAAAAAAATAGTCTTAATAGGAAATATAATTCTACTCAAAGAACTTAACTGAAAATGTTTAATGATGCAACCGTTTACTGATGTGTGCCCCAGTGTAAAGGAACCAAAAATACATGTTAAGATGCCCAGGAACTAGCAAGAGCAGAAAGTCATTTCTACCATAGGCCTGATATTTTTATTGGGGCCTGAGAACTGATTCTCAGCCACTGTCAGGCTGCTGAATTGAAGCAGAAGGGAGCAAAGGAAAAATAATAGCTGACCACCTTCTCATTCCCTCCTACTTCTTGCTTATGCCTCCCATCAATTGCAACCAACTGGATACCAAAGGCCAAGGAAACTGAAGCAATAAAACCCTTAGGCCTCAACCCACCAAGACACAAAGCAGAGGAAAAGGAGAATGGATCTGGCTGGACAGATAGAGAATAACTAGCATATTTGTGTTAGATATTATTGTTATTTAATTATTATTAATCTGTCTTCAGTCTTATCTCTACTACTTCTGGGCCACTGGTGAGTCTAGTCATGGAGAGCCTTTCAAACAAAAATGAAATTAATTCTGTGGCATGGGTTATACAAAGAGATTTCTTGACACACAAAAAAATCCTGTCACTTAACTTTAATTTCTTTGGGATGTTTAAGAAGTTGGATTGTAAGACTTAATTTTTATATGATAACACTATACTCCTTGAAGGTTTAATAACAAAGTAAATGATATAGAGGCAGAGGTAACTGCAGCTATAAGTTCACACTTTAGAAAGAATGATCTGACATTCAGCTGAGGGCAAAAGTATGTTAAGAAAGTAGTCCACATACCTGGAAAAGTAATGTAAAGCGAAAGAAGTGAAAAAAAAAAATTATAAGTGGAAAAGGGCAACATCAAACTTGGATAAGGTCCAGCCCTGAGAAGAAACAAAGGCTAAAACTCTGCAAAATGTTTTCTAATTTTCTAACTTTTATTGGACTGTTAGTCTTAGAATTACCTTGTAAATTGGATTCCCAATTGGTTAGTAATTTTAGTTAATTGCAAAATGCATAAAGGTGGCTATAGCTTTTATTTAAGCAAGCAAATTTAAAAATCAGGACAAATGAGTGTCCATGCGTACAATCTAACAGTTTCTTCCACAGTGAAGAAAAAGCATTCATATGGTCATGCATGATTAATTAAGACTTTGAAAATGACTATATTTTGTTCATTAATTTTAAGACTTTTGAAGTTCCCTAAAAATGTATTTGAATTATTTTCTTCCATTTAGAAATGAATTTAGGAAAACACTTCACTTTTTGGATCCAGAATTCCCAATAATAAATCACAAGCAGAGAGATATTGTTTAGGAATAATGAGGAAGTGCTTTCTGCAGCTTCTCTTAGTGGTTGGCAAAGATTCTGGGATGATTAACTTGGGAGGCTACCCTGAAGCATCTACTAATGAACCCCGCCAGGTGCTCTCGTCCTTGATAGGTAGAGACAAAGGCTTTCAGAAGTTGTTTTGCATCTTGGGAAGATGACAACTGGTATATATTCTTAAATAAAACCTGAACTTTGCACTAATATGATGCACACTAATCTCTTTATCACTGTGAAGTTTGTTAAAAATTAATGAAAATCTAACAACCAGCTTTTCATCAAAATACTCATCAGACTATCCCTCCTCTGCATAGCGGAGAAGCACTCTTCAGCCTCGGATCAGTGCATTAAAGTCTCCTTCACTGTGCATTGACACAGTGGACCATGGCAGCTATGAAAGAGCCATTATAGTCTATCATGCCAATAGTCTGTATGTGAGGACTCCCTTAGTATGCATTGACAGAATACACCACGATGGCTTCACAACATAAGATTATGCTTTCAGTGGAAGAACCATAATGATTGTATTAAGATTTCAGTGAAATTTCAATGAAAGCATCTAATATACTTCTCATGAGATCATAATGACTCACATGAGTTTGTTATGATCTCAGCAGAAACGAAGACCCAACACAGCCAAAAATAAATAAATAATATTTTTTTTAAAAAAAGAATAATTGATCACAAACACACTATTCAAAAAAAAAAAAAAAAAAGAAAAAGAAGAAGAAGTAAGAGCTGGGCTGCTCCTCCTACCTGGGGCGGAGGGAGGGGGGGAGCAGTGGAGCTCAGTTCATTTGCCTCAATTCAGCCTTTATGCTTGTCTTTTAAGGGAACTCCTCAGATTATAAAACAATGCTTCAACTAATTTTAACATTTGACAACCTGCGTCTTTGCTCAAGATATAAGTCAAATATATATTGAATTTGTGAAAGTGGCAAATAGAAACAAGTTTGCACACCCATATGCATTTTCATCAAACTATTGGAACTCTGGAAAAGATATAAAACTTTCAATTGGACTCAGTAGAAAGGTTTCCTCTGGAAACCACATTTTTATGAAACTCAGTAGGGTGGTTTTCTTCCCAATGTGGGAGGGGTCATTAGCAATCTGCTTTAAAGTATTAAATATCATGACAGTGTGTAAATAAGTGGAATTTTAGTCAATACTCCATTTATTTTTATATGGACAAGGTTTAGGAACATTTTAGACTGGGAAGAATTATTTATTATTGACCTCATAGTGTTATAGCGGAAACCTTGAACCAGCCAGTGATCCATGTCATTTTACTGAACATGTCACATTAGAACAGCAGACATTCACAGCCAACAATAAACAGGGCAACTGTAAGCAGCCTCCACTATAATGTCCAAACAACCATGTATGACATTAGGCATTAATATTGCTAACCCTTGTAGTAACCCTTTATATAACAAAAGAGTACTTTTACCCAGGAAACATATCACTTAGAAATGTCAAAATGTTCCAGAAAAAAACTGTACATGATTACAGATATATATTGAGGGTGGGTAATCAAAAGAAAACTAATTTGTCATCTTGGTTGTCACAGTTGAGTCAGGTAGAAGGAGAAAGCCTTTTGAAAAATAAAATTCAAGCAGAAATATGGTGAATTTTATTTTTTTGTTTAGACTGTGAGCTGCTTAAATCTAACTGGGGAATTGAGTGTGCAAGTGAAATTCACATTAACCCGTAAGTGTATTGCTAGAGGAAATATGTACCTATTTTTATCATAAATATAGCATCTCCCACACCACCTTAGAAAAGGTAAAAGACATTCAACTGCACTGAGAAACCAGTTGCAACCATGGTAGTGAGAATACTGCCCCTGGGTTATAATTTTTGCTCTAAGTTTACTGTGTGATTTGACACAGTTGTCATTGTGTTTCAGTAACTCAGCCAAAGACCTCAGATTCTGATCAGTGAGAAGAATGTTATTTGCTCCTTTTTACCCTCACAGGAATATTGTGATGTTTCAAGAGATGATGTCTGTTAAGTGCTTGCTTAGAAAGCAAGTGATTTATAAACAGTGATCTTACAGAAGGAAATGTAGGCTCTTGACAGTCACAAGAAAATGCAATGACAGATATTGCTCTTTCCAAACTGCAACCCAATATATTTCTTTTTAACCAGGATATAAAAAGCTTGGGTTTTAAAAGAGTGCACATTTAAAGAAGAAAAAAGATTTAGGAATAAATTCTGAAAAATCATAAGCATTTTACCACTGTCTGTAGCTGAAATAAAAAAATTATTTGAAAAGTATAAATTATTATTGTGCAATGCAATTGTTTCCCAGTTTGCATGCTTACATAATAATATGTATCTACATTCATACATAGACACAAATAAGAATGCAATATATATATATATATATATATATATATATATATATATATATATGAATATACACAGTACATATATGTGTGTATTTAATATAATTTCTTAATATGGTTTGGTGTGAAAGACAGAGTTATTTTTTATGCTGTTTTGATTTAGACAATTTTAGAGTCCCATATGCTTTAAAAGGTATACAATATTTTTAAAATTGTATTTCTGACTAACCACTTACATATCTCAGTGGCACAGCAAACGTTAATGGAAACTGTCCAATATTCCTGCAAAATAATGCATATCGTTTTTCCTTTAAAATTCATAGATTAATTTATCTTTAATTATTTTACTCAGGACTTCCCCTAAAGCAGCAGTCTTCTCATAAATGGAATGGAAGATAGTACTTTTCATAAAGAGTTTGGCAGGGTTGGGGGGGTGTTCCATGCCTGCCATTCTCTATACTTTTGGGCATATAGTCAAGCACTCTAGTTTCAGAAAGAACCTTTTTTTCCCTAATTGAGTTGTTCTAAATGTCTGAATATTTTTCCCCCAAGGGCCTCAACATCCCAAAGTCATATCACTCGGTGTGGCTCCAATGTCAGAATGTTTTCTAATGAAAAAGAGAATTGTTTTATGTTAATTACCATTGCTCAAAGGCCAAGATGCCATTCAAGAAAGATGGCATTAACCCTGATCTGTTCTCTTCTCATTTGACCTTCTCCCTTTCCAAAATTCATCTCTCACAGCAGTTAATTGAAGAGTCCAAGTCCCATATGTCTTCAATTGCATGTTCTGTTGGTTGAAATATGCAAGGAAAATCTACAGTGTACTGATTTCCTCCACCCCTAAATAGAATGTAAGCCTCATTAGTTTATTTTTTGAAGTACTTAAAACAGTCCCAGAAAACCTAGAAAAATCAAGACATTGCAGAGTACTTCCACTTCATCCTCAAAATTCAGATGCACAGTGATAGCTTTCCCACATCTGACAAAGCTTCCTTAAGTCATGAAGGTAAGTAAGAGGAATTCTTTGCCAACAGCTGAAAAACAGATTCCCCAAAGTTTGAGCCAAGCAGAAGAACAGTTGTATCTTCTCTGTCCCTGGAAGGGCAGGATATTTCAAAGAATAAATGGGCAAGTGAAGAAACCCTGCTCATTTACATAGCCATTCTAAAAAGTTCAGAGCTCTTAATAGACCATCAACTCAGTGCTTATAGGCAAACTGAACTGCCTGTATTCCTGTTTTCAGCTGGGTCGTGAGGGTAAGTTAGGTACCTTAAGGATCTGCAATTAACTTATTCAGAGCTCTCAGCCTATCACTGAGCCCACTGCAATGGCAATTTGCTAAATGGTACTCTGGTGATCAGAAAGAGGAAGCACAGTTCCCAGTGTGCTTAGTCCCAGCAAGTCATTTGCATACTGGAATACTCCAGCTGATTACAGCCCATTTATCCCACAATGTACTAGACATGGCAGAGCACACAATTCAATAGCCTTAAAATCAAAGTTAAACAAATGCAGCACAGACAGAGAATTTGAAAGCATGATTCCAGTGAGAGTAAGGAAAATATGGTTTAAAAACGTTTGTGATAAACCACGTCTCTCCAATGTGTTAGGTATTAGATTGCCTGTAATGTGGAGTCATATATGTATACATATATATGTGTATATATATATATATACTATCCAAAGGTTGAGAAGTTCAACTAGAAGTTTAACTAATACACATAACTCAGCACAAAAAGGAACAAGCTTTATAACATTTGTCCTTCTTGCTCTTGATGATTACAAGACTTCAATAGGCTTTCAAAACTCAGAAATAACCCACATAATGAATTTTTAGAACATTTAAAAAAGAGGTTAAATATAGCATTATGCTCTAAAACCAGAGAAGACAGCATTTATAAATTTACTTCCCTGTTCTGTTTGCTTGTTTTCCATATTTAAATTAAATATTATAGTATTCTTTGTATTTATCACTAATGGCAAACACATTTGCAAAATATGTGAAGCTAGATTTGAAAAGTTGTTATTTGTTTGACCTATCATAAGGATACAAGATGTGAGATAACCCATTCTCCACTATGTGTGGCTTCTTAAAGAGGGCTTGAAGAATATGCAATGGAAAAGTTATTTTCTATTTACCATGTTACATACAGTGCCCATAAAAACTGGAAAATATTGATTTGCAGTAGGAACATTATTTAAAACATATATTGTATGCTCGTTGGTTCAGAATAAGCTATAAGCTTAAAAAATAAATTGATTTAAATCATGTAAACTGTTATGGTAGAGGAAGTGTGCTGAGTGTGCAGTTGTAATAGGAGTGCCATTTAACTGCTCAAGAATTTTCCCTACAAAACTGAAAAATTCACTTACTTTAAAAAAAAGTTTCTCCTCTGGACAATGTAAAACATTTATTCCTGAAGAGAATTTATGTATGAAGAACCCTGGAGAATGGCACCAATACCAAAATGAGGTCTGGAGTCATGCTTCATTTTTCCTTGTTATATTGAATAAAAAAAAAAAAAAAAGAAAAATTTCAATATCAAGCAAGAAGTTAGTAAATCTCTTATCAGTCTATGCAGAAACTTTTTTTTCTTTCAATTTATGGTACAATATCACTGTCCTGCTAAAGTGGTTGAATATCAAGTGAGCTGTAAAACCTTGATTTAAAATAAAATATTTTTCCTATAACTATATACTAAAATCAAAGTGAGGTAAATATGAAAATAGAGACATAAAAGAGAAAAAGAGATAAATGAACTAAACATTGGCTAAAGCTGGTGAAATAGTTCCAAGAAAATTGTTGAAATAATTATTTGAGTGTAGCTTTCTTTACATGACTTGAGTTCAGGGCTAACCTTTGGAGGACCATACCTTTTCTTCTAAGATTTCTCAACAGATAACTGTTTAATAGCCCTCAGGGACTGAGGCTGGGATCTTCAGATTGCATAAAGATGAGCCCTCATGAAAGCATATAATACTGAGATATATTCAAAATAGTATTGATAAAATAATTTTACAAAACCCCCCACAATATCAAAACCATATTAAGGGCTAACAAAACCGTGTGTAAGAATGAAATATATATTGCTGTCTCAGTTTTACTAAATAGATGTTTGTGGTATTTTCTAAGTTTATAGTCTACAAATACAAAGATTAGTAAGACTCAGATATTGAGGAATTTACGGTCTAGCAGAGTTAAAATCCAAGTCCATACTTCAAGAATCATTGCAACTCAAGGCAGAGTTATTAGAAAATCTAAAATTTGAAAAAGTTTATGTAGAGCGGTTAAAAGGTATTAAGATAAAACCAAAATAAGCATACCTGATGAGGTAGAAAGAGAATGGAGTTTGAAGTCAGAGAGACCTGTGCTCAAATCTTGGCTCTACCAGTGATTGATATGATGATGGAATAAACCTGTTATGATCAATTGCTATAGTATTGGAACAGAAACAAAACAAAACAAAAAAATAACCTTACAAATTGAATGCTACAGGGCACTCTGATTCGACAGATTAGCCGGTTTTGCAGTAAGGAAAAAATCCCAGCCTCACAGAGGGAAATGAGTGAATCCACCACAACTCCCTACAACCCAAAATTAGATAACGAGACATGGTGGATCAGAGCAGGACAACTGATCATTCGCAGTTAAGCAACAGTATGAGAATCTGCACGGTAATGCCCGTTCTCATTGCCCTCAAGACCCACAGGGTGACACGATGGGCTCAGAGGAAGATTATGCACCCAATACTGCACCACGACTGAGAAATCCAGGGCCAAGTGTTCAGCAACTTCAGCAGCAGGCAGCAAACAAGCCAGCTCCCCTCTCACCTCCCTTGGGGAACAAGCAATTACATGGTAAACACACTCTGGTCACTTGGATCTAAGTAGTTGCTTCTGGAACTAGCAACAGAAACTGCTTGGTATCTGGGGAGGATAACTCTTGCTATCTGACACACTCAACTCAGAAGGTCACTGATGCTTAGGGCCCACACAGACTGCCTCTCCCAATACCAGAGTGAGAATGATGTGGATCATTTTTCATAGCAATATTTTAAAGACATAAAAGTAAAATAAAATTCAAGTTTTATGGTTTAATCAAATATTGCTTCTAAGGAATACAGACACAAATATAATAATAAATAAAAGGAAAAAGCAGAGGGCAGTAGAGGAATAAGAATGAGGTAAGTAGGTAGACGGGAGAGAAAGGCATAGATGAAAGCTGGTTTCTTGACCTTGACACACTTACATTTTGGGATTGATAATTCTTACTTTGGGGGCCTGCCCTGTGCATTATAAGGTGTTTGACACTCACTAGATTCCACTAGCTTCCCCTCTCCCAGTTATGACAACCAAAAATGTCTCCAGACATTGACAAATATTCCCTTGGGTGAGGTCAGTGGTCAGGGAGCAAAACTGCCCTTGGTTGAATATCACTGGATCAGGGAAAAGAAACAGAAAAGCAGAAGGAAAAAAAAAAAAAAATCAAAAACAGATTTTAAAACAAAATGACCAGTCCCTTACTTTATGCCAGGCATTGTGCTAAATCCTTTACATTTATTATTTCACTTAATACTTAGAATACTACTATGACAGATGTATTCTTATTATTGCTGTTTTAACTCTAAGAAAATAAAAACTTTATCATTTAAATAATTTGCACAAGATGCTGTGTCTTGCTGATGCAGTTTGCTGTCTGAAAATCCGACTAGGAGATAACAGAGTTCTGCTGGTTACAGAACTGGGACACCAGGACTACCTCGTGCCTATTTGGTCCCTAACATCTGCAGAAAAACTAAAATTACAGTGTGAGACAGGAATCTTTCTCACCATCAGAGAAGGCACATTAAAATAAAAGTTTTTTTTTTTTTTTTTTTTTTTCTTTTTCAAGAAACATGCCAAAGGAAAGGACTTCTCAGTTTTTCTGAAGTGCTTATCATTATTAAAAAAAAAAAAAAAAAACTCTGAAAACTAAAACAAAAGCTAGAGATACATTTCCTTCTGTTGATATTCTTTTGGAGCCCAATAGGGAAATGGTAACATAGTTAAGACCAATCAAAGAAAACCACATGGAACTGCTTTTGCAACGTGTCTCTTTCAAAAGTGTCAATTTTCCTAAATGTTCCCACACTTCAGGAAAAAAAAAAGTCTTAATAAATGTTCTACAGACAAATTTGCTAAAAATAACACACAGCTAAATAATCCAATTCTCACCCAATGTGAGAAAACTAGATCTGCCTTTCCGGTGGAAGCATTGTCCTTTGCAGGAATCATGCGGTACATTCTGCAGGGAACTAATGACTCATAGAGACTCGCAGACTTGAACTTTACTTTCAGTAATGAACCCAGCTCAAATTTATTTTTTAGCCACTCTGATCAATGTTAGGCTTATCCACAGTGTATAAGTGGGACTGATCTAAGTATCTGTCATTACCCTCCCAGATTCTGAGATCTCAGCAGAGTGATCTGAGAGAAGCCTGTTAGTCTTGGTAGTTTCTTGCAGGCTACATATATATAAATACCCTCTCAACCCAACAGGCTCAGGGAATTATTAAAAACTGAAGACATACTGGAAATTGTGCTTGTAAAGGGCTACACTCACTCATTTGTGGTTGACTGTGTATATTTAAATGATATATTTCCTATAAATCTTATAGAAAGAACACATAATTGTATCTAATTAAAATGTTTAAAATAGCAATATGAATTAATTCTAATATAATATCATTTTGTGCCCATAATGAATTGAATGCCCTCAACTTCATTTATTATGAGTCAACATGCATTTATCGTCACATCAGAGACGTATTTGTCTAAGCCTTTAGATGTTGATGGGGCAGTTTTTCAGACACAAGCTGGAAAATAAATTGTGTCCTCCTTCAGAAAGCTGATAAACTAGCAGGAGAGCAGCCAGAGAGACACAAGTAATTGTAATATGGTATACAAGGAGATGCACATCATTAGAGAAATGCAAGGCAGATAGTATAGGAGCACAAAGAGTGAAAGAGGCATTCTTCTAGAGAAATAAGGAGATCCCTGAAGTTTGAGCATCAAGTGAGTTGGAGAGCCTGGGAGGAGATGTAGTCAGAGAGATGGAAGGGTCAGACAGTCTTGTTTTGTAGGCGCTTAGTAGGACTTTAGTTTTATTTTGAGCAAAAGCGACAGCCTTGAGAGGGTTTTGAACAAAATAATGAACTCATCTGATTTAAATGTTAGCAGGATCAATGGCAGTTATATTGAAAAGAAACAAGAATGTGAGCAGGGTCGTCAATGCACTAATACAGGAGGAAAATAAAAATGGCTCAAATGAGAGCAAGGGAGATCATGGAAAGAAGGAAACATAGTTTTGAAAGAAATCCCATGTTGGTACTAAACCTAGAAAATACTTTGAGGTGAGACTGAAAACTCTTGAATGCAGTCTAAGGTGTTTGGATATTTTTCTGTAGTCAACTGAGAATCTCTGAGGGTTATGTTAATTTTAAACAAGCTTTTATTGAAGTATAGTTGATTTATAATATTATATTACTTTCAGGTGTACAGCATAATGATTCAGAATTTGTACAGATTATATTCCATTAAAAGTTACTACAAGATAATGGCTATAATTCCTTGTGCTGTACAATATATCCTTGTCGCTTATCTATTTTATACATATTAGTTTGTATCTCTTGATCCCATACCCCTAAATTGCTCCTCTCGCCTTCCCTCTCCCCACTGGTAACCACTAGTTTTTTCTCTATATCTGTTTGTCTCTGTTTTGTATATACATTCGTTTGTATTATTTTTTAGATTCCATATGTGATATACAGTATTTGTCTTCCTCTGACTTATTTCACTAAGCATAGTAGTCTCTAGGTCCATCCATGTTCCTGCAAATGGTAGAATTTCATTCTCTTTTATGGCTGAGTAATATTCCACTGTATATATATATATGCCACATCTTAATCTGTTGATAGACACTTGGGTTGCTTCCATATCTTGGCTATTGTAAATAGTGCTGCTATGAACATTAGGGTTCATTTATCTTTTTGTATTAGTGTTTTCATTGTTTCCAGATATATACTCAGGAGTAGAATCACTGGATCATATGGTAGATCTATTTTTAGTTTTGGGGGGAACCTCCATATTGTTTTCTATAGTGGTTGCACCAATTTACATTCCCATCAAAAGTGTGCAAGGTTCCCTTTCCTCTACATTCTCTCCAAAATTTATTATTTGTAAACTTTTTGATGATAACCATTCTGACAGGTGTGAGGTGATATTTCATTGTTCTTTTGATTTGTATTTCTATAATGATTAGCAATGTTGTGCATCTTTTCATGTGCCTGTTAGCCATCTGTATGTCTTCTTTGGAAAAATGTCTATTCAGGTCTTCTGCCTATTTTTTGATTTCATTGTTTGTTTGATATTGATTTGTATGAGCTGTTTATATATTTTTAACAATTTAAAAGAAAATTTTATAAAAAGTATATATTAATAAACATCAGGATGCTACAATGATAAATCACATAAAATAGAGAACTAAAAACCAAATATGTAAAAGAAACTATAATGGATCATTTGAAATATAGTAAAATATACATTTTTCTAGGAGATCAAATCAAGAAAAAGAGGACGATAACACAAATAACTAAAAACAATAAAGTGATAAATGGTGTACTCACACCAATATAAAAGATTAAAAGTTATTAAACATCATTTTGCACAACTGCATGTTAATAAATGTGAACATCTTAATGACATGTGTAGAACAATAATTAAAGAATTTCTAGAAGAATAGACTATAATCAGAGTAGTGCTTCAGAGGATAATTTCCTGTGCAGGACAAATTTTAGAGAGTAAGATGGGATGGGTACTTCAAGAAACTACCTAAAGTTATGAACTCTTGAAAATGATTGCTACCATGGTGATCAACAAATAATAAAATAAAAATGTGATGCAGGGAGAAACTAGCAGATTTGGTAACTGCTTATTCTAGGATCATAGAAAAGCAGATTCCTAATTTCCAACCCTGGTGAAAGCCATTAATAGAATATAGAGAAGTCAAAAGAAATAACCTGAATGGAAATAACAATAAGCTTTTTTGGAATATGTTGAATAAAGCATGACAGGAAAATGGAATTTAATAATGCTAAAGGGAGAAGATGGATTTAAGGGAGCTATCCATCACTGATATATTTTAGGTTAAGAACCAGATTGTTTTATTGGTCACAAAGGTAAATTAAAAGAGGCACAGGGCAATACGGATGGGCTATCCCAAGTATTTAATGCAGCAAACATCAAGTCTCTTGCCTGTGAAAATGTGTGTGTTTATGAAGGAAGAAAGGTACATTTTTTTCATGAATCAGCCTGGCAGCCCTTAGCTTGTCTACTCTAGAATTGCATAATGGTCTGACTTGGGCTGATATCAAAGTCAGAGGGTTCCTTCAGTATTGCCTTTGCTTAGGTATGGGAGTTCTAAGTCTTCTGGGATCTAGGGTATGACAATATTTTACGGGATTCTAGTTGAAATATTGCCCTGACAAAGTTCAAGGCAGACCGCCGTAAGTATAAAATAATAATTTTATTTTTATAATATACAAATTTTCTACTCACTATTATTTATTTCTAATATAGTATATAAAATATATTATTCTCACCATTAACATTTGCCAAGTTAGAAATTAATACTGTACATGTAATATTTCTGTAATCTTTCCACCCTACCCAACTCTTCAGTGATTTCATGAACTGCCCATATATATATATATATATATATATATATATATATATGTATATATATAGACACACACATATAGTTTGCAGTATTATTAAAAATATCTCTTTTAATAAAGATGTTCATGTCTTTCTAAAATTAAGTGAATGAATGGTAACATATAATGATGAAGAAAGTCATCAGGGATATAGAGGATTAACCTCTACTGTTGGTTAAATTTTAATTGATTTTTTTCTCTTTGACTAATTTCCATCAAAATAAAAACTTTAAAATGTTTTTCTTAAGAAATGGAAAGTTACCTTTTTTTTAAGATGTCATGTGTTTAAGCCACACTTGTTCTACAAGAGGAAGACAGGATAAGATTTTCCTGAATATATATTAATGGTTTTTCTAGTAATGATTAAATTATCATTTGCATTTCATGGTATGAAAAATTGCTTTTGTTCTTTGTGGAGTGCTCAGTGTCATTCTTCTCTTGTCAAAAAGTAAATTAAATAGCTCAAAGAGGCTTTGGGCAGAAACGTTTGCTTCTTTATTATGTTCTGGAAGGTTGGGAAATACAGATATTGCCTTTCTTTGCAGAAGGCAGTATAATAACTCTTGAAAAGAATATAAGCAGAGTTGTTAGCAAGACTAAATGCAAATAATATGACTATAGTCCTAGGTTGGGAATACCTAGAACAAGTGTGATCCATTATGACCACATGTTTAAAGTTGTATTCAGATTATTTCCATTGAAAAAGGATATTTGATAAATTTTCAGATTAAAAAAAAAACACTCTTCCATTTGTCATTTCTTCAGTATTTAGAACTTGACTAGTAAACCAGCTTTCCCTTACTTCTTTTTTTCTTAATTTTTTTAAATTTTATTTTTATTTTTTTAACATCTTTATTGGAGTATAACTGCTTTACAATGGTGTGTTAGTTTCTGCTTTATAAAAAAGTGAATCAGTTATACATATACATATATCCCCATATTGCTTCCCTCTTGCGTCTCCCTCCCTCCCACACTCCCTATCCCACCCGTCTAGGTGGTAACAAAACACCGAGCTGATCTCCCTGTGCTATGCGGCTGCTTCCCACTAGCTATCTATTTTACATTTGGTAGTGTATATATGTCCATGCCACTCTCTCACTTTGTCCCATCTTAGCCTTCTCTCATCTTGCCCCTAGGTTCTTCATGACAATTTTTTCTGTTGGTTATTAGACCCCATATATATGTGTTAGCATACGGTATTAGTTTTTCTTTTTCTGACTTACTTCACTCTGTATGACAGACTCTAGGTCCATCCACCTCACTACAAATAACTCAATTTTGTTTCTTTTCATGGCTGAGTAATATTCCATTGTATATATGTGCCATATCTTCTTTATCCATTCATCTGTTGATGAACACTTAGGTTGCTTCCATGTCCTGGCTACTGTAAATAGAGCTGCAATGAACATTGTGTTACATGACTCTTTTTGAATTATAGTTTTCTCAGGGTATATGCCCAGTAGTGGGATTGCTGGGTCGTATGGTAGTTCTATTTTTAGTTTTTTAAGGAACCTCCATACTGTTCTCCATAGTGGCTGTATCAATTTACATTCCCACAAAGAGTGCAAGAGAGTTCCCTTTTCTCCAAACCCTCTCCTGCATTTATTGTTTGTACATTTTTTGATGATGGCCATTCTGACTGGTGTAAGATGATATCTCATTGAAGTTTTGATTTGCATTTCTCTAATGATTAAAGATGTTGAGCATTCTTTCACGTGTTTGTTGGCAATCTGTATATCTTCTTTGGAGAAATATCTGTTTAGGTCTTCTGCCCATTTTTGATTAGGTTGTTTGCTTTTTTGATATTGAGCTGCATGAGCTGCTGTTCAATTTTGGAGGTTAATCCTTTGTCAGTTGCTTCATTTGCAAATATTTTCTCCCATTCTGAGGGTTGCCTTTACATCTTTTTTATGGTTTCCTTTGCTGTGCAAAAGCTGTTAAGTTCCATTAGGTCCCATTTGTTTATTTGTGTTTTTATTTCCCTTTCTCTAGGAGATGGGTAAAAAAGGATCTTGCTGTGATTTACGTCATACAGTGTTCTGCCTATGTTTTCCTCTAAGAGTTTGATACTGTCTGGCATTACCTTTAGGTCTTTAATCCATTTTGAGTTTATATTTGTGTGTGGTGTTAGGAAGTGTTCTAACTTCATTCTTTTACATGTAGCTGTACAGTTTTCCCAGCACCAGTCATTGAAGAGGTTATCTTTTCTCCATTGTATATTCTTACATCCTTCATCAAAGATAAGGTGACCATATGTGCATGGGTTTATCTCTGGGCTTTCTATCCTGTTCCATTGATCTATATTTCTGTTTTTGTGCCAGTACCATACTGTCTTGATTACTGTAGCTTTGTAGTATAGTCTGAACTCAGGGAGCCTGATTCTCCCAGCTCCATTTTTCTTTCACAAGATTGCTTTGGCTATTCGGGGTCTTTTGTGTTTCCATACAAATTGTGAAATTTTTTGTTCTAGTTCTGTGAAAAATGCCAGTTGTAGTTTGATAGGGATTGCATTGAGTCAGTAGATTGCTTTGGGTAGTACAGTCATTTTCACAATGTTGATTCTTCTAATCCAAGAACATGGTATATCTCTCCATCTCTTCGTATCATCTTTAATTTCATCCATCAGTGTCTTATAATTTTCTTCATACAGGTCTTTTGTCTCCTTAGGTAGGTTTGTTCCTAGATATTTCATTCTTTTTGCTGCAATGGTAAATGGGAGTGTTTTCTTAATTTCACTTCCAGATTTTTCATCATTAGTGTGTAGGAATGCAAGAGATTTCTGTGCATTAACTTTGTATCCTGCTACTTTACCAAATTCATTGATTGGCTCTAGTAGTTTTCTGGTAGCATCTTTAGGATTCTCTATGTATAGTATCATGTCATCTGCAAACAGTGAGTGCTTTACTTCCTATTTTCCGATTTCGATTCCTTTTATTTATTTTTCTTCTCTGATTGCTGTGGCTGAAACTTCCAAAATGATGTTGAGTAATAGTGGTAAGAGTGGGAAATCTTGTTTTCTTCCTGATCTTAGAGGAAATGATTTGTTTTTCACCATTGAGAACGATGTTGGCTGTGGGTTTGTCATATATGGCCTTTATTATGTTGAGGTAAGTTCCCTCTATGCCTACTTTCTGGAGAGTTTTTTTTAATATATCGGTGTTGAATTTTGTCGAAAGCTTTTTCTGCATCTATTGAGATGATCATATGGTTTTTCTCTTTCAGTTTGTTAATATGGTGTATCAGCTTGATTGATTTGCATATATTGAAGAATCCTTGCATTCCTGGGTTAAACTCTACTTGATCATGGTGTATGATCGTTTTAATGTGGTGTTGGATTCTGTTTGCTAGTATTTTGTTAAGGATTTTTGCATTTATGTTCATCAGTGATATTGGCCTGTAGTTTTCTTTCTTTTTGACATCTTTGTCTGGTTTTGGTATCAGCGTGATGGTGGTCTCATAGAATGAGTTTGGGAGTGTTCCTCCCTCTGCTATATTTTGGAAGAGTTTGAGAAGGATAGGTGTTAGCTCTTCTCTATGTTTGATAGAATTCACCTGTGAAGCCATCTGGTCCTGGGCTTTTGTTTGTTGGAAGGTTTTTAATCACAATCTTAATTTCAGTGCTTGTGATTGGTCTGTTCATATTTTCGATTTTTTCCTGGCTCAGTCTCAGAAGGTTGTGCTCTTATAAGAATGTGTCCATTTCTTCCAGATTGCCCATTTTATTGGCATATATTTCCTTGTAGTAACTCTCATGGTGCTTGTATTTCTACAATGTCAGTTGTTACTTCTACTTTTTCATTTCTAATTCTATTGATTTGAGTCTTCTCCCTTTTTTCTTGATGAGTCTGGCTAATGGTTTATCCATTTTGTTTGTCTTCTCAAAGAACAAGCTTTTAGTTGTATTGATCTTTGCTATCATTTCCTGCATTTCTTTTTCATTTATTTCTGATCTGACATTTATGATTTCTTTCCTTCTGCTAACTTTGGGTTTTTTGTTTTGTTTTGTTTTTCTTTCTCTAACCTCTTTAGGTGTAAGTTTAGGTTGTTTATTTGAGATTTTTCTTGTTTCTTAAGGTAGGATTGTATTGCTATAAACTTCCCTCTTAGAACTGCTTTTGTTGCATCCCATCTGTTTTGGGTCATCGTGTTTTCATTGTCATTTTTTCTATGTATTGTTTGATTTCCTCTTTGATTTCTTCAGTGATCTCTTGGTTATTAAGTAGTGTATTGTTTAACCACCATGTGTTTGTATTTTTTCCAGACTTTTTCCTGTAATCGATATCTAGTCTCATAATATTGTGTTCGGAAAAGATACTTGATATGATTTCCATTTTTTTAAAATTTACCAGAGATTGATGTGTGACCCAAGATAGGATCTATCCTGTAGAATGTTCCATGAGCATTTGAGAAGATATTGTATTCTGTTGTTTTTGGATGGAGTGTCCTACAAATATCAAATAAGTCTATCTTATTTTAATGTATCATTTAAAGCTTGTGTTTCCTTATTTTTTTCATTTTGGATGATCTGTCCATTGGTGAAAGTGGGGTGCTAAAGTCCCCTACTATGATTGTGTTACTGTCGATTTCCCCTTTTATGGTTGTTAGTACTTGCCTTATGTATTGAGGTGCTCCTATGTTGGGTGCATAATATTTACAATTGTTATATCTTCTTGAATTGATCCTTTGATCATTATGTAATGTCCTTCTTTGTCTCTTGTAACAGTTTTTATTTTAAAGTCTATTTTGTCTGATATGAGAATTGCTACTCTAGCTTTCTTTTGATTTCCATTTGCATGGAATATCTTTTTCCATCCCCTCACTTTCAGTCTGTATGTTCCCTAGGTCTGAAGTGGGTCTCTTGTAGACAGCATATATACGGGTCTTGTTTTTGTATCCACTCAGCCAGTCTATGTCTTTTCATTGCAGCATTTAAGGAATTTACATTTAAGGTAATTATTGATATGCATGTTCCTATTACCATTTCCTTCATTGTGTTGAGTTTGTTATTGTAGGTATTTTCCTTCTCTTGTGTTTCCTGTGTAGAGAAGTTCCTTTAGCATTTGTTGTAAAGCTGGTTTTTGGTGGTGCTCAGTTCTCTTAGCTTTAGCTTGTCTGTAACGTTTTTAATTTCTCCATCAAATCTGAATGAGATCCTTGCTGGGTAGAGTAATCTTGGTTGTAGGTTTTTCCCCTTCATCACTTTAAATATGTCCTGCCACTCCCTTCTGGCTTGCAGAGTTTCTGCTGAAAGATCAGCTGTTAACCTTATGGGGATTCCCTTGTATGTTATTTGTTGTTTTTCCCTTGCTGCTTTTAATATTTTTTCTTTGAATTTAATTTTTGGTCATTTGATTAATATGTGTCTTGGCATGTCTCTCCTTGGATTTATCCTGTATCAAACTCTTTGTGCTTCCTGGACTTGATTAACTATTTCCTTTCTCATATTAGGGAAGTTTTCAACTATAATCTCTTCAAATATTTTCCCAGTCCCTTTCTTTTTCTCTTCTTCCTCTGGGAACCCTATAATTCGAATGTTGGTGCATTTAATGTTGTCCCAGAGGTCTCTGAGACTGTCCTCAAGTCTTTTCATTCTTTTTTCTTTATTTTTCTCTGCAGTGGTTATTTCCACTATATTATCTTCCAGGTCACTTATCTGTTCTTCTCCCTCAGTTATTCTGCTATTGATCCCTTCTAGATAAATTTTAATTTCATTTATTGCATTGTTCATCACTCTTTCTTTGCTCTTTAGTTCTTCTAGGTCCTTGTTAAACGTTTCTTGTATTTTCTCCTTTCTATTTCCAAGATTTTGGTTCATCTTTACTATCATTATTCTGAATTATTTTTCAGGTAGACTGCCTATTTCCTCTTCATTTGCTTGGTGTGGTGGGTTTTTACCTTGCTCCTTCATGTGCTGTGTGTTTCTCTGTCTTCTCATTTTGCTTAACTTACTGTGATTGGGGTCTCATTTTCACAGGCTACAGGTTTGTAGTTCTCATTGCTTTTGGTGTCTGCCCCCAGTGGCTAAGATTGGTTCAGTGGGTTGTGTACGCTTCCTGGTGGAGGGGACTAGTGCCTGTGTTCTTGTGTATGAGGCTGGATCTTGTCTTTCTGGTGGGCAGGTCCACATCTTGTGGTGTGTATTGGGGTGTCTGTGGCCTTTTTATGATTTTAGGCAGCCTCTCTTCTAATGGGTGGGGTTGTGTTCCTGTCCTGCTAGTTGTTTGGCATAGGGTGTCCAGCACTGTAGTTTGTTAGTCGTTGAGTGGAGCTGGGTCTTTGCATTGAGATGGAGATCTCTGCGAGATTTTTGCAGTTTGATATTACATGGACCTGGGAGGTCTCTTGTGGACCAATATCCCGAACTTGGCTCTCCCATCTCAGAGGCACAGCCCTGACGCCTGGCTGGAGCACCAAGAGCTTGTCATCCACGTGGCTCAGAATAAAAGGGAGAAAAAAAAAAGAAAGAAGAGAGCAACCAAAACAAAAAACAAATCTACCAATAATAACAAGTGCTAAAAACTATACTAAAAAAAAAAAAAAAAGAAAGAAAAAAAAAGACCGACAGACTAAACCCTAGGACAAATTGGTAAAAGACAAGCTATACAGACAAAATCACACACAGAAACATACACATACACACTCACAAAAAGAGAAAAATGGGGAAAAAAATATATATCATTGCTCCCAAAGTCTACCTCCTCAATTTGGGATGATTCGTTGTCTATTCAGGTATTCCACAGATTCAGGGTACATCAAGTTGATTGTGGAGATTTATTCCGCTGCTCCTGAGGCTGCTGGGAGAGATTTCCCTTTCTCTTCTTTGTTTGCACAGTGATTCAGCTTTGGATTTGGCCCCGCTTCTGAGTGTAGGTCACCTGAGGGCGTCTGTTCTTCGCTCAGACAGGAAGTGGTTAAAGGAGCAGCTGATTCGGGGGCTCTGGCTCACTCAGGCCTGGGGGAGGGAGGGGTACGGAGGCGGGGTGAGCCTGTGGAGGCAGAGGCTGGCGTGACGTTGCATCAGCCTGAGGCGTGCCATGCGTTCTCACGGGGAAGTTGTCCCTGGATCATGGGACTCTGGCAGTGGCGGGCTGCACTGGCTCCTGGGAGGGGAAGTGTGGACAGTGACCTGTGCTTGCACACAGGCTTCTTGGTGGCTGTAGCAGCAGCCTTAGCATCTCACGCCCGTGTCTGGGATCCACGCTGATAGCTGTGGCTTGCACCTGTCTCTGGAACTCCTTTAAGCAGCACTCTTAATACCCTCTCCTCGCGCACCAGGAAACAAAGAGGCAAGAAAAAGTCTCTTGTCTCTTTGGCAGCTTCAGACTTTTTCCTGGACTCCCGCCCGGCTAGCTGTGGTGCACTAACCCCTTCAGGCTGTGTTCACGCAGCCAACCCTAGTCCTCTCCCTGGAATAGGACCTCTGAAACCTGAGCCTCAGCTCCCAGCCCCCACCCGTCCCATTGGGTGAGCAGACAAGCCTCTCAGGTTGATGAGTGCTGGTCGGCACCGATCCTCTGTGCAGGAGTCTCTCTGCTTTGCCCTCCACACCCCTGTGGCTGCATTCTCCTCTGTGGCTCCGAAGCTTCCCCCCTCTGCCACCTGTAGTCTCCACCCACAATGGGGCTTCCTAGTGAGTGGAAACCTTTCTTCCTTCACAGCTCCCTCCCACTGGTGCAGGTCCCGTCCTTATTCTTTTGCCTTTGTATTTTTCTTTTTTCTTTTGCCCTACCCAGCTACATGGGGAGTTTCTTGTCTTTAGGGAGGTCTGACGTCTTCTGCCAGCATTCAGTAGGTGTTCTGTAGGAGTTGTTCCACATGTAGATGTATTTCTGATGTATTTGTGGGGAGGAAGGTGATCTCCACATCTTACTCTTCCGCCATCTTGAAGCTCCTCCTTGCCTCACTTCTTAAACCCTACTTAATGATTTTTCAATGGTTTAACAAAGGGCAGCTTTATTTTAATTCAATAAGACTCTAATGTCTTTTACCATTACAATTAAAAAGCCCTATAACAAATTTGCTTCCAAACAAATCTACTCTAATTGCTTTATTTTCTGAATAATCATGGGATGTTACATGATTCCGTGAACTCTGTAATGATAGGTTAAACTTTCGGGGAGTCTGACATGAAATTTTAAGCATATAAATTCCCCTATTATCTCACCTGTTTAATCTTTTTTTCACTTTTATTTCAATCTAGCTACTAGATTGGCACTCAATATTATTGATTCATTGAAGCCAGGACTTGTTAAAATATAATTTACTATTTGTTCTCATTGCAAAATGGTCAAATATTCATAATGTTTAGTCTAGTATTCATTCATTCAATATACAAATCAGTATTTTCTCATGTTATCTTCAAGAAAACTTGAATTATTCTTAAATCATGTTAATTCTTGTAGTTTTATTTGGGTTCTATGAATATCAAACACCATTTTGGGAGGTAACCTGTAGGAATGTTTCATGAATTATTTTTCCACTTCACAGAATCTCATACTTTATATTTTATCAGAGAGGAATCAGGAGAAGAAGGAGAAAAAATGTTTGGTGAAGAACACAATTCATTAAACAGTAAGACTTGCTAGCTGTTCAAATCACTTGAAGAAATCTTGAATTCAGTTCTCACGGTAGACAGAGTTAGCTGAAATCTGAGCACAGCTGAAAGATTGCCCAGTATTTAGAAGCAGATGTGAAATTTTTAAAATGGAAACGAAAATATTGAATTGCCAGTGTGCATTAAATTTCATGTCTTTAAATTACTATTAGTCTTTTGTTTGTAAGAAGTGATTAAGTTTTTCTGCAGTCTCTTCAAATCAGCAAAGTTTTTCCAGGGACTTCCACATATTTCCAACACTTAATAAAAGTGATATAATAGAGATTAGTTGAAAAATCCTTTCTCTGAAGCAAGAGTAGATATTTTGAAAGTAGGAACCCTCTCAATGAGCACTGACTGATTGTGTATGTGCGTGTATAAGTGAAGTGGATTGGGAGAGGAAAAAATGATAGAAGGAAACATTGGCTATGCACCTAAGGAATTCACCACACTCTAAGAAGAAAAAAATATTATTACAAGTTTAATGATTAAAGCAAAGTTTTCTTCTTTTGAAAGTTAAATCAACTGTGCTCAAGATTTTCCAGTATGGTGCTGCAAGTTGATCAGACAATGCGTAGGAATAAAATCTATCTATATTTGACTCCAGAGCTCTCAATATGGAGATGCAGTAAACGGTTTTCTGGAACGATAATTAAGAACACCATAGATATATTTTAATCTTCCTAACTCTTTAAATCTAGGAATTTTTAAAATCACTATGTTTTGCTAACTTAATTACTTTTGAATATAAGTTTTCTGGAATATTATGTTTTCATTTATACTCAATAAAATAAAGTTTTTAACTTTAGAAAAGTGTAATTTGGTGCCTTATTATTTCGAGAAGACCAAGATAAATGATAAAATATTCTGTTAGAGAAATTTATGTTTTTTTTTTCTTATTCAGAAAAAAAAATCTAGCTTTAAACTGTCCTTTAACTAAGAGCAAACTCATAAAAACTATTCTTCCAGGGATATATAACTTTTATAAGGGCAAAAAAGAGATTTACCCAGGAGTAATTCACATTTGGTCATCAGCATTTGGAAGCTGAAATCGTCAGACAATTTTAATTTCACTCTTAGCTGGGTATGACCGTGATTCTCTTCAATTGCCTTTTGACTCTAGAACTTTTATTTTTTTGAGCTTCCAAGATTTAGATGTCAAGATTTAGATGTCCATTCTTTTTTTTTTAAATCCTAGTGGTAGCTTTATTACAGATTTAAATCTGTGTGTAACTCCTATTTTCCTTGCTTTGACATATCCCACCCACCCAGCTGAGCTATGGTATTGGTTCATTGTAAATCACAGTAGGAAGAACAGAAGTGAAAGGTTCTGAATAAATGAAGTTAATTTTTCTTGTCTGTTCTCTTGGACAGAAAAGAATCTGAAGCTTTAAGGTAAATCTCATATCACCTACAAACTCTCTATGCGCATACTCAACTTACTGGGTAAGAGATATTTCTAGGAATATATTTATTAAAGAGTTCTTTGTTTTAAGTTAAATATTTATGACCCACTGTATTTATAGATTCAAATAGGATTCACCCACAAATTACTTATACTTCCAGATTAATTAGTCACCTCTGTTGCCCTTAGTACATCCTTAAAGGAAAAGTAAATAATAGCTCTAGGAATTAGGTAATGAAAATTGCCCTATGTTCAAACAAATTATTCAAAGAAATTAGTTTGGGCTATCCAGTACTGGGTTGTCAGCTCTTCTGTACAAACCTGCCCTCCATTATTCCCCTTTTTGACTTTTCCTTTAGATTGAGAAATTCCCCTACCCTCTCCTTGCTTTCTACTGCTGACATACAACTTTCCCCTTCATTCACTCATGATTTGTCTTACCCTTTCAGAGTAAATTTGTTTGACCAACGTTGAGACCAAGTTTTGATATTTTCCCCAGGTAATAAAAATAATATTTAATAGTTTAAAATACTTAAAAGTTCCAAGTTTCTTACATAAGTAATCTTATTTCATCCACATGGTAACACCTTGAAGTAGATAATAATTGTACTCTATGTAACAAGTGAGGAAACTGAGGCAAGACAGAATATTAGGAAATGTCCATCACACACTCCATTTGTAATCAAAGTTTTCCCCAGGATTCCATTTCTGTTAAATCTCACTAACGTTTTCCTATCTTTTCCTAGCCTAGTACTTCAAGTTTATTCTAGAGGATCATTATCAGAGTTACACAGCATTCTTCTGGGATGGATTGTGAGAGTAGATATGGAGAACTATCTAAACTCCTAGAAAGGGATATTAAAAATAATCTTCTAGTTATTTGGCTATGACACCCCACAGAAGTATTGCTCTTCAGTTTATAATCACTGCTTTAGTAAATCCTATCCTCACACGTTGTATGAACTTATCTTTCAAGCTTCAACTATCATTCACATACTACTAACAAATCAACGTCTTTAGCAACATTTGTGGCTGTTTACATGACACCTCCACTAGAATATACCGAAAAATGTCCAAAACTGAGCTCAGCATCTTCTTCCACAAACTGTCCTTTTGCCAGTAGTATCACTCCCTAGTTACTCATTGCATTATTCAGGGTTCTCCAGAGAAACAGAACCAATAGGTTAGGCATAGACATAGATATAGATATAGAAATAGATATAGATATAGATATAGATATGAAGAAGTTTATTATTGAAATTGACTCACGTGATTCTGGAGTCCCACAATCTGCTGTCTGCAAACTGGAGAACCAGGAAAGCTGATGGTGTAAGTCCCAGTCAGAGTTCAAAGGCCCAAGAACCAGGAGCGCCGATGTTTGAGAACAGAAGATGGATATCTCATCTCTACCAGAGAGCAAATTCGCTTTTCCATCATATTTTTGTTCTATTCATATGATGCCCAACAGATTGGATGATGCCACCTTGCATTGATAAGCGTGCTCTTCTTTACTTAGTCAAATGCTCATCTCTTCCAGAAAGACCCTCACATACACACCCAGAAATAATATTTTACCATCTATCTGGGTATCCATCCCTTGGCTCAGTCAAGCTGACACAAAATTAACCATAACATCTACCTTAGGATACCTAGAAACCTCCTACATACTGTTTTTTACTGCTCCTTTCCTTGTCAAAAAATCCATCAATTTTACATTTACAAATTTCTCCCATCTTTTTTTTAACACCTTTGGTCAAAGTCTCAGGTAAGACAACTACCATCTACTTCCCAGATGACTTTAGGACCTTCTTAACCGCCATTTCTGCCTCTAATCTTTCTCCAATTTGACCCTTACCCTCCATGACAGTATACATTGCTTTGATAGAGACCCAACCTCTTATCCTGATTTAAGTTTACTCCATGACCCTCAATGGCATTTTAGGTTCTAACCATGTTTACTTTATTTTGATTGGATTATTTCCTTGTTGAATTCAAAAATATCCTACTCATCCTCATGAAGCAGCTATTCTAAAGCATTTCCCTGATTCATCATGTAAAGTTAGTGGTCCAGCTTTCCTGTGCTGTGGTAGCTCAGTAGGTTGTACATTTATCTTTTAGAAACCTATCTTTTTACAAGTCTATCATACTTGAAAAATTTAAAACTCTTCCAAAATAGACCCTGCCCCTTGTTCATATGTGTATCACTGATTATGATTACCAGGATTTAGGAAGTGTGAGATGTAGAGGAACACTTACCTTCTTAGCAGTTTGTGCTTGAATTTTCTTCAAGTGGGAGACCAACTTTGTTGCAAAGAAGCTTTGAGAAGTCCACTGGGGATAGAAGTTGGCCTGAGGCTGGGCCTGTGCTGTATTTCACAAGAAGTGATTTTGCATGCCAAAGAAGACTGGTCAGAGTTAGAGTAAGATTCCCTGCATGGTGGCAATGGAGAATTTGGGCAGAATAGAAATGCATATTGGGGATTAATTAAATAGTTCTCTCTGTTGTGGGCAATGATCTGCTTCCCCTAAGATATTTTCAATAAGCTCTATAGGCTTACTCACTAGAGTGGATATTTTATGGTGAATATGAAATAGCACTGAGCCCTGCTTCTCTAAGTGTTTGAAGTCAAAGCAAGAACACTGAACTTTAAAAAAAAAAAAAAAAAAAACAAAAAAACTCTTCCTACTTCTATGATTGTAGAAAGGATAATCAAACTAAACAAAATATTGATTATATATATATATATATATATATATATATATCATCACATTCTAATACTTTTCATTTTTTAGGGCAGACAAACCAAAAGGCATGAATTTTGATGGTTTTTCAACAATACTTGGGTGCAGAATGCCTGTTCCTGAGTAAAATTTCAGTAGAACAGCAGCAAAAGTTTGAGTGTGTCAGAATGACTAGTAGCCTAAAAGCTAAAAAGTTTGCTAAGAAGGAGAATAAATAATAAATTGAAAAAGCAGCAGTGTAAGCAAAGTCAGAGTTTTCCAATTTGATACACACATATGTACAAATAAACTCGTACTATGGGTATTAGCTACCATGTATTTGACACTTATTCTGTTATATTTGCTACACTAAGTATTGTATATACATTATCTCAATCCTTACAAAGCTCAAAGGATGCTATCATTCCTATTTTACAGATAAGATAACTGAGGAAGCAAAATGTCATCCAAGACAAGTGACATGGTAGGAATTCTAACAAGAATTCCTTCTAAGTCTTTATCAATTGATAGTGATTATATATGCTCCACCCAGCTTCATTTTGAAATGACATACAGTAGAGCACAACAAACATTATCTATAAGTGAAACAAATTCAGGAAGGTAATTTCACTGATAAAGAGAAAATGTGTTAATGGAATTAACATATTTTCTGAAAAAGATTAGTTAATGGAATAGTTTTTCTTGCTTCAGTTACCTGAATATATGTTATTCAATATATTTTGACATATCCCCAAATATTGCATTCGATTTTTCTTATGTATTTTATTTTCTTAGTGAATTTTATCCATCATTTTCTTTCCCCCAAGTTCTCAGTAAGTCAAGATTAGTAAAAAGCTAGAGGGATGAATTTAAGGGTCTTGGTCTTTTAGCAATCTCCATTTTTCAAATTATAATACAAACTCCTTTGAAGTCAAGAGGAGCACTTTATCTGAAATTTTCAATAACTGTTCTAACTAAATGTTGTCACAACAACAGCTATGCTGTACTTAACATTCAATGTAACTATAATTTACTTAATAGAGGCTGGAAAATACTGGTCACTATGTTTAAACTGCTTTTAAAAATGTAGATGAGATTGATTGAAAGTGTATAACTGACCCTTGACAAAAAAGGAGGTTGTAAAAACTTCCCTAGAACAAAAGCTGTTTTTTTATGCAGTAGATACCAGTGGGCAAAGCATCTCCCACATAAAACCCAGCTCAGTAAAACTCAGCCATCACTCCTGTCTCTGAGGAGTAGGGAGATCATTTTGGCTCCTGACTCATTGTGCCCACTTTTTGCAATCAATGATTAAGGAAATTCCACTTACTCCAATGTAGTCTTTCACAACCAGTGCTGTTAAGTCATAATCTAAATTATAACTGTTATGGTGATTGCTTCACACTCTGATTGCAGGCTGCACTATGAGGAAGCAGTGCTACAGGTGTTAAATGATCATTCTAAAGGATTCTCCCTAAAGTGTTTGGCATGATAGAGCAGATGTAACCCAGAATATCTTAGAATTTCTTCTGTATTTTAAAAATAATGCCATGAATACATTTTTAAAGTTTTTTTTTTTTTTTTTTTTAAATTTCCTTCATGGAAAAATAATCCTTTCATTAGGCCTTTTTGTTACCATAGAATTCAGAGTAATTATATCAAAAGCAATGATTTCAATTATAACTATAAAGATGGACACTATTCTATAATGTATCAGGTTAGAGGCAGAGTGAGGGAGACAAAAACATATTCAGTACCCAGACAATTATTTTCTCCAAATGTAATTAACTATTTATGTTCAAAAATACTTCAAAAATGCAAAATTACTCCAGTAGTCCTAAGGGGAAAAATATATTTCAGTTTTTGTCTCATTCTCTTTTGATTATAGGTCTAACTAAATTAATATCTATGGATTAGATGAAGAACAGATTTCTATTTTATGAATGGAAATTCTCACTTTGCTCAAGTAAAAATACAAGATTTTCTTCTGCTGCTTCTTTTGGGTTTTTTTGTGATTTCATTAGAAATGATGCTTCTATAAATTCACAAAATTTCAGAGTTTGGTGAGACAGTGGACATCACTGCACCAGTCTGAACTGCTACAAGACACAGGCTGTATCTTATTCATCTTTATGTGGTGGTTGATGCCTGCTCAGTGCCTGGCTCTCAGATGCTCTAAAAATTGCAGTTTTATTGAATTTGTGAATGAAGAAATTGAAACCCAAAGAAAGAAGCTCTTTATTCAAGACATTGTAACCAGTAAGGGAAAGAGCCAGAAGCAGGAACTAGATTTAAGAATATTAATTATTGTGATTTTCTACTACAAGTTAATAGATTCTGGTAAATCTTAATACGGTAAAGCAACAATATTTTATTTTTATTACACAGAGAATATCTACTGCTTTTAAAATACAAATGGATACCAGATAGAAACTTACTTTAGCTGGATTCTGAAACTACCCATGGTGAGACCTACAGTGTTTACAAGTTTTCTAAAGTGGGCCTTATAACTGTAATTTAGTGTTGCAGGGAAGTTTGAATTAAAAGATAAACCTAGTCCCTTTTGTGCTTGCCAAAGTGAAAATACTGAAAACATAATTAACTGGCTATTGGTACTTTCAGGAATTGACAGGATGATAACCAGAGGAAAAGGAATTACCTCTTTGCAGAATGCTGACTAATTTCATTGAAACTTTAATTAAAAGAACATCAAAGTACATCTTTCCTTCAAATAGAAAGCACCTGCAACATGATTTGTTTGGATTGCTAGATCTTCAATGTTACAGAAGCAATTGACTGCACTCATATGCCCATTAAAGATATTTCCTGATGAAGAAATATGAAGGAATTTAAAGATGATTCATTCCTGAAAAATGACTCATTCCTTGAAAAAGAAAATTGTTGTGGTATCTAGTATAGCAATATAAAAATCGTTAACCATCTTCCCTGAGATCTGCTGAGATTGGACACAATGATTTGGATTGCAGTTTTAATATTTTGTGGGTTTTTTTCCTTTAGGGTACTTAGTAAGAGATCATTTTGGGAAAATTACCTCAATGACACATGTTGATTATATTTTATCTTGAAATGAATACCATAAATTGCACTTTTCCATTGCTAAAAGTATGTGAATTTTCCTCAATATGCTAATTTATTACAGGCAGCCTCATACACCTGCCAAAATAAAACATAATGTGCATGGTCTTATTCTATTATTTAAAAAAGCTTCTGGAATTTTTCCAAGCATCTAAATCTATCCACTGACATAGAAGTACAGCTCTTAGAAAAAAACTAATATTTATTTAGATACAACACAGATGAGAACATGGTGCGTATTAAGGACAATATTCTTATATTAACGAAAGGAGAGAGAAATGTATACAATATATTTAAAGATTAGGGATTCTCTTGCTGATTATAAGGGGAGTGCTTTACTCATTTAGGTTAATAAAATTATTTTTAGTTTTTCATTTCTTTAATATTTTAATTTAAGCTGTTAAAATTAAAACAAAAGTGAAAGACATTTCTAAAAAGAATCAAGAGCATATTGTCATTATTTCTTGTCATAAATTACCGTGACATAATGTGAAAAGAGACAGAATCTCAAATGTAATTTAAATTCTTTTAAATCCAGAAATCTGATGAAATTCAAAAATGAAAATTTTTCATCGAACCAAGGACACAGAAAAATGCTATGATAGAGAAGAATACACAGAAAAGAAAGATGAGGATAGAAAGAGGGAGAAAAGAGCAAGAGATGAGATAATGTAGGTAAATCAACAAAAGCAAAGGAAATTTGAACAATAAAGCTATTTTGTAGAGAATTCTAAGCACAACAATAACATCAATTTTGCTTTATATAGTTGAATATATCAGATGAGGATATAATGCCCCTGAATTGTTTAGACAATTAATTCATCTGTGCAGTGATATGTAATGGCATGATGAAACAAATCCTTTAAAGTAACTACAAATTCTATAATTGTATGATTTCAATAAGTTTTTATTTAGGTGGGGTGACATGGAATAAAATGCATTTTTGTCAACTCCCTTTGGTCTTTGTTTTTCTCATTAATTTATTTTCTACAGTAGATTTTATTGTATGAGATAATTATTTTTTTCAGTTTATATTGAGTTAGCTTGTATTTATTTTCCATTACGCAAAGTTATCATTCAGAGTCCTCTTCAAATTCTACTAACTTTCTTATACCTCTGCTAATGTATACTGAATAAGTACATTCGCTTATGTAGAATATTGTTTTGCATCCTTGATCTCTCTCTTAAGTTTTTCATTATCTGAAAATTGTTTATCTCTATACACTGCACCTATCTCTGAAAAAATCTTCCTCCAATTTAGAAAAATGGTACAGATGAACCTGTTTGCAAGGCAGAAATAGAGACACAGATGTACAGAACAAACATATGGACACCAAGGGGGGGAAGGGGGTGGGATGAATTGGGAGATTGTGATTGACATATATACACTAATATGTATAAAATAGATAACTAATGAGAACATGATGTATAGCACAGGGAACTCCACTTTGCTGTACAGTAGAAAATAACACAGCATTGTAAAACAACTATACCCCAATAATAAATAAATAAATAAATCTTCCTCCAATACCCCATATCCAGCCATATTGATATAAGTGAAGTTTTTCTAAGATTCTAAAATTTTGTATATTTACACTCTCTATGTGAATTATTTCCTTTGCCTCCTTTCTCATGTTCTTCGTTTAAATATCTCCTGCTCATCCTTCATAATAATGTCCAGTCATCAAGCCTTCCCAAATTACCCAAGTGGAGATAAGTGTAGTTCCTCTGTGATTTCATAGAACACTAATCATTCTTACTCTATAAATAGAATAGATAGTTTTCTATCCTAGAGTGAATCAGTGAACCACTGTAACTTAGCCCTGTGGCTAACTTATTAGAACTTAGAGATTCTTTCTAGGTTCTACTTTTTGTCCTTAAATTCTAACATGGTTTTATTGTCTTGTCCAAGCCTTTCTGACTGACCCTACAGTCAGAGTATCCACCTGGCACAATCCTAACTCCACCCCAGAGAAATTTCTCAGACCCAAGCTGCTTGGCTTGTGATTGTTATTCAAGAACTTGCACTGTCCTGCTGGGACACAGTGATCCAACAGAACTTTCGTCAGTAATGGAAATGTTCTGTTGTATCTGCACTGTCCACTACAGCAGCCATTAGTTACATGTGAATATTGAGTACTGGAAATGTGACTATTGTGATCAAGAAACTGGATTTTTATTTTTAAAAATGGTATAAATTTGAATAGCCGCATGTGGCTAGTGGCTACTCTATTGGGCAGCATAAGTCTAGAATTGTGGAAACAAGCTCAGGTGTTTTTCCTGGACTTAATTAATGGATTCCTTTATTTCTTGAAAAATGGAATCTCAGGATATGAGAATAGAAATTAACTTTACCAATAGAATATTAGAAGGCATAAAAGAAAAAAACACCCTTATTTTCTCATCTTCATGATAACGAGTCCCATTCCACTTTAAACTTGCAAGCTGCATCCATTCTTCCACTCATTAATCTACCCATTCCCTCACTGATCATTTATCCAAGTGATATGCATTTTAAGGTCCTACAAATGCAGGCACTGCATAATGGCAATATAAAGATGATTCCATATATTACTGTTTGGCATATGAACTGGAAAATGTTTTTTCTAATCAGAAGAACATTATTCTTCTATCTCTAAAAATTAGATATATCCCTTTCTTCAGGTGTCCCTTGTTTTCTATTTCAATACTAACTTTTCAATGCTCTGTCTATATTTAATAACAGAAAATTGTATATGCCAAATTTTTACTTTACTTTTTACTTTAAAACCTAAATATAGGGCTTCCCTGGTGGCACAGTGGTTGGGAGTCTGCCTGCTAATGCAGGGGACACGGGTTCAAGCCGTGGTCTGGGAAGATCCCACATGCCGTGGAGCAGCTGGGCCCGTGAGCCACAACTACTGAGCCTGTGCATCTGGAGCCTGTGCTCCGCAACAAGAGAGGTCGCGATAGTGAGAGGCCCGTGCACCGCGATGAAGAGTGGCCCCCGCTTGCCACAACTAGAGAAAGCCCTCGCACAGAAACGAAGACCCAACACAGCCAAAAATAAAATTAATTAATTAATTAATAAAATATATTTAGGATCTGGTAAAAATAAATAAATAAATAAAAATTAAAAAAAAAAAAACAAAACCTAAATATATTCCCTAAACCTCTATAACCACAGCTCTAAAATTTATGCATAAATGGCATGGATTTTTTTCCAAATCATGACTATAGCATATATGAGCTATGTCACTCTGTGCAAGATACTTCTCTGAATTTCAGGATGTTGTCTTTAGTGCAAAAATAGGATAATTAATAATAACATATATACATACTGTTTCCTGTCAACTTCTGATCTTCCTCTTAATCACTGCAATATCTTCAGTAACATGCTTTTCTGACAATCAAATGAGGTATCTAGAAAACACATCTAGCCAAGTATCAGATACGTATTAGGCAGGGGTCACCAGCCCCCAGGCCGCGGACCGATAGCAGTCCGCGGCCTGTTAGGAATTGGCAACACAGCAGAAGGTGAGTGGCCGGCAAGCTAGCGAAGCTTCACTGGCTGATCCCCATTGCTCCCCTTCACTCGCATTATCAGCTGAACCATCCCTCCCACCCATCCCGTCCGTGGAAAGATTGTCTTCCACGAAACCGGTCCCTGGTGCCGAAAAGGTTGGGGACCACTGTTAATAGGCACTAAACCACATTATTTCTTTCTCTTTCCTCTGGCTATGTCACCAGAAAATAGTACAGACAGGGGGCCAAACTGCCTGCGTTTCAAGCCACTTACCATCTGAGTCAACGTGGGTAGATTACTTCAACTCTTTTTGTATTTAATCCACATTTAACATGGGGACAATAAAAGTTCCCAGTCCTTTGGGTTTTTGTAAGGATAGAATTGGTTAGCATATATAAAATGTTTAGAAGCACACCTAGCACGATATAAACACTTAATAATTATTGGCTACCATCATCATTATACAACTGTTTCTATCACTTGCTCCTAAACCTCAGCTTCACAGTACTAAAATGCTGTGCAATGAATATGATGTATTTTTATTTTGAGAATACAAAAATTCTTAAAATATGTTACTAACCTCCCCCCAAAAACTGTGAGAATAGTATTGGGATTTAGTGAAAAGGACATGGACTTCAGGGTCAGACAAGTATAGTATTATTTGTGTAACTTTGTACAATTGACTTTACCTCTTTAATCCTCAGATTTCTTACTTATAAAAGAAGAAGAAAATAATTGTCCTTTTCTCACAGAGTTATTTATCATTACATGAGAAAAGTGTGTAAAAGATCTCACATGTACTCTGTAACATAATAAATCCTCAATAAATATTATTTCTCCATCCTGCTATTTTAGGCTAGATTGACTAAATGAAGTTTGAAGATTCCAGACATACACATTCAATGGATATCAAATTATATGTGCTTCATATTTTTAAGATAACCCATAGTCCCTAAACCACCATGGGCAATCTGATTGTGCATATATAAATATGCGCTTAATAAATTAGCTCATCCTCTCATTTATTCTCTAACACAGGGCAAACCCCAGTTATGAGACCTATGTGGTCCAAGGGATGGAGTGCTGAGTTTGGAGTTGGAAGCCGTTGCCCATGTGTACTGCTTGGCTCATGGTTTTCTGGTTAAAATTCACTTATCTTTTCTTCACTTCATTCCCTCCATCTGTGAAGGAGGACCATAATTCCCCACAGGAAAATTTATAAAGTTATGGAAGATCCACAGATGAGACACATGCTCTTTCACTTGATGAACTTAAATCCTCTTCCTACTCCCACACCACGCTGGTAATCCTGGTAGTATATTGGGGATTGGCAACACGCCCATGGGCACATAGTCAGAGCCAGGGCTATAAGAGGAATATGAGCTACTTTGCTGATCCCTAAAACGACCACATTACATGCTTTGCAAATGCATTTTCTTTATTTTCCACATTTCCACCCACAGCCTGGCAGAGCTCTAATGATTTTTCAAGGGCCAGTTTAAATGTCAACCGTTCTTTGAAGGCTTTGCCAAAACTCACTGGCTCTGCTCCAGAGACTCAATCTCTCCATCCATCTTTTTTAATTCTACAGCATTTAATTAGTGTGATTAGGATAATATAGGATATTTATCACATTTCATTACAGTGAAGTTGTTTACACGCCTGCCTCCCATCCTAGACAGGGAGTTCTGTGATGGCAGAAACTTTTTGTTGCTTAAATCAGAGCCTGGCATATAATAAGTATTCGCTAAATTTCACTTGAGTTAAACCAAGGTCTTCTCGACTTCCTGACATTTCCATAAGCTATTTTACCTCATTGAAACAAAGACTATTATTAAGTGGCTACATTACTGGATACTCAGTTTTTATTTTCTTGTTTGATGATAATTTGGAGCTTCAGATAATTGTCCATGCTAAACTGAAGGTCATGAAACCATTGTGGTAAAAGAAAATGCTCTTTTAATTAATAAAAACTGAGATATTATCAACCTGCCAGATCTATTTGAGCAGATGTGTGAATATTCACACAAACAGTAAACACATACACACATGTGTTTCACACTCATATACATACATATATGTAATTTATAGAATTAGTACAATGCAAAAGATAGAAGTTTCAAATAAAATTTTACTCATGGCTCATAACTTGATGCACATAATGGTAAGCTGACTCTACCTTTGATTAAAACAATTGAGTCAAATATTATTATTGATACAAAAAAATATGAACAAATCAGTGATGTTATAGTATAAAGTTTGCACAACACAAATATCAGTTCTAAAATAAATAGCCTGGGCACTTAATAGCTGTTTTTCAACACATTCATTTAAGGTGTATCTACATTCAAGTAAAATAACTGGTTAAATGAGTAAATGAATTTGTCTCAAAAATTGTACCAAATTTTTTTCCATTCATTTCTGAAAAACAGGAAATCAACCTTAAAACTAAGATTTCATAATGTTAATTGGAAGAAATAGACACATTTTAGAAAATTGGCTGTTTAATGATCTTGGCTGTGCTGCTCTCCAATTAGTGCTGGGTCACCAATTAATTATTTTCCAGGTGCCCAGGCTTCCTGGAAACCAACACTGGGCTGAGTTCTCTTGATCTTTTCACCTAATGCTCCAACTATATTAATGACTTTGACCTTGCTCAGACTTGGACAGCAGTTTTCTCAATTTGAAGAAAAAGTATCTTTTCCATTTATTTTAAGAAAGTAACAAATCAGAGTAAAGCCAAACAGAGGTTCATTGTCATTCACTGTTTGTCACATTCTTCCAAATTCACTTGAGACACTGGTTTTGATAGTTGTCATGTTTGTATTTGCTCCACCTGTGTTTTCTACCACAACCCCTTAGACCACCTAGACTTTGTCTTGTGACTAATTTCCTTGCCTACCTTTATTTTCCCTCACTCTTTTGATCTCCTGGTTTCCTTATGTTTTTAGATTATTCAAGCATACCCTTCACTAATAAGAAAGAGCCCCTCTCTCAAATCTGTTTCTGAACCAATCTTCTATCTTTCGTACTCACGTTTATTTTCAAGGGAATTTTACAGTTGTTGCCTAAAGTTTTTATTTCATTTCTCACTTGTTCATTAATTCAGAGTTATCTACTTCTTTCTGCCATCATATCATTGATCCTTTCTTCTTAAAATGTAGTCAATTAACACAACCATATTTAAAGACTTCATCACATTCAGTCTCAACAATATTTCACATTGTAAATTTCTCTACTTTAGCTTCGAGTCACTATCTATCTATCTATCTATCTATCTATCTATCTATCTATCATCTCCCTATGAGATTATGGACCTGGGAGTCACGTTGATCACGTTCTACATGTCAGCTTTGCCTCTGTCTTACAGACAAATTTCTGAAAAGTCACTTAACCTCTCCTCGCCTCAAGTTCTTCATGAATAAAATGGGCGTGAAAATATATATCACTTAGAACAGCTTCTCCACAAATTCTTTGCCAATCCTTACCATCTCTTTAACTATTTAACTGAACACAATCTGTCTCCTCGATATCCCTTAGAATAGGATGACCATATAATGTCCAAATCTAAATGTATTTTTAAATTAAAGAGTGTGCTATTAACTATGTTGCTGGAACAATGTGGGTAAACCAGGCCTGTTTGTAAAGCATAAAGTATAATGGGCCTATTCAAAGTGCACCCTGTATTTTTCCACTTTTCTGCATTTGTTAATTTTTCACCTCTCCTGGAATGCCTCTTTCCTTCCTCTGTGATAAATACATCTTTCAAATGTCTGTTCAACTCTCATCCACCAACCATACCATAGTTCTTTCATCTTTAACCAGTCAGCATTTATCTTTCCATGTAAGTATAAACAAAGTGAAATTCACGGGTCATCATGCATTGCCTTTTGATATAACTTGTCATACTTCACTATTATATTTAGTGTAAATTATCTCTATCAATATATCTCTAATTGTTTTTTCTTGAGAACATATAGTTTTTAATGGAAGTAACTTATTCTGATTTTTTTTTTTTTGTATTCTTCATGGTTTCTGGTATATAGTTAATCAATTAGTGGGTACTTATTAAATATTTGTTGATTGGATTATTGATTTATTATTATTACATTTTAGCTATGTTGGGTTAGTAGATGAGCTGAATTATTTATAAAATTATTCTACACTGTATTATTTAATGACTTGCCAAAAGGCTAACAGTTATTTTCAGAAATATGTATATTTTTAAGAACAAAAGTAAAGGAGCACAGTGACTTTTAACCATTACCAATTAATCCTCAACATATTAGACCAACAAGAACATCTCCCCCCCCACCAAAAAAAAGAAAAAAACTGAAGGAGGAAAATGAATCAGCAACACGTAGTTTAGCCACAAATGTAGATAGGAACAAGCTAATCTCTTGATAATGAAGGGGAGTAACGTGGCCTAATTTTTTGTGTTAGTTGGACAAATTTCACCTTCCCCAGAGCTCAATTATTTTCTAGCACTCTCAGAATTAATTCCACAATTAGAATGCTCATCATGGGCTAAACGGGAAGGTAAGAGTCCAAAGAACTCTCTTCCAAAATGAAACTAAAAACAAAGCAAAACTATTTTATTCTTCTTTTTTTAAGATTTTCTTTGAAAACTAAAATAAAAAGAAGAAAAATTATGGTTGCACCTATTCTCCTCTGCCTTATCCTAAAGTAACAATGTTGTGACTGGGCATAATAGTCTCATTCCAATTTGAACATGACTGTTGACAGCTTTCAATGCCCATATCTCCCCTTTCCCCTCTGCCCGTCTGTGTAGTACAAGAAAGCCCGAGTGCCCCTTTCTTTGGTGCCTGCAGGAAATTCAATCCAAGCAAGCCCTGACCTTTGTGTGACAACCTTCACCCCTGGCCCATCCCCTGACCATAATAAGACCCCGAAGCTGGTCCCTGTTGTCCTTCTCGTCTCTCTTAAGCCATTTTCAGACCAGCTTGGAAGCCTGCTTTGCTCTCCCCAAAAAGCTCTCCGCAAAATTATGAGAGAAATAAGCCTTTTTATTTGGTTCACATGTGGCATCATCAGTCTTGACATCTAAACCAACTTTGGGTGAGAGTCCACCTTAGCTCTGCAGGATGATCAAAACACTGTGGGTTAAAACTGGGGTAAAAAGTCTCTGGATTTATACAGATATATGCTACTGATGAGGATTATTTACACATAAAACTGAAAGAAAGGATATCACTACCAACCTTACAGATTTTAAAGGAAGAATGTATGCCAGTCATTCTATTAATTTAGGAAAAAAAATACACATTGTTTATTGTTACTAAGATGGACTTAAAGCCACATTTTGTTCTCAAAACTGTATATACTTATGTTGTTATTACCAAAAGTGCTGTATTGAGGTAACTGTGAGAGAGGTAGATATTGTAGAGGTAAGAATGTAAGTTATTTGCAGGTAGTATGCCCAGTTTATTAACAAACATGAAATCAATGAATATAAAAATTCAGTGTTGGTGTTTTGATAATAATTTCATATAATTTGAATATTATTCAGTATTATCATTTGCAGCTACATAAGAAATCAGGAAAAACCATGTTGTTAATGATTTTCATACTATTAAATATCCGAAAGTATTATTGTCAAAAAGAAAATTATTTACTGCATTGTATAAAGGCAAAACAAAGTGGGGCCAAGTATTAAAAAATAAAGAGAGAGAAATAGAAAGAGAGACAGAAAGAGACAGAGAGAGAGGAAGCTGGTACTAGAGGTTTACCAATCAAGTAATAATAATTTTGAGGGCTTCTTTTGATTGGAGTGTATGAGTAGGTTCTAGTATAAAATGTATATACAAAATATAAAAGGTCCTAATATTCAATGTAACTCTGAAGATAAATTCTAGTATCAATCAAAAATTAGGCAACTTAGAGGTATAAAATAGAATTTTAGAATTTCTAGTGTATTCAGAAATAGAAAACATAAATTTAATAGTAAGCTGAGAGATAGAATAAGAAAAGAGCAATTTTAAAATACACTCTAAGTGTGCACTAGGACACAAACATGAGGGGTTTCTATTTATTTTGTTTTCTTGGCATATCAAAGCCTTAGTTTTCTGGAAAAATTCAAGATAAGCATTTTCATACTTATTCCTAAAAGTACATAAATGTCAGTATTGATTACAAGGGTTGTTGGACCCTCAATGCTTAATTGAAATTTTCCTCTTGTCAGTTTTTGTCACACAAGGTTTCCATTATCTGAATAATGAACGTGAAGTGATGATTTATTTTCCCACTCTATTATCAGTGGGTTTTCTCTTCTAATACATTAGGGGAAAGATCTGGTAGAAATGTGACAGTATCCAGAAAAAAAGACAGCACTGGTTTGATAGTTCAGAAACTTCATGTACTCTTGCTCTTTTAGTCAGTAATTTTACTTACATAGAGAAATCACTTATCTGCATTGACCCTTAATTCATCATCTGGAGAAATGAATAAAAATTTGATTAGATGAGCTCATAAAATCCCTTCCTTCCCCATTATACTACTTTCCTTGAAATGATTTTTTTTAACTTTTAAGATTTTATGTATGACTCGTTCTCTAATGTTTCAGGACAGATTTGATTTTTCCAAACAACAAAATTAAACTAGATGTTATTAGAAGTCAAAACTTTTGCAAAAAATATCATTCACTCATTCATTTAATAAATACGTATTAAGTATATATATTGTGTCATCTCAAGTTTAATGAATACAGAGCAGAACACTTGATTTCTGCCTCCTCATCTAGTCCTGCTACATAATTTTCTTCAGCTCATCAAACCACAAAATCTTGCATCCACCTTCCCCCTTTCTCAAGTCAAAAATCTAGGGAACAACTTTGATTATTTTTTTTTCCCCCACTACATCAATTTCATCAATGAATGTTTTCAGTTATATCCAAAAGCATACAGTGAATCTATCCATTCTCTTCATCATGTATTGCCTGGCATTCCAGTTGGTTTCCTACTTCAACACTTCATCCCTCCCCTCAAAAATTGTAGTAACCAGAGTCATGTTCTAAAAACGTATATCAGATATAATCACTCCCTACTTAAAGTCTGTCGCTGACTTCACTATGTACTTGAAATACATTCTGACTTCTTATCCTCTTTACAAAGTCCTAAGGACTTAGACTGTATCTTTTTTCCAACCTTACCAATAGCAGTCTTTTCATCAACCATGTTTTTTATGCCACTGACTAGCTATTTATTCAATTGTGAAACTTCTTTTTTTGACATTATAATTTTTGCACTAACTGATGCCTGTTCCTAGAATATTTTTCCTCCTAATTTTCACATTGTTGGTGTTTCAAGGCATCCATGTCTTCATTTAAATGTCACTTTTCTTTTTTTTTTAATTAAAAAAAAAATTGCTATCTACAGTGTAATAGCTACAGGCCAACATGTTTAAGATTAATCTGTATTATTAAAAATTTCTCCATCATTTTCTCTGTTAGGCAATCCCTGGCCACCAATCCCAAGTAGTCACCCAGATGTACACTATAATATCACCTGTTTTAATTATCTGCATGGCACTTGTTTCTATGGAGATATTTTCTTCTTTAATTGTAAATGTTCCCTTTGTCTTCTATTGGAATATAAATATCATGCAGACTAGCAACATGTCACTCTTGTTTACTCCTACGTCCTCAAGCCCTGAAACAGTGTATAAAAGACTGTGCCCAGAAAGTTGCTATTCTTGTGAAGATTTTCCCCCAGCTTTATTGAAGTACAATTGACAAATGCAACTGTAGAATATTTAAAGTGTATAAATTGATGATTCAATATACATATACATTATGAACAAATTCTCCCATCAAGTTAATTAATACATCCATTAGCTCACATACTTATCTTTTGTTTGTTCATTTGGTGAGAACATTTAAGTTCTACTCTCTTAGCAGAGTTTAATTATACAATACAGTGTTATCAACTATCATCACCAGGTCATTCATTAGATCCTCAGAACTTATTGCTTTATAACTGAAAGTTTGCACCCTTTTACCAACATCTCCCTATTTCCCCCACCCCCCAGTCTGTGGCAAACACTTTTCTACATGGATCACTTTCTTAATTTCCCTTTTTGATAGCTAATTGTTGGTGTATAGAAGCATGACTGATTTTTGTATATTGATTTTGTATCATGAATTAGAGTAACTCTGAGAATCTGATTAGTTTAGTTACTGTGCCTCCCAAAATTATTCAGTGTTATCAATATCCATGGTTTTCAACAATATTTTTTTTAGATTCTTTTTTTTTTTTTTTTTTTTTTTTTTTTAAAATTCCATTAACCTCTTTCTCATATAATGCATTAATATTTCAGGTCCCATTTTTAATCTTTATACATTTTTTTTTTTTTTTTTTTTTTTTTTTTAATGAGGATCTTGAATCAGATGCGTACGCTTGATTGATCGACCGATTGATTGATCTTGGCTGTGTTGGGTCTTCGTTTCTGTGTGAGGGCTTTCTCTAGTTGTGGCAAGCGGGGGCCACTCTTCATCGCGATGCGCGGGCCTCTCACCGCCGCGGCCTCTCTCGCCGCGGAGCACAGGCTCCAGACGCGCAGGCTCAGCAGTTGTGGCTCACGGGCCCAGCCGCTCCGCGGCATGTGGGATCTTCCCAGGCCAGGGCTCGAACCCGTGTCCCCTGCATCAGCAGGCAGACTCTCAACCACTGCGCCACCAGGGAAGCCCTAGATTCTTTTAAGTTTATTCATTAGTTCATAGAGAATGAACATTAACCGTAATGCTGTGGCATTGCCAAGTACTGTTTGCATGACTCTGAGAACCAAAGTCAGTTAAATTTTTTGAGGTTTAGAATCCTTGTTCATGGAAATGAGCATTAAATATCCTTTCATGGGTATCACTGTGCTGATTAAATAAGATAATATAAGCAATAACACTTTAAGCATTTATGTACTACACAAATTTTAATAGCATTTACACTCAGGTCTTTATAGTGGCAGATAGGGTCCTTTGTTTCTACCCATCTTGTGAGGTATTGTCTCTTAGAACGATTCAAGTAAGACTTTCCTCATATCCTCAAAATAACAGTGTCTGTCACAGCCTCACTTAAAGCTGACCCTTCATAGATTTCAACTACTATTGTTCTCTCTGGATGACAATATTAATATTTTCACATATTATTCTGATATTTTTTGTTGAATTTATAAGATGGTGAAGTTTGGGCAACATCTATGTCATATAGGATTGGCATGATGCAAACTTGGTGAGTCATATTTATACAGTAATATGAATAGAGGTTAAAAAATATATAGCTTCTTTATTTCCTTATATTTCTCAATTTAGCCTAGCACAAAAATCCCTACTTGTACTCAGCAGCTGCAATCCTAAACTTGCCATTTCAAGTAGCTCAGTTACCACCAGTTTAAAATAGTCTCTTTTGATAACTACTTACCTCAGTTCTAGATTTCCCACTCTTCTTTCTTTTATCTTTTCTCTAAGTTGTAACTGAGTTGAGTCAGGGTGCCAATCTAAGTATCATTATGACATTCTAAATTTAAGAGGTAATTCTCATACGTGGAAGTTCTTTCCCCTTACAGAGTGTTATCTCCTGATAGGTGTCCGTGGTCCCACGATGTCTTCCATGTGTCTAGTTTACACACATTGTTTCTTCATATTTTCAAACATCAGTCCTCATCTGACCTGCCATACCACTCAGGCACTTTTACATTATTTGCTGTAGGTGTGGAGGGCGCTCAGGAAACTTTGGCTGTGTTCTCCTCACCAAGGTGAATTGCAAGGGACTCTGGGTAGCCCTCCATAGAGGCATTTGTCTGCCCCCATCTCCAATCATAAAAGATTTCAGGAACCATGTTTATGGAGCCATGTTGGAGGAGATAGTTTTCTAAATATTTCTATGTTCCAGGCTATAATTTGGGAGGCTAGGCAATCATCCCTTCTGCTCTGAGAGGCTTTTATTGTTTACCACATACCGAGGAGGTTGGCCCAAGAGAGGAGATTGAAGAGCTATACGTTTTCAGGAAACATCCAGCACCTTAACACTAATCAGATATCTATCACATATCTTCTGATTTTTCTCTCTTATATTACTGTGTGATTAAACTCTCACTTCGGGGCAGAAAAACAATAACTCATATCACTATGCATGCTTCTCTATTACATGCCTTATGGAATAAACTCTATACTTTTAGTCTATACTTTTAGTCTCTTTCAGTCTATGGCTTCCAATAGTTAAGGTCAACTTAGAATTGTAAAATATTCTCTCTAATACATTCCTGCCTCCTGAAACTGAAGGCTATGGATTTCAACACAATTGATTCTACTATAGATAACTATAACATCAATATGAACCCAAACATCAAGAATATATTATCTCCATCCCATTCTTCAATTTAGAAAAAAAGTTCCTAACACTGTCACTGCTTGAGGATAGTATTGAAGAGTATGATTAACAAACTACAGACCTTGTTTCAAATCCTTCCCATCAGCTGTTTTTATAAATAAGGTTTTTATTGCAATACAGTCATACATATATGTATGGTCTATGACTGCTCTCATGCTACCTTGGCCAAGTTAGCTATTTGTCACAGAGACCATATGGCATGGAGAGCCTAAAATATTTACTGTCAGACCCTCCTGAGGAAAAGTTTTCTGGCTGATGTTAAAAGCTTAGTTTATGGCAGAAGGGGAAAGGCATCACATTGAAAGGAGGACTTCTGGTGTGTGGAGTTTGGGAGTTTGGAGCCACCTGGATGACAGGGTCTTGGTGCTCCAGCCGGGGGTAAGGCCTGTTCCTCAGAAGTGGGTGAGCCGAGTTCAGGATATTGGTCCACCAGAGACTTCCCAGCTCCACGTAATATCAAAAGGTGAAAGCTCTCCAGAGATCGACACCTCAATGTTAAGACCCAGCTCTGCTCAATGACCAGCAAGCTACAGTGCTGGACACCCTATGCCAAACTAGCAAGACAGGAACAAAACCCCACCCATAAACAGAGAGGCTGCCTAAAATCATAATAAGGTAACGGACACCCAAAAACACACCACCGGACGCAGTCCTGCCCACCAGAAAGACAAGATCCAGCCTCATCCACTAGAACACAGGCACCAGTCCCCTCCACCAGGAAGCCTACACAAGCCACTGAGCCAACCTTACCCACTGGGGGCAGACACAAAACACAATGGAAACTACGAATCTGGAGCCTGCAAAAAAGAGACCCAAAACACAGTAAGTTAAGCAAAATGGGAAGACAGATAAACACACAGCACATGAAGGAGCAAGGTAAAAATCCACCAGACCAAACAAATGAAGAGGAAATAGGAAGTCTACCTGAAAAATAATTCAGAATAATGATAGTAAAGATGATCCCAAATCTTGGAAATAGGAAGGAGAAAATAAAAGAAACCTTTAACAAGGACCTAGAAGAACTAAAGAGCAAACAAACGATGATGACGAACACAATAAAATAAATTAAAAATTATCTAGAAGGAACCAATAGCAGAATAACTGAGTCAGAAGAAAGGATAAGTGACCTGGAAGATAAAATAGTGGAAATAACTACTGCAGAGCAGAACAAAGAATAAAGACTGAAAACAATTGAGGACAGTCTCAGAGACTTCTGGGACAACATTAAATGCACCAACATTTGAATTATAGGGGTCCCAGAAAAATAAGAGAAAAAGAAAGGGACTGAGAAAATATTTCAAGAGATTATAGTTGAAACCTTCCCTAATATGGGAAAGAAACAGTCAATCAAATCCAGGAAACGCAGAGAGTCCATACAGATAAATCCAAGGAGAAACAAGACAAGACACATATTAAACAAACTATCAAAAATTAAATACAAAGAAAAAATATTAAAAGCAGTAAGGGAAAAACAACAAATAACATACAAGGGAATCCCCATAAGGTTAAAAGCTGATCTTCCAGCAGAAACTCTGCAAGTCAGAAGGGAGTGGCAGGACATATTTAAAGTAATGAAAGGGAAAAGCCTACAACCAAGATTACTCTACCCAGCAAGGATCTCATTCAGATTCAACAAAGAAATGAAAACCTTTACAGACAAGCAAAAGTTAAGAGAATTCAGCACCACCAAACCAGCTTTACAACAAATGCTAAAGGAACTTCTCTAGGCAGGAAACACAAAAGGAGGAAAAGACCTACAATAACAAAGCCAAAACAATTAAGAAAAAGGTAATAGGAACATATATATTGAAAATTACCTTAAATGTAAATGGATTAAAAGCTCCCACCAAAAGACCTAGACTGGCTGAATGGAGACAAAAATAAGACCCATATATGTGCTGTCTGCGAGAGACCCACTTCAGACCTAGGGACACATACAGACTGAAAGTGAGGGAATGGAAAAAGACATCCCAAGCAAATGGACATCAAAAGAAAGCTGGAGTAGCAATACTCATACCAGACAAAATAGACTTTAAAATAAACACTATTACAAGAGACAAAGAAGGACACTATATAATTATCAAGGGACTGATCCAAGAAGATATAAAAATTATAAATATTTATGCACCCAACATAGGAGCACCTGAATACATAAGGCAAATACTAACAGCCATAAAAGGGGAAATCAACAGCAGCACAATCATAGTAGCGGACTTTAACACCCCACTTTCATCAATGGACAGATCATCCAAAATGAAAATAAATAAGGAAACACAAGATTTAAATGATACATTAAACATTGTGGACTTAATTGATAATTATAGGACATTCCATCCAAAAGCAACAGAATACACTTCCTTCTCAAGTGCTCATAGAACATCCTCCAGGATAGATCATATCTTGTGTCACAAATCAAGACTTGGTAAATTTAAGAAAATTGAAATTTTATCAAGTATCATTTCCAACCACAATGCTATGAGACTAGATATCAATTACAGGAAAAAATCTGTAAAACATACAAATACATGGAGGCTAAACAATACACTACTAAATAACGAAGTGATTACTGAAGAAATCAAAGGGGAAATCAAAAAATACCTAGAAACAAATGACAATGGAGACACGACGACCCAAAACCTATGGGATGTAGCAAAAGCAGTTCTAAGAGGGAAGTTTATAGCAATACAAGCCTACATCAAGAAACAGGAAACATCTAGAATAAACAACCTAATCTTGCACCTAAAGCAATTGGAGAAAGAAGAACAAACAACCCCAAAACTAGCTGAAGGAAAGAAATCATAAAGATCAGATAAGAAATAAATGAAAAAGAAATGAAGGAAACAATAGCAAAGACCAATAAAACTAAAAGCTTGTTCTTTGAGAAGATAAACAAAATTGATAAACCATTAGCTAGACTCATCAAGAAAAAAAAGGGAGAAGCCTCAGATCAATAGAATTACAAATGAAAAAGGAGAAGTAACGACTGACACTGCAGAAATACAAAGGATCATGAGAGATTACCACAAGCAACTCTATGCCAATAAAATGGACAATGTGGAAGAAACGGACACATTCTTATAAAAGCACAACATTCTGAGACTGAACCAGGAAGAAATAGAAAATATAAACAGACCAATCACAAGCACTGAAATTGGTACTGTGATTAAATATCTTCCAACAAACAAAAGCCCAGGACCAGATGGCTTCACAGGCGAATTCTGTCAAAGATTTAGAGAAGAGCTAATACCTATCCTTCTCAAACTCTTCCAAAATATAGCAGAGGGAGGAACACTCCCAAACTCATTCTATGAGGCCACCATCACCCTGATACCAAAACCAGATGAAGATGTCACAATGAAAGAAAACTACAGGCCAATCACACTGATGAACATAGATGCAAAAATCCTCAACAAAATACTAGCAAACAGAATCCAACAGCACATTAAAAGGATCATACATCATGATCAAGTGTGGTTTATCCCAGGATTGCAAGGATTCTTCAATATACACAAATCAATCAATGGGAAAAACCGGAGTAACAAATTAAAGGAGAAAAAACATATAATCATCTCAAAAGATGCAGAAGAAGATTTTGACAAAATTCAACACCCATTTATGATAAAAACCCTCCAGAAATTAGGCATACAGGGAAATTACCTCAACATAATAAAGGCCATATATGACAAACCCACAGCCAACATTGTTCTCAATGCTGAAAAACTGAAACCATTTCCTCTAAGATCAGGAACAAGACAAGGCTGTCCACTCTCACCACTAATATTCAACATGTTTTGGAAGTTTTAGCCACAGCAATCAGAGAAGAAAAAGAAATAAAAGGAATCCAAATTGGAAAAGAAGAAGTAAAACTGTCACTGTTTGCAGATGACATGATACTATACATAGAGAATCCTAAAGATGCTACCAGAAAACTGCTAGAGCTAATCAATGAATTTGTTAAAGTAGCAGGATACAAAATTAATGCACAGAATTCTCTTACATTATGATACACTAATGATGAAAAATCTGAAAGAGAAATTGAGGAAACACTCCCATTTACCATTGCAACAAAAAGAATAAAATATCTAGGAATAAACCTACCTAGGGAGACAAAAGACCTGTATGCAGAAATCTATAAGACACTAATGAAAGAAATTAAAGACGATCCAAAGAGATGGAGAGATATACCATGTTTCTGGATTGGAAGAATCAACATTGAAAATGACTATACTATGCAAAATAATCTACACATTCAATGCAATCCCTAACAAAATACCAATGGCATTTTTCACAGAACTAGAAGAAAAATTTTCACAATTTGTATGGAAACACAAAAGACCCAGAATAGCCAAAGCAATATTGAGAAAGAAAAACAGAGCTGGAGGAATCAGGCTCCTGGAATTCAGACTATATTACAAAGCTACAGTAACCAAGATAGTATGATACTGGCACAAAAACAGAAACATAGATCAATGGCACAGGATAGAAAGCCCAGAGATAAACCCATGCACATATGGTCAACTACTCTTTGACAAAGGAGGCAAGGATATGCAAGGAAAAAAGACAGTATCTTCAATAAGTGGTGCTGGGAAAACTGGACAGCTACATGTAAAAGAATGAAATTTGAACACTCCCTAACACCATACACAAAAATAAACTCAAAATGGATTAAAGACCTAAATGTAAGGCCAGACACTATAACACTCTTAGAAGAAAACATAGGCAGAAGAGTCTTTGACATAAATCACAGCAAGATCCTTTTCGACCCACCTCCTAGAGAAATGGAAATAAAAACAAAAATAAACAAAGGGGACCTAATGAAACTTAAAATCTTTTGCACAGCAAGGAAACTATAAATTAGACGAAAAGACAACCCTCAGAATGGGAGAAAATATTTGCAAATGAAGCAACTGACAAAGGATTAATCTCCAAAATTTACAAGCAGCTCATGCAGCTCAATAGCAAAAAAACAAACAACCCAATCCATAAATGGGCAGAAGACCTAAATAGACATTTCTCCAAAGAAGATTTACAGTTTGTCAACAAACACATGAAAGGATGTTCAACATCACTAATCATTAGAGAAATGCAAATCAAAACTACAATGAGGTATCACACACACCAGTCAGAATGGCCATCATAAAAAAATCTACAAACAATAAATTCTGAAGAGGGTGTGGAGAAAAGGGAACCCTCTTGCACTGTTGGTGGGAATGTAAATTGATACAGCCATTATGGAGAACAGTATGGCAGTTCCTTTAGAAACTAAAAATAAGACTACCATACGACCCAGCAATCCCACTACTGGGCAAATACCCTGAGTAAACCATAATTCAAAACGTGTCATGTACCACAATGTTCATTGCAGCACTATTTACAATAGCAGGACATGGAAGCAACCTAAGTGTCCATCAACAGATGAATGGATAAAGAAGATGTGACACATATATACAATGGAAGGTTACTCAGCCATAAAAAGAAACGAAATTGATTATTTGTAGTGAGGTGGATGGACCTAGAGACTGTCATACAGAGTGAAATAAGTCAGAAAGAGAAAAACAAATATCTTATGTTAACACATATATATGGAATCTAAAAAAAAAAAAAAAAAAAAAAAAAAAAAAAAAGAAAGGTTCTGAAGAAACTAGGGGCAGGACAGGAATAAAGACACAGATGTAGAGAATGGACTTGAGGACACGGGGAGGGGGAAGGGTAAGCTGGGACGAAGTGAGACAGTGGCATGGACATATATATACTACGAAATGTAAAATAGATAGCTAGTGGGAAGCAGCCACCTAGCACAGGGAGATCAGCTCGGTGCTTTGTGACCACCTAGAGGGGTTGGATAGGGAGGATGGGTGGGAGACGCAAAAGGGAGGAGATATGGGGATATGTAAATACGTATAGCTGATTCACTTTGTTATAAAGCAGAAACTAACACACCATTGTAAAGCAATTATACTCCAATAAAGATGTTAAAAAAAGCTTAGTTTTATATCAAAATACAACACGACTGTATAAATAAATCCTACTTCTTGCTTTTTGATATTTTCATCAGCTTAATTTTAATAGTTCTTGTCACATCTTTTTCCTTCCCATTCAGTAAGTGAATTCCTAAGTGAGAGCCTCAAAGTTGTAATCAGGAGACTTGGAATATACAAGGGGGATTAAGGTTCATTGGATCATACCATGTCCTAGATATTGTGATATGAGAGTTAAATATTAGCTCTATTAACCTGTGTTCTCATCTCATATTTGTCAGGTGGGCATCATCAGAAAGAATGTGTCACAAAATATACTAATTTCTATGTGTAGGGTCCCTTCCCCATTCTCAGGCTTTCACACTCATACAGGGTCAATTCATGAGCAGAGACCTCACCATAGCAATGGCAAAATCTGGCATAAAAATTGTACTGCATTAGATGGAATGCAATTTGTTTTTTTTTGCTTTTTTTCTGTTTAAAATTTCTCCATTGTGTGAAAATATTTTGACATTAATAGTTTTTCAGAGTAAATAGAATTATGGCTTTTGGGCATTTTTTTCCTCCTAAGGGAGGGGGCAGAATTACTATGTATCCACAATGTTAGTATTTTTGTCTGTCTTGTTTTTCACATTATCTATAAAACTTGAAATTCGGACAGATTTTTCATCCAAGGTCACTTCCAGCATTAAAATTCAGTGATTTTTAAAAACGGAACTTTTTAGAGAAGCCAGATGTTATTGAGCAGTCCTGTTTACTCATTAGCAACTAAAAAACAAATATTTGGTGTTATCCATTTCACTCTTATTTTTGGGCATTCTGTTGCTATAAAGACCAAAGACAGAGCAGTTTTTCTAGGATGGGAGAAATGAGGACTTTTTGATGAATCCACATTTTCAGTATAGGTTTCTCCCTTATATTTTTAAAATGAGTATCTAAGTTTAGTCATCTTTATCTATGAGGTTATTTTTTTTTCTTTTACAATGTATTCAAGTAAATGAACTTATCATCATCATTTGAAGTTTATTACCTTCAAAGTCTTCCATACTACTTATAGGTATTTTCTATCAGTTGAGTGATCACAGATCAGTAAGTTGATTCAAGGTGAACATATCTGTAAATGATCTATGCACTTTGAGATTTGCACACAAGTAATTTCTCAGCACATTAGCCATAATGTTCAGGAAAAAAAAAAAAAAAAGTCTTTTTGACTTTAGACACTCTAAGAAAAATAAGAAAAATATTTTAAAAATAAAAGGAAGAGGAAGTAAGGAAGATAAGGTAAAATTGGATCACTTGTTTCTATACCTATACATACCACTATTGGGTTGTTGTTTCATTGACTATTGTAAACAATGGTTCATAGAGTGAGAAAACATACACTCCATTCTCCCATCTTTAATATCTTCTTTACAACTTTCCTGATAAGAAATAACTAAATTGGCTCAAATATTCCACTACCTGGGAACCACTTATAGAACAACTCCTCCATTACTATACATTTCTTAAAGTGATTCTTAATATTGATCTAATAATTTGACATCCAACAATGTACCCCAGTTTCCTGTATATATTTTTTAACGTGAAAAAGGAACATTTCCATTCCTTCCTGTGCATGACAGCCTTACAAATATTGAAAACTAGTATTATGTTTCCTCTTAGTCTTTCTTCCCCTGAGCTAAACACTCTATGCTGATACAACATGGTTTGTAAATCCCTCATGTATTCTGTTTGGTCTCCTTGGTACACATCAATTTTGTAATGTATTCCTTAATATGGACACATTGCTGTATGTAATGCTGCCCACATGTTCTGGTCTGTAGAAATTCACAGTAAAATTTTTACAATATTCTAGATTTCCTTCAGCTTTAATCTTTGTAGTCAAAGGAGGCATATCTATAAATCTATTTTTGACAATACTGTATCACATGTCTACACTCACATCCCATTAAAGACTAAGTCAAAGAAAATATTTACCTCTATAAACTCTGTATAGAATGCAAACTTAAGTTAGATTAAATATTTAAAAGTTGTTTATTTCCTTAAGTAGATTTTGATTCCAAAAGGACAACTAGAACTGGGTGATTTTGTTTCTCTATCATTTCTCAGGGGTTTTTTTGCCCATGTTCTATTTTAAGCAGACTATCTCTGCTTCACAGGAAAGATGAGCACTCAAAGCTCAAAATTAAGTAGTTACAATCTCAAAAGAAGGAAAACCTTAGCTCTGAATGTTCATAGAGATCACTGAAATTAAATTTTGATTGGCTCTGCTTAGATCATGTGTCTACACCATAATCACCCATTTATTCATAGGAAAGTTTTGATTGTGTAACACTGATCTCACACCCACATCTAGGCTGGAGTCATTGGGGCCATTTGATTGATAATCCAGTAGAGGGAAAAGGCTTGCTCTAAAAGTAAAAGATGTTTTGCAGACCAAAACCTAACAGAAGACCATTGCATTCACTTCACTTCATTTGGTACTAATGAACAATACTTGCAAATCATTCCATAAATCTTCATTAACTCAAATGAATATCAATCTGCATATATGTCACACTAAGGCCTAATTATCACAATAAGGGAAAAGCAACTATGATCAGAAAATAAGAAGAAATCAATAGAGATTCATTCTGTTATTGTTATATGCACATATGTGTTACCTACTCTAACACAATTTTTAATTGTTAAAATTAAAGTCTGCTTAGTCAATGTAAGTAGTGCCTTTTATTGATAGTAATATGTTCCCAATTTTTAAATTTCAATCGTGCATGTTATTCATTTATGTATTCTTCACTTAACAAATATTTGTTGAGTTCTTACTCTTTGTTTGGCACTTTTCCAGGACTTGGAATGTAATATTGAACAATTCCTGCCTGGACCCTGACATGATGGAGTTTAGGTACAATGTGGTCCACAAATCTTAAGTAATTTTTTATTTGAATTCAGTTGTCATAAAGACTATAAAGTAAAAACATACTATAGGGTGCTAGGTTGGTAAAAAGAGTGAAGACTAACATATACTGTGAAATCGGAGAAGATTTTTGGAGAAATTAGATAGGTTTAAGAATAAAAGTAGCTATGCAAAAATGTATCTCTGTCTGCGTGTGTTGGTGTTGGATGAAGAGAAAGAAAGAGAAAGAGCAGTGGTTAAATTCAGTAGGAAGGCCTGAAGAGGGTGTGGGTACATGACACTATAGAAAGTCCAGAGAGAGAAGTAACATAGGAAAAAAGAGGGAGGGAAAAACCAGACTACATAGGTTTTTAAGGGATTTTTCACTTTATCCTAAGAGCAATGTAAAGGCATTTAATTGCTTGAAGCAGAGGAGTGATGTGGAGAGCTTTGTGGTTTTAAACAATCACAATGTTTGTGCATGGGGAATGCTTTAGGATACCCAGTAGAAGGCTATTACGCTAGTTCTTTAGCGACCGACTGCTTATAATACTGTGGTGGCAGTGGAGTTAAAGGTCTGAGACACACAAGTAACTAGTCTGAGACCATTTTGAAAGTAGGATCATCAAGACTTAGTGATTGCCTGCTTTTATGTGCACATATAAATGTGACTCACTCAACCTAATGTAATCATAATGAACATGTTTTAAGATAAAAGTAGCTGATTATGGTATTTATTATATTATTTAGAAGCCTAATAAGTTGCTGCTCTGAATTCTTTCATGAACAAGAAATTTTAAAATTAATTTCTTCTCTTTGGGAATAATAATTTATTTTGTGGCTTCAATAAATACAATTTTTTTAAACATTTTTATTGTAGTATAATTGCTTTACAATGGTGTGTTAGTTTCTGCTTTATAACAAAGTGAATCAGTTATACATACACATATGTTCCCATATCTCTTCCCTCTTGTGTCTCCCTCCCTCCCACCCTCCCTATCCCACCCTTCTAGGTGGTCACAAAGCACTGAGCTGATCTCCCTGTGTTATGCAGCTGCTTCCCACTAGCTATCTATTTTACATTTGGTAGTGTATATATGTCCATGCCACTCTCTCACCCTGTCACATCTTACCCCTCCCCCTTCACATATCCTCAAGTCCATTCTCTAGTAGGTCTGTCTTTATTCCCGTCTTGCCACTAGGTTCTTCATGATTTTTTTTCCCTTAGATTCCATATATATGTGTTAACATACAGTATTTGTTTTTCTCTTTCTGACTTACTTCACTCTGTATGACAGACTCTAGGCCCATCCACCTCACTACAAATACCTCCATTTCATTTCTTTTTAAGGCTAAGTAATATTCCATTGTATATATGTGCCACATCTTCTTTATCCATTCATCCGATGATGTACACTTAGGTTGCTTCCATGTCCTGGTTATTGTAAATAGAGCTGCAATGAACATTTTGGTACATGACTCTTTTAGAATTATGGTTTTCTCAGGGTATATGCCCAGTAGTGGGATTGCTGGGTCGTATGGTAGTTCTATTTTTAGTTTGTTAAGGAACCTCAATACTGTTCTCCATAGTGGCTGTATCAGTTTACATTCCCACCAACAGTGCAAGAGTGTTCCCTTTTCTCCACACCCTCTTCAGAATTTATTGTTTCTAATTTTTTGATGAAGGCCATTCTGACCGGTGTGAGATGATATCTCATTGTAGTTTTGATTTGCATTTCTCCAGTGATTAATGATGTTGAGAATTCTTTCATGTGTCTGTTGGCAAACTGTATATCTTCTTTGGAGAAATGTCTGTTTAGGTCTTCTGCCTATTTTTGGATTGGGTTGTTTGTTTTTATTGCTATTGAGCTGCATGAGCTGCTTGTAAATCTTGGAGATTAATCCTTTGTCAGTTACTTCATTTGCAAATATTTTCTCCCATTCTGAGGGTTGTCTTTTGGTCTTGTTTATGATTTTCTTTGCTGTGCAAAAGCTTTTAAGTTTCATTAGGTCCCATTTGTTTATTTTTGTTTTTATTTCCATTTCTCTAGGAGGTGGGTCAAAAAGGATCTTGCTGTGATTTGCGTCATAGAGTGTTCTGCCTATGTTTTCCTCCAAGAGTTTTATAGTGTCCGGGCTTACATTTAGGTATTTAATCCATTTTGAGTTTATTTTTGTGTATGGTGTTAGGGAGTGTTCTAATTTCATACTTTTACATGTAGCTGTCCAGTTTTCCCAGCACCACTTTTTGAAGAGGCTGTCTTTTCTCCACTGTATATGCTTGCCTCCTTTATCAAAGATAAGGTGACCATATGTGCGTGGTTTATCTCTGGGCTTTCTATCCTGTTCCATTGATCTATGTTTCTGTTTTTGTGCCAGTACCAAACTGTCTTGATTACTGTAGCTTTGTAATATAGTCTGAAGTCAGGGAGCCTGATTCCCCCAGCTCCATTTTTCGTTCTCAAGATTGCTTTGGCTATTCAGGGTCTTTTGTGTTTCCATACAAATTGTGAAATTTTTTGTTCTAGTTCTGTGAAAAATGCCAGTGGTAGCTTCATAGGGATTGCATTGAATCTGTAGATTGCTTTGGGTAGTAGACTCATTTTCACAATGTTGATTCTTCCAATCCAAGAACATGGTATATCTCTCCATCTATTTGTGTCATCTTTAATTTCTTTCATCAGTGTCTTATAATTTTCTGCATACAGGTCTTTTGTCTCCTTAGGTAGGTTTATTCCTAGATATTTTATTCTTTTTGTTCCAATGGTGAACGGGAGTGTTTTCTTAATTTCACTTTCAGATTTTTCATCATTAGTGTATAGGAATGCAAGAGATTTCTGTGCATTAATTTTGTATCCTGCTACTTTACCAAATTCATTGATTAGCTCTAGGAGTTTCTGGTAGCATCTTTAGGATTCTCTATGTATAGTATCATGTCATGTGCAAACAGTGACAGCTTTACTTCTTCTTTTCCAATTTGGATTCCTTTTATTTCTTTTTCTTCTCTGATTGCTGTGGCTAAAACTTCCAAAATTTTGTTGAATAATAGTGGTGAGAGTGGGCAACCTTGTCTTCTTACTGATCTTAGTGGAAATGGTTTTAGTTTTTCACCATTAAGGACAAAGTTGGCTGTGGGTTTGTCACATATGGCCTTTACTATGTTGAGGAAATTTCCCTCTATGCCTACTTTCTGCAGGGCTTTTTTCATAAATGGGTGTTGAATTATGTCGAAAGCTTTCTCTGCATCTGTTGAGATGATCATATGGTTTTTCTCCTTCAATTTGTTAATGTGATGTATCACGTTGATTGATTTGCGTATATTGAAGAATCCTTGCATCCCTGGCATAAACCCCACTTGATCATGGTGTATGATCCTTTTAATGTGCTGTTGGATTCTGTTTGCTAGTATTTTGCTGAGGATTTTTGCATCTATGTTCATCAGTGATATTGGCCTGTAGTTTTCTTTCTTTGTGACATCTTTGTCTGGTTTTGGTATCAGGGTGATGGTGGCCTCGTAGAATGAGTTTGGGAGTGTTCCTCCCTCTGCAGAAGTTTGGAGGAGTTTGAGAAGGATAGGTTTTAGCTGTTCTCTAAATGTTGGATAGAATTCGCCTGTGAAGCCATCTGGTCCTGGGCTTTTGTTTGTTGGAAGGTTTTTAATCACAGTTTCAATTTCAGTGCTTGTGATTGGTCTGTTCATATTTTCTATTTCTTCCTGGTTCAGTCTCGGCAGATTGTGCATTTCTAAGAATTTGTCCATTTCTTCCAGGTTGTCCATTTTATTGGCATAGAGTCGCTTGTAATCTCTCATGATCGTTTGTATTCCTGCAGTGTCAGTGTTTACTTCTCCTTTTTCATTTCTAATTTTATTGATTTGAGTCTTCTCCCTTTTTCTCTTGATGAGTCTGGCTAATGGTTTATCAATTTTGTTTATCTTCTCAAAGAACGAGCTTTTACTTTTATTATCTTTGCTATTGTTTCCTTCATTTCTTTTTCATTTATTTCTGATCTGATCTTTATGATTTCTTTCCTTCTGCTAGCTTTGGGGTTTTTTGTTCTTCTTTCTCTAATTGCTTTAGGTGCAAGGTTAGGTTGTTTATTTGAGATGTTTCCTGTTTCTTGATGTAGGCTTATATTGCTATAAACTTCCTTCTTAGAACTGCTTTTGCTACATCCCATTGGTTTTGGGTCGTCGTGTCTCCATTGTCATTTGTTTCTACATATTTTTTGATTTCCCCTTTGATATCTTCAGTGATCACTTCCTTATTAAGTAGTGTATTGTGTAGCATCCATGTGTTTGTATTTTTTACAGATATTTTCCTTTAATTGATATCTAGTTTCAAAGCGTTGTTGTCGGAAAAGATACTTGATACAATTTCAATTTTCTTAAATTTACCAAGGCTTGATTTGTGACCCATGATATGATCTATCCTGGAGAATGTTCCATGAGCACTTGAGAAAAATGTGTATTCTGTTGTTTTTGGGGGGAATGTCCTATAAATATCAATTAAGTCCATCTTGTTTAATGTATCATTTAAAGCTTGTGTTTCCTTATTTATTTTCATTTTGGATGATCTGTCCATTGGTGAAAGTGGGATGTTAAAGTCCCCTACTATGATTGTGTTACTGTCGATTTCCCCTTTTATGGCTGTTAGTATTTGCCTTATGTATTGAGGTGCTCCTACGTTGGGTGCATAAATATTTACAATTGTTATACCTTCTTCTTGGATCGATCCCTTGATCATTATATAGTGTCCTTCTTTGTCTCTTGTAATAGTCTTTATTTTAAAGTCTATTTTGTCAGATATGAGAATTTCTACTCCAGCTTTCTTTTGATTTCCATTTGCATGGAATATCTTTTTCCATCCCCTCAGTTTCAGTCTGTATGTGTCCCTAGGTCTGAAGTGGTTCTCTTGTAGACAGCATACATATGGGTCTTGTTTTTGTATCAGTTCAGCCAGTCTGTGTCTTTTGGTGGGAGCATTTAACTCATTTACATTTAAGGTAATTATTGATATGTATGTTCCTATTCCTATTTTCTTAAATGTTTTGGGTTTGTTATTGTAGGTGTTTTCCTTCTCTTGTGTTTCCTGCCTAGAGAAGTTCCTTTAACATTTCTTGTAAAACTGGTTTGGTGGTGCTGAACTCTCTCAGCTTTTGCTTGTCTGTAGAGGTTTTAATTTCTCCATCAAATCTGAATAAGATCCTTGCTAGGTAGAGTAATCTTGGCTGTAGGTTCTTCTCCTTCATCACTTTTAGTATATCCTGCCACTCTCTTCTGGCTTGCAGAGTTTCTGCTGAAAGATCAACTGTTAACCTTATGGGGATTCCGTTGTGTGTTATTTGTTGTTTTTCCCTTGCTGCTTTTAATGTGTTTTCTTTATATTATTTTTTGATAGTTTGATTAATATGTGTCTTGGCATGTTTCTCCTTGGATTTATCCTGTATGGGACTCTCTGTGCTTCCAGGGCTTGATTAACTATTTCCTTTCCCATATTAGGGAAGTTTTCAACTATAATCTCTTCAAATATTTTCTCAGTCCCTTTATTTTTCTCTTCTTCTTCTGAGACCCCTATAATTCGAATGTTGGTGTGTTTAATGTTGTCCCAGAGGTCTCTGAGACTGTCCTCAGTTCTTTTCATTCTTTTTTCTTTATTCTGCTCTGCAGTAGTTATTTCCAGCATTTTATCTTCCAGGTCACTTACCCGTTCTTCTGCCTCAGTTATTCTGCTATTGATCCCTTCTAGGGTATTTTTAATTTCATTTATTGTGTTTTTCATCATTGCTTGGTTCTTCTTTAGTTCTTCTATGTCCTTGCTAAATATTTCTTGCATTTTGTCTATTCTATTTCCAAGATTTTGGATCATCTTTACTATCATTATTCTGAATTCTTTTTCAGGTAGACTGCCTATTTCCTCTTCATTTGTTAGGTCTCCTGTGTTTTTACCCTGCCTCTTCATCTGCTGTGTGTTTTTCTGTCTCCTCATTTTGCTTATCTTACTGTGTTTGGGGTCTCCTTTTCACAGGCTGCAGGTTCGTAGTTCCCTTTGTTTTTCGTATCTGTCCCCAGTGGCTAAGGTTGGTTCATTGGGTTGTGTAGGCTTCCTGGTGGAGGGGACTAGTGCCTGTGTTCTGGTGGATGAGGCTGGATCTTGTCTTTCTGGTGGGCACGTCCACGTCTGGTGGTGTGTTTTGGGGTGTCTGTGACGTTATTATGATTTTAGGCAGCCTCTCTGCTAATGGATGGGACTGTGTTCCTTTCTTGCTAGGTATTTGGCATAGGGTGTCCAGCACTGTAGCTTGCTGGTCATTGAGTGAAGCTGGGTCATGATGTTGAGATGGAGATCTCTGAGAGATTTTGCTCTTTGTTATTACATGGAGCTGGGAGGTCTCTTGTGGACCAGTGTCCTGAAGTTGGCTCTCCCACCTCAGAGGTACAGGCCTGATGCCTGGCAGGAGCACCAAGAGCCTTTCATCCACACAGCTCAGAGTAAAAGGGAGAAAAAATAGAAAGAAAGTAAGAAAGAGGATAAAATAAAATAAAATAAAATAAAGCTATTATAATAAAAAATTATTGAGAAAAAATTCATTAAGAATTTTTTTTTAAATTTTTTAAAATAAATTTATTAAGGTTTTATAATAAAAAATAAGAAAAAAATTAGTTTTTTAAAATAAAAAATAGGAAAAAAAATTAAGAAAAATGTTTTTTTTTAATTTTTTAAAATAAAAAATAAGGAAAAAATTATTAAGAAAAAAAAAAATTTTAAGTTAAAAAAAAAACAAAAAAGACGGATGGACCGAACCCTAGGACAAATGGTGAAAGCAAAGCTATACAGCCAAAATCTCACCCAGAAGCATACACTTATACACTCACATAAAAAGGAAATGGGGAAAAATTAATATATCCTGCTCCCAAAGTCCACCTCCTGAATTTGGGATGATCCGTTGTCTATTCAGATATTCAACAGATGCAGGTACATCAAGTTGTTTGTGAAGCTTTAATCCGCTGCTTCTGAGGCTGCTGGGATAATTTTCCCTTTCTCTTCCTTGTTTGTACAGCTCCCAGGGTTCAGCTTTGGATTTGGACCTGCCTCTTCGTGTAGGTCGCTTGAGGGCATCTGTTCTTCTCTCACAAAGGACCAGGTTAAAGAAGCAGCTGCTTTGGGGGCTCTGGCTCACTCAGGTGGGGGGGAGGGAAGGGTACGGATGCGGGGCGAGCCTGCAGTGGCAGAGGCCAGCGTGACGTTGCAGCAGCCTGAGGCGCGCCATGCGTTCTCCCGGGAAGTTGTCCCTGGATCACGGGAGCCTGGCCTTGGCGGGCTGCACAGGCTCCCGGGAGGGGCGGTGTGGATAGTGACCTGTGCTCGCACACTGGCTTTTTGGTGGTGGCAGCTGCAGCCTTAGCGTCTCATGCCTGTCTCTGGGGTCCGCGTTGATAGCTGCGACTGGCGCCTGTCTCTGGAGCTTGTTTAGGCGACGCCCTGAATCCCCTCTCCCTGTGCACCGCAAAACAAGAGGCAAGAAAATGTCTCTTGCCTCTTTGGCAGCTGCAGCCTTTTTCCCAGACACTCTCCCGGCTAGCTGTGGTGTGCTAACCCCTTCAGGCTGTGTTCACGCTGCCAGCCCCAGTCCTCTCCCTGGGATCCAACCGAAGCCCGAGCCTCAGCTCCCAGCCCCCGCCCACCCCATTGGGTGAGCAGACAAGCCTCTCGGGCTGGTGAGTGCTGCTTGGCGCCAAGCATCTGTGTGGGAATCTCTCCGCTTTGCCTTTCGCACCCCTGTGGCTGTGCTCTCCTCCGTGGCTCCGAAGCTTCCCCCCTCTGCCACCCACAGTCTCCACACGCGAAGGGGCTTCCTAGTGTGTGGAGACCTTTCCTCCTTCACAGCTCCCTCCCACTGGTGCAGGTCCCGTCCCTATTCTTTTGTCTCTGTTATTTCTTTTTTCTTTTGCCCTACCCAAGTACGTGGGGGAGTTTCTTGCCTTTTGGGAGGTCTGACGTCTTCTGCCAGCGTTCAGTGGGTGTTCTGTAAGAGCATTTCCACGTGTAGATGTATTTCTAATGTATCTGTGGGAAGGAAGGTGATCTCCGCATCTTACTCTTCCGCCATCTTGCCCCCTGCCTAAATACAATATTTTTAGAGCCAAGAAGCTATAAAATATTTTTAAATATAACAACCACCATTCTGTCTCACTGGCTTACTGAAAATCCAAAGAAAACACAAAGTTGCCCAGAGTAAGGGAATGAGAAAAATTATAAGGAGAAAGACAGCTGATAAAAATAAACAGCAGAACAAGGACACCCAGAGGGAACTTGCAGTCTACACAATTTTCGGTCTTACCTAAATGTGAAATATCCAAGGAGACAACTCTATGTACAGGAGAAACAGGTATCCAAGCATTCCTGACTCTTAAGTTTGCACTGACCTGTTTTAAATGCTCCGCGGTTCACACTTATTCTTCTCTCACTGAAAATGCCTGACTATTCAGCAGCAGCTCCACGAGCAATGACCTCCTTGAGGCTATTTCTCTTTTTCTTTCTGTGTGTACATAATAATAGTAGCATATAGAGAATTTATACATGAGAACGCGACATGCCTTGTTCTAAGTGCTTTACTTGTATTAATTCATTTAATCTTTGCAGCAAATCTTTGAGGTGGTTACACCAATGTCACGACTTTTACCGATTGTGGTACAATGAGGTCACCACACTTCCCCCGAGGTCACCAAATTAGTAAATGGCAAAACTGTGATCTGATCATACAAAGTTTGGCTTCAGAGTCCAAGCAGTTGATCACTTGTTCTACTAACCCCAATATAGCAGATACAGTAACAATAGCTACAGTCCATGGAGTACTCTTTATGCCAGGTGCTCGTGGTTTAAAAACATGTATCTTGATTCCTGCAAAAAAACCAATCGAGGAAACACTTTTAAGGTTGGTATTATTTCCCAATTTTCAGACAAAGATTTGGTGGCTCAGGGACCTTTATCTGTTTGATGTGGGCCACATAACCAGTAAAAAGCAGAGTCAAACTCTATAGTCAGATATGTCTGAATACAAAAACTATCCTCTTTTAACAAGAAGAAAACTCAGATACTAGTTTTAGCTCTATCACTGGCAATATGCTCATAAACATCACTTAATCTCCCTAGTTTCAGGTCACTCAACTGTAAAATAAAAGTGATTCTCAAACTTGAGTAGTCTTAGGATACCCTTGGAATATTTGCTATAAATGTAGATTTTCCAGTCAATCGTAAAGAACTTGATCAAGCAGATTTAGGGTGAGGGTCCAATTGCTTGCATTTTGAGCGATAATCCCTAGAGATTCTGATTCATGTGATATGTGGACCATGCTTTTGGCTGACTTCACCTTGAAACAGTTATTAAGCAAATGCTATTTTTGCTTTGCTCTGTTATGACTTTGAAACTCAACAATCCTACAGTAACCCATATGGCACCTAGACCACCTGGACACTTAAAAATGTAAGAATAATTGATTTAGAATCTAATTACATGAACTATTGGAGTCAGAAGGAGAGCCCTTCTGAATTCCACAGCTCATGGAATAAGTTAGGCTCTCTCTTCATGATGTCTTCATATTTACAAAGCATTTGTGCTCTCATGATCCAGGTCCTATGTTTGTATAGGTTGCTTCTGTTAATTTCCCATGTGACATGCGAGGACCACATATATAATTGAAACTCCTGGTGTGGGCTCTGCTTTCTCTTCCCAATTTCTGCATTGTTGCCCTGCAGCTAAAATGATTCCATCCCCTGACTTCAATAACTATAATTCCTAAGCCAGCTTCATTTTCTTCATAGTATTTTTACTATCTAAAATTATTTTATTTGTTCTTTTCAGATATTATCTTTTTCCTTCATTAGAAATTAAGTTTTACAAAAGTAGGGACTTTGATTAGTTCACCACTTATTACCAACATCTATCACAGGGCTTACTATCAGGTGCTTACTAAATATTTGTTTAATGAGTGAATATTAATTATATTTTTCTAGATTCTACTCACATAACATCAGAATTACTGCCACAGTGGGTCTTCCTCCCTCTGTGGGCTACGGAGGAGTATAATCATTCCACTACAATTCATTCAGTATATTTTTTCATCCTACAATCTTCCTTAAATATCATTTCATCCACACATTTGTAATGATTAAAATCTATTCTCCCCTATACTAGGTGTAATTTTCTCTCTTACTCTCAGTTATTAGACACCTAACTACAAACGATTTCTCTTAAACCAGGATCATCTTGTCACTATTCTGGGAACACAGCCACTTCCTTCCTACGATTTGGGCTTTCCCATTTGTACGTTCATTTTGCCACATTCTTCCTGCTCTTCAAAGTCTAGCTGAAGTTTCATCTTTTTGAAGACAATTTCACTGACTGTTATATTAAACTATATATATTTTTTGTATTAGTCTTCTCTCTTGACCTAGTCACAACCTTTTTGAAGACAGAGTCCTTATGTACTTTACACTGGTATTTTTTTAATCTGCTGGTCCTAGATCTCAATAAACATTTTTGATTATACAGAATAAAATAACACAATAGAGTAGAAAGCAAAGACAGCGTCAGAGTGTTTCACAAATATCAACCTGTGTTTTGTTTCTTGAAACTTTCTGTCTGTTGAAATGTGTGCATGTATGCCAGTTCACAATATGAGACATATTTCTTAACTGTGGATTTTAGTTTAAAAGTTTGAAAGCTCCTGTTCTATAGAACCAAACACAGCATTGATCACATTATAGAAAATTAGTAAGCATCTGCCACTTGATTTGTTGAAATGATTCCCAATTAATACATACAATTAATGGTAGGAAGTCAGGTCCAGCATTAGACAAAATAATCATATTGGAGCTAAAGCAGTGTACTAAAATATGATTTATTTAATTATTTAACAATTGCAAAGGAGGAATTTAGATTATAAATGTAATATGACTCACTTAGTATCACTTAAACTTTCCATTATTCTAGTTTTTAAATTTAATCTCCTCTCTAATGAAAAATCAACTCCAGGTTGTATACTTGGCAAGAACAGGAAAACTAATGGGCTTGTGTTATTTTTTTAAGCATTAAGTAAGAAAGGGATTTAAAGTTGCCTTGATATGTTTTAGTTTAATGAATTTTAGACTTTGGGACTTGATTTAACTTCACTATAAACACCTGAATTTTAAATCTAATACTTCTCTCCATGGGATTTTCTATAATCTAGGAAGAAGAATAAAGGTTTTCAGCTTTTAGTGTTCATATAAAAAGTGCCTAATTTCAGAAACCAGTCGCCATGGAGGCTGAATTAAATGGAATCAGTTTATAATGAAATCCGTATCATGAATGTTTGATTAGTTTATATTCCAGCATCAACCTTTGAATGAAGCAGAAAAAATGCGAAGAGGGTAAGGGCAGGTCTTTATTAGCTAATTTTCAGTAATATATGGAAAAATATGGAGTTGTATGAATCAATGGCAAACTCCTCTGAAATTCCATGAGGGAATGAATTTAATCACTGCAGAATCCTGTCACATTTTTCTGTCCAGTGTCTTTTCCAGCAATTTTTAAATGATAGTATCCACTGCTAATTCCCTTGCCTAATGTCAACATTTTTAAAAAGAAGGAAAAAAGAGAGGGTTTTGTTTGCCTTTTTTTTGTTTGTTTTGTTTTGCTTTGCTTTAGAGAGTGAAAAGGAAAGTCAAGGCAACACAGAGCACATACAAATATTGCAAATACAGCAGAAATGAACTTTTGAGGGTAATAATAACTTGTAAAATAATCAGGGTATTAAAGTCTACCAAGTCGGGGTTGAAAGGAAGTGAAACTAAGCAGGGGTAGTGAGGGCATCCACAGCCAGCCCAAGGGTTTTAGATAATTAGGCATGACCAAACACGGGGAAGAAAAAACGTACACAAATCTCAGATCATATTTCACTTGGGAATCTGAGAGTCATAAAACCTTTGCATTTTAAAGCTGGAAGGGACTTAATTCAACACTCTCATTTCACAGAAGAGGAAATTGAATTGTGTTCTGCTAAGTTATACAGTATGTATTCCATGTTTGCAAAAATTGCAAGCAGCTTTTCAGAACCAGGCTTACGCACTAGATAAAATATATATTGGTCTTCCTCTCTGACCCCCTCTTCCACTGCTTACCCTGAAAACTCTCTTTATCCTTCTTCTTCAATTACTTTCTATTATTATTTCTTTTATTTTATTCAATAACACACTAAGTGTATTCAAATTTTCAAGTTAAGTACTGGGCATTGCAAGTATGGGATCCTCACCAAGTTCATGATCAGATGGGTGAATAAGATGATACAAGAAACAATAACAATACAGGAATGTAAGTTAAATAAAAGGGGATTAATGTGTGATTCTATGATTTTCCATTAAAGTGACAACTCAGCCATTCTCTAGACATATGGAGAATGTGATGTTGAAGCTGAATCTTAAAGCACTAGTAGAAGTTAATCAGATTTTTATAAAGAATGTGCAATGGAATAAGTATTTTATTTCTATTAACATATGTGTGCAGAGGTCAGGGGAGGAGGGAGACTGTTATGTAGGTACTGATTTAACTACAATAATCTGAATGAAGTCTATCCTACTCAACAGACTTGTTTTTCTATCTCTATTTACTCGCATTCTGCCTCCTGATCTAAATACCACCTATTTGCTGATGACACTCCAAGTTATAACCTTAACCTGCACTTTCTCCTTGAACTTCAGACTTGTGTATATCCAACTGCTTACTCAACATCTCCATTTAGAAGTCTAACAGGCGTTTTAAATATAATACGTCCAAAAATAGGATCTGTGATTCTCTTCCAAGCCATTACTTACTAAGAATACCCCACATCTAGTTGCTGAAGTAAAGACCTTAGAGTCAGCCTAACTCCTTTCTCCTTCAATCCAGATCTTCTCAAAGAATCTCACTCACCTTTTACCATCTCTGCTGCAATTATTGTGGCCCAAGCCAAGGACAGGAGCTTACTAGTAGGTTTCTCTGTGTCTATTCTTTTCCCTTCTAATCTATTCTCATTACAGCAGCCAGATAGAGCCCATGAAAAAATGAGTTTCTGTGCCATTCCTTTGCTCAAAATGCTTGAAAAGCATCTCATATCACCTAGAGTAAACACCACAGTTATTACTATAACCACATGGTCCTCTGTGATTTGGCCTTATGTTATTTCTCTGCCCTAATTGCCAACTCCTCATCCCTGTTTCACTCAGGCCTATCCATCTGGTCCTCACTTTTCCTCAAACACAACAGGCACATTCATGCCCCAGGATCTTTGCACTTGTCACAGTCTCCACCGGGAATACACTGCCTTGGATATCAGCTAGTTTCACTCCCTTGCTTCCTTCAAGTCACAACTCAAATTTTACCTTCTCAGTGAGTGTTTCACTGTCCACTGAGGATTTTTCACTGTCCACCCTACCTAAATTATATTTGACATGTGTATCTTGTTTTTGCTTTGTTTTTTTTTTTTTTTTTTTTTTTTTTTTTTTGTGGGGAGAGGGGTATTTTGTTGTTTTTGCTACCATGCACTAGAATGTAAGACCTATGGGAACAACGTTCATTTCCATTAATAATTGGTTCTCACAAGTTGGTACAAACCAGCTCCAACACACCAGTCCTCATGGACATCTGTGATAAGAGCGCAAGAAAATTGCTCCCGCCTAAAGGCACTTTCCCATCATTAGAAATTCCATATTGGAGGTGCCTTAGAATAAACATAGACTTTTCATCTCTCTCGAAATGCAGACACTCTTGGGAAGAGAAACATATCAAGTTAAATGAATTATTAATGGATTAGCATAAGAACATTAATTGCTTATTTTGATTCCATGATAACTTCCTTTTAAAAAATCACTAAAAACGGGGTTTTGAAGATCGTGAGAAGAAAGGGATAATTTTGAAAAGTGTAGAAATATCTGGGTCAAAGAGACTGGATCGCTACAGGAATAAGGAAGCCAGAGAATATATGGTCATATGGATAACTAAAGAGTATGGTTGTTATGCTGTGTATGACCATTTTACCTCTGTGATTCTAAAACAGTTGGGAGAGTAGGACAGCAAGGGACTGAACTGTTGGAGAAGGACTTGTTTAGTTCTCAGGGTGGAAACCCCAATGAAAACAGGGGAATTCACCTCATGAAGTTCACTTTGCATATCAGTAAACTTACCTTGCAGGTTTTTATACTGAAAATATATTGAAAATCTGAATTATATAATAGTTTTAAACATCTGTTTTCATATATAGCAACAGTAACTACTTTAAGTAGGACCAGGAATCAGGGTACTTTGAGAATTCAGCTATTCATTGGTGGTTTACAGGGATGCATTTCATTGTCCCCATTGGAGATACCAGATTATATACAGTTTATATTTTTAAATATAATGTAACATGGATACCCCATAGTGTGGCAATTTGGTATTAATTTTTGGTAAAGGAATCTTCTTCCATAAAATCATTAATCATTGTCTCGTTTACAATAGTTATTGTTTTATGCAAATGTAGAAATATGGTCTCAGTAGATGTAGGATCAGTTCTATTTTTCTATGACTCTGAAAATAGATGCTAGAGAAAGTCAATGTGGGATGGATACAAATAAATTATTTATTTTCCATTTAGCAAATATGTCACTCTTAGTCCTAAATGGCATGCAAAAGACAGATGGGCAAAAAATACCATAGATTACAGATATAGTTCTAGAAATAATTTTTAAATGGGAATATAGATGTCCACTTCTTATTTTTTTTTTTTTTTTTTTTTTTAGCTCTAGCAATTAGCCATAGCTAGTGAGTAAAATTGAAACTCTTACACTTCTCTGGACCTCCACTCTGATGTTTAAAAAAATCAGCAGTCATTGCAAAATTTACAGTTTGCGTAAATTTCACATTTTATGGCAAAGAAAAACAACAAGAAATCTTTAATATTTGATACAAAGAAGTCAGAAATAACTAAGAGGAAGCAAAAAGTAGAAAGGCCAGAGATGGGGGAGTTTAATCCAAATGAGTGAACAATTATTAAGGAGTCTTGCTTGAGAAGGACAGTGTCAGCATTGTAGGGGGCATTGGTTGATCTAAGGATTCAGGACTGATTATGAACAGCTGTTAGAGGGAGGAGCTGAGAACTACAGAATCACCCTATGTGAATTCAATATAATTGACTCAGATTATGCCAGTAGCCTCAGCTACTTTCTAGCTCTACAAGGCAGCTATTTCTTTTAGAAATAGAATTAACTCTTTGTGTCATTAATTTCTTTGATGTCCTGCAGAATTATCTTGCAGTAGCTCACAGATGTGTCTTTGCCTGAAAACATCCAGACTCATTATGAAATACTAGAGGAAACAGCACAACTCAAAGCAACTTGGAAACAAAAGCAGACATTTCATCTCCCCCGTTTTCCCCAAGAAAATGCCAGAAGTTCAAAAGTATAAGTCTGAGAAATTCCATTACCATATTTCATGTTTGTAATACGCTTTGTTTCCAAGAACTGTAAATCATTTCGCAGTGTAAATATCACATTACTACTCAAACTCCAGAGGGAATAGGTAACTGTTTGGGGTGTTTTGGTACTCTACTTAAGGCATCCTGAGACCTGGAAAAATCTGAATTTAACTTGTGAGGATTATGCAGCTTAGTACTTCAGCAGAGCATACATACACATTTGCTCTCAAAATGAGAAATGAATATTGTGGATATCTAAAGAGAATTTCTAAAAGACTATGCCAGTTAGAACAATTTAGCAAAAAATAATTAGAACTGAAATAACACTTGAAAGAAAATTTAAAGCAAATCTATATTCACAAATATAGCAGAAAAGGAAGCCCATACAAAAAAGTATCCTCAGCATGAAAAAATGTATTCACAATTGAATAATGACTACAATTATTTGGAAAAAAAATATGTAATGCAATTTTTTTTAAGTTCTTTAGAAATAAAAGAAAATAATGAGGGACCCATTTCTTTTAGTATATTTATTTCATATTTAGACTCACCTTTTATACAAAGCATTCTGTACTAGCTTTAATCACTAGAAATATTATAGAACAAGATAATAATAAAAATGCTGTATGACTTGAGAAAAAAAGCAGATATTACTAGGTTTCTCTAATGAACCAGTTACTATAGTTGAAACATGTCAGCTGCTATACTTCCCCAAGAAATTAATGCTCATATCACAGGGTTTATAACTAAATTGTGAGGACATAACACACTTCTTCACATCTACTCCAATACCATTGGCCCGATTCAGCACCTTTTACAGTAAATTTGTACTTTGTTTCTTATTATTTTCTTGGCACATATAGAAAAAGGCCTTCTTATGTCATGATAAATAGTATTTAACTGATGGCAAACTAAGAGTATTTTAGAGGAGTGCCTCTCAAACTTGACTATGAATACAAATTGCCAGGAGATTTTGTTTAAATGCAAATTATGACATAAGGGTCTAAGGTGAGGCCTGGGAACCTGCATTTCTGAGCTGCACCCAGGTTGATCCATCACCACACTACGTATAACAAGGCTTTGGAACTCAGTTGTTGTTAACATTTTCTTATCTTTGAAACTGTTTACTTAAACACACAAAATTGAACATTGCCTCACTTTAAGACAATGCTCTGATATATATGTCAGAAACAATGGCGGTGACATATATAAAGGAAATAGTGGTGACCAAAACACTTTACCTTTTTGTAATTTTACCTCCATACACTTTATTGCTATTCTTCCTTGAAGCTAGAGAACATCTTAACTAGAATGAACCCATAAAAGGAAGTGACATTAATGAAGTTAAGAGTGAAGGCTGAAAGAGAAAAACAAACACGGCATGCTAACACATATACATGGAATCTAAAAAAGGAAAAAGAAAAAAAATGGTTCTGATGAACGTAGGGGCAGGACAGGAATAAAGATGCAGATGTATAGGATGGACTTGAGGACATGGGAAGGGGGAAGGGTAAGCTGGGATGAAGTGAGAGAGTGGCATGGACATATATACACTACCAAATGTAAAACAGATAGGTAGTGGGAAGCAGCTGCATAGCACAGGGAGATCAGCTGGGTTCTTTGTGTCCACCTAGAGGGATGGGATAGGGAAGGTGGGAAGGAGATGCAAGAGGGAGGGGATATGGAGATATATGTACACATATACCTGATTCACTATGTTATACAACAGAAACTAACACAATAGTGTAAAGCAATTATACTCCAATAAAGACTTAAAAAAAAAAAAAAAAAAAAAAAAAAGAGTGAAGCCTCCACAACAGACTATTAGCTTGGTTTTTGATGACAGTCTCTATCACCTTCTAAAAATATCTGTGGCAAACAATATTTTGTTCTAAACTTTGACTATCATTGCATAATATAATGTCAATTTTACCATAAAATTTCAGATTTATATTTACAAAATATATTTAAGATTGAATCTATTAATTTTTTGGTTAAGGTTGGCACTTGCATTCCTCAGGTCTATTACATGTATTATACCTTGGGACTCTGAAAAGTCATATTAAATTGCATTAATTTCTGCAACTGTACAAAATTCATGATATGTACAACTTGTGAACAATGGTTTAGTATACTTTGTATCCTTTCCATAGTTACATACAAGATATTGGAGACTTAACTACTGCAATAATATTTGATAATGATCAGATACTGTATCATCCCCTCTGCCAGGATCAACAAATACTGCCTCAAAATGGCTGCTGATACTAAAGAAAGCCAGGAAGTGTTATATATATACTCAGAAAAATATGGACTATGGAGTAGTGAAGAAAGCAAATTATATGAACTCACATACTGATTGTAATTGCTAGCCCTTCAACAATTCAACCATAATCTTAATATTTAGAGAGTACAAAAATAGCAAAGGCAAATCAGTCTGTTTTCTTCCCTGTCCTCAATTTATCTTTTGCATTGCATTTGAAGCCCTAAGCAAAGCATCATCCTTATTCAATGTGCTAAGATCTTTTTACCACGGAATAGAAGAGTAAAATTCTAACAAAATGCAGGAGCACACAATGCCAGCTGTGATCCAGGCCATGATCACTTTAAATTAAATGACCCCGGGAAACCAAAGGCACTGTCTACAGAACATCAAAGTAATTGCTTGTGAAGACTTCATGCACACATTCCCAGGAAAAGAGATACGCAGGATCCCTCTAACTGCTTGCTACGAATGAACAAATCTCTGACCTCAGATAATAGACCTGAGGCACTAAAGGTGAATGTTCCAGCTAGAAGGACAGTGGAGGTGTGGGGAAGAATACAATAAACGTAATAGAAGGGAACCTTACAGATGCTGTTTTCATCAGGAGAAATGATGAAGGTAAGTTGCTGAATATTGTAAACAGTATAATAAAAGAAAGTAGAATAACCTGAATCAAGGAAGTAAATTAAAAATTAAAAAAAAAAAAAAATAGAGAATGTTTCCTAAGGTTAGCCAAAAAAAAAAAGTTTTTTTTTTTTTTTCTAAAGTGACAACATAAGAAAATTATACATACAAATAATATATAGCCATTTTGTGGCTAGACATTTGTATGTGTATCATTTTAAATATATGGAATGATGCAAGACTAGTTTGCTTATGTATCACTAAAAAAGCTCAAATCCATGATAGAAGCATCAGCATTACACTACTGGAGAACTAGTCAAACCTTATACTATGCACATGAAAACAGATTCATTTCTACCACTGGCTATGATCTGTTTTGGATTTTGACATTTTCTATATCCTGTTATGAAAGCTGGTCAAGATGTGCCAGAAAGGTAGACACTTTAGTGCTAGAAAAAGAACTTAATATTTCATGTTGTTCCATCTAATCTAAACTTTTTTTTTAGCAAGCAAGATATTAAAAACAAAAAAAAAAAACAAAAAAAAAACCAAAAAAACAGAAAACCTTAGATCAAGCAAGGATCAATACACAACCTAGTATTTATTTAAGATAGAAGTTCATTTTAATTTTGAATTAACAATATTTTATGCTGAGTTGAGTCGAATGTGGAGAATCTTTGTGCTGCACTTTCCTTAATTTTAATTGCCCAATTAGCTGGAGCTGCCTCGTTCATGGTTAACATGAGCAAGTCAGACCATTTTAGTAAGCAGCGCAGTGGTTAGGTCTGGCACTTTACTCATCTGTAACAAGAAAGCAAATTACCCTGCATCCTTCAGAAGCGATATCATAGGGGAACCAATATCTAAAAATCTAAAAGTAATGAATATGAAAGATTGATGTTAAGACTGCATTACTATTTTACTCACTATTTTCCATTATTTTCTCAAAGAACATTATGAAAGAATACACCTCATCATTATAAGCCAGTTAGATGAGAAGCTTTGTGAAAATTACTAACTGCTATGGAAAACAGTCAGCATATATAAATATTTTTAAACTTTCTGAATTTCTGGAGGCAGCAGAGAAACTGAGTCTTCTAGGTCTGCCACAACTGAGGTGGCTTTTATGCACAGTACAAAGGGACTCATACATGGTCATGTAGATTGTTATTGTAGAACCTTTCTCATTGAAGAAACATCCTTTGCATAAACAGATTGCATTGAAAAAAATATTTGTTTTTTTAAAAAAACTATGATGCCACTTGTCATTTTTGACAGCAACATGTGTTAAAGAGAGTAGAGACATTTGCCCTCTGGGGTAACAGTGAAAATGTTTCTGTCAGATTTTGCAATATTCCTAAATTCTATATGCATACCATAAGACTGAAAATGAAGTCAAAAAAAAAAAAAAAAAAAAAGAAAGCAAGAAAAGAAAATGTAAACATATTATATTAAGAACCAGGAAAGTATACACTTTTTCTTAAGTTGAACTTAATTATAACAAATCGAACGTTATAAAGCACAATAGGTATTTAGTATAAATTTGTTTAATAGCTAAGTGAATAATGTTTTTACTAGTTCAGTTTGAAAGTTAAGATAGAAATAAGAAAGAGTTAATATTAATTAAGTTTTTTTTTTTTTTTTTTTTACATAAATGTACTGCATCAGAACATAAAGACACTGGGGCAATGCTAGTACTACCAACACCAAATGCAAAAAGGAGTATCAGGGAAAGAAAAACTCATGAAAAATCTATGAATATATAAATGATTTCGAAGCTTGAAGTGAAAAAGAAAAATATGATAAGAAAAGGAAAGGCGGCAAATGAAGATTGCAGAAGACGTTAAGACAAATAATAAGACATTTTTCAAGCACTGAAGGAACAAAAGGTCAGTGACAGAGAGAGTGGAGTTTCTTACAGATGACCAGAGCAATTTACTGACTGAAAAGACAGGCATTGCTAAAACAAAAATCAAATGAGTTCATTTGAATCAGAAATAGACATAAATCTCAGGGGAATAAGAAAAATAATACCAAAGGAGGACTGCACTGTACTGAAACAAATACTGAAATACAAAATCAGTTACTTTTTTACAAGAAGTAAAAATTGCTTATATCCTTAACAAATGTGTTATTTTATAGTTTTTAATTTTAAATCTATAAGGAGTTTTTGAAGCAAAAGTGTAGCAGAATCCCACCATCCTATTTTCCCAAATTTGTGAGGTACGTGACTAAAATTGGGACTATTAACATTTAAATCAGTGAACTTGAGTGAAGCAGATTACTCTTCATCATGTGGGTGAGCCTTATCCCATCAGTAGAAGGCCATAGTGGAAGAAAGACTGACCTCTCCTGAGCAAAAAATAATTCTGCCAGTAGACTGCCTTCAGACTTGAACTGCAAATTTTGCTGAGTCTCTAGCCTGCTGGCCTATTCCATCTGATTCTGAACTTACCAAGCCTCCACAATAACATGAGCCAATTCCTTGAAATGAATCTCTCAATAGATAGATAGTACATATACACATACATAAGTAGTAGATAGAGAGATGATAGAAGATGATGGACAGATGATAGATAGATAGATAGATATCCTATTGGTTCTGTTACTCTGGAGAACTCTCCTAATATAGATGACAAAATTAAACAAATGCTGTATATTACTATGGATTTTAAATCCCTTTGAATAAGCCTGGTCTTGTGAACAGTTATGGTCCAGATGTGAGCCATGATGATGGGACCTCTCTAAGTGAGTTGCCCCATTAACTCCTTTACTCTGAAACCCATTCCAATTACTGCTTGGCCTAGGAATGAGATTCCCTCCAAAAGTACAGGCAACTTGAACACCTCTTGAAACCCTAGTCAAGTAAGGTTGTAAAAGAAAATGTATCCTAGAGAGAAACCAGTGTCGATTTCAAAGTGTGAAGAGGATTCAAAGCGAGAAACTAAAGGAATCATGTGAAGAGAGAAAATGGAAAGTCCACATTATAAGGAAGGAAGTATTAACTCTTTGCTCTTTTGACAGTAAATTCTAACCTAAAGTGATGAATATAGCTCAATAATCTGGTTTTAAACTGATCCACATCAGGTGTGTCTTCTCCTAAAGGTTGGAAAGTAGGTGAAATAGAGTCTTGAGATTCTTCTAGAACAATGATTCTGAAATAATAACAAAGTGTATCAAGATTTACTCAAAGGGGGCTTTAAGGTGGTAGATCTTAACTGAGGTCTAAACTTGCATAATAAACATAAAAGAAAAAGATAATTTTGCTACAGGATTTTGGTGGTAGCATTTCTTTATAATACAGAAAAAGTTAGTTGAAGAAAATGGATTACTAATTTAGGGAAAAAAAAAGATTGAAATAAAAAAGAAAAAAAATGCACAAGAATAGAAAACATATAAGAAACATGTAAATGTCATATTAGAACTAAAAGATGAATGATAATAATTCTTGAGTCTTAGACATTAAAAAAAGAAAGAAAGAAAAGACAAAAAAAGGAAAGGAATAAGGCATAAGCCATTTCCTTCAGTCATGAAATGGAGAAAAGCTAACCATTAAGCATAAAATCCACACTATTATGTGAGGGAGAAAAACATTTTGATATATACCATGAAATTTGTAGATTTGTTTATTGCAAGTAGCTAGCATTACTCTAATTGGTAAAAGCAGTAAATAAACACTAAAACACTGAAGAATATCAAATTAGTGATGACCGTACATGGCACAGTATTTTGTTTTTTAACTACAATAAAGAAAATAAAATTTTAGTTTTAAGATAAAGTTGACCATAAAAATAAAAATTTTAATTAAAATATTCATAAAATAATTATATTTAATATTTTGCATTTCAAAATGTATAAGTTATGGACTAAGTTTTGTTCATTAAAAATAATTACATTAAGCATATTTCACAAAGCACTGAGCTGATCTCCCTGTGCTATGCGGCTGCTTCCCACGAGCTATCTATTTTACATTTGGTAGTGTATATATGTCCATGCCACTCTCTTCGTTCCAGCTTACCCTTCCCACTCCCCGTGTCCTCAAGTCCATTCTCTACATCTGTGTCTTTTATCCTGTCCTGCCCCTAGGTTCTTCAGAACCATTTTATTTTTTGTTTTTAGATTCCATATATATGTTAGAATACGGTATATGTTTTTTTCTCTTAGATGTTAAAAAATAAATAAAGTAAAATAAAATACATAAAAAAGAATATAAATTCAAATTTATTTCTGATAATGTTAATTAACCTAAAATTGAAAATAAAATCCTAAATTTCCATAAAAAAGTATTTCAATGTTCAAATAAAAAATGTATGAATAAATTTATCATTTAACTCTAAAGTAAGAAAAAAACTAGTAAAGCAAGTTTAAGAATAGAAAAGAAAGAATAATAATGATTAATGTAGAGATTAATAAATTATAAAAGTAAAATATACCTAAAACATATCCCAGAATAAGAACTTTTATATTAAAAAATGGTCAAAATTTTAGTTAGATAAGGAAAACAGGAAAAGCACACACAAATAAAGAATAAGAAAACATATATTAAAAATTGTTGTATATTACTTGGCAAATTTATGCTAACACATTTAAAAGTCATACTAAAATAGATTACTTTATATTAAAAATGAATTTTGACATTTACCAAAAAATACTATGAAACCAAATACAGATTATTATCCATGAAAGATATCAAAATGCTAGAAAATTTTTAAAAATGAATCAGAATCCATAAAGTTTTAAATGAGATCTCTGTTACATTTTCATTAATCTAATAGTTCTTATTTTATTTAAACTCATTCAAAGAAAGAAAAGGCTATAAAGTTTCCAATAAATTTTATAAGGCTTCTATAGGCAAAAACAGTACAAAAGAATTCAGACTAATTTCATTCAGTTTACAGATATTCTAAATAAACTACAAGCAAATCCAGGCAAAAAACACAAACCATAATCACATAGAATTTATTTCAAGTGTTTAATTTTTTTCCAGATAATTCATTACTATAACTCACCATGCTAGTGCTACAGAAATGCCAAAAATGCGTTTGATAAATTTCAAAATACGTAATTCCTATTTAAAATTACAATAACAGTGAGTAGAAAATAATTTTAAATTTTGATAGTAAATTATATGCTGTTATTTTGGAAAAAGAAAGTAACAGAAAGAGCAGAGACAGGAAGGCACTTCAGCTTAGTGTGAAGGCTCACTTGTGAAGGCTCACTACCATAGCTGGTAATGATCTCCAGTCAATGGCCCTCCTGAGTCAATTGATTACTAGATTATGCTGGGGCTCAGATGTGTCTACAGATATTTTCTATTTTTCCTGAACCTCCTTCAAATTTCTTTTAGTTGAAGATTTTACAATTAAAAAAAAAAAAAACATAAATACATAAATAATTGGCTAATATAAAGAGGAAAACAAACTGTGGGAAAATATCCGTAGCGTATTTGCAAAGTGTTATCTTTAATTTATAATAAATAACACTAGGTCATGTTTTTATTAAAATGCAATGACTCAAAATAGATAATTGGCAAGACAATGGCTGATCTGCATTTGAACACCTGTTCAAGACAAACAAGTAAAAACGATGAGAAATCATTTTTACTAATTCAGATTGGTAATGATTTAAAAGTCGTTTAATCCCAAAGCTGGCTGTGAAATAAGCACGCTCATGCACTCAAGATGGGTGTATAAATGAGTACAGACTTTATAGTAAATAACTGGGCAGTAAAAAAGATGGCAATTTAAGTTTTTTAAATGTGACTCAAGAAAATAAAATATTTGCAAATTATATTCATCACAGCTATATTTATGTGAGCACAAATTTGAAATTAAATCTCAAATATGGGCAAATGGTTAAATGGTGGAAATATTGTATAATTCTTTCAGAAAGTTAATATGGAGACATTAAAAAATATGATTTGAAATATTTTTAATGGCCTGAGGAAAAACTAATGCTAAAATGTATAATAAAAAGGCACAATACACAAATATATATAAAATATTAATATGATAGATACTTCAAATACACAGACACATATATACATATATGTATATACACAAAGAGAGAAATATGAGAGATATGAAGATTAAATATGACTGAGGGGAAGAAATATGACTAAAATGTGACTGAAATCTATGCTAAAATTTTAACAGTGACTAATTTTGCTTTTTGTAATTTGGGGTGATTTTTGTAAGTTGGGATGATTTTTTTGTTTGTTTGTTTGTTTGTTTATACTGCAGGTTCTTATTAGTCATCAATTTTATACACATCAGTGTATACATGTCAATCCCAATCGCCCAATTCAGCACACCACCATCCCCACCCCACCGCAGTTTCCCCCCCTTGGTTTCCATATGTCTGTTCTCTACATCTGTGTCTCAACTTCTGCCCTGCAAACCGGCTCATCTGTACCATTTTTCTAGCTTCCACATACATGCGTTAATATACGATATTTGTTTTTCTCTTTCTGACTTACTTCACTCTGTATGACAGTCTCTAGATCCATCCACGTCTCAACAAATGACTCAATTTCGTTCCTTTTTATGGCTGAGTAATATTCCATTGTATATATGTACCACTTCTTCTTAATCCATTTGTCTGTTGATGGGCATTTAGGTTGCTTCCATGACCTGGCTATTGTAAATAGTGCTGCAATGAACATTCGGGTGCATGTGCCTTTTTGAATTACAGTTTTCTCTGGGTATATGCCCAGTAGTGGGATTGCTGGGTCATATGGTAATTCTATTTTTAGTTTTTTAAGGAACCTCCATACTATTCTCCATAGTGGCTGTATCAATTTATGTTCCCACCAACAGTGCAAGAGGGTTCCCTTTTCTCCACACCCTCTCCAGCATTTGTTTGTAGATTTTCTGATGATGCCCATTCTATCTGGTGAGAGGTGATACCTCATTGTAGTTTTGATTTGCATTTCTCTAATAATTAGTGATGTTGAGCATCTTTTCATGTGCTTTGTGGCTGTCTGTATGTCTTCTTTGTAGAAATGTCTATTTAGGTCTTCTGTCCATTTTTGGATTGGGGTGTTTATTTCTTTAATATTGAGCTGAATGAGCTGTTTATATATTTTGGAGATTAATCCTTTGTCCGTTGATTCATTTGCAAATATTTTCTCCCATTCTGAGGGTTGTCTTTTCGTCTTGTTTATGGTTTCCTTTGCTGTGAAAAAGCTTTGAAGTTTCATTATTTCCCATTTGTTTATTTTTGTTTTTATTTCCATTTCTCTAGGAGGTGGATCAAAAAAGATCTTGCTGTGATTTATGTCAAAGAGTGTTCTTCTTATGTTTTCCTCTAAGAGTTTTACAGTGTCCCATCTTACATTTAGGTCTCTAATCCATTTTGAGTTTATTTTTGTGTATGGTGTTAGGGAGTATTCTAATTTCATTCTTTTACATGTAGCTGTCCAGTTTTCCCAGCACCACTTATTGAAGAGACTGTCTTTTCTCCGTTGTATATCTTTGCCTGCTTTGTCATAGATTAGTTGACCATAGGTGCGTGGGTTTATCTCTGGGCTTTCTATCTTGTTCCATTGCTCTATGTTTCTGTTTTTATGCCAGTACCATATTGTCTTGATTACTGTAGCTTTGTAGTATAGTCTGAAGTCAGGGAGTCTGATTCCTTCAGCTCCATTTTTTTCCCTCAAGACTGCTTTAGCTATTCGGGGTCTTTGGTGTCTCCATACAAATTTTAAGATGATTTGTTCTAGCTCCGTAAAAAATGCCATTGGTAATTTGATAGGGATTGCATTGAATCTGTAGATTGCTTTGGGTAGTATACTCATTTTCACAATGTTGATTCTTCCAATCCAAGAACATGGTATATCTCTCCATCTGTTGGTATCATCTTTAATTTCTTTCATCAGTGTCTTATAGTTTTCTGCATACAGGTCTTTTGTCTCCCTAGGTAGGTTTACTCCTAGGTATTTTATTCTTTTGTTTGCAATGGTAAATGGGAGTGTTTCCATAATTTCTCTCTCAGATTTTTCATCATTAGTGTATAGGAATGCAAGAGATTTCTGTGCATTAATTTTGTATCCTGCAACTTTACCATATTCATTAATTAGCTCTAGCAGTTTTCTGGTGGCAGTTTTAGGATTCTCTATGTATTGTATCATGTCATCTGCAAACAGTGACAGTTTTACTTCTTCTTTTCCAATTTGTATTCCTTTTATTTCTTTTTCTTCTCTTATTGTTGTGGCTAGGACTTCCAGAACTATGTTGAATAATAGTGGTGAGAGTGGACATCCTTGTCTCGTTCCTGATCTTAGAGGAAATGCTTTCAGTTTTTCACCATTGAGAATGATGTTTGCTGTGGGTTTATCATATATGGCCTTTATTATGTTGGGGTAGGTTCCCTCTATGCACACTTTCTGGAGAGTTTTTATCATAAATCGGTGTTGAATTTTGTCAAAAGGTTTTTCTGCATCTATTGAGATGATCATATGGTTTTTATTCTTCAGTTTGTTAATATGGTGTATCACAATGATTGATTTGCTTATATTGAAGAATCCTTGCATCCCTGGGATAAATCCCACTTGATCGTGGTGTATGATCCTTTTAATCTGTTGTTGGATTCTGTTTGCTAGTATTTTGTTGAGGATTTTTGCATCTATATTCATCAGTGATATTGGTCTGTAATTTTCTTTTTTTGTAGTGTCTTTGTCTGGTTTTGGTATCAGGGTGATGGTGGCCTCATAGAATGAGTTTGGGAGTGTTCCTTCTTCTGCAATTTTTTGGAAGAGTTTGAGAAGGATAAGTGTTAGCTCTTCTCTAAATGTTTAATAGAATTCACCTGTGAAGCCATCTGATCCTGGACTTTTGTTTGTTGGAAGATTTTTAATCACAGTTTCAATTTCATTACTTGTGATTGGCCTGTTCATATTTTCTGTTTCTTCCTGGTTCAGTCTTGGAAGGTTATACCTTTCTAAGAATTTGTCCATTATTCCAGGTTGTCCATTTTATTGGCATAAAGTTGCTTGTAGTAGTCTCTTAGGATGCTTTGTATTTCTGCGGTGTCTGTTGTAACTTCTCCTTTTTCATTCCTGATTTTATTGATTTGAGTCCTCTCCCTGTTTTTCTTGATGAGTCTGGCTAATGGTTTATCAATTTTGTTTATCTTCTCAAAGAACCAGGTTTTAGTTTTATTGATCTTTGCTATTGTTTTCTTTGTTTCTATTTCAATTATTTCTGCTCTGATCTTTATGATTTCTTTCCTTCCCCTAACTTTGGGTTTTGTTTGTTCTTCTTTCTCTAGTTCCTTTAGGTGTAAGTTTAGATTGTTTACTTGAGATTTTTCTTGTTTCTTGAGGTAGGCTTGTATAGCTATAAACTTCCCTCTTAGAACTGCTTTTGCTGCATCCCATAAGTTTTGGGTAGTCGTGTTTTCATTGTCATTTGTTTCTAGGTATTTTTTGATTTCCTCTTTGATTTCTTCAGTGATCTCTTGGTTATTTAGTAACGTAGTGTTTAGCCTCCATGTGTTTGTGTTTTTTACGTTTTTTTTCCCCTGTAATTCATTTCTAATCTCATTGCATTGTGGTCAGAAAAGATGCTTGATATGATTTCAATTTTCTTAAATTTACTCAGGCTTGATTTGTGACCCAAGATGTGATCTATCCTGGAGAATGTTCCGTGCACACTTCAGAAGAACGTGTAATCTGCTGTTTTTGGATGGAATGTCCTATAAATATCAATTAAATCTATCTGGTCTATTGTGTCATTTAAAGCTTCTGTTTCCTTATTTATTTTCATTTTGGATGATCTGTCCATTGGTGTAAGTGAGGTGTTAAAGTCCTCCACTATTATTGGGTTACTGTCGATTTCCTCTTTTATAGCTGTTAGCAGTTGCCTTATGTATTGATGTGCTACTACGTTGGGTTCATATATATTTATAATTGTTATATCTTCTTCTTGGATTGATCCCTTGATCATTATGTAGTGTCCTTCCTTGTCTCTTATAACATTCTTTATTTTAAAGTCTATTTTATCTGATATGGGTATAGCTACTCCAGCTTTCTTTTGATTTCCATTTGCATGGAATATCTTTTTCCATCCCCTCACTTTCAGTCTGTATGTGTCCCTAGGTCTGAAGTGGGTCTCTTGTAGACAGCATATATATGGGTCTTGTTTTTGTATCCATTCAGCAAGCCTGTGTCTTTTGGCTGGAGCATTTAATTCATTTACGTTTAAGGTAATTATCAATATGTATGTTCCTATTACCATTTTCTTAATTGTTTTGGGTTTGTTTTTGTAGGTCCTTTTCTACTCTTGTGTTTCCCACTTAGAGAAGTTCCTTTAGCATTTGTTGTAGAGTTGGTTTGGTGGTACTGAATTCTCTTAGCTTTTGCTTGTCTGTAAAGTTTTTGATTTCTCCATCGAATCTGAGTGAGATATTTGCTGGGTAGAGTAATCTTGTTTTTAGGTTCTTCCCTTTCATCACTTTAAGTATATCATGCCACTCCCTTCTGGCTTGCAGAGTTTCTGCTGAGAAATCAGCTGTTAACCTTATGGGAGTTCCCTTGTATGTTATTTGTCATTTTTCCCTTGCTGCTTTCAATAATTTTTCTTTGTCTTTAATTTTTGCCAATTTGATTACTATGTGTCTCAGCGTGTTTCTCCTTGGGTTTATCCTGTATGGGACTCTCTGTGCTTCCTGGAATTGGGTGGCTATTTCCTTTCCCATATTAGGCAAGTTTTCGACTATAATCTCTTCAAATATTTTCTCTGGTCCTTTCTCTCTCTCTTCTCCTTCTGGGACCCCTATAATGCGAATGTTGTTGCGTTTAATGTTGTCCCAGAGGTCTCTTAGGCTGTCTTCATTTCTTTTCATTCTTTTTTCTTTAGTCTGTTCCACAGCAGTGAATTCCACCATTCTGTCTTCCACGTCACTTATCCATTCTTCTGCCTCAGTTATTCTACTATTGATTCCTTCTAGTGTAGTTTTCATTTCAGTTTTTGTATTGGTCATCTCTGTTTGTTTGTTCTTTAATTCTTCTAGGTCTTTGTTAATCATTTCTTGCATCTTCCGGATCTTTGCCTCCATTCTTATTCCAATGTCCTGGATCATCTTCACTATCAATATTCTGAATTTTTTTCTGGAATGTTGCCTATTTCCACTTCATTTAGTTGTTTTTCTGGGTTTTATTTTTTGTTCCTTCATCTGGTATATAGCTCTCTGCCTTTTCATCTTGTCTATCTTTCTGTAAATGTGGTTTCTTTTCCACAGGCTGCAGGACTGTAGTTTTTCTTGCTTCTGCTGTCTGCCCTCTGGTGGTTGAGGCTATCTAAGAGGCTTGATGGGAGGCTCTGGAGGTGGGTAGAGCTGACTGTTCTGTGGCGGTCAGAGCTCCGTAAAACTTTAATCCACTTGACTGTTGATGGGTGGGGCTGGGTTCCCTCCCTGTTGGTTGTTTTGCCTGAGGCAACCCAACACTGGAGGCTACCCGGGCTCTTTGGTGGGGCTAATGGCAGACTCTGGGAGGGCTCACGCCAAGGAATACTTCCCAGAACCTCCGCTGCCAGTGTCCTTGTCCCCACGGTGAAACAGAGCCAGCCCCCACCTCTGCAAGAGACCCCCCCAACACCAGCAGGTACGTCTGGTTCAGTCTCCCCCAGGGTCACTGCTCCTTCCCCTGGGTCCCGATGCACACACTATTTTGTGTGTGCCCTCCAAGAGTGGGGTCTCTGTTTCCCCCAGTCCTGTCAAAGTCCTGCAATCAATTCCCACTAGGCTTCAAAGTCTGAGTCTCTATGAATTCCTCCTCCCGTTGCTGGACCCCCAGGTTGGGAAGCCTGACGTGGGGCTCAGAATGTTCACTCCAGTGGGTGGACTTCTGTGATATAAGTGCTCACCAGTCTGTGAGTCACCCACCCAGCAGTTATGGGATTTGATTTTACTCTGATTGCACCCCTCCTACCATCTCACTGTGGCTTCTCCTCTGTCCCTGGACGTGGGGTATCCTCCTTAGTGAAGTCCAGTTTCTTCCTGTCAATGATTGTCCAGCAGCCAGTTGTGATTCTGGTGCTCTTGCAAGAGGGAGTGAGAGCACATCCTTCTACTCCACCATCTTGGTTAATGCTCTGGGATGATTTTATCTTTATATTTTATACAGTTTCTGATTGTCTAAAATAAACTTGTAATTTTCTTTTCAATTAGAAAAGCAATTCAAAGTTGATTTTAATAAAGTACATAACCTTTGAGACAGTAATTACTCCTTTGATATTTGACCCTAATGAAATATTTTCAAGGACGATTAAATATACATCCAAAAACATGTTCATTAAAATATTGAAAAAAAGGAAAAATTGTAATTTATTTTAAGGTCTTGACCATGGAATTGCCAGCATATGATAGCATGGGCAAAGGTGATTTTTCCACAGTATGTTATGGTCAAAAGGGGTTGTAGATGGGTAGAAGACTTGATTGCTTATGTGAAACCCACTAGCAACATAAATGTAGACATTCAGGTTTCTCCATCCCAGATGTAATGGCTTAATTTGGATAACTGTATAAGGCAAAGTTTTCTTCACATTGTAGCGTCTTTATGATTCAGACCATTTTCATTTTGTCCCTAAAATTTAGAAGAAGCTTTACCAGGAGATATGGAAGAAGTGAAAAACAGAACTTATCCAAGCCTTGCATTCATAGATAAAACAGGAACTAAAATCATTTACATAGTTGAGCCTTCACCATATGTTAATCAAAGAAACTGCAACAAGTTTAAAACAAAAGAAAAATGTTCCACCCTGGAGAAATATCCAAAATTAGGAAAAAGAAGCATATAAGAATGCCACAAACTCAAACCTGGGACTGGGAGTAGGGAGGTTGACTAGAGCCATCTTCCTCTTCAGCTGAGCTCAGTGTTTTTCAAATTTCTTAATTAGACTAACCCTTTTTAAAGTCCCCACTCATATTTTATAATCATCAATTAAATAAAAATCTATCTCTGGAGAAAAATGAAGGATAGAAATATAGTCTATTTCTAAAGACATAGGGTGAATTTGCAAAATCCCAGCCTCAGTTTCTTCATCTCTAGAGTGGGACAACAGTAGTGCTCACAGCTTTTTTTTTTTTTTCTGCAAGTTAAAAGTGATACAGAATATGACAACCCAACACTGTGTCTGACACATAGTGGTTTTCACAATTTTCTTATTACTGTTAATCTATTGCATATGCACTGTCATAATCAAGGCCAGCTTCATGGGCAGGCAATCTGTGCATTCACACAAGAAACCACAGTCAGAAATATTCCATGCTTGCGTTAATGCTTTGTTGTCACCAACTTGAAATTCTTAATTTTTTAACAAGGGACTTCAAATTTTCATTTTTATTTGGTCTCACCAGTTATGTAGCTGGTGCTCGTCAAAATAAGAAGGATTTGACTTTATCAATGCAATTTAACTATTTCAACTTGTCATAGTACTATTTTATGGATTCTCATTCTTATATACTCCATGGCAGTTAAGGAAATTTATGGCTGCCCTTTTATGTAATCTCTATAGGGTAAGGAAACCTGTAATACATATAGGGTGCCTTATGGATTCAATCTAATTTCAAAAAACACAGCCTTCACTATGATCAAAATGATGTGGAATCTTCCTGAAGGTTTATGGCAATTTTAGAAAATGACAATTTATAATTTATTACATGGACTGATGTGTGTTGAAAGCACTTTGTAATCCACACAGTGTTATGCTAAAAGTACTGTAATTATTTAATTAGTTACAACATAAGAAAGGTTTATGCAATTCCATATGGCAAAACAGGACACTTGCAAATTAGTCATTATAAGAAGTCACAATTGTACAAGCTTCTTCAAAGTCATGAAATTGGATTCTAATTAGTAATAGAGTCAACTTCCATCACTTGAAAATATCTACTCCTGTGTGTGTGGTTTTATAGAAACCACTTTGTTAAAAAGCAGAATTCAGTAAAGGGCAGAACTTCTTATCTACCTCACTGAAGTCGTAAAGGATCAAGATCAGATTTTTGAATTGGATCTGACAAGAAATTGATGGGAAGTACAGAAGAGAGGAGTACTTAGTTCTGTTAGAAATCCATAGTGAATGATTTTTTAGGGGCTTCTTTCTAGGTCAGCACTTTCAAACAGTATTTCAAAGTTCCAGTTAAAATGTGCTGCTAACATTAAGATACTAAATGGTATTAATCTGAACATTTTTCAAATATATTACATACTCCATAGCAGTGAATTAATGTCTATATCCCATAATCTGTTTTTTTCAATTCTTCAATGTATATAAATTATAAAAGATGTGATGATATTTGAACAAATAACCTGAATGACAATAATTCTGGCAATTCCCAGATAATCAGCTACAGAAATTAACAGCTGTTCACTAGCACTATCATAAAAGGCACTACTCCCTTAAAAGGAGAAGATAATAGATGGATAAAAACACTACCACATATCTTGCAGCATTTTTTGTCCACTACTATGACTGTGTTACTGTTGATTTCCCCTTTTATTGCTGTTAGCACTTGCCTTATGCATTGAGGTGCTCCTGTGTTGGATGCATAAATATTTACAATTGTTATATCTGCTTCTTGGATTGATCCCTTGATCATTATGTAGTGTCCTTCTTTGTCTCTTGTAATAGATTTTGTTTTAAAGTCTATTTTGTCTGATATGAGAATTGCTACTCTGGCTTTCTTTTGACTTCCATTTGCATGGAATATCTTTTTCCATCCCCTCACTTTCAGTCTGTATGTGTCCCTAGGTCTGAAGTGGGTCTCTTGTAGAAAGCATATATACGGGTCTTGTTTTTGTATCCATTCAGCCAGTCTATGTCTTTTGGTTGGAGCATTCAATCCATTTACATTTAAGGTAGTTATCGATATGTATGTTCTTATTACCATTTTCTTAATTGTTTTTGGTTTGTTATTGTAGGTCTTTTCCTTCTCTTGTGTTTCCTGCCTAGAGAAGTTCCTTTAGCATTTGTTGTAAAGCTGGTTTGGTGGTGCTGAATTCTCTTAGCTTTTGCTTGTCTGTAAAGGTTTTAATTTCTCCGTTAAATCTGAATGGGATCCTTGCTGGGTAGAGTAATCTTGGTTGTAGGTTTTTCCCTTCCATCAGTTTAAATATGTCTTGCCACTCCCTTCTGGCTTGCAGAGTTTCTGCTAAACGATCAGCTGTTAACCTTATGGGGATTCCCTTGTATGTTATTTGTTGTTTTTCCCTTGCTGCTTCTTATATTTTTTCTTTGTATTTAGTATTTGATAGTTTGATTAATATGTGTCTTGGCATGTTTCTCCTTAGATTTATCCTGTGTTGGACTCTCTGTGCTTCCTGGACTTGATTGAATATTTCCTTTCCCATATTAGGGAAGTTTTCAACTATAATCTCTTGAAATGTTTTCTCAGTCCCTTTCTTTTTCTCTTATTCTTCTGGGGCCCCTATAATTCGAATGTTGGTGCATTTAATGTTGTCCCAGATGTCTCTGAGACTGTCTTGAATTCTTTTCATTCTTTTTTCTTTATTCTGCTCTAAGGTAGTTATTTCCACTCTTTTAGCTTCCAGGTCACTTACGTGTTATTCTGCCTCAGTTATTCTGCTATTGATTCCTTCTAGAGAAATTTTAATTTCATTTATTGTGTTGTTCATCATTGTTTGTTTATTCTTTAGTTCTTCTAGGCCCTTGTGAAACGTTTCTTGTATTTTCTCTGTTCTATTTCCAAGATTTTGGATCATCTTTACTATCATTACTCTGAATTCTTTTTCAGGTAGACTGACTATTTCCTCTTCATTTGTTTGGTCTGGTGGGTGTTTACCTTGCTCCTTCATCTGCTGTGTGTTTCTCTGTCTTCTCATTTTGTTTAACTTACTGCATTTGGGGTCTCCTTTTCACAGGCTGTGGGTTCATAGTTCCCATTGTTTTGGTGTCTGCCCCCAGTGGGTAAAGTTGGTTCAGTAGTTTTTGTAGGCTTCCTGGTGGAGGGGACTAGTCCCTGTGTTCTGATGGATGAGGCTGGATCTTGTATTTCTGGTGGGCAGGTCTGCATCAGGTGGTGTGTTTTGAGGTGTCTGTGACCTTATTATGATTTTAGGCTGACTCTCCACTAATGGGTGTGTTTGTGTTCCTGTCTTGCTAGTTGTTTGGCATAGGGTATCCAGCACTGTAGCTTGCTGTTTGTTGAGTGGAGCTGGGTCTTAGCGTTGAGATGGAAATCTCTGGGAGAGCTTTCTCCATTTGTTCTTACGTGGAGCTGGGAGGTCTGTGGTGGACCAATGTCCTGAACACGGCTCTTCCCCCTCAGAGGCACAAGCCTGACACCCGGCTGGAGCACCAAGACCCTATCAGCCACACGCCCAGGTACGTGGGGAGCTTCTTGCCTTTTGGGAAGTCTGAGGTATTTTGCCAGTGTTCAGTAGGTGTTCTGTAGAAGTTGTTCCACATGTAGATGTAATGCTGATGTATTTGTGGGGAGGAAGGCGATCTCCACTTCTTTTCCTCCGCCATCTTGAAGGTCTCCCCACAGTAGACGCTTCTGTGTGAAAATCGGCAAGTGGGTGAATTTATAGGCAAAGAAAACAAAGATATGGGATTGATTTGATTTTTAAAAGTTTACTATATGACTGTTATATTTAAACTACATTGAAATGCAGCATGAATATTAGAGTGTTGGGAACAAAATATAAACAAGAAATATCAAAACTGGAAAGGTTTTAAAAATAAGGTAACATTAAACACAAATATAAACTCAAAATATTGCTTTAAAATTTTTAAAATTAGTGCTTTGAAAAAAATATATCTATAGCTGGTGACTTTGCTGTACACTTGAAACTAACACAATATTGTAAATTACCTATGTATCAGTATAAATAGATAAATATATATACTCAACAACAACAAAAAAGGAATAGCATTCTTCATATACGTCATGTATCATTATCTAAGTTTGTTTCTATTTTTTCCCCCTCTCTATTTTGACAAGGTTATTATTGTACTTCCATTTCTTGTTATTGTTAATATAGATAAAATGTGATTGTTTTGTATACTAATTTTATATCCAGTAATCTTAAGAAATATTTTGTATTTATTCCAACAGATTTTTAATTGTTATTGAATATTCTATATATGCAACCGTATCAACTCTGAGCAAAAAATTATTTTTCTTATTATTCAATATTTATACTTGTTATTTGATTTGCATATATTATGCCATATTCTGTAAGATCTGACCATGAATAGTCTACTTTTAAGAGTTATAGTAGTGATACCTCTTTCTTATTCTGAAATGACAAGCAAAATTTTTGTATTTCTTTTGTGCTGTTGCCTTTCTTGTTTTTTTAGGTAAAGATTTTGTTATATTTCCTTAGTTTCCATCTACTCATATTTTCCTTAGTTTTTTAATTAGTAATGCTAGCTAAAGTATACTTATTTTTGGTTTCTGTTGCTATATCATGTGGATTTTTCCTTTGAGACATGTTGAATTTTTAAGGGAGGGTGATTTTAAAATAATCACTCATTATGTAAGAAAGATAAAGTTGAATCCTTGAATTTCATTATATAAAAAAGGGCACTCTGGATGATTTAATATATTAATGTGCATGATAACAATATATAATAAATCAAATATAGAATAATATTGTATAACTCTGGAACAATAAATCTACCTAAAGAAAGCCTATTTTTTAAGATAAATGTTCATTTATATGAACATAGCAAAACTAAGGATATCAGTTCCATGTAGTACATAATTGAAGATGTTTGTAATATTAAAAATCAACAAGGGGTCTTTCTTATTGTCATTTTGGAAATAAATTTGATAGTATTTAGAGAAATATCCTATACATGCATCTGACAATTTGGCAATCTCAAACGTAGTTATGTCCAGGAGAATTACTGATTACATACACAAACTGGTTCATTGTAGGTCTGTCTATGCCAGTTAGTTAGGAATTGAAGACAACTTAGCTGTCCATCACTAGGAGAAGAGATAGAAAAAGTGTTGTGGTTGCCTATGGTAAAATACACAGTAAAATTTAAAAGCAGTGAACTAGATGAGTATACAAAAAGGATGGGGCTCAGAATCTGTTGAGTTTTAAGAGGATAGAACACTAAAAGGTATTTATAGAAAAAAGCAATTAAAACATATGCATTTAAAACAACACTGTATAATTTTTGTAACATATGTTTCCAAAATGTGACAGATCACAACGTACAAAAAGACAGTCAGGTGTGTGTGTGATAAGCAGGAGGATCTGCTTAGCTTGACATCAGGGTTGGAGAGTGGATCCCCTTCTAACAAAGTTTAGACAGAATTTTTATAAAATATTTGAGTGCTATTTATTTAGTTAGTTGTGTATTTGGGGAATTCTTTAAAAATCATGTCAGTCTTATAGAACAATTTCAAGAATAGTACAAATAACTCTTGTATCTACAATTTTCCATTATCCAGAGTCCACAGTATTAAGGATTTTACCATATTTGACCTCATCAATCATTCATTAGTCACTCATCAAACCTTGGTACTTTAGTACGTATTTCCTTAGAAGAGCACTCTCCCACAATCTACAATACAACCATCAATACCAAGAAAGTAACATTAGTTTAATACTACAATCTGATTTATAGATCTCATTCAAATTTTGCTGATTTTTCCCAAAGGCTTTTATAGATCTAGAATCCAACACAAGATCACTATTTGCATGTAGTTGTCACAACTCTCTGGTCTCCCTCAATCAAGAAGAGTTTCTCAGACTTTTCTTGTTTTTCATAGCCTTGACTTTTTTAAAAAAGAATATAGACCACTGTCTTTAGAATGTACCTAAATTTGAGTTGCTCTGCTGTTTTCTCAGGATCATATTCAATCAAGGTATGAAACCATGGCAGGAATGCCGCAGAAGCAGTGCTATGTTCTCAGTGTATCACTTCCTGAAGCACCCTCAGTCAATTTATAATCACTTGATTTCAAGGTATATGTATGCCAGCTTTCTCTACTACTAAGTGATTATTATTAGTTGGTATTCTATTGAATTGGAGAGCTTAGTATTCTACACCATTATTTTATTCATACATGTATTCATTTACTTATTTATTTATACCACTAAGTGAATTGTAGCTTCCCCCAAAATTCAATGGGCTGCATTCCTAACCTTCGTGCCTTAGAATGTGACTGTATTTGGAGACAGGCTGTATACAGGGGTAAGTTAAAATTAGGTCATTACAGTTGGCCCTAATTCAATATGACTGATATTCTCATAAGAAGAGGAAATGTGGAAATAATCGTGCACAGAGGGAAAAATATGTGAAGGCATGGGGAGAAGATGGCCATCTACAAACATAAGAGATAGGCCTAGAGAAGAGCCTTCATGATTCTCAAAAGGAACCAACCGTGCTGACACCTTGATCCCGGACTTCAAGTGTCCAGAACTATGAAAAAATAAATGCATGTCCTTTAAACCACCAAGTCTGTAGTACTTTGTCATGGAAGCCCTAGCAAACTAATATACCAAAGACTCATAGATTTGGCTATAATATGTTATTATTATTTATTTTAATCCTTAAGTTAAATCTCATATTTCAGATTTCATCAGTAGTAACCTCTTAAAGCTGGTTTCTGCAATTTTTAGACATCCTCATTCATTGAATACTTTCTTAATTTGTTCCACAATAAGGTTTTTCAGGCCCATCTTATACTTTTCTTGACTTGGACCTGGAAGTTCTGGTTCTTTCTAGAGGAGAGTTTGCTCCAAAACCACAATCTTTGCTTATCTATGCACTGGGTAATTGGTATATTGCTACTCCCAGTGCCTTTCTGTGGATAAAGCAGCTTGGGAATATATCCATAAGCGTACATCATCACTCTCTTTCTCTACACACACACACACACACACAAACATGATATATATGTAAATATGTATATATAAATATATACACTTATTTTGATAAGTATTATTTTCTTTATGAGAAAATACTATACTATAATGTTATTTTTGGTCAGCAGCCTCCAAGATGATTCCCAATGATATACCTCATCTTGGTCTTCACTCCCACTCTCTGGGATCATGGATCTTGTGGAAAGCCAACTTCAGTGTCATCAGAAAGCCCTGTGCAGATGCCTACGTGAATGCCCTTGGAAGTGGATTTCCTCATTCTCTAATGTAGAATTCAGATGAGACATTAGCCTAGAACAACAGCTTAACTACAACCTCATGAGAGACTTAGAGCCCAAAAAACCCAGCTAAACCATATTCAGATTCCTGACTTCTAGGAAATGTGAAATAATAGTGCTCATTTTTTTAAACCACAAAGTACTGTGGTGATTTTTTTATGCAGCAATAGATAACTAATACAAAAGTCCCCAACTTATAATGGTTCGACTTACTTTTTTTGATGTTATGATGGTGTCGAAGTGATACACATTTAGTGGAAACCGTACTTCACATTTTGAATTTTATTCTTTTCCCAGGCTAGTCATAGGCCTTAGGATACTCTCTTGTGATGCTGAGCAGGGCAGAAGCTGCAGCTCCCAGTCAGCCCCACAATCACAAAGATAAACAACCAATACACTTACAACCATTCTGGACCCAGACAACCATTCTGGTTTTCACTTTCAGTACAGCCTTCAATAAATTACATGAAATATTCAATACTTTATTATAAAATAGGCTTTGTGTTAGATGATTTTGCCCAACTGTAAGCTAATGTAAGGTAGGCTAAGCTATCATGTTCAGTAGGTTAGGTGTATTAAATGCATTTTCAACTTAAGATATTTTCAACTTATGATGGGATTATCAGGATGTAACCCCAACCCCATCATAAGTCAAGGAAGATCTCTATATCACTGATGGCAAGTTCAGCAGTCACTTCTTAATTGCAAATATCTAGGGCATTTGTACTTAATTTTCATGTTCTACAATAAAATATTTAAATGTTTAAACTTGGAATCATAAATGATAGATTGAAGCTAAGCTTTGTCATTTACTTGCAAAGTTACCTTCTTTTTCTGTACCACAATTTGTTAATATGTTAAATATGGATAATAATAATAGTGACCATCTCAAGGTTTATATGGCTATTAAATAAGATAATACATGTAAGACACATAATACAGTGTCTGGCACATAGCAATTGCACAATAATATTAGTTTTACTTGTCACTGTTATTATTTCTTGTCTCTAAAGATTGTCTTCATCTTTTGCTTCTATAACAGTACTCCCTGATTTTCTTCCTATTTCTGAGTAGCTACCTATACTCTTTTGATTTATTCCCCATGAAACTTTCTTTGTCCCTTTTAATTTATCACTCAGAATAAACTAATCCTTTAATGACTCACCCTAGATATTTCACAAACACTTCAAGATTAACAATTCCATCCCTGCAAATCTATCTATGTGTTTTCCGAAATTCTCTATCCTAGTAAATAACTTGGTTATCTACTTGGAAAATCAAAGCATAAACATGAGTTTTAATTTAGTATACATCAGTTAACCGAATATTTTGATTACCAATTATCTATGTAGTTCTAGAATTTTTTAAAAAAGGAAAATGGAAAATGATATGGGTTTTGTTCCCTTGAGAATTGTACTGTCTGATGAGTATGCAGAGAGGTGTGACATCTGTTAGGGTGGTTTCAGGATGTAATAAAGGAAAATGGGTCGTGGGGAGCAAGAAAAGATAATATAAAAGTTAATAGGTGCAAGTGAAAAATGTCCTTGTCTCCCTTTATAATGTATTCAATGGAAAGACATTGAAAGGTTATGAGTATGTGATTGCAAAGATGTGATACAGCCTCAGCTCTCTTTCAATCACAAATTAAAATTTTGCTGAGTCCCATTAGAAGTATTTTCTTTGTATTTTTGCAATCAGTTTCTTTTTCTCCATAACCACTGCTACTTGTTTAAATTCACCTTTGTCATTTATTGCTGGACTTATAGCAATTTTCTGTTTAGCTTTCTTTTTTTTTTAATTTTTTATTTATTTTTATTTATTTTTGGCTGTGTTGGGTCTTCGTTTCTGTGCGAGGGCTTTCTCTAGTTGCGGCAAGAGGGGACCACTCTTCATCGCGGTGCGCGGGCCTCTCACTATCGTGGCCTCTCTTGTTGCGGAGCACAGGCTCCAGACGCGCAGGCTCAGTAATTGTGGCTCACGGGCCCAGCTGCTCCGCGGCATGTGGGATCTTCCCAGACCAGGGCTTGAACCCATGTCCCCTGCATTGGCAGGCAGATTCTCAACCACTGTGCCACCAGGGAAGCCCTGGCTTTCATTTTTAACTTTACTTATTCTCCTACTTAGAAGCCTTTAGTGACTACTCAGATCCTTTAGGTTAAGATTCTAGTTCTTAGCTTGCCTTCCACACTAGAGAGGCCCTTTATTATTATTCATTTACTTGCCTCTCCAGGTTCATCAACTAATTCATCAACACCATCAACACAAGCGTTGTCAACTGCAAGGAACTTCTTCAGATTTCCTGTAAGGACCATACATTTCTATTGTTTTGTGGATACATATATTCTGTTAGCTTTGCTTGGAATTTCTCTTTCCTTACTCCATTTTCATCTGCCTTTGTTCTTCAAGATCATCTTCCATAATGTTCCCTTTCTCAGTCACCTCTAGTTTTTCTTAGGTTCTCTTTTACTACACTTAAATAACATCCTTCCTGTAATGACAGGAATTGTAATAGTGCCTACCTAGTGAAATCTGGCGTTTTTGAGGCATATTAGAATTATCTGTATTTATCTATAGTTGTGTAATTAATTACCCTGAAACATAGAAAATAAAAACAACAAACATTTGTTATCTTATAGATTCTGAGGGTCAGGAATTCAGAAGCAGCTTAGCCAAGTGATTCAGTTTCAGGTTCTCTCAGGAGGTCGCCATCGACATGTGGGTTTGGGCTGAAGTTATCTGAAGGCAACATTTGAGCAAGAAGAGTCTCTTCCAGGATAACCCATTCAATGTCTTTTTTTTTTTTTTTTTTTTGAATAAATTTATTTATTTACGGCTGTGTTGGGTCTTCATTGCTGTGCGTGGGCTTTCTCTAGTTGCGGTAAGCGGGGGCTACTCTTTGTTGCGGTGTGCGGGCTTCCCATTGTTGGGGCTTCTTTTGTTGCGGAGCACAGGCTCTAGGCGCACAGGCTTCAGTAGTTGTGGCTCGTGGGCTCAGTACTTGTGGCTTGCAGGCTCTAGAGCTCAGGCTCAGTAGTTGTGGTGCACGGGCTTAGTTGCTCTGCGGCATGTGGGATCTTCCCGGACCAGGGTTCGAACCCGTGTCCCTTGCATTGGCAGGCAGATTCTTAACCACCGCGCCAACAGGGAAGCCCCCATTCAATGTCTTTTGAAAGGAGGACTCAGTTCTGTCTGTAGACAGAAGGCTTCAGTTTCTTACCATGTGGCCCTCTCCATAGTGGTAACTTGAATGCCCTCACTACATGGCTGCTGGTTTCTTTCAGAGCAAATAAGCTAAGAGCGAGACAAAAACTGCAGTGTTTTCTATGACCTAGACTTGGAAGTATAACTCCATTATTTCTTCAATATTGTATTAGTTACACATGTTACAATATTGTATTAGTCATCTGGTGTGAGATAAGACTACACAAGCGCGTGAATATAGGGAGGTGAGGCTCATTGTGGGCTATCATGAGGTTATGAATTTGAAAAACTTTAATATTACAAAATATTATATTAATAATATTATCTTAGAACCTCTCCAATTATTCTACTTTAATTGTGGAAGACAGTTTCCCTGAAAATATTTGCCTTCATGGAGATCCCAATTTAAAATAAAGGGCAGTAATTTCAACATTAAGATTTTTCCGTGGTATATTATATATATATATATATATATATATATACGTTTTACATATATTTCATTTTTACAACTGTATTTTAACTTATGAGCAATTGTATATCCAAAGAAATACTTAATCTATTATGAAGAACAAATAAGAGGACAACATTTTCTTCCAAGCAGCTATGTAGCCTTGAATCATCTATGGAACTTCATTGTGTTTCAGCTTTGCCACCACTCAGATCAGTAATATAACGAATTGTCCCTTATATCTCATGAAACTATTATGAGTGTAAAGAAAGCTACTGATGATAAACAGCAACGAAAAGTTAAAATGGCTCGCGGCTCCGGCTCTGCCTTGGGCTGGCTGCAGTCTCAGTCTGAGGGCGGCCGAAGTGGTTGGCTCGTTTAACATGAGGTTTCTGCTACTTCTCCTAGTGGCAGCGTCGGCGGTGGTCCGGAGCGATGCCTCCGCCAACATGGGCGGCGTGCCTGGCGAGAGATCAAAGATGCAGTACGCCACGGGGCCGCTGCTCAAGTTCCAGATTTGTGTTTCCTGAGGTTATAGGCGGGTGTTTGAGGAGTACGTGCAGGTTAGTAGCCAGCGGTGCCCAGACATCCGCATTGAAGGAGAGAATTTCCTCCCTCAACCAATATATAGACACATAGCATCTTTCCTGTCAGTCTCCAAGCTAGTATTAATAGGCTTAATAATTGTTGGCAAGGATCCTTTTGCTTTCTTTGGCATGCAAGCTCCTAGCATCTGGCAGTGGGGCCAAGAAAAGGTCTATGCATGTATGATGGTCTTTTTCTTGAGCAACATGATTGAGAACCAATGTATGTCAACAGGTGCATCTGAGATAACTTTGAATGATGTACCTGTGTGGTCTAAGCTGGAATCTGGTCACCTTCCATCCATGCAACAGCTTGTTCAAATTCTTGACAATGAAATGAAGCTCAATGTGCATATGGATTCAATCCCACACCATCGATCATAGCCCCACCTATCAGCACTGAAAGCTCTTTTACATTAAGGGATTTTTGCAAGAGCAACGTGACTGACATTATGAAGGCCTGTACCAAAGACAGCAATCTGTTAGTACAGACCAGATGCTTTCTTGGCAGGCTCGTTGTACCTCTTGGAAAACCTCAATGTAAGACAGTTTTTCAGTACTGGCACATTTTGGAATTCTGAACATTTGTGGAGTGCAATAATACTGTACAGTTTTTCTTTCTTCCCCAAGTCCACTTGGTTAATAGTTGTTTTGTTTTTTTTTTTTTTTTTTTTTTAATGCAGACATTACTACTTGTACTTTTTTTCTCGGTCATATTTGAAAACGTAGAAAATTGAGTTGCAATTTGATTTTTTTTTCAAAGATGTCTGTTAAGTCTGTTGTGATTTTATATGAATTTTCCTTTTTTATAGTTTAAAATTGATCCTTTTTGGGACTAGAGCTGAAGTTCCCAAATACTTTATGAGTTTATCAGACATCTCTAATTTGGTCATGTCCAATTTACATAGCTTTCAAAATATTGCAGATTGTGAACAGCACATTATATAAGATTATGCGGGGAAATCCTATATCCAGAGTACTCTACCAATTTGTGTATGTGTGTGTGTGCGTGTGTGATTACCAGAGAACTACGAAAAGACCAACCACTTTTTAAATCCTGTTAATGTAGTTCAAGTGTCCTGCCTTAACCAATTTAATGAGTTGATTAACTGGGCCTTTATACTTAATAAAAAACTAAGCAGATGTAAGTTAAAAAAAAAAAAGAAGAAGTTAAATGACTATGAAAAGGTAAGGTGTCTTCATTAAGTGATTTGCAAACATGTCTCATAAATGGTATTTGAATATTTGTAATTACCTAGCATGCATTATATACAAATAATAACCAATCTAGTCATTGTACAATGCTAATTTCAGGTAACTTTTCCCAAGGCACCTTTTTTGGCTACTAGATTAGCTCATCAAGGAGGTAGATTTACAATGCCACATGTAAAGACACTATTGACCATCAGGTACCATTTATCTTTATTCAAGCTCAGTGTAGAAGTGCAAATAAAATGGGAAGAAGACTGAGGAGGTATATAAAAATTCTCATCTGTGTCTACAAACCACATTCCTTTGTTTTTAAATTAATTAATTAATTTATTTTTACCACAGTACTTTTAAAAAGCCTTAAAATATTAGTGGTATTAATCTATTTTAGAATGTAAAAGGTAAACAATGAAGGACATAAAGGGAATTCCTGGTTCTCAATAAAGCAAATTTTCCATATATTCAAAGTTCAACTTTTGGATCTTCTTCCAAGAAAAAATAAAGTTACTGATTGATAATATTTCAAGGCATCTACAATGGGCACACAACTTGGAGCACAGGCAGGTAGCTTTCAGAGGGAACACAAAGCAATTGCATCAGCTATGTGCAGCACCTTACAGATCACTGTGGAGCTAGATTGGATTTGATTTTCCCTCTGAAGCCATGTACTCATCTAGAAGGAAGGTTTGGCTCAAACTTTCACTTCATAAAGTACTTTTTAATTTATTCCCAAAAGTATACAATGACCTATTACTAAACATCATTTATAATGATTTATCACTGGAAACTTAATTTGTTCCTCCTTCAATTTTATTTAGAGAGAAAAGTAAGAAACCACTTGACTTACACAAAGTTTTGTTAATCTTGAATCATTTTTGTTTTAAATCCTTGAAATTCTTTGAGTTTTTTTTAATATGGAATTTGTACATTCTATTTTGCAACTTCAAGGAAAAAGTTAATTGAGGCACTGTCATCTTCTCATATTTCAAGGGGTTATTCAAAATAAACTGAAAGTTTCTGATTTTTTAAAAAATTGCATAGCATAATCAGCACTGATATGGCTGATATAGAAACTGCAACCCAGACGTGGAGTACTGTCAACACAAACATTTTTATGTCATTGGCTTAGTGCCCCTGCTGTGGGTGACAAGGAAAATGATATTAAATCTTGAAGGAAAGTGATCCAGTGTATGCAATGGTGAAATTATTATTAACAAGTCTTCCATCATAATTTGGAAGGCAAATAATGTTGATTTAAGAGCAGAAGTTGGAAAACAAAATGTTAGTAATGGGTGCTAAAAATCATTGGGTGGATTTTACCAGATCTTAAAAGAAAGAGATTATTTCAAAAAGAACTGAACATTTCCAGGTGGAAAAGAAAAAAAAAAAGTGAAAAATTTAGGACCTTGAAGATTTGGAAAATACAAGTGTATCTAATGTCAAACAGTAAAATATTAAAATTGAAACACTTATAAAAGTCAGCTTAGACGCAGGGTCCAAACAGTGCTTGCCCTTTTACTCATTATTAAAAGATTGTGAATTGCTAAGGTGGCACCTAGTAAATTTTTTCATTTGGACAAAAGAGAGAAAAGCTATGCCTCTTCCATGAAAGCTTAATAAAACAAAGTAATTGCAATTATTTTGAGTGTGTGAAAGAGAGAGTTCAGGTAAGGGTGGAGAAGAGAATGTGAGAAAATAATGGCAAACTTAAGAAGTATGTTCATAAAAGAACAGCATGTAGACATATGATGCTGACTGGAATCAAGCAGATAGAAGCCAACTACATGTTTTAGAGTCATTCTTTCAAAGAAGCACTAGCCTAAACTAAAAGTTTGTGACTTTTGAGGGGGATAAAACAATTATCAGGTCCTCAGTCTTCTATAGGCAGAAGGACGTTCAGTTCTCAAGGAGGATATGGTCCACAATACTCAATTCAGTTATGGAAATGGAGGATGATAAGAAAGGAAAACGCTTCTAGAACAATGAACTGAGAACCATCCCTCTCAGGGAGCAGAATTGAGTCTACTCATAAATCATTCCTCTTTCCCAGAGTGGGTGGCCCTTACCAATGTCTGCTAAGCGGGATGTCACAATTTTTCTTTTTACAGTAGATCCTTGCTGGTTATCTGATTTAAATACAGCAGTGTGTACATGCCAATCCCAAACTCCCAATCTATCCTCCCCTCCACCACACCTTTCCCCGCTGGTAACCATAAGTTCATTTTCTAAATCTGTGAGTCTGTTTCTGTTTTGTAAATAAGTTTATTTGTATTTATTTATTTATTTATTTTTTTTTAGATTCCACGATATCATATGATATTTGTCTTTCTCTGTCTGACTTATTTCACTTAGTAGGATAATCTCCGGGTCCATCATTTCACAGATATTTATGATGTGAATTTTCTATGACAGTTCATCCTTTTCCTTTGTATCAGGTAACTCATTGTACCAACTATGGACAATATAAGACAACATTTCTCTTGAATTCACTGAAGAAAAAGGTGGGAAATAATATTGTAGGGTACAGTGTTGGAACAAACATCATTCTCTAGAAGTGTAATAAGACTGAATTGCAAAGTTCTTATTGGAAACTGTGAAACATGAATTTGGAAATGTCAGTGTTAGACTAGATTAAGACATTGTATACCGTGTGATATTGTCAGAAGCTTATCCTTATAACAGGAACCCTAAGAAAAAATAACCACCTTCTGGACTGCATGACTTGGTAACTGGATCTTCCCTGTGTTTCAGCCCCCAGGGACAAATAAATCTCTTTAGTCTATTTTTAGGCAGGAGTAGGTTTACCTTTAGACAAAATTTTAATACATTTAGTCAAAGTGAAAATTTAAAAGTGAGATTAACTTAAAAAATTCAACTGAAATAAAAGTGAGATTCATACTTTACACAGATCAAAATGTGTCTTATTCAGAAGTGTTCAGAATATAGAAATAAGTAAAAAATGGTGATGATGGGAATCAAGAGAATGGAACAGTGAAACATAACAACATTTTATCTGTTGGATTTTTAATAAATAAAATAAACCTTTTATAAATTTTCATATTTTTGTACATTTTCCCAGATGCACATGTATTCTTTTATAATTAGGAATAATGAAGATGCTAATAAATGTGTTAGTGACCCTCTCATGGACTTTTTGGAATAATAAGTGTTAAATGAAAAATGTCATTTCTTATTATATTTGACATATATTAAGAAACAAATAGTCATATTATAAGAAAATGTATGTACTCATGGCCTCCAACCTTCTCTGAATTATGAGCTACTAACTGAAATAATTTATGTCACTGGTTGTTCAAAAGTGCAGATGTGGTAGACTATCATCTTTCACTATTTTATTGTTAAATATGGAGACTTCTAATAAACAATGGTTCTAGAAACTTGGAAATAAACAAACCACAGAAATGTTAATACTGAATCCACATGATTGTAAAAAACATTGAGAATCCAACAACACAGTTCTCATCAAGTTCTCTTTGTTAGTAAAATAAATGAAATGTCTATAATTATGTGTTAAATCTAGTGAGTTTATACAGGCACTCTAGGTAAATGACCAACATTGTTTGCCAATTATTTTCTTTGAACAGACACTAATAAAAAATTATAAAGGTTTTAATATGTAGACATTTTAAGTCATTCAAATTGGTTGTTTGCTATAATGAAACCAAGCTACTTGGCTGATTATGTGATATGTAGAATTTAACTGTATCCCACACAAATCCTGCAGACGGATGTTTATGGGAACTTTATTCATAATTGCCAAAACTTGGAAACAACCAAGATGTCCTTCAATAAGTGAATGGACAAATAAATTCTGAGACATCCAGACAATTTAATATTATCTAGAACAAAAGAGCAATGAGCTATCAAGTCATAAAAAGGAAGGAAACTTGGAAGAAACTTAAATGCATAATACCAAGTGAAAGAAGGCAATCTGCAAAGACTACATACTAAAAGATTCAAACTATATGGCATTCTGGAAAAAGCAAAACTATGGAGACAGTAAAAATGTCAGTGGCTGCCAGGGTTTGGGGAGGGGAAGGATAAATAGATGCACAGATGATTTTTAGGGTGAAAATACTCCATATGACACCACAATTATAGATACATGTCATTATACATTTGTCAAAACCCATAGGATGTACAATAGCAACAGTGAACTGTAATTTAAACCACAGACTTCGGGTGATTAAGATGTGTTAATGTAACCATCAACCAACAATGTCCAACTGTAACAAATGTACCAAGCTGTTGGTGGGGGGCAGCATGTTGGTTGTGGGGAGGCTAAACATGTAGGGGAACAGGGAGTATATGGAAAATCTCTGTACATTCCCCTCAGTTTTGCTGTGAAACTAATACCCTTTAAAATTTTATTTTTAATTAAGAGAGCTCTTTAACTGTTTTGAGTTCAAGTATTTTTTCTGAAATACTTTTAATACATTTTCATGTTAATACAAGCATGCATCAGATATATTGTGGGTTCAGTTCCAGACAACCCAAATAAAGTGAGTATCACAATAAAGTGATTCATACAGATGTTTTGTTTTCCAGTGCATATGAAAGTTATGTTTACACTACACTGTCATCTGTTGTGTGCAATAGTGTTATATCTAAAAAAGCAATGTAGCTACCTTAATTAAAAATACTTTATTGATTAAAATATGCTAACCATTATCTGAGCCTTAGACGAGTCATAACTGCTTTGCAATAGTAACATCAAAGATCACTGAGCACAGATCACCGTAACAAATATAATAATAATGAAAATGTTTGAAATTGTGAGAATTACCAAAATGTGACACAGAGACACAAAGTAAGCCAGTGTTATTGGAAAAATGGCATCGACAGACTTGCTCATCACAGGGTTGCCACAAACCTTCAATTTGTAAAAAACACAATGTCTGCATATTGCACTAAAGCAGAGTACAATAAAATAAGGTATGCCTGTAGTAAAAACAAAATGCTCAATAACATCTTGTCTTTCAATATTTAAAAAATATTATTTCTTTCTTATTTTATTTTAAGGATGAATAAAATTTGGGTCACTTCTTATCGAAGATGATTTAATATCCCAGACCTGAAAAAAAAAGACAAAAGAAAAAGAAAACTTGAAGTATATTTTAAACATAAATGTCATACTTTAATGAGTATGAGACAATGGTAAGCTTTAAGCCATACATCTCCTTGGAAGTATGGCATAGGTCCTAAGCATCTAAGAGAACAAAGCAAGATTCAGTAGAGTTACAGATTTCAAATTCAGCATTATGTTTAAGAATTATAGTTTTGACACTAGGCTAAGGAAACTAGATAGAGAAAGTCTCCAAGGAACAGCTTTTATTCAGCATGTGCCAAGCAGGGAGAAAATACTTATATATGTATCATTGTATTTGTACACTTCATGTTATACAGATCTAATTCTACCCAACAGGCCCCAGGATGAAAATACAAGCAAACAACTCCCCTGCCACTGTCCCACACAGACACGTAAAACAAAAATAAGAGGAAAAAGAGCCAAAGGATAACAGATCATGAAATCCTTCATACTATGATTGTTCTTGATATTCTTTGCTTTCACTTACACCCTGGTATCTTTTCAATTTTCCAGATAATAAAATAAGGCTTTTAAACTCTTCTTTTGTAAACTATAAATGTTCTGTTTCTATTGCTTCCTTTTGACTCTGTCTCAAGAGAGATGGAGAGATGAAAATATGAGCTTTTCATCTTTGACTCTTTTCTCTTTCCAAAGAAAATATACACCGAAACAAGTAAAGTAAAAATTCTCCTTATCCTAGCATTAAATAATGATCTCTCATTAACTTATTCCAAATATACTATGTTTAATTTTATTTTATATATGTAGTAACTAATTTATACATTTATATTTTATATGTGATACGTATTTTCAAAGATTATGAGGGCTAGTGAGAACTAATCATATGAGAGACCGTCAAGATGGCAGAGGACTAAGATGGGGAGATCACCTTCCTCCCCACAAATACATCAGAAATACATCTACATGTGGAACAACTCCTACAGAACACCTACTGAACGCTGGCAGAAGACCTCAGACTTCCCAAAAGGCAAGAAACTCCCCATGTAGCTGGGTAGGGCAAAAGAAAAAAGAAAAAACAGAGACAAAAGAATAGGGATGGGACATGCACCTCTGGGAGGGAGCTGTGAAGGAGGAAAGGTTTCCACACACTAGGAAAGCCCTTCACTGGAGGAGACGGGGGGTGGGGGGGGGGAAGCTTCAGAGCCACGGAGGACAGCACAAAAACAAGGGTGCAGAGGGCAAAGCAGAGAGACTCCTGCACAGAGGATCAGTGCTGACCAGCACTCACCAGCCTGAGAGGCTTGTCTGCTCACCCTCCAGGCTGGGTGGGGGCTGGGAGCTTAGGCTCTGTCTTAGTAGGAGAGGACTGGGGTTGGCTGCATGAACACAGCCTGAAGGAGGCTAGTGCACCACAGCTAGCTGGAAGGGAGTCAGGGAAGAAATCTGGAACTGCCTAAGAGGCAAGGAACCATTGTTTCAGCGTGCGCGAGGAGAGGAGATTCAGAACACTGCCTAAACGAGCCCCAGAGATGGGCGAGAGCCACAGCTATTAGAGAAGACACCAGAGATGAGCATGAAATGCTAAAGCTGCTGCTGCAGCCACCAAGAAGCCTGTATGCAAGCACAGGTCACTATACAAACCTCCCCTCCTGGCAGCCTGTGCAGCCCACCACTGCCAGGGTGCCATAATCCAGGGACAACTTCCCCTGGAGAACACACAGAACACCTCAGGCTGTTGCAACTTCACGCTGCCTTCTGCCGCTGCAGGCTCACCCAGCATTCCATACCCCTCCCTCCACCCAGCCTGAGTGAGCCAGAGCTCCCAATCAGCTGCTACTTTAACCCTGTCCTATCTGAGAGAAGAACAGACGCCCTCAGGCGACATAAACGCAGAGGCAGAGCCAAATCCTAAGCTGAACCCCAGGAGCTGTGTAAGCAAAGCAAAGAAAGGGAAATGTCTCCCAGCAGCCTCAGGAGGAGTGGATTAAATCTTGACAATCAACTTGAGGTCCCCAACATCTCTGGAATACATGAATAGACAAAGAATCATCCCAAAATTGAGCAGTGGACTTTGGGAGCAATTGTAGACTTGGGGTTTGCTTTCTACATCTAACTTGTTTCTGGTCTTATGTTTATCTTTGTTTAGTATATAGAGTTTATTATCATTGGTAGATTTGTTTATTAATTTGGTTTCTCTCTTCCTTTTTATTTTTTTATATATAGATATATTTATTTTTTTCCTTATCTCTTTTTGTGAGTGTGTATGTGTATGCTTCTTTGTGTGATGTGTCTGTATAGCTTTGCTTTTACCATTTGTCCTAGGGTTCTGTCTGTCGGTTTTTCTTTTTTTTTTTTTTTTTTAGTATAGTTTTTAGTGCTTGTTATCATTGGTGAATTTGTTTTTTGGTTTCATTGCTCTCTTCTTTCCTTCTTTCTTTTTCTTATTACTTTTTAATTTTTTTTTATTTTTAATATTTTTTTTTATTTTAATAACTTTATTTTATTTTACTTTTTCTTTCTTTCTTTCTTTTTTTCTCACTTTTCTTCTGAGCCGTGTGGTGGACAGGGTTTTCTTGCTCCGGCTGGGTGTCAGCCCTGGGCCTTGAGGGGGGAGAGCCGTGTTCAGGATATTGGTCCACCAGAGTCCTCCTGACCACATGTAATATCAAACAGCGAAAGATCTCACAGAGATCTCCATCTCAACGCTAAAATCCAGTTCCTCTCAACAATCTGCAAGCTACAGTGCTGGACACCCTATGCCAAACAACTAGCAAAACAGGAACACAACCCCACCCATTAGCAGAGAGTCTGCCTAACATCATAATAAAGTCACAGACACCTCAGAACACACCACCGGATGCGGTCCTGCCCCTCAGAAAGACAAGATCCAGCCTCATCAACCAGAAAACAGGCACCAGTCCCCTCCACCAGGAAGCCTACACAAGCCACTGAATCAACCTTACTCACTGGGGGCAGACACCAAAACAACGGGAACTACAAACCTGCAACCTGTGAAAAGGAGACCAAAACACAGTAATTTAAGCAAAATGAGAACAGAGAAACACACAGCCGATGAAGGAGCAAGGCAAAAACCCACCAGACCAAACAAATGAAGAGGAAATTGGAGGTCTACCTGAAAAAGAATTTGGAGTAATGATAGTAAAGCTGATCCAAAATCTTGGAAATAGAATGGAGAAAATACAAGAAACATTTCACAAGGACCTAGAAGAACTAAGACGCAAACAAACAATGATCAACAACACAATAAATGAAATTATAAATTCTCTAGAAGGAATCGATAGCACAATAACTGAGGTAGAAGAACGCATAGGTGACCTGGAAGATAAAAAAGGTGGAAATAACTACTGCAGAGGAGATTAAAGAAAAAATAATGAAAATAATTGAGGACAGTCTTAGAGACTTCTGGGACAACATTAAACGCACCAACATTCAAATTATAAGGGTCCCAAAAGAAGAAGAGAAAAAGAAAGGGACTGTAAAAATATTTGAAGAGATTACAGTTGAAAACTTCACTAATATGGGAAAGGAAATAGTCAATCAAGTCCAGGAAGTGCAGAGAGTCCCATACAGGATAAATCCAAGGAGAAACACACCAAGACACATATTAATCGAACTATCAAAAATTAAATACAAAGAAAAAATATTAAAAGCAGTAAGGGAAAAACAACAAATAATATACAAGGGAATCCCCATAAGTTTAACAGATGATCTTGCAGCAGAAACTCTGCAACCCAGAAGAGAGTGGCAGGACATATGTAAAGTGATAAAAGGGAAAAACCTATAACCAAGATTACTCTATCCAGCAAGGATCTCATTCAGATTTGATGGAGGAATTAAAACTTTTAATATAATTTCGCTTAGCAAAAGCTAAGAGAATTCAGCAACACAAAACCAGCTTTACAAGAATGCTGAAGGAATTTCTCTAGGCAGGAAACACAAGAGAAGGAAAAGACCTACAATAACAAACACAAAACAATTAAGAAAATGGTAATAGGAACATACATATCGATAACTACCTTAAATGTAAATGGATTAAATGCTCCTACCAAAAGACATAGACTGGCTGAATGGATACAAAAACAAGACCCGTATGTATATATGCTGTCTACAAGAGATCCACTTCACACCTAGGGACACATACAGACTGAAAGTGAAGGGATGGAAAAAGATATTCCATGCAAATGGAAATCAAAATAAAGCTGGAGTAACAATTCTCATATCAGACAAATGGAATTTAAAAAAAAGACTATTACAAGAGACAAAGAAGGACACTACATAATGATCAAGGGAGCAATCCAAGAAGAAGATATAACAATTGTAAATATTTATGCATCCAACACAGGAGCACCTCAATGCCTATGGCAAGTGCTAACAGCAATAAAAGGGGAAATCGACAGTAACACAATCATAGTAGTGGAATTTAACACCTCACTTTCACCAATGGACAGATCATCCAAAATGAAAATAAATAAGGAAACACAAGCTTTAAATGATCCATTAAAGAAGATGGACTTAATTGATACTTATGGGACATTCCACCCCAAAACAACAGAATACATTTTCATCTCAAGTGCTCATGGAACATTCTCCAAGATAGATCATATCTTGGGTCACAAATCAAGCCTTGGTAAATTTAAGAAAATTGAAATCGTATCAAGTATCTTTTCTGACCAAACGCTATGAGACTAGATATTAATTACAGGAAAAAATCTGTAAAAAATACAAATACATGGAGGTTAAACAATACACTGTTAAATAACCAAGAGATCACTGAGGAAATCAAAATATACCTATAAACAAATGACAATGAAAACACAAGAACTCAAAACCTATGGGATGCAGCAAAAGAAGTTCTAAGAGGGAAGTTTATAGCAATACAATCCTACCTCAAGAAACAGGAAACATCTCAAATAAACAACCTAACCTTACACCTAAAGCAATTAGATAAAGAAGAACAAAAAAAGCCAAAGTTAGCAGAAGGAAAGAAATCATAAAGATCAGATCAGAAATAAATGAGAAAGAAATGAAGGAAACAATAGCAAAAATCAATGAAACTAAAAGCTGGTTCTTTGAGAAGATAAACAAAATTGATAAACCATTAGCCAGACTCATCAAGAAAAAAAGGGAGAAGACCCAGATCAATAGAATTAGAAATGAAAAAGGAGAAGTAACCACTGACACTGCAGAAATACAAAAGATCATGAGAGATTACTACAAGCAACTCTATGCCAATAAAATGGACAACCTGGAAGAAATGGACAGATTCTTAGAAATGCACAAACTGCCAAGACTGAACCAGGAAGAAATAGAAAATATGAACAGACCAATCACAAGCACTGAAATTGAAACTGTGATTAAAAACCTTCCAACAAACAAAAGCCCAGGACCAGATGGCTTCACAGGTGAATTCTATCAAACATTTAGAGAGCTAACACCTATCCTTCTCAAACTCTTCCAAAATATTGCAGAGGGAGGAACACTCCCCAACTCATTCTACGAGGCCACCATCACCCTGATACCAAAACCAGACAAAGATGTCACAAAGAAAGAAAACTACAGGCCAATATCACTGATGAACATAGATGCAAAAATCCTCAACAAAATACTAGCAAACAGAATCCAACAGCACATTAAAAGGATCATACAACATGATCAAGTGGGGTTTATCCCAGGAATGCAAGGATTCTTCAATATATGCAAATCAATCAATGTGATACACCATATTAACAAATTGAAGGAGAAAAACCATATGATCATCTCAACAGATGCAGAGAAAGCTTTCGACAAAATTCAACACCCATTTATGATAAAAGCCCTGCAGAAAGTAGGCATAGAGGGAACTTTCCTCAACATAATAAAGGCCATATATGACAAACCCACAGCCAACATTGTCCTCAATGGTGAAAAACTGAAACCATTTCCACTAAGATCAGGAACAAGACAAGGTTGCCCACTCTCACCACTATTATTCAACATAGTTTTGGAAGTGTTAGCCACAGCAATCAGAGAAGACAAAGAAATAAAAGGAATCCAAATCGGAAAAGAAGAAGTAAAGCTGTCACTATTTGCAGATGACATGATAGTATACATAGAGAATCCTAAAGATGCTACCAGAAAACTGCTAGAGCTAATCAATGAATTTGGTAAAGTAGCAGGATACAAAATTAATGCACAGAAATCTCTTGCATTTCTATACACTAATGACGAAAAATCTGAAAGTGAAATTAAGAAAACACTCCCATTTACCATTGCAACAAAAATAATAAAATATCTAGGAATAAACCTACCTACGGAGACAAAAGACCTGTATGCAGAAAATTATAAGACACTGATGAAAGAAATTAAAGATGATACAAATAGATGGAGAGATATACCATGTTCCTGGATTGGAAGAATCAACATTGTGAAAATGACTCTACTACCCTAAGCAATCTACAGATTCAATGCAATCCCTATCAAACTACCACTGGCATTTTTCACAGAACTAGAACACAAAATTTCACAATTTGTATGGAAACACAAAAGACCCCGAATAGCCAAAGCCATCTTGAGAACGAAAAATGGAGCTGGGGGAATCAGGCTCCCTGACTTCAGACTATATTACAAAGCTTCAGTAATTAAGACAGTTTGGTACTGGCACAAAAACAGAAATATAGATCAATGGAACAGGATAGAAAGCCCAGAGATAAACCCACACACATATGGTCAACTTATCTTTGATAAAGGAGGCAAGCATATACAGTGGAGGAAAGACAGCCTCTTCAATAAGTGGTGCTGGGAAAATTGGACAGAAACATGTAAAAGTATGAAATTAGAACACTCCCTGACACCATGCACAAAAATAAACTCAAAATGGATTAAAGACCTAAGTGTAAGGGCAGACACTATCAAACTCTTAGAGGAAAACATAGGCAGAACACTCTATGACATACATCACAGCAAGATTCTTTTTGACCCATCTCCCAGAGAAATGGAAATAAGAACACAAATAAACAAATGGGACCTGATGAAACTTAAAAGCTTTTGCACAGCAAAGGAAACCATAAACAAGACCAAAAGACAACCCTCAGAATGGGAGAAAATATTTGCAAATGAAGCAACTGACAAAGGGTTAATCTCCAAGATTTACAAGCAGCTCATGCAGCTCAATAACAAAAAAACGAACAACCCAATCCAAAAATGGGCAGAAGATCTAAATAGACATTTCTCCAAAGAAGATATACAGATGGCCTACAGACACATGAAAGAATGCTCAACATCATTAATCATTAGAGAAATGCAAATCAAAACTGCAATGAGATATCATCTCACACCGGTCAGAATGGCCATCATCAAAAAATCTAGAAACAATAAATGCTGGAGAGGGTGTGGAGGAAAGGGAACACTCTTGCACTGTTGGTGGGAATGTAAATTGATACAGCCACTATGGAGAACAGTATGGAGGTTCCTTAACAAACTAAAAATACAACTACCATACGACCCAGCAATCCCACTACTGGGCATATACCCTGAGAAAACCATAATTCAAAAAGAGTCATGTACCAAAATGTTCATTGCAGCTCTATTTACAATAGCCAGGACATGGAAGCAACCTAAATGTCCATCGACAGATGAATGGATAAAGAATATGTGGCACATATATACAATGGAATATTACTCAGCCATAAAAAGAAATGAAATGGAGGTATTTGTAATGAGGTGGATGGAGTTAGAGTCTGTCATACAGAGTGAAGTAAGTCAGAAAGAGAAAAACAAATACAGTATGCTAACACATATATACGCAATCTAAGGGAAAAAAAGGCCATGAAGAACCTAGTGGCAAGACGGGAATAAAGACACAGACCTACTAGAGAATGGACTTGAGGATATGGGGAGGGGGTGGGGTGAGATGTGACAGGGTAAGAGAGTGTCATGGACATATATACACTACCAAATGTAAAATAGATAACTAGTGGGAAGCAGCCGCATAGCACAGGGAGATCAGCTCGGTGCTTTGTGACCACCTAGAGGGGTGGGATGGGGAGGGTGGGAGGGAGGGAGATGCAAGAGGGAAGAGAAATGGGAACATATTGTATATGTATAACTGATTCACTTTGTTATAAAGCAGAAGCTAACACACTATTGTAAGGCAATTATACTTCAATAAAGATGTTTAAAAACAACAACAACAACAACAACAAAAATAGACATAGAAACGAAAAAGGAGAAGTAATAACTGACACTGCAGAAATAAAGGATCATGAGAGATTACTACAAGTAACCATATGCCGATAAAATGGACAATCTGGAAGAAATGGACCAATTTTTAGAAAGGCACAACCTTACGAGAGTGAATCAGGAAGAAATAGAAATATAAACAGACAAATCACAAGCACGGAAATTGAGACTGTGATTAAAAATTTTCCAACAAACAAAAACTCAGGACCACATGGCTTCACAGGCAGATTCTATCAAACATTTTGAGAAGAGCTAAGACCTATCCTTCTCAAACTCTTCCAAAATATAGCAGAGGGAGGAACACTCCCAAACTCATTCTACGAGGCCACCATCACTCTGATAACAATACTAGACACAGATGTCCCAAAGAAAGAAAACTGTAGGCCAATATCACTGATAAACATAGATGCAAAAACCCTCAACAAAATAGTACCAAACATAATCCAACAGCACATTCAGAGGATCATACAACATGATCAAGTGGGGTTTATCCCAGGAATGCAAGGATTCTTCAATATTCACGAATCAATCAATGGGAAAAACCGTAGTAACAAATTGAAGGAGAAAAACCATATGATCATCTCAATAGATGCAGAAAAAGCTGTTGACAATATTCAGCACCCATTTATAATAAAAACCCTCCAGAAAGTAGGCACAGAGGGACCCTACCTCACCATAATAAAGGCCATATATGACAAGCCCGCAGCTAACCTCATTCTCAGTGGTGAAATCCTGAAAACATTTCCTCTAAGATCAGGAACAAGACAAGGTTGTCCACTCTCGCCATTAGTATTCAACATAGTTTTGGAAGTTTTAGCCGCAGCAATCAGAGAATAAAAAAAAAAAAAAATGAAAGGAATCCAAATTGGAAAAGAACAGGGAAAGCTGTCACTGTCTGCAGATGACATGATAGTATACATAGAGAATCCTAAAGATGCTACCAGAAAACTACTATAGCTAATCAATCAATTTGGTAAAGTAGCAGGTTACAAAAGTAATGCACAGAAGTGTCTTGCATTCCTATACACTAAGGATGAAAAATCTGAAAGAGAAATTAAGGAAACACTCCCATTTACCATTACAACAAAAATAATAAAATACCTAGGAATAAACCTACCTAAGGAGACAGAAGACTTGCATGCAGAAAACTATAAGACACTGATGAAAGAAATTAAAGATGATACAAAAAGACGAAGAGATATACCATTTTCTTGGTTTGGAAGAATCAACATTGTGAAAATGAGTATACTACCCAAAGCAATCTACAGATTCAATGCAATCCTTGTCAAACTACCAATGGCATTTTTCACAAAACTAGAACAAAAAAATTCACAGTATGTATGCAAACACAAAAAACCTCAAATAGCCAAAGCAATCTTGAGAAAGAAAAATAGAGGTGGAGTAATCAGGCTCCCTGACTTCAGACTATACTACAAAGCTACAGTAATCAAGACAATATGGTCCTGGCTCAAAAACAGAAATATACATCAATGGAACAGGATAGAAAGCCCAAAGATAACCACACACATATGGTCACCTTATTTGTGAAGAAGGAGGCAAGAGTATACAATGGAGAAGACAGCCTCTTCAATAAGTGGTGCTGGGAAAACTGGACAGCTACAGGTAAAAGAATGAAATTAGAACACTCCATAACACTATACACAAAAATAAACTCCAAATGAATTAAAGACCTAAATGTAAGGCCAGACAGTATAAAACTCTTAGAGGAAAACATAGGCAGAACACTCTATGACATAAATCACAGGATGAACCTTTTTGACCCACCTCCTAGAGAAATGGAAATTAATACAAAAATAAACAAATAGGACCTAATGAAACTTAAAAGCTTTTGCACAGCAAAGGAATCCATAAACAAGACGAAAAGACAACCCTCCTAATGGGAGAAAATATTTGCAAACGAAGCAACTGACAAAGGTTTAATCTCCAAAATTTACAAGCAGCTCATGCAGCTCAATAACAAAAAAACAAACAACCCAATCCAAAAATAGGCAGAAGACCTAAATAGACATTTCTCCAAAGAAGATATACAGATTGCCAACAAACACATGAAAGGATGCTCAACATCACTAATCATTAGAGAAATGCAAATCAAAACTACAATGAGGTATCACCTCACACCATTCAGAATGGCTATCATCAAAAAATCTACAAACAGTAAATGCTGGAGAGGGTGTGGAGAAAAGGGAACCCTCTTGCACTGTTGGTGAGAATGTAAATTGATACAGCCACTATGGAGAACAGTACGGAGGTTCTTAAAAAACTAAAAGTAGAACTACCATACGACCCAGCAATCCCACTACTGGGCATATACCCTGTGAAAACCAGAATTCAAAAAGAGTCGTATACCACAATGTTCATTGCAACTCTATTTACCATAGCCAGGACATGGAATCAACCTAATTGTCCATCGACAGATGAATGTATAAAGAAGTTGTGGCACATATATTCAATGGAATTTACTCAGCCATAAAAAGAAATGAAATTGAGTTATTTGTAGTGAGGTGGATGGACCTAGAGACTGTTATACAGAGTGAAGTAAGTCAGAAAGAGAAAAACAAATACCATAGGTTAACACATATATATAGAATCTAAAAAAAAAAAAAAAAAAAAAAAAAAAAAAAGGTCTGAAGAACCTAGGGGCAGGACAGGAATAAAGGTGCAGATGTAGGAAATGGACTTGAGGACACAGGGAGGGGGAAGGGTAAGCTGGGACGAAGTGAGAGAGTGGCTTGTACATATATACACTACCAAATGTAAAATAGATAGCTAGTGGGAAGCAGCTGCATAGCACAGGGAGATCAGCTTGGTGCTTTGTGACCACCTAGACGGTGGAATAAGGAAGATGGGAGCGAGACACAAGAGGGAGGAGATATGGGGATATATGTATATGTATATCTGATTCACTTTGTTATAAAGCAGACACTAACACACCATTGTAAAGCAATTATGTTCCAATAAAGTCGTTAAAACAATAAAATTAAAATTAAAATTAGAATTAAATATAAAAGAAAACTAATCATACGTAGAATATTGACCACTTAAGGAATTATGACACCCCTATTCCTGGAATCACACACAAATACACAGGAAAGAAAAAACTACTGCTTTATTGGAAGCTCCAACAATGAGTACAATGGTTGCCGTTCCTTGTGTTCTGCCTTCTTGCCTATATCAGATTGATCGAAAGGGAAGAGTTCGGATTTGCCTAATTTGTTGGCATGCCATAGCATCCTATTAAAGGTGAAAAATTCAGTAAATTCAATATTTTGTTTCTGATTTCTTTTTTAACCTTTTGTTTCTTATTTCATTGACCAGTTTTTTGATTCAATGATTTAATCAAATAAAAATGAAAGGTGCTGCTCTTATAGCTAGTATCCTAGCAAGTAAAACTGGAAATTGGCAAAAAATGCCAACATAAATTTTTGCGTGATTTTCATTGAGTTGGTAACATATGTTGCTATGCCATTGTATCCCTTATTTCATTGGTGGTTGTTCTCCACTTATTCTTGCAAGACCCTAACCTTCTGTCAAACCTGCATATGATTTCTGGGATTTAACAGAGGTTTAAATTTGCTCATAAGAAAGTACACTCACTTCTTACCTGTTCACACATGTTCTCTCTGTTTAATACAAGTGCAACCTCATGGTTCCAGGTTTGTTTAGTTATTGTGATGAAGAAGCTGAAACATTTTCTTTCTTTATATTGTCTTCATTTAGCGGATTGTGAAAGCTATCCTGGCTTCTTCTCCAGCATTTTAGAATTCCAGTGATAATTGCTTTCTCCGATCTTACTGATGGACCTCTGGGCTCAGAGAGAAGTTTGAGTGTTAGGTATGTCATGTTGTATTTAGAATCACTCTTTTTTCATGAGAGTATTTCTGTTATTCTGCTAACTTTTCTCCCTTACCTCTTTCTCTTAGGAAGACTTTTTTTTTTTCTAGGGAAGAGAAACGCAAAAGTCCTTCTGGTTGGATTATTCCATAAATCCTCGAGACATGAGTAAGCACTTTGGCTTTGCTTTGGTGGACACAGTTGTAATTGTCTACTACATATAGCTGAGGTGTTAGATTTCTTAAATAAAGATGATGAGCATGCTTTCAAATAAATATATGGCAATTTATCCCTCTTCACATATATACTCTTTCCACTGGAAATGTAGTCTCCCTAGTGAGTGTAACCAGAACTGACTGGCTTTATTATGTTTTTTTTTTTTTTTTTTTTTGTTATCATCTCTTATTCTACCTGCATTTAGTTTATCTCACTTATATATATATTTAATTTATTTTCTCTGGTAGCATTGTATATAATTTGTAAACATTATGAATATAATCCTAGCAAATAAAAAAAAAAAGAATGACTAAACATGTTTCCTTAACGAAATTCAATGTCACATAATAGCTCAATTTACCTACAGATAATATGTTAATAACAAGTAGACATATAGTTAAAATATGAGAATATTATTGCTTGGAATTTAAGCTTCAGTATATAAACATCTCTCACGATATGATTAAATTTTACCAGCAGTATGTTGGTAAATGTTTAATAACTAGTTTTCAGTGGAAAAAAAAGCCCTGATTTATAACATTTGCCAATTTTCATGGTGTAAATACTCTCACAGTGACTGATTTTAAGCTACAAAAATTATGTACCTGAACATGTGGTTGCGAGGAAATGTAGAAAATCAGCTCTGTCTCACTAGCTGCTACAAGCTAGTATAAGCCTTCTACAAAGCACTATTATTTGTTTTTATGTATCTTACAATAAGTACTTGAAAAGTTTCTATTTCTAAGCTAATATATTTTAAATTTTGAACTAAAATTCAGTATATTTTAAGCGCTAGTGTTATATAATAGCCTTAAAATGTCAATTACTAGTAGCTTGCAGCTGCAGATAATAAGAATCATGTATCTTGGACATCAAAGATATTTCTGTAATAAGCAAAAATAATGGGACAAAAGTCTGTAAGAACCATAATGCATATGATGATGGAAAGACATGGGTAGGGGTATTCCTTAGGAAATGTTTCCTTAACAGATTTAAGAATGGTCTAGATAAAAAATTACATTGCTTAGAAAAGAATTTAATATTGAACTCAGTTCATTTTACAGGAGAAAAAAAATTCAACTATGTTTACTAAAATCTTTAAAACTTCATTGTTCATAAAATCCTGGCTTTGACTTTTGCAAAACATATATATTTCAATTTTGTGATTCAAGTTCAGTCTTTCAAATATTTCTGTCAGAAAGTCTATAATACATGAGATAAAGCAATAAACTAGAAACTTTGATTTCATATCCCTCTCACACTAACTTCCTTCAGTATGTCTATTGTATGGTAAGATATAATTGTATAGAACTTAAGATATCAAAGAAAACATTCCCAAAATAATACTGATTCATGAGAAGGTCATAGCCTCTCAGGATTAGAAAAGGTCAAAAATTTATTATATCTATTCACTTCATATTTAAATAAACTCAACAAAAACATTTCTAGTTTAGAACACCAGCGTTGACTGGCAACTCTTGTTCTACCTTTGAACAGTTCTGAATTTCATAAATGTCCCCACATATTGTCTTCTTTTTGTTCTTAGGTTTAGCCAATAGAACAACATAAAACAGTGTCCTTAGTCTAAGTCCTTCAAGTACTGAGAATAGCTTAATATTATTTAGTCTTTTCTCACCTATGTAAATCCATTTTCATCAACCATTAGTAACAAAAGTTAATTTTGTATTCTTTTAATATCCTGATTAATTTTTTTCTGAGTGCTTTCCAATTTTTTATATTATTTTTAATGTTTTCTAGAACTGAACATAAATTTCCAGATGTGGTAGTGCCACTGATGATTAGAAAAGGACTTATATCTTATTTATTATAGACAACTTCTAGCAATTCTGCTCAAGAAAACTATTAGTCTGCTAAGTGTATTTTAAGCACTCATCACGCAAATATACCCCCACACACACACACACACTACCCTCCACACAAAAAAGTTTATATTCACATTTTTTTCTAAGAAAGATTGCACACCACACTCTTTTTTCTTTCAATTGGGACTTTATAACAATGAAAATGGCTGTGTAATCAAACCAAAAACATAGTTGAAGCTAGGTACAGCAAAATATAAAGAACAAGAATGGAGTGTTCTTTTGCCTAAATCCCTCTGTCTTTTCAATAATACTCTCTCAAATATGAATATTTCAAGATCCTTCCCAAAGAAGGCCAAAGACATTTTAAATGATCACAGCTATACCCGTGATTTCTTTTATGCAAGAAAGTAAGCAAATTGATAAGTTCACCTCTATTCTAGCTGGTAATTTTATCACTTGCTGCTTTAGATACATGAAACTATTTTTGAATGACTGAGATTTAGCAGAGATTATAAAACAGACCTACACAAAATACTGATCATCCATGTTATAGGATACAAATATCATATTTCAAAAGATCAAAACAATGTCATCATCCTCTTTTCCTCTTTTTCCCTGCTTTGGCTCTGCTCCTGAGGGGTCAGATACATGATGTATGATGAAAGGGGTAGGGTCTTACTTCTCTCTCTCTCCAGCATTTCTCCCTTGGGATTCTTTCCTCTACTCTACTATTACACCCTTGCTTTATGTATTTCTTTATTCTATTTTCTATTTATCCATGAATATCTAGTTTCTATATATCTAGCTTCAACACTATTTGAGCCAGACAGGATACCATAATATTTCCCTTATGTGTGGGTGTGTGTATAAGGAGAATTGGCTGACAAATGTCTCCTTAATAAGGTTATGTGGCAGATAATTAAAGAACTTTTGAAGATAATGATCAGAAAATTCCTATGTTCTTTTTTCTACATGAGGTTTCCTGTGTAATACATGGAAAATATTAAGTGTGAGTTTTCCGCTAGCTAAATTAAATACATGTGTGAAACCCATATTGGAGGATTTGTTAATTGTTGCTAAAAGATCTTGAATTTCCAATACAAATTCCAGTGCGTTGATTACATTATGAATCCAGGATTCCCTGACTAAAAAGTGACCACATGTCACTGACCATTGCTTGTACCTAAGAGAAAGAGATCATGGATCAAATCATTATCATATTCCACACTTTCTGGAAATGTTAGCTTACTCTTCCTGCCAGTTTTTAGCCACAATTTCATTTAAATATTTCTGTGCAATTTACACCATAAATTAAATCATACAAAAGGTGACAGCAGTATTATTTCATATCTTGATGCCATGTACAGATGATCTATGTGAAGATGAGAGTAAAGATCAGGATATATTTTGATAAGTGTTTCTGATACAATTAATGGTGCCAATTTTTTTTTTAGCGGTACATTTTTTTTTTTTTTTTTAGATTTAAAAACTTTTAATTCTAGATTTTTTTCCTTCATATTCTGTTGCTCTATTGCAGTCATCGTCGGCCAGTTCTCTGCACTGACCCTGGATAGATATCCTTTGAAAACTGGGGGGTCAAAGGAGAGGGTTAAAAACTAGAATTTCAAACAGACTTCAGAGAAATGGTGTGCTTCTAATCAGTGTTGAATAGCACTCCTGCATGTCTCCTGGCCCTTTACAATAGTATTCATTTGACTTTTGATGTACTTTTTTTCTGTCTTCTCTACTTCCCTCTTTACTGCCATCTGCCATGTTGGTTATAAGTGTATGTTTCAATCAATCTGTTTCTTTTCTACATTCCTGGTGCTGACATTTCTCACTGTGATCCATGCTGACCTTCCTACTGCCTGTATATCTTCTGCCACAGGACCCTTATTTCTCATATAAAGACAAGCCATCCATTTGTTCTGATTCAACCCAAAGGAAGATTCTTGGGAATGATTACAGAAACCAGTGGGAAAAATATGTGAGCATGGCTTATGGTTGTGTTCCACAGCCATAATAGTTGTCTTGCAAATATTTTGACTTTGCTTATGTTTTAAAATCTTTACAAAAATGTTAGGATGAATTAAAAGCAAGAGGGAGGAAGTGAGATCATTAGGATGACTCCTATATGATAGTATTCTTACTTCAACTGCAGATTATTTTGTATGTAAAAATTCAACAATGGTCATTGAAATAATACCTAGAATTTCAGTTCACTGTTTAACCGTACATTGATGTTTTGGGACTTTATCCACAGTTTAAAATACATGAGCCTAAAACAGCCTTTGGCCAGAAAAAATAATGAAGTGTGAAAAATTGCATTTGTAAACTGAAAAAAAAGTGAGGTAGTCTTCCTTCTTTACTTGCAGGGGAGCACTGGTAAAAATGTGTACTGAGATTTACCCTCTTATATTGTTTTTCCAGCATGATCTTTTAGCCATGATCTTTCAATTGTATAATGTGGTAATTTTTACTAAGGTAATTCAACTATTAGAATGTGCAATCTGGGGGCGTATTTGTTTTTCTTTCAACAGTTTAAACAACTATGTAGGCAATGGTATTACCTTTACCGTCTCCTCACTAGTTTGAAACCTAAACAAACAAACAAACAAACAAAGAAAAAAGCAGAATTTTTATGCCACAATGGTAAGGTGTGGTAAAGAAACCAATGTAGAAAGCTGAATGAGTTCTCACATGTGCCAAAATATAATATTCTTTGAGCCAATGCAACTCAAGCAGACCATAATAACCTGTTGGGGTTAGAAAAGTTCATGCCAAAAATGGATGATTTCCCTAGAGCCAATCAAAATGATGGAAACATTGGTGCAGAATCACAGCTGAGCAGGTTTAGTCCTCTCTTCACTAGCTACAGATGGCATGTAATTTAGGAATGCCCATTTGGTGAAATTTACCAGTTCCTCTAGAGATCACACATATGGGTTTGCATTTAAAAAGAAATTGCACCACGAATAGCTTTTTAAACAACAGATGTAAGTATTGACAGTAAAAGGATGTCCAAAAAGCAAAGTATGTCCACATAAGAGAAAAAAAAGAGCGTATGTTATACTTTGTCGCACTGTAAGTGGCCTTTTAACTTTATAAAAAAGACAGAAAATAATTATGAAATCAATGCATACAATGTTTGCCAAGGCATGAATTAGATATGAGATTCTGTCTTCACACTATGTTACTTTCTGGTATTTTACTCCTTGTTTTCCCACCTTTGTATATTACAGCCATACTCTTAAATCCCCAGAGAATACAGAAGTACCTTAAGAGGAGTTTTGAGATCTGTGAGAATCTGTGCTTCTCACAGCGCTGTTGTTTGTAGTTGTTGTTTGTTTGTTTCTTACAAGGAATTCATAATGAATCTGTGAAAACCCCAACATCATTTAAAAATTGAATGCACGTGTGTAAGCGTACACAAAGGGAGATATTTGTTTTTGCAGATGTGTGCACTAGTTAGTAAAGGATGTTGTTACAAGTTGTGAGATTTCCAATTGCCTGTCCTTTATTGCTTCCTTTAAAGAAGGAAATTAATTGTGTGAAATTGCCTTGCTGGTAAAGTGATACCAGATTGCAATGCCAGCATTGACCTAATCTAGAAGTAAAACAGGCAATCACATCCTCAGTGAACACTCATAGAAATATTTGATTTCAGGAGTGTGCAAGACCAAAGTTTCCCTGGAGAAACATGCACATAATTTCCATTCTTTTATTCAAAGGTAGTTCTGTTGTGGATTTCTCCCGCACAGTGTAAGCCTTCTTTATTTTTATTGAAGGATAATGCTTTGCACCTCACAGTACAGTCCCATATGCAAGGAAACTACAATTAAAAGTTTAGGTATGGCTTCACAGGTGAATTCTATCAAACATTTAGAGAAGAGCTAACACCTATCCTTCTCAAACTCTTCCAAAATATTGCAGAGGGAGGAACACTCCCAAACTCATTCTACGAGGCCACCATCACCCTGATACCAAAACCAGACAAAGATGTCACAAAGAAAGAAAACTACAGGCCAATATCACTGATGAACATAGATGCAAAAATCCTCAACAAAATACTAGCAAACAGAATCCAACAGCACATTAAAAGGATCATACACCATGATCAAGTGGGGTTTATCCCAGGAATGCAAGCATTCTTCAATATACGCAAATCAATCAGTGTGATACACCATATTAACAAATTGAAGGAGAAAAACCATATGATCATCTCAATAGATGCAGAGAAAGCTTTCGACAAAATTCAACACCCATTTATGATAAAAGCCCTGCAGAAAGTAGGCATAGAGGGAACTTTCCTCAACATAATAAAGGCCATATATGACAAACCCACAGCCAACATTGTCCTCAATGGTGAAAAACTGAAACCATTTCCACTAAGATCAGGAACAAGACAAGGTTGCCCACTCTCACCACTATTATTCAACATAGTTCTGGAAGTCCTAGCCACAGCAATCAGAGAAGACAAAGAAATAAAAGGAATCCAAATCGGAAAAGAAGAAGTAAAGCTGTCACTATTTGCAGATGACATGATACTATACATAGAGAATCCTAAAGATGCCACCAGAAAACTCCTAGAGCTAATCAATGAATTTGGTAAAGTAGCAGGATACAAAATTAATGCACAGAAATCTCTTGCATTTCTATACACTAATGACGAAAAATCTGAAAGTGAAATTAAGAAAACACTCCCATTTACCATTGCAACAAAAAGAATAAAATATCTAGGAATAAACCTACCTAAGGAGACAAAAGACCTGTATGCAGAAAATTATAAGACACTGATGAAAGAAATTAAAGATGATACAAATAGATGGAGAGATATACCATGTTCCTGGATTGGAAGAATCAACATTGTGAAAATGACTCTACTACCCAAAGCAATCTACAGATTCAATGCAATCCCTATCAAACTACCACTGGCATTTTTCACAGAACTAGAACAAAAAATTTCACAATTTGTATGGAAACACAAAAGACCCCGAATAGCCAAAGCCATCTTGAGAACGAAAAATGGAGCTGGGGGAATCAGGCTCCCTGACTTCAGACTATATTACAAAGCTTCAGTAATCAAGACAGTTTGGTACTGGCACAAAAACAGAAATATAGATCAATGGAACAGGATAGAAAGCCCAGAGATAAACCCACACACATATGGTCAACTTATCTTTGATAAAGGAGGTAAGCATATACAGTGGAGAAAAGACAGCCTCTTCAATAAGTGGTGCTGGGAAAATTGGACAGGAACATGTAAAAGTATGAAATTAGAACACTCCCTGACACCATGCTCAAAAATAAACTCAAAATGGATTAAAGACCTAAGTGTAAGGGCAGACACTATCAAACTCTTAGAGGAAAACATAGGCAGAACACTCTATGACATACATCACAGCAAGATTCTTTTTGACCCAGCTCCCAGAGAAATGGAAATAAGAACACAAATAAACAAATGGGACCTAATGAAACTTAAAAGCTTTTGCACAGCAAAGGAAACCATAAACAAGACCAAAAGACAACCCTCAGAATGGGAGAAAATATTTGCAAATGAAGCAACTGACAAAGGATTAATCTCCAAGATTTACAAGCAGCTCATGCAGCTCAATAACAAAAAAACGAACAACCCAATCCAAAAATGGGCAGAAGATCTAAATAGACATTTCTCCAAAGAAGATATACAGATGGCCTACAGACACATGAAAGAATGCTCAACATCATTAATCATTAGAGAAATGCAAATCAAAACTACAATGAGATATCATCTCACACCCGTCAGAATGGCCGTCATCAAAAAATCTAGAAACAATAAATGCTGGAGAGGGTGTGGAGGAAAGGGAACACTCTTGCACTGTTGGTGGGAATGTAAATTGATACAGCCACTATGGAGAACAGTATGGAGGTTCCTTAAAAAACTACAAATAGAACTACCATATGACCCAGCAATCCCACTACTGGGCATATACCCTGAGAAAACCATAGGTCAAAAAGAGTCATGTACCAAAATGTTCATTGCAGCTCTATTTACAATAGCCAGGACATGGAAGCAACCTAAATGTCCATCGACAGATGAATGGATGAAGAAGATGTGGCACATATATACAATGGAATATTACTCAGCCATAAAAAGAAATGAAATGGAGGTATTTGTAATGAGGTGGATGGAGTTAGAGTCTGTCATACAGAGTGAAGTAAGTCAGAAAGAGAAAAACAAATACAGTATGCTAACACATATATACGGAATCTAAGGGAAAAAAAAAAAAAAAAAAAAAGGCCATGAAGAACCTAGTGGCAAGACGGGAATAAAGACACAGACCTACTAGAGAATGGACTTGAGGATATGGGGAGGGGGTGGGGTGAGATGTGACAGGGTAAGAGAGTGTCATGGACATATATACACTACCAAATGTAAAATAGATAACTAGTGGGAAGCAGCCGCACAGCACAGGGAGATCAGCTCGGTGCTTTGTGACCACCTAGAGGGGTGGGATGGGGAGGGTGGGAGGGAGGGAGATGCAAGAGGGGAGAGAAATGGGAACATATTGTATATGTATAACTGATTCACTTTGTTATAAAGCAGAAGCTAACACACTATTGTAAGGCAATTAAACTTCAATAAAGATGTTAAAAAAAAAAAAAAGTTTAGGTATGGACATCAGGCATTTGACACTGTTTCTTGATTGAATAAAATACAATGTTACTTTTCTCTCATTCTCTGATGCAATGATGCACTGGAATACTAACAGCTATGCAAATGATGACATTAACAGGAAGATTCCATTTTTCTGGCTGTTTATGACTAGCATCAGGTGAAAAATTGTGGGAGATTGAATTGCTTTTGTTTAGAGGTGCAAAGACAGGCAGTTGGTACTATCCCAGGAAGCAAAGGAAAATGAAATCGCTTGTACAAAGGGATGAACAGATTCAGATTAGTATTCAAATATTTATGACACCATTAAATGGATGCAGTGAGGATGCAAAATATGGAATACCCATAACATACATATTCAAATAAGAGAGCCGGTGTTATCATGAATCTTCTTCTATATTCAGCTTTATTTTTGAACTGGATATTTACAAAGAAACTACGACATCGCCCAAGCTGTATTAAATTTGTGTATTAAATTAATTCAAGTGCTTTTTTATTTCACATAACTGATGATATTAGAAGTATAAATGCTTGTATATATTACATATATAACCATAAATGCTATTGATTATTGTATTCCTACAGTGTGCTAACTGCCACTGTGCAATTAGACAAAGAGCTCTGACTTTAGAAATGTACAATTTGAGAAAACAAAGAAAATAAATTAAGGCTTTCACAAAATTATCAATTGTTTTCATTAGAAATGGAATAACTTGTGTGTAATTTCCTGCATACAGGAATGTGCATTAAAGCCAATTTTGAAGGAAGAGGGTGTCTACAGAGAGGAAGACAAACAAATTTCCAGGCATACAGAAACCTCCAAAGGTGAAACCCAGAAACAAATTGCATGAGTAATTGGGGAGGAGCGATGACAGTAAGAGGAGGCATAGTAAAGTTGGTTCATTGTGACCGTATGCTGCAAGGGGCTTTGTGGAGGGTTTGTAGATCTGATGTTTCCTGTACTTCTGATTACTCTGGGCTCTCTCCATTGCTTAGGAACAGGCGTTAAAGCAGACCCTCAAGTGATTATGTTTGGACTTTAGACTTCAAAAATAGCATTTTAGGTGTAGAAAAAGACATAGGTTTCAGAAGTGGCATTCCAGGTGTAGGGAAAGGCTAGAAAATAGGCAGAACAAATATTTGCTACCAATCTCCTTTTCTCTACTCTCCTCTGCCATACACACACACATAAGACACTCCAGGCCCTGTGAAAATCATTTCAAATAGAGAGAGAATTAAAGAGAAAAGTAAAACAATGTAGGTACGTGCTGGGGAGTGTCCTGGAGAAGAGATCACATGTCCACCTACCATGGAGAAGGGTCAACCATGGCACAGAGGGTAGAGTATAAGAGAAGGCAGGTATAGGGCAGCCTCATGGACTCCCTCTGCTCCTTGACGGGGAATAAGAAGAGCCCCTCTTTCTTATGCCTGAATGTGACCTGAACTAGCAGACTATATGATTTTAGCTGAGAGGAGGAAATCATGAGTTGATCAGACATCTGCACCCACCCTGCCCCTCCCCTCCCAGGTCACATAAATATTCCAGAAGCTAGACGGCTTACTAGGGAGAAGTTTGGAAGGTATAAGAGCTGCCATTGATCAAATTTATCCTGAAACAACTGGGGAAACTCTCAAGCAATTGAATTTATCCTGAATTGATGACATTAAGTTTTCCATTACCAGATAAAATGACTCACTATAAAAATTTACTTCAGATAGATTTTAAAATGTTAGATTTTTGCACATCTAAGAGCATGAATGGAGAATTCATACCTGTTATGTAAATTAATCAATAAATAAGGATTTTGGAAAATAGCTGTGATTTCTAATTAAGATTTTTTTTTTTTTGTAGAGATAACACTCGTGTACATAAAACAATTAGTGAACAATCCATGATTGCAAGTAAGTACTAAACTATATGACACAGACTACTAGTTGTGTTGACATTTGGAAAAGAGAAGATAAGTGAAGATTGGAGATGTCACAGATGGCTTCCCAGAAGTTCTGAAAAGGTGACTATGCCCTGAGAGAAAGAACATTTGAGGATAGGAGAGGGACAGGAAAAGGACAGCATACAGACTACACTGTAATCACCATGAAGAAAAGGGCCTCACCTTCTAAACACTGTATTAATAATACTTAGTCTGACATATGGTGGACGCTCAATAAATATTGAATTGTTGATTCAATATGATCATTATAAATTCCAAATACTATGAGATTAGTCCAGGGTCTCCCAATGTCTGCAGTACTGACATTCTGGAGCAGATGATTACTTGCTGGGTGCAGCTGTCCTATGCATTGTAGCATATTTAGCAGCATCTCTGGCCTCTACCCACTGGATGGAAGTAGCAACCATTCATTTTGGCAAAGTGACATTGCCAAAAGTCACTTGGGAGGCAAAATTGTCCCCTATCAAGAACAACTAGATTGGCCTGATTATATCCTGGCAAGGAAGTGAGGAAAGGAGCTGTGACAGGTAGAGTAACTGAATATATTTTTATAGATGTAGGTTTACATGTTTTATTGGACTGAGTCACTGCTCTGTTTTCTTAATGTGGCACCATTTGTTGAGTTCATATTCTGTCCTGGCATTGTATTAGAAGCTTTAGTAATTATTTAAACTCTGAAATAGGTATTACTCTCTTTATTTTGCGTGCAATGAACTGCCAAATGTCAGTTTGTACCCAAATCTGTCTGACTCATATTTAACATTAGGCTATACTATTTCTTTATAATGCTGTAAGCTTATGGTGCAGTCAGATTCTTAGATAATATGTTTACACACATATGTAGGCATATCTATAGAGAGATGGATAGATACATACACACATAAAGATACTTGCTCATTCTTATGACATAAAACACATTGATTACTTTGAAAATGAGATTATCTGGAATGAGATGTGTATTTCAATTATTACCTAAGTCATATTAATCTTGCTTTATTCAATTTGAGTACAGTGTTGACTAACACTTCAATTAGTTCCAGTTTGCTTGATTTCACACCCCATAAAATTAATGCTGGCTGTGTCTACATAGGCAAAGTGGAGATGCAGTAATTATTGCAAAATCATAAGTAGCAAACACATTCTGTTATTGAAGAAAGGTAGCCCGATAATTCTGAACTGTTCAGATTGGCTTTCTATATTCGGGACATAATATTAAAAGACAGAAAAATGTTAATTGACCCTTAGTGAACACTTACGTGTGATATTCATCTCAGTGAAAGATAAAATAGAGTATTTCCCATCCTATTTACACCTAATCTTAAAGTAACACAACTCTCAATCAAACTTTCAAATGCAAAATAAGGAGGTTGTGAGAAGTAAAGAAATTTGAAAGGCTCCCCTTAACTGTGTAGTCTTGTTTTCCTCCTGCTGCCGCATGAAGCAAGATGGCTGCTGCCTCCTCCAGTTATCTAGAGGCTGCCTTCAAGGTCCTCAGGCCTGTGAGGTCAAACAAGTTTAGTCTTTTGATGCGGAATGACCACAGTACACTTTTTTGTGTACATGACACAATGGTCATTCACATTACAAGCTTAAAAGGTGGTACGGGCATTGCAGCTCTCCACCTTGAGTTCAGAGGGCTCAGTTATGCCATCCTTGAGTTTCTTTACTTAATTCTCAAGCTTTGTGCCTCTTCTCCAGTTTTGTCTCTTCAAGCAAAGAATCTAATCAGAATCTGTTCCAAATGCCAAAAAATGTCATGTTATTTATTATTTCTCCTTTCATTTACCTATTAGTCTAAATTGGTTATCATGAAGCCAATTTTATATTGCCTCTCTTTTCATAGAGGTAGTGATATACAGGAATTAAGAGGATGACCGCCACAGTTTCACTGGGTAGATGTGAACTGTGTTTTTGTCCTTACTATTTTTTTTTCTTTTTTTCTTTATTTTTGTTTTTCTGTTTTTGTTAAGAGATACAGAAGTGTTAGCTGTTATTATTTTTTGTTTTAATTGAGGTATACTTGTTTTACAATGTTGTGTCAGCTACATGTATACATATATCCCCTCTTTTTTGTGTATCCTTGTGCAAGTTATGGAAACTCTGAACTTTAGTTTTACTCATTGATACAATTAAAGTAATAATAACACATAGCTACACAGGAATATTGTAAGGAATAAATAACTGAAAACAAAAAAGCACTTATAACTGTACTTAATAATACATAGTAAAACTTTACTCAGCAATTGCTACTTTATGTTATATCATACTATTAGAGAAATAGAAGTTCCAGGGAAGAGATACATATATAGCTGAAGGGTTATAAGGGCACACATTTCATATTATAAGATTACTAAGCTCTAAGCACATACAGCATCATGTCTATTCTTTCTATTCCAACAAATATATGTGTGCAAAATCATTTTATAAACTTCAAATGCTATGAAAGCTGATACAAAAATACTAATTATTCTCAATACCGTGGAAAGCTTTAACACCTAATATTTATTTTTAAATCACCACTTTAGTGGCATTAGTATACTTCCTTCATATTCTTCCAAATTCCTTCAAAAGATTTATTTTTAGGGAAAGTGAATAATACAGGTATTTTGTTAAATGATAAAGTGTTTTTATTTACCAGGTTGTTTTCTTATTCAACTCACTGTTTCTTGACAATACATTTATGAAGCAGAAATTACAGCCTTTTTGTCTTTGTATGAAAGTTCCCAAGGTTATTGGTTTCTGTAAAGAAAAAGGAAAAATTTTTTTATTCATAAAATAAACACAAGAGGTGCTTTCACAGTGCATGGGAATTTGGGTGCCTAGTTAGTAACTCCAGGTCGTGACTTGCTTACATTGTTTGGCCCCCTTATTTCTCATATCCAGCTTTCTTACTGTCTGTTCTTTTTCTTCCCATTTCAAATTTAAAAAAAATTTGAAAAACAAATATGTAAGCCAAGACTAAGCCAAGACTTTAAATAAGTGAGGGTGTTAACCAAATTGATGTCCAGAAGAAAGAGTCCAATGTACCTGAAAACAGGAAGGGGAAGGTACAGTAGTGTGTAAAAGAAAGGCAGTAAAGAGCACACTCACCTTGTAAGCCCTTATAAGGTCTTTGTTTTTTTCTCTAAGTGACATGGATAATTATTTGCAGATTATGATTTCAAAGGATCACTCTGCATTTAGGTTGAGAACAATCACTTAAAAGGGCAAAGCTAGAAGCAGAAAGACATGTGAGGAGATTATAAAGTAATTTGGGTTAGAAACAATGGTGTCTTAGACTTGGGTAGTTTAGTGGAAGCCATGGAGAGTGGAAGGTTTATGCCTACTTTGAAAAAAGTGCCAACAGGTTACCTGACAATTTAAATGGATTTGAAAGAAAAAAAAATAAAATAAAGGAGGCCTCTGTAGTTAGGGCCTGAGCAACTGGAAGGATAGAGTTGGCATCAACTGAGATACAGAAGGTTGCAAATGGTTTCTTTTGTTTTGTTTGTTTCATTTTATTTTAATTGTGAAGATCAGAGTTCAGTTTTTTGAGATGTTGAGTTAGACATAGCAAGTGTATTTATCAAGGAAGGAATTGGACATATGGAATTGGAATTTAGAAAAAGAGGTCTAGACTAGAAATATAAATTTAGGAATCATTTGCACATTGATTAAAGCCATGAGACCAGCAGAGACTACAAAAGGAATGCATATAGGTAGAGAATATAAGTGATGAAAAGACTGAATTCTTGGATGCTCCAAAATTAAGAGGTTATGAAGAAAAGGGAGGCTCAGGATACTGAAGAATTAATCCATGTCAGAAACAAAACCAAGAGAGTCCTGGAATCCAAGTAAAGAAATATATTAATGAGAAAGGAGTGATCAACTCCTTGAAAAGTTGGTCATGCAATTGACTATTGCCTTCAACAGCCTGGAAGTCAGCCTTGGTTTCAGCAACCTTGATAAGAGCAGTGTCACAAGAATGAGAGAAGGGAGCAAAAGCCTAATTGTATTGGACTTTGGAGAGAACAGGAGGAGAAGATTTGAAGATAAGAGTACAGAAAACTTGTTCAAGGACTTCCATTGTAAATGGGAAAACAACACCACCAAAATATGCAGTAGCAGGTGGGGCAAGTGGGTCAAGAGAAATGTGTGTGTGTGTGTGTGTGTGTGTGTGTGTGTGTGTTTATAAATAACAACACATTTGTTTGCTAATTGCAATGCTCAACAGAGAGCCAACTATTGAGAATTCAGAAGAAGTGACAAGAATTGCCTGGAGTGCAGAACCTGAGAGGATGGAAGTTGGTGCAGAAAGGGAGAAACTGATTTGCTTGGGAGAACAGAGGTCTCATCCATGGTGACATTGATTGAAGGAGGCAGAGGATGTGGGTGCATATGTTATTTTCTCTTTTGATTGCTTCAATTTTCTCATGAAGTTGGAAGCAACATTGCGAGATTTGAGAACGTATGTTGATATCTGTAAAGAACAGTTCAGGTTATTATAATTTCCTATCAGGACAATTTGCTCATCAATTCATTCTATTTTTTACTGTATTATACATTATGTTTCTGATTGGCAGTTTCAAAAACCTTTCATTATCATCTTTGGTAAGAAGTACAAACTCATAGCATTCAAGGTACTCAAAATCTAGTACATTTTGGATATCACATTCTAGTTCATTCTTCCCCATTCCATATTCCAATCATATGGATGTACCTCCCAATACCCAAATGATGTATGAAATATCAGCCATATGTGCCTTTGCTCTTGATGTTCCCTTATCCTTAAATTCTCTTCCATCTTCCTACCCATTTAATTTCATGATGGTCTAGTTTGAATGGTACAGGCACGCCTTGGATATATTGTGGTTCGGTTCCAGAACACCTCAATAAAGTGAATATCACAATAAGCAAGCCACACAAACTTTTTAGTCTCTCAGTGCATGAAAAAGCTATATTTACACTGTGCTGTAGTCTATTAAGAGTGCAATAGCATTATGTCTAAAAAAAATATTCAGACCTTAATTAAAAAATACTTTATTGTTAAAATACTAATCATCATCATCTGAGCCTTTAACAAGTCAATATTTTTGCTGGTGGAGGGTTTGAAATATTGTAAGAATTACCAAATGTGACAATGATACACACGAAGTGAGCAAATGAGGTTGGAAAAATGGCACCAATAGACTTGCTTGATGAAGGGTTAAAACAAGCCTTCAATTTGTAAAAAAAACAAAAAAAAAAAAACAAAAAACAAAAAACAAAACCCACAATAGTCACAAAGTGCAATGAAGCAAAGCACAATAAAATGAGGTATGCCTGTATATCCTTCAAAACATGAAGGCATTCCCCAGCCCCTTGAGTGGAATTCACCCAGATGAAACAACATATTGGTGAGAAGGCATGTATTTCAAACCTAGATCTTGGTTAAAATCCTGCACGGAATGTGTCCAGGCTTCAGTTTTCTAATGCATTAAAAAGGAGATAGTGATAATAATATATAACAAAGTATTTATTTTTAAAATTAAATAGATAAAATATATTAAATCAATTGGACAAAGTATATGTCTGTTTTCACCTTCCTTAGAACTTCCATATTCACTCATGTATTTAAGACCCTCTTGTATTAGTTATCTTTTTATTTACACAGGAACTAGCATTTTTATTTCAAAGCCAAATAAATGTCTTACACTTTGAAGTAATAAATAATAAAATTAGTTCTTAAAAATCAGCACTAACATTTAAAAACAAATTAATATGAGCCAGACACTGTTGTATATACATTATATCATAAACATAATCACTTTTATCTTCACAATAACCTAATGAATTAGGCATAATTGTACAAATGAGTAAATGTAACTCAGATAATATATAAATTTCTCAAGTTCACCCAGATTACAAGAGTTTGAAGTTGATTTGCACATATATATTTCTGATTTCAAAGCCTGTGCTCTTAATAAGTGATCTCTAATTAAGTATATCTCAAATTCGAAGTAGAGAAACTTTTGGATGAGAATAAAGGAAAAGAAGTGAGTATTTTAGGACTTATCACATAATGAATTGCAAATATATTCATTCTCCTTATTTGCTTCTAGCCCATGTTGGGACTGATGAAATAAATGTATATAGATATGCATGCTGTGCAACATACATAAATAATGCAACCCAATCTTTTAAAACTAATTCTATACAAGAAAACAAAATTTAAAATGTGTAAGGCAAAGAGAGAACAAGGCACCATCCAAAATTCTATCTCACAAATGAAATCCAAGGGCACAAGCCAAAGGTTATAATTTTGATAGTGTACAAATATTTGGTAGAAACCCTCACTAAATGTAACAAAATGAACTAGTTTGGTATAAATATTTTTTTTTTTTCCTGAAACGTTCCCTTAGGGACGGCCAGATCTGTTGTTCAAACACTGCCACCCACATCCATATGTATCATCTTCCCTGCCAATGTTTTTTAGTTAGTTTTTGTTTTGTCTTGTTGTTTTGCTTTTAGCCACCATGTAGACCTTAAACAGCCATATATATATACACACACATATATCATGAGACATATGTGGCACATATGACATAACTTAAGAAAAAGTACTTTCAATTAAAGTGTAATTGGGCAATGCTTGCCATACTGAAGACATTTGAATTCATTGCTAGTTACCAAGTTTCCTGGTAATATGAAGTAAGACCTTCTAGAATCTAGATAATTAGTACAAATAACACATTGGGAAAACAAACCAAATTATCACTTCCTTTTGAAGGAAATCACTTATTCCCTTAGAAAAATATCTGTCTTTGTGGAATAACTCTTTCACTCTAGTTTTAGTATATTGTTTTGGTGTTTATTAAAACTTCAAGTGGAAGTCATTCAATCTAAATATGTCTATATAATATATATGTCTAAATATCTTATTTTGCTTTAACACTAGATTTCTGTTAAAACAGAACACTTCATTATGTTTATTCATCATCATTTGACTGTGAGGCTGCTGTAAGTCAAAAATAGTCAACACTTGTGGAATGTATAGTAATTGAGAACAACAGTAAATTACATTTTAAGGGCTCATCAAGGTGAGAATGAGACACTTCAATGCCACTTCTTGCTTCCTTGTTGGGAACTTTGCCAAAATGGAGAAATTTATTAAAGACTTGTTAAGCAGTGCCTTATCTCATTGACCTTTCTTCATTTGGAAGATTATCACTCCACCTAACCATGATCTCATGTTGTGGAGGTTCCCTGGATGGCATTGATTTGCTTTTTTTCAACTCAGCTGTGGGTAAGGGCAGACACTTATTTAGAGTCATAAAATCAAATACATTTCTGAAGCCAGATCATATGTCTCATGATATTTCTATGGTGCATTCTGGTGCATCTCACAATTTAATGCTTACATTCTGGAGAAAAAAAAATATATATATATATATGGGGAATGGGATAAGGAAAAAAATTATTTTGGACAAAAAAAAATATCCCAGGATAACAAATGACCACAATAAAATATTCTTCTGTAATAGTTTCTCTCAAATGGTGCCCATATGTTCTCTGAAATATGCAGACATATCTTTGAGTGCCACAACATTTTCTACCAGAGCTTTCAAAGTATAAGCTTTCATTTTTAAAATCATAGAAAATTTTAGTTATTAAATTAAGACCTATCAACACTTAATTTATTGCAGTAGGCTAAAGAGAAAAGAATAGAGACAGAATTAGTATGTAAATGAAGCATTCATTCAAAAGACATCAGGGTATGTGTACTAATTAATGTTTTATAAAAGGTCAAAAAGAGATAAGTGGTAGGAGATTTGTGTTATTATAAGATGCACAGGAGTTTAACAATGCCAAACTTGCAACCACCTGCAGTCAGTCCCCAAACAGAGCGTTGTGCCATGTTCATACTCATGTTTCTAGCAGCAATTTAGTTTCAACAAAACACAATCATTTACCATCTTAAATTAATTTTGGTTAATTTGAATTATATAGGATTTGTATTCCTGTTTGTATGTAATTTGTAATTTCTTTTTTTTTTTCAGTTAAAAATGATCAATGTACAGAATTCATATTTAGTTTACATTTAGTTTGGTACACAGTTAACTAACATAATAATACAAATAATTTGTTAATAATTGAGGACTTTTAGATATGTTTTCCTTTAAGGAAGTAGAGGTGCTCCAAGGAGATATTGAGAAATCTTTCCCTATACCATACTTGCCAAGAAATCATTCTATGGGCTGATGATAATTTTGACAGCAATCAGTCATTCTAGTATAAAATTTCCTATCAGTATATTTTCCTAAACCAGTCACAATTTTGGGGGCATTTGCTAGAACTCCATTCTTCCCACCAATTTCTCTATCCCTTTGTTCACTGTACAGACTGCTACTTAACCTCGAGAATAGCGAGGTAGTTATTATTTTCTGTGGCAACCCTTTTGATGAAGACATTTGGGAGAATCAATGTATACATGCCTTGGGCATGAAATTAATTCAGGTTACATTTCTCAACACGGTCCTTGACTGTCTTAAACAAAACCTACCGTTAAGCAAATTGGCTCCAACCACTGACAATATTATGGTACACGACTTGCATTAGTTAGGGTTCTCTAGAGAAAGAGAACCAATAGGATATAGATAGATAGATGATAGATAGAAAGATAGATAGAAATAGATATTGTATGGAATTTTCATATAAAATTAAATATTGCACTCCATATATATTTCAAAATAAACATATTATGAAAACAAAACATATTTGTGAGATCCAGTACTTATTTTATTCTCCCCATAATCAATTTGATTCTTTAAAAATATCAAATATGACAATCACTTTAGAGCTTATTTTTAATTTTATACCACTGCTTTGCTGATGTTCTGAACATAGGCATAGACTACTCAGTGGGAGATCCAGGTACCATCTATACCCCTAACTGATCTTACTCATGTAGATACATTAAGTTCTCAAGTACTTAATATTCAGTTATGAACTTCATGTCAAATTTATCTATTATTTATTGAGATCTCTGAAATGAAACAGTAATGAGAATTGAACTGGCATAGTTTCCTGAGAAAAACCTAAGCCAAGATACTGAAATGAAATAAAGGAAAAGAGCAAAAGAATGTAATGTTTAATAAGAGATAGTATATGGTTTTGAGATAGTATAAGAGATAGTATATGACTCTTAGGTTTTCAAAGTATTCAGTTGAGTTTATTGTGGATATTTAAAAGTGCGATAACATGCAGGGTCTGTTTTTGTCCGGTAAGGTGTGGAGCTCTGATTTTATTTTGACACCCCCTCTACTCCCCTCCCCCAGTGTTCAATAATACCTAAATGTTTTCTGGTTGGTGGAGATGAGAGCACTGTAGGAATTAAAGAGGAATATTTCTGGGACTATTTGTTTTCTTAGGTGGTCATTTTTTTTAAATCTTGGGGCTGGCCTTGTAGGCACGTGTACATTGAGACTTTTTTTTTTTTAAGGACAATTTGGTCTTAAATGAAATTAAAAGGACTACTTTTATTGAATAAAAGTATTACTAAAAATATGTGTATCTCTTAAACATAAATTATATTTTAAGTTTTCAGGGTTTTTTTAATACTTAATATACTTTTGAAAATGCTATTGAAATTTCATGGTTATATTACATTTTATATTTGGGTTAAAGAATCTTTCATTTAACATTTCATTTTTATTTAAAATGAGTCACATATAAATTTCTCCAGTGTGGGCTATTACCAAGATTTCTTCCTGTGGAATCCTAAAAGTTCAGATATGCTAAAAATACAAGAAATTTCCCATGGGAATTTTGTTCTTTCTGGATAAGACATAAGAATATTTTACTTTCTTATGAAAAACACAATGCAACAGGTGTTAGGTTTCAGGATTCGGCGGGAATTAGAAATTAAGTTGTTTTATCCAGATTAGATACTGATTTTTTAAAAAATAATGCTCACTTTGCCTGTGGAAATTTAGCTTAATCCTATGCCATTATTTTAGATAGGCAGTAAAAGTTGTTTTAATGAGCTTTGAAAGAAAGCTAAACACTTACAATTTTTTTCCTTGAATTTTCTCTCCTTTAGCATCTTTTCTACTTATTTAAAAATAATTTTATTGATCTCCAAGAAAACTTACTGAGCTTTCTTTGGAGCTATTTTTTTTTAAGAATTCAAAATATAGAGTGATTTCTTTTACTTCTAATAAATTGTTCTTCCCCAATTGTTTTTATCCTCTCCCCCTTTTCAATTCTAAACATGTCTTTTCAAGTTCTTCTCACAGTTGCCACTTCAGACATTTGTGATTCCCCTTGTAATTTCCAGGTGCTTGGTTTCATGGATTACATGTGCTGCACAAAGCTAAAATCACTATAATCAAATGTTTAACACAGTGCTTTCAGTGGAACACAATTACAGATGATTCTGAGCATAATCCGAGGAAAGGTCAATTCACTATTTTAAATTGGAAATACTTGCAATAATGATACATATTTTTCTAAAATTCCATTACAACAATAGTCTTTTCTGCATGTTGACTTGACTTTGATAAAAGATCCATAGTTTTAACAACTATCTGAGTTACATAACAAGACTCAATTACACCAGCTGGTATTGACTGATGTATTTAATAATGTAATAAAGATGTCAACCATGACAGAATCGGTTACTTTGATATTAGGGCAAAGTGCCATTTATTCCACAAAGTTGGCTAATAAAAATACGGCCTACTATATGATGAGACCTGTCAAGTAAATTTATGATATGCCAAATTCATAAGCTCTCAAGTATTTCTTTGGAGTTTGGCAGAACGGGCAGCCTATAGCGTGCTCTCTGTTTGTGTAAGAAACAAATACATTGAATGGAGGGTGAGCTGGCTAGTAAGTGGTCCACATTACAAGTGAGTAATTGGAAATATTTCATGTTCTATATCCATCTTTTATCAAGAATATTTTTTTTGGAGAGTTCTATATTTCACATTTAATTTTTATGTTCACTTGCAAGTTTCTCTGGTCCCACAATTCAAAGAGAGTCTGTTGAAGGGAAAATTAGAGGCTGTGATTCAGAATTCAGTGAGTCTAGTCCCTGCAGAAACTTGGCAGAGGATAGAATCAGTTCTTAGTATGCCAAATTGAGTGGCCCTGGGCCAGATGCTAATTTTGAATGCACGGCACACATCACTTTGTGTCTCGATTAAGCCATGTCTGTGACTCCCATGCAAGCCCAGCAACAGATTTTGTGCAACATATATATTAGCGTTCAGCCCATCATACATTTAATTCTAGCTTTAAACATGTAAGAGAAATCACTTCTTTTAGGCTAATAAATTCTACCTCTTTGAAAAAAAATGAATAAGGAATTTTAATTGACGTTTTGTCCATGATTCCTTATTTAAAATTTAATAATCTCAATTTTGGTCATTTCTTAAGAAAGCACATTCAAGAAGAGAGATTTAATCTTACACAAATGTAAAAATGTGATAGGAATAGCATAAGATTTTTTTCCCCTTCCACTTTCTTCTTTAGTATGTATTAGACAGAAATGTATTCATGAATGTGGATTTGTTCATTAAGCTAATTCAATCATCTTAGAGAAGACTAATAAAAACTGCGGAGCACAAAAAATTAAATGTCAGTGTGTAAAACTGGATTAAAAAGTTTTATTTGATTATCAGTATTTTCACCTTATTTGAATCATACTGCTGTTTTATCATCTGGTGACCTCACCAGAATGTTCCTGTCTGGTTTCTACGTTGGAAAAATAAAGCCGTCAGTGTATATAAGCCTTCAGAAACATGACCCTTTCCATGGAAGCAGTTTTAGCATTGTTCTTGTTTGAAGTCATTTGTAACTAAATAAATAAATAAATAAATAAATTTTTAATGTAAAAAAAATAAAGTTACTGATGTAGGTTTTTTGTTTTTTTTTGTTTTTTTAAATGGGAGTTGGAGCTACTGAGTGATAGAGAGATTAATGTACTGACCTTGACCTTGAACTGTGCCAACTTGCGCTGTTTTCAGCCAGATTAAAAAGACCACGGTGAATCAGATACAGCTGGCTCTGTGAGCTACAATAAAATATAATATTCTTGTAAATCTATTGTCTGAGAAGTATACACAAACGTCTATACTAATAAGTTTAAAAAAAAAAAAACAATATATGAGAAACGTTGACCTTTTATTCAGAGAAAAAAGTCCATTAGTTAAACGATTGATTTTGTGCTTAATTTTTTTCTCTGCAGCATTTTATTTCCTTTCTGTGTTCCTTTTTAGTTTGTTTTATGCCACTCTGAGTATTTAGTCACCATTGGATACTTAACAGAGAAAAGAGAGGAAAAGGCAAGGACCAAATTAGAAACTCTTTTTGAATTGCTGGCTCTTATTCCAGCCAATCTTCTTCTGGAGTTGGAAATAATGCTGTTTTCTTTTTTTTTTTTTTTGAATTTAGGGGAAAAAAAGAGTTTAGTGTAAATTATATTGTTATTTTACATCATGCTTGCTTCAGCCTAAGGGAAACACAAATTGAAATAAAAGAAACTTTTGAAGCACAGTATGAAAAAATCTTGTTTTCATCCAACACTGGTTGACTTTGAATGGATCTAGTCTAAATTGTGGGTACCGTGGTCATATATAATGGAGATGAGATTGGGGAGGTCTGACATCTCTTAATTTATTTATTCCACCAGTGTAATGCTAGCCACCCCCTGTTTTTATTATACCAATTTAATGCCAGCCATTTCCTGTTTTCATTAGACCATTGTAATGCTAGACTCCTACTGTTCTCATTAGTGCAGGACTGTGTAATGGCAGCCACCTCATGTTTTCATTATAACAGAGCTGTATGGTGCCAGCTGCCACTTGTTTAACTTTACTGAGAAGCATTTGACCATGGATTACATAATTTTACAAGCTAGCAGCAAACAAGGTAAAGGCATCCCAGTTTCTGGTAAAATAGTGGTAAGTGCTTAAATGACTTATCAGCTATTAATGTGCAAGGAACAGTTGTTGGTGATGACTGGGAAACTACAATAAACTGAGTAAACCTTTAAATGGTTTTGTTATTATTGTTGCTTTGTTGTGCTTTGTTGTGCTTAGAATTGTCTGTCTGACAATGACCTTCACCAAGATTTTACAAAGATGTATTGTGGCTATGTGTAGATAGATTTGTATTGTGCAGATGAGTCCATTTGCAATAATGGATAGCATTCATTGAGAGTTTTCTATGTGTCCAAAATGCTTCTAAGCTTTTTATGTCTTATCTCATTTATTCCTTACAATTACTTTAGAAGTTACTCTTGCACACATTTTGATGGATGGAAAATGCATCATTTTGCAACCTCAGATCGCTGCATTATTAACTTTACCAAATAGGGTGATTGACAGATGTGTATAAGTTGGTTGAAATGATTAAAAACCGTTGTGACTTGTAACCTGTCAGTGTTTCCTGGGAAACAAAGTCCTATCCATCTGTTAGGGGACTCTCTAAATGACTGTAATAAGTCACCTTTAAAATGGCAGCTGTCACCCTAGGATTTGAACCTTGAAGCCCCCAAAGAAAATGCATGTATATAATGATGCATGTGCTTCAATGAAAAAGGAAAGTATATCGCCAAGTTTCATGCTCTTGATCACAGAAGGTCAGAAAGCAGTGCTTTGTTACATTAGGTTGTGATCTACAATTAGCACCCCCATCTGTCTGAGGCCAATAACAGTCAGAAAAGCAGGAGTGATGTTGAAGGTTGGTAAGACATTCTATGTATACTTGTCTTTTACATTTTCCAAAATGAATATACCCTCACAATGAACTTTGTAGGGCTCAATATCACCTGTGGAAATTACCTTTATTGAACTGCAAGCACTGTAAAGACAAAGGAAGAGAGAAGATCAAAACAGAAAGTCAGTGCACTAGTCATGAGGGTCGAAAGCATCGGGGTCTTTCATGTTCTCCGGACTGCTGGGTTCGGTATTGCTAAGTGAGGATGGGTGGGTGAGAAGTTTCTTATATTCATTCTTTTCTTTAACTGTTTCTATTTCTCTCTTGTTTTGGTGTTTCATCTAAAATAGGGCAGGTGGAGTCATAACATTTGCTGTGAAATAAAATGCAAATTCCACTATGCAAATAAACCATTAGAAGGTAAATTAACTTGAACAGTAGTGGTATTTCAGTGATTATATTGCTTTTTAATATAGAAAGATTCCAGCATAAATAAAACCCAGCAAGTTTCTGTATGTGCTGGGGGGTGACTGAGTCTCACTGGAAAGAACACCTCAGAGGTTGAGGCTATGGTTTTCTCTTTCACCCCTCGAGTGCTTTTCAACATGTTCCTGGACTGTTAGTAACACTAGCATTCACTACAGTGTATACTAGCTTTAGTTTTAACACACTTAGTGCATATTTAGCCAAGTTGTACCAAATAAAATCTCAACTGTGGATTGGCTATGATAACTACTGTTTATATTAATTATCCTGTCAATGTGCAGACTTTCAACTTTGCCACTGGAGTTCCTGTCACCCTTTTAACACATTACCATTATTATTTTTAAACCAGAGTCATTTCAAGTTCAAATTCATGAAATGTGCATTGGAACCACCCACCCTGCCTTACAGATGGTAAAACAGAATATGTGTCAAGAGAAATAAAACTTTTAAGAAACCATTTGCACTCACCTTCCCCTCACCTCATTTAGAAAGTCAATCTGAAATTTTTTGGCATTCCACATATTACTCTGAAAGATTCGGGTAGAAAGATGTTTAAGAAATCAATAGAGGCATTCATTCTACAGCATCCAGACATATTCATGGTCACCTAGCTTCTGTTTAAACATTGCTATTCCTTGATCTGACACCTCCTACCACCATCACGTTTTTTAATACCTGGACCCACAAAGTCCTAATGTCATGGGAGTGACAGATTTCACATACAAGTTAAGGACAGGTGACTTGAGGTTGAAAGATAAATTGATCATATCATTTGACCTCTTATTCCACTGAGATAGTCCCAGAGGCAGACTCTTCCCTCCCTTTACAGCTGGGGAATTTTGTTTTACCTTCCCTTCTTAGGAAATCAGCTTTCAACTGCTTCAGAAGGAGTAAACAGCCATCCCAAGCAACACCTTTCCATTCCATGGAGATTCTTCCAATATATGTGTTACTGGTACCGATTAGAGTATGAGATAATACTCCTGCAAGAGACACTGGCCTGCCAATCTCCAGAGCAGAATATACCCACAAGAAATTGGAAATAAGTCCTTATGCTAAGTAATTTAGGAGAATTTCCAGAACTCCTCTCAAAACTCAGGAAGAAAACATGTCAATCCATTTAATGGTCAATGTCCATTACCCAAAACCTAATGTTGTTCACTGCTCTTTCCCTAAACACCTCCTTTCTAAGGCAGAATTTCTCAACCTGGACATTAGTGATATTTTTGACAAAATAAATCTTTGTTAGTTGGGGGGAGCACTGTATTGTGCACTGCAGGATGTTTAGTTGCTACAGATGCCAGTAGCAACCCAACTCCCCCACCTCTTAACAACCCAAATTGCCTCTATATACTGCCAAATATCCCTGGGGGGCACAACTGCCGCCAGTTGGGAACCACTAATCTAAGGCAATTATTCCTTATTTTAGTGCCTAAATAATCAATAATTTAAATCTCCTCTCTGATATGCATGGAACATTATAGAAGCATTAAGACAGTACACCTATATCAGCCTGGAGGGCCCTGGATGAGTGGACTCAGACAAAAATATTTAGAAATAGAATTATTCTGCCTAACAGAATTCACACAGATACCAGACTGGAAAAATCTGGGAATGTTAAAAAGCCACTTTTCCATGGGATGAAAATCATCCATGCTCTTGGTCTTCGCCTTTCTCTTTTGTCTCTCTTTGCCTCCTAAAGCTTCAAACATGATTACAGATTTCAAAGGAAGAATTATTTCTGGGAAGTTGGAAACATACACATAAATACTCTGCTGAGGGCTTGAAGCTGAGAATTGCAAGATTCAGCAAAGTTGGCATTGCCCCTAGATGGTTGGACCCAACCCAAGAACAAGGTGCTATTAGGCAGCATCTTATAAAGAATGGATCACCAGGCAGCAGCAAGCTGTCCTAGTGTTATTTTCCGAATTCACATTCAGCTTGGCAAGCCTTTCACAGAGCTCTCCCAGCTGGTGAGCCTAATTCAGGTATCCTCAAGTTTCTTCTTCCTTGGAATAGAAATTCACATGACACGTCATAAACTCAGCATTCAGTACAATCCCCATCTTGACCTAACCCACCTTCCCAATCCTTTCTAGTTTTCTAATCAGAAAATACTTTGACTTTATTTAAATGTTTTTGCACACACTGCCTCTCTCTCCTTCCAGAATACATTTCCTGTACATCTCTGCTGCCAAAATCCTGTCCCACCTTAAATGCTCAATTCAAATGCTGCCTTCTCCAAGAAGCTGTCACTGATTCCCTCCCCACCTCTCACTTCCTCTGCTGAAAGTACTTGCTCTCTCTCTCTTTCACTCTCATTTTTTACCCACTGCAACTTGTACTTCTTTCATAGTACCAACTACAAACTGTGTTTGTGTAAATAACTTCATTTCCCAGTATATTTTAAATTTTATAGAGACAGAGACTGCATTTTGTTAATATCTGTATGCTCCATTGTATTCAAAAACACTATACATGCTCCATAAATTAATGCTGAATTGAATTGAAATGTCACATTCTCGGGAAGGAAAATCACCAGAGAGGCCACTTCTGACCCATTCATTTATTTCTTTTTCTCCTTTGCATTAGGAACACAGATTAAATTTTAGTAGTTATCCAAAATGAAAGAAATGATGAAATATGTACAATAGTTGAATTTTCGAGGTGTTTGCGGAAAAAAGGCAGATTGAGAAATCATAAGCACATCTCAGAAGTAAGGGTCTTTTCTTATCTTCAGTCAAAGCCAAACATTTCACATGATGAGCTTTTAAAATGAGAATTTCTTAACAGATAGGAATTACTAATAACAGAGTAAGATAATTCACTTTCTTTCACTTTTTCAACTTTTCAATGAAGTAGCTAGGCACACTTGCATAAAGATTTTAACGAAGACCCTGCATGCTAACTTATTTACCACTCTTTATACTGTTACATTCTATTATGCATTTTGTCAATTTTAATGCTCCATGTAGGTTACATCTAAAAAATGGCTAATTTTCCTATAGGTTAATAAAAGCAGTTAGAACATTTTGATGAGACTATTGGGTGAAACATCACTACCTCCATAATTGATCCATAAATATGAAGACATATGGAAAATACTTATATACTGATATCTATATGAACATATCTAATGGAAAAACAAATAGATGAGAAAGACTATATAATAGTTGATGTTGAGATAAAATTATGAAATTAAGATGAGAATAAGAGACTAGTCACATGCAAGACAGTAGATAATATTATAAAAATTAATGCTATAAAGATATATGTAAAAATCTGATTTATAATGGAAAGAATAAAATACAAATTCAAAAATCTTATGTCAAAGCAAATTATTGTATTGAAGACATTGTCTTTCAACTGCAAAAGTAAGGAGGAATAATATCAAAATATGATTTAATATTGCTAAAGAGATAGTGTTGAGATATTCAGCCGATCAATAAAATGAATGAATGAATATCTCATATCATCTATTTGAAGTTAAATTTTCAAAACATAAAATAGTGCTAAAGGTACATTAAAATTTATTTCTGGACCTCTTGAAAGTCAGGTTGGTTTTCTGTATATTGGAAAGAGAGATATTTAAAAATGTATGAGTAAGCAAAATTCAGGAAGGATCAGAACACTTCGCTTTTGGTTAACCAGCCTGAAAATGATAGCAATTGCTCTTTCTCTTTTTCATCAGATCATTGAAGACGGCAGTGGTATAATATTTTATCAAATGAGGATGAGGTAAGTCATAAATAAAACAACATGTTTTTCATCCCTTAACCACATTGTTACTACTCAAATTCTGTCTTTTATTCTGTGATACTGGCTTTTGAAATGATTTGACTCTCACGCCTCTATATGTGCATATGAATCCATATATATATACGAATGTAATATTTAAATGTCCTTTCAATATTATTAGAGTTTATGTAATTATTTCTAAGAAGCCAATTAATAATCTTATTAATTTAATATATACAAAATTTTATAATATAAAGGAATTAAATAAAGTCTATGGATTTCTTCCAGGTGAGAATATACCAACTTCATGGAAAAACAAATCTTCCATAATACTGTTTCAGAATATTTTGGAGATCATACCATCAATGCTGTGAAACATTTTTATAAATGACAGTAAAAAATTGAGGACAATCTTAAGAGAGGCTCAATTCTTGTGATGTCTTTTCTTTTTCTTGGAGACTACAATCCCTATTCTCTATTTTCAAATTATTTAATGTTGTTATGAACTATTAACAAAGAGGGGATCTAAATTATATGATGTGACAGTCAATTTAAAGGGGAAGGCACATTACTGGCATAATTTAATGTTTTAGGGATGATAAATTTAATATATTAGAGAGGCAAGATATTAGATAAGGCAAGATTGCAGAATTCACAAAATCTGGAACAAATAGAAGAACTGGTCATTAAGTTCAAGTGTGGGCTTAAGGCTTCCAAGCTCATTGCTCTTGGATAAGTCCATTGACCTCCTTGAGCTTCAGAACCCTTAATTCTGTAATGCCTTGTAAATTTGTGAAAGTTCTCTGGGAATTGGAAAATTCTCTATAAAGAGAATTTATCAGTATTAATTTAGGCTTGTGTAATTATTCTTTTATTTGGCCTGCCTGATGCTATAAACCCTTAGGGAAATAAGAACAATTTTTATATAAGTAGTGTTGAACACCAATATTTTATACAAAATATCATGATAATCTGTGTAAGTTGAACAAAAAGAGGGTTCCAAACTTGGTTCTGTTTGTTTTTTGACAATCTTTGAAAAGTATTATGAAGTAATTTGACTGAGTATTGTAACTTCAGGAAACTAGATTTTGAAATATATATCATAATCAAAATATAGTTCATTAGGATGCTATAGATCACTTATAAGTTGTTCCTCTCAAAGTGAAATGTTTCATTTGTAAGACCAAAAATAGAACACTTATTCCATCTAATGGGGGAGGTCAGCCTGTGTGATACAAAATTTGTAAAATCTCACTAAAATTTTCCCTCCTTTAATCAATCTTTGTACGTAAGATACTCATTAACATCTAAAATAGTTTGAAAAAACAAAGTTACTTTTTGATAACTTTCTGAAATATTAAAAAGGGGGAACAATGAAAGAAGTTGAACCCTCTTTTATAAATATTGAGAATTTAATCCCTAGTGTACAGTGGATTATCCAGAATTATTAATGTCTAACATGAACAGAAAATGATATATTTCCTTGGTGAAACATGTGCAACCATCTCCAAAACGATCTAATAAAGAGTTTGAAGATGGTCCATCAACTTAATGATCTATTTCTCTGTGCTGTATTGATGCTAGAGTGATGTTTGAGAATTTGTTCTCTTCATATCCTACAAATGACTGTTCTCTGTGATTGTCAAATAATTGTATTTTTGAGCATATCTGTTTTAAAAAATACCAAATTTGAGGGGATTTAATAGCTCACTGACATGGAGTAAGCCTGTGATACATGTTCCACTCATGACTTCGTCCTCATTGCAGCCTGGCCAGGTAGGGTTGTTCATTTGCATGACTCCCTAATCTCTCAGCCCTGGTCAGATGGTTCAGGTGAGTCAATTAACAGCTTGTTTGACTCTCACACTTGAAAGCAATGAATGTCATGGTAGGCATATGTTTTTTTCTCTTCTTAAAAGTTAAATTATTTTTGTTATAAAAAGGTAACAGTATCCAGGCAATATAAGGTCAATTTCTATGTTAGCATATATCACCTAGGCACAAGCTATAAATTCTCTGAGGATAAAATGTAATTGGCTTAGTTCTTTGTCCCTTGGGATTCTTGAACACCACGTGACACCTCAGTGGTGCTCAATGAAAAAGAAAGACATGTTAACAAATAAATGAGCAAAATAAAGAATAGATAAGCCATTTAGTATATCCCAATAAGTCTAAACTATAAAGATCTTCTTAAATATGGAAAAGCAATGCACTCTTCTTGATTTAATTTATGTTGTCAGAAGAAAAGTTAAGTTAAAAGGAAAAAGATCGACAGGGGCAGAATATTATGTTGGTTTGTAATTTAGGAGATGCAGCTCACTGAGTGTGAGATGGCAGAGATATAGGATGTGTGGAGTAGCTGAGGGAAAATGCAAACAAGCAAGAGTAATGTGTATTAGAACTTACCTCTTTGTTTCTCCCTCCAGACTGTGACCCAGGCACCATTCCTTGTTTACTCCTGGGCATAATAGCCCAGGGAAAATACACAGTAGGAATTCAATAAACGTTTGTTGAATGGGTAGAAAGAGAGGCTTATTATTGTAAGGTGCCACAATAAACATGTACTTACTTTAAAATACCATTTACAAAATGTGGTTTCATTAGTCATGTAAGCTTATGAGAGGTCTTTTAAAAATTATTTTTCTGAAGTCATTTAGGATCTTGTACCAAATTATCTTCAAACCAATCATAAATATGAAAAGCCACTAGTAACATTAGGCTATGACTCCATGGTAGTTATCTGACTAACCAACTTACCTAAGCTATCTGAAAGCCAGGTAACCCATTCCCACTGAGGACCTAGTGACAATATTGTTAAATAAATTTTTCCAAAAGTTTATTTTACTGGCAAATAAAGAACTAGAGCACAAACAGTTGTGATACCACAGTTGCTTTCCAAAATAATTATGATCAGGGTCCCTGAGGTACGCAATGTATTAATGAATTCAAGGGAAGGCAACGCCACTATTAGTAATAGCTTTTTATTCGGAGTCCTCATTTTCCAGATAGGTCACATTAAACACAGCCATTAAACAATAGCGTTGAGATAAATCCATACAATGTATGCTGCTTTGTTGTTGTTATTCTTGTTCACCAATCACTTGGTGCAGCTAAGAACCTTATGGAGTGATGGGGCTGATACATGGGAATAGCCAACCTGCAAAACACTGGGGCCAGGAAAGTCAGACTTTATTCAGGTCTCATTCAATTATGTTTCGAATCAACACATCTTGATAGCCAAAACTCTCATTTGAATTAGTGCTCCGATAAACGCTGTGTGTTGTCAAAAGAATATAATTAGGCAGTAATGAATGGGCATATATTATGCCAAACCTCAGTCTACTTGTTGACCTCAGCAACTTCTAGTCAATTAGGCAACAAACAGCTTTTAACCTGGTGGTAATAAAGCATACTGCTCTATTACTACATGACTTTTTATGGTGTCATTTTTTAAATTGAGCAGTACCTAGATCCTTTAAAGGGAAGTCATGTTTTACAAGATCTCAGCTAATTTAGAAAAAACAAAACACGTCAATTTTCCAAACAGGAATTCAATTAATTTATGGAGTAGTGAGCCAATATTTGCATATTGCCTGCAGTAAGGATAAGTATGTCAGGTTAAGAAATAATATGAAAGCATTCTTTGAAATTGCATGATATGTCTCTTTAATGTTTACTTTGGTATAGGTATAACTAACTGATTCTCACTACTTTTAATTTTGATGAAGAGATCTTTCATCATTAACATTTAATGAAAAAATTGTTTTGTTACTGATTTTTTTTTTTAGTTCATCAGTAAACAATTTTTAGAACTTTAACTTTCTTATGAAAATTTCTATAAATTCTTTTTCTGTGCTTGACTTCAGTTATTTAAGGACCTAAAAGACAAAGTATTCAATATTATTATTCATTTTGAATGTGTGGGATTTTTTTGAGGGGTTAGTAATTGGAGGATGTGAATTAAGATAATTTTTTCACATTCTGAATTGTGATAAAAGCCCCTTGAAATATCACTGTTTGATCATGCATCACCCCTTAGAGCAAGTTGCTCCCCAAAGGGGTAATTTTGGTATCTCATAGACTTCCATGGAAGCTGAGCACCAGAGGTCTGTGGTAAAGGCAGTTGCCAGCCAAATGAATAAAAGCAAGATTCCCTCAACTCAACTATAAAAGCTTAGAGTCTTGACTGCTGAATTACCACCAACTTGTAAATAAATAATCACTACTAAATACAGATAATGTGTTAAACAGCTAACACTAGTAAATCACTGGTGACAGAGACCCTAAAGGTAATCCCTCACACATTGGCACAACCAATTCTTAAAATCTGATAGTGTTTTAATGTCTTCAGATGCATATAATAAATTGAACAACTGGTTACTCAGCATTAAGAACGTTTTAAAAATAAATCCTACTCTCTTTGTTGATTTCATTTACATACTGCCTTAGATTTTACTACTTGGCTATCTGTCTAGTAAGAGAGAGGCAACACTTGGTAAGACTAAATGGAAATCAGTTTTCCATCAAATTTCAGCTATCAAGCTAAATCAACCTGTAGTCTCCTGGCAAAAAATAACATCATATAAGAGAGACAACACATTTCATATACATAAATTGTCCAAAATATAGAGAGTCAATTAGGTTTCACATGTACAAGATCCCTTCTTTTCTGACTTAAACATTTACAAATAATAAAAACCAAGAGTAGAGCTTTGGAAAGGCTGTTACTGGGAACCAAACACAGTTCTCAAGAGAATAAGGCTGATGGGAGTTGTCCATTCTTCCCTTTCAAAGCAGTTTTGCAAACAAGGTACAGTCTAAAATCTTGAAAGCATTTGATGGAAATATTTTCAGTTGGATTTTTTGAGGTTTAAAATTACAAAGCTGAATTCACTTCAGTGCTTGTTTTTGTTTTGTTTTTATTTTTAATATAAGGATTTTATGACATTTATGTTGTTTCTACACTGGCTTGGTGGCCAGGAAAGAAGGCACAGAATTCTCCACCAGTTTGCAAATAATGCATTTTTCTGCTCCCGTGCACAAACAGCCTTTAACTCAGCACCACATTTTCTAAGGTATGGGCTGGAAACTGTTTGTCATGAAGCTGTAAAATGCAAAAATTTTTAAACGCTGAAGGAAAATGTCAATCAAGGCATTTCCCCATCTACTGCTACTTCTGCAAGTGCTAATTTTATTTTTCCCCAATTCCTGAAATTTGAGGTTTCCTAGCCTCATATGGAAGTAAGTTTGAAACATGCTAAATGTCACAAGGAAAGGTGCAACAAAATGAAGGAATAGAAGGTGTATTGTTCTCAAGGGACACCAATAAAAAGAGGCAGAAGAGCACTGAAAAAAAGGCAAACTTTTTGTTAAGACCCAGACTTCTTGTAAAACACTACACAATGCAAGTAACCAGTGCTGGTACCACACATGCATTAAAGCATTTTGCATGGTTTTGAAATATAATGGGAACACACATCTTGAACCACTTAAGATACTTTTGAGAACCAATCAACAATATGATATCTACATAGGCAGCAGCTGTATGCTATTGAAAAAACATGAAGTTTCAGGTATTGGTACAAATGTAATTCTTGTGATTTAGCATGACTTTAATAAAAGCTTCAACGAAGGACTTGCACATAACCATGACTGACGGATGTAATTTTTGACCTTTCAGTTAGCTCCATCAGCTCACTCAAACACATTTTGAACAGATTATGTACTGTAGTACTTGGTAGACTCTACATTAAACAAGAGACTTTGCTCTGAGGCACTGCTTCCAACACTCCATGGGGAAATGGAAGCAGGAAAAAACAAAACTCATAGAGTTCGACAGCTACCAAGGCAACACTTGCCATTTACAATATAAGCCCAAATATTTTTGCAACACAACTATATATTAATTTAATAAAATACACAATATAGCTCTTATACACTCAACAATTTGGCTCATATGCACTGAATCTGCAATAAATCAATAAAAATATGTCATTTGATGTAAACACATTGAATCTTCTTACATTTGCACATTTAAATGGTCATGTGATTTGTGTACGTCTAAGACATTTTCGCTTTCCTGAGCTATTTTAGTGTCCACAAATGAATAAAACATATCATTCATGTTAATTGTCTCTGAATATCATCACTCAATGGTAACTATTTTTCAGAACTTTTCTAGGTCAAATTTAAAACATATCCATCATTATTTATATGTTTGTTGGACACTAAAATGCTAAAGAGGCATTTTAAACCTTTAAATTTTCTTCTTTCATGAAGTGAATTAGTCTATGTGTGTGCAGGACAAAATGGACTATACCTTTTTACATTTAACTTTTATACGACATGAGGTGTTTTACAGATGACTCAGTTTTTAAGTTTTTTTTGACTAATGATATGGAATGTTTTCTGTGTTTGTACGTGTGGCAGGTAACTTTATACAGAAATGTTTACCACAAATATGTGTTAATGTTTGGTGTAGCTTGGACTACTGCAAGGTCTTTTCAGGACTTTCAGTAGAAGCCTGTGGTGACTGCTAGAAATTCTACCGCAGATCACAAATTATGACCCTGCTTTGTATGGGGTTTATAGGTAAACAGTTACGTCAGAATAAATCACGGAGGACAGTCTTAGGGCAATGAGAAAAAAGCTTCCATTCTCACACTGCATACCTTCCTAACAGATTGTCACAAGGTAACTCGCCTCCTCATCCTCCTTTTTCTTCTCTCCTTTTTCTTCTCTGTTTTTCTTTCCTCTTTGAACATCGTTAATTCTGTCCTAATATAAGTTTGGTCAAAACAAAGCCATTGTTATTTCTGAAAAAGAAACAGCAGTGTAAAGAACATACTTGTGGGCACTTCAGATGTTCACTAAAAGCCTTAAAGAAGCATCGGTCTTTCTTTATCCCTGTAAAATGGAGTTTTCACCAGGAGGAGTCATTTTTAAATCAACAGAAGAGACAAGAAAATGCCAATGCTTTTTTTTTTTTTTTCACTTTCTCACAGCCACAGGGTCATTTCCCCGGCAGTCCTGCAGAAGCTTGTCGATTTCTCTCACGACTTCCTCTGCATCCACCGGCTCTCTGGCCAGATCCCTGTTGGAGTGGTCAAGCTGCTCCAGGACAGCGCCCATCTCACTGGAATCCCGGCTGGCTCTTGAATGCACATCTGCGAAGACCCTTGCCATCTGCTCAGAAGCCAGGAAGGGAGGGTCTCTCGGTTGCTTGCTGGGGGACAGATACTGACTGTCAGTGGGCAAGTACTGGTTGCTCGCCTCGGCCAGAGATCCTGGCTTTGCTTCGCAACCATCCAGGGAGCCTTTCGTTGAGGTGCAAGGCTCGATGCATGCCTTGGTTGGGCTGCTTGATGCTGAGGGGACCTCTTGGAGGAGAGGGCTCAGGGCACGTTTGGCTTTTAAATAAGGTTTCACATTGGCAATGAGAATCGTGTGCTCTCGCTTGTCTTTTCCAAATGTACAAAAAGTCTTTTTCCCAGTGGGATTCACAGTTTCGTAAGTCTCAGTCTCAACATTAGCTTCAACTGTGGGTACAAAGAGATTTGTGCGGTAATCTGCATTTTCAGCCTGATTGGTTGCAGGGAACTGTGGCATCCAACACCTGTCAGAATGACCAAGCACTCGGCATTCATCTGTGCAATTAACACAGTCTTCCGGTTCTGCAAAACAAAAGAAAGGACAGCAAATCCAATCATTAGGGTTGCCTTTACAGTTCTACAAAGGCTGAGATCAGCTCTCCCTGGGTTTGCTTGACCTCTGGTCTCTAAATTAAAAAGGAAAAGAAAACAATAATTAAAACATTTCAGGATGGTTGCATAAACCTGCTGGTTGAGACAATGGTTTTATTTAAGTCTATTCTCTAGGTATTAACGAATTCCCATAGCCTGGGAAGAAGTAAAAAGTGGCCACTGGAGAATCATTCTCAGTAGAGTAGAGTATCACTGTAAACTAATCTCCTGGGGATATCAGTTAGTCTTTGTTCTGTATAACCCATCCTGGAAACAGGGAACTTCAAAAAGGATTAACAGGTTTAATTTTTCAAATCAAATAACAGCGTAAAAACTGAATCACAAACTTCCATAACAAGTCTTAAGCTGCTATTTTTTTTTTTATGTTTTATCCTTATTTTGCTTGTAATTGTTATTTTGGTGACAATCATGAAATAAAGTTTTCCTTTAAAGCCTGCTTTTCCTACTGAAGAGTAGCAAATGGAATTTTCTATCCGAGCATGTTATGAATAAGCTTGTCAAAAACTGCACATTCCTATTGTAGTAGATTTGCGTATGGATCATGTAATCAGTTTTCTTCACTTCAGCTTTTTGTTTTTGGTGTAAGTAGGTGAAAATGTATTTTGTCAACAGATATAGTTCAGAATGAATGACAAATCATGATTTCAATTCTAAATGATAATGATTTCTGTGAGAATTTTTGCTTCTCTCTTTTGTGATAAGCATGTAGATAATCTAAATAAAGTACTGTTTAACAATCACTATTTCAAAGATGCTGAACAAGAAAATATGAAAGAAAATTCCTTCATTATGACAACAGCTGCATATGTCCATGAACTCAATATTTTAAAAGATAACTTTGAACTACATCTTCCCAGTTGTCCCTTTCATCTACAAATTGTTGTCTTCCTTATGTTTAATGATCCTTTTTAAATCAGGGACCTTTTTTTCAGGAAAGGATATTTACAGTTTAACTCTATGTGATGGGAATAGAATTCCCTACTCATTTGGGAACCCTTGGGATTGCCATTTAATTGATGTGAGAGGATCTCCATAATGTATAGTGTCCTGTGTGCAAGGGAAAAAGCAGCAAATTTAATAGCACTGATAAATTTATACAATTATTTTTCAAAGTCATATACAAAATCTGAGTTTGTACTTCAAACACACAAAAAATTCATTATCCAAAAAGAAAAAAAAATAAACCACACCTTAATTTATCTCAAAAGGTTTTAGGATAGAATAATTTCCTATGAAACTAAACTCTTTTAGAAAAGAATCAAAATGGTGTTTTGACAGAACAAAAATTCTGCAGTATTTCATAGCACGTATCATTATTCACACTTGAAATGTTAAAAAGAAGTATCTAGGTGGCTTGTCTCTATTTTAATTTTGTCTTGCTTTTAAACATATATTTACCTAGGAGTGAATAAAATATGTTAAGTTTATTATGTAATGAAGGCAAGAATGCTGAAATGTAGTCTCAAACTGAACTATCTACTCACAGACTCAAATACTGTCTATGATTTGAAAGGTTGTCAGACAGATGGACACAAACAGAAGCAGAAGAATCTAGGTATTTAAAATTTTCTAGAAGCCTCCCTGTGCAGATTTAAAGTAGAGCAGAATTTAAACAACAGGATATCAGAAAAATTTAATATCAGGTATCTGTTTTCATTACCTATTCTGAAAGTGACTCTTCGATATTATGCCTGTGTCAGAAAAAAATAATACATATCATTTCATTCAACTAATTTTATCCTTCAAAAATACAGTAGAAAACTTTACTATCTATTTCACTTGGTAATATTTTTGTATCTTTTAGGTTTGTGATTTTTAAAAACTTCATTTACAACTCATACACTCTCTTTGAAAGACACTAACATAATTTTATTTTCAATATTGACTGGCCTCAATTTCAGCAATTTCGATAGCCCAGCTTTGAATGAATTCAATATGAATTTAAGAATAGAGTGAACAGGACAGAATAATGCAGATTTATGAAAGTATAACTCGACCTTGAATTTGAAACCATCAACATAAAATGATTGTTTGCACTTCACTACTGAAACTCTACAGGTTTTTTTTTACTTCACTTCATGTCACATCCTAGGGAGCAAATTTTGAGTATTGATTACAACACATTATATGCTGTTCACCTTGTGATTAGACTGTAATTTTGACAGCAGCAGTTCACAGACAGTGAAGAAAATCAAATGGACCCTTTTGTACAAGCTGCAGAAACTAAGAACATAAAATGAACTACAACTGCCAAGGGTCAAATAAGAATTTTTGAGAGAGTAGAATTATTTCTGAAGTGACATAAATAAATAGATGACTAGGTAGACACATAAAAGAGACATAGGTAGTACATAATGAATGACTAGCTAGACCAAAAAAATAGACAAAATGGAAAAAATGAAAGAAAAAGAGAGGGAAGAAAGAAACCAAAGTGAGGGGAGAGAGCGAAGGAGTGAGGGAGGAGTGAGGGAGGAGGGGCTTAAGGAAAGGGGAGTCGTATTGGGAGGATTTCTGCTATGCGCACCTTCTATTATATATTTTTTAAATCCACTCAATAAACTAAGTGTGTATAATATAGAATAATAGTGTGGAGGATTTTCTCAAGCCCTAGGACTATAAAGATAGATAATAGCTTCTTTCTGTACCTTAGGGAAAACGAATCCCGGAACAGATATGTTGAATTATGAACTATGAAAATGAAAAAGAAGCAAATTACACAGACAGCCACTATTTTCATAGATTAGATATTTGTATCAAAAAACAAATTTAGGGATCCTGGACAGAAAACAAATTTAGAGACGCTTGATCCAAGATTCATTTTTTCTTCTGGACCAATCTGGGATTACAAAGAAATTATTTACCCTCATTTTTGTCCTTTCCTTAGTATAACATGATAACCATCTCACAGAATGCACCCCTTGCCAAGAAAGATGGGATAATTCAAATGGTATATAGATGAGAGAAACTGAGAGATAGGCATATTTATATTGCAAAGTGAAAACAACTCTGAAGTCCGACAGCTAGAAATCTGGGCAGTTCTGTCTATAGAGAAGGTTTACAGTGTCTAATCTTTTAAGTGTATAATTCCCTGAAGGATCATGTGACAATCAGAAATTTAAATACTTGTTTAACATTAAGAATCATTTTCTATACTACTATAGTCACATATGACTATTATACAAGCTCCCAAGGGGAGGGATCTAAACACAGTCATCGTAATTAGTTCAATTTTGCATCTTAATTTATATGATCTTTTTCAAAAGATATAGTCACTCAAATTACTGTAAGTACTTGCAGTTCAGCTGCCACCATAAACTATACATGCACACACACACACACACACACACGTATAGATCTTTATTTGCATGTGTGTAATAAAATTGAGGTTTCTCCAGGAAATAGTCCAAACAAAATTTAAAAACTCCAATGCATGTCCAATGCATTCCTGAAAATTAAAAATCAGTAACTACCATAAGAGAAATACAGATGAATGAATAAAACACACAGGAAAGTTATATATTTATAATATAAAGATAGCAGATATACATACAACATATATATATATTTATAAATATAAAACCTTGTATATAATTTACATGTATGTATAAATCTTTTTATTTAAAATCGCCAATAAACAACCTTTTAATCTTTCCCTGTCCTGTTCAACTATGAGTGTGAAACCTCTGACTGGATAAACAACTTGACTACTGATTTTAGAATTTTATATAATTCAAGTTGATTTAGACATAAAGATGTATGAAATCTGCAAATTCATATTAACCTACAAATCTGAAAGCTCTCTCTCTTTTTCTAACCTAGATTAAACTGTTTAATAACTTAAAGATATTAGGCAAGCAAACATTTTTTGCCAAAATATACCTTCAAAGGAACAGGCATTGTGAAAGTTACATATATATGAGGAAAAAAATATTTAGGTAAAACATCAAATTATCTGTTCCCAAATTATTGGATTTTAGCGATCTTCCACAAAGGTTACCAGAACTTAATGTCCACAATGTGATTTTAACCTTGTAATGTCACTGCATCATGAAGAGTACACAGCCATTTCAAGATGGGTAAGAGGAGCCAATAATTACAATGTAGAAGATTAAAATTTGAAGTCAAAACACTATTTAAACCATCAAAGATTAACAAAGATTAAGGGGCCTCTATTGAACATAGTTATTTTGGTAAAAGTCAGGGGAAAACCCTTGCGTGTTGTGACTCGGAACTGTTCACTGCAGAGGAAACACAGTTCGAGGAGCTGGTTTGAGGAGCCAGGTCATGAAATTTCTTTAGAGTAAATCTATCTCTTTACTACAATCTGTCTCACTCTCAGGAAGGAATTTATCACAAATCAAAAGATAAGCTTATTTTCCCTGTCTTCAAAGTACTATACCACATAACCCAAAGAGAGATACTTAGAAACTAATTTGTTAACACTTAGGGAAATATTAGAAAACATAAAAGGATTTCCTCCCCTTAGTTTCATTGCCTGTTTCCTCCAGAGCCCACATATCTGTACATCTGAAAACATGCATATTATTTCTAGAATAAGAGTTTCAGATATGCATCTGATTTAATTTTTATAATGAAGAAATAAATGTCTGTGTCATAGAAATCTGAAAACCAAAATCCATTAATCAGAACATTAGTGAGGAAATTCTAAATTGCTGTGGCTGTGGGGAAGGCTATTTGAGAGAGTTTTCTGTGCTTTATGACTGTCAACAAAATGGTTTTATTTCAGCTCTGTAAATAGCTTTAAATAGGAATAGTCCTCTTCCGTTAGTGTGGTGGTTGCTCCTGTTTCTAACAGCACCTTAAAATTGGAGTTGTTTCCAAGTAGATAGCTCTATAAATGAAGTTCATTTTTTATTTGTTCTCACTTTTCTTTTGTATTTCTACTTTACCTTCTTTCACCAATTTAAGCTTTCATAACACCTAATTAGCTGTCTGGGAAAGCAGAGAGCTGGCACCCATCTATATTTATGGCTGGCCCAAATGTTCTGGAGATTAACTCTACAGAACTTAAAGTTGATGCCCATCACAGATTATCTACCAGTAAACAATGACAAGCCAAGACCTTAGACTGACAGTTCGTGTATACCAGTTTTCTACTGAAAGGTTTTAATGATGTAACCACAGCTTGCTTCACTGCCTTTTTCTTTCTTCAGTGCACACACAAACACACAATTTTACACATGTACACACACTTCCCTATGAGCACAGCAAATTATAATTAATCCAAATATATTCTAACATATCAGAGATAAAAACACCAATACTAAAATAGAAATCTCATCAGAATACAGTCCAACAAACCTCTAATAAAATGTTTCTTTCATTAAATTGACATAATTCATAACATCCTGCAAACTGACAGTTTTCTGCCATAAACAGTTCTCTCCTTTTTTGGCAATGTTGATGATTATTCACTTACTTCCCTTTACCATCCTATAAACCCCCTACACTTGTTATGATGATAGGGTGAGTCATTCCATATAAATGGCACTTTAACAATCTATATTCATTCAAATTATTCCCATTTTTGATTTCTATTTCTCATTTACTAGCATATTAGTTAAAAATAAACCTTCTGATTTCACTCTATCTGACTATGAGGGGGTAAAAACTTCACTTTCAATATTACTTCTAGAGACAGCATAGGAAAGTTGTCTCAAAACGTCTTTCTCTGTGTCGGGGAAAAAAAAAGAAACAAGTATCCTAATATTATAATTTTATCACACGCTTTTTCTTCTGCTAGTATTCATATGACAGCTAGGCTTAATTTTAGCACAATTTTTAATAATCTTGGTGTATCCCTTATTCAGGGAAGAAAAGAGAAGGGTAAGGGAAAATGTGGCATCAGAGTACAATCACTTTATTTAGCCAAGTGATCTTTCATCTATTGCCTTGTATTTCCCATTCTTCTCACTTGTGCACAGTGATCTAGGCTGTTCTACTAATCAAATAACTGATATACAAATACACAGATGTGGGATATGTTTTTGCTTCTTATATTTTTTAATGTAAGATCACGTAACTTGTTACAATATGCTCATTTGCTCATTTCATGAGGATGCTTGTTCATGTGTTGGCAGTGATATAATGATAAAACATTGGCTACTGGACTCCAGGAACTTAAAATATTTCCTAATAATTGGTCATAAGAAATCAGAATTTAGAAACATAGTTCAGGTAATAAAAATACTATGAGAGAAATGTATATATTTTTAGGTGTATGTACTGCTGATCTGGCTTCCAGAATTTACCTGACCTGTGAAATGCCATTCTATCTGCTTTTAATAGGCAGAGAGCACATTTTGAAGAGGAGGTTATTATAATGCTATCAGATAGTCAAACCATGGCATCTTTGAAATACCAATCATCTGGCGCGCAACTACATCACAAAACGCTTCTGAATGTATCGCCACAACTTCATTCAGACACCAGAAACCACTGGCCTATATCACATTCAACTGAATCCAATTGCAGCTGGGTATTTGGAGTGCTGGGAGCATTTGCACTTACTATTCAGTGCACCTGCACACCTTCGGGGATGGCTTCAAGTGTTTGTGACCCTTTGGACATAATAATAGGTCTACCAGAATGAATTTTCTGGCATAAGTACTGACAACCACAGATAATGCTCTGAGATGAAGAAAAATGAAATTAAATGGAAACATATGTTAAGGAATGAAAGCAAAAGGATATAAGGAAATCTGATACGGAAGCACCAGAAAAAAAAAAGAAAAAGTGAGAATCTAAACCATGCATTGGGAACCTATGGCACAAATATAATTGTGTCCTGTGGCACAGTGTTCTGAAATTAACATTCAAAATTTAGCTGCCACCCTTCCCCAATCTCATACTGTAGGTGCAGCCATCACCTGGGGCAGTAGCAGATGCTTAGAAGTGAAGGCACAGATAAATAGGGCCATCTCTTTCTTAACAGGTACCCTCAGAAGAACTGGCTCTGAAACTCAATTCTATACTAAATGGAACACGTTTTTGTTTCTGTTTTTATTTTTGTTTTTTTGAGAAAAGGACTCTGACATAACCTCTCAAGGAAAAACAATATAACTCAAATGTCCCACCAGAGTAAAGACAGCTCAAATTCATTGGGAGTAGTAGATGTGTGTAATTCAGCAGTTAAAGGAATTATACTCAATCATTCATAAGGTAAGAATGAACTAAACATCAACTTTGTGAATTGGAAGTTTTCAAGCAAAGGCATCTTTGAAAGAATGTTGTGGAACAGGTGTTGTGTCAAGTAAAGGTTTGTGGTAAATGAACCCATGTTTACCCACCTCTAAAATTCTCCAGTCTGGAAGGCTGTATTTCTTTACCAAGGAATTTACAGTTTCATTAGAAACTAGAAACTTGATTTGAAACCACCATAGGAGAAATAATTCATGATTAGTTACATTTTGAACTATGTTATATGAATGTCAAACAACAGAAATACAGAGAAAAGTGTAGAAAGTAATATTGTGAAAGGCTTTTTAGAAGAAGTGGTGCTTGATTTGCAATTCAAGAGATGATCAGGGTTTCAACAGACAGTGGAGAGCAGGGATAGGGTGATCTAGGTAGAGATTAGAAAGTGAAATGATTACCACACAGAAATGTGTTTCACAGGGTGATAAGAGAGCAGATTTGTAGGTCAAAAGACGTATATTGCAATGCCTAAAAATAAAGTAACATGGGAAAACCTGGCTAGAATGTAAAAGAAAATGGAAAGGCTCTGAATAAAAGACCGAATTTAGTTTAACGGGTAATGGAACACTAATATGGGTATTTGAGCAATTTATTGTACATCTCAGAAGATTCTTGAAATACTTAGGAGCTTGACTGAGCAGTATTGAACAACATTTATGAGCCTAAAAAACTGCTTGGCCACAGAGCAAGTAGTATTCAAATCAGCATTACTTCTGTTACAGGCATCTAGCGTTTTGGCTCCAACCAGGATTATCTCCAACAGAGCACAAAGGACCTGTTATGGCTCTGGCACCATCATTCCAATTCCAGTCCTACCCCATTCTGCTTGCATCTCACTCCACTTCTCCTAAACTAAAGAAAGACTTAATGTATGTTGATTCAACTGATATTGTATATTAACAATATAAATCCTGAATTTTATAGTTCTGCATTAGAAAACTATTTTTTTCTTACTATATCTACTTTATCTCCCTTCCTGCTTTCTCAAATTTGCTATTATTATTAACCAACCATAAGATTGCATATGATCACGTATCAGAAAGATTAAAGGATTCTAGAAGGCCAGAAGAGGGAAGATCTGGAAGAAAAAAGATCATTATATGTATCTAGAAGAGAAGTAATAAACACTCCTACAAGGCAAGGAACATGGCCACAAATAAGGTAGATAGATGTTGAATCTCAGAAACCTTTCAAAATTTATTCTGGATCGCAAGAAGAATAAATAATTAATGAAAATTCCTGAAAATGTTCTCCAAAATACTCATTTCTATTTTGGATAAAGATTATGCCAAAATTTTCCAATTGCATTATATACTCTAGCGTTGCTCCCTGACTCTTATTTTTTAATCTGTTTGCCTCATCAAGTTCCTTATGCCCCTGGAGGATCAAGACTCTGAGGTCCTGGTATATTCTTACATGCTCTATTCCTTGAGAATACACTCAATAGTCACACTTCTGAATTTGAACAGAATGCTACCATTGATATAAAGGAAGATGAAATTTAAATGATATCAAATACTATTGGTAATCTATAATAAGAATGACCACCCCTTACAAATTACTCAATCCATTTATGAGAGTGTAGCGTCAGTTTTCAGAATGATCCCAGGGCCTAAACAAAATTATACATAATAGCTCTCTTTTGCTATGAGATACACAGTATTTAAAGTAACATCAGATCTGTCTGTTAAATACCATATTTATATAAAATTCTGAAGTTCTCTATTTATTATTGAGGGTACCATTTTCAATAAAATAAATAAATCCTACTTGACATATATCCACTGAAACATGGAGGTCAGAATATTTTCCCCTTAAGGGAATTTTGTAAACCAGGGACACTGTTATTGAAATTAAAATCTATGTTTAAATAATCATCTCTTTATAATTTTAAATTATGAAAACAGTGACTATTCTGAAAAACCTACACCTCAGCAACTATTAAGTTTCTTTCATCTCTCCTAGGTTTCTCCTTTTGGCCTTTTTTTTTTTTTTTTTTTTTTGATTCTACTACATTGTTGGGTCAAATGTGCCAGTTTCTCTCTTTTGTTTTAAGGTAGCTGCCTCTGTATTTTATGCTTTATCTGACAGCTACCATCAACATATGAATTAATTAATAAGTCCTTGTAATTTTAGATTCTTGAAAGGGTTAATGCAGCTTCCAAAAAAGCCTGATTTGTATGCAGTGAGAAAGCTATTCTCTGGCATGCAGTAGTTAGTAAAAACTGTTTGGTTTACAAGGACAAATTTAAAATTCTAGCGACTTAAATAATACTGTGAGTTTCAGACCCAAAACTATTTAAACATACTACTATGGAGGAGATGTTTTCCTTGTGCTTTTATCGCCTGTGTAAGCTAACCCCATCTCTAATAATGACACCATTTTTGATGACATGGGTGAATGCATCTAAAATTCAAGTCATTCTCCTAGCAAAGTGGTAATTCTTAAGGAAGGTCAATGAAAACATGCCTATTAAGCTGAAATCTTTGTAAGAAGGAAGCAAGATCGTCTTACTAGTTTTTCTCTCCTGCCTGCTATCTGATCTCTGTTGGGATGTATTTCTATTTACTAGTTTAAATCCTACTGTTCACCCTGTTTCTAGCACTTGTTTGTTTTCAATTGCTAGAGACAAGTAAACAGACTCAGTATCATTTTTAGCATTCTCAGAAAACAGAGTTAATTCAGATGCAACTAATCCTCTCTAACTTATTATTTACTAATCAATGCTTGCCAATGGGATTTGGGAGTCCCAGAAGATGGATTTTTTAAAAAGATTTTAATATTATTATATTTTAATGATGTTCTGGTCTCCAAAATCTATTCATTAACTTCATAGAACTCTACTCTAGAGATAGATCTAAAGTTTCAGTTAAGTTACCTTAAATTTGATGGACATGGTTCCAAAAGAACAGATGGGTGCCTTGCTCAGATGAGTATTTTTAAAAATGTAATTTTTTTAAAGAAATAAGTAATACAAAATATGTTTTCTTTCAAGATTTAAAGCTGTGGGAAAAATATATGAAACTATACTTTTCCATAAATAATTCTTACAAAAATTACTTATATTACAATAATTAAAAAATAAACTGAGGAGAGACCTTCAAGATGGTGGAGGAGTAAGACGTGGGGATCACCTTCCTCCCCACAAATACATCAGAAATACATCTACATGGGCAACAACTCCTGGAGAATATACTGTTATGAGAGAAAAAATAAGATACTTTTATTTAGAACAATAATAGACAAATTACCACCTATTTTGTTAAATGAAGTTTTATTAGAACACGGGGCCACAGTCAGTCATTTTTTTACATATTGTCTATGGCTATGTTCATGATACAAGGGCAGAAGTGAATCTCTGCAAAAGAGATTGTATGGCCTACAAAGCCTAAAATATTTACCATCTGGACCTTTAAGAAAAAGTTTGTAGACCTCTGACTTGGGATAGATATTTTGAGTCTCAAGCTGGATCTTAATACTTTTATTTTCCCTCTTTTAGCAAGATAATATCTGTGAAAGCCAGGTGTTGAGGATTTTTAAGAATGATTTTTTTAAAATTTCCTTAAACCTCATATACCAACCAAGTTCTAAATCTGCTGGTCTATTATACGGTAGAGTTTGTTCTAATTAGAGCTAAACTATGAACCTTCTTGCTCTATGGTAGTAGGATGATGTGATTTTCTAAACCATGGTAGAGACTCATCAATAGATCTTGAAATCAATTTTCTGGTTGTAACTAAATTTTTTTAAGTGAAATAGACAAAGGTAGAAAAATAGAGAGTAAAGGCAAGATTGCTTATAAAAGCTTTGTTTCAATTTGATAACACACACACACACACACAGACACACAGACACACACACACACACACACAAGTTCTGGTTTACCATATATCGACATCAATTAGAAAATGTCTGGAAGTCATTGGTTAATGAAATATGAAGCTTGTAGCCCAAGTGTTGTGGAGCATTAAGGGTGATGGAGTTAAGTGTGACTATACTGTTCCCATCTCATCCTTAGGGACCAAAGATTGGGAGAAGGAGAAGAGTAGAGGATATTTAATGGAGGACATTGGCACCCCTTCTGATCTAGTATTCTAGAAGGAGATCTCTTTGAAGACTTCTTTGGGCAAAAAACCAAGGGCATGCCAAGGAGATTTAGAAAGGCTGTGGGTATATTCTGCATTTATTCACTTCTAAAATGACCTGGATTATTGTACTAGAGTATAGATGAGGGTTGGAGCTGAGTCTGAAGAAATATTCTTGTTTTCCCAAGGTCTGCTTTGTGTTTTACAAATTTATCCACATGATTCATGGAGGGGAGGTAGAAATATAGAGGGCCCAATATACTGTTAAGCAAATAGCCCACGATGTTCAGTTACTTTGAGACTGAAAGTAAATGGCAGAGATGTAGGTCTGACACTCCCTTTTCCCTCTCCCAAAGCCAGATGACAATAGTGATTCCCAAAATGACCAGTGTAGGGGGGAGACCTTCAAGATGGTGGAGGAGTAAGACGTGGAGTTCACCTTCCTCTTCACAGATACATCAGAAATACATCTACATGTGGAACAATTCCTATAGAACAACTACTGAACGCTGGCAGAAGACCTAAGACTTCCCAAAAGGCAACTCCCCACGTACCTGGGTAGGGCAAAAGAAAAAAGGAAAAACAGAGACAAAAGAATAGGGATGGGACCTGCACCTTGGGGAGGGAGCTGTGAAGGAGGAAAAGTTTCCACACACTAGGGAGCCCCTTCATTGACAGAGACAGCGGTGGGGGGTGGGGGCAGTGGGGGATGGGGGGCGGGAATCTTCCGAGACACGGAGGAGAGCACAGCAACAGGGGTGCAGAGGGCAAAGCAGAGAAATTCCCTCACAGAGGATCAGTGCCGACCAGCACTCACCAGCCTGAGAGCCTTGTCTACCCACCCTCCAGGCCGGGTGGGGGCTGGGAGCTGAGGCTCAGGCTTCAGAGGTCAGATCCCAGGAGAGGACTGGGGTTGGTTGCATGAACACAGCCTGAAGTGGGCTAGTGCCCCACAGCTAGCCGGGACGGAGTCCGAGAAAAAGTCTGGAACTGCCTAAGGGACAAGAGACCATTGTTCCGGGGTGTCCAAGGAGAGGGGATTCAGAGCACCACCTAAATGAGCTCCAGAGACTGGCACAAGCCACGGATATCAGTGTGGACACCAGAGACGGACATGAAATGCTAAGGCTGCTGCTGCAGCCACCAGGAAGCCTGTGTGAAAGCATAGGACACTATCTACAACTCCCCTCCTTGGAGCATGTGCATTCCACCACTGCCAGAGTGCCATGATCCAGGGACAACTTCACCAGGAGAACACACGGAGTGCCTCAGGCGGTTGCAACATCATGCCTGCCTCTGCCTCCGCAGGCTCACCCTTCATTACGTACCCCTCCCTCCCTCCAGCCTGAGTGAGCCAGAGTCCCCTAATCAGCTGCTCCTTTAACCCCATTGTGTCTGAGTGAAGAACAGATGCCCTCAAGTGACATACATGCAGAGGAGGGACCAAATACAAAGCTGAACCCCAGGAGCTGTGTGACCAAAGAAGAGAAAGGGAAATTTCTCCCAGCAGCCTCAGGAGCAGTGGATAAAATCTTCACAATCAACTTGATGTACCCAGCATCTCTGGAATACCTGAATAGACAACAAATCATCCCAAAATTGAGGCTGTGGACTGTGGGAGCAACTGTAGACTTGGGGTTTGCTTTCTATATCTAATTTGTTTCTGGTCTTATGTTTATCTTAGTTTAGTATTTAGAGTTTATTATGATTGGTAGATTTGTTTATTGATTTGGTTGCTCTCTTCCTTTTTTTTAATGTATATATATATATATTTTTTTTCCTTTTTCTCTTTTTCTGAGTGTGTATGTGTTTGCTTCTTTGTGTGATTTTGTCTGTATAGCTTTGCTTTCACCATTTGTCTTAGGGTTCTGTCTGTCTGTTTTATTTTATTTTATTTTTCTTACTATAGTTTTTAGCGCATGTTATCATTGGTGGATTTGTTTTTTTGGTTTGGCTGCTCACCTCTTTCTTTTTTCCTTTATTTATTACTTTTTAATTTTTTAATATTTAATAATATTTTTAAAATTTCTTGTTTTAAAAACTTTATTTTATATTATATTATGATTTCTTTCTTTCTTTTTTTCTCCACTTTCTTCTGAGCTGTGTGACTGACAGGGTCTTGGTGTCAGGCCTGTGCCTCTGAGGGCGGAGAGCTGAGTTCAGGACATTGATGCACCAGAGACCTCCCGGCTCCATGTAATATCAAGTGGCGAAAGCTCTCTCAGAGATCTCAATCTAAACACTAAGACCAGCTCAACTGAATGATCAGCAAGCTACAGTGCTGGACACCCTATGCCAAACAACTAGCAAGACAGGAACACAACCCCATCCATTAGCAGAGAGGCCACCTAATATCATAATAAGGTCACGGATGACCCAAAACACACCACCAGTTGGGGTCCTGCACACTAGAAAGACAAGATCCAGCCTCATTCACGAGAAATCAGGCACAGTCCCCTCCACCAGGAAGCCTACACAAGCCACTGAACCAACCTTAGCCACCGGGGGCAGACACCAAAAACAACGGGAAATACAAACGTACAGTCTGTGAAAAGGAGACCCCAAACACAGTAAGTTAAGCAAAATGAGAAGACAGAGAAACACATAGCAGATGAAGGAGAAAGGGAAAAATCCACCAGACCAAACAAATGAAGAGGAAATAGGCAGCCTACCTGAAAAAGAATTCAGAGTAATGATTGTAAAGATGATTCAAAATCATGGAATTAGAATGCAGAAAATACAAGAAACGTTTTACAAGGACCTAGAAGAACTAAAGAGCAAACAAACAATAATGCACAACACAATAAATGAAATTATAAATTCTCTAGAAGGAATCAATAGCAGAATAACTGAGGTAGAAGAATGCATAGGTGACCTGGAAGATAAAATAGTGGAAATAACTACCACAGAGAAGAATAAAGAAAAAAGAATGAAAAAAATTGAGGACAACCTTAGAGACCTCTGAGACTATATTAAACACACCAACAGAAGATAAATAGAATGGATAAACCATTAGCCAGACTCATCAAGAAAAAAAGGCAGAATACTCAAATCAATAGAATTAGAAATGAAAAAGAAGTAACAACTGACACTGCAAAAATAAAAAGGATCGTGAGAGACTACAACAAGCAACTATATGTCAAAAAAAATGGACAACCTGGAAGAAATGGACAAATTCTTAGAAAAGCACAAGTGTCCGAGACTGAACCAGGAAGAAATAGAAAATATAAGCAGACCACTTACAAGCACTTTAATTAAGACTGTGATTAAAAATCTTCCAATGAACAAAAGCACAGAACCAGATGGTTTCACAGGCGAATTCTACCAAAGATTTAGAGAAGAGCTAACACCTATCCTTTTCAAACTCTTCCAAAACATAGCAGAGAGAGGAACACTCCTAAACTCATTCTACGAGGCCAACACCGCCCTGATACGAAAACCAGACAAAGATGTTAAAAAGAAACAAAATTACAGGCCAATATCACTGATGAACATAGATGCAAAAATCCTCAACAAAATACTAGCAAACAGAATCCAACAGCACATTAAAAGGATCATACACCATGAGCAAGTGAGATTTATCCCAGGAATGCAAGAATTCTTCAATATACGCAAATCAGTCAAGGTGATAAACCATATTAATAAAATGAAGGAGAAAAACCATATGATCATCTCAATAGATGAAGAAAAAGGATTCAACAAAATTCAGCACCCATTTATGATAAAAACGCTTCAGAAAGAAGGCAAAAAGGGAACATACCTCAACATAATAAAGGCCACATATGACAAAACCACAGCCAACATCATTCTCAATTGTGCAAAACTGAAACCATTTCTCTAAGATCAGGAACAAGACAAGGTTGTCCACTCTCACCACTGTTATTCAACATAGTTTTGGAAGTTTTATCCACAGCAATCAGACAAGAACAAGAAATAAAAGGAATCCAAATTGGAAAAGAAAAAGTAAAGCTGTCACTGTTTGCACATGACATGATACTATCCATAGAGAATCCTAAAGATGCTACCAGAAAACTACTAGAGATAATCAATGAATTTAGTAAAGTAGCAGAATACAAAATTAATGCACAGAAATCTCTTGCATTCCTATACACTAATGATGAAAAATCTGAAAGAGAAATTAAAGAAACATTCCCATTTACTATTGCAATGAAAAGAATAAAATACCTAGGAATAAACCTACCTAAGGAGACAAAAGACCTATATGCAGAAAACTATAAGACACTGATGAAATTAAAGATGATACAAACAGATGGAGAGATATACCATGTTCTTGGATTGGAAGAATCAACTTTATGAAAATGACTATACTACCCAAAGCAATCTACAGATTCAGTGCAATCCCTATCAAACTACCAATGGCAGTTTTCAAAAAACTAGAACAAAATATTTCACAATTTGTATGAAAACACAAAAGACCCCCAAAAGCCAAAACAATCTTGAGAAAGAAAAACGGAGCTGTAGGAATCAGGCTCCTGGATTTCAGACTATACGACAAAGCTACAGTAATCAAGACAGTATGGTACTGGCCCCAAAACAGAAATATAGGTCAGTGGAACAGGATGGAAAAGCCCATGCACATATGGTCACCTTATTTTTGATAAAAGAGGCAAGAATACACAAGGGCAAAAAGACAGCCTCTTCAATAAGTGGTGCTGGGGAAACTGGACAGCTACACGTAAAAGAATGAAATTAGAACACTCCTTAACACCATACACAAAAATAAACTCAAAATGGATTAAATATCTAAATGTAAGGTCAGACAGTACAAAACTCTTAGAGGAAAACATAGGCAGAATACACTATAACATACATCACAGCAAGATCCTTTTTGACCCACCTCCTAGAGAAATGGAAAGAAAAACAAAAGTAAACAAATGAGACCTAATGAAACTTAAAAGCTTTTGCAAAGCAAAGGAAAACCTAAACAAGATGAAAAGACAACCCTCAGAATGGGAGAAGATATTTGCAAATGAAGCAACTGACAAAAGATTAATCTCCAAAATTTACAAGCAGCTCATGCAGCTCAATATTTAAAAAAAGCAAACAACCCAATCCAAAAATGGGCAGAAGACCTAAATAGACATTTCTCCAAAGAAGATATACAGATTTCCAGTAGTAAACACGTGAAAGAATGCTCAACATCACTAATCATTAGAGAAGTGCAAATTGAAACTACAGTGAGGTATCATCTCACACCATTCAGAATGGTCCTCATCAAAAAATCTACAAACAATAAATGCTGGAGAGGATGTGGAGAAAAGGGAACCCTCTTGCACTGTTGGTGGGAATGTAAATTGATACAGCCACTGTGGAGAACAGTATGGAGGTTCCTTAAAAAACTAAAAATAGAACTACCATACCACCCAGCAATCCCACTACTGGGCATATTCCCTGAGAAAACCATAATTCAAAAAGAGTCATGTATCACAATGTTTATTTCAGCTGTATTTACAATAGCTAGGACATGGAAGCAACCTTAGTGCCAATCGACAGATGAATGGTTAAAGAAGATGTGGCACATATATTCAATGGAATATTACTCAGCCATAAAAAGAAATGAAATTGAGTTATTTGTAGTGAGGTGGATGGACATAGAGCTTTTCATACGGAGTGAAGTAAGTCAGAAAGAGAAAAACAAATACCATATGCTAACACATATATATGGAATCTAAAAAAAAAAAAAAAAAAAAAAAAATTGGTTCTGAAGAACCTAGGGGCAAGACAGGAATAAAGACTCAGACGTAAAGAATGGACTTGAGGGGCTTCCCTGGTGGCGCAGTGGTTGAAAATCTGCCTGCCAATGCAGGGGACACGGGTTTGAACCCTGGTCTGGGAAGATCCCATATGCCGCAGATCAGCTGGGCCCATGAGCCACAATTACTGAGCCTGCGCGTCTGGATCCTGTGCTCTGCAACAGGAGAGGCCGTGATAGTGAGAGGCCCTCGCATCGCGATGAAGAGTGGCCCCCACTTGCCACAACTGGAGAAAGCCCTCGCACAGAAACAAAGACCCAGCACAGCCATATATAAATAAATAAATTAAAAAAAAAAAAAAGTGAATGGGAAAATTCCTCTTATTAAAAAAAAAAAAAAAGAATGGACTTGAGGACACGGGGAGGGGGAAGGGTAAGCTGGGACAAAATGAAAGAGTGGCATGGACATATATACACTACCAAACGTAAAATAGATAGCTAGTGGGAAGCAGCCGCATAGCACAGGGACATCAGCTTTGTGCTTTGCGACCACCTAGAGGGGTGGGATAGGGAGGACGGGAGGGAGACGCAAGAGGGAGGAGCTAGGAGGGTATATGTATATGTATAGCTGATTCACTTTGCTATAAAGCAGAAACTAACACACCATTGTAAAGCACTTATACTCCAATAAAGATGTTAAAAAAATTAAAAAAATAAACTGAATCTAAATATCCTCAGTGTGCATCTACGCACATACACAAATGATAATAAATATGTGTTTTCACCAAAAATGCCTCCTGTGAAATGAAACTTTTCTGAGAAAACTATTAAAATTGATAGTGTCCCAAAGGTTACTTTAGAATAAAATATAGGCTGTTTGAACAAAAACAATTTGGCCTTTTTCTTACTAAAACAAATCTTACCATAGCATATTGTTGCTACTATTATTACAGTTCAAAAATATATGAATAGTAGGAAACGAGAGAGTGACATTTTAATTGACATTTTAAATAAACCTGTTTTCGAAATTACTTCTCAAAAACCATTCCGCCCTTATTACCTTTACTGTGCTGTAATTTTATCAGAAGCTGGTGTTTTTTACCCTGTAAGAGTGGGTCATCTCAAGAATGAAAATTTAAGCAAAATCAATAGACTCAATATCCATGTTCTAGAGTAAATACACAGAAATGTACGTTGTAATGGGTTTTACTGGCAATGACAAGCTATTTTTCTACTAACAGCTTTAATATTTTGTAATCATTAAACACACTGAAGTATAGAAGAAATTGGGGAAAAAAGGCCGTGAAACTCACATATAGAAGGAGAGGATGTGAGGCCTTCTGGATCACCCTGCTATGTAATGTAACCGAGGGTCAAAACACTATTGTAGAAGGCTATCCTTGAATCAGAGCAAAGATAAAAAGGTGTTTTAAAAGAATATGAAGTCTATCCATACATAATGCAGTATAAACATCAAAAGGTGTCTACAGATACTTTCTTATCTTGGAGAGCACTTTCTGAGCTCTGATAACCATACCCAAAGCAAAGAACAGATAATAAAAGTAAAGTGCATCTCCCATGAGTAATAACAACAGGGAAATAAACATAAGTGTTTGAGAATTTATTTAATTTTCAGACTTGTAATCTAAACTAATCTAAAAGAAAATCCATATTGACATAACAGGGAGAATTCATCGGGATGGTCTTTTCTAATTCAGGCATGTTCTGTTTGAGTTTTTCCCTTTAAAAATATGTATGCTCAGTCTCAGAAAGAAGTGATCCTTTGTGCTGTAAAAGTCATTTTTGAGTAGCTGCTTAACAGTTCCATTATCATAATGAAAATAGTCATAATCTGGACTACTTTGGGCCTTTTTAATCTGACCCAAAGATATTTGCTAGACAATACTATCATAAAAAAAAAAAAAGCAAGTCAAATTTGTACACATTCTTTCACAGCAAATTTCTTTGTAATCTTTAGGAAAATGGCAGCAATCTTGTAATTGAACTCTAAAATTCGTTTAGAGCACTGTAGGATTTAAGTCAGTTGGAGAATGCAGAACCTGCTACTGGACACATAGTTGGGATTATAATTTGTCTGCCTGAAGGAGAGAAAACTTGAATTTGAGAAAGTATAATTCTAACCTTAAATTTTTAGATGACTTAATTTTTGAGGTTCAGATGAGTGTGTTCCTTGATCTAAGATTATCTACTATTAAAATCCAAGTTCCACTATGGAGAACAGTATGGAGGTTCCTTAAAAAAACTAAAAATAGAACTACCATACAACCCAGCAATCCCACTACTGGCCATATACCCTGAGAAAACCATAATTCAAAAAGAGTCATGTACCAAAATGTTCATTGCAGCTCTATTTACAATAGCCAGGACATGGAAGCAACCTAAGTGTCCATCATCGGATGAATGGATAAAGAAGATGTGGCACATATATACAATGGAATATTACTCAGCCATAAAAAGAAATGAAATGGAGGTATTTGTAGTGAGGTGGATGGAGTTAGAGTCTGTCATACAGAGTGAAGTAAGACAGAAAGAGAAAAACAAATACAGTATGCTAACACATATATATGGAATCTAAGGGAAAATAAAAAAGGTCATGAAGAACCTAGTGGTAAGACGGGAATAAAGACACAGACCTACTAGAGAAAGGACTTGAGGATATGGGGAGGGGGAAAGGTAAGATGTGACAAAGTGAGAGAGTGGCATGGACATATATACACTACCAAACATAAAATAGATAGCTACTGGGAAGCAGCTGCATAGCACAGGGACATCAGCTCTGTGCTTTGTGACCACCTAGAGGGGTGGGATAGAGAGGGTGAGAGGGAGGGAGATGCAAGAGGGAAGAGATATGGGAACATATGTATATGTATAACTGATTCACTTTGTTATAAAGCAGAAACTAACACACCATTGTAAAGCAATTATACTCCAATAAAGATGTTAAAAAAATAAAATAAAATAAGATAAAATACAAGTTCCATGCTAAATTAAAATTAAATTTAACTATTTGACTTGGCAAATTTCTAATAAAATATTTATTTTAATGTTTATTCATTGAATTGATAAAAATATACATGATCACAGAAGAAAATTACCTAGCTAATTACTGTAAATATGGTCATTGTGGTAAGTACTACTGCATACTGGAAAAACTACTAAGTTAGAAGTACTTGGAAAATAGAACCTTCCTGTCTGTTGGGTGGTTCTTTTATTATTAAAAACATATATATCTGTACATAATTTTACATAAAATTCCAAATACAAATGATGTGTTGTGAGATTAAGCACTTATTTTAAAAGTACACAGTCTAACATTAACTCACTGAACCATAAACGTAACAACTGTAGCTATAGAAACCACATATTTTGGAGATAGTGATTTAAACAGAAAGATATAGTTATTCTGATTATTTTATAACATACATATACAATGATTATATTATATATAATTATTATAATAATAATCAAGGAAATATATATATATATATATGTATATAAATAGAAAAAGATCACATCCAGTAAGGTCCAATAACTGAGTTCTAAATTGAAGAATTCTATGACAGCATATATGCTAATGGAAAATATTCACTAGCTTCACTAGCTTGATACTTTAAAAAACTATACAAGTTTGAAATAGTAAGGTAACTCCAATATGCCAGATAAATATCAACAAAGAAATACAACTAAAAAACAAGCATGCATACACTTATGCATGCACCCTTTGTACACATGATGAAAAAACACATCATTCTTGTACCAGATGGAAATGAATAGAAGGAGCCTAGCCTAAGAGCAAAAATCTATTTAGTGGATATTAAACAAAAAAGGCTTAATCCACCTCACAATACCTACTGGTTTTCCTGGTGCTCAGTCACAGCGCCCAGATGGCTCTGTGTTTCAAGTTGCAAGCTGGCCATAATAAAGCTCAGGTGTGTACATATATATACACACACACAGGGAGCACATGAATACACGTACACGTGCACATGAACAGAAAATGGATCTCAGATTAAGAGAGAGAAATTTTTAAGAATACACAAAATAATGGATAGAAATTTACATTATAAAAGCTAAAATGCTCTATGGGGATAAATGTTGATTTGATTTTTATAGAATTGAAAAATAAAACTTTTTCCCAACTGATTATAATTTAATGAACGTGAAATCACAACTATGTAAGAGTAATAAAGATTGTATACAGGTGTGTGTGTGTGCATGCCCTCATTGTCAAACTTCCCAGCTTACCCTCCAAAATCAGGAACAAATATAACGTTTTTGATTCTATGTATCTAAGGTCTTTGCTTTTATTTTCTCTCCAATCTCCATTCATTTCCATACAAAAATAATGCTACCTCTTCTTTTTCTGGCATGAGTAAAGCTACATAAATAAATATAACAGTGATTGCTAGATTGCTATAACATACCTGTATATTTTTCAAGCACAGCAATATATATGTGTATAAATATATATACATATATATGTGAATCTATATTAGGGTGATGTGCAAAGATTTTACAAAGTAATGTGTAAAGCAGCCTTTAAAATATTTCTGCAAAATAACACTTATCTAGTACAAAGTATAATTGCCTGTCCAAAAGGAAAAAAGAATTTGGGGACCCAGTTTCTCAGGTGAAACACAGTTCTTTAGGCTGTTGAACAGTGAAGCAGTTTGCTCTATACCCACAACATCCAAGAAAAAAAATCAATTCCGCTTTCCTGTCCCAGCCCACTTTTCATTCCATCTATTTCTTCCTTAGCATTTCCTACACAATCCCCTAAGTGAAATTAATGCAAGTGGTAGATTTTTTATATTAAATAATTAAGAATTGAGCCACTTAAACTCAATAATAAATATGAAAAAAACAATATAAATAAACATTTAGATTCTCTTTTGAACCCTTAATATTTCACAGCTTTTTCTGTTATACTAACAGTACCAATGCAGATATAATAGGATAAATTATCAATGCTTATTTACTATGCTATTTTCCCTTAAAAATAAAGTTTACAAGTTCTGCATAGATATATATGTGTACATATATATATGTTTATATACGTATATGTATATATGTATATATATAAAATGTATGTGTGTATAGTCCTCTGAGTGCCATCATCTAACAAATAAACTTCACATCAAAGAGAAGAAAGCTAGCAGTTGAAGAAATTGCTCACCTGGAGGAAGCAGATCAACAGACTGAAGTCTACTTATGATGGTGTGTAGGGTGAGGATAGCAAAGGAAAGCAAAGTCAGGAATGCTTGAAAAATAAAATATTTTAAATTAACAAATAGAAAAACCAAGTGGGAAAATAGGGCCAACTGAATGATGAATCCTCTATTGATTTCAAATTTTATATTAAAATTCTTTACATTGATCAATCCCTAAACATATGGTTTTTGGCATTTCTCCAGATAAAAAGACTTAGTCTTATTGGAAGAAGATTACTTTTTTTTGGAGTATTTCAGTTTAGATGAGATAGAAACAATGCAAATTAACTATATGAATGCCTAGGTCAATGAGGAAAATAATCTCATGATAATGATGGATTCATTTTTCCTAAATAAAATACTTTTCTTCAATAGTGAGCAGAAGATGTAAACAAGCAGGACCAAAATTAAACTCGCAAGAGAGCAAGGCTTTAATAATTTTTTTACTGCATTTTTTTTCTTCATGTTAGTTACACAATGTATATTGTCTGGAACTTGAAAACAACATACTATTTGTAATTTATTTAATGCTTTACTCAGTTGCCTATAATCATTCAATTTTTAAAAGTGCACTGACAGTATTAATGATAATTATATATATTTCTATAACAATTTCTGCTCTTTTTCCACACAGCATAAAAGAAGTTATTTAATATGACATTAGGGAAATGCAGCATGTTTTTAGTTTTGTTTTGCTTTTTCTGAACCTTAAACTAACTTAGGTATATTATGGAAGTGTATAATTGATCAATTTCTTACACTAAAAAAAGAACATTTTGCTGGTATTAATGTTATTGAAATATGCAGTGAATATTTGAAACCGATTGTTTTCTAAAAGTTCTGCCAAAAAAAATGCCTGTTGGTGAGCAAACGTTGCTTTATTTTCTAAGTAGTCTCATTTTCTTATTTTTAGCCTTTATTCAACATCTGTCATTTGCCCCTCCCCTGGAATGTAATTATGTAGAATTCCAATGTAAAACAGGTTGAGTTGTTAATAACAGGCAGCTCAATCATTTTTTCACACTGTTGCCCTGCCAATGTTTCATTTTTTTTCTTTTTTTCCCCTGGCTTCATGTTTAATTTGTGTATGTTTCTCTCCTATTTTTAAAGTATATTCCCACAACAGATGGAAACACCTGAAAATAAGTCTGCCTCTTGCACATGTTTAAATAATGCCTATTGTGATATTTAACACAGTAAAGAGAACACAGAACACACAGAGTATTTGTTTAGGGGTAAGAAAATAATTAATCTGTAAGTCATCTTGTTACTATATTCAATTTAAAATTCTGAAGAGACAATCTGGTTCTTGCTGAAGACATATGAGAAAAAGTTAGTCTACAGCCTTCATTTATTCTTATTTTGTTACCAGATTCATTTGTCTTTTATGCATTTGACATGATTCTCTTAAATTTTCAGTCCTACAGGAAACTGAACTTTTTTCTATCCTCTGACCAATTTACTATGTAAAAGGCTTTTTACATTCACTTGATAATAATCTAAACTCAGAAATCAATATCTAACATTTTTCCGGTATATTCAAAATATATCCTATATTATTGAAATAGTATAACCAAAGTCATATAACCTACATATAAGGTGTAGGTTTTTTTTTTTATTCATAAAAATACAGTTCATCCAAATTGGAGAAAAAACAGCTATAGGTTGTGCACTAGGTTGGAAATTGTCCCTCAAATATTCATGTTCACCCAGAACATATGACCTTGGAAATATGGTCCTTGCAGATGTAATTACTTACGATGAGACCATACTGGATTAGAGTGGGCTCTACTCCAAAATGTGGTGTCCTTATAAGAGAAAAAAGAGATACAGAGATAGTCACACAGGGGTAACACCATGTGAAAGTGGAAGTTAAGGTTGAAGTACTGTGTCTATGATAGTTGGCGACCACAAAAACTAGCTAGAGACAAGAAAAAGTCCTCCCCTAGAGCCATCAGAGGGCATGGCCCTGCTGACACCTTGATTTTAGATTTCTGGCCTCCAGAAATGGGAGAGAATAAATTTCTATTATTTTAAGCCACTTTGTTTATTAGTTTTGTTATGGCAGCTTTAGGAAACCACTTCTGATTCTGGTACCAGAAGTAAGGTGTTACTGTAACAAATACCTAAAGATGTGAAAGTGACTTTGGAATTGGGTGATGGATAGAAGATGGGAGAGTTTTGAGACGTGTGTATTTTTAAAAGCCTAGATTACCTTAAGGAAACTATTGGAAGAAATATGGGCATTAAAGGTGATTTTGCTGAGAGCTCAGAAAGAAGCCAGGAGAGCTCTAGAGAAAGCATCTATCATCTTAGAGGATACGTATATGGTTATCACGAACAGAATGTAGATAGGAATATAAACAGTACAATTGCTTCTTGTGAGAGCTCAGACAGAAATGTTATTGGACTCTGAAAGGCAATCCTTGTTATAAGTGGCAGAAAACCTGGCCAAATTATTATGTGCAAAGTAGAATCAATGAACTTGGATATTTAGCTGAAGAGATTTCCAAGCAAAGTATAGTAGGTGTGGCCTGGTTTCTCCTTGCTGGTTACAGTAAAATGTGAAAGGAAAAAGATTAACTGAGGAATTAAATTTTAAGCAAAAAGGAATCACCACGTGATTTAGAAAATTCGCTGCCTATCCAATAGCATGCTTTGGAAATAAGGACAAGGGTGGACAGTCATTTGCTACAGAGATTTGGTATATGGTTTATGGATGAAATCAACCATCTCAAGAGAAGTCAGGATTAGAGATGGGATGGGATTATCAAGGAAGAATCTGTGGATGCTTATCAAATGGCATGGATCCCCTCAACATCCACAGGAGATGAACAAAATTTTTGAGAATTTCATTCTAATAGAAACATTGCCAAACTGAACTGAAAGGGACAGATATGGGATGAAATGAAGGGACAATGACTCCAAGAACACAGTCACAGATGCAGGGACCAGGAAGGGTGGGCTACTGTGAGGAGGGTCAGAAAGGCTTAAAGGACAGAGCATCAAGACACAATTAAGGCCTTGAAACCTAATGGAAATTGCTCTGCTGTGCCCCCAACTTCCTTTAGACTAGTAACCCCTTATTCCTTCTATTTTCTCCTTCAGAAGGAGAATGTCTAGGTTGTGCCTCTTCCACCATTGTATTTTAGAAGCAGATAACTTGTTTTCTAGTTTGATAGGTCTGTGGAAAGAGAGGAATACTGCTCCGGGATGGACCATGCCATGCCTGATTTAGATGCTGAGATTTGGGACTACTTGAGCTGACATCTAGAAGAGATTTGAGACTTAGAGTTCATGCTGGAAAGGGTTAAGACATTGGGATGATGTTGAAAGGGGGTGAATGGATTTTGTAAATGGGATGGACATGAACTGGGGGCTAGAGGGTAGACTGGGTTAAATTATCATCCCCCCAAAATTCATGTCCACCTAGAAACTCAGAATGTAATTTTATTTAAAAATAGAATATTTGCAGATATAATTACTTAAGATGACCCTGATCCAGTGATAGTGTCCTTATAGGAAGAAAAAAAGAGACACAGAGACAGTCATACAAGGAGAACACCATATGACCATGAAGGCAGACATGGGAGTGATGTGTCTTGGACTGCCGGCAACCACAAGAAGCTAGGAAGAGTCAAGAAAGGTCCCTGCTCTAGAGCTGTAAGACCGCACAGCCCTGCTGACAGCTTGATGTTGGACTCTGCTCTCCAGAACTGTAAAAGAATTAATTTCTGCTGTTGTAAGCCACCCAGTTAGTATATTTTGTTACAAGAACCCTAGGGAACTAATACATACCATCAAAAAAACCAAACAAAAATATAAAGTACCCAGATAGCTGTCGAGAATGACAATGGGACAAATTAAAATGTAGATCCCAGAACAGTAGAACAAGATTGATATTAATAAATTAAAATGCCTTCAATATTATGGCTCATAAATAAACTAAATTTAGCATAAGAGATAAGTGCATAAGTCAATAAAATTGATGCCAGGAGTATAAGACTAAATTGAAATCACCCAGGAAAAATGTGTGTGTGTGTGTGTGTGTGTGTGTGTGTGTGTGTGTATGTAAGATTGTTCCAAATCTTACCAAAAACTTTGAAACAGAATATTTTTTTTTTAAATTCTTTCAAAATAGTAGCTCTTTGTGCTTATTTCCTAAGATTGCTAGAATTTCTCATCTCAATTTGCATTACTTTTAATTTATATGTATAATAATCACATTTTAATACCATCTGCATGGCAACTTTGCTTAAAATTTCTATGTATACTAGAGGACTATTAAACAAAATGTGTGACTGTACATATGTGCACATATGTGCATGAATAGTTGGATTAACAATGAAAAAATAAATAGTCTCTTACAAGAAAATATATCTCAATATTTGTAAATGTAGCTTCAAAACCATGCATATTTTTAGTGAGAAACTTACTATGGATAGCATGAATAGGTGATTCAAATCCACAGATACTCAACATTCTCTCAAGCCATATATTAATGTATTTTTCTACTTCTTTGGGAAATGAATATATAAACATTAAAATATTCAATTTTTATACACTTATCAAAAGGCATTTGACTGCATTTTTCATCTAGATAGAAAAAAGAAGGCAGAAATATATTTCCTTTAAGAAATATGACACTGAATTTCACTAAAATATACTGTACATTAGCAATAGGTATATGCATTATTAGCAAAGGCATTTCTTTTTAATTCAGTACACACATGCATACTGCGTTTCTTTAGGGATTTATGTTCCAAAATATTAATATTAAATCATTTTTTAGGGAATTCCCAGGCAGTCCAGTGGTTAGGACTTGACACTTTCACTGCCATGGGGCCAGGTTCCATCCCTGGTCAGGAAACTAAGGTCCCGCAAGGTGCATGGAGCAGCCAAAATAAATTTTTAAAAAGAAGGAGAATTTTAAAATATAAATAAATAAATCATTTTTATAAGGCATTTGTCTTAGTCTGTTTGGGCTGCTACAACAAATTGTTACAAACTGGGAGCTTATAAACAACAGAAATTTATTTATCACAGTTCTGGAAGCTTAGAAAAGGTCCAAGATCAAGGTACCTGCAGATTCAGAGTCTGGAGAGGACCCACCTTCTGGTTCATGGAAAGCTGTTTTTCCCCTGTGTCCTCACATGGAGGAAGTGGGCCTCCATTATAAGAGCACTAATCCCATTCACGAGGGCTCTATCCTCAAGACCTAACACCTCCTAAAGGTCCCACCTCCAAATACCATCACATTGGGGATTAGGTTTCAACACAGGAATTTTTGGGGGGGATACAAACATTCAGTCCATAGCAGCATTCTACTTCATGAAATAAATGTTTTAGAAGGGGTGAAGACTAAAAGTTATAGTTCTAGAAAGAAACTGAGTAAATTTTTCAACTGGTCTGTTGTGGAACTAACAAAGAATTTTTTTAAAATGACACATTTTATATATATACATATAAATATGTATATACATATACACGAGCATATATATGTTAGTTATTGGGTATTTATCTGCGCTTTGCAAGTGCAAAGTCTAAGTATCAATCCATCCAAGTTATATAATATCTCTCAAAGTCACTGAATCTAAGGATGTGTAAAAAGTGACATCAGTATCTTACACACAATGCAAGAAAATATCACATCAGTTTGTGATATTGTTCACTGTAGAATCTTTCTGCCATGTTATTTCAGTTTCTTTCAATGAAAAATCAATACATGCTTTTTTTGTAGCATAGCAAATTACTCCCTGTCACTTTGTTTCAAATAATGTCTTCCAAGTACCATGACTACATTTTAGGTTTCAGTGGGCTCTTAGTAGGAATTTGAGTTACCGAACCAGGCTTTACAATAGTAAACAGCTATTAAATTATTATTTTTTCCTGATATTTGGTTCTCAATCTTTATACTGACATGGACATATAATGCAAAATTAGTTTTTAAAAACAGACTTATATTATCAGAACTATAATCAAAGGGGAGAAATGCTCAATACACTTTGGGTTTCCTACAAAATTTCTGCTGACTACTGGACTGCTTTAGTGAGTAGATTTTGTAATCTGTAATGCCTACCAAAAAGTCAGGAAGGCATAATGGCCAGATAATCATCATTATCCTTGACGATGGCTAAAGGGAAAAGGGAAATCATTTAATTCATATTACTTTGATGATAAAACGAAATGGCACACTGACAAGTACAGGCTGGGTTGTGATTAAATCTCAGAGACCACAAACCTACATGGCTGAATTCTCATCCATTTAGTCTTGAAATCAGAGGACAGGTATCTAAGAGTATTAAAATATCCAACTAAAGCAGAATAAATCTTATCTGAAAATTTCTCTGTGAATTTCCCTAACTCAAAAACAATAACAATGACATTAAAAAGGAAAAGATAAGTCAGCATTCTTATGACAGAAAGCAAGCATCACTACTGAATATCCATGCAGTAGAAAATACTGAGCTTATATATATATATATATATATATATATATATATATATATATATATATATATATATATATATTCCACAATTGCACATGCGTTATGTTCTGAAAGCTTATTCATTATTCTCACTTTGGGAATTCAAAATGTATTTTACTATGTTAAAAAGTCATAATAAAATAGATTTTTAGTTTAGTTTACAAAAAACTACTAAAGTCACAGGGTGGCTGAACTATAGTACTATGAATGCTAACTCTGGCTTTAATTTGAAGTTCTAGCAATAGGTAACAATAAAATATAATAGGAAGTGGAGGAAGAACAGCTATTTCCTTCCTTCCTATACACAGAAGTGATTCCATGAAGATATATGAAACGAGTTGGTTTTATTCCAATCTCCTTTACTCTCCCTCCTTATCTTTCCTCCACTGAACACTCTTTCTCTCGTCCCTAAATTTATTAAACTTCCTTTATTTTCCCAATTGGGAAATATCACCTTGGCCAATTTACTCTCCCCGTAAGTTCACTATGCCCGCAAATTACCTATAGAATTTTCCTTCCTCAAGAGAATTCCTTTCATGCCAAGCAGTTCATACCTCATGTATGTTATACCTAAAAGCAATACAATTAAATTATATCCAAATTCATGTGACTTAATAAACTTCTAATTCTCTCAAAATTTACAAAAAAATAAGACACTTTTGCTTAACTGTTTAACAGCTTCCTGGCCAAAGAGGTTACATATTTACAAAAATGAGAACACTTATAAAACTAGTTTAAATGTCTCAATTGTGAATTTTTAATAAAAGTAAAATGGTGATATAAAAACAAATCAATTCAGAACACACAAATACACATGTGCACCTGCACACACTTGCATACATAGTTCTGCAGAGACACAGAAAAGCAATGTCACATGAGAGTCTGCCAGCAGCCCTAGTTGTGCCTGTTTCCTTTCCCCACTTTCTGAATGCAGTCAGAAGCAGGGGTTCAGGGTGTGGCAAAGACAATGAGGAAGGGAGAGTGTTCTTCCGTGTATGTGGGTCATTTTTTTTTTAAACATCTGTATTGGAGTATAATTGTTTTACAATGGTGTGTTAGTTTCTGCACAAAGTGAATCAGATATACATATACATATGTCCCCATATCTCTTCCCTCTTGCGTCTCCCTCCCTCCCTCCCTCCATACCCCACCCCTCTAGGTGGTCACAAAGCACAGAGCTGATCTCCCTGTGCTATGCGGCTGCTTCCCACTAGCCATCTATTTTACGTTTGGTAGTGTATATATGTCCATGCCACTCTCTCACTTTGTCCCAGGTTATTTATAAGTCAGAGACAACCTGTCTTGCTACACGCAGCTGCATATATACCGCTGAGCGCATTCAGTACTCAGAGAGCATAACGGAGGCTAAGAGAGAACAGTCATACCATCCCTAGGGGACTTGAAGATTTCAATCTCTAGAGCTGGATTCTTACAAGTATAAATCGTGTTTGGCAGCTGGACCATTAAGGAAGGGCAGAACTTGAATTTGGCAAAGCCTATAGCTGGATCTGAGGACTTACTACATGTGTTCCAGGTCAAATCTCTTAACTTCTATATTCTTTCACTCCCTCATCTGTAAAATGGAAATATCTTCATAGGGTTATTGTGGGTATTAAATGAGCAGATGCATGCAAAACACTTAGTTCACGAAAACCACTCAATAAATGCTACGGTTAGGTTATAACGCTACGGCAGGATTGGCAAGTCAAAGAAAGTACAATACAATTTGTACACCTCAGTTTGAATGCAGAGCCTCTTTCAAGTAAAAGCTACTCATTTGGGGACTCTGTTTTAGCATCACAAAGCAAAACATATAGTTATTGTTGCTTTTGTCTTTAATACACTCAATATAACACCCTAAATTTAAGCATATAATAAGTAAAACACATAATTTTGTGACGGTGATATTAATTTACAATTGAGGTGAAATGGTCATAAATGCACACTATTCTTTCCCTCTAGATGATTTTTGTAATGATGTAATCAGAATTCCAGAGCTGTTGATCATGTATCTCTATGCTTCTCTAACAGAAAAGTGTGTTCAAGATACACAAAACCAAAAATAGGCAAGATTCATGTTCCTGAAGGAAAATATTAATAGATGCAAAGTAATTTAAATCATTACTTCTCTGTAAAGCAAATATTATCGTAAAACAGAGAGCAAAATTACAGGTATTTTAAAATTAGAACATGAGAATCAAACACCCCTAGCAGTCATTCAATGACTCATAATTATACATTCACTGTCCTCTGCCTTTAGAGATCCTTTAATGGAAACATCTGAGAAATACCAGAAAGGTGAAGGATTTGATATGGGCCACATGCAAATTAGAAGCAGACCTTCTGGAGGTTAGAATGAATGTCCCATGTCTACAATACAAGGTTTTTTCCCCCCACCCTCCACTTTTACAATTTACATGACAAAAATCAGGGAGTCAAAAGAGATAAAGCAATCCTGTGACAAGGTAATTTAATAAACTACAGAAAAAGTGATGCTAGCTTTTGCTTTCTTTGATTTTTTTAGTAAACTAAATTCCATTTTAACAATTCTTTTCCACTAGATTTTTAATACTGGAATTAAATAATGAGGGAGGTTTACTTTTAGTTTGATCTTCTATTCATTGTTTACTTATGGTTTATTGACATTCAAAGAAATGGTGACACAAGAAAATTACATCTCATTAACTCTTAATTGAACATTGTGGAAAGAACTCTGTTTATAGAATCGCTTGGCCTCAACTTTTCCTTGGATCTAGTTCAGGTTTCCATGTGTATGACTGACTGCTCACATACAGAATGATAGTTACATTAATAAATTTATTTTATATTTTCCAAAGGTACTTGGGCAATATCAACATAACTCTAAGCAAAAGAAAGCAAATATTCACTCCTACAATCAGGCCATCTCTTAAATCAAGCATATTCATCTTAGCTTCTTTCATTGCAACTATTGTTTATATGTATACACAATCTTTGCGCAGTTTAAATCTCAAAGGAGATGTAATTATGTGTGACAATTTATATTTTAGGAATGAGAGGAATGCTAGAGATCATTCAAAAAAATGTCTTCATTTTCCAGGCAAGAAAACTGAGGTCCAGAATAGGTAGTGGCAAAACAAAAATTATTCTCCTGACCCCAAGTACAGTTCTTTTCCCACATTAGGGTATCTCTGAAAGTGATAGAGTCCACTATTAATAATTATGCCTGGACAACAGGTATGGACAGAGATTCTTTTGAGTAAACCGTGACATATGATAACCTACCCAGAAAGTAAAGAAAGGACAAGTTTAGACTCCTTTGATTTGTTCCAAGAAGGTTATTTAAAAATATGACAAAAATTTTATTTGGGATCTGTAATCAACATTTTGTCTAGATAATAATATGAATCTTTATCCTTTAAAATTGGAAAACAATTGTACATTTATTGACTGCATTAAAATATGTTTCATCCATGTACACAGAAAAATGCAGTAGAAAAATCTTTATTGCTTTTGTGAGAAACAATAGGCACCACCATGAACAAAAACAGGGGAATGTTTGAAAAAATCTGTATAAAATATTAAACTAATCAAAAAGCTTTAAATCAAATTAAAATTTATAAAAAAGTAGTAATAAAAACATGTCTTGTCAAATATCTAATAGAGAAGGCAGCTAGTAAAGAACAACATATACAAATAAAAGAAGGATAAAAAGGCATTAGAACCAGAATAAAAATGCAAGTATGCAAAGAGACGGTGTCAATTAATCATACAAAACAAAGGGAGAAATATAATGTGCAAATTTGATGAAGGAATTCTGATGGTGCTCACTTGAGTAATCAAAGAATGACAGATCAATAATTAAAATTAGATACATAGCTAAGAGAATAGTTTCTTAAAAATTCAGAAAATTAATAGGAAGAAACTTTCACCCTTTTTTATTAATTTGGGGAAGAAACAAACCAGAGATATGAATTATTCCACACACACACACACACAGACACAAACCTTAAAAATACAAATCAATGAAACATAACTACATATAGACCTCTAATATCTCTTTTGACACAGCATCAATGCCTGCAAGGGAATGCACACATTACAATTATACAAGCTGAAACCATTCAGATGTACCATGGACAGTAATTATCTAGGACACTAAAAGATCCCAGCAAAAGTTAATCTAATAAATCTGCCATTATCTCTAATACTTCAAATCTGTGCCTTGAGCTAAACAATTGTCAAAATGGAACTCTGTTTACATAGAAATGAATCAGAGTGGGGGAAAAAAGATGTCAAGGCTTTTCTAATTATTCTTTTTGCCTTTCGATTGTTGGCATAAAATGGTTAGCTGGCATATTTCATACTGATTTTCTACAAGGTGCCAAAGATCACTGTTTTTCCTCAGAAATATATGCTCTACAACATGAAGGTGGCCGCTCATTTGAGTTCTTGAGCTGTGAAAGCCGGCTTTGGCAGTGTTCAAGACATTTCTGCAAGGCAACATCTCTGATAATTTTCTCTCTATGACCTAAAAGAATCAGCTTCAGAGTGAAAGAGAATATGTAATATTTTTCAAGAGGGTCACGTTATTCAATGATTTCTGTAAAACAGATAAATTCAATTCACTACATAGTGCTCAAAATTACTAATTGAAATTGTGGAAAACATAATATGCTGTTGGTTATTTTCAATAACATGGACAGGAATAATTACCAGAACCCTGTAATCAGCATCAATTTATCAGGAAGATTAAAGCAGTATGATATTTATAATCCACTAAAGACCAATATTTGAACCTTGATTTTACTTCAAAACTGTGACTCTATACATCTATATGCTCTGTAGCCTCAATTTCTCTATCGGGTCAAAAAGAAAAGTTTGTTCCCACAAGTATCTATCTCCCAGTAATGGTACTGAAAATAAGCATATGAACAAAGGGTCTTCTGTTATTAAAAGGTAAATAAAATAAACAAAAAACCCTCTCCTCTTTTTATATGTATCCCTCTATATAGTCTCTCCAATTTTTATATAGGAAATGCAATAATTCAGTCAATTCAGAACATTTTATTGGTCTATGATGTCACAAAATACATCAGGTCAAGGTAAAAATCCACCTGATGAAAACTTTCTATACACTGTCACCCCAAAATATACATTTTACTGCTTTACCAAGATTACGGGTTTTTAGTGTCATTGAATTTAGATGCTCCATTGCTATGACTCATTTATCCATGGAAGAAACTGAAGAATATATGGAATACTAAACTTTATTTTAATATATTTAAAAGAATGATGAAAATCCAAAGTAGAATTATTATCTATTTGATTACACATAACAAAAGATATTTTAAATTCATTTAATCTGAAGTACCCCAGACTTGGAGTCTTGATTCTATGTTGATTCTGACCCCTTTTCCAACTCTCTTTGTAGACTTGAAAAAAATCACTTTTGTTTTGAGCTATAGGATGAGGATGCTAAACATATAGACTCTGTGTTTCATTTCATTATTAGTATTATATGATTTTTTTTAAAAAAAACAACATTCTAGAATATTTGGCTTTTGATACTCTGTAAGAGGATATAAAGGCAATCATTCTTTTTTTTTTTTTTTTTGGCAATCATTCTTATCACCTTGTAATTTGGTGACCACTTTTTCATAGTTCACTTTTGGTAGAAACATGTTATAATAAACCTAAATATATAGCATAGAAGATAACAGAGCTATTCATGTTAGATATATGAGACAACTAGCTTTTTAACATGATTTTCCCTATTTTGCTTGTTTGGCAAGATTTTTGCATTTTTTTCTATATAAGTTGTATATATTAGATGTTAAACATGTTAACTAACATAAATCTAAAAGATAGGTTAGGGCTTCCCTGGTGGCGCAGTGGTTGAGAATCTGCCTGCTAATGCAGGGAACACGGGTTCGAGTCCTGGTCTGGGAAGATCCCACATGCCGCGGAGCAACTAGGCCCGTGAGCCACAACTACTGAGCCTGCGCGTCTGGAGCCTGTTCTCCGCAACAAGAGAGGCCACGATAGTGAGAGGCCCGTGCACCGCGATGAAGAGTGGCCTCCACTTGCCGCAACTAGAGAAAGCCCTAGCACAGAAACGAAGACCCAACATGGTAATCAATCAATCAATCAATCAATCAATCTTAAAAAAAAAAAAAAAAAAGATAGGTTGAAAAACTAGCATATCTTCAGGAATAAAAAAAGTATCTTCGATTTCTAACACAAAACATTCATGCAAAATTTTGCTAAATTGCAGTTCTGCAATATGGCTAATATGCATAAAAATCATTTATTTCATGAATAAATAAGAACTACTCTGTATAGCCATTACCTTCTAGAAAGAGTGGAAAACCAGCCTGTATTCATGGGGTTTTCACTTAATAAAAATAAGCACATACAACTCAATGGGGAGAGAACCATCCGAAAATGTAAGCAGGTGCCTAAAAAAATGGAAGACTGTCTCCTTAAGAGATGGATTCTCCCACCTTAAAAAAAAAAAAAAAAAAATCAAATTATTGCTCTAAAAAAGTAGAATTTTAATAATAAATAGATAAATAAATGATAAAATATCACACACAAATGATTATACTTGATGCAAGTATTTCCTAATGATTTCTTCAAGTCTACTTTAAAATCCAAAAAAATTAAGAATTATTTAAACAAATAAAGTGGGCAATTATCAGTTTGTTGAGAGTGTCAATCAACTGTGAATGTGGGAGGAATTTAAATAGGTAAAAACACTGCCAACCTTCATATTTGATTCCTTTCTCATACTAACAACATAGAAAAACTTTAGCAGTTTCACTGCCATTTCGAAGGAATTTTTTTTTCCTTATCACGAATTTCAATGTACAATTCCTATCTAATCTTTATTGTTAATACTCAAAATGTGTAACATCTTATACTTTGCTTGGAATAGAGAACTGCTAACTTCCATTACCCAGTGTAAATGAGAAAAATAAATTTAAATGTCACTATTAATGCTTTGAAATATGTAGTGTATTTTGGTGGATACAGTTTAAGATAGAGTGCAAATAATTAATTCTTAGGCAATTAAAAACAGTCCAATTATTTTCATGTTTTTGTTTGCAAAAGGTATATATGTGTATTTTCTTTTGTTAAAATAATCAATTTATAGTAACATTGACATTTTCTGTTGATATTCTATTTTCATATGTTTCTCTATTCAGTTTTTATGGTTTCTTTCTTTCTTTTTTTTTTTTTTTAATTAATTAATTTATTTATTTATTTTTGGCTGTGTTGGGTCTTCCTTTCCGTGCGAGGGCTTTCTCTAGTTGCGGCAAGTGGGGGCCACTCTTCATCGCGGTGCACAGGCCTCTCACTATCGCGGCCTCTCTTGTTGCGGAGCACAGGCTCCAGACGCACAGGCTCAGTAGTTGTGGCACACGGGCTAAGTTGCTCCGCGGCATGTGGGATCTTCCCAGACCAGGACTCGAACCCGTGTCCCCTGCATTGGCAGGCAGATTCTCAACCACTGTGCCACCAGGGAAGCCCTATGGTTTCTTTCTTAAAATTTTAGGACTAAATACAATTAGTTTATATAAAATTGCAAACTTACTGTTTTGACGATGTATAAAGTAGGGAGAATCTGGCCCTCTAAAACTAAAGATTTAAATAATTTTACACAACCTGTGGTCTTCTTTTTGTATTCTAGAATCAAGATAGTATTTTCATAAAATGCTAACAGGTCTGGAAAACCAAAATAATAATTACAAATAAAATATAAAGATCAACCATCTATTCCTATTTCTTGCTAAGAACAGTTGTTATAATAACATCATATATGTATAGAGTTTAAACTGTGTTTACATACATCAATACATTAAACTTCATCTTTAAAGAAGTTGGGGCAGTTGTTATTAGTTCTGAATTTCAGAAGACAGTCCTTAAATCTAGAGTTAAAGGGACAAGTGGCAAAAATAAGCCAGAACCCAGGCTTTCTGCTTCATGTCTATTTCTTCATGAAACAAAACAGATATCTTGAGCAGACTTAAGTACAAGAATAATTGCTGAGCCATAATCTCTTCTTTGGTAACCTGAGATTTACATTTAGATTACAGAGGTTTTTATCTGGGAGGACAGTGTTGATATATGTAAAGGGTTGGATACAAAGTAGAGAAGGTGGTAAATGGCAGATATGTATCCCAATGCACTGGTCCATAATTCTTAAATTTAACCTCATTTTTCTATCCAAAATTAACCATACTGCAGAGAAGATTACTTTGATGGGAAAAATAATAATCAGCAGACTATAACTTAAAAATAGGTTATTTTCATTCAAAATAATTGTAGTAAATACAATTTCCCCTGAATACATAATTTACTTTTAGAAACCAATATTTTCCCTTCCTTTCCCTCCCTCCCCTCTTTCTTTCTTTCTTTCTTTCTTTCTTTCTTTCTTTCTTTCTTTCTTTCTTTCTTTCTTTCTTTCCTTTCTTTCTTTCTTCCTTCCTTCCTTCCTTCCTTCCTTCCTTCCTTCCTTTCTTTCTTTCTTTCTTTCTTTCTTTCTTTCTTTCTTTCTTTCTTTCTTCCTTTTCTTCTATTTGTAATCTCAACATTATCTTGTATGTTTTTACATAAAAGCCCTGCTTCTGGCAGTGTGTCAGATTCTAGGAATTAGGCTAGAATTGCTAAATAAGAGGCAATGATTTACAAACAAACTAAACCCGATTGTGTCCCTCTTTGTTATGAGTTAGTTAATTTTTTAAGATGTAAATTATCAACATACTTGGAGCCATTGTTTTATACCAGATATTCTATAATAGATAAAAGGCAACTCAACTTTCCCTTCCTTTTCATACACTTGATTTTAATGTATTTGGAAAGGAAAAACATAGTTTATTTCACTTCTTTGCAGCCAGTGGGAAACTTTTCTAAAAATTATATTCAACCGTACAATAAGACTTTCACTTACTGGAAAAAAAAGTGTGTCCTACTTAGCAGGTACACTTAGCAGTAATCAAGCGGTTAATAAAATAGAAAACACTAAAGTCTATATAGCACAAAAGGCCAATATCTTTCTAATCCACATCAGGGAATTACAGAAACATGCTGACCCAGCTCTTTCAACACACAGGGGTTGCCATCCTGATTCAGATCCTTGATTAATATACTCTAGAATGATACATCTGGCAATGGCCTACATAGGAGCTCTCTGAGGACTGGGGAAAAAATAGACTCTATTAAAATGGAGCAATTATACTACTATATATTGTTACTGTTTTTCAGTTTGCAGCCAAATTTTTTTAAAAAGTTTAAAATTTTTTAAATAATCAAACGCTGATCTCAAGAGGAGAGATTTCATTTCAGGACATGTAAAAATATAAATTTATCATTATAGATTTTATTTTAGGGACTGAAACTAGTATTAAGTGTGTTTATTCAACAATAAATGAATTCGCACAGATTTCCTTTTGGAAGGTTAAAAATTTGCTTCTAAATTCTGAGTTAGCTAATGCTTCATAACACTTTTCCTAATACTGTACATACACTTTTCATAGGATAAATCCTGGCATGTAAGAGCAAGACTGAACAGGAAGAAAGTCCTTCATTCTCATCAAAACATTTTCATATTCATTATTTATTGGATTCTAACAATTGCTCTCTATGGTAAGGATGCAAGGCATTGCTGACATAATTCTACAGATAAGAAGGTAGCTATTATAATGTAGCAATTAGATTGTGCCCTAAAATCTATTGCAGAGATAACCCTTCTCCCTCAGGCATTTTTAACAACAAACATCTTTTGCTGAGAAAACATAGCATATGACTTATATACTTGGACTGGCTTACCTACTTCTAGCATTCCCATCTTAATAATTGAGTCAACTTTTGCCACATCAAGGTAGGATTGATTTCATTTTGCATCTACCTTGATTTGGAAAAAAAACCCTTAAAACTTGGCTATAAAATATCCAAGACCTGTTGCCATCAATTATCTGGACCTCCCTGATATGCCATTCTTTATGTAGATTGCCTAAAAATAAATCACTGAATGCTGCAATATGATCTCTAAAATTTATGTATCTACAGTTTATAAATTGGAAGTATTCTTACAGACTATTTTGACTTTAATTGGTCTCTGAAGACATGGCTTGAATTGTTATAAAAGAATATTGGATATAAAACTGCAAAAACTTAATAGTTTTTTAGGTTTTCTTCTATAAATCAGGGATATATGAAACTGTGTTAGTTTTTCTCTGACATGTACACTTTCCAAAGACAATAAGAGATCACAAAATGTGAGAAAGGCAGCATAAAATACCTTATATAATTAAGAAAAGTACCATTTGACTGGAGTAAATTTCCGTATAATAGTTTAACCCTTCTTAAAAGATTTTTCTGTGTAGCTGAAATTTTTAAAATAAAGCAATTACCAATGTTGAATTATTGTGTTCCTCACCATAATATTTAAAGTAATAAATCCAAGTGCTTTTGAGCAATTTGATTTCATTCACTATTGCTGAATAAAATACACAGAATCCACTCTGATCTACCTGCAATTCCTCTAGTAATATGCTGAAACTTTAAAAAATAAAATATGAAAAAGCAATGCAAAAATTTTAGTAGGTCTGAATCTTGAAATTTGAATATTATTTGAGAAAATATGAAAGTGAATGTATGTTTCCTTTTTGAAAAAAATTACTTTAAATATTATTTCAGTTAGCAATAAGTTATCATATTGAAATAGAAAAATATGTCGATCTGTATTCCAGTGTTCACCTCTACTACTTTAAGAGCACTAGCTTTCTTGGTACCTGAAAATTGTGGAAATATCTTAAAGTGGAAGTGCTGACAACAGGCACATCCCTTGAGATGAAGCGTCAAGAACTGTAGCCTCAATTCAAGCTGCATCATGGATTTCTTTTTGGTTATGGGAAAGCTAATAAATTTGAATGACACTATTTCTTCAGCTAAAGAAATCCTTAAAGTTCTTAAAAGTATATCTGTTTATTTATGAGAGAAATGAACATAAAATAATTTGACTGTAAAATAAGTTCATATAAATTCAGACTGCATCATACAGATCACCTTACTGCCAAATATATGTTTATATATATATATATATATATGTATATATATTTTTAAATTTGAAATACTCATTTTGAAAGTGAGATTTACTTTTATAATCTCAGTTGGAAAAAATTAAAGGTTTTTTTTCTCCTCTTTGAAAATGGGTCTAAAAAGAAAACAAAATAGAAAAGTAATAATCTAGAATAAGTGAATGTTAAAATACAAGTTAACCTGTGTTCTTCCCCTCCATTCTAGATTATTTCATCTAACACTGTTATTTTTAGAGATGTTCCAAATAGATATGAAATACATACATCATTTTAGAATTCCCAGAAGTAATTATTTTATATTAAATAAAATATTATATTTAAGTAACTCTAGAAGTAGCTGAACCAGTTCATGGTTTATTTTAACTAATTTTAATAAAAGGCTTTGAAGGTCTTTTTTCAATGTAAATAAGGTTACCAAATATCAGCCTAGTTAACCTCAAAAGATATTACAATACTAAAATAGTAAAAAGTAAAAGTAAACTAATACAAATAAATTTAATTGTTGATAAACCAAGAGAGAAGCTAGTTAAAGCAACATTCAATTGATGTATGGAAATGAAAAGTGCCAGCATGCTTCCTGGGCATGACAGAGAAAGGGAGGATCTCTCATTTATTTATCCATAAAATTGCAGACAATTCAGCAATAAGCATAAAACTGTTATTCAAAGCATGAAAATGCTAAATATCAATGTCTGGATACAATAAAATAGAGGATGAAGCAAAATGATAAGAGAACATTTTATCAGTCTTCATCATGAAATATTATCAATTGAAATTAGCTTCCTGAATTTTATAAGCCTTTTAACTTCCTGTTCTCACTGGCATTTATTAAACCATAAGTCACCTTAAATAGGTTTATTTGTATTAAAATTTAATAAGCTCTAGTATATATTCAAAGAAAGTCTCATATGCATTCAAATAAAGGTTTGCCTTTAATTCAAAAATAAATTACCCTTATTAGTTGGCATAGTATTAATATGTGTATTGATTTAGGCAAAGGCAAAATATGTAAGGACAATATACTTTCACTTTGGTAGCAGCTAAAATTATTCTAGACATGCCATTTTATCTATGAATTAAATTCTAAATAATTTTTCTGTCACGGATTCCCTTTCAAACCACCCATTTTCACTTCTAAATACATAGGGAAATGTGTAAAGCTTTTCATAAAGCTATTAAACTTTTAATTGATGTGTACACATTCTACATCTATGAGTAACAAAAAAGCTAGTATTCTTATTAAAAATTAAAATGCAAATGTTGAAAACTTCAACATTTAAAAAATAATCATAGAGGAGCCAAATAGAACAATACTCTAATTTTTACTTCTCAATTTTTTATCTCTCTATTTTACTTATATTTTGATTTTCCTACACAATCACTTTTTATCCCATTATTAAAAAAAAAAAAAAAAAAAAAATTCCTGTATATTAGCCTGACCATAAATTCGTATTTGTCCTGAAAAATCTTCTCAGTAAAGTATTAAAAGTGCATTTAAATATCCCTTTCATCCTAAAAAAATGAGGCATATTGGATAGTAAATACTATGATCATCCCATTAAATTCTGTCACTAAGTGCTATTAAAATGGTTATGAATCAATGAGTGAATGAAGTTCATTTCAAATGAACAAAATGTTTGTTTCATTTTCTTTCTATTTTATTCATTTAATAGAATTTTGCTGAAATATTTACATATTTGCCCATAATTTCTCAGTATTCAATTTGAGAAACATTTTTGATTAATGATTTGGCAAATAGTCACCAAAGAATAATTAATTTATTATAACTCCAATAAGAAAGAGAAGATGAAAATTAAAAGTGTATTGCAGACATTTTTTCAGAAGATGTAGTTTTTAACTCAAATGCATTGAACTTAACTGCCTACAAAATGATTCTGCCAAAATACTGATACTGCATTTAAAAATCACAAGGGACACCATTTTCAAAGATTATATAGTTATACTATACGTGTAATGAAGGACATACAATATAGCTAGTAAGAGTATTGCAATTAGTGAACATGTTCTGGTTAGATTATTTTGAAGACTGTAGCTGGTAAGAGGTAAAGACTTCACAATTTACACATCATCACGCATAAATGATACTATTTGGATATGTATTATAAGGATTTGTATTATGGCTCATGCATTGAATCATTTTTTAGTCTACCAATGTGTATTTTCAGTTTTACTCAGAAGTCAAATTCTCTGATCAGAGATACATACTAAATATATTTCTCACCTCCTAAAAATTAATGATTTTAGTCATCTTCACTTTTTTCATTCAGTTTCAGTTGCATAATTTGATAAAACAAGGTATATTCCTTCATGAATATTATAGTAACAATTTTAGGTTTTCTAAACTGCCGTATCTAAAAATTAAAGTCTCTTATTTCATTCAATGATCTCTTTACATTCTAATTGGATAAAGAACCTTTGAACACAATCCCCTAAACTCTATTACACTAAGCTGATATTATAATAATTCTTAAAACTAATTTGTGAAAACATTTTTGCCCAAATAATACCAACAATATAATAAAAACCCAGCAGGAATATGGTTAAGATGCTGGTCTAAAAATTAAAATAATTATTTTTTCATACATGATTCTTGAAACCTAGTTAAATATGAGATATGAAAAACTAGTTATATTTCCTTCAGAATATTTCCTTTATGGATATCATGGAAAATGGACAGGTTTTGCATGTGAAAAATGTGAGAAATCTATAGCTTATTAATTTTATTTTAAATCATATAAAGTTTTATTTTTTATCAAGAACTTTAAAAAACATTTATATTCTCTGAAACAATAATTTGCTCCTAGGATCACTTCTTAAGAAAATAATAAATGATATTATTGTAAAAGTTATCTTCAACAGTATGTTGCCCATGAGATCATTGGAATAGTGCATTATTTATCAAAATATTTATAAAACATGTGTGTATGTGTATTATATACAATTTTCCCAAAATAGAATTATGCTTCAATAAAGAATTGTTCAACCAGAGTTTTGAATTTTGAGTTTAAATGCTGAGGTGAATCAGACTACTTCTTTTGAAGAAATTAAGTGATCAGGGGTTTGTTCAATATATATTGCTAGGTGTTAAGGGATATAGGTATAGATACAGATATAGACAGAAATAGAGATAGATACATTCAAAGACACCTAACGAGAAACTATGCAAATATGTTTACAAAGGTTATCTCCAGGCAAGTTTGATTATAATCTATAATTCCCACAAAAGTTTTGTATTTTACTATAAGAGAACCCTATTTTGATGATTCTTTCAATAAACAGATCATAAGCATCATCAGTAAGATAAATAAGCAGGAATTGTGTCCTCTCCATTATGGTTCTAATACTGTCCATCTACCACATTCTCTCTTCCTTATCCGACACCTCCTTTGCCTCAATCTCACCTCCTCTGCCCCAGCCGTGTTGGATTTGTGCTTTTTATTCAATACGCCAGACTAGCAGGAACTGCACTGGTCATTCTCTCTGCTTGGACTCTTCTCCAGAGAGCTACCTGGCTGTACTTCCTCATTTCCTTCATGACTCTACTGCCCCATTTTTTTCACATGGTGGCTAGAAAGCCATATTCTCCATGAGGACTCCTGTCTACTCTTTCTACAATGTGCCTGGCTTATTATAGATACTCAATAAAAACGTGTTACGTAAATGAACCTTATTGCTCAGAAATATTTATTAATATGTCATCATCCTTATCATTTAGCAACAACAGGTTTGATGAAAATTTGGGACGGTACAAATAAATTCCCTCACTAATGAATTCTTATTGCTATTACCTATGTAAAATTAATTGTATTTCTATACTGAGAAAATAATCATCAGAAT